>NC_090814.1:126538917-128938917 GCF_000390325.3 Nicotiana tomentosiformis | reverse complement strand
CTAAAAATAAAATCAACTAGGGAGTGAAGACTCTATGTTGGAAAGAAGACTAGGGAGTGCAGACCCTATGTCTTAAATAAAATCAACTAGGGACTGTAGACCCTATATTGGTAAAGAAACTAGGGAGTGGAGACCCTATGTCTAAAATAAAATCAACTAGGGAGTGGAGACCCTATCTTGGAAAGGTTGACTAGGGAATGGAGACCCTATGTCTAAAATAAAATCAACTAGGGAGTGGAGACCCTATGTTGGGAAAGAGGCTAGGGAGTGGAGACCCTATTTCTAAAATAAAATCAACTAAGGTGTGGAGACACTATGTTGGAAAAGAGACAAGGGAGTGGAGACCCTATGTTGGGAAAGAGACTAGGGAGTGGAGACCGTATGTCCAAAATAACTTCAACTAGGGAGTGGAGACTCTATGTTGGAAGAGAGACTAGGGAGTGGAGACCCTATGTCCAAAATAACTTCAACTAGGGAGTGGAGACCCTATGTGTTGGAAAAGCAGACTAGGGAGTGAAGACCCTATACTGGAAAAGAGACTAGGGAGTGGAGACCCTATGTCTAAAAATAAAATCAATTAGGGAATGAAGACCCTAGGTTGAAAAGGAGACTAGGGAGTGGATACCCTATGTCTAAAATAATATCAACTAGGGAGTGGAGACCCTATGTTGGAAAAGAAACTAGGGAATGGAGACCCAATGTCTAAAATAAAATCAACTAGGGAGTGGAGACCCTATGTTGGAAAGGGTGACTAGGAAATGGAGACCCTATGTCTAAAATAAAATCAACTAGGGAGTGGAGACCCTATGTTGGGAAAGAGGCTAGGGAGTGGAGACCCTATGTCTAAAATAAAATCAACTAAGGAGTGGAGACCCTATGTTGGAAAAAAGACAAGGGAGTGGAGACCCTATGTCTAAAATAAAATCAACTAGGGAGTGGAGACCCTATGTTGAGAAAGAAACTAGGGAGTGGAGACCATATGTCCAAAATAAATTCAACTAGGGAGTGGATACCCTATGTTGGAAAAGAGACTAGGGAGTAGAGACCCTATGTCTTAAATAAAATCAACTAGGGAGTGGAGACCCTATGTTGGAAAAGGCGACTAGGGAGTGGAGACCTTATGTTTAAAATAAAATCAACTAGGGAGTGGAGACCCTATGTTGGAAAAGAGACTAGGGAGTGATGACCCTATGTCTAAAATAAAATCAACAAGCGAGTGAAGATCCTATGTTGGAAAAGCGATTAGGGAGTGGACGCCATATGTCTAAAATAATCATCAACTAGGGAGTGAATACCCTATGTTGGAAAAGCAGAGTAGGGAGTGGAGACCCTATGTTTAAAAACATCTAATAGGGAGTGGAGACCCTATGTTGGAAAAGCGACTAGGGAGTGGAGACACTATGTCTAAAATAATAATCAGCTAGGGAGTGAAGACCCTATGTTGGGAAAGCAACTAGAGAGTGGAGACCCTATGTCAAAAAACATCAACTAGGGAGTAAAGACCCTATGTTGGAAAAGCGACTATGGAGTTGAAACCCTACGTCTAAAAATCATCAATTAGGGAGTGGAGACCCTATGTTAGAAAAGAGACTTGGGAGTGGAGACCCTATGTCTAAAAATAAAATTAACTAGGGAGTGAAGACCCTACGTTGGAAAGAAGACTAGGGAGTGGAGACCCTATGTCTTAAATAAAATCAACTAGGAACTGTAGGCCCTATGTTGGTAAAGAAACTAGGGAGTGGAGACCCTATGTCTAAAATAAAATCAACTAGGGAGTGGAGACCCTATCTTGGAAAGGTTGACTAGGGAATGGAGACCCTATGTCTAAAATAAAATCAACTAGGGAGTGGAGACCCTATGTTAGGAAAGAGGCTAGGGAGTGGAGACCCTATGTGTTAAATAAAATCAACTAAGGTGTGGAGACACTATGTTGGAAAAGAGACAAGGGAGTGGAGACCCTATGTTGGGAAAGAGACTAGGGAGTGGAGACCGTATGTCCAAAATAACTTCAACTAGGGAGTGGAGACGCTATATTGGAAAAGAAACTAGGGAGTGGAGACCCTATGTCCAAAATAACTTCAACTAGGGAGTGGAGACCCTATGTGTTGGAAAAGCAGACTAGGGAGTGAAGACCTTATGTTGGAAAAGAGACTAGGGAGTGGAGACCCTATGTCTAAAAATAAAATCAATTAGGGAGTGAAGAACCTAGGTTGAAAAGGAGACTAGGGAGTGGATACCATATGTCTAAAATAATATCAACTAGGGAGTGGAGACCCTATGTTGGAAAAGAAACTAGGGAATGGAGAACCAATGTCTAAAATAAAATCAACTAGGGAGTGGAGACCCTATGTTGGAAAGGGTGACTAGGGAATGGAGACCCTATGTCTAAAATAAAATCAACTAGGGATTGGAGACCCTATGTTGGGAAAGAGGCTAGGGAGTGTAGACCCTATGTCTAAAATAAAATCAACTAAGGAGTGGAGACCCTATGTTGGAAAAAAGACAAGGGAGTGGAGACCCTATGTCTAAAATAAAATTAACTAGGGAGTGGAGACCCTATGTTGGGAAAGAAACTAAGGAGTGGAGATCATATTTCCAAAATAAATTCAACTAGGGAGTGGATACCCTATGTTGGAAAAGAGACTAGGGAGTGGATACCCTATGTCCAAAATAACTTCAACTAGGGAGTGGAGACCCTATGTATTTGAAAAGCAAACTAGAGAGTCGTGACCCTAGATCTAAAAACATCAAATAGGGAGTGGAGACCCTATGTTGGAAATGCGACTAGGGAGTGAAGACCCTTTGTCTAAAATAATCATTAACTAGGGAGTGGACACCCTATGTTGGAAAAGCAGACTAGGGAGTGGAGACCCTATGTCTAAAAACATCAACTAGGGAGTGGAGACCCTATGTTGGAAAATGAGATTAGGGAGTGGAGACCCTATGTCTAAAAACATCATCTAGAGAGTGGAGACCCTATGTTGGAAAAGCGACTAGGAAGTGGAGACCCTATGTCAAAAATAATTATCAACTAGGGAGTGAAGGCCCTATGTTGGAAAAGCAGACTAGGGAATGGAGACCCTATGTCTAAAAACATCAACTAGGGAGTGTAGACCCTATGTTGGAAAAGAGACTAGGGAGTGGAGACCCTATGACTAAAATAAAATCAACTAGGGAGTGGAGACCCTATGTTGGAAAAGGCGACTAGGAAATGGTGACCCTATGTTTAAAATAAAATCAACTAGGGAGTGAAGACCCTTTGTTGGAAAAGAGACTAGGGAGTGAAGACCCTATGTCTAAAATAAAATATACTAGGGAGTGGAGACCCTATGTTGGAAAAGAAACTAAAGATTGAAGACCCTATGTCTAAAATAAAATCAACTAAGGAGTGGAGACCATATGTTGGAAAGGGTGACTAGGGAATGGAGACCCTATGTCTAAAAATCATCAACTAGGGAGTGGAGACCCTATGTCGGAAAGGAGACTAGGGAGTGGATACTATATGTCTAAAAATAAAATCAACTAGGGAGTTAATACCCTATGTTGGAAAGGAGACTAGGGAGTGGAGACCCTATGTCTAAAATAAAATCTACTAGGGAGTGTAGACCCTATGTTGGAAAAACAACTAGAGATTGGAGACCCTATGTCTAAAATAAAATCAACTAAGGAGTGGAGACCCTATGTTGGAAAGGGTGACTAGGGAATGGAGACCCTATGTCTAAAATAAAATCAACTAAGGAGTGGAGACCCTATGTTGGGAAAGAGGCTAGGGAGTGGAGACCCTATGCCTAAAATAAAATCAACTAAGGAGTGGAGACCCTATGTTGGAAAAGAAACAAAGGAGTGGAAACCCTATGTCTAAAATAAAAACAACTAGGGAGTGGAGACCCTATGTCCAAAATTACTTCAACTAGGGAGTGGATACCCTATGTTGGAAAAGCGACTAGGAAGTGGAGACCCTATGTATAAAATAATCATCAACTAGGGAGTGAAAACCCTAAGTTGGAAAAGCAGACTAGGAAATGGAGACCCTATGTCTAAAAACATCAACTAGGGAGTGTAGACCCTATGTTGGAAAAGAGACTGGGGAGTGGAGAACCTATGACTAAAATAAAATCAACTAGGGAGTGGAGACCCTATGTTGGAAAAGGCGACTAGGAAATGGAGACCCTATGTTTAAAATAAAATCAACTAGGGAGTGAAGACCCTATGTTGAGAAAGAAACTAGGGAGTGGAGACCATATGTCCAAAATAAATTCAACTAGGGAGTGGATACCCTATGTTGGAAAAGAGACTAGGGAGTAGAGACCCTATGTCTTAAATAAAATCAACTAGGGAGTGGAGACCCTATGTTGGAAAAGGCGACTAGGGAGTGGAGACCTTATGTTTAAAATAAAATCAACTAGGGAGTGGAGACCCTATGTTGGAAAAGAGACTAGGGAGTGATGACCCTATGTCTAAAATAAAATCAACAAGCGAGTGAAGATCCTATGTTGGAAAAGCGATTAGGGAGTGGACGCCATATGTCTAAAATAATCATCAACTAGGGAGTGAATACCCTATGTTGGAAAAGCAGAGTAGGGAGTGGAGACCCTATGTTTAAAAACATCTAATAGGGAGTGGAGACCCTATGTTGGAAAAGCGACTAGGGAGTGGAGACACTATGTCTAAAATAATAATCAGCTAGGGAGTGAAGACCCTATGTTGGGAAAGCAACTAGAGAGTGGAGACCCTATGTCAAAAAACATCAACTAGGGAGTAAAGACCCTATGTTGGAAAAGCGACTATGGAGTTGAAACCCTACGTCTAAAAATCATCAATTAGGGAGCGGAGACCCTATGTTAGAAAAGAGACTTGGGAGTGGAGACCCTATGTCTAAAAATAAAATTAACTAGGGAGTGAAGACCCTACGTTGGAAAGAAGACTAGGGAGTGGAGACCCTATGTCTTAAATAAAATCAACTAGGAACTGTAGGCCCTATGTTGGTAAAGAAACTAGGGAGTGGAGACCCTATGTCTAAAATAAAATCAACTAGGGAGTGGAGACCCTATCTTGGAAAGGTTGACTAGGGAATGGAGACCCTATGTCTAAAATAAAATCAACTAGGGAGTGGAGACCCTATGTTAGGAAAGAGGCTAGGGAGTGGAGACCCTATGTGTTAAATAAAATCAACTAAGGTGTGGAGACACTATGTTGGAAAAGAGACAAGGGAGTGGAGACCCTATGTTGGGAAAGAGACTAGGGAGTGGAGACCGTATGTCCAAAATAACCTCAACTAGGGAGTGGAGACGCTATATTGGAAAAGAAACTAGGGAGTGGAGACCCTATGTCCAAAATAACTTCAACTAGGGAGTGGAGACCCTATGTGTTGGAAAAGCAGACTAGGGAGTGAAGACCTTATGTTGGAAAAGAGACTAGGGAGTGGAGACCCTATGTCTAAAAATAAAATCAATTAGGGAGTGAAGAACCTAGGTTGAAAAGGAGACTAGGGAGTGGATACCATATGTCTAAAATAATATCAACTAGGGAGTGGAGACCCTATGTTGGAAAAGAAACTAGGGAATGGAGAACCAATGCCTAAAATAAAATCAACTAGGGAGTGGAGACCCTATGTTGGAAAGGGTGACTAGGGAATGGAGACCCTATGTCTAAAATAAAATCAACTAGGGAGTGGAGACCCTATGTTGGGAAAGAGGCTAGGGAGTGTAGACCCTATGTCTAAAATAAAATCAACTAAGGAGTGGAGACCCTATGTTGGAAAAAAGACAAGGGAGTGGAGACCCTATGTCTAAAATAAAATTAACTAGGGAGTGGAGACCCTATGTTGGGAAAGAAACTAAGGAGTGGAGATCATATTTCCAAAATAAATTCAACTAGGGAGTGGATACCCTATGTTGGAAAAGAGACTAGGGAGTGGATACCCTATGTCCAAAATAACTTCAACTAGGGAGTGGAGACCCTATGTATTTGAAAAGCAAACTAGAGAGTCGTGACCCTAGATCTAAAAACATCAAATAGGGAGTGGAGACCCTATGTTGGAAATGCGACTAGGGAGTGAAGACCCTTTGTCTAAAATAATCATTAACTAGGGAGTGGACACCCTATGTTGGAAAAGCAGACTAGGGAGTGGAGACCCTATGTCTAAAAACATCAACTAGGGAGTGGAGACCCTATGTTGGAAAATGAGATTAGGGAGTGGAGACCCTATGTCTAAAAACATCATCTAGAGAGTGGAGACCCTATGTTGGAAAAGCGACTAGGAAGTGGAGACCCTATGTCAAAAATAATTATCAACTAGGGAGTGAAGGCCCTATGTTGGAAAAGCAGACTAGGGAATGGAGACCCTATGTCTAAAAACATCAACTAGGGAGTGTAGACCCTATGTTGGAAAAGAGACTAGGGAGTGGAGACCCTATGACTAAAATAAAATCAACTAGGGAGTGGAGACCCTATGTTGGAAAAGGCGACTAGGAAATGGTGACCCTATGTTTAAAATAAAATCAACTAGGGAGTGAAGACCCTTTGTTGGAAAAGAGACTAGGGAGTGAAGACCCTATGTCTAAAATAAAATATACTAGGGAGTGGAGACCCTATGTTGGAAAAGAAACTAAAGATTGAAGACCCTATGTCTAAAATAAAATCAACTAAGGAGTGGAGACCATATGTTGGAAAGGGTGACTAGGGAATGGAGACCCTATGTCTAAAAATCATCAACTAGGAAGTGGAGACCCTATGTCGGAAAGGAGACTAGGGAGTGGATACTATATGTCTAAAAATAAAATCAACTAGGGAGTTAATACCCTATGTTGGAAAGGAGACTAGGGAGTGGAGACCCTATGTCTAAAATAAAATCTACTAGGGAGTGTAGACCCTATGTTGGAAAAACAACTAGAGATTGGAGACCCTATGTCTAAAATAAAATCAACTAAGGAGTGGAGACCCTATGTTGGAAAGGGTGACTAGGGAATGGAGACCCTATGTCTAAAATAAAATCAACTAAGGAGTGGAGACCCTATGTTGGGAAAGAGGCTAGGGAGTGGAGACCCTATGCCTAAAATAAAATCAACTAAGGAGTGGAGACCCTATGTTGGAAAAGAAACAAAGGAGTGGAAACCCTATGTCTAAAATAAAAACAACTAGGGAGTGGAGACCCTATGTCCAAAATTACTTCAACTAGGGAGTGGATACCCTATGTTGGAAAAGCGACTAGGAAGTGGAGACCCTATGTATAAAATAATCATCAACTAGGGAGTGAAAACCCTAAGTTGGAAAAGCAGACTAGGAAATGGAGACCCTATGTCTAAAAACATCAACTAGGGAGTGTAGACCCTATGTTGGAAAAGAGACTGGGGAGTGGAGAACCTATGACTAAAATAAAATCAACTAGGGAGTGGAGACCCTATGTTGGAAAAGGCGACTAGGAAATGGAGACCCTATGTTTAAAATAAAATCAACTAGGGAGTGAAGACCCTTTGTTGGAAAAGAGACTAGGGAGTGAAGACCCTATGTCTAAAATAAAATATACTAGGGAGTGGAGACCCTATGTTGGAAAAGAAACTAAAGATTGAAGACCCTATGTCTAAAATAAAATCAACTAAGGAGTGGAGACCATATGTTGGAAAGGGTGACTAGGGAATGGAGACCCTATGTCTAAAAATCATCAACTAGGGAGTGGAGACCCTATGTCGGAAAGGAGACTAGGGAGTGGATACTATATGTCTAAAAATAAAATCAACTAGGGAGTTAATACCCTATGTTGGAAAGGAGACTAGGGAGTGGAGACCCTATGTCTAAAATAAAATCTACTAGGGAGTGTAGACCCTATGTTGGAAAAACAACTAGAGATTGGAGACCCTATGTCTAAAATAAAATCAACTAAGGAGTGGAGACCCTATGTTGGAAAGGGTGACTAGGGAATGGAGACCCTATGTCTAAAATAAAATCAACTAAGGAGTGGAGACCCTATGTTGGGAAAGAGGCTAGGGAGTGGAGACCCTATGCCTAAAATAAAATCAACTAAGGAGTGGAGACCCTATGTTGGAAAAGAAACAAAGGAGTGGAAACCCTATGTCTAAAATAAAAACAACTAGGGAGTGGAGACCCTATGTCCAAAATTACTTCAACTAGGGAGTGGATACCCTATGTTGGAAAAGCGACTAGGAAGTGGAGACCCTATGTATAAAATAATCATCAACTAGGGAGTGAAAACCCTAAGTTGGAAAAGCAGACTAGGAAATAGAGACCCTATGTCTAAAAACATCAACTAGGGAGTGTAGACCCTATGTTGGAAAAGAGACTAGGGAGTGGAGACCCTATGACTAAAATAAAATCAACTAGGGAGTGGAGACCCTATGTTGGAAAAGTCGACTAGGAAATGGAGACCCTATGTTTAAAATAAAATCAACTAGGGAGTGAAGACCCTATGTCTAAAATAAAATATACTAGGGAGTGGAGACCCTATGTTGGAAAAGAAACTAGAGATTGGAGACCCTATTTCTAAAATAAAATCAACTAAGGAATGAAGACCATATGTTGGAAAGGGTGACTAGGGAATGGAGACCCTATGTCTAAAAATTATCAACTAAGGAGTGGAGACCCTATGTTGGAAAGGAGACTAGGGAGTGGATACTATATGTCTAAAAATAAAATCAACTAGGGAGTTAATACCCTATGTTGGAAAGGAGACTAGGGAGTGGAGACCCTATGTCTAAAATAAAATCTACTAGGGAGTGTAGACCCTATGTTGGAAAAACAACTAGAGATTGGAGACCCTATGTCTAAAATAAAATCAACTAAGGAGTGGAGACCCTATGTTGGAAAGGGTGACTAGGGAATGGAGACCCTATGTCTAAAAATCATCAACTAGGGAGTGGAGACCCTATGTTGGGAAAGAGGCTAGGGAGTGGAGACCCTATGCCTAAAATAATATCAACTAAGGAGTGGAGACCCTATGTTGGAAAAGAAATAAAGGAGTGGAAACCCTATGTCTAAAATAAAAATAACTAGGGAGTGGAGACCCTATATCCAAAATTACTTCAACTAGGGAGTGGATACCCTATGTTGGGAAAGAGACTAGGGAATGGAGACCCTATGTCTAAAAACATCAACTAGGAAATGTAGACCATATGTTGGAAATGCTACTAGGGAGTGGAGACTTAATGTCTAAAATAATCATCAACTAGGGAGTGAAGACCCTATGTTGGAAAAGAAGACTAGGGAGTGGAGACCCTATGTCTAAAAACATCAACTAGGGAGTGGAGACCCTATGTTGGGAAAAGAGACTAGGGAGTGGAGACCCTATGTCTAAAAACATCAACTAGGGAGTGGAGACCCTATGTTGGGAAAAGAGACTAGGGAGTGAAGACCCTATGTTGGAAAAGAGACTAGGGAATGGAGACACTATGTCTAAAATTAAATCAACTAGGGAGTGGAGACCCTATGTTGGGAAAGAAACTAGGGAGTGGAGACCATATGTCCAAAATTACTTCAACTAGGGAGTGGATACCCTATGTTGGAAAAGAGACTAGGGAGCGGAGACCCTATGTATAAAATAATCATCAACTAGGGAGTGAAGACCCTATGTTGGAAAAGCAGAATATGGAGTGGAGACCCTATGTCTAAAAACATCAACTAGGGAATGGAGACCCTATGTTGGAAATGTGACTAGGGAGTAGAGACCCTATGTCTAAAATAATCATCAACTAGGGAGTGGAGACCCTATGTTGGAAAAGCAAACTAGGGAGTGGAGACCCTATGCCTAAAAATATCAACTAGGGAGTGGAGACCCTTTGTTGGAAAACGAGACTACGGAGTGGAGACCTTATATTGGAAAAGCATACTAGGGAGTGGAGACCCTATGTTGGGAAAAGAAACTAGGGAGTGGAGACCTTATGCCTAAAAACATTAACTAGAGAGTGGAGACCCTATGTTGGAAAAGCGACTAGGAAGTGGAGACCCTATGTCTAAAATAATCATCAACTAGGGAGTAAAGGCCCTATGTTGGAAAAGCAGACTAGGAAATGGAGACCCTATGTCTAAAAACATCAACTATGGAGTGTAGACCCTATGTTGGAAAAGAGACTAGGGAGTGGAGACCCTATGTCTAACATAAAATCAACTAGGGAGTGGAGACCCTATGTTGGAAAAGGCGACTAGGGAATGGAGACCCTATATTAAAATTAAAATCAACTAGGGAGTGAAGACCCTTTGTCTAAAATAAAATCAACTAGGGAGTGAAGACCCTATGTTGGAAAAGCGACTAGGGAGCGGAGACCCTATGTCTTAAATAATCATCAACAAGGGAGTGAAAACGCTATGTTGGAAAAGCAGACTAGAGAGTGAAGACCCTATGTCTAAAAACATCAACTAGGGAGTGGAGACCCCATATTGGAAAAGCGACTAGGGAGTGGAGTCCCTATGTCTAAAATAATCATCAACTTGGGAGTAGAGACCCTATGTTGGAAAAACGACTAGGGAGTGGAGACCCTATGTCTAAAAACATCAACTAGGGAGTGAACACCCTATGTTGGATAATCGACTAAGGAGTGGAGACCCTTTGTCTAAAAATCATCAACTAGGGAGTGGAGACCCTATGTTGGAAAAGCGACTAGGGAGTGGAGACCCTATGTCTAAAATAATCATCAACTAAGTAGTGTAGACCCTATGTTTCAAAACCAGACTAGGGAGTGGAGACCCTATGTCCAAAATAACTTCTACTAGGGAGTGGAGACCCTATGTTTTGGAAAAGCAAACTAGGGAGAGGTGACCTTAGGTCTAAAAACATCAATTATGGAGTGGAGACCCTATGTTTAACAAGTGACTAGGGAGTATAGACCCTATGTCTAAAATAATCATCAACTAGGAAGTGGAGACCCTATGTTGGAAAAGCTGACTTGGGAGTGGAGACCCTATGTTTAAAATAAAATCAACTAGGGAGTGGAGACCTTATGTTGGAAAAGATACTAGGGAGTGATGACCCTATGTCTAAAATAAAATCAACTAGGGAGTGAAGACCCTATGTTGGAAAAGCGACTAGGGAGTGGAGACCATATGTCTAAAATAATCATCAACGAGAGAGTGCAGACCCTATGTTGGAAAAGCAGACTAGGGAGTGGAGACCCTATGTTTAAAAACATGAACTAGGGAGTGGAGACCCTATGTTGGAAAAGCGACTAGGGAGTGGAGACCCTATGTCTAAAATAATAATCAGCTAGGGAGTGAAGACCCTATATTGAAAAAGCAACTAGGGAGTGGAGACCCTATGTCAAAAAACATCAACTAGGGAGTAAAGACCCTATGTTGGAAAAGCAACTATGGAGTTGAGACCCTATGTCTAAAAATTATCAACTAGGGAGTGGAGACCCTATGTTGGAAAAGAGACTTGGGAGTGGAGACCCTATGTCTAAAAATAAAATCAACTAGGGATTGAAGACCCTATGTTGGAATGAAGACTAGGGAGTGGAGACCCTATGTCTAATAAAAAATCAACTAGGGAGTGTAGACCCTATGTTGGTAAAGAAACTAGGGAGTGGAGACCATATGTCTAAAATAAAATCAACTATGGAGTGGAGACCCAATCTTGGAAAGGGTAACTAGGGAATGGAGACCCTATGTCTAAAATAAAATCAACTAGGGAGTGGAGACCCTATGTTGGGAAAGAGGATAGGGAGTGGAGACCTTATGTCTAAAATAAAATTAACTAAGGTGTGGAGACACTATGTTGGAAAAGAGACAAGGGAGTGGAGACCCTATGTTAGGAAAGAGACTAGGGAGTGGAGACCGTATGTCCAAAATAACTTCAACTAGGGAGTGGAGACTCTATGTTGGAAAAGAGACTAGGGAGTGGAGACCCTATGTCCAAAATAACTTCAACTAGTGAGTGGAGACCCTATGTGTTGGAAAAGCAGACTAGGGAGTAAAGACCCTATGTTGGAAAAGAGACTAGGGAGTGGAGACCCTATGTCATAAAAATAAAATCAATTAGGGAGTGAAGACCCTAGGTTGTAAAGGAGACTAGGGAATGGATACACTATGTCTAAAATAAAATAAACTAGGGAGTGGAGACCCTATGTTGGAAAAGAAACTAGGGAGTGGAGACCCTATGTCTAAAATAAAATCAACTAGGGAGTGGAGACCCTATGTTGGAAAGGGTGTCTTGGGAATGGAGACCCTATGTCTAAAATAAAATCAACTAGGGAGTGGAGACCCTATATTGGGAAAGAGACTAGGGAGTGGAGACCCTATGTCTAAAATAAAATCAACTAAGGAGTAGAGACCCTATGTTAGAAAAGAGACAAGGGAGTGGAGACCCTATGTCTAAAATAAAATCAACTAGGGAGTGGAGACCCTATGTTGGGAAAGAAACTAGGGAGTAGAGACCATACGTCCAAAATTACTTCATCTAGGGAGTGGATACCCTATGTTGGAAAAGAGACTAGGGAGTGGAGACCCTATGTCCAAAATAACTTCAACTAGGGAGTGGAGACCCTATGTATTGGAAAAGCAGACTAAGAAGTAGTGACCCTAGGTATAAAAACATCAATTAGGGAGTGGAGACCCTATGTTGGAAAAGTGACTAGGGAGTGGAGACCCTATGTCTAAAATAATCATCAACTAGGGAGTGGAGACCCTATGTTGGAAAAGCAGACTAGGGAGTGGAGACCTTATGTTGGAAAAGCATACTAGGGAGTGGAGACCCTATATTGGGAAAAGAGACTAGGGAGTGGAGACCTTATGTCTAAAAATATCTACATGAGAGTAGAGACCCTATGTTGGAAAAGCGACTAGGAAGTGGAGACCCTATGTCTAAAATAATCATCAACTAGGGAGTGAAGGCCTTATGTTGGAAAAGCAGACTAGGGAATGGAGACCCTATGTCTAAAAACATCAACTATGGAGTGTAGACCCTATGTTGGAAAAGAGACTAGGGAGTGGAGACCCTATGTCTAAAATAAAATCAACTAGGAAGTGGAGACCCTATGTTGGAAAAGGCGACTAGGGAATGGAGACCCTATGTTCAAAATAAAATCAACTAGGGAGTGAAAACCCTATGCTGGAAAAGAGACTAGGGAGTGAAGACCCTATGTCTAAAATAAAATCAACTAGGGAGTGAAGACCCTATGTTGGAAAAGCGACTAGCGAGCAGAGACCCTATGTCTAAAATAATCATCAACTAGGGAGTGAAGACGCTATGTTGGAAAAGCAGACTAGGGAGTGAAGACCCTATGTCTAAAAACATCAACAAGAGAGTAGAGACCCTATATTGGAAAAGAGACTAGGGAGTGGAGACCCTATGTCTAAAATAACCATAAACTTGGGAGTGGAGACCCTATGTTGGAAAAACGACTAGGGAGTGGAGACCCTATGTCTAAAAACATCAACTATGGAGTGAACACCCTATGTTGGAAAATCGACTAAGGAGTGGAGACCCTATGTCTAAAAATCATCAACTAGGGAGTGGAGACCCTATGTTGGAAAAGCGACTAGGGAGTGGAGACCCTATGTCTAAAATAATCATCAACTAAGTAGTGTAGACCCTATGTTTCAAAACCAGACTACGGAGTGGAGACCCTATGTCCAAAATAACTTCAACTAGGGAGTGGAGACCCTATGTTTTGGAAAAGCAAACTAGGGAGTGGTGACCCTAGGTCTAAAAACATCAATTATGGAGTGGAGACCCTATGTTGGACAAGTGACTAGGGAGTAAAGACCCTATGTCTAAAATAATCATCAACTAGGGAGTGGAGACCCTATGTTGGAAAAGCAGACTAGGGAGTGGAGACCTTATGTTGGAAAAGCAGACTAAGGAGTGGAGACCCTATGTCTAAAAATATCAACTAGGGAATGGAGACCCGATGTTGGAAATGCGACTAGGGAGTGGAGACCCTATGTCTAAAATAATCATCAACAAGAGAGTGGAGACCCTATGTTGGAAAAGCAGACTAGAGAGTGGAGACCCTATGTCTAAAAACATCAACTAGGGAGTGGAGACCCTATGTTGGAAAAAGAGACTAGGGAGTGGAGACCCTATGTCTAAAAATCATCAACTAGGGAGTGGAGACCCTATGTTGGAAGAGAGACTAGGGAGTGGAGACCCTATGTCTAAAAATAAAATTAATTAGGGAGTGAAGACCCTAGGTTGTAAAGGAGACTAGGGAGTGGATACCCTATAGCTAAAATAAAATCAACTAGGGAGTAGAGACCCTATGTTGGAAAAGAAACTAGGGAGTGGAGACCCTATGTCTAAAATAAAATTAACTAGGGAGTGGAGACCCTATGTTGGAAAGGGTGACTTGGGAATGGAGACCCTATGTCTAAAATAAAATCAACTAGGGAGTGGAGACCCTATGTTGGAAAAGAGACAAGGGAGTGGAGACCCTATGTCTAAAATAAAATCATCTAGGGAGTGGAGACCCTATGTTGGGAAAGAAACTAGGGAGTGGAGACCATATGTCCAAAATTACTTCAACTAGGGAGTAGATACCCTATATTGGAAAATAGACTAGGGAGTGGAGACCCTATGTCCAAAATAACTTCAACTAGGGAGTGGAGACCCTATGTATTGGTAAAGCAGACTAGGGAGTAGTGACCCTAGGTCTAAAAAAATCAATTAAGGAGTGGAGACCCTGTGTTGGAAAAGTGACTAGGGAGTGGAGACCCTGTATCTAAAATAATCATCAACTAGGGAGTGGAGACCCTAAGTTGGAAAAGCAGACTAGGGAGTGGAGACCCTATGTCTAAAAACATCAACTAGGGAATGGAGACCCTATGTTGGAAATGTGACTAGGGAGTGGAGACCCTATGTCTAAAATAATCATCAACTAGGGAGTGGAGACCCTATGTCTTGAAACATCAAATAGGGAGTGGAGACCCTATGTTGGGAAAAGAAACTAGGGAGTGGAGACCTTATGTCTAAAAACATCAACTAGAGAGTGGAGACCCTATGTTGGAAAAGCGACTAGGAAGTGGAGACCCTATGTCTAAAATAATCATCAACTAGGGAGTGAAGGCCCTATGTTGGAAAAGTAGACTAGGGAATGGAGACCACATGTCTAAAAACATCAACTATGGAGTGTAGACCCTATGTTGGAAAAGGCGACTAGGGAATAAAGACCCTATGTTAAAAATAAAATCAACTAGGGAGTGAAGACCCTATGTTGGAAAAGAGACTAGGGAGTGAAGACCCTATGTCTAAAATAAAATCAACTAGGGAGTGAAGACCATATGTTGGAAAAGCGACTAGGGAGCGGAGACCCTATGTCTAAAATAATCATCAACTAGGGAGTGAAGACCCTATGCTGGAAAAGCAGACTAGGGAGTGGAGACCCTATGTCTAAAAACATCAACTAGGGAGTGGAGATCCTATGTTGGAAAAGTGACTGGGGAGTAGAGACCCTATGTCTAAAATAATCATCAACTTGGGAGTGGAGACCCTATGTTGGAAAAACGACTAGGGAGTGGAGACCCTATGTCTAAAAACATCAACTAGGGAGTGAAAATCCTATGTTGGAAAATCGACTAAGGATTGGAGACCCTATGTCTAAAAATCATCAACTAGGGAGTGGAGACCCTATGTTGGAAAAGAGACTATGGAGTGGAGACCCTATGTATAAAATAATCATCAACTAAGGAGTGTAGACCCTATGTTGCAAAACCAGACTAGGGAGTGGAGACCCTATGTCCAAAATAACTTCAACTAGGGAGTGGAGACCCTATGTTTTGGAAAAGCAAACTAGGGAGTGGTGACCCTAGGTCTAAAAACATCAATTAGGGAGTGGAGACCCTATGTTGGAAAAGTGACTAGGGAGTAGTGACCCTATGTCTAAAATAATCATCAAATAGGGAGTGGAGACCCTATGTTGGAAAAGCAGACTAGGGAGTGGAAACCTTATGTTGGAAAAGTAGACTAGGGAGTGGAGACCCTATGTCTAAAAACATCAACTAGGGAATGGAGACCCTATGTTGGAAATACGACTTGGGAGTGGAGACCCTATGTCTAAAATAATCATCAACTAGGGAGTGGAGACCCTATGTTGGAAAAGCAGACTAGGGAGTGGAGACCCTATGTCTAAAAACATCAACTAGGGAGCAGAGACCCTATGTTGAAAAAAGAGACTAGGAAGTGGAGACCCTATGTCTAGAAACATCAACTAGAGAGTGGAGACCCTATGTGGGAAAAGCTACTAGGAAGTGGAGACCCTATGTCTAAAATAATCATCATCTAGGGAGTGAAAACCCTATGTTGGAAAGGCAGAATAGGGAATGGAGACCCTATGTCTAAAAACATCAACTAGGGAGTGTAGAACCTATGTTGGAAAAGAGACTAGGGAGTGGAGACCCTATGTTGGAAAAGGCGACTAGGGAATGGAGACCCTATGTTTAAAATAAAATCAACTAGGGAGTGAAGACCCTTTTTTTGGAAAAGAGACTTGGGAGTGAAGACCCTATGTCTAAAATAAAATCTACTAGGGAGTGGAGACCCTATGTTGGAAAAGAAACTAGAGATTAGAGACCCTATGTCTAAAATAAAATCAACTAAGGAGTGGAGACCCTATGTTGGATAGGGTGACTAGGGAATGGAGACCCTATGTCTAAAAATCATCAACTAGGGAGAGGTGACCTTATGTTGGAAAAACGACTAGGGAGTGGATACTATATGTCTAAAAATAAAATCAACTAGGGAGTTAATACCCTATGTTGGAAAGGAGACTAGAGAGTGGAGACCCTATGTCTAAAATAAAATCTACTAGGGAGTGGAGACCCTATGTTGGAAAATAAACTAGAGATTGGAAACCCTATGTCGAAAATAAAATCAACTAAGGAGTGGACACCCTATGTTGGAAAGGGTGACTAGGGAATAGAGACCCTATGTCTAAAATAAAATCAACTAAGGAGTGGAGACCCTATGTTGGGAAAGAGGCTAGGGAGTGGAGACCCTATGCCTAAAATAAAATCAATTAAGGAGTGGAGACCCTAGGTTGGAAAAGAAACAAAGGAGTGGAAACCCTATGTCTAAAATAAAAATAACTAGGGATTGGAGACCCTATGTCCAAAATTACTTCAACTAGGGAGTGGATACCCTTTGTTGGAAAAGAGACTAGGGAGTGGAGACCCTATATCCTAAATAACTTCAACTAGGGAGTGGAGACCCTATGTGTTGGAAAGGCAGACTAGGGAGTGGAGACCCTATGTCTAAAAACATCAATTAGGGAGTAGATACCCTATGTTGGAAAATTGACTAGGGAGTGGAGACCCTATGTCCAAAATATTCATCAACTAGGGAGTGGAGACCCTATGTTGGAAAAGCAGACTAGGGAGTGGAGACCTTATGTTGGAAAAGCAGACTAGGGAGTGGAGACCCTATGTCTAAAAACGTCAACTAGGAAATGGACACCCTATGTTTGAAAAACGACTAGGGAGTGGAGACCCTATGTCTAAAATAATCATCAACTAGGGAGTGCAGACCCTATGTTGGAAAAGCAGACTAGGGAGTGGAGACCCTATATCCAAAATAACTTCAACTAGGGAGTGGAGACCCTATGTGTTGGAAAGGCAGACTAGGGAGTGGAGACCCTATGTCTAAAAACATCAATTAGGGAGTAGAGACCCTATGTTGGAAAATTGACTAGGGAGTGGAGACCCTATGTCCAAAATATTCATCAACTAGGGAGTGGAGACCCTATGTTGGAAAAGCAGACTAGGGAGTGGAGACCTTATGTTGGAAAAGCAGACTAGGGAGTGGAGACCCTATGTCTAAAAATGTCAACTAGGAAATTGAGACCCTATGTTGGAAAAACGACTAGGGAGTGGAGACCCTATGTCTAAAATAATCATCAACTAGGGAGTGGAGACCCTATTTTGGAAAAGCATACTAGGGAGTGAAGACCCTATGGCTAAGAACATCAACCAGGGAGTGGAGACCCTATTTTGGAAAAATAGATTAGGGATTGGAGACCCTATGTCTAAAAACATCAACTAATGAGTGGAGACCCTATGTTGGAAAAGCGACTAGGGAATGGAGACCATATGCCTAAAATAATCATCATCTAGGGAGTGGAGACCCTATATCTAAAAACATCAACTAGGGAATGGAAACCCTATGTATAAAAACATCAACTAGGGAGAGGAGTCCCTATGTTGGAAAAGAGACTAGGGAGTAGGGACCTTATGTCTAAAATAAAATCAACTGAGGAGTAGAGACCCTATGTTGGAAAAGGCGACTAGGGAGTGGAGACCCTATGTTTAAAATAAAATCAACAGGGGAGTAGAGACCTTATGTTGGAAAAGAAACTAGGGAGTGATAACCCTATGTCTAAAATAAAGTCAACTAGGGAGTGAAGACCCTATGTTGGAAAAGCGACTAGGGAGTGGAGACCATATGTCTAAAATAATCATCAACTAGGGAGTGAAGACCCTATGTTGGAAAAGCAGACTAGGGAGTGGAGAGCCTATGTTTAAAAACATCAACTAGGGAGTGGAGACCCTATGTTGTAAAAGCGACTAGGGAGTGGAGACCCTATATCTAAAATAATAATCAGCTAGGGAGTAAAGACCCTATGTTGGAAAAGCAACTAGGGAGTGGAGACCCTATGTCAAAAAACATCAACTAGGGAGTAAAGACCCTATGTTGGAAAAGAGACTATGGAGTTGAGACCCTATGTCTAAAAATCATCAACTAGGGAGTGGAGACCCTATGGTTAAAAAGAGACTTGGGAGTGGAGACCCTATGTCTAAAAATAAAATCAACTAGGGAGTGAAGACCCTATGTTGGAAAGAAGACTAGGGAGTGGAGACCCTATGTCTAAATTAAAATCAACTAGGGAGTGTAGACCCTATGTTGGTAAAGAAACTAGGGAGTGGAGACCCTATGTCTAAAATAAAATCAACTAGGGAGTGGAGACCCTATCTTGGAAAGGGTGACTAGGGAATGGAGACCCTATGTCTAAAATAAAATCAACTAGGGAGTGGAGACCTTATGTTGGGAAAGAGGCTAGGGAGTGGAGACCTTATGTCTAAAATAAAATCAACTAAGGTGTGGAGACACTATGTTGGAAAAGAGATAAGGGAGTGGAGACCCTATGTTGGGAAAGAGACTAGGGAGTGAAGACCGTTTGTCCAAAATAACTTCAACTAGGGAGTGGAGACTCTATGTTGGAAAAGAGACTAGGGAGTGGAGACCCTATGTCTAAAATAAAATCAACTAGGAAGTGGAGACCCTATGTTGGGAAAGAAACTAGGGAGTGGAGACCATATGTCCAAAATTATTTCAACTAGGGAGTGGATACCCTATGTTAGAAAACAGACTAGGGAGTGGAGACCCTATGTACAAAATAACTTCAACTAGGGAGTGGAGACCCTATGTATTGGAAAAGCAGACTAGGGAGTAGTGACCCTAGGTCTAAAAACATCAATTAGGGAGTGGAGACCCTATGTTGGAAAAGTGACTAGGGAGTGGAGACCCTATGTTGGAAAAGCAGACTAGGGAGTGGAGACCTTATGTTGGAAAAGCAGACTAGGGAGTGGAGACCCTATGTCTAAAAACATCAACTAGGGAATGGAGACCCTATATTGGAAATGCGACTAGGGAGTGGAGACCCTATGTCTAAAATAATCATCAACTAGGGAGTGGAGACCCTATGTTGGAAAAGTAGACTAGGGAGTGGAGACCCTATGTCTAAAAACATTAACTAGGGAATGGAGACCCTATGTTGGGAAAAGAGACTAGGGAGTGGAGACCTTATTTCTAAAAACATCAACTAGAGAGTGGAGACCATATGTTGGAAAAGCGACTAGGAAGTGGAGACCCTATATCTAAAATAATCATCAACTAGGGAGTGAAGACCCTATGTTGGAAAAGCAGACTAGGGAATGGAGACCCTATGTCTAAAAACATCAACTATGGAGTGTAGACCCTATATTGGAAAAGAGACTAGGGAGTGGAGACCCTATGTCTAAAATAAAATCAACTAGGGAGTGGAGACCCTATGTTGGAAAAGGCGACTAGAGAATGGAGACCCTATGTTTAAAATAAAATCAACTAGGGAGTGAAGACCCTATGTTGGAAAAGAGACTAGGGTGTGAAGACCCTATGTCTAAAATAAAATCAACTAAGGAGTGAAGACCCTATGTTGGAAAAGCGACTAGGGAGCGGAGACCCTATGTTTAAAATAATCATCAACTAGGGAGTGAAGACCCTATGTTGGAAAAGCAGACTAGGGAGTGGAGACCCTATGTCTAAAAACATCAACTAGGGAGTGGAGACCCTATGTTGAAAAAGCGACTAGGGAGTGGAGACCATATGTCTAAAATAATCATCAACTTGGGAGTGGAGACCCTATGTTGGAAAAATGACTAGGGAGTGGAGACCCTATGTCTAAAAACATCAATTAGGGAGTGAAGACCCTATGTTGGAAAATCGACTAAGGAGTGGAGACCCTATGTCTAAAAATCATCAACTAGGGAATGGAGACCTTATGTTGGAAAATAGACTAGGGAGTGGAGAACCTATGTCTAAAATAATCATCAACTAAGGAGTGTAGACCCTATGTTGCAAAACTAGACTAGGGAGTGGAGGCCCCATGTCTAAAATATCATCACTTAGGGAGTGGAGACTCTATGTTGGAAAATCATCAACTAGGGAGTGGAGACCCTATATTAGAAAAGAGACTAGAGAGTGGAGACCCTATGTCTAAAATATCATCAACTAGGGAGTGGAGACCCTATGTTAGAAACTCATCAACTAGGGAGTGGCGACCCTATATTGGAAAAGAGACTAGGGTGTGGAGACCCTATGTTGGAAAAGCGACTAGGGAGTGGAGACCCTATGTCTAAAATATCATCAACTAGGGAGTGGAGACCCTATGTTTGAAAATAGACTAGGGAGTGGAGACCCTATATCTAAAATAAAATCAACTAGGGAGTGGAGACCTTATGTTGGAAAAACGCAGCTATGGATTGGAGACCCTATACTAGCATGATTTTGAACTTTTTCTTCTTTTTTCTTTCTTTTCATCATTTTTATTTTATTTCAGAGAATGAGTAAATGCGGGAAATAATTTTTTGGAGGAGACTTTCCTTTTGGAGTGGTTGCTGCAAAACTGTTTCTAGCCTTTGTGCAATTTCTTTTTGGGTGCACCTGCTTCTTACAAGGTTGCTTTTGGACTGTACTTGTTTCCTGTTTTTCAAACAAATAACAATTTGTCAGTTTGAAACGGTGGTTGGTTTTGTGGCCTTGAGTGTTTCAGTCACTTGATCTTGGTCGGCTTATTCGATGGTACTTTCTATTGCAACTGGTTGTTCCCTGAACCCCGATTTCATTTCTGGCCCCGGAGAACCCTTGGCTTTTCCAAAACTTTACCATGACGGTTAGTCGTGTCGGACTTAACCTTTTTCAGCTTCATTTTGCCTTTGTATGCTTTTTACTTCTTTTTTCTAAATTTAACTTCTGAGCATTGGGGAACCTTTGGCTTTTCAAACTTTGCCAAGACGGTTAGCCACGTGGGACTTAACCTTTTCAAATTTATTTTGCCTTTGTAGGCACTTCAATTTGATTTCCTCCTTCTAAGAGCTTTTGATTTTGGAGCATCGGCCGCCATGGCTAGTCGGGGTTGACTTGATACCCCTGCCGAGGTTGTGGGTGCCTTTCTTTTTGCATATTAGCTTGTATCAAACGAGATTCCTGTAAATCAGTCTTACCATCCTTTTTTTGTCTTAATTTCGGAACAGAGTTGGACCGAAAGGGATTCAAAGAAAAACAAACATTAGAATAGAGAATGAATTTAGACAAGAAGTGTCCCTTTCGGGGAAAGGAAAGAACAACTTATCTGGAGTGCCTGCGGACTTCAATGAACATGACATGCCTTTTGGACTGGATGCCTGATCTGTGTAAACTGTCTGACTCTCAAAAATTCATCACAACTTTTGCCTTGAAACTGAGAAACCTTGCCTGGGACTATGTCAATGCCAAAATCTGTGAAGATCCTATTTTCGATCAGTGGCGCCCTTTATTGGTTTTCACCAACTGACGTCTCTCATTTCTCTTCTCATCATCGCCTTATAGTGCTCTTTGCGAGTTTTCACTAACAAGACTCTCATTCCAATTTCTTTACTTCCCATCTCCTTACGGTGCCTATGAGGGTTTTCACCAACAAGACTCTCTCATTTCATTTCTCTCATTTTGGTTGCATCAGATCCTGTGACTGTATCCTCCAATTCTTGAACATTCTCATCGATCGATTGGAAGGACTTTGAAAAAGGTTTGGGTGAAAAGGATTTGGACTGACTTACAACTTTGGAACCATTCAGGCGAAACCATCGCCGAACCATTATAAATTCTGCCCCAGTTTCAACTTTTGGGGAATGTGGATTTTTATTTTGGTGTGACTGAACCCCAGAGAGAGGCTGCCTACGTATCCTTTCGAAATCAAGTCAAACGTAGTTCAAGGACGAGAACTTTGTTTTTGATTCTCTTTTGTTTTGGTTTTCTTTTCTGTTTTGGTTTCTTCTCTTTCTTTTTCCTTTCTTTTTTTCTCTTTTTTTTCATTTTTCATTTCATTTTCTTTGTCTTTTCTTCCTTTTTTTTGTATATTTCTTTTTCTTCTCTTTTCATTTTTTTTTCATCTTTCATTCATTTTATTTTTCAATAATGACTTTCGGGTTTCAATGAGGGTAATCAAAGAATGGGAGCCGCTCAAAAGAGTTTGCAAAGGGTTAAATATTTGGATAGTGAGAAAGAAAGCCTTCTTCATCCCAACCGGAGAACATTAATGCTATATAGAGGATCCAACATAGTACCTTTTGACTGCACCTGCGTTGACAGTTGTTTCAAGGACATTTTCTTCGATGTGTCCAAGGTACAACGCTCTCTTTTGGCAGTACTCTTGTTCAATGTATGGACCTTTCCAACCTGAAGCTAATTTTTCTTTAGCTGTTCCGATTCTTTATTTTATTTCCTTCAACCTATCTTCATAGCATTCTGATTCTTGATTTATTATTTTGAAGTTTGACAGCGTTTTAGGATCGGGGCATGAAGTCCGCAAGCATGCCATGTTATTGAAATCTGTATTTAATAGAACTGAAAAAAAATAATAAGAGAAGTGACAAAATTAAGAAAAGAGATATTCCTCGACAATGAAATATTAATTTCATTTGATTTTGTTCTTCTTTTTTTTTCTATTGATTTTTTTTTTGAATTTTAGAGATAGAAGGGTTTACACCGGAAAGTAAGACAATAAAGTAAAATATCCGGATCACATCCTGAGATAATCCGGACGCAGAAAGGATAGCAAGACTGGCTACTGAGACTCCCGTCTGATAGGGAACTTTCAGGCTTGGCGACCATTTTTGGCTTTTCCTCTGTCTCGGCAAGGGCTGTAAGGGCCTTCAGTGCCGTATCAAATTCCTCATCTCTCCAATTTCTGTTTATCAAACCTTCCGAACTACTCTGAACGGCCTGTGATATGGTCTTAAAGGTAGCATGACTCAAGATTTGGCCCGTTTTTAAACCATTTTCGACCATCTCCCCAATTTTGATAGCCTCGGCGAACGGATTACCCATAGCAGACATCATGTTCCGGAAGTAGTTCGCCTCTTGGGCCTGTAGGAAGACCATAACCATTTATGTTTCGTCCATTGGAGGCTTTCCCCTAGCGGCTTGCTCGCGTCATATGACAGCATATTCACAAAAATATTGCGCAATTTCTTTGTCAATCTCGACACAGAGTTCTCTTTTTGGATTTTTCACTCTTGCTTTTTCTTTCTTTTTTCTTAGTTTTTTTTTCGCTATTTGTTTTTTTTTGTCACTCTTTTCTTTCTTTTTCTTTCTTCTTTTTTATTTTTTCTTTTTTTTTTCCACTCAGTTTATTTGATGTCAATGATCGAATCCGATGGGGATTGCCTATGTATCATGGCGCCGCATGAATCAGATCTTGTGTAGATCGGGAAAGATCAGGAATAAAGTAAACAAACTAACACTTTTTTCCTTTATTTGTTTTTACTCATACACAAAACAGACCACGAAAACTTCTAACAAGAAACATATTTTTTATATTTGTTTTTTTGGAGGAGAATTTTTGAAAGGAAAACTTCTTTAAGAGTAAAATAAATATTTTTGGATTTTGATTTTTTTTTTTTTGTTATGTTTTTTTAAATATATTTCTTTTCTTTTATTTTGAGAATTTTTGAAAAGAAAGACTTCTAAAGAAGAAAGTTTTTTTTTTTTTTGAATTTCGATTTTTATTTTATTTTTTCCGAAGAAAGACTTCTAAAGAAGAAAAAAACATATTTTTGGATTTTGATTTGATTTGTTTTTCGAATGAAAGACTACTAAAAAGAAAGAAACTATTTTTGGTTTTAATTTTTTTTATTTGGGATTTTCTAAGGAAAGACTTCTAAAAAAAGGAATTAAATAAAAATATTTTTGGATTTTTGAAAATTGTGGGCCGGAACCGATGAGGTTTGCCTACGTATCTCACATCCGGTGAGAATCAGACCCGCATAGTTTGGTAAATTTTGACACAACAAGAAAACATGACTTTTGTAAACATTGGCTTATTTTCTTTCTTTTTAAAAAAAAAATTCGGTAGAGTTTCGGAATTTTTCAAATACCTACCTTTCACTCTTATTTATTTTTTTTTGATTTTTTGTGTTTTTTATTTTCTTTCTCTATTCTAGAAACCGGTCAACATGCAAGCCGAAACAAACATATGCACAAGTAGCACGTAAAAATACATCAGGATGGTCTTTTATATTGGGTACACCTATCCTAGACGGACACAACCCGTGTGTTGAGTCCCAAAGTCAAATGCACGTGATGCAAACAAACGTACTTACTAGGGATCCGGCATGAGGTTATGTCATTCTAAGTTTAAATCCTGGGTGTATTGTTCTAGACCTAGCTTACCCGAGCGGACAACTCGAGCCGAAGTGGGACAGCGTACCGGGAATACAGAAGCTTCACCAGCTTTATAACTTGTCCGATCCTCATTCTAAAATTAGGGTATGACTCTAACAGAAAAGAAGCCACGCGAAGCGCACGCTTCCCAAAATATTTAGAAGACTTAGAGAGAATAACGGTTTTCGTAACAGTTTATATACAGTTCACGGCAATATCAAAGCGGTAAAGAGAAGCAATTAGCACATTAGGCTCAAACACGTAAAAAAATCAGATAATAAAAAAAATCAAGTATGAAAGTCATCTAAGCTCGAATTCTGAACACTGAACCAGAGATTCTGGGTTCGTTTCCCCAGCAGAGTCACCAGAGCTGTAACACCTCCTTTTTCCCGAGGGGTAAGGGTAAGGAGTTTTTCCAATTAAAGTGACATTAATCGAAATGAGATTATTTATTTAATTCAGAGTCGCCACTTGGGATAATTATTATGGTGTCCCAAGTCATCAATTTATTTTAAAATTCTAAATCAAGGAAATTGACTCTATTTATGGTCCGCGAACACATATAACTGGGTAAGGAATTCTGTTAACCCAAGAAAAGGTGTGAGGCACTCCCGGGTTCCGTGGTTTTAGCACGGTCACTTAACAATTAATACTTGGCCTAATTATCTTATTTATTACACGTTTTAGACATATTGTGTATTTTATTCTTTACCACTTTTAATTATTTACTTAATCGTTTTTTAGTATTTATGGAGTTATTATTTTTTTTGAACAAGCTACGATGTCGTACACTTGTCGTTTTGGTACATATTGCGAATCGCGCCACGTGAAACATACCTGCGGTTTGCAACATGTTTATTTTTATTATTATTTGAAGTTCTGGTCGAGTCACGTGAAACGCACACTCAAATTGGGATTTACGTATCGTGACCATGCAACATGAACCGTACGCATAGTCGCGATAATTTATTAATCGTGCCTAAAGCAAGCTGCGATGTTTATGAATTATTTGTCTTAAACTAATTTGAGATTTGTAAAACCATAAGAGTGTGTTATTGTAGAAAAGCATGAAATAGATTAAATTAATTATTCAAGGAATACAAAAGGAGACCACTGTATGAGATTAATGGGCCTAGCAGATTTCAAGTTTTGGCCTCAAAGATAAAATAACCCTCTTCATTAGCTTATAGTAACCTCACAACCCCAATTCCTTCAACGACCCATGTGTCTAGGCCCAAAAATTGGACATTCACCGTTAACATAATTCTATTTAAACTTGTTTAACAACTTAACTCTATACTTTAGACAATTGATAGCTTAATTTAAAACAAAGATGGAACTACCAAAATACATTTATTAACACATGAAGGACTAAATTACCAAACAGAGACATAACCTTGCCTAAGCTTCCATTTTAATAAGATTTTTTTTATGAACAATCAAACTCACTTATCAATTAGCAAATTTCGTTGAATCATTCATGGATGAACCCTTTTTAAGAGAACATGCTAATGAACTAAGATAAATATACAAAGAGGAAGCTCAAAATTTGGCAGCATGCTTAACAAAAAATAATTTCATTCATTCAAGATATAAATGAAGACTAAAGAACACCAAAAGAGAAAAGAAACAACTCATATCATTAATCAAAGCAAGATTAAGAGTGGACCTCAAAAGTTGAATCTGAAACTTTACGGTTTTACAGCTTTGAATCTTAAACACATTCAGACCGCACGCAATACCTCAAACGAAGCATCGAAACTCGCCGCCGACCTCAACTAAAAATCTCACTGTTTCGACTAGGTTTGGATGATAGTTTCTGGTATTAAAAGGGCTGTTCTATGGAGGTTTAAGGGTTATTTTTGGGCGGTGAAACTGCTGATTTTTTTGAAAGAAAGACGAAAAAATAATGACACGAATAGAAATTCCCTTATCTTAGAAGAAGAAAATAAAATTCTCTCAATTCTCTCCTCCCTCTTTTTTTCTCCTTCTCTTTATTTTTTTCCCTCACATTTCTCTTCTATTTATAGAAAAAAATTTGAAATTCTTTCAGTTTTTTTTTTAATTATTTTTTATTTTTATTTTTTAATTAAAAAGAGTTCTCACTTCTCTTTTTTTTTAAAAAAAAATAAAAAACAATTTCCCACTTTACTTTACTTTTATTTTTTAATTTCTTACTTTTTTACTTTTATTATATTTAAATTCCCACTTTTATACTTTTTTTAATAAAAAAATTCACTTAATTTTACTTTTTTTTTAAATTTTCAGCTACCTTTACTTTTATTTTTTAATTCGAACTTTCTTTTACTTTTTATTTTTAAAATTTTTACATTCTTTTAATTTTATGTTTTTTTAATTTTACACTTTCTTTTACTTTTTTTATTAAATAATTTTCACCTACTTTTACTTTTAATTTTTAATTTTATATTTCTACTTTTTCTATTTTTTAATTCCCATCCGAAATATATTTTTTAAAAAATTAATTAATTAATTTTTATTTATTTTCGGTTTTTAATTCATTTTATTTAAAAATAAAGATAAAAATAAAAATAAAAATAATACTAATAGTAATAATTGAACTTTTAAATTATTATATATATATATATATATATGTGTGTGTGTGTGTGTGTGTGTGTGTGTGTGTGTGTGTAACAAAGCTAAAAATATATATATTAAATTTCTGAAAATATTTACATAGTAGAAGGTGATAAAAATTCAAATATAGTCAATAATTAGATGCTCACACCATATGTTATTTTTCATGGATTTTGGTATTGCTTTTGCTGAGAGTTTATTTGGTAATGTGTCGTATGAAATGTTGGCCAAGAATTTTAAGATTGAGAATGAGATTTGAACTCAAAAGGGGCTAACGAGTTTAGAAAATTAATTTTGATAGAACAGAGAATGAGAGACAGAGAGAGAGTGCGCAGTAGAGAGAATGAGGATGAGAAATAATTGATTCCTTATTCAATTCCTAATATAAAGAGAAACTCATTTAATTCCTAAGATGTATATAATTGGTAAATTATATATGCTTATGTAATTAAATTGAAAGTTGAGTATGAAGTGTAATAAAGTTCCAAATAATGTATAAGAAGGTAAAAATCCCTTAAAATAATACTCTAGTAAACAAAATAGAATTACATTCTCATAAAGAGACCATTGTCGCCTTAGGGGCAAAATAGGAAGACGGCTCCAAACTCAGATCAAATCTTAGATTTTTTTACTAAATAATTTGATCCCATCTACCTCAAAGGAGTCTATTTATAGTCCAAACTCCTCAGCACTTTTGCATCAGCCCTCATTCACTTTTTCTACAGAAACACTAACAAGCTTATTTGTTCTCAAGAAAATCAGCAATGGCCAAGCTCGTTTCATTTTTCCTTTTGGCTCTCGTTGCCATATCCATGGTTGCAACCACTGTTTTGGCTGCAGATGCCCAGTACCACCTTGATGCTGTGAGTTCTTCTTTCCATTATTTTTTTTTCCACATTTTCTCCTGTTACTCTGTTTCTTTATTCTAACACAAAAATTTGCTTATGATTCCAGTCAAGGTACGGTCCAGGGAGCTTGAAGCCATCACGTAAGCTTCTTCTCTTTTACTCTGATCTCGTTACATTTACTCTCTATCCTCAGTACCCCGACATCATCTCACAACACTCGTTCTAAACCAAAATAAGACCTATAAACTTCCCTGATTAAATGAATCTTTAACTAACATCGTTAAATTTTAGGCTGAATAGTGTCTGAAATCTTTATTTGCGACGAAAATTTACACAAGAAAGTTCAGCAACCGTAAGCAGATGCTTATCTACAGTTCAAGTGACTAATTAATAGCATTTGATTGCATGTTCGAGTAATTTAACACTTAAAACATTCTTTCTAGCAGTATATTCCTTTTCACGTGAAATGTGGATTTACTAGTACTTAATTGTTTATTATGGTAATTCAGAGTACTGTTATAGCTATAACCTACCCTAACTGCCAAACAAACAATAGCCTCGGACTCCCAGAATGCAGCTCAGTTTCCTATAGCAATAGCAAATTTGTCAAAGTTAACCAATTCCAAGAACCTCAACCACTGGCCTTGCTCTGACCTTATTTGACCAGTTAACCATTTACCCATGCTACCCCTGTAAAAAAAAAATTAACTTAAAAAGATGATTTTGGGTATGTCCATAACAAGTGAGATTAGTAACATAAAAATAAAAAAAACAAAAAAAAACACATACTACAATATTATTGATGGAGCATATTTGTTAGATCCTATTAGAATAAGTCCGTACATGAGCCACAAACAACAAAGAATTAGTTAATCATCGGCTATGTATTTATGTCTTATCATTGTACTAATTAACTGTTGTTAAACAGAATGCCTGCCACAATGCACGAGGAGATGTAGCAAGACACAGTACCACAAACCATGCATGTTCTTCTGCCAAAAATGCTGCAAAACATGTCTGTGTGTTCCCCCTGGTTTCTATGGAAACAAGGGTGTTTGCCCATGCTACAACAACTGGAAGACCCAGCAAGGAGGACCCAAATGCCCTTAATTTTACTTTCTGGAATTCGTTTCCAGTTTAATGATGTTGTTGTTTGTCGGTCTTCTTAATCCTACTGTTATTTAATTTCTCACGAATCATAGGTCATAAGTTGTATGACCTTGGTTCTTCTAAGTGTACTTTTACTGTATTGCTCCTTTGGGCCGAATACTTTTGTGTTGCCCGATATGAGAGCTGTTTGACCAATTCTTTTTGGTCTATTGTTACTATGTTTTAATTACTCTTTTCTAATATAACAATGTTCTCCAGATTTTGTTTCAATAACTAAGACTTAAGTTGCCTGCCTAAAAGCATCAACATCCACATTTTTATGTTCCTGAGTCAATTTGAGAAATGCATGTGAGGTCTTATTAAAGTGACAACAGACACGACTTAAATATTGAGAAATTTTAATTTATAAGAACAAGGCTTCACTGCGTGCTGAAAACAGTAAGTATATTCATCTTCATGTTATTTGACACACAGAATGAAAGTGAAAATGAAAAATAGACTCTTCAACATGTACAAAACAATAAAGCATAAAGTGGATTAGTTTCTTACTTGCTATTAGATTAAAATATAAGTAGCCTTCGGGATGCCATATAAATTATAACAAGTGATGCCATATAATGTGCAAGGGATGCAATCACGTATTGAAAGGAAAGAACGAGGAAGAAACAGTTCAATATTCCATGTAACACAATCCTTAATTTTGTTCTTTGGGTGATCTGTAAAGAAAGGAACTCAGGTTTGAAAGCAAAGAAGCTCACTCCACACACTCAAATAGACACGCCCCTCCCTCCTTGCCATTTGGACTAGATCAAAGAATTTATATGACATGTATATTCTGTTTGAGTTCCTTAGCTCTTTTCAGGAACTACTGATCACTTAATTTTATAACAACCTTTTGTTTTTGTTGCTACTCTCTTGTACACACCAGCACTGGCTTAACGAAATAGTAAAACGAGGTCATTTAGCGCAAGCGTATGCTTTTATTTTTTTACCCATGCTTTATTTCAATGGTTAACTATATTAATGCCACTCATAGACCTACATTAATTTGCTTCATAAGCATGTCTGTATTGAACATTAATATATCTAGTCTGCATTCTGTAGATGGTTATTGAATGGCAGTCTCTTGAGCATCTCGATCATATATCTAGTCATCTGTAAGAAATTCATTTTACCTAGTGTTGAAACAACTTTAAAACACTTTTATTGAAGCAGAGTAATAGAAGCATCTTACACCCTCTTTCTTTTCAATAGACAACTAGAATATGGTTACATTGATCTTGAACAGTTTCAAGTAAGAAATTTGAGAGTAAGGACAATACTGATATAGAAAGACGATTTCCCAGGCAGTAATGCATTCCAACTCAACATACTTGGATGCAAGGAAGAATAACAACTAATGGGGAGCATCTTTGTCCAATTATATGAACCAAAGTAAATTTTTGATAAAAAGTTATAGCTTGTTTGGCCAAGCTGAAGAAATTAGCTTATTTTGAGAAGTGCTTTTTTCAAAAGTGCTTTTGGAGAGAAGCAGTTTGTGTTAGGCTAATCACTCTAAAAAACACTTTTGAGCAATAATTTGTGTTTGACCAAGCTTTTCAGAAAATGCAAGTATCAAACTACGAATAAGGACATAAATAGATTTACTTAATAGTTAATATTATAAGTAAATAAATAATCTCAAAATTTTATTATTACATGCAATAATTAAATCTTTTTATTTTATTTAAGTAAAATATAAAAATAAAATTTAAAAGTATTTAATTCTTTTAATATAAATTAAATATATTAAAAATCATTCAACAAATATAAAAGCATTCACCCCTAAAGTCACTATATATTAGAAAGCTATCCTAAAACTAATAAAAAATATTTATATATTAATATCCTAAGTATTATGTTTAACGGTTATTTTGGTATACACTATATTTTGTTAAGGGTATTCTTGGTAAGAAAAAAAATCAAAACTGCTTCTACTTCTACTTTTGGGAAGAAGCTATTTTTTTCTGCTTCTCTTAAACTGCTTCTACTTCTTCCCAAAAGCATATTTTTCCCCAAAAAAGCTTGGCTAAACACCTCAAGTTAAGAAAAAAAAAATGCTTTTGAAAAAAAAAAATTTTAGTCTCTTGAGAATCTTTGACAAACAGGCTATTAGTACGATAAGTGAAAGAAAGTTTGGAACTTAGAAACATAAACTGGTAACTTTCATTAAAAAGTACTTGTTAGCATAATAATATGAGACAAGAGGGGTTGCTCTGATAGTAAGCAATCTCCCCCAAGAGCAAGGTGGGGAGTTCTTGGAGGGAAGGATGCCGAATTTCTATTGGAAACAACCTCTTTACCTCATGGTAGGGATAAGGTCTACGTAAATTATACTGAGTTGTTATTGTTGTGGCATAATATTACGAAGTAAAAACAATTTTGTCATACAACACAAAGTACAGCAACAACGATAAAGTGTACTAAGGTAACAAGTTGTGGTAAGTTAGGCTGCTGCAGACTCATTTAACATACGCCAGAATAACACTGCTATATAGGTTTTACACAGTTGCATCACCAGACATAAATTATAAATTAATATAGATAATATAAAAGATCAGATATCTATTGACTCTTCAAATTATTCATACTACAAATACTGTTCAACTGTTCAAGCTTCTCTTTTTTCCCGTTTTAATTTTCGTTTGTTGTCCATCAACTAAGCATCTAATTAGAAAAAAGAATAGACTTTAACGTGCCTTTTTAGTTTATATTTTAAAATAAGTAAGTAGGAACATGAGTCCATTTATTAAAAATTAATCTAACCTCGTGTAAGTAATGTTAGTTATGTGACTCACATAGTAAAATTTCTCTAAGAATATAAGCTTCATCTCTTCATCATCTATCTTTTATTATATAAATGTCTAAAAACTTCACAAATTAAAAAATAAGAGTAAATTTGAATAAAATACTTAATATCATTTATAAAACGTTAAATATTTTAAAATAAATTTAATTCACCGAGCGATTAATATTTGAAATTCGATGGAGTGATATTTATAAATATTTTCTGGGTGGCACCAAATGCTACACAAGTGATAGTGGCAGTAAATGCACGAGCCACCGTCTCATCTCCGTTGTAGTATTCTTCTTCGTTTGTCTCGATTTGGTGAGTCTAAGTGAACCTACAATTATTAGGTCCCTCGAATTAGGTGAAGGTCTTAAAACTACGTGAATCAATAATTTGTTTACCACCACCAAAATCTTATATACAGTTTAACGGTATTCCCTCCGTTCCAATTTATATAAACATATTTGATTAGGTATAAAATTTTAAAAAAAATAAAGATTTTTTATATTTGTGGTCCTAAATAGGTCAAAAAGGGGCTCAGAGTATTTGTGTGATTATAAAAACTTTTCATTAAGGTGTGAAATTATAAGTTTAAGTTAAATTATTTTTAAATTTAGAAAAAATTTATTCTTTTTAGAACAGATAAAAAAGAAAATAGGTTAACGTAAATTGGAACGAAAGGAGTAATTAGTAAGAGCTTCTTACTTTTGTTATGCTATTGGTTTACAGCGGACTTAGTTCCCCTAATGAATCATGTCATTGGACACGAGAAAAGAAAAATCGACTGCAATGCTTCTCCACTAGCTAACATTAGCAATTTGCAGATTTCAAGAGGATATGCATACATATGACCATTAACTAAAGAGGAAATTTCATATTAAATGCAATTAAAGGAAACTTAGAAATAAATCTTCAATAAAATATAGTCCAGTCCAGTCCAGTAATAGTAGTAAACAGCATTATAACTATATGGAATAAGGTTTCATCACAAGTCTGGTTTTTCTAGTGACCTAAGAGCTTTATCAGGTAGGTACTCATATCTCTACTTTTAGCAAGCTTAATTAATCTTGATGACCCAAATAAGAACGATTGGATTTTGAATTCTCCAGTCTATTTTTAGTTTTATTTTCCGTTTTGCCTCTGTGGTCTTGATTTGGGTTGTGTTTTCCAGATAATAAAGGTTAACAAATCTTGTTTCCTCAGCTGACACTGTGTTTTTTATATATGCCTTTTCTTTGGAATTTCAGCTGCTTTTGTTCTGTTTTGTCTTTGATATTTGCAGGTAAATAGGAGCAGAAATTTGCGGTAAAAGAACAAACTTTACGGGTTTGAATAGCTGAATTTACCAATTCTTGTTCTCAAGAATTTTAGTTGGATGCACGGGTGTGGGTTTATGGAAGTAGTTGATGTTAGATTTGATGAAAATAGCAGAAATCACCTTGGAAGTGTTTAAAAGTTCTTGAAAAAGATACTACTGGTTTTGTGGATAAGTTACTGTATATTCCAAAATGTCTCTGATTCCTGATAAAAGCATGTTACCTTCAAGGTCTCTGTCCTGTCTAATAGCCATTTCTGTTTTCCTTTTGATAATTTCTTCACTTTCCCTTCTTCAATTTGCTGACAATTCTTTCATACCCAGATCAGTTTTCAGTTTAATTCTTGCTAATAGTACATCCGTTTACTTGACCTCAAGTGGAGAATCTAAAGCTCCTTTCTTGCCTATTGAAACTTCACATGAACAAATCCTGAAAAGCCAAGAGTTAGCTTGTCACACTTCCAGTTTCAGCAATGATAATGTTGGATTCGGAGTTGGGAAAACTTGTGGCCCGAAACGAGCTCTTCTTAAAGTGTATATGTATGACTTACCTCCTGAATTTCACTTTGGGCTATTAGGTTGGAAAGGAAGTAGGGACCAAACATGGCCTAGTGTTGGTAACCCGAGCCAAATACCCTCGTATCCTGGTGGCTTGAATTTGCAGCACAGCATTGAATATTGGCTTACCCTTGACCTTCTATCCTCAAACTCCCCAAATATTAATAGACCATGCACTGCTGTCAGGGTGCTGAATTCGAGTGAAGCAGATGTAATTTTTGTGCCCTTCTTTTCGTCTTTGAGTTACAATAGGCATTCGAAGGTTCAAGGGAAGGAAAAATTCAGTCTCGATAGAGTGCTGCAGGATAAAGTGGTGGACTTTTTAAAAAGTAGAGATGAGTGGAAGCGAAGGGGTGGAAAGGATCATGTAATTGTTGCTCACCACCCCAATAGTATGTTGGATGCAAGAGAGAAGCTAGGTTCCACCATGTTTGTACTTGCAGATTTTGGAAGGTATAGAGCCGAAATAGCAAATATTGGAAAGGATGTGATTGCTCCTTACAAACATATGGTCCAGACAATAGGTGCTGGCAACTCACCCTCTTTCAGACAACGGAATACGTTAGTTTACTTTCAAGGGGCAATCTATCGAAAAGATGTGAGTTTCACATCTGCTTTTATATGCAACTGATGAGTTCAATAATTTGTTAATGATTTTGCTATTTTCCATGTCATAAAGTTATGCTTTAATCTAATTACTTATAAGATAGCATGCATTACTTTGTGAGGCCCCATATATTTAGTGGCAGTGACACTTGAAACCGAGAGCCAGATAAAGCTTTCTCCTGTCTTGTACCAAAAGTAATATTGGAATGAAATGGGTCCAAATGGAGCAAAATGGATAGTGAGGATTAATGTAGCCGAACTCTACTAGCTCGAAATTGAGGTATAGTGTTTTAGTTACCGAAAGTAGTTTCAGCAGCATGAAAGAATGGTATGTAGCCACAGCTTTTCGTTTTCGGACAAAGTAACATTGCTGTTTTGGGCTGTTTTGTACTTAGTCATGCTCTGATTCCCTGTACTGGTTAATCGATTTGGATTTTCACTTTGAACGCCTATAGCATGTGCAGTTATATTCTCTGACTTGCCACCTCAATATATTGGTTTTGCTCTCAACTGTAAGATTGGAATATAGTTCATATCGCATTTGAAACAGAAGCAAAACTAAAGTCCCTCTATCTTTTGCTTCAAGTATGATATATCTAGTAGATTTCTGATACTCTGTTCAGCATTCCAGAGTTGTTAATGTGTAGGCGTCACAAGGACAAAATAGATCTTATTACCTTCTAAGATTTTCAAAGGGAAATGCAATAGAGGAATGCCCTGTTGAATGCAGAGAATGTAATATCACGAGCTCCGCCCAAAAGCAAAAAAAACACGGAAGCTAACAAACAGTATGATGGTTAGGATGATTTGATGGCCCCTTATGTAGGTTGTGGATTGCCAATGACATTTAGGGCAGTAACATAACTGAAATTTTACTGTTTATGTCATTTGAAGCTCGAAAGGAGAATATTGATTGTTATGAAGTCGACTTGAAGTGATAGATCTTTTTTCTTGCTTATCTAATACCAGGGTGGAAAGATTCGTCAAAATTTATACTACCTTCTCAAAGATGAAAAGGATGTACACTTCACATTTGGAAGCATTCAAGCAAATGGTGTCAGGGAGGCTGGAAGAGGAATGGCATCGTCCAAATTCTGCCTGAATATTGCTGGAGACACTCCCTCTTCAAATCGTCTCTTTGATGCCATTGCTAGCCACTGTATTCCGGTTATAATTAGTGATGAGATTGAGCTACCATTTGAAGACGTTCTCAATTACTCAGAGTTCTGTGTGTTTGTAAATTCATCTGATGCTGTAAAGAAGAGCTACCTTCTGAACCTTCTTAGAGAAATGAAGGAAGATCTGTGGACCAAAATGTGGGAAAGGATAAAGGTGCTCAGCAAACATTTTGGCTATCAATATCCATCCCAAACTGGTGATGCAGTGGATATGATTTGGCAGGCAGTTTCAAGAAAGGTGTCATCTATACAACTGAAGGATCATCGCGACAAAAGATACCACAGGTCGCAGCTTTTCCTCAAAGACCAGATGTCATGATTATTTATGTGAAATTTCAGAACCTCAGCCTGTAGTTCTTTTAGGAGATCAGCTGTCAGGTCGAGCTTGATTCTCTACTTTGTGGTATGAGAATATCTCTGTGTTTGCTTTTGTTTCCAAATTTCCTAACTTATTGTAAATTCTTTTTTTATAATGAATGCAAATTTTGTGCCTCTCCTGACAGATAACTATGCTTTTTCTTAACCACCAGCATTACCCACTGACATAACTGGAACTGATTCTCTAACTAGCATGTATAATAAACGAAAACCAGTAAGAGGAAGTCCGTGCAATAGAGGTAGAGGAATCGCAGGTAACAGCAGCATCCAGGGACAATTCAATTTCATTATACATGCAAGATGTACTGATGCTTAATGATAACATGATATCTATCTGGTCAGAAAATATAAAACATTTTGCTGTGTATGATAATGAGCATAAAATCCTAAAGTCTTTCTGTGGTTCTAGCTTTACATAACACATGAAGCTGCTGCTTTCAAGTCAAGACTTCTACTCAAACAAATGATAGTCATGTGTCACAACTCACAAACCTAAAAAAGAACTACCGAGGATGCAGAATTGCCCACTACTCTCAAGTTTCTCTTAGAAAAATTACAAAAGAAGGCAGCTATTCCTGTCCTTATGAATCTTGAAATGTTCATCATTTGCACACTTGCTTTGGACACAGTGTCAACATTTATTATGGATGGGATCTGATCCTCTTCTCACTCTTCTTTTGTTTGATTGATTTGGATCAAAGGTCATCGAAGGTGCAGGCGCTATATTCAGCTGCGTATGTAGGTCCTGCATTTCAGCAGCCTTAAGTATCCGAGAATTTCTCAGGAAAAATAACTTGCCTCCTCCCCATCTGAGAGCAAGATCTATACTTCTGAGAGCAGAAACCTCCTCTGGTTGAATTGACAAGAATCCAATACAAAGAATTAGGACAATCACCCTACAGGAAGGACACAACATTGTTTTCTGCACTTGGGGGGCAACAGAAGGAACAAAAGTTTTTTCTTGGCTGAGGCTATAATGAGAAAATAAGAGGTTTGTCTGTGGCTACACTCAGCATATCCTGCACAGAGTGCCTGTACATATAAACTTGTGTTTCATCTTTTATGGGATTTGCAAGACTAAAGGTACATAAAGCAGTGAGGGTCCCAAGACAAAACATATAGAGAAGTTTAAGATTCACTTCAATCATAAGCCTGTGATGCTGCAAGCAATATAAGGCTGTTATAGAAGACACTGACAGGTTTGAATAAAAGTGAAGTTGGAACACCCATTCTTTAGAAGCCAAGAATCTATACATTTGTTCCCTACATCCCTTTCATGCTTTGCCCTTTTGGACCAAACAATGACCAAATCCAGTCTTTTGGACTTAATGCCAAGTCATCTGCCAAGTCATCTAAGTGTAATTACTACTACCTGTTCTTGACAAAGCCAAGTCATTTTAATTTTACTGTTTTACTAACAGCTTGACAAAGCCTAATTTTGGAACTGCTATTGCGTTTGATAGTTTTAACATTTTTTATGACAATAGTGGTGTTCGGGCTAGCTCGTGCGTGGCTTGAATATTATACTAGATTAGATATCTACAATCTCCGATCAGCACATATACCGAGTAACTCTATCCATCAATATTTAGGCAAATTAGGTGGTAATGTTATAATTAAAGAGGGTTTAGGATTTCCTATTATAGGATTTTAATTATATAGAAAGAGATGTCCCTACTACCAGAAGTTAATTAATGGGGAGGCCAAAGCTGAGATTGCAACAGTTGCAAGAAAGCCAGATAAAGCAGATTGTTGGGCAATGTGAAGAATAGAAACCTCTTCAAAAAATATAAATCCAAGGACTTACTTTATGCCAAATTCTACTTTAGATTTTAGAATTCCAATCTAAAAACAAAAATGACAGTCTTGGTTCCTAGTGCTTAATGAGTTTCTCTTTATGCTTTTCTTTGCTCTATCTTTAATTTAGATTGTGCAATTTCCCTCCATTCAAAATTCTTAGGACCTCCTCTCTCCTACCCATTCTTGGCCTTGTCAAGCATATTATTCTTTTCCATCTTTATTTGTTCTTGCTTACCCATGTGGACCATCTCTTTCCTTCCCTTTTCCTTTTTCCTTTTTCTTATTCGCAGATTCTGAATTTATTCTTCTTTCCTCTTGCCCGTTGTTATGCGTTTTCTCAATCCCATGAATGAATTTGTTCCTCACATATTAATAAGGTTCTCTCAATTAATGAATATGAGATGCTTACTTCAAACCAATTGTGAAGTCCTACTTCAGAAAAATAGGCCAAGTATTTCATGAGTTCGATCAAGAGCTTCACGTTTGGAATATCTTAAAAGTATGACAGAGCGTCCCTGGAATACTTCATTTAAATATTTAAAAGAATACTAGTAAATATCAAAGTTAAGAGTTCAGCTGAAGTTTCATTTAAGCAATTACAAAGACAATATGTATGTATTGATGAATATGCATATAACTCCTTCCTTCCTCTTTTATTTGGCACAATTAGACGTATGGAATTTAAGATGTTTAACCTGTCTAAGTAATCATATCTCTATCAGCGTAGAAATAAAGGGCTGAAGATATATACATCACAAAGTCTAGGAAATTAACTAGCATGTCAATAACAGAAGCAATCCACCTCAAATAATTACTAACAAAACATAATACAGTAGAAAAAATCGCAAGTAAAAAAGGAACTAATTAAGCGGGAGGAAGAGTAAACCATAATGGTAATATATAAACAATGTACACGATGTGAAGATATGGTATCTCCACATTGAAAGCAGCTAAGTTCGCTATTATATTTTTACATGTTCAAGCATTAATGAAAAATTGAACAAATGGAAAAAGTTTCAGCCTCTGCACTCCAAATTTGGCAATGCAAAGATACAGCTAATAAATCGAAAAAGCAAAAAGGGAAAAGAATACTCCTCTACCCTTCTACTCATCCCCATCTTGTGCAACTTACCAACAGTAAAATGCCCCTATCGGCAACTATTTTATAACAAGCAAACTGAGCAAAGCCATTTATACTATCTCTGGAGGAGGGGATGTCGCCTGGGCGGTTGGTGTTGCAACATGAGTAGTTGGGTGTGCTGGTGTTGCTGAAGGTTCAGCTAACTGTGCAGGTCCTGGTGCTATTGTTACATGCAAGCCCCTATGTTGCCCTGCCTGCAGCATGAAAGCAACTTCTGTTGCCGCAAGTGCTGTTGCCTCCTGCTTTGAAGAAAAGATAGAAGAATAAGTATCCGGTAAACCAGAAAAAATGAATTAGTAAACTACACACCTGATATAATTAGATCACAAATACTGGTGCCGCTTCGTTTACAGATTGTCTTAAAATGTTGTCCGACTACCTTACATGGAAAGTTGTAATAAGTTTTAAATACTACTCCTACAAGAAGTTCATGGGACTTATTTTTGCTATCTTCATTACTTCTTCCATGCAATTTTGGCCCAAACAACTCTTATCTTTTCAACTTTAACTTACTACCAATGCAAAATTAAAAATGTGCTACTGAATCAGAACGGAGTAACGAGTAAAAGTACTATGCAAAATCTCCAAATGCATATTATTCTGCATTTAATAATCCAGGCCAGGAATAACAAAATGGGCTGGTAGAATAGAACACTTGGTGTTTCTCAGTCGGGAGGCATTTTTGGGACCAAGACTATCCAATAATATAATATCCCCTTGTCCCATATTACTCGATCATGTTCAGTTTACAGCGGTTGACTTAATTAATTTTCAATCTAACATTATACATTATACTCGTCTCTGAAACTTGAAGTAATAGCATGCAAAGCGCAAACTACATTTAAAGATCTACTAATCACTGTTGGATTTTTTTTCCTTTTGTTAAATAATTACTCCTACAAATCAATGAATTTATTAACCCTGAAAGATCATTAAAAATAACTAAACATTAAGTTGTAAGAATAATGTTATTGACCCGTGAGTAGAAAGGGGGTCAACAAAAAGGAGGTGAGGTGGGGTGGGGTGGGGACAGCAGCAGTAACAATTATTTGAACCTACCGAACAACGGAATAAATTACTGGTGAAAAACAGACTCTAAAATCTGAACATTATATAGTCAATTTTGATGTATAAAGAAACAACTTTCACTCCATCACACAATGAATGAGGGAGTTTGAAGCAGGAGGACCAAAGAATCTAACTTACTGAATGGTCCGCATAAAATTCCATACTTGGAAACAAAAAGTAATATAGATCGCAATATATAGAAAATAACAAATATTTATGATGTTTGAAAAATTGTAGTTAGAGAAAACACTGCTTGATTTCCCAAATAGTACAAATTTCGTATAAAATACAGAAAAAAAGCTCACTTGCTGTTTCTCAAAGTTAACTTTATATGTGCACGCTAGCTGCACGCACATAACTTCCATAGTTAGAGCAAGCAGAGAGACTTTCAAAAGCTTGACATGCCATTAAATATTCTATTTTAATATTCTACTTAGTTCACATGATAAGACGAAATAAGTTCCAAGATTTTATCTAATTCAAATTTACTTAACTGTGTACAAAGTGCTGACATCTATCAGCAGAACCTACAAACTCACAACTGGAAAAAATAGTGGCACCATCGCACTGGACATATAACCAATTATATATTGTGGCTTACACCACAATCAACATTAAAGCAAAATGTGGGAGGCCAAAGTATAAATCAGGAAAATAGAGGTATGGCTAGTAAAATCTAGAAGCACCCGGTGAAGTTTGATTTCATTTTAATTGAGCAAATACAAAAAATAAGCCCATGTATGTGGATTACTAATTCGATAATATGATATATATTTCCTAAGAATTTGTTGATTTTGTTTTGCAGCAGAATTTGCTGAAACACATTCGTTATATATAGGATAGTTTAACTTTTGCTTATATTTAAGTTTATTTATGCTATAGTAAATTTGATTACCATACAACTTCCTTCCTTCTATTACACTTTGTTAGTTTTGTTTATGTTGTAGTTCTTTTTTCTTTTTGGTTACTTTATTAGTTTATTATTCCTTGATTGATGAGATGCGAGGCGGTGTTAACGGCAGGCTGGAGGTTTGAGACATACCCTTGAGTCTAAGGGTTTCAAGTTGAGCAGGACTAAGACAGAATATCCGGAGTGCAAGTTCAGCGCGAGTCGGGAGAAGTGGGCATGGACGTGAGGCTTGGATCACAGGCCATCCCCAAGAAAAGTAGTTTTACGTACCTGAGGTCGATTATCCAGGGGGACAGAGAGATTGACGAGGACTTCACACACCGTATAGTGGTGGGGTGGATAAAATGCAAGTTAGCATCAGGAATCCTGTGTGACGAGAAAGTGTCACCGTTACTCAAAGGTAAGTTCTATAGAGCTGTGGTTAAACCGACCATGTTGTATGGGGCAGAGTGTTGGCCGGTTAAGAACTCTCATATCCAAAAGATGAAAGTAGCAGAAATGAGGATGTTAAGGTGGATGTGCGGGTATACTAGAATGGATAAAATTAGGAATAAAGTTATTCGGGAAAAGGTGGGCGTGGCTCATATGGATGACAAGATGCGGGAAGCGAGACTCGGATGGTTCGGGCACGTGCGGAGGAGGAGCCCTGATGCTCCAGTGAGGAGGTGTGAGCGTTTGGCCTTGGCGGGTACGAGAAGAGGTAGAGAGCGGCCTAAGAAGTATTGGGGAGAGGTGATCAGACACGACATGGCGTTGCTGCAGATTTTCGAGAACATGGCCCTTGATAGGAAGGTGTGGAGGTCGAGCATTACGGTTGTAGGTTAGGACGTAATCGAGCCCGAGGGTGAGGCTAGTTTGATAGGGCTGTCCTTAGACTGCTAGTGGTTAATGTTGTGTTCACACTATCCTTCCGTTTTTCATAGCATCGGGGCTTATTTTCTGGTTTTGTTATTGCATTTCAACAATTTTGTAGTTCTTATGATGTTATTATTTCTTTAGTTTCTGTTTGATGGTACTAATATATTGTCCCTTCCCTTCTCTTCTCGTCTTTTCCGTCCACTTGAGCCGAGGGTCTCTCGGAAACAGCTACTCCTTCGGGGGTAAGGGTAAGGTTTGCGTACACACTACCCTCCTCAGACCCCACTTGTGAGATTTTACTGGGTCGTTGTTGTTGTTGTTGTTGTTGTTATTAGTTTATTATTCCCATGCATAGAATTTGCTTTTGTTATTTCTTTAAGAAATTATTAGATTTTTTTTTAAGTATGTTAGAGTTTAACAAATTTAAAAAATTTAAGAGTATATATTTGAAAGTAAAATTTATCAAAATGTAATTGTTTTGTTATAATTTAAATTTGATAATTTCTAATTCTCTTTTCTTAAACGATGACGTCAGCATTGATATACCTTTGTCCAAGTGCTTAAAAAAAGAGGGGAAAAGGCTTAAAAATGATACAGGATGTCGACTTTACTATGGTTGTACCATGGCTTTACAATACATTTTGACTCCGCTTATGAGAAATCCTGGGTTGACTCAATGGCACCCAGTATTGACGTATTAAACTAGGAGTGGAAGTCTTAAATGTTTCTGAAAAGGTCCACTTAGTTCCCATAAACTAGAGCAAAGATCCAAGTAACTCAGCCAAAATTTAATTACATACATGTGCACGGATACAGCGTTAGTCAACCATAACAAAAGCTAAACAAAATTTATCTGATCTGCACCACAGGAATTTTCCATTTTACAAAAATGTAACGAATCATCATATTAGCAAGAATGAAGATTGACATGTTAATAGTTATTTATAGATAACGAGAAACAAAAGAAATCTCTAAGGCTCTAACCTGTCTTTGCCTTCGACGCTGCATGATACTGATAGCCCAAGCCATGATGTAGCAAGGTAGAAGAAAACCAGCAGCACGGAGCAAGAAAAGCTGTATAAAAAATCGACCAGATCAGTAATCCCACACGATCTAATGTGTCATAAACTCATCATAGCAAGCAACAAATAGAAAGGTGATTTCACTGTATGATTCACTCACAGAGAAAAAGGTGGAGACATCACCGTCATCTCCATCATCATTTCCGATGGTCACAGCATGCCTCAATAATAGAAGGGCCATTAACTGCATGGGAACAGTGTGCAATATTATTTGAGTATCTAGAAAGCGAGATAAGCTCAAAATATAACATAGACAGATTGCATGGGCAAAACAAAAGGAAAATATTGGAAGCAAAATTTTTGTTATCAACGCGTCTTAAAGATTTCTCCCTAGTTTCTCCATTTTTAGTACTGGGAAGAACTTTTACATATCTAGACAATAAAGTGAAGGTCATTTCTGATCAATTCAACCAGCGGAAAGTACAAAAGGTTAATACAATGAAGGAAGTGAATATAAGAAGATAAGAGGAAAGCAAAAGCATGAAATGTAGCATGAGGCCCTGAACAGGCCTCTTTCTCTTACCATGTAGTGCAGTTTCAAGAACTTGCAGGAAAATCACTGTAACATGAGCATTAAAATATAAACAAGATAGGGCGGAATGAGTTTTTTTTTTTTTTTTTTTTTGGGTGATGACAAGGGTGAGTTGACAGTATTTTCCATTGTGAGCATTCCTTGAATAAGCCTACTATAAAAGGAAAAATTTCATTTTCCTCATTTTCAAGAAGGGAGGGAGGGTCAGAAATCAAAGGAAGTTGCGGCCCATAAATTGTATCACCGCTTCTCTTCTCAAGTCAGCATTAGGTCACCACTTGCAAATACAAAAGAGAATTCTGAATCTGCTGTCGTTTTTTTTTTTTTGATGAATAAGAATTCTGTATCTGCTGATGTGCATTAGCTTCTACATGAAAAATAATAATGCATATCCCACATCTCCATTAGCCAGCACTTAGCAAATATGATTTGAATAACATAAAGGAATAACAGTTGCTTACAATTAAAGCAGCAGAACGACAAAATGCAGCTCCACTAGCACTTGAATCAGCATACTCGTCATAGTCAGCCTCCAAGAGATGGCGCTCTGCAGCTGCCATCGCAAGAAGCCGCGGATCATGCAAGTCAAGCTGAGTACCAGCCACTGTCCAGCCCCCACTGCAAGGCAAAACCACGTGGACGAATCCATCAGCGACAGAGAAGACAGAAAAGAAAATTTTCATGATTAAGATTGCGAGGAGACATGCTGATCATGTTGGATGCCCTCACTGAAGAGGTTAACAGTTACTGGCACTAAAGAAAACGTTCCATCAGATTTTCACCCAAATTTTTAGTAACAAGGGCCTTTAAATAATGGTGGAAAACTGGCTGCCCAAAAATATAATAAGCTTAACATGTTTTAAATACATCCAAAATAGGGGTTAAATGTCTTTATGGCCAGTTCATATTGTCATAAACTGTTCTTGTTGGGCTATGGAAAATAATCTTCATGTCAATGATGCTGAATTATTTACCTAGAAACATATACTTGGAAGGAAAAAAAGCCAAAAACATATAAAATTACACGGTATCAAAGAGCAAAAAAGTACCAGAAATTGGAATCATCACTAGATATTGAAGACATTTGGTAATGCAGAGTTCATGGTCATACAACACAGATAAGGATTTCACTCTTTGTTATTACTGCATACCATTAATTCTTTTTTTTCTAAAAGCTGAAATGCATAAAATACAGTTGTGCTTGTTAATGATTTGTTGAATTGAACGGTACATTGACCTACTTTTGCATTCAAGAAGAATCGCAGCTTCACTTACAAATTATAAGCTTTGAGAGAAATAAAGTATCAGTGGGCCTCTAAATAAGTGGAGCAATTCATAAAGAAGATACAAATAATCAAGTCAAAGGGAAAGGTGTCAGCACAAACAGAAGTAAGATCGTTATTCCACGGTCTATTTCCTCTCTTTTCATTTCTTTTTCTTTTTGGGGAGTGTGGGTAAGTGTCAGAGTGTAGAAATGGTACAAATGTCAACATACTTTGAAAAGTAAACACCAAAATCAGAAGATCAATGTCTCTATTCCATAGATTGAGAGAAATGCTCGGAAAAATAAATCAAATTTGGTATGCACAAAGATAATAATCATGACTTAATCTAACCTGATGTCGATGGCAATATCTTCAGAAGGAGAAGGCGGTGGTGGAGCAGTATAGCCAGGTTGATAAGACTGCAGGTTACAGAGTTTTCCAAGTCAGCATATAACTTTGTCTGAAACAAGTGAGCCTGAACTAGAAACTCCTTCAGCACATATTCACGAACATACAGTTTTGTGATTCTAAACAGCATTGTCAAAGGCTCATTTAAGGCGCGCTTAAGCACCGAAGCTCAGAAAAGCTAGGGAGGGTGCTTCACCTTGCTTAAGTTGTGCTTTACTGTAGGCAAGGCACTAAAGAGTGTGCCTCATTGCCCATGAATTCTACCTTAAATCAAGCGGTACTAAACAATAAATATAATAGGCAAAGAATATATTAATCGCTAAGGACAATATCATGTATGAAGTTGTGACTTTTTTCTTGCATTACATATATATTTTTTACCTTTTTAATTCATTGCACCTTTTTTTACTAAAGCCCACACTTAAATTGTGTTTAATGCCCCAATTGACCTGGATCGCTTTTTAAAGCTTTTCGCCTTTGACAACACTGATTCTAAAGTCCCAAATACTTAAATTTCTGAAGGGAAAAATGCATCATTGAATTATGGCATAAGGTGAGCTATATTTCTCTCCAATCAAACAAAATGAATATGCAAAACCATGCTATTTCTTAACACCCCCACCCACCCACCCACCCCACCCACCTTTTTTTCAAGCTCATTTGGCAATAAGTGCTTTTGGGATGGGACAAGGCAACTCATGAAGCATCATCACTCAAAATGCAAACAGATATTAACAGGTAGAACAAAGTACCTGATGACAAATCTCGCAAATTATATCACCCTTCTCATTGCACCAACGCTGAACACATTTCCTATGAGCATACTGCATTTTGTAACAAAGACGCCGACAAGAATTGAAAGGAAAAAAAAAAGAATAATTAGAATCAAATAAGGTCCATACACATATAAAAGATCTTTTGTCATGCAGTTGCAACACAACCGGATAAAACATGACCATCAACGATTCAAAGGCTTTGGAATCTTAGCAAATTCTAGAGAAGTTATAAGAACTAAGGAAAAGTTTGAAAGAAACACTGAAGACTGGTCAAAGGAAAAACACTTAGCCAGGATAAAAGACGTGAACAATAACAAAACTGTTAAATTTTAAATCACGACAATCTCAAGTTCTTGAGAAGAGTAACTTGAATACTAGCACCATTCAGGCTTAGGAAAAATGAAGATGACACTATAAATATAAATTTATTACATGCACAAGCAGCATCAAGATCAAAGCTTAGTAGCTAGTCGAACCAGTGCCCAAAAATACTTCACAAACATACCTTTAAGCTGCCATTGCAGCCACAAGGAATCTCCAAATTCTTAGTGCTATCTTCTTCCTGGCAAATTCGGCATTCCACAGTCTGAAGTAATGGCTCATCTTCACCTCCAGCTTCTAGTTCTTCATCCTCCTTATTAGTAGTACCATAAGGTGATTGACCTACTGTGTGCGAGCAAGAACTTCCTGCAGAGGATCCTGCATCCTCTGACCCTTGCAACGAGTGCAAAGATTTAGGTGTGATAAGACGATCAACACATAGAGCCAAGTGTTCTCCCATTAGCAGTTGACTCACGTATCTTTAAAATGAACAAACATGGTCAGCCAGCTTAACTAACAAGAGAAGAAAGGAAAAATTATTAAAGTCACGAAACACAAACGTCAGTCCAATCATCATATATAAGGGCAACTAGCCCTATTGGTTTTCTTCATCTTTTGGATAGCTCTAGTGACTTTTATTACACTCAGATGTTGAGCCAGGATTTAGAGCTTATGCATTTGGGATTCTAATCCTTTTAAGTTATTGGGTTTTAAATTAACAATTTATATAAATTAAACGAATTTCTTAAGACAAATAAAGGGTTTGGATCAATGTTATTGGGTTTGGCCAAACCCGTCACCAAATCACTGGCTCCGCCCCTTGTTAAACTTCATATGGCTAAGTCCAAAATTTTAACCACTTTCTGGCCATAATAATAGAAGTCTTACAACTCAGTAAAAGAAACTATCAAAAGACAAGAGAAACAGTTCTTAAAAATCCTATGATATACTTCCCTCCTAGTTTCTCCTCACAATGTTAAGCCTCTTGTCCATTGGTACAAAGACCCAAATGCTACATTACTTGACAGAGAAACTGGATATTGAAGTTTGAATTGTCAACAAACAGAATTTCCAAACCCAACAAAAGCAAATGTAAAATCAAGAGGTATGACCTTGACTAATAAAATCAACTGTGAACTAACTACTAATCTTTTCTTTGATTTTTCTTTTTCTCTTTGTAGGATAGGTAACAAACTATGAACATAGGAAAGTCAAATTTCAGGGATTTTTTCAAGTAGAGTTGAGCTCTTCAACACAAAATAGGAGGTTTTCTGCTAAACTGAGACCATATACCCAAAAAAAAGTACCCTTTAATTGGAAATACTGAAGCAAAATGTGTTTAACAAACTTTCTGATTCCTGCCTTTCCAATTTTTCTCTTAACCGTATACGGGGTAAAATTTTCTAAAACGGAACCAAGTTTGAAAATTACCAACTTTGACTATCAAAACATAAGCAACAATTTCTATTTCATCAACTGCATTATAAAAGAAGCCAGAAACCAGAAAACCTAACCAATTGAATCACCGTAATAAAAAATCTTGAACAAAAAAATATAGGGAAAACAAAATAGAGGAAACAATAGAATTTTGAGGTACCTGAAAATGCAATTCGTGATGGATTTTGGTTCTCTGAGAGAAAGCTAATGAATATGTATGAGTGTTTTCTGAGAGAAGAAATAGTCGCTTTTGGTTTTGGGCTTTGCTTGCAAATTGGACATCAATTTGATTATGAAAATAGAGTAATGTATAAAAGTCTTCTCTGGATTATATAGATTTTATTTTTTATTTATAAGTAGATAAGTACTAGACAAAGTCATCAATATTGCGGGACCGCTTAAACTACAACGACATCGTTTACGGACGTCCAATTCCAAATTATAACTCCTTTAATAGCCGGCATCCAAGAAGTTACTCTGCTATTAACTCTGTAATTTTTTGCATATAAATTGTTATTAATTGACATTTATTAAGTCAATGTATTCTTATTTTAATATATGCCACATTTAGAATAAAATTTATAAGTTAAAATAAGTAATGTATAAGAGTGCAAATAAATATTTGTTCAAGTTAGTGAAAACTTACTACCGTTTTGATCTTTTGGATGGATTCCTTCCGGGAAGCAACGCACTACCAGAACAATAAGCATGGTCAATTGTTTGACTTTCAAGAAATTAATTAACAAAAATTTCCACGCGCAAAGCCGCACCATTTGTCCACGTTGGTACGAAAAAGGTTATTAGAGAAACATTCATCATCAAGGAAAGAAAAAGATGCAAAAGTGTAATTGCTTTTGTCGTTTGAGATAGGATGTGTTATAAAGACTTGGTAGAAGAGCTTTGTATAAGGGGGTAGGTAATTATTCAAATGAGTTTTGGTTAGACAGATAAAGATAATGGACATTCCATTCTCTCATGGTTTCTAGAAGACATGTTATGTGTAGGTATTAGGCAGGTAACAAATCAAAAAAAATCTTATGTTAGATACTTTTGTTATGATTTTCACCATCTCAAATCCACTTTGAAAGAATATGGGCCTGCCATGTAATACTCATTCCGTCCTTATTTATGTGATTTTGTTTTATTAATCAGTTTAAAAAGAAATACTTTTGAAACTTATCGTCTATAACAAGCGATTATAGATCATCTCATTAATCGTAAAATGATATTTTAAAAAATATATGTATATATATAAAGATATCATTAATTTAGAACAGACTAACAACAAAAGTACATCAAAATATTGAAGAGAGGAAGTATTATTATTCTATGTACCATTAAATTGAACTAGTCTTATGATATGCGTTTTGTGCGTGTACCCATGTCAATAAGTATAAAACTTTTTAAACAAACGTATAAATATTATTAAATATTATGGTTGTATGAAAAGAATAAAAATAAAAATATAAGTGTCTAAAAATAATAACTCTTGATCCTTCCACCTCAATGCTCCATACGTGCGCTTGGTATGTGCCCAATGCCTTGCGAATAAACTCGTTGATCACGCCCAACTCTAGTCCTAAAAAGAATAAGTGGTTGCTGCAAATATAATCCGGTCTAAGAGTTTGGAGTCGAATCCCACATAGAACTAAGGTTTCGCTATAACTGTTAAATATCACTAAGAAGACAAGCTCAAATAAATTTCTAAGTTATAAGATAAAGATTCTTATATCTAACTAATTAACTAACAAATTAAAGTAGTAAATTAACAACTAAATATACTAAGGGTTGGAAACAAGATGAAGGAGACCTAGAGTTATGATTTTCTCAATTGTCGGAATCCTTCCCGCTACGTCTCCTACAATTTCGCCTAAGTATTCTCTACTGATCATGAGCACTTGACTTATCGTAATTCTCTCTCGAGCAACTACAATAATTTACTAGTCATATTCTCTCGAATTGCGCTAGCTCGCACTTTTTCTCCGCTCATTATGATCACGTCAAAGCTTCGTTATCTCTAACCCCGCTTTTAAACCCACCATATTGATCTTTCATATACCTTAGGAGTGACGTTGTTCAACAAATACCTAAATATGTATTCTTTCTCAAGCAACACATAATAAATAGGCACAGTCAATTGATAGCCATTCAATCAATTGAAATAAGCACGTAGTTGAACATATTTTTGGGCTGACCTGAAATCAAGACTTCAAAGAACAAGCGTAAAATAGGGTGTGTTATGGAGATTCGTATCAAATCACCACTATTATCCTTAGCCCCACGGTGTGCGCCAAACTGTTTATCCCGAAATTGGGTAACAATTGAATTTGTATGTGATTTTAAGGATATGTGATTTAATCTAATACGAGCAATTAAGAATATCAAATAAATGAGTTAGGAATGAAATAAACGTTCAAACCAATTGCAATACTATGATCAAGCTTGAAGTTAGATTGAACAATGACCTAATCCTCGATTGGACCCTTGATTCGAGCTCGATCGTGAATGAAGAACATGATAAGTAAATAAGAACTTTAACACTAGCTAGAAAGATAGAAAATGAGCTTGTATTAATTTGATTTTCCTATTACAATGTGTCTTACAAAAGAAAAACTTCCCCTTTATATATATAGTAAGGGAGTTTCATCCCTAGTATAAGTCTAAAAAGGTAAAAATCTTTCCTTCCCAGTAATTACTGATCCATAACCGTCATTGAGCGAGATCCGCACCGTGATATCCGGTTAGGTGTGAATATCATGGCCCTCTATTTGTAACCGCTCACCGTGTTTTTCGAAGTCTTAGAACTCATTCTTGGCCCGGGGAGCGTCGCTTTACCGTGCCCGAGGTCAAGCACACCGTTTATTCTTCCTGGATCTCGATACAAAGGGGTTTTATCCTCGACTACAATCTCGTGCGTCCATGCCCTTCCTCCATTTTCTCACCGGGAAATCTGGGTAGACGTTACCCCTGATTCTACCCATACACATATAGTCCCCTCGTTTTCTGGAGAGTAGGTTTACTGAAACGATGGAAAGCGATAGATAAACCCAAGTTCCTTCCTTCGTATGTTACAACCGAGATGACGGGTAAATAGAAATATCCCATCAGTCGCGTCATTTTGACTTCGAACACGTGTCAGTCACCGGTTGACTTTCCTCGAATGCGAAACGTCGCGCACTGATTGTTTCCCCTATAAAAGCTTCGACCCTTTTTCACTTCTTCCACTTTTCGATTCCAAAATTTACCCTCGAACTTTTTAATCTGCTTTTAACTCCTCCAAATCTTCATATGTTTCTCCTTGAACCTTCATATCTCTATCTTCAATACTCATACATTTTCTTTGGATCTCCAACCCAGACCTTTATGCCATCTTCAAATCTTCATATTTTTATTCAGACCTTCATATTTTTCTTTAAACCTTCATAATTTTCTTCAAACCTTCATATTCCCATATTACGATGGAGAAAACTTCAAGTCGGTGCCTCAACAGACTGCTCCTTCATCTTCCAACCCGGCCAGGGGCACCGAGGTGGTTGTCCCTGAGGGGCTTAAGAGCCCCCCACGAAGAGCTTCGTACTTGGGGGTTGTTCCATCAGGAACAACTTTCTCGTCGAGAAGGCCTCTAGTCAACAAAATCGAGGCAAGGGAGCATGGAGATACATATGCTCCATTACTGAGGAAACACTACCCATAGTCGAGCGGACTGTAACTGTGAGGGTAAGGAAGTGATCGTACCCGGGCATAATGAAAACATCACTACCCACGTGGAGGGTATTTAAGTATTTACACTTACCCCTTCACGCTTGCCCCGGTGGACCCCATCGTCCTTGCCTTCTGCATAAGGTACGAGGTGTGCCTTGCCCAAATCCACACGTCTTTTTGGAGTATCGTGATCCTCCTACGACATTTTGTGAACAATATTGAATCCCCTCGGTTCATCCTCGACCACTTACTTCGACTCTACAATCCCCGAATCATCTGAGGGGGATTGATCAAGCTCGTTCACCGAGCGAGGAAGACTCCGTTCTCGAGCATCGACGAGGACCGAGACTAGGGACGGGCATTCGGTACGGTTCTGTATTTAAGAACTTCGGTTCGGTATTTCAGTATTCGATTTATCAATTGTATATACCAAATATCGTATCAAAGTAGTTCGATACGGTTCGGTATTTCTTATTTTGGTTTCGGTTTGATACATAATGTATCACGTTGTGCTAATAACACTGTTAATAGCCTAAGCAAGCAGAAACAAAAATAGAATACCACCTTGATTTACATCCCTTTCTAAAATGACAACAACATCAAACATGGCAATAGTAAAGGTAAAAATAATAACCTCAGTAGTACATCATAACTTCCTCTCCTTTCCTGAGCTGGAACTCTTCAATTTCTCTGTCATTTGTGTCGCGCCCCGTTTTCTCGTGAAATCGGGTTTCGACGTGTGACAACTCTTTTAAATGGGTATTAAAAGAGAAGAGTCACCACCTAACGATTTTGAGGTGTGTTAGGACACCTATTTGCAAATAACTCTGTTTGACTAGTCCGTGTCACCAAAGATCGGGTAAGGGCTCAAATTACCTCAACTTTAAATTATGTGGGTCCCGACTGAACTTTAAATTATGTGGATTATGTAATTAGGTTAGGTGATCAAATAAATAAAGGAAAATTTAGAAGCCGAAGAGTCTTATTAGAACACGTGATAATCGGAACAAATCGTAAAGACTACAAGGATACAGTTACATTGATCTACGTTAGATGACTAAGTGTAAATAACAAATACATAAAGAAAAGAAGGGGGGGGGGTCCTAAGTTTTTTAGCCTAAAGGATTACGCCGTGCAACATATATAATACTTCGCAACTCCTTTGAGATAAGGGTTGCTCATATTATTCAGCGGGCACAGACTATCATCTCCTGCTACCCGATTACTATGTGATAGTTGTTTACCTAAAGGCGCTCTAATTCAATTTTAGGTTGTACCCTATGCATGCACTACCCGTCCCACACCTATGGCCCAGGAGGCTTTGGACCTCTATTTGGGTGGTTCTAGACTTCCCTTAGGATGCTCAAAATGATAAAACTAGCGCACATTCAAAAAACATGTAGGACTACACATAAGTACAATTAAAGGCTCAAGTTAACCTCCACACATAAACAACAAATGCACGCGAGCAGTTAGGCAGTAGATAATTTCAGACGCAGTAGAGTCATTAAGTCCTATAGGCATAGTTTCTATGTGATTTTGATTTCCAGCATTGTACAGGCAGCGTTGCAACTTTAAACTAACGAATTTACAGATTAAAGGTGTCACGACCCAATTTCCCCTTCGTGTGTCGTCGTAACGGCACCTAGTCTCTATAACTAGGTAAGCCTAATATTTTGCGGAATAATGAAATAAAAATATGAATTTAACCAATTATTCAAAAATACACAACAATTCCCAAAACCCGGAACATCGTGAATCACAAACTACAGAAAGAAAAAATCTAGTGTCTCTATACATCAGAGTCTAACAAGGAAAAATACATAAGATAATGGACATGAGAAAGAGTAGAATGGGACTCCGAGGTCTGCGGACGCGACAGATATACCTTGAAGTCTCCAAAGCTGTCCCGGCTCACTAATAGTGCGGCTGATAAGGTACACCTGGATCTGCACACGAAAAACATGTGCAGAGAGTAGCATGAGTACACCACAATCGGTACCCAGTAAGTGCCAAGCCTAGCCTCGGTCGAGTAGTGACGAGGTCAGGTCAAGGCCTTACTGGTAAATATGTAATAAAACAATATAGAGTGTAATACCGCAATAAAATAAAGGCTGAAATTTAAAAACAATGAAATCATAAAAGGTAACAGCTTAGTACATAGAAACACAACAGGGGATCTCCCGAGATACCGCCCATAGTCCCAAACGTAAATGTGCAGGGGGATCTCCCGGAATACCGTTCCGTAGTCCCAAAATAAATGTGCAATGTGCAGGGGGATCTCTCGAAATATCGTTCCGTAGTCCCAAAGTAAATATGCAAGACAGGGGGATCTCCCGGAATACCGTTCCGTAGTCCCAAAGTAAATATACAGCGCGAATGATAGAAATACAACTACATCACGAAATTCTTACAATTTAGACTAAGTACCAGTCAGGGAAGAAGCAGGAAATTCATTAAGCATGCTGCACATAATTTACATAAACAATTAAGACACGTAGACATGTTGTATTAGACTAAACATGATAGTTACACATATTGGAATAACTCAATTAAGAATGAAAATAGATTAGTACTCATTAAAATGGTATAACTCAAAATAACAGGAAAACATGTTGCTGCTCAGTAAGAAAATTGGGTTTTCCACAACTAGCCCGTGTACGTACTCGTCACCTCACGTACACGGCGCTCACATAGCACAATAGTTCCAAATCTTAAGGGGATTCCCCCCCCCCCCCCCAAAAGTTAGGCAAGCCACTTACTCTACTACGTTCTTCTTCATTCTCCTCCACCAGTAATGTTGTTTCAAGTCCTGATACATCTTTGCGGCACCCGGATGAATAGAGTACCGCGAACTATGAGCCTCCTGAAGAATCAACTCACGCAAACCATCTACATTGGGCACACATAACCTGCCCTGCATCCTCAATGCACCATCATCTCCAATAGTAACCTCCTTAGCATCACCGTGCTGGACCGTGTCCTTAAGGACAAGCAGATAAGGGTTATCATACGGACGCTCCCTGATATGATCATAAAGAGAAGATCGAGAGACCATATAAGCCAATACTCGATTCGGCTCAGAAATATCCAATCTCACAAACTGGCTGGCTAAGGCCTAAACATCCAACTCCAATGGCATCTCTGCTGCTGGTAGATATGCTAAACTCCCCAAACTCTCTGCTCGGCGACTCAAAGCATCGGCCACCACATTGGCCTTCTCAGGGTGGTACAAAATAGTTATATCATAATCCTTAAGTAGCTCCAACCACCTCCGCTGATGTAAGTTAAGATCTTTTTGCTTAAACAGATGCTGCAAACTCTGATGATCGGTGTAAATCTCACAAGGAACACCGTACAAATAATGTTGCCATATCTTCAAGGCATGAACAATAGCTGCTAACTCAAGGTCGTAGACAGGATAGTTCTTTTCATTCACCTTCAGTGGTCTGGACGTGTAGGCAATCACCCTACCATCCTGCATCAACCCCGCGCCGAGACCAATACGCGATGCATCACAATATACAGTATAAGACCCCGAACCTGTAGGTAATACCAATATTGGGGCTAGTCAAAGCTGTCTTGAGCTTCTGAAAGCTCTCCTCACATTCCTCTGTCCACCTGAATGGAGCACCCTTCTGGGTCAGCCTGGTCATAGGTGCTGCAATAGATGAGAATCCCTCTACAAAGCGACGGTAATACCCCACCAAACCAAGAAAACTTCGGATCTCTGTAGCTGAGGACGGTCTGGGCCAACTCTGCATTGCTTCAATCTTCTTCAGATCCACCTGGATCCCTTCACTCGATACTATATGACCCAATAATGCCATTGAGTCTAGCCAAAACTCACACTTTGAAAATTTTGCATATAACTTCTTTTCTCTCAAGGTCTGAAGTGCAATCCTCAGGTGTTGCTCATGATCCTCCCGACTCTGGGAGTATACCAGAATGTCGTCAATAAACACAATGACGAATGAGTCAATATAGGGCTGGAACACATTGTACATCAAGTGCATAAAAGCTGTTGGGGCATTGGTCAGCCCAAAAGACATCACAAGAAACTCATAGTGACCATATCTGGTCCTGAAAGCAGTCTTCGGGATATCGGGCTCCCGAATCTTTAACTGATGATAAGCTGAACGTAAGTCAATCTTGGAAAACACTCTGGCACCATGTAACTAATCAAATAAGTCATCAATACGAGGTAATGGATACTTGTTCTTCACTGTGACTTTGTTCAACTAGCGGTAATCAATACACATCCGCATAGAACCATCCTTCTTCTTCACAAATAAGACAGGGGCACCCCAAGGTGACACACTGGGCTGAATGAAGCCTTTATTAAGCAATCCTTGTAACTGCTCTTTCAACTTCTTCAACTCAGGAGGAGCCATACGATATGGAGGAATAGAGATGAGCTGAGTGCCCGGTAACAAATCAATGCCAAAATCAATATCTCTGTCGGGCGGCATGCCTGGAAGATCAGCTGGAAACACATCTCGAAAGTCCCTCACTACTGGAACTAACTCAACTGTAGGGGTATCAATACTGACATCTCTCACATAAGGTAGATACGCGTCACACCCCTTCTCAACCATTCGTTAAGCTTTAAGAAATGAAATAACTCTGGTGGGAGTATACTCTAAGGTACATCTACACTCTAACCGCGGTAAACCTGGCATAGTGAGCGTCACGGTTTTAGTGTGACAATAAAGAATAGCATAATGGGGCGACAACCAGTCCATGCCCAAAATAATATCAAAGTCCACCATGCTGAGAAATAATAAATCGACTCTGGTCTCAAAACCACTAAGAGCAATCAAACACGATCGATACACGCGGTCCACAACAAGAGAATCTCCCACATGAGTAGATACATAATAGGGAAACTCAAAGAATCCCGAGATACGCCCAAATACTGAGCAAAATAAGAGGACACATAAGAATATATAGAGCCTAGGTCAAATAATACCGACGCATCTCTATGACAGACCGGAACAATACATGTAATGACAGAATCAGAAGCAACTGCCTCTGTACGAGCAGGAAGTGCATAATATCTGGCCTGGCCTCCCCCTTTAGGGTGACCTCTACCTCCCCGACCTCCACCTCGAGTTGGTTGAGCAGGTGGGGTGGCAACTGGTACTGTAATCATAGCCTGAGGACCGGTGGAGCACGTTGTGGCTGAAATGTCTGTGGAGGTGCACCCCTCATAATCCTGGGGCAATCCCTCACCCTGTGGTGAGTGTCGCCACACTCAAAATAAGCTCTGGGAGGGCGTGGCTACTATGACTGGCTCGGGCTAGGTCTGCTGGACTGGCCACTAGGAACACCCCATGCAGGAGGCACACTAGATACTGGCAGTGCATAATAAGGCTCCTGGGTCTAGAAGGAGCTGGAACACCGCTGGAGGCTGGAAGAGCTGAATGAATGGGGCGTCTCACATAACCCCTACAATGGCGAGCTGCTGGGGCACGAGCTCCAGAATAATAACCAGCCTCTCGAGACCTCTTGGCCTCCCTCTCCTCTCTATCCTGGGCAAACATGCCTTCGAATATCCTGGCAATACCCACAACCTGCTAATAAGAAATTTACATCTCCAATTCCCTGGCCATACTACTCTGGATGCTGGGATGGAGACCCTCAATAAACCGTCGAACCCTCTCTCGAACTATGGCAACTAAGGCCGGTGCATGTCAGGCCAAATCGCTGAAGCGAACTGCATACTCTGACACAGTCATAGCACTCTGGCGCAGCTACGCAAACTCCGCGCGCCATGAGTCCCTGAGGCTCTGAGGGACATACTCTCTCAAAAATATGTCCGAGAACTGAGTCCATGTAAGTGAAGCTGCCTCAGCCGGACTACTCAACTCATAAGCACGCCACCACTGATAGGTTTCTCCTCTAAGCTGGAATATGGTAAAAGAAACCCCGCTCGTCTCCGCTACGCCCATAGTACGGAGAATACGATGACACTCCTCCAGAAAACCTTGAGCATTATCTGTGGCCAATCCGCTGAAAGTAGGTGGGTGGTACTTCTTGTACCTCTCAAGTCTGAGTTGCTCCGCCTCAGAAGCTGCTGCCCTAACCTCGGGTTGAGCTGGAGCTACTGGCTACATTGGCATAACCTCTGGAACCTGGTTGACCTGAACACACTGCTTTAGAGTACCGGCGACGGGAGTCTGTGCTCCTCTCCCGGTCTGAGATGTGGCAGGAGCAAGTGGAATTAAACTAGCCTGAGCTAAGGTGCTGAACATGCTCAGAAACTAGGCTAGAGTCTCCTGGAGGGCTGGTGCAGGAACAGGTGCCTCAGGTGTCTGCCCTCCAGCTGGAGCTACTGGGGGCTCCTCTGTAGCAGCTCGTGCGGGTGCTCTGGCTGCACCACGTGGACATCCTTGGCCTCTACCCCAGCCCCAGCCTCTCGCTTCTCTAGCAGGGGGTGCAGGCACCATCTGTGAGAGAATAAAATACAGAAGTTTAGAATCTTTGAAGTCAACAATTTTCGCATGACAAGGAATCAAAGTAGTGAAATTTTCCTAACAGTTTCATAGCCTCCCGAAGATAAGTACAGACGTCTCCGTACCGATCTGCGAGACTCTACTAAATCGGTTTGTGACTCACGACACCTATGAACATAGAGCTCTGATACCAACTTGTCACGACCCAATTTCCCCTCCGTGTGACGTCGTAACGGCACCTAGTCTCTACAACTAGGTAAGCCTAATATTTTGCGGAATAATAAAATAAAAATATGAATTTAACCAATTATTCAAAAATACACAACAAATCCCAAAACTCGGAACATCGTGAATCACAAACTACAGAAAGAAAAAATCAAGTGTCTCTATACATCAGAGTCTAACAAGGAAAAATACAAAAGATAATGGATATGAGAAAGAGTAGAAGGGGACTCCGAGGTCTGCGGACGCATCATATATACCTTGAAGTCTCCAAAGCTGTCCCGGCTCGCTGATAGTGCGGATGATAAGGTACACCTGGATCTGCACACGAAAAACATGTGCAGAGAGTAGCATGAGTACACCACAATTGGTACCCAGTAAGTGCCAAGCCTAACCTCGGTCGAGTAGTGATGAGGTCAGGTCAAGGCCCTACTGGTAAATATGTAATAAAACAATATAGAGTGTAATACCGAAATAAAATAAAGGTTGAAATTTAACAACAATGAAATCATAGAAGGTAACAGCTTAGTACACAGAAACACAACATGGGATCTCCCGAGATACTGTCCCGTAGTCCCAAACGTAAATGTGCAGGGGGATCTCCCGGAATACCGTTCCGTAGTCCCAAAATAAATGTGCAGGGGGGTCTCCCGGAATACCATTCCGTAGTCCCAAAATAAATGTGTAATGTGCAGGGGGATCTCCCGAAATACCGTTCTGTAGTCCCAAAGTAAATATGCAAGACAGGGGGATCTCCCAGAATACCGTTCTGTAGTCCCAAAGTAAATATGCAGCGCGAATGATAGAAATACAATTACATCACGAAATTCTTACAATTTAGACTAAGTACTAGTCAGGGGAGAAGCAGGAAATTCACTAAGCATGCTGCACATAATTCACATAAACAATTAAGACACGTAGACATGTTGTATTAGACTAAACATGATAGCTACACATATTAGAATAACTCAATTAAGAATGAAAATAGATTAGTACTCATTAAAATGGTATAACTCAAAATAACAGGAAAACATGTTGCTGCTCAGTAAGAAAATCGAGTTTTTCACAACTAGCACGTGTACGTACTCGTCACCTCACGTACACGGCGCTCACATAGCACATTAGCTCCAAATCTTAAGGGAATTTCGTTGCAAGTCCTATAGTCATGATTTCTAATTGTTTGCGCAATAAGACAGTGAAACGATCTCATAATTCTGAATTACCAGTGATGATTTTATAGACATACTACTTAGGCAGGTGACAACATCCTATAGGCAGTATTTCTAGTAGTTGAGAACTATTCTTGATTTTATAACACTTTACTCCTATAGGCATGTCATCTAGGCGGGGCGTGTAATGAAAACAACAGAAGTAGTTGATTAAAAGATTAGGGTCCTATAGTCATGATGTCTAGATGGGCAGTACACTAAAAGTAATAGAAGCAATAGATCAATTGATTATTTGAAGTCCTATAGGCATAGTTTCTAGGTTGACAAAACATGTATTATACATCCTATAGGCATGCTGTCTAAACGCATAGTAATAATATGGAAATCAAATATAGCAAATACTAACATGTTTGAGATAGTGTGCGAGTATTAGACAAATTAGGTGAGGTGTGTGCGAGTCTTATAGACATGATTTCTACTAGCGTGCAGAAGTAGAGCAAGTTAAACAAGGTAGCAAATAAAACACGTAGACCCTATAGGCATGTTCTATACCCCTTATGTAAGAATAAAGCACACCCATTCCCCAGTTTCACTAATGCCCTAATTATTTATTTACAAATCAGTATAGGCCTAAAATGAAGAGTACATGCTCGAATATTACAAGCTGAATGAGTACAAGCCCAATAAGCAGAGCATGCCCAAAGAGGAATAACCAAGTAACTTCAAGGTCTTCAGTGATCTCATTCTTCACACAAAAAATAGTAAACCCAGTTATAGGTACACCACAGGACATTAGAGTGTATCAGCTGCGTGACTCAAACCCAAACCCATACCAAGTCTGAAAGGGGGGAAACAACTTACCCAAAAATGCCAGACTTAACCACATGAGTAACAAGTTGTTCATAAATTAATCAAACCATTCGAAATATACACACTTAATTATTAGGACTGCCACTAACGGTAGTTTAAACCAGAGTAGGTAGATGAGATCACACAGAGTTATACACATAAGATGCTAGAAGTTCAGAAGATAGGATGAAACATCACAAACCAATAGACAACCCCAAATAGAGTTTCAGGATATAATATGATCTAAGGTTAACTTAAACACAATCTTGACAGAGGAATCTTGCAGAATCACAGACGAAAACAAGTAAGATTTCTAGCATGAGGGTCTAGTGCAAATATGATCAATAACAAATAGGCTAATGATCATAGTATGTAATAATCCAATCAACTGCCATGAAGACTTTAACATTATCAGTCATACACGAAGGTTTAAATAGCACCAGGACTCACAATGGGCAATGATATGTCAGATATAGGTTAACAGGACTAGCCTGCACTAGGCTTAATCACATATGGGGGAAGATGCTTAGACATAAGGTTTTCCCTAAGGTCTCAAACAAGAATACATAAGTCAAAGCATACATTAGAACTTAAATGACATGAAAGCTGGTCCTAGTTAATCAATACAACATCAAAAACCTAGCAGGTTGGACATGAATGACTTAACAAGGTCTGAAACACATGCATGGATTCATCACAAAGGCACTGGACAAGGCAGGGAACGAGCATTATTTCACAAGTAGCAAGGAAAGCATGCCTGGGCTAAAAATATGATCAGGAATTAATTCTAGAAAAATATTAAGTCGCGCATGAATGACTCAAGGATTAGAAGAGGTTCTAGGCATGACTCGACTCATCACAAGAGTATAGAACAAGGCAAGAAACCAAACTCAGAATAGGCAACAATAATGAGCATTCGAGCATATATATTAGTAAGCAGGCTTAAGAAGGCAGAATCAAGGCAACAAATATGCAAGTTGGTCTACTAGAAGGTATAGAGCCTCAAGAAGAGCTTCAAAGAATATAATGGCATATTGGTTCATAAAAATTATCAGAGACATAGATATGTAGAGCAGAAATTCAAACGGAAAGAAATGAAATTGCAAGAGTCATAGCTACATTGCAGTTACAGATGAACAAGTAAACACGGGGAGTAATTTCAGCAACACTTCAATGTCAATAGCAAAATGAGCAGTAGACCCAAGAATCTTAGTGCGTTAGAGTTCTCAAGGGTTTCGAACGAGCCCGGGGCAATGCTCACACTGAGAAAGGTTCGAGAATTGAATTCCGGTGGCATTGGATTTCAGTCGACCAAAAGATTGAGCCTCATAATAATATAGGACAAGAAAGAATAGGAGATCATCAGTAGTTTTTGATTCTGAATCTCTCTTGGGGGAGTTGGGGGATGGGTTTATATAGTAATGGAAATTGAACAAACAAACAAGGAAATATAATCAATCAAACACAAATAAGGAAAGAAAAGCATGCAGAATCGATTTAGAACCAAATTAGGAGAAAAATCAGGCAAACCCTAGTTTTGCCCAGAATCTTAGATTGGCCGAAGAATCTTAGTAAATGAGACCCATATAATCTTGCCATGAGTGTATATAGATGAAAAATCATCTGAATCTTGAGGATTGAGTCTGATTTCTCTTGATTCGGAAGATTGGTGCTTGCCAAAAACGAGGCAAGTCCTATGTAATACCATAATCTTATAAAGAACTACGAGATAATCCATAAAAGTTAAGTGAATCATGGCAGGAATCCATGAATTAATCGGATTAGAGGAAGGTTGGTGAAGGCGACTAGGGTTTATTAAGGAGGGAGGAGGAGAGACGAGGGAAAAAGGGGCGAAAGTCTTTAGGAGAATGGGGATTAGGGTTTGGGTTGGGTAATGAAAAGTTGTAGGGTAGTTGTGGGTCGTTGATCTTGAGAGATCAACGGCCAAAATTAAAAATCGAGCGGGGCGGGTTGGTTTAACGGGTCGCGACTGGGTTGGATCAAAAGGGTCGTTTGGTTTGGGCTAAGGGATTGGGCTATGGATTTGGGTCTGTTTGGTCCAAAAATTAGCCCTTCATTGGGCTATAAAAATTAAATATACGAAATTTATGAAACAATAAATTATAAGAGTGATTGATAAAAAATAAAAAATACCATTTATGCAGTAAAGTGCTGGAAAATAATATCTTAACATTATAAAAATATAAAAATATTATTCTAACATAAATAATTTAATAAATATAATTATGTATAATTCTTGCAAAAATTGTGTAAATAGGTAAAAATGCAAATGTAATCATATGCAATGAAGTAAAAATTTTGTAAGACATATATGTGGATGTAAATGATATATTTGGATGATTAAGTCATCACAAAATAATTTAAGGGGTAATTAATGCATATTCAAGTAATTAAAATGCAAGAAAATCAATTTTAAAGCTTTAAAATTATAGAAAATACTTGTATAACTCTTGTGAATTAAGTAATGATACAAAATGATATTTTAAAAGTATATATACTATTAAAAAATATGAGGGCAAAATTGGGTACCAACAATTTGTTTAAACTTTTTATGCCATAGTCGCACAAGATGGCCCAGGGAACTACAACAACATCAAATATTTGTGGCTAACAAATAACAATACATACATTTTGACTCAAGCAAAAGAATAGTCAGCGAGTCAGATGCACCTGATTATGTGCCAAATAAGGAACTAAGAAACAGGAAACTTAGCAACTAGTAGTAACGACTAACGAGCAGCAACCCAGCAGAATTTCTAACCCAACGATAGAATTTTTAATTCAAGTTTACATTTTACACAACTGCAAAAAAATCCAGATGCATCATGCATCATGCAACATCCACTAACGAGCAACAGTTGATTAAACACAATGCAACAAAACAGAGAAGGCATAAACCTGCCAAACAAAATTCAAGTTTACACTAGTAACAACTAAAGTGTCACAGGCTCACAGCAGCAACATTATGCAAACCTACTGCCATTCTGCCAAACATAAAGTTGTAAGTGTAACTAACAAGCAGCAATAACATCAACATGAAAACACCGGCCCATAACTCCATAAGTCTAATTGTCTAACACATTAAGCTTAAATAAGTCTAACAAATTCAAAAATCAAAATAACATAAATAGTCTCGAATCAACTTAGTCTTCAATACAGATTCCTGGAAGACGCTCAAGACATCCCCTAATATGCTTCCTTAAACAATATGTGACAACCCTCTTTGGATGAACATTATAGACTCGACCACAGTGCTTGCACTCTATTTTGTGAATTTCTCTATTATCTTCTACCACCTCAAAGTGTTCCCAAACATTAAAGCGCACTTTAGGAGCACGAGGCATGATTGAACTTAAACCTAAAATAAATAAGATAAAATAAGAAGTTAGAATATTATTTTTTGATGATAAAAGAACAAAACTACAAAAGTATATCACCAAACAAATAGAGTATTAAACTTACCACTCAAGTTGCAACTATAGTCTTGTGATGACCCAAAATGTCGTCTTTAAATTTAATGATTAATTATGTGATCTAAGCACTATTTACCATTACTCGACTTGAGTGTGCAGTCCGTAAAAAATTTTCAAAAAAGTTTTCAGGTGAAAAATGGATTAAAATGTGAATTAGAGCTTTAAAACTCAACTGAGTTGACTTTGGTCAACATTTTGAGAAAACAGACTCGGATCAGTGTTTTGACAATTTTGATAGGTCTGTATCGTGATTTGGGACTTAGGTGTATGCCCGGAATTAAATTCCGAGGTCCCTAGCCAGAGATATGGAATTTTGATGGAAAATTAAAAGTTCAAGTTCAAATAGTGACCGGATGTCAAATTATGTGCAAACGACCCCGAAATAGAATTTTGATGATTCCAACAGCTCCGTATGGTGATTTTGGACTTAGGAGCGTGATCGGAATTTTATTTGGAAGTCCGTAGTAGAATTAGGCTTGAAATGCCGAAAGTTGAATTTTTGGGAAGTTTGACCGAGGGGTTGATTTTTTGATATTGGGGTCAAAATCCGATTCCAAAATTTTTTATAAATCCATTATGTCATTTATGACTTGTGTGCAAAATTTGAGGTCAATCGGAATTTGATTTGATATGTTTCGGCGCAAAATATAGAAGTTGAAAGATTTGAAAACTCATAATTCGATTCGATGCGCGATTCGTAATTTAGGCGTTGTTTGGCATGGTTTGAAGCCTCAACTAAGTTCATATTGTATTTTGGGACATGTTGGTATATTTGGTTAAGGTACCGAGGGCCTTGGGTGGATTTCGGAAGGTTAACGGAATGAATTTCGGACAAAAAGGAGCTGCTGGAATTTTTCTGCTGCAGAAGCTATTTTTGGACAGCAACCGGTGCAATCGCAGAGCTGACTTTGGAAGCTTATATCTCGAAATCTATAAGGAATCTGAACATTTTCAAAACATGAAAGTTGTAGCCCTTTGATTCTAGTTTCCAAAATAATAAACCATTTATCATTAAGACATTTATACAAAATGTTATGATCGATTGACTGAAGCTGCTACTGCAGATTTTTGCTACAGCAGTGTGCATCGTCAGAAATTTCTGCTGCATAGGACTGACTTTGGAAGCATATATCTCTCAATCTATAAGGAGTTGGGCGATGAGAAAAACATGAAAGTTGTAGTACTTTGTATCTAGTTTGCAGAACTTTAAACCGTTTAGCAGTTGGAGTTGAGTACAAGAAGTTATGATTGATACACTACAGGCTGTCGAGGAAGAGTTTGACGTTTTCAACATAAGCATGTAATGATCCAAAAATCCATTTTTAGTTCTAGAGATTGAAATTCGATTTTGAGACTTTTGACATTTTGATAATGAATTATAGGAGTGATCTGGAAAGTTTGGTCTAATTTCATTAAGTCGCGATTGAGTTTTAAGCGCGAAATATGAGTTAATTGTTTAACGAGCGAAATTGGTATCACATTGAGCAAATGAGCTCCGAATTGAGTTTCGATTGAACGAATGGGTTCGTAGTTTTATTTGTGACTCATAGGAACAAGAATCGTCGAATTCCGAGTTCGTATGATGGAGTTAGAGCCTTTTTAGTGAAATAAAACTGCTGGTGTAAATAGTCCTGGTGTGCACCTTTAGCGACCAGATGTGACACTTTTAGCGACGGGATTGGACTTTTAGCGACCAGAATAGTGTTTTTGGGGCAGAAACTTAAGGACCAAAAATGGTCATTTCCTTCATTTCGTTTTGGAGTTTTGGAGCACGGTTCTTGGGCGATTTTGAGGATTTCTTCAAGACTTCAACTTGGGTAAGTGTCCTATATCCAAATGTGATTATATTTCATAAATCCATGGTCATATTCATCATTTATTTCGGATTTAAATGGAAGAAATCAAGATTTTTGCAAAATCTTCCAAAAACGAAAATTTAAGATTTGGAGGTCGAGTTGTTATCGGATTTTGGTAAAATTGGTATGGGTAGACTCGTAATTGAATGGGTTGTCGGATTTTGTAAGTCTCACCGGATTCCGAGATGTGGGCCCCACGGGCAAATTTTGAGCTAATTTCGAATTTTAATGAAAATGTAATATTTTCTGATGAAAGTGATTACTATAATTTTTGTTGACTGTATCGAATTAATTATGACTAGATACGAGTCGATCGGAGTCGGAAATTCGAGGAAAAAGCATAATACATGGTTAAATTGGAGCAAGTCGAGGTAAGTGACTTGTCTAACCTTGTGTGGGAAAAATTTCCCCTAGGATTGGTATTGATGTGATTATTGAAATATGTTGAAAGTCGTATGCACGAGGTGACGAGTGTGTACACGGGTTAAATTGCGAAAGATTATATTTTTAAATTGTGTAGATCATTGTTGCGCATTTATTAAATTATTTTATCTTGTTATATTCTTCATCATTGATGTGAGATATATACTTCAAATTTGTTTGATCTTTTCTTACTAATTGTTTTACCTGTTTAGTTGAAACTTGGTTTCTTTTATTCTGTGCATTATTTGAAGGTTGATTTTATTTAAATTAAATATTATTAATATGAAGTATTTGATATTTTTAAACTTGATATTGAAGCAACGTAGTAAAGATTTTAAAATATTATTTTCCTATATTATTTACTCCTGAATATTTTTATACTCATTGTGAGGGAGCCGTGAGCTCTTTATTGTGAAAGAATATTATTGATGAATTATTTTGACATGAGCCGTGAGCTCTTTATTGTGGAAAAATATTATTGATGAATTATTTTGACATGAGGTGTGAGCTCTTTATTGTGGAAAACTATTATTGATGATTTATTTTGGCATGAGCCGTGAGCACTTTATTGTGGAAAAATATTGTTGTTGAATTATTTTGGCAAGTTAAATTATTTGAGCACTTGAGGTGCAAATTGTGATACATTGTGATATTGATACGCATGCGGTGGTATAAGGTCTGGGTGTTAAAACGCATGCGGTGAGATAAGGGTGGCTTGATACGCGTAGCTAGTAGGGAAACTACTAGAAGTCATGCGGTGTGATAAGGGTGGCTAAAACGCGGGATGCTATTTCGGGAAAAATGTTTTCTTTAAATAAATTGTGAAGGCTCCCGCGGTGATATAAGAAAATGAGATATTGTGAATTTATTTATGATTTGGGACTACGAGGCGGTACCTCGGGAGTGCCCTTGTTGATATTGATTTATGGCCGTAGTTGCCTTTGATTATTATTGTGATTTTCATAAAGTTGAAGGAAATTCTGTTTTGATTTCCACGAGATATTATTTGCAATTATTTGGTGTCATTAAATGTGACATACTATTTGATTCATTTTCAATGTCATTTTATTTTACTACATTGATAAACATTTTACCATGCCATTATTATATTCCAGTAGGGCCTCACCTGACCTCGTCACTACTCTACCGAGGTTAGGCTTGGCACTTACTGGGTACCGCTGTGGTGTACTCATACTACGCTTCTGCATATCTTTTTGTGCAGATCCAGGTACATTTTACTAGCCTAGACGTCATTGAGTTACCTGCGCACGGAGACTTCGAGGTATATCTGCCATCGTCCGCAGACTCCGGAGTCCCCTTCTATCATTTTATGTTGCTTCCTTATATTTTATCTAGACCTTGACATATGAGACATTAAGAATAAATTCTTAGAAGCTTGTGACTTATTTCTACCGGGTTTTGGGAGTTGAAATTGTTTGAATTGTAGTTTATTTATTTCAGATATTTATTATTATTCCGCATTGATAGGCTTACCTAGTCTTAGAGACTAGGTGCCATCACGACATCCTACGGAGGGAATTTGGAGTCGTGACAAGTTGGTATCAGAGCACTAGGTTTATAGGTGTTATGAGTCACAAACAGGTTTAGTAGAGTCTTCCGGATTAGTACGGAGACGTCTGTACTTATCTTCGGGAGGCTATGGAACTGTTAGGAAAATATTCACTTCCTTGATTCCATATCGTGCGACATTGATTTAGCATGAAACATATATCTCATATTCCTTTGTATCCACTCGTGTATGACATAGCGCACTCAATATCAGTTGTGTGCCGACGGTTCGTGATGCCGCAGATGGACTACGAGGGAGCCAGAGATGCTCAAACATTTCCTTAACGTGTGGTTCCGACTGAAGATGTGGGCGTATTGAGAGATCACCTAGTGAATCATGTGCAGGGTGCAACGGACATTGGTGTCTGGTTGATTTATACAAGCTGTGAAGATTATTATTGTGGATTATCGGACGTTGTGACGTATAACTTCGCGCTGAGTAGGGGAGTCCACTACCAATGGGTGGATTGCGGGGTCATGTATTATATCAGTTTTGGCCTGAAATGTATATATGTGGTACTGAAAGGTTCCCTAAAATTTACACATATTTAAGACCTGAGATTTTGTAGAGGATAAGGTTGGGACTTGCGGTATGTCCGCTTCCTTAATAATCCTATACTTCAATAGCAAAGGAGTTATAGAAATAACTCTAAATTTGTAGAAGGTCTACTTAGCGCGGACGTCACTGTTGCGGATTTTGGAGTGCTTCGGAGTAAGTATAGTTGTTGACGAGATTCTGGACTATGTGGTTCGTGCCAAGATTTGTCTGTATGGAGCTCTACTTTTGTGATCGTTGTGTATAAATAGGGGTAAGGGTTACCCCAAAGAAGAATCAAAGAGTATGTTAAGAAATGGGTCAGCTCAACAGTGTTGAGTCAGCATAACAAAAGAAGAAATTTGCCTTGGGAGAGATAATTCTCCACCAGTGTTCGTGGTAAGCCTATGAAGAGGGCAGACCAGCCAATGCAACACCGCCCACTTGGCTCAGGCAGTTGTCCAGCCCAGTCTACACATCGGATTACTCGGGGTGCTCCAGTAAGTTCTTTTAATGCACCATCGACATGAGTTCCTACAATGGTTATTCCAGTTATCTGGCACAGACTCAATGTGAGCAGCCTAACCCGCAAAGGAGTTGTTATGAATACGGTGATACTAGGAACATTATGAGAAAAATTGTCAAAAAACTTGGGGGAGACTTATTTCATCAAAGCACTCAGGCTACGTGCCCTATTGCAGTTACTACACCACCCACACGACTAGTTATGGGTGAAGGACATATGGGTAAAAGGCGTCCTAGAGGTGAAGACCCAGCCATTGATATATTTCTTTTATGGTATGGCGGAGGTCGCTACATCAGTTGATGTCGTTACAGGTACGACTTTGATATAATATAAAGGAATGATTTCCTTAAGTTGATTCGGTTCTCAATATCGAAACGAGTCTTCCTATTGTGCTCCACTTATGAGTGAGCTTCATAATTCTATAATTTACTTATGTGTTTACCCCTGTTGGGAGATTTTATGGAGATAACTACACCTATCATTTCGTGTTGGTCACTAATAAGAGCTACGAGGCTAAATGTGGCTTTCTGTTACTCATTTGGGTAAATTTTGATGTAAATTCCGAATAATTAATTGCAAATTATGAATTATATGCCCTACCGGTGTGAGGTTCATTATGTGTTGTGATTTGGTGTAACCGAAATTATTTAAAAGGAGAAAATAGAAATTTTCAATTGGCACGATGTGCATATTACTTGTGATTCAGAACTGAGGACGAGATCCTCACATTTTTATGTAAATTGATATGTTTAAACCGGGCTACAAGCTGCAGTGGAAGTTATATAAGGACGAGATCCTTATGAGGAAAATTCTTGTTTTTAAGTTCTCCCTTGTGAAATTAATTTGTACTATAGTACTAATAGGGAGTCATGCCTGTTAGGCTTATTTGAAAATTCTTATATGAAATTCTTTGGGCATAGTTGTCAAATTCGTGTTTTAATTATTAATTTTTAACCTACGAGATAGGTGCCCGCCTAGGTGGCATTAAATGTGACTCGTTAATTCGAGTAAATAATTATGAAGTCTTCATGCCTCGCATCTAGTTATCAGTATTGTGAAGGTTTGCAACGAGATTTTTGTTAACATGAGGTTAAATGACGATTCTGTAATTGATTATGAACAACTATTAAGACCAAATTGATCCAAGAGGGTGCCCCATTTACAGGGTCAGACGAGTGTGAGTTAAGCTTTCAGAAGCTCAAGATCACTTTGACTCTGACACAAGGGTTGGTATTAGTTACATATTCAAGGTCTTATACTGTGTATTGTGACGCGTCGCGTATTGGTCTCGGTGCGATGTTGATACAAGACGGTAGGGTGATTGCTTACGCGTCCAGATAGTTAAAGGTACATGAGAAAAAAAAATCGGTCCACGACCTTGAGTTAGTAGCTATTGTTCGTGCCTTGAAGAGTTTGGCTCCATTATTTGTACGGTGTCCATTGTGAGGTCTACACCGATCACCGAAATCTACAATGTCTGTTTAAACAGAAGGATCTTAATTTGCGGCAGCGGAGATGGTTGGAGTTACTTAAGGATTATTATATCACCATTCTCTATCATCTTGGGAAGGCCAATGTAGTGGCCGATGCATTGATCATAAGGTGGAGAGTTTGGGAAGCTTACCATATTTACCGGTAGCAGAGAGGCCTCTAGCCTTGGATGTTCAAGCCTTGGCCAACCAGTTTGTTAGACCGGATATTTCCGAGTCGAGCCGAGTTTTGCTTGTGTGGTTTCTCAGTCTTCTCTTTATGACCGTATCATGGAACGTCAGTATGATGACCCCCGTTTGCTTGTCTTTAAGGACACAGTTCAGCATGACGATGCCAAGGAAGTCACAATTGGAGATGAAAATGTATTACATATACAGGGCAGGCTATGTGTGCCTAATATAGATGGTTTTCGTGAATTGATTCTCCAGGAGGCTCACAGTTCGCGGTACTCCATACATCCGGGTGCTGCAAAGATGTAGCAGGACTTGAGGCAACATTATTGGTGGAGGAAGATGAAGAAAGACATAGTGGAGTATGTAGCTCGGTGTCTAAATTGTCAACAAGTGAAATATGAGCATCAACGACTGAATGGATTGCTTCAGAAGTTAGAGATTCCAGAATGGAAATGGGAGAGGATCACTATGGATTTCGTTGTTGGGCTCCCACGGACTCAGAGTAAGTTCAATGCAGCTTGGGTGATTGTGGATAGATTGACCAAGTCAGCTCATTGCAATCCTATGATGACTACCTACTCTTCCGAGCAGTTGGCTCGAATCTATATTCGCGAGATTGTCAGATTTCACGGCATACCGGTATCTATCATCTCTGACCGGGGTACGCAGTTTACATCACAGTTCTAGAGGGCAGTACAACGTGAGTTGGGTACTCGGGTAGAGTTCAGTACAACATTTCACCCTCAGACGGACGAGCAGTTCGAACGTACTATTCAGATACTTGAGGATATGCTTCGTGCGTGTGTGATAGATTTTGGGGGTGCTTGGGATCAGTTCTTACCACTTGCGGAGTTTGCTTACAACAACAGTTACCAGTCAAGCATCCAGATGGCTCCGTATAAGGCCTTGTATGGTAGGCGGTGCCGGTCTCCAGTGGGTTGGTTCGAATCAGGCGAGGCTAGACTTTTGGGTACAGACTTGGTTCAGGATGCCTTGGAAAAGGTTAAGTTGATTCAGGATCGACTTCGTACAGCTCAATCTAGATAGAAGAGTTATGCGGATCGGAAGGTTCGTGATGTTGCATTCATGGTTGGTGAGCAGGTATTGCTCCGGGTTTCGCCTATGAAGGGTGTGATGAGGTTCGGAAAGAAGGGCAATTTGAGCCCTAGGTATATTGGGCCTTTTGAGATTCTTGAGAGAGTTGGAGAGGTGGCTTACAAACTTGCACTACCACCTAGTCTCCTTGCCGGTCATCCGGTATTCCATATTTCTATGCTTCGAAAATATCACAGCGATCCGTCTCATGTGTTAGACTTCAGTTCGGTTCAGTTGGACAAGAATCTATCTTATGTTGAGGAACCAGTGGCTATTTTAGATAGGCAGGTTCGAAAGCTGAGGTCAAAGAACATTGCTTCTGTAAAGGTTCAGTGGAGGGGTCATCCGGTCGAGGAGGCGACTTGGGAGGTCAAGAATGATTTACGCAGCTGTTATCCACACTTATTCACCAGCTCAGGTACTTTTTCTAACTACGTTCGAGGACGAACGTTTGTTTTAGAGGTGGAGAATGTGATGACCCAAAATGTCATCTTTAAATTTAATGATTAATTATGTGATCTAAGCACTATTTACCATTACTCGACTTGAGTGTGCAGTCCGTAAAAAATTTTCGGAAAAGTTTTCAGGTAAAAAATGGATTAAAATGTGAATTAGAGCTTTAAAACTCAACTGAGTTGACTTTGGTCAATATTTTGAGCAAACAGACTCGGATCAGTGTTTTGACAATTTTAGTAGGTCTGTATCGTGATTTGGGACTTAGGTGTATGCCCGGAATCAAATTCCGAGGTCCCTAGCCAGAGATATGGAATTTTGATGAAAAATTAAAAGTTTAAGTTCAAATAGTGACCGGATGTCAAATTATGTGCAAACGACCCCGGAATAGAATTTTGATGATTCCACCAGCTCTGTATGGTGATTTTGGACTTAGGAGCGTGATCGGAATTTTATTTGGAAGTCCGTAGTAGAATTAGGCTTGAAATGCCGAAAGTTAAATTTTTGGGAAGTTTGACCGAGGGGTTGACTTTTTGATATCGGGGTCAAAATCCGATTCTGAAATTTTTTTATAAATCCATTATATCATTTTACGACTTGTGTGCAAAATTTGAGGTCAATCGAAATTTGATTTGATATGTTTCGGCGCAAAATATAGAAGTTGGAAGATTTGAAAACTCATAATTCGATTCGATGCGCGATTCGTAATTTCGGCATTGTTTGGCATGGTTTGAAGCCTCAACTAAGTTCATATTATATTTTGGGACATGTTGGTATATTTGGTTAAGGTACCGAGGGCCTCGGGTGGATTTCGGAAGGTTAACGGAATAAATTTCGGACAAAAAGGAGCTGCTGGAATTTTTCTGCTGCAGAAGCTGTTTTTGGACAGCAACCGGTGCAATCGCAGAGCTGACTTTGGAAGCCATTCAGACATTTATACAAAATGTTATGATTGATTGACTGAAGCTGCTACTGCAGATTTTTGCTACAGCAGTGTGCATCGCCTGAAATTTCTGCTGCACAGGGCTTACTTTGGGAGCATATATCTCTCAATCTATAAGGAGTTGGGCGATGAGCAAAACATGAAAGTTGTAGTACTTTGTATCTAGTTTGCAGAACATTAAACCGTTTGGCAGTTGGAGTTGAGTACAAGAAGTTATGATTGATACACTACAGGCTATCGAGGAAGAGTTTGATGTTTTCAACATAAGCATGTAATGATCCAAAAGTCCATTTTTAGTTCTAGAGATCGAAATTCGATTTCGAGACTTTCGACATTTTGATAATGAATTATAGGAGTGATCTGGAAAGTTTGGTCTAATTTCATCAAGTCGCGATTGAGTTTTAAGCGCGAAATATGAGTTAATTGTTTAACGAGCAAAATTGGTATCACATTGAGCAAATGAGCTCCGAATTGAGTTTCGATTGAACGAATGGGTTCGTAGTTTTATTTGTGACTCATAAAAACAAGAATCGTCGAATTCCGAGTTCGTATGATGGAGTTAGAGCCTTTTTAGTGAAATAAAACTGCTGGTGTAAATAGTCCTGGTGTGCACCTTCAGCGACCAGATGTGACACTTTTAGCGACGGGATTGGACTTTTAGCGACCAGAATAGTGTTTTTGGGGCAGAAACTTAAGGACCAAAAATGATCATTTCCTTCATTTCGTTTTGGAGTTTTGGAGCACGGTTCTTGGGCGATTTTGAGGATTTCTTCAAGACTTCAACTTGGGTAAGTGTCCTATATCCAAATGTGATTATATTTCATAAATCCATGGTCATATTCATCATTTATTTCGGATTTAAATGGAAGAAATCAAGATTTTTGCAAAATCTTCCAAAAACGAAAATTTAAGATTTGGAGGTCGAGTTGTTATCGGATTTTGGTAAAATTGGTATGGGTAGACTCGTAATTGAATGGGTTGTCGGATTTTGTAAGTTTCACCGGATTCCGAGATGTGAGCCCCACGGGCAAATTTTGAGCTAATTTTGGATTTTAATGAAAATGTAATATTTTCTTATGAAAATGATTACTATAATTTTTGTTGACTGTATCGAATTAATTATGACTAGATAAGAGTCGATCGGAGTCGGAAATTCGAGGAAAAAGCATAATACTTGGTTAAATTGGAGCAAGTCGAGGTAAGTGACTTGTCTAACCTTGTGTGGGAAAAATTTCCCCTAGAATTGGTATTGATGTGATTATTGAAATGTGTTGAAAGTCGTATGCACGAGGTGACGAGTGTGTACACGGGTTAAATTGCGAAAGATTATATTTTTAAATTGTGTAGATCATTGTTGCGCATTTATTAAATTATTTTATCTTGTTATATTCTTCATCATTGATGTGAGATATATACTTCAAATTTGTTTGATCTTTTCTTACTAATTGTTTTACCTGTTTAGTTGAAACTTGGTTTCTTTTATTCTGTGCATTATTTGAAGGTTGATTTTATTTAAATTAAATATTATTAATATGAAGTATTTGACATTTTTAAACTTGATATTGAAGCAACGTAGTAAAGATTTTGAAATATTATTTTCCTATATTATTTACTCCTGAAAATTTTTATACTCATTGTGAGGGAGTCGTGAGCTCTTTATTGTGGAAGAATATTATTGATGAATTATTTTGACATGAGCCGTGAGCTCTTTATTGTGGAAGAATATTATTGATGAATTATTTTGACATGAGCCGTGAGCTCTTTATTGTGGAAAAATATTATTGATGAATTATTTTGACATGAGCTGTGAGCTCTTTATTGTGGAAAATTATTATTGATGATTTATTTTGGCATGAGCCGTGAGCTCTTTATTGTGAAAAAATATTGTTGTTGAATTATTTTGGCAAGTTAAATTATTTGAGCACTTGAGGTGCAAATTGTGATATATAGTGATATTGATACGCATGCGGTGGTATAAGGTCTGGGTGTTGAAACGCATGCGGTGAGATAGGGGTGGCTTGATACGCGTGGCTAGTAGGGGAACTACTAGAAGTCATGCGGTGTGATAAGGGTGGCTAAAACGCTGGATGCTATTTCGGAAAAAATATTTTCTTTAAATAAATTGTGAAGGCTCCCGCGGTGATATAAGGAAATGAGATATTGTGAATTTATTTATGATTTGGGACTACGAGGCGGTACCTCGGGAGTGCCCTTGTTGATATTGATTTATGGCCGTAGTTGCCTTTGATTATTATTGTGATTTTCATAAAGTTGAAGGAAATTCTGTTTTGATTTCCACGAGATATTATTTGCAATTATTTGGTGTCATTAAATGTGACATACTATTTGATTCATTTTCAATGTCATTTTATTTTACTACATTGATAAACATTTTACCATGCCATTATTATATTCCAGTAGGGTCTCACCTGACCTCGTCACTACTCTACCGAGGTTAGGCTTGGCACTTACTGGGTACCGCTGTGGTGTACTCATACTATGCTTCTGCACATCTTTTTGTGCAGATCCAGGTACATTTTACCAGCCTAGACGTCATTGAGTTACCTGCGCACGGAGACTTCGAGGTATATCTGCCAGCGTCCGCAGACTCCGGAGTCCCCTTCTATCATTTTATGTTGCTTCCTTATATTTTATCTAGACCTTGACATATAGAGACATTAAGAATAAATTCTTAGAAGCTTGTGACTTATTTCTACCGGGTTTTGGGAGTTGAAATTGTTTGAATTATAGTTTATTTATTTCAGATATTTATTATTATTCCGCATTGATAGGCTTACCTAGTCTTAGAGACTAGGTGCCATCACGACATCCTACAGAGGGAATTTGGAGTCGTGACAAGTCTATACATCAACAATGCTAGTAGTGCTTCCATTATTTTCCATATCTAAAGATAATTCGACCAAATATGTCATACAAATAAACAAGTGTAACATATTATTTTGAACTAAACTACACACAAAATATTAAAGCTTACCAAGCTCGAGTTCCTCAAGGTACTCCCACTCTTCTTCACTACTAATAGGATTCTTCTCATCTCTAAGCCAATCTTGAACACAAATAAGTGCTTGCACGCATTTAGGAGTCAATGAACTCCTAAATGAATCAAGAACACGGCCATCGGTGCTAAACGCACATTCCGAGGCTGTCACGACCCAATTTCTCCTATAGGTCGGGATGGCGCCCAACGTTACCGCTAGGCAAGCCAATAGTGAACTAACTACGTAATTATTTCTTTTAACAATTTGGAAATAGTTGATTTTTATTTATTGAACAAATAGGAAGTGAAATTTTCATAAAAGTGAGTAATAGACAATTTAAGAGGAAATGAGAGGAAATAAATAATCAAAATCAACATGTGTCTACTAGCATAATTTCCAAGACCTGGTTTCACAAGTGTATGAGCTACTAGTAGAATATACAAAACATACTACACTACTGTCTGAAATGAAGTAGCCATAATATAAATGCAAACGAGAGACTCTAGCGGCTGCAGAACGGCTCGGGAAGCAACTCACCACTAGGCCTTGGGGTATCTAGGACGCGCGCCTGTAGGACTGTCAGATGCACCTGCCTCAGATCCTGCATGGTCAGTGGAGAAGTGTAGCATGGGTACATAAACAACATGTACCCAGTAAGTATCAAGTCTAACCTCAAAGAAGTAGTGACGAGGGGTCGATATCTACACTTACTAGGGGCTACCAATAAAAGTACAGAAATTCTAAATAGTAAGGGTTATGTAAGTAATAAAAATAACTCAATAACAAGTAGGAAGCAATGAATTTCTTTCACACATGGCAAGTCCCAGATTAATCCCATTATGTATACTTTTAACATTTCAAGCCATGAAATGATATCTAATATATATTTAAACTCTGAGTATTAACACGCATGATTATGCCGAGGTCGTATGGCCCGATCCAGAATAATGTGTACACTGCCGAGGGTCGAGCGACGCGAACCATAGATGCATCGAACCAACTCGGTGTCGAACAATCCAAAGATAGCCAAACGTTATATAAATGAATCAATACATGTTCAAAAATTCATATTCGAACTATTAAGGTGATTACCCAACCCCAATTTGAAGGATTCCTAAAATTCACCCCCGGCCCCACGTGCCCGGATTCCAAAAATTTTTGAAGAAAGTTGTTACCCAAAACCTCACGAACTCAAATATATAGTTTTCACTCAATTCCATAACCATTTTCGTGGTTAAATCCCATTTTTTATTTATTAAAACCTAGGTTTTTCAACTAAACCCACAATGTTTCTCGATTTACATATTAAAATCTACTCATAAACAATGTATTTAACTCACATTAGGTAGAAATTACTTACCTCGAATAGCTAGTGAAAACCCCTCTTTAGCGAGCTCCAAAATCGCCCCAAAGAGTGAAATAAATGACCCCAAAATGTTCTAGCCCCGTCTTAAATAAAGGCTCTGCCTTCAACACTTTCCGCACCTGCGGCTCTGCATCTGCGGAAAGGGCCTCGCAGATGCGGTCCTCCCCCTCAACTGACTTCTTTGCTTCTGCGAGACCGCTTTTGCGGTGCGTGTGTCGCACCTGCGTGCTCGTCCCGCTTCTGCGATGGCTTCCTTCGCCGCTTCTACGATCACTGGACAGCCTGGGCTGCACCACTTATGCGGTCCATGGCTCGCTTCTGCAAGCTTGCACCTGCGGCTAGCCCTCCGCAGGTGCGATTACACCAGAAACCTTGTGCTTCAGCTGCTCTTCCAAGTCCAAATGAGTTCCGCACCTCGTCGATTAACACCCGAGGCCCCCGGGGCCCCATCCAAACATACCAACAAGTTTGAAATCATAAAACGAACTCACTCGAACCCTCGGAACGCATAAAATAACAACAAAACTAAGAATCACACCCCCAAATCAAATCGAATAAACTTACGAACTTCAAGTTCTTCAACTTACTTCGAGCGCACCGAAACATACTTAAACTATTCAAAATGACACCAAATTTTGCGTGCAAGTCTTAAATCACCATACAGAACTATTTCTGGGCTCGGAATTCCAAAGGAACCTCGATAACACCAAAACCTACTCCAAACCAAATTTAAAGAACTTTAAAACCTTCAAATAGTCAACTTTCACTATTAAGCGCCGAAACACTCACGGGTCATCCAAAACCCGATTCGAACATACGCCCAAGTCCAAAATCATCAAATAAACCTACTGGAATTGTCAAATCCCGATTCTGAGGTCGTTTACTCAAAACGTTGATCGAAGTCAAACTTAGCCTTTTAAAGCCAAACTAAGGAACCAAGTGTTTCGATTTCAACCTGAACCCTTCCAATCCTGAACTAACCATCCTCGCGCATCATAAAATATTAAAAACACATAAGGGGAGTCTTATTTAGGGGAACGAGATTTTAGAAAGCAAAACGACCGATTGGATCATTACATTCTCCAGCTCTTAAACAAATGTTCGTCCTCGAACGGGTGTAGAATCATATCTGAAGTGCCGAATAAGTGTGGATATATATATATATATATATATATATATATATATATATATATATATATATATATATATATATATATATCTTATATACTTTCAAAATAATGCATATGCATCATCATTTGATTTATAAGCATACACAAGTATTTTCATAATTTTCCATGATTTTTAAAGACTTTAAACCAATTTATTTGTGCATTTTTATCATATAAATATCCAATAATTATCCTCCAAATTATTTTATGATGATTTAATCATCTAAACTTATCATTTATACCAGCATGATGTTTTAAATATTTTTCAGTGCATTTGCTATAATTACATTTGCATTTTAGGGCTAATTGCACATTTTTTGCAATAATAGCCCATATTCATGTATAATTACATTATTTATGCAACAAATAAATTTTTATATTTTATAATGTTAAGTTATTATTTTTAATCATTTTAGTACACAAATAATATTTTTTTATTCATTAATTACTTTTATAAATTATTTTTGCTAAAATATTGGGTATTTAAAAACTAGCCCCACTTTTAACCTATTTTCGGACCAAATAATGGCCCAAAATACCTAATAACCCAGCCCAAACCAATGACCCACTAATTCCAACCTGGTCGGTACCCGTTTCACATGACTCGCCCCACTCACTTTTTAATCCTGGCCGCTGATCTCTCAAGATCAACAACCCTTATTATTTCCCTCCTTTTAATTACTCCCTAACCCTAATCACTCCCCTTTGCCCGCCGCCCTAATATTCTCTCATCTCCCTTCTCCCTCTCTGAAGAACCCTAAACCCGCCGCCATAAATTTTCTCCTAATCCCACCCAATATGGGATAACATGGCTATTACTTACCATATTCGGCCTCCTTCTGGTACTGGCTACTCTCCTATAGTGCTTGCCTAAACATGGCAAGCAGATCTCATCAAAATTGAACCAAAATCGGTTCAAATACCTGATTTTTGAATGTTATTCCGTCCATGTTCATCCTATGCCGTGTGAGTCCGATTTTGTTTATATTCTGTTGACTCTTACTTATCCTAAAACTAGGGTTTAATGAATCGAACCAAAATTGGTTCAAATCTCTGATTTTAAGCGATGTTTCCATCTATATTCATCTTATTTTGTGCAACGTTTGATTTTTTATTTTTAGATTCTGCCGATTTTTTGTACTTTTCCTAAAATTAAGGTTTGAAATTTCTGTATTTTCCTTACCGATTTCGATTGCATGTGGTGTTATTTCTTTTTTAGTATTTGATTGATGGTTTTCCATGTTTATGTGTTCGATTTCTACACTATATAAACCTCTCCCCTTCCCCCTTTGTAACAGACTTCAATCACCATTTTTCACTAAAACAACTGAGGTTTCTACTCTGTATTTGCCTATTACTCTGTTCTGTTTGGCTCTTGGCCGGTTGAAAGCCAAGGCCACCAGATTTCTATTTTTCCAACCTCTCTTGGGTGTGAGCACTGCCTTGGGTTCTCGAAACCCTTGGAACTTGACACATTCGAGATTCTGGGTCCCTACTGCCGTTCTTTTCTTGTTTGTTGAACAATCACTGGTTAGTTTCTAAATTTCGCAATGTTTATCATGTTCCAATTAGCATGTTATTCGAATTGCATGACCTGATATGTTCTCCTAACTCTTTTCCTGTTTAATTCTGCCTATAATTGCTAGCTTACTAATGTCTTTGTACTTAACTTAGTTAATTCAGACAGAATAAAGCATGCTTAGTGTAGTGTTGTTCTGATTACATGGTTTAATCCATGTCTCTTTGCCTAATTACGAACTTCCAGTGATTAATTGATGTTGTTAACCTGCCCCAACTTGTTTAGGACCTTTACTCTAAGTGTAGTATGCTCCTATGACTATGGTTGCCACTCTATGTGTTTTTGCCATGTCCAAATCTGCACCTCTAACAACTTGTTATCCCTTAAACTTGACTGATACCCGCTATGATATCTAATCATGTTTGTATTATACTGTGTAATCCTGAGTTTGGGTATAATCTGATCCTTTAAGTTCTAAACTGGTTGTATTAATTGGAACTTTGCAATCTGAGGCTCCTTGTTTCTTATCATATGTAACTCTGCCCCAATGTATTAGTTTGCTTCTCGAGTTCATGTTCATTATGTGATTATCTTATAGTGTCTGCAAATGCTTTTCCAAACCCATTACTTTATTACTATTTTCATTAGTTGTTTCCCTGTTTTGAGTCTCTAATTCTTGGCCGGCTGAAAGCCAAGGCCTCCTAAAACTTCTCTATTAACCTCCCTAGTGTGAGCACTGCTCGGGGTCCACTTTGAGACCCTTGTGAACTCTGACACATTAGGGCCTAAGGTTCTTGGCCACTTTCTTCTTGACTGCTCAATTCTGTCCCTCTCTATGCCTACTGAATAAGCCAATTGACTTACGTAAATGACTGTTTTTCTGAATCTTTTGATTGACTATGGTTGTTGGGTATCCTCCAAGTTCTCTTGTGGTTTCTGGGTTGTGTTAAAACCTATATGGATACAAAACTGAAGGCCTGGCTGGGCTGGGTACACTTTGGGCCTGTTTTAGGCCCAATATAGTTATTTGTATCGTTTTTTGTATTGGGCCTATAATAATTCTGTAATAAAAATTGGGGTATTAGTAAAAATTGGGAAAATGGGTTTATTCTAATATTTGCGTGAACGGGTAGAAATCCTACCTATAGGTGTTTAATTTACTCAACATGTTCTGTTAGATAACCTGCCTATAGGACCTGAGTGTTTAATTCGTTTAACATATTCTGAACCTCTGTGTTTATTAGATACCATGCCTATAGGAAATAAAGTGTCAATGACCAATCTTTCAATTTACATAACTGCAGCATATTCATTAGATACTATGACTATAGGGCTATGTTAGCTTATGTTCTACAAAATCTGCATTTAGAAATCATGCCTATGGGGTTTTAATTGGTTAATTCGTTGTTATACTGCTCACCTAGGAGACATGCCTATAGGTTCTAAGTATAAAAATTCAATTTCAATCATTAATTGTTAGAAATCCTGCTTGTAAGGTAATATCACTCGCTTTTTAAGTGTTAATATTGAACTTTCAACACTGTTTCGTTGCCACTATTAGAAAGCATGCCTATAGGATCAAACTGAGTAATTCTGAATATCTCTCGCCAAATACTACGTAAGTCACCTAGATAGCTTGCCTATAGGTTTTAACTGTTTATACTTATAATCAGTAGGCAACTATGTAGTCGCTCAGAAATTATACTTTGCATAACTGCCCGCATGATCAAAATCCAGAATCACATAGAAATCATGTCTCTAGGATTTAATGATTTTAACTCGTCTTAATTATGCGACTGTCAAACGCCAATTTGTTTGCGTGCATTTATTGTCTAAGTGCGGAGGCTAGCTTGAGCCCTTATTTGCTTTTATATGAAGTCCAACTTGCTTTTATATGTCGCCTAGTTTTATCATTTTGAGCAACCTAAGTTAAGTCTAGGACCACCCAAAATAGAGGTCCAAACTCTTCCGGGACCATAGGCATGGGACGAGTAGTGCACGTATAAGGTACGACTTAGAATCAATTAGTGCGCCTTAGGTAACAACTTAAAAATAGTAATTGGATAGCAGGAGATGATAGTCTGTGCCCGCTGAATAATACGAGTAACACCCCATCTCGAGAGAGTTACGGAGTATTATTTATGTTGCACGGGGTGATCCTTTAGGCTAAACAACTTAGGACCCCCCCCTCCCCCCCACCTTGCCTTAAAATTAATTATTTTGTTTATTTGCCCAATTTTGTCTTTTCTCTTTATTTGGACTAATTCATATAATTCAAGTTCGGCCGGGACCCACAGTTATGGACCTCGAGGAATGCCTAACACCTTCTCCTCGAGGTAATTTGAGCCCTTACCTGATCTTTGGTAACGCAAACTGGTTAAACCAGAGTTATTCGCAAATAGGTGCCCTAACGCACCTCAAACCCGTTAGGTGGCGACTCTCTCTTTTAACACCCTTCCTTTAGAAAGAGTTGTCACGACGTCGAAGCCTGACTTTCGCGAGAAAGAAGGGGCGCGACAGCATGGCGACTCTGCTGGGGATATTTTTAGGCTCTTACCATAGCGAACTTGGTCTATATGAATTAGTCTTCTTTGATGAATGTGTTTCTTTGTTCTTTATCGTTACATGAATATCCCGCTACCATTTTCCTTTTTATGTCTACATGCACACCCTTTCCCCTATTTTCCCTTTATTTGAATTCGTATTAATAGGCAAATCTCTGCTTAATTCGGTTACAATATGTGTTTTCCTTTAGTCATGTTTACTTGCTCCAAATCATTTTTAAATTTGCTACATCATGTTCCTCCCTACCCCTACTCCATTGCTTACTTTATTACAATTTTCACTTTAAGCGAACTAACTTCTTCCTTGTTTTCCTTTCTTTTTATGTCTTTTTCTTTCATTTAATACTGCATTTACTATCTTCATCATTTAAAAATACTTGACAACATGTTGTTTTATCTTTACATAAAGCATGCTCCACATCATATTCTACTCCTAATTAATACCATAGCGGCGCTTGATGAGTGTCCGCGCTCTTCCTAAATCACCCTTTTAAATTTGGAAAGGCTTATTTGCAGTAAAACTAGTCGATCAGCGGTGCAATCGACGGTTCTGTGCCTTCCCCTCTCAAGTTGTCCACTTGAGGGTACCAGTCTAGACACTTCTAGAAGCCCCCACTCTAATATTAACTGTGCATGCATCATGTCTAAACCTAATATGGGTTAGAACGCTGTCCGCGTAATAACTCTCTAAGGCAAGCCTTGTCCAAAGCCCGCCGGGATTTCCTTAAATCCCAATGGGTACAATCATGATATGTGCATTATTTGGAGAAAACACGCCAATATGCTAATCATTAATGTGTAAATAGTCGAATCCAGAGGGGAAAAGGGCTAGCTTTATTTGTTTTGCAGAAATGAGGCACGAAGTACCCAGGTTCGGCATGGTTCAAAGTATCCCACCTTTGTTGCTAGATTGGTGAGAAAATCTCTCGCCAAGTGACAAAAATCATGTGAAAAGAGTTCTCGGAAATTTACCTTCTTTGTTAGATATTCAGTCGAACAATGTGTTAATTGAGGCTGCCACCATGTTCTGGGATGAGAAGAGGGTCGTCTTCCGTTTTGGTGATATAGAAATGACTCCCCTTCTAGAGGAAATAGGAGGCTTCACTGGGCTCCCATGGGATAGCCCTGGCTTGTTGGTACCAGAAAACCGTACTTCTCGAGGTTTCCTAAAAATGACGGATTTCAGGAAAAATGATGAGTTAGTCTATCTAAAGAAATCTTACATACCATTCGACTTCCTTTACGAGTGTTATGGTCACAACAAGTCATATCGCCTTTACCATGATGAATTTGCCATCAATTTTTTGGGTTAGACTCACCGCCGAGTTTTTGTATTCATTGTCTGTTTTCTAGGGATGTTGATATTCCCGATACAAGGAGAAAGGATCCACACTCACCTAGCTATGGTCACTAAGACCCTAATGGAAGGAATTTAGGGGCAAACTTACACTATTGTCCCAATGATCGTGGCTGAAATATACGAGGCTTAGACCGTTGCAAAAAGGGATATAGGCATTTCAAGGGTTGCAATCTATTGCTGCAAATATGGTTGTTGGAACACCTTCAAAGAGGACAATACCGTCAAGAATTTCCGCGACGACCATGGAATGACCACATAGCTTATCACCATCCGAAGAGAATGACTTTTATCCCAGACAGGTTTGCACAACTGGGAAACGATGTGAGCTGGGTACATTTCTTTAGCAATTTGATTGATGACAAGGTACATTGGATGTTCAAGTGGTTCCCTAGTAGTGAATTCATCATCAGGTCAAGAGATATTCCTCATCTAGTGCTAATCGGATTAAGGGGAATCTATCCTTATGCTCCTATAAGAGTCATGAGGCAAGCTGGGAGAAAACAAGTTATACCACGAGTTTCCAAAATGGTTCATTACAAAGCAGACTTCCAAGGGAATGCCATTCCATTCAAGTTCGAGGCACAGCACATGTGGCATCAAAAGATTATTGTGGAGAAAGATACCATCGAGCCAGACATGTATCATGCCGACCATGTGTACTTCTACCCATCATGGTTGGTCGTTGACATTGCAGGAGAGGTCAAGCCAGGGGTTGATTTGAGAAATAGGGTCATAGACGACGCTGCTGAAGCACAAGTCAAATATAGGAGGTTGCGCAAAAGGGTCTTTGAATCTGAGGTCAGGCATTTGGAACAACATAAAGTGGACATAGAAGCAATCAATGAATGGAGGGGAATCGCTACTAAATCAACAGAAAGGCTGGAGTATTTGGAGCAGGGTTTGATGGAACTTGAGGAAAAGATGAGGAAAAGGGTCTCAGATTGTCAAAACGCAGAGGGCAATGAAGGAGGACATCTAGCAAGGGTGTATCTGTTGTTGGACATGCGCGACCTGGGGAATCTGATTGATGGGGCTAAGAGGGCCAAGCTTGGAGAAGGTCCCTCTGAGACCAAGTAGATTAGGGATGATGTTTTCTAGATTCGTTTTAGAATTTGATTGTAATAAGGCAAATGCCACTAGTGACTCTCTATAATTATTATCGTTTTAGTAGAACTTTGGTCTATTTATCGTATTAATGAAATGACGCAGTTATCGTCATTGAGTTTTCTCCAAAGCTATATGTCACTAGGCCTAACTGGGGAACGATGAGGTCCCCAAATTAGGACGCGAATTTATAATTCCGCAATACGTGTTTAAAGATCGTAAATATCCTTTTAATACTCCTTACTGACTTGTTTACCTTTTGTTTTTCTTCTTTTCTTTGTTTATTCCCATCCCCTAAGGTTGGTTTGTACATACTGGCATCATCGGCATATCATACCAGATCTAGAGGTCCTCCTCCTCCTCCTCCTTCAAGTGATCCTAAGAACAAAGGAAAGGCTAAGATGGATGATCTGAGCGGTATCAGGAAAGACAACGCTACACATGCAGAGAATGTTGAGACTTCGGATGGTCGGAGTACTCCGGCACAGAACGACTTGGTTTTGTGATTCGAGCAAAAGATACTGGAGTTACAAGGGGAACTTGAGCAGGTCCGTAACTTGGCTAACCTTTCCCTCACCCTGAATGTCCCCGACATCAACCAACAAAATGCCCAAAACCCAACACCCCCTTAAAACACGCAAAACCAGCACCCCCAAAATCCTCCCGCACCTCATCAATACGCCATGCCTCCCCAAAATCCTAATCCTCCACCAGTACCAACTCCTCCACAACATCATCATCATCCGACCCGGTACCCACAAACTACCACATACCACACCCCTCAGAATGCACCACAGCCTACTCCTGACTCGCAAAACTCAACCAATGACCACCATTATGCCTAAATTCCCGGAGTCCACCAAAGCAATCCCATATATGTGAAAACCTTACCCCACACCCCACAACATACCCTATACATACCCGAATCCGCCGAGAAGGACCTGCTCATCAAGAACATGACAGAGGAACTCAAGAAACTTATCGGCAGGGTTCAAAGTATCGAAGGGGGAAAAAAGCATTGAGGGTTTGAATTATGAAGATTTGTGTATTCAGCCAGATGCAGAACTGCCAGAGGGTTACAAACCTCCTAAGTTCGAAATATTCGACGGAACTGGTAATCTGAATGTGCACTTGAGAACATATTGTGACAAGCTTATGGGAGTTGGCAGGGATGAAAGAATCTGCATGAAGTTGTTCATGAGAAGCCTCACTGGAGACGCCCTATCTTGGTACATCAGTCAGAACCCAAAGAAATGGATTAATTGGGTAAGCATGACATCATATTTCATGGATCGGTTCAGGTTTAACACAAAAAATGCACCAGACATTTTCTATATTCAAAATCTCAAGAAGAAGCCAACGAAAACTTTCCGCGAGTATGCTACTTGGTGGAGGTTTGAAGCTGCAAAAGTAAGGCCAGCGCTGGAAGAAGAACAAATAAATAAGTTCTTTGTCAGAGCTCAGGATCCGCAATACTACGAAAGATTGATGGTTATTGAAAACCATAAAGTTTTTGATATCATCAAGTTGGGAGAGAGAATAGAAGAAGTGATCAAAAGCGGAATGGTGACAAATTTTGAAGCACTCTAAGCCACAAATAAGGCCATGCAGTCAAGAGGTATCTCCAAGAAGAAAGAAGTAGGTGCAGTAATGGTAGCCTAAAGTCCGAAGTCTCCTCTCACATACCAAATACCTCCACCCACATATCAGCCTTCACCTCCTAGATACCAACAACCCTCTACCGCCTACCACACTTACAACACTCAGCCAACATATTACCACTCACCACCAGCCCGCCAAAACTACCAAAAACCCACGCCAAATTTTGACCGTAGGTCGCCCAGACAATACACCTCAATTGCTGAACCTATAGACCAACTGTACGAGAGACTGAAGGTTGCCGGTTATATCACTCTCATTCCCGCTGTTGCTATGGAAAACTCTTCCCAGTGGATTAATCCAAATAAGACATGTGCCTATCACTCAGTCATAAAAGGTCATATTATTGATAAGTGTCATACTTTGAAGGAAAAGATTCAAACATTAATTGACACCAAAGTCATACAGGCAAAGGAGGCTGCACCCAATGTCCATAATAATCCCCTCCCAGATCACAGGGGCAAGGGGTAAATGTGATAGAAACTGATGAAGAATGGGACCCAGAGGGGTCAATTGGGCTCATTCGAGAAGGGGATGATCCCAAAATGCATCCAGTCACTCTCATGCCTATTATGGTACAGAGACAGTCGCCGATTGAGGTTGAGGTAGCCGCACTGACTCCATTCGAGGGTGAAGTAACAACTCCCTCAGCCACACCAACTCCGTTCGAAGTAGAAGTGACCCCACCATTCACGGTAACGATAGCACCCACATCATCCTTTAATTCTAATGTTGTGCCCTGGGACTATACTGCAGAAGCGAGAAGGAAAGAAAAGGGGAAAATAAAGGAAACTAGTGCAGCATAAGGTATGACCAGAACTGGTAAGGTTTACACTCCCGAGCATTTGGGGGGAACAAGTAAAGAAGTCGCTTCCAGGCAGCCCATCATTGAAACTGGACCAGATGATCTTTAGAAAAAGGTGCAAGCAAGGGAGTATTCTGTGGTTGATCATTTGAACAGAACCCCTGCTCAGATATCCATTCTATCACTACTGCAGAATTCTGAGGCACACAGGAACGCGTTGATGAAAGTGTTGAATGAGGCTTATGTACCCAACAACATTACCAGTGAAGAGATGACCACATGGTAGGACAAGTATTGGAAAGCCATAAGATCACTTTCCACGAAGATGAATTGCCACCAGAAGGGTTGAGCCATAACAGGGCGTTGCATATCACAGTACAGTGCGAAGACAAATTCATTGTCAGGGTCTTGATAGACAGGGGTTCATGTCTCAACATCTGCCCGGTGACTACTTTGAAGTGGTTAGGTAAAGGTTTGCATGAGATACAAGCAGGAACTGTGAATGTAAAAGTGTTTGATGGGTCTCAAAGGGCCACAATCGGAGAAACCAACCTCTGCTTACAAATGGGTCCATCTTGGTTTGATGTTGAATTCCAAGTGTTTGACATATCCGCCTCATACAATCTGCTATTGGGACGACCTTGGATACATGCCGCTGGGGCCGTAGCTTCTACTCTACATCCGGTCGTGAAGTTTGAGTGGAACCATCAAGAAGTGATCATCCATGGGGATGGAAGTAATACCATTTACACCAGTCAAATTGTTCCTGTCATCGAGAATAGAAGGAAGTTGGGTGGAGAAACATACCATCGCATCGGGCGTGTCAACGCAATTGAAAAGGACAAATGGTAGAGCAGTAAGATAGAAGGCATATTGGCATGGAAAGGGTATGAGCCTGGCAAAGGTCACGGTAAGAATCTCCAGGAGATCACCAAACCAATACAACTAAAGTGTCACAGCACAACTTTTGGGCTTGGGTATGAATACACTTGGCACGAGTATCTGAATTGGTCGCCACCATGGCGTGGTCCTTATTACCCTCTAGAGCAACCGGTACCACATTTGAGCCAGTCATTTCATCAAACTGACATGATGTGGGAGTCCGAAGAAGGTGAAGTTCTAGCTGGTATAAGGAATCTGTTTCTGGATAATGAAGACATGGATTGCAGTACAATAGTTGAGGAGGAGGAGGAAGGACTCATTATTCAGACCGTGGAGAAGGGAATTGTTCTCAAGAACTGGACTGCTGCACCATCAAGGGCCCGTCGAGTTCCTGGGTAGCCAGGCAATTAGCATCATTTATTGTAAAAGCAATTTTTATGAGCATTTAAGACATTTTCAGTATTTTATTTAAAACATGTTTTTCTTGAAATAATTGCTCGGGTCATCGAGCCATACATGTTTGACGTTTTCAAGATTTACCTAATGCATTGTTATTTTTAGTAATTATTATTATTCTTTACGTTTTTCTCTACAACATTATTCTTACCTATCCTGATGAACTTACGACTGTGACATGTAATGAGACAACGCAACATAAGGATAATGATTCAGAGGATCTGGAAGAGGATATAATACCCAAGGAAATTGTTAGAGAAGTGGAAAACTTTGAAAACAAGCCTAAGTCCAATTTGGATGAGACTGAAACAGTTAATATAGGAGACTCTGAAACAGTCAAGGAAACACGTGTAAGCATTCACCTGTCACCATCAGAGAAAGAAGAATACACTCGTTTCCTGAAGGAATATGAGGATATCTTTGCATGGTCCTATGATGATATGACCGGTTTGAGCACGTCCATAGTGGCTCATAAACTACCTACCAACCCATTGTGTCCGTCTGTAAAGCAGAAGCTCAGAAAGTTCAAGCCATATATGAGTTTGAAAAGCAAAGAAGAAGCCACCAAGTAGATCAAAGTTAAGGTTCTCAGAGTGGTTGAATATCCAACTTGGTTGGCTAACATCTTGACAATTCCGAAGAAGGATGGAAAAGTCAGAGTATGCGTCGATTATCGGGACCTAAACAAAGCAGGTCCCAAAGATTATTTCCCGTTACCCAACATACACATACTGATCGACAACTGCGCCAAGCATGAACTCCAATCCTTTGTGGATTGCTTCGCGGGATATCATCAGATCTGGATGGATGAAGAGGATGCCAAAAAGACAGCTTTTATTACACCGTGGGGGGTGTACTGCTATAAAATAATATTGTTTGGTCTGAAGAATGCTGGGGCCACTTATATGAGGGCCATGATAACTATTTTCCACGACATGATACACAAGGAGATAAAGGTATATGTGATTGATGTCATCATCAAATCTAAGAAGAGTACAGACCACATAGCAGACTTGAGGAAATTCTTTGATCGGCTTCGGAGGTACAATTTGAAATTGAATCCCGCAAAATGTACCTTCGGGGTCCCCGCAAGAAAGTTATTAGGATTCATCGTCAGCCGCCGAGGAATTGAGCCAGACCCATCAAAGATCAAGGCTATCCAGGATTTGCCACCTCCAAAGAACAAGAAAGACGTGATGAGCTTCTTGGGATGTCTTAATTACATCGGCCGCTTCATAGCACAATTAACCGTGATCTGTGAGCCGATTTTCAAAATGTTAAGGAAGGACGCCGCAACCAGTTGGACTGAAGACTGCCAGAAAGCTTTTGACAGAATCAAAGAATATTTGTCCACACCGCCAGTCCTGGTCCCGCCAGAACCTGGTAGACCACTGCTACTCTATCTCTTCGTATTAGATGGGGCTTTCGGTTGTGTCTTGGGACAACACGATGAGACATGAAGGAAAGAACATGCCATATACTATCTGAGTAAGAAGTTCACACCCTACGAAGCATTGTATTCTTTGCTGGAACACACCTGTTGTGCTTTGACCTGGATAGCCTAGAAACTGAGGCACTACTTCTGTTCCTATACCACATATCTCATATCAAGGATGGATCCTCTGAAGTACATCTTCCAGAAACCCATGCCTACAGGGAAGCTGGTAAAATGGCAGATATTGTTGAGTGAATTCGACATCGTCTGTGTGACTCAGAAGGCAGTTAAGGGGCAAGCATTAGCGGATCATCTTACGGAAAATCCTATAGGAGGAGAATACGAACCACTAAAAACGTATTTTCCTGATGAAGAATTATCATTCGTAGGAGAAGAGATCGCCGAAGCCTACGACGGATGGAGAATGTTTTTTGATGGAGCCGTTTTGGTGTCAGAAATAGGTCAACATTATTCGGTATCTGTGAAACTCAGATTTCTGTGCACCAATAATATGGAAGAATATGAGGCTTGCATATTGGGGCTCAATTTGGTCGTTGACATGAATATCTAGGAATTACTGGTAATTGGTGATTCAGATCTTCTGGTACATCAGGTGCATGGAGAATGGGCTACAAAGAATACCAAGATATTACTATATCTATATCGTGTGCAAGAGATGATGAAGAGGTTCACGAATATAGAGTTTAGACATTTCCCGAGAATCCAGAATGAGTTCACAGACGCATTGGCCACTTTGTCCTCCATGATACAGCATCCAGACAATAATTTCATCGACCCCATTTCGGTAAGGATTCATAATCAACCAACTTAATGCGCTCACGTTAAAGAAGAAGCAGACGTGAATCCATGGTTCCATGATATCAAGGAGTACTTGGCAAAAGGAGAGTACCCGGATCATGCAATCATACTAAAAAACGCACGCTCCGAAGATTGTCCAACAATTTCTTCCAAAGTGGAGGAATTTTGTACAGAAGGACTCCAGATTTAGGGTTATTACGGTGTGTTGACGCCAAGGAAGCTTCCAAACTGCTCGACGAGATACATTCTGGAACTTGCGTACCATACATGAATGGTTTTGTTTTAGCCAAGAAGATACTGAGGGCAGGTTATTTTTGGATGACTATGGAAACAGACTGCATCAAGTATGTCTAGACATGCCAACAGTGCCAAATACACGCAGATATGATACGTGTGCCGCCAAATGAACTCAATGCAACGAGTGCATCTTGGCCTTTTGCCGCTTGGGGAATGGACGTCATTGGACCAATCGAGCCCGCCGCTTCAAACGGGCACAGGTTCATTTTAGTGGCCATAGACTACTTCACAAAATGGGTCGAAGCTACATCCTACAAAGCTGTAACCAAGAAAGTCATCTCAGATTTTGTCAGAGATCGTATTGTTTGCCGATTCGGGCTTCCAGAGTCCATCATCACTGACAATGCCGCCAATCTCAATAGTGACCTAATGAAAGCTATGTACGAGACCTTTAAAATGAAGCACAAGAATTCCACAGCATACATGCCTCAAATGAATGGAGTCATGGAGGCCGCAAACAAGAATATCAAGAAAATACTGAGGAAGATGGTAGACAACCACAAACAATGGCACGAGAAGTTATCGGTTGCCTTATTGCGGTACCGTACCACAGTACGCACATCAACTGGGGCAACTCCCTATTTGCTGGTCTACGGCACCGAAGCTGTCATTCTTGCCGAGTTTGAAATTCCTTCTTTAAGAATTATACAAGAAGTTGAACTCAGTGATGCAGAATGGATAAGAAGCCGCTATGAACAATTAGCTCTCATTGATAGAAAAAGAATGAATGCAGTGTGTCATGGTCAACTTTATCAGAATAGGATGTCCAGATCTTTCAACAAAAGGGTCAAACCTAGATAGTTTGCACCGGGGCAGCTGGTACTGAAGCGGATCTTCCCGCATCAAGATGGAGCCAAAGGGAAATTTTTGCCCAATTAGCAAGGGCCCTACATGGTTCATCGAGTACTAACAGGAGGAGCACTCATACTCACAGAAATGGACGGAGAGGTTTGGCCAAAGCCTATCAATTCAGACGCAGTCAAAATATATTATGTTTAGAATGTTCGCATTTCTTCATCTGATGTAATTGAACTACGCTCGACCTGATTCCCGTTTAAGAGGGGATACGTAGGCAAACATGTGGGTTCGGTCACAATTCAATAAAATTTTCATTTTCCCCCATAACCAGAACCTGGGGCAGAATTTTGAGGAGGACCTTCAAAATTCCAGAGCAGCTCGAGCCAACGTCATCATATGCAGAACGGTCAGAGAATCGCCTAAGTAAACTGGGGCAGAATTTTGAGGAGGACCCTCAAAATTCTAAGGAAGTCGCAATGTCTCTAAAGTGTCACAATCATTGGTTCATCTAATTTATCTGATATTGCATATTAATGTATTTTAAATAACTACATTCATCATATGCATGCATATTTTTCGAAAACTTTATTTTTATGAAACATCCAGATGCTACCTGTGGTAACTCAAGCAGGACGTCGATACAGAGCAAAGCAAAACAGGCAGGCAGAGGCACGAACCAACCTTCCCCTGTAGAACTCACGATTTCCCTTTGGATGCAGGAACAAGGAATATTCGCAAATACGTGCACACCTCAGGATCACTATCTTCATAACGACAAAGTTGTGAAATGCAAACACATTTCCAGCTAAGAAATACTCTGCTACTACTTATTATCTGTTCATTGCATGAGACTTAGCATTATCTCCATCTTGCATAAGGCTAAGCCATGCCTCCTCAATTGCATAAGGCTAAGAATTGCCTTCCCCTGCATGAGACTAAGCATTGTCTCCACCTTTGCATGAGGCTAAGCCCTGCCTCCTCGATTGCATAAGGCTAAGCACTACCTTCCCCTGCATGAGACTAAGCATTGTCTCCACCTTCGCATGAGGTTAAGACATGCCTCATCAATTGCATAAGGCTAAGCATTGCCTTCCCCTGCACGAGACTAAGCATTGTCTCCCGCTCGCATTAGGCTAAGCCCTGCCTCCTCAATTGCATAAGGCTAAGCATTGCCTTCCCCTGCACGAGACTAAGCATTGTCTCCCACTTGCATGAGGCTAAGCCATGCCTCCTCTTGCGTGAGACTAAGCATTGTCTCCCATTTCGCATGAGGCTAAGCATTGCCTCCCTAATTGCATAAGGCTAAGCTCTGCCTTTCCTTGCATAACATCAAATGCTATGCTACTTGAAATCTAGCACTATTTTCTATTTTTCTCAAGGCTAAGCTCTGCCCCCGATCTTACACAAGACTAAGCTCTGTTTTGTTTCGCTTCGCATAACCAAGCGTCATGTCTTTGCATCTCATGGGTTGGAATATCGCCATTTTGTCCGAAGGTATCATCCTTATAGCCGGAATATATCATGCCATGGCCTGAGGATCTCTCAATATTGCACATCATTATTCAAAGGCATCATGGTTCATAGGCACCATCCTCATGGCCCGAGAACATCATTTCATGGTATGTGAATCTCTTATCACATGATTCATGGCCCAGGACATCATGGTCTATGGACATCATCCCCATCGTCCAAAGACAACTTTTATGATCCAAAGGAAATTTGCATCATGTTTAAATTATCGCAATATACACATGCATGCATTGTATTTAAGTTTTGCAGGTAATCCAGGGGGTAACTGTTCTCCCAACGGGAGCAATCTTCACTCTAGTTTCCGTCCAATATTCACACCCTGTAACTACCTCAAATACAGCCAACCACCATCCGTCACCCATTTTCACTTGATGACCATTCAAATACCCATAACCATTCCAAGGTACATTCATTCACAACTCTGATGTCGTCCTATCTAGAAGAACCTGTCCATTCCTACAACAACTCCATCGGCTCAGTTCACCGATGGATCCAGAACTATACTCGGCCTGATTCCCGTAAAACCAGGGATATGTAGGCAACTCAGAAACCGGAGTTCGGCCTCCATTTTTCAAATCACCCCATTCGGTCAAAATCGATCATCATTTCTTTACCCGACAACTCTTTCATCATTCTCGGATAAAGAGGGGCAGTTGTTGATACCCAATTTTCCCTCATATTATATATATATATATATATATATATATATATATATACATATAATAAAATACACAAGTATTTTCATAATGAATACACAAGTATTTTCAAAATAGTGCATATTCATCATCATTTGATTTATAAGCATACACAAGTATTTTCATAATTTTCCATGATTTCTAAAGACTTTAAACCAATTTATTTCTGCATTTTTATTGTATAAATATCCAATAATTACCCTCCAAATTATTTTATGATGATTTAATCATCTAAACTTATCATTTATACCAGCATGAGGTTTTAAATATTTTTCAGCGTATTTTTTATAATTATATTTGCATTTTAGGGCTAATTGCACCTTTTTTTTTGCAATAATAGCCCATATTCATGTATAATTACATTATTTATGTAAAAAATAACTTTTTATATTTTATAATATTAAGTTATTATTTTTAATCATTTTAGTACACAAATAATATTTTTTTTATTCATTAATTACTTTTATAAATTATTTTTGCTAAAATGTTGGGTATTTAAAAACTAGCCCCACCTTTAACCTATTTTCGGACCAAATAATGGCCCAAAACACCTAATACACTAGCCCAAAGAACCCCATCCCAAACCAATGACCCACTAATTCCAACTCGGTCTTTACCCGTTTCACATGACCCGCCCCACTCACTTTTTAATCCTGGCCGTTGATCTCTCAAGATTAATGACCTTTATTATTTCCCTCCTCTTAATTACCCCCTTCACCCCCAACCCCAATCACTCCCCTTTGCCCGCCTCCCTAATATTCTCTCATCTCCCTTATCCCTCTCTGGAGAACCCTAAACCAGCTGCCCTAAATATTCTCCTAATCCCACCTAATATGGGATTCCATGGCTATTACTTACCATACTCGACCTCCTTTTGGTACTGGCTATTCTCCTATAGTGCTTGACTAAACAAGGCAAGCAGATCTCATCAAAATTGAACCAAAATCGGTTCATATCCCTGATTTTTGAATGTTATTCCGTCCATGTTCATCATATGTCGTGTGAGTCCAATTTTGTTTATATTCTGTTGACTCTTACTTACCCTAAAACTAGGATTTACATAATCGAATCAAAATTGGTTCAAATCTCTGATTTTAAGCGATGTTTCCGTCTATATTCATCTTATTCTGTGCAACGTTTGATTTTTTATTTTTAGATTCTGTCGATTTTTTGTACTTTCCCTAAAATTAGGGTTTTGAAATTTCTCTCTTTTCCTTACTGATTTCGATTGCATGTGGTGTTCTTTTCTTTCTAGTGTTTGATTGATGGTTTTCCATATTTATGTGTTCGATCTCCACACTATATAAACCCCTCCCCTTCCCCCTTTGAAACAGACTTCAATAACTATTTTCCCACTAAAACAACTGAGGTTTCTACTCTGTATTTGCTTATTACTCTATTCTGTTTGGCTCTTGGCCGGCTGAAAGCCAAGGCCACCAGATTTCTATTTTTCCAACCTCTCTTGGGTGTGAGCACTGCCCTGGGTTCTCGAAACCCTTGGAACTTGACACATTCGAGATTCTGGGTCCCTACTGCCGTTCTTTTCTTGTTTGTTGAACAATCACTGGTTAGTTTCTAACTTTCGCAGTGTTTATCATGTTCTAATTAGCATGTTCTTCGAATTGCATGACCTGATATGTTTTCCTAACTCTTTTCCTGTTTAATTCTGCCTATAATTGCTAGCTTAATAATGTCTTTGTACTTAACTTAGTTAATTCAAACAAAATAAAGCATGCTTAGTGTAGTGTTGTTCTGATTACATGGTTTAATCCATGTTTCTTTGCCTAATTACGAACTTCCAGTGATTAATTGATGGTGTTAACATGCCCCAACTTGTTTAAGACCTTTACTCTAAGTGTAGTATGTTCCTATGACTATGGTTGCCACTATATGTGTTCTTGCCATGTCCAAATCTGCACCTCTAACAACTTCTTATCCCTTAAACTTGACTGATACCCTCTATGATATCTAATCATGTTTGTATTATACTGTGTAATCCTGAGTTTGGGTATAATCTGATCTTTTAAGTTCTAAACTAGTTGTAATAATTGGTTTTACTAGTCTAATGTCCTTGCCTGTTAACTTTGCAATCCCATGCTCCTTGTTTCTTATCATATGTAACTCTGCCCCAATGTATTAGTTTGCTTCTCGAGTTCATGTTCATTATGTGATTACCTTAAAGTGTCTGCAAATGCTTTTCCAAACCCATTACTTTATTACTATTTTCATTAGTTGTTTCCCTGTTCTGAGTCTCTAATTCTTGGCCGGCTGAAAGCTAAAGCCTCCTAAAACTTCTCTATTAACCTCCCTAGTGTGAGCACTACTCGGGGTTCACTTTGAGACCCTAGTGAACTCTGACACACTAGGGCCTAAGGTGCTTGGCCACTTTCTTCTTGACTGCTCAATTTTGTCCCTCTCTATGCCTACTGAATAAGCCAATTGGCCTATGTAAATGACTGTTTTTCTGAATCTTTTGATCCACTATAGTTGTTGGGTATCCTCCAAGTTCTCTTGTGGTTTCTGAGCTATGTTGAAACCTATATGGATACAAAACTGAGGGCCCGACTGGGCTGGGTACACTTTAGGCCTGTCTTAGGCCCACTATAGTTATTTGTATCATTTATTTGTATTGGGCCTGATTAATTCTATAATAACAATTGGGATATTAGTAAAAATTGGGAAAATGGATTTATTCTAATATTTGCGTGAACAAGTAGAAATCATGCCTATAGGTGTTTAATTTACTCAACATGTTCTGTTAGATAACCTGCCTATAGGACCTGAGTGTTTAATTCATTTAACATATTCTGCTCCTATGTGTTTATTAGATACCATGCCTATAGGAAATAAAGTGTCAATGACCAATCTTTCAATTTACACAACTGCAACATATTCATTAGATACTATGACTATAGGGCTATGTTAGCTTATGTTCTACAAAATCTATATTTAGAAATCATGCCTATAGGGTTTTAATTGGTTAATTCATTGTTATACTGCCCACCTAGGAGACATGCCTATAGGAGCTAAGTATAAAAAATCAATTTCAATCGTTAATCGTTAGAAATCCTGCCTGTAGGGTAATACCACTTGCTTTTTAAGTGTTAATATTGAACTTTCAACACTGTTTCGTTGCTACTATTAGAAAGCAGTCCTATAGGATCAAACTGAGTAATTCTGAATCTCTCTCGTGTTTATCACTGCCAAATACTGCGTAAATCACCTAGATAGCCTGTCTATAGGTTTTAACCGTTTATACTTATAATCAGTAGACAACTACGCAGTCGCTCAGAAATTATACTTTGCATAACTGCCCGCATGATCAAAATCCATAATCACATAGAAATCATGTCTATAGGATTTAATGATTTTAACTCGTCTTAATTCTGTGACTCTCAAATGCCAATTTGTTTGCGTGTATTTATTGTCTAAGTGCGGAGGCTAGCTTGAGCCCATATTTGCTTTTATATGAAGTCCAACTTGCTTTTGTATGTCGCCTATTTTTATCATTTTGAGAAACCTAAGTTAAGTCTAGGACCACCCAAAATAGAGGTAAAAACGCTTCAGGGACCATAGGCATGGGACGGGTAGTGCACGCATAAGGTACGGCTTAGAATCAATTAGTGTGCTTAGGTAACAACTTAAAGATAGTAATTAGGTAGCAGGAGATGATAGTCTGTGCCCGCTGAATAATACGAGTAACACCTCATCTCGAGGGAGTTACGAAGTATTATTTATGTTGCACGGGGTGATCCTTTGGGCTAAAAAACTTAGGACCCCCCCCACCTTTGCCTTGCCTTAAAATCAATTATTTCGTTTATTTGCCCAATTTTGTCTTTTCTCTTTATTTGGACTAATTCATATAATTCAAGTTCGGCCGGGACCCACAGTTGTGGACCTCGAGGAATGCCTAACACCTTCTCCTCGAGTTAATTTGAGCCCTTACCCGATATTTGGTGACACAAACTGGTTAAACCAGAGTTATTCGCAAATAGGTGCCCTAACGCACTTCAAACCCATTAGGTGGCGACTCTCTCTTTTAACACCCTTCATTTAGAAAGACTTGTCACGACGTCGAAGCCTGACTTTTGCGAGAAAGAAGGGGCGTGATACCAAGTCGCCTTCTCGACTGGTTGGCCCCTCCACTGAACATTTACCATAGAAATCCCCTTGGACCTCAACTAGCGAACCTGCCGGTCAACAATGGCAACTGGTTCCTCCTCATAACCCAGGCTCTCATCTAGCTAAACCGTGTTGAAGTCTAACACATGCAACCTGTCAGCATGATACCTACGGAGCATAGACATGTGAAAAACCGGATAAACTCCTGATAGACTGAGAGGCAAAGCAAGCTCAAAAGCAAACGCCCCAACTCGTCTCAACACCTCAAATGGACCTATAAACCTTGGGCTCAGCTTGCCCTTATTACCGAACCTCACGATCCCTTTCATCAGCGAGACATTCAAGAGAACTTTCTCGCCCACCATAAATGATAAATCACATGCCTTCTGATCCGCGTAACTCTTCTGTTTGGACTGTGCTGTGCGAAGTCGCTCCTGAATCAACTTTACCTTTTCTAAGGCATCCTTTAACAAATCAGTACCATATAACTTAGCCTCGCCGGGCTCAAACCATCCGATGGGAATGACATCGCCGACCATATTAAGCCTCAAATGGAGCTATCTCGATACTGGACTGATAACTGTTATTGTAGTCAAACTCGACCAAAGGCAAGAATCGATCCCACTGCCCTCCAAATTCAATAAAACATGCTATGAGCATGCTCTCCAAGATCTGAATTGTCCGCTCTGACTGCCCGTCGATCTGCGGATAAAAAGTTATGCTGAGCTCTACACGGGTCCCCAACTCGCTATGTACTGCTCTACAGAAATATGAAATAAATTGAGGACCTCTATCTAATATGATGGAAACTGGCACACCGTGCAACCTAACAATCTCCTGAATATAGATTTGGGCCAATCTCTCCGAAGAGTACGTGGTCACAACCGGAATGAAGTGTGCCGACTTGGTCAACCTGTCGACAATGACCCAATCTACATCAAACTTCCGCAAGGTCCTCGACAACCCAACTATGAAGTCCATCGTAATGCGCTCCCACTTCCACTTAGGTATAGTTATCTGCTGAAGTAGGCCACCTGGCCTCTGTTACTCCTACTTGACCTGATGGCAATTTAGGCACCTCGCAACATACTCAACTATGTCCTTCTTCATCCGACGCCACCAATAATGTTGCCTCAAGTCGCGATACATCTTCGTAGCACCTGGATGAATAGAATACCAAGAATTGTGTGCTTCATCTAGGATCTTCTCCCTCAAGCCATCAACATTAGGAACACATAGGCAACCCTGAAGTCGCAGAACACCATCCTTACCGATAGTAACCTCTTTGGAACCACCCTGTAGTACTGTCTCTCTGAGAACAAACAAGTTCGGATCATCAAACTAGCAAGCCTTGATCTGCTCGAATAGTGAAGACTGGGCGACAACGCGTGCAAGAACTTGGTTGGGCTCGTAAGTATCCAATCTCACAAGTCTGTTAGCGAAGGACTGGATTTCCAGAGCTAGTGGCCTCTCCTCCGTTGAAATGAATGCCAAACTACCCATACTCTCCGCCTTTCTGCTCAAGGCATCTGCAACTACATTCGCCTTGCTCGGATGATAAAGGATGGTAATATCATAATCCTTCAGTAACTCAAGCCACCTGCGCTGCCTCAAATTGAGATCCCTCTCCTTGAATAAATGTTGCAGGCTATGATGATCAGTGTAAACCTCATAGGATACCCCATAAAGATAATGCCTCTAGATCTTAAGAGCATGAACAATCGCGGCCAACTCAAAATCGTGTACAAGGTAATTCTTCTCATGGGGCGTCAGCTGACATGAAATATATGCAATAACTCGCCCCTCCTATATCAGTACACAACCCAAACCAACGCGTGAAGCGTCGCAATACACATTATACATCCCTGAATCTGAAGGCAATACTAGCATTGGTGCTGAACTCAAAACGGTCTTGTACATCTGAAAGATCGCCTCGCAATCATCGGACCATCGAAACAGAGCACCCTTCTGGGTCAATCTAGTCAAAGGTGCTACAATAGATGAGAATCCCTCCACAAACCGACAATAATAACCTACTAACCCCAGGAAGCTCCTGATCTCGGCCTCTGTGGTAGGACGAGGCCAACTCTGAACTGCCTCAATCTTCTTGGGATCAACCTTAATACCCTCGCCTGATACAACATGCCCTAAGAATGCCACAAAATACAACCATAACTCACACTTGGAGAACTTAGCATATAGCTTCTGTTCCCGCAAGGTCTATAACACCACTCTCAAATGCTGCTCGTACTCCTCCATGCTACGTGAGTAGATCAAAATGTCATCAATGAAGACAATGACAAACGAATCAATATATGGCCTGAACACCCAGTTCATCAAATCCATAAACATTGTCGGGGCGTTAGTCAAGCCAAAGGACATCACCAGAAACTCATAATGGCCATATCTCGTCCGGAAAGCAGTCTTCGAGACATCGGAATCCCGAATCTTCAGCTGATGGTACCCCGATCTCAAGTCGATCTTAGAGAACACCTTAGCACCCTGCAACTGGTCACACAAGTCATCAATACGCGTCAACGGGTACTTGTTTTTAATGATAACTTTGTTCAACTGGCGGTAATCAATGCACATCCATATAGTCCCATCTTTCTTCTTCACAAATAACACTAGTGCACCCCAAGGTGATACACTCGGTCTGACGAACCAATTTTCTAGCAAATTCTCCAGCTGCTCCTTCAACTCTTTCGGAGCCATGTTGTACGGTGGAATAGATATAGGCTGGGTATATAGAGCCAAATGAATACAGAAATCGATATCACGATCTAGTGGCATGCCTGGGAGATAAGAAGGAAACATATTGTAGGACTCCCGGACCACGGGCACTGAATCAATTGCCGGAGTCCTTGTGGTAGTATCCCTAACATAGGCTAGGTAAGCCAAGCATCCCTTCTCGACCATATGTCGAGCCTTCAGAAAACAAATAACTCGACTAGGTGTACTGACAGACGAACCCCTCCACTCTAATCTAGGCAACTCTGCATTGCCAAGGTAACAGTCTTGGCATGGAAATCAAGGATGGCGTGATATGGAGATAACCAATCCATGTCCAGGATGACCTCAAAGTCGGTCATATCAGGCAACAGAAGATCCGCTATAGTATCATAACCACAGAATGTAACAATGCAGGACCGATAGATCCGATCCATAACCACAGAATCACCCACTGGTGTGGATACATAAATAGGAGTACACAAGGACTCACGAGAAATACCCAAGAAATGAGAAAACAGAGATGAACCATATGAATACGTAGACCCTTGGTCAAATAGGACCGAAGCATCCCTACCGCAGACAGAAATAATACATGTGATCACAACATCTGAGGCCACTGCATCTGATCTGGCCAAAAAAGCATAGAACCTAGCTGGAGCGCCCCTACTAGGCTCCACTTCTAGGACGACCCCTACCCACCTACCCTCCGCCTCTGGGCGGTCGGACGACTGGTGAGGCAGTTGGTGCTGAGATAATAGGCTGTTGACCCTGTTGTACTGCCTTGCCCCGAAGCCTGGGGTAGAACCTACGCACATGACTGATATCCCCGCACTCGAAACAACCTCTCGGTATGGTGGACTGCTGACCTGAAGTCTGATCTTGATGGCCTGAATACCCACTGGAGGAACCCTGAATAGCTGGCGGGCGATAATAACTCTCTGGCATGGCACTGAAATAAGGTCGTACTAGAGCACCCCGAGGAGGCGGTAGTGCTGGATATGTGGGCCTGCTAGAGTGACGCCTCACGAATTGACCCCTACCCCCAGCTGGGGCACCGCTGAACTCTCCAGAATACCGGAATCGCTTATCTCTCGCAACCTGCTCCCGACCATGCTGACGTGCACCCTCGATCCTCCGAGCTATCTCTACAACCAGCTCGTAAGAAGTCCTCATCTCCATCTCTCTGCTATAGTGGCCTGGCTAGCAGAATGCAAACCGGCAACAAACTTCTGCACCCTCTCTACATCGATCTGAAGTACCATAAGTGCATGGCGAGACAATTGAGAGAATCTCGCCTCACAGTCAGTCACTGATAGGTGGCCCTGCTGGAGCTGCTCGAACTGAAATTGTAACTCTTCCCTCTGAGATGGTGGAATATATATGTCCAAGAAGAGGCGTATGAACTGGTCCCAAATCATGGGAGGAGAACCTGCTGGTCGGCCGAGAAGTTATGACCGCCACCACCTACAGGCCCTGCCCTCCAATTGGAAAGTAGTAAAATCCATCCTATGAGACTCTAATATCCTCATGTTGTGCAGTCTGTCCCTGCACAAGTCAATAAGGTCACAGGGTCCTCGTGTCGCTCACCTCCAAAGACAGGAGGCTGTAGCATGGTCTATCTATCTAATAGCCTATGCGGATCGCCGGCCGCAACTGGTATGGGCTCAGGTATGGCTACTGTAACTGGCTGAGCTCCGCCCACGGGTAGTGTGCTCGAGGTCTGATATACGGCAGTTGCGTGCCCTGGAGCTTAAGCGGTAGGGGTCAGTGCTCCCTCTCCTGCCTGAGATGTGGCAGGGTCTGCTGGAAATAAACCAGCCCGAGTCATAGTATCCATGAACTATAGCATACGACCCATGACCTCCTGGAATCCCGGTGCAAACAAAGAAATCCACCGGGGCTGGTCCTGCTGCAGGCACCTCACCCTGCTCCTCAATAATGGGATCCTCTACTGGATCCACTGGTGGTGTAACTGGAGCAACTCTAGGACGCCCTCATCCTCTACCACAAACTGGAACCCTCCCTCGGCCTCTGGCAACAAGGGGAGAAGCTCATCCATGGTCTGGTACATCCGCTGTGCGTGTTCTCACCATCTGTGAGAGAATGAGAGAAAAATACATAGTACTACATCAACTGCACGATAGGAGATGAACAAAGAGTAGTTTCCTAATACCATATAGCCTCTCGAAGATAAGTACAAACGTCTCTGCACCAATCCGCAAAACTCTATTAGGCTTGCTCATAACTTGTGAGACCTACGTGAACCTAATGCTCTGATACCATGTTGTCACGATCCAATTTCTCCTATAGGCTATGATGGTACCCAACGTTACTGCTAGGCAAGCCAATAATGAACTAACTACATGATTGTTTCTTTTAACAATTTGGAAATAGTTGATTTTTGATTATTGAACAAATAGGAAGTGAAAAATTTCATAAAAGTGAGTTACAGACAATTTAAGAGTAAATGAGAGGAAATAAATAATCAAAATCAACATGTGTCTACTAGCATAATTTCCAAGACCTGGTTTCACAAGTGTATGAGCTACTAGTAGAATATACAAAACATACTACACTACTGTCTGAAATGAAGTAGCCATAATATAAATACAAACGAGAGACTCTAGCGGCTGCAGAACGGCTCGGGAAGCAACTCACCACTAGGCCTTGGGGTATCTGGGACGCGCGCCGGTAGGACTGTCAGATGCACCTGCCTCAGATCCTGCATGGTCAGTGGAGAAGTGTAGCGTGGGTACATAAACAACATGTACCCAGTAAGTATCAAGTCTAACCTCGAAGAAGTAGTGACGAGGTGTCGACATCTACACTTATTAGGGGCTACCAATAAAAGTACAGAAATTCTAAATAGTAAGGGTTATGTAAATAATAAAAATAACTTAATAACAAGTAGGAAGCAATGAATTTCTTTCACACATGGTAAGTCCCAGATTAATCCCATTATGTATACTTTTAACATCTCAAGCCATGAAATGATATCTAATATATATTTAAACTTTGAGTATTAACACGCATGATTATGCCGAGGTGGTAAGACCCGATCCAAAATAATATGTATACTGCCGAGGGTCGAGCGATACGAACTATAGATACATCTATCTACTGCCGAGGCGTTCGGCCCGCTCCACACGAAGAGAGGATACGTTGTAAGCATTTGACTTAATGTTATTAAAGGCTAGCACACAATGTAGTACAAATTCCCCTAACCATCTTTCACAATTCCTCTAACAAGTTTATTATATTGTAGGCACTTTAATTAACAAATCAGGTGCGACATTCAAATAATTCATGATTTGGGTCCTAAACTACCTGGACACAGCATAAATAGTAGCTACGCACAGACTATCGTCACCTAGTACGTACGTAGCCCCCCACAATTAGAGGCAAACAATAATTTAAATTACCTATGGGGTAAATCCCCTCTTACAAGATTAAACAAGAGACTTACCTCATCTCAAGGCTCACTTTCCGGTCAAAATTCTGCTCTAAAGTCCCAACTCATTGTCGAATAATCCAAAGCTAGCCAAAAGTTATTTAAATGAATAAATACATGTTCAAAAGTTCATATTCAAACTATTAGAGTGATTACCCAACCCCAATTTGAATGATTGCAAAAATTCACCCTCGGGCCCATGTGCCCCGATTCCAAAAATTGTCGAAGAAAGCTGTTACCCAAAACCTCACGAACTCAATATATAGTTTTCACTAAATTCCATAAACCATTTTCGTGGTTAAATCCCTTTTTTTTTCAAAACCTAGGTTTTTCAACTAAATCCATAATTTTTCTCGATTTACATGTTAAAATCTACCCATAAACTATGTATTTAACTCACATTAGGTAGAAATTACTTAACTAGAATAGCTAGTGAAAACCCCTCTCTAACCAACTCCAAAATCACCTCAAAGAGTGAAATAAATGACCCTAAAATGTTCTAACCCCGACTTAAATGAAGGCTTTGCCTTCAGCGATTTCCACACCTGCGGCTCCTTGGCCGCATCTGCGGCTCCGCATTTGTGGAAAGGGCCTCGTAGATGCGGTCCTCCCCCTCAGCTTACTTCTTCGCTTTTGCAACCAGTGGCTCGCTTTTGCGAGACCACTTCTGCGGTGCGTGCGTCGCACCTGCGTTCTCGTCCCGCTTCTGCGATGGCTTCCTTCGCACCTGTGCTTCCGCAGGTGTGGTCCCTTTGCCGCTTCTGTGATCATTGGGCAGCTGGTGTGCGCCGTTTCTGCGGTCCATGGCTCGCTTCTACGAGCTCGCACCTGCGGCTAGCCCTCCGCAGGTGCGATTACATCAGAAAACCCGGTGCTTCAGCTCCTCTTCTAAGTCCAAATGAGTTCCGCGCCTCGTGCGATTAACACCTGAGGCCCCCGGGGCCCCATCCAATTATACCAACAAGTTTGAAATCATAAAACAAACTCACTTAAACCCTCAGAATGCATAAAACAACATCAAAATTAAGAATCACACCCCAAACCAAATCGAATCAACTTATGAACTTCAAGTTCTTCAACTTACTCCGAGCGCGTTGAAACATACTTAAACTACTTGGAATGATGCCAAATTTTGTGTGCAAGTCTTAAATCACCATACGGAACTATTCTCGGGCTCAAAATTCCAAACGGACCTTGATAACACCAAAACCTACTCCAAACCAAATTTAAAGAACTTTAAAACCTTCAAATAGTCAACTTTCACTATTAAGCGTCGAAACGCTCCTGGGTCGTCCAAAACCCGATTCAAACATACGCCCAAGTACAAAATCATAATACGAACCTACTGGAATCATGAAATCCTGATTCCGAGGTCGTTTACTAAAAATATTGACCAAAGTCAAACTTAGCCTTTTAAAGCCAAACTAAGGATCCAAATGTTCGGATTTCAACCCGAACCCTTCCAATCCCGAACTAACCATCCCCGCACGTCATAAAACAGTAAAAGCACATATAGAGAGTCTTATTTAGGGGAACATGGTTCTATAAAGTAAAATGACAGGTTGGGTCGTTACAAACGCTACACTAGAAATTGGAATGGCCAACACATCATGAGCCAACTCTGAAAGAATAGGAAATCTAGGAACATGTGTTTTCCACCAACTTAAAATATCAAATTCTTAACTAAAAGGCTCTTGTTCCTCACTAATGTATTTATCCAACTCCGATTTAGCATCCCCACTTCCATTGTCTTCCCTTTTTTTCTTCAAGTGAAGCTTCGTCCTAATTAATGACACAATTATAACACTCCCACTAGATGTACAGTGGCGGATCCAGAATTTTCATGAAGGGGTGTCAAAATATAAATAATTAGATACATTAAAAAGTCAATAGAAGTCAATGTATAGTAAATATACATAAAATAAAAAATTTATCTAGCAAAATAGCATAATTTTCCGGCGAAGAGGTGTCGCTTGACACCCCTTGCTTCAATGTGGCTCCGCCACTGTAGATGTATTAGATGTGTTATCAGATGAAGTAGATCTAGATGGAGATTGAGGACAAGATATTGTTGAATACTTTTTTTTTAGATACTCTCCAAACAAAGAATTCATATAAGCATACACCTCACCATTTATTTTCTTCCCTTTTTAATCCCCCAAAAGTTCTTCAAGTACAAGGCTAACATATTCAAACTTGTTACGTGGATCCAAGACGAAAGCAATAAAAATTATTTTATTCATCTTTTCATGCTCACCCCAATACTTCTTGAACTTTTCTTGCATCCGCTCATCCATTTTTCTCAAATTCTCATCCTTATTAATTAAACACAATTTCAAATGACAATAAAGTTCAGATACATCCTCAAAATGAGAATTACAAGTGACATAACGTGAACCTGAAATCTTTTTGGTTAGCTCGTGAAATCTTGCAAGAGATTTTATCACGTTCCTCACATTCACCCAATCATCAGATTCAAGAGGACCTGCACTACTACCATCTTCACAAAGATGAGAATAGAGATAAGCAGAAAATCCATCATCAAAAAGATGAAACTTGTCAAAGACCTTTTCAAAGTTTTGCGCCATATCCAACATCAAATAGGTGGCATTCCACCTAGTAGTAACATCCAAACACAATGCATTGGAACATTCCACCTTTACATGTGGACAACATTGTTTAAACTTTAAGGTTCTTGCAGGCGATGATCTCACATACCTCACAGTATTTCTAACACGTGTGACAGAAGTATCAATTTCTTTCAAATCATCTTGCACAATTAGATTAAGTATGAGCCATGCATCTCACATGAAGATGCTTACCACCCATCATATTAGTTTTCCACATATCTAACTTTTTAGACAATTCTTTGATTGTGATAACATTTGAAGAAGCATTGTCCACGATAATAGTGAACACCTGTCTAATTTCTATTCAAGCAAACAATTACCAATAGTTTTAGCCATCTCTTCACCCTTATGACTAGTGATAGGGCAAAAAATTAGTATTCTTTTCTGCAACTTCCAATCCCTATCAATGAAGTGGGCTGTCAAACACATATAATTTATTCTTTACAATGAATTCCAAGTGTCTATTGTGAGGCAAATTTTTGGTTGTGCTTCTCTAAAAGGCCTTCTTAGATTTTGCTTCAATTCACCGTAAACTTCATAACAATCCCTTATTTTTTATTCTACGAGAAGGAAGACGAAATAGTGGTTGAGCTATTCTCATAAACTTCATAAAACCTTCCTTTTCTACAAAGCTAAATGGTAGTTCATCAATAACTATCATCTCAATTAAAGCCCTCTTAACCCCTTCTTGATCAAATTTTCAAAGCGATCCTCCATCCTTTTGGCAAGAGTGAAAGTTTATCCTTGTTTGAGTATTATCATTATCAATGTTAGGTGGGTATTCTTTGCATCTAGCCAAATGATTTCTCAATCATGTTGTTCCATTCCTAGATGAATTAGCAGCATAAGCTTGTCTTTAATACTTACACCTCGCTTTACCGGTCCCATTTTCCTCAAATTTATCAAAATATTTCCAAACTTCGAATCTGGGTTCTATGGATTTTCTTTTCATAGAATCTTGAGTTTCAATTATGTTGGCATTGCTATATTCAGTAATAGGTAAGCTTTCAGTTGAACCAGTATCACTTACTCTACTTTCATCCGCCATCTATACAAAATTAAAACAAATACAAATACAAATTGAGACTAGAGTTGAGTTTAGATATACACCTTATTAATTACTTTCTTAGCAGCAAATATTGCACCTTTAATAATAATAAATCAAAGATATACTAATTTTTATCAATAATTTCTTAGCAGCAAAGATGAAACATACAAATCAAAATAAAAAATGTTATATATGGATTTTGTAATGACCCAACCGGTCATTTTGACTTTTAGAACCCCGTTCCCCTAAATAAAACTCCCCGTATGTATTTTTATTAATTTATGACTTACGGAGATGGTTGGTTCGGGATTTGGAAGTGTTCGGGTTGAAATCGGAACACTTGGTTCCTTAAGTTCGCCTTAAAATGTTAAGTTTGACTTTGGTCAACATTTTGAGAAAACGACCCCGTAATCGGGATTTGACGGTTCCAATAGATCTGTATGGTGATTTTGGACTTAGGAGCGTGTTCGGAATTTTATTTTGAGGTCCGTAGTTAAATTAGGCTTGAAATGGTTAAAACAAGAATTCAAGTTTGGAAGTTTGACCGGGGAGTTGACTTTTTGATATCGGGGTCGGAATCCAGTTCCAAAAATTTTCATAGTTCTGTTATGTCATTTATGACTTGTGTGTAAAATTTGAGGTCAATCGGACTTGATTTGATAGGTTTCGGTACCGAATGTAGAAGTTGGACATTTTAAGTTGATAGGTTTCGGTACTGAATCGGACTTGATTTGATAGGTTTCGGTACCGAATGTACCGATTTGATAGGTTTCGGACTTGATGTGATTTGAGGTTTCGACTACATTCGTATGATGTTTTAGGACTTGTTGGTATAATTGGTTGAGGTCCCAAGGGGCTCGGGAGAGTTTCGGACGACTAACGGATCATTTTTGGCTTTTTGGGAGATTTGCTGATAGGTGGTGGAATTACACGATCGCGTAGGGTAATTTGGGTAGAGTTGAATTTGTTCTATATGATCGCATGAATTGGGTTGCGATCGCGTAGGTTTAATTAAGCAGCTGGAAAATTGTTCTATGCGATCGCATGGGCAAGTCCGCGATCGCGTAGGTTGGGGCGAGCTGTGCTATGCGAACGCGTGGCTAAGGCCGCGTTCACGAAGAGGAACAGAACGAGGAGCTGGGCCACGCGCTTGATGCTTCGCGATCACGTGAGAAGGTTCGCGATCGCGTAGGTTTGCATAGTCAGTGCTTCGCGATCACGTGGGACTTTTCGCGATCGCGTAAGGTTATTTTCTGGGCAGTAAAAATTTATGCTACGCGATCGCGTGAGGAAGTTCGCGATCGCGTAGAAGAAATTACTGGGCACAGAGTTTAAGTTCTGAACCCATTTTCCATTTTTATCGATTTGGAGCTCGGATTGAGGCGATTTTTGGGAGATTTTCAAAGAAAACAACGGGGTAAGTGTTCTTAACTTAATATTGGTTAAATTACCCGAATCCATCACTGTTTTTATCATTTAATTAGTGAATTAAGTTGGAAAAATTTGAAAACCCTCTTGGATAGATTTGAGAATTTGAGGGCCGAATTGTTATCGGAATTTAGTAATTTTGGTATGGGTAGATTCGTGGTTGAGTGGGCGTTCATATTTCGTAACTTTTGCCAGATTCTGAGACGTGGGCCCCACAGACGATTTTTGAATTAATTTCGGATTTTTATTGAAAAATGTAGTATTTTCTTATGAAATTGATTCCTATAATTTTTAGTGATTGTATCTGTCACACCTCCTTTTTTCGAAGGGATTAGGGAGTTTTTCCAATTTAAGTGACATGAATCGAAATGGGATTATTTATTTATTTCAGAGTTGCCACTTGGGATAATTTATGGTGTCCCAAGTCACCGATTTAGTTTAAATCCCAAATCGAGGAAATTGACTCTTATTTATGGTATGCGAACACAGAAGACCGGGTAAGGAATTCCGTTAACCCGGGAGAAGGTGTGAGGCACTCCCAAGTTCCGTGGTTTTAGCACGATCGCTTAACAATTAATACCTGGCTTAATTATCTGATTGCATGTTTTAGACCTATTGTGCATTTTAGCTTTTTAACCGCTTTTAATTATTTATGGAGTTTATTTGAACAAGTCGCGATGTTGCGCACTCATTTATTTTGTACACATTGCGAATCACGCCACGTGAAACGCACCCGCGATTTACAACGTGTTAACTTTTATTATTATTTGAAGTTGTAAGGTCGAATCGCATGAAATGCGCACCCGAAATGGGAATTACGCATCGTGACCATGCCACGGGAACCGTACCCACAATCACGATGATTTATTATTGATCGCGCCTAAAGCAAACTACGATGTTTATAAGTTATTTGAGGTTGTTGTGAGGCAATGAGTTATGGATATAGGATTGTTTGTGGAAGATGTGTGACTTTAACTACTAAATGTCAGTATAACCAAATACGTTACAACTGAATTCATTTCTAATAAATTATTCGTTCAATCTATCCAAGAAAATCTCAAAATTATGTGTCAATGTTCCATAAGATTTTATCCAACAGAAAATGGTTTTCTCATTTTAATTTACTGGTTTATGAGGATGATTCATTGCTTTTGAATACGCAAAACAACCTTCCAAATTAATTCACATGCCTTGGAGAAAATGAATTTAACAAAGAATCATTTCAAACAGGAAAACATGATAAACAAATTTTAACGTTATTAATATTGCTTCATTACAAAGATTGACTCTTGATTCTTACATCACAACCAACTTTATTAACTGGTATGTTATTCTTTCAAATCAAACAACAGTACAACAAACTAACTATCAACTAATGGACTTATACCCCTCGTGCCTTTTGTTTTAACGTATCTAACTTATTCATTCATTTTTAGCTTCAACATTTACAGCAAAGAAGAAATGAGCAAAATTTCAGTAGTAGGCCACTTCCAATTCCATTCTCCATTATATATACTGTTAACAAGCAGAAAATTGAATAACTAGAGCAATTGTACTATTGTAAACTAAGCACGCAATTAATTCATTACTCTAGGAACAGAACCTATTGATCATGATTCAAGCCAAACTTGGTTATGGAGTAGTTATGGTCAACCTATTATATAAATAATAGATCTAGTAATGTGTTGTGTGGTAATTATCCTTTATATGCAGACTGATTGTTCTGTGAGATACGAGATGCTTGTATCTCTCTATGATAAATAATATCAGTGTATTTTCTATCTCTTTTCCATTATTAAATCTTTGCTCCTATCACGTCTCACACGTTGGTTAGAGCTTTCATATTTACATTTTTAGGATGGAGTAAAATTTTCTCAAAAAAGAGATGTTTGCTTAAGACCCGAAACGATCTCCTGGGTTTTCTGTCATTCCGGTATCATACACACATCGGAGACTCTATACTAACTAAACAAAAGGCCCGAACAAAGAATGTAAGTCCCACTGGTAGGAAAATCCAGTCATATATCTAGGGCAAAAATAACTAATAGAAAAGATTGCGGTCATAAAGCTAGTTAAAAAATCATACCTTCCAGATTTTGAAAAATGTCCTGCACCCATTTCACATTTGAGCAAGAGTAAATTATCATCCGTCTTCATATCTCTCAACTTGGCTACAAACTTGGCTGGCTCAGAGTACATAACACGTGGATCTGTCACAATTTCAGACCTCATGTTAAATCAAAAGTAGAAATATCTACACAAGTGACTGAAGATTAATCCTTTATTTCATGGTTATTCCACAAAATTTGTGTTATGGTAGATATAAGCCAATATATATCAGTCTGATCTGATCCATTTTTGATTGCATCCATATTTATAGCCAAGCTTCTTTCGAAGCTCTTGGGAACTTTGACACATCGAGGTTTCTCAATTCTTGTGGATCTTTTGTTCTTTATTGTTGTCCGTTAACTGGTAAGCCACTTGACTTTTGCAATTTTATCCCCCTATGTGTCTTTGATTTACATGTGTTCTCACCTATGAAATCCACGGCCTAATATGTTTTTGGATTACTTTTGTGCACGATTCTGTTAATTCTACTTTGTTCTAAATCTCTTTAGCATTTAACTTCCTCCTAATGCTGCTAGTTCTGAGATTTCCTAAGTCTAACTTGGATAATATGACCCTCTTAAGCTCGTTTAGCCAGTGTATTGGTGCCTGAATGTTCCTTAAGTCATGCTTATTTGCTTTGTCCTTAATCTCTATAATAAATGCTTCACATTTGTGCTAGAACTTCCTGTGTTAATTATGACATGTTATCATGGAGAAAATCAAACACATGTTAATGCACCAATCCATATTTTATTACAAAATAAATGAACTCAATACTTAGACAGATCTAAAGGCTTGCAGTCATGATTCAATACCTGGTTGCAGCAAAGCGGACAAAAGGAAAATAAATCTCTGGCTTTGGAGAAGAAATAGACAGAAATAAGAAACAGCTACAACTACTTGAAACAGCAACGAACAGCAAATGAGACCAAAACCACTTCTAGCAGTAGAAATGAAATATCGACCAAATTGAGATCTCAACTCAATCGATTCCCATTGAACTGAGGACGATTTGAGGAAAGGCAGAAACCGAACCCGAATTCATATTCCGATTCGTTCCCCACATTTTGTCAGCTTAGTTTTTTGATTCCTGGAGTTTACTGACTTTAGGTCAATGACATTGTTGGGAATTCTTCTTAATTTTCTCGAAAAGATTCTTGGACCTCTTTTCCGGTTTTAATGTCAAGATGAGTTCTCTCTTCCTCTGTTTCTATCTGTGTCTATGTGGCTGTGTGTGAGTATGTCTTTTTAATTTTGAGAGAAAGAAGATGGAGAGAAGATATGATGGGGGAGGCACCGTTTTTGGTTTTTCTCTAGGGGAGAGGTCTAATATTGGTCTCTTCTCCCTTTTAGGGTTTGGGAAAATGGGTGTTTTAAAGAGAGGGGGGATCTGGTTGGGCCAGGTGGGTCATGGAAATTGGGCTTCTAAAGGGGTGGGCTTGACTAAACCAATTTGTGTGGCTAAACTATTATATATATTTTACTCATTAATTAACTAATGACCTAATTAATTAACTAGCCTAAAAATGCATGTAGAGTTATTAATGTATTTTTTGATATTTTAGTGTTTTACAAATGCAATTAATTATGCAATTAAAATTTTAAAAAAATATAAAAATTCAAAATATTTTTGTATTTTCTTTAGGATTTAAAATGCAACTTAAAAATGCATCAAACATGAATACGTACAAAGCAAACTAAGTAAAAATATAGAAAAATAATTTAAAGCTATTTTTTTGGATTTTTTAGGAGTAATTTTATATTAGGGCAAAAATTAGGTGCTCACAGTATCGAATTATTTTGGCTAGATTCGAGCCAGACAGAGTTGGATAATCATGAAAAATGCCTTCTAGTAGATTAAATTGGAGCAAGTTGAGGTAAGTCTCTTGTCTAATCTTGTGAGGGGAAAATTATCTCATAGGTGGTTAAATTAATAATTGTTGCTAATTGTGGGGGCTACGTACGCACGAGGTGACGAGAGTCCGTACATAGCTACAATTTATGCTAAAAGTCCGGGTAGTTTAGGACTCAAATCATGAATTACTTGTATAAATTGTATTCTTTGTTTAATTAAAATTATTTGATATATATGTTGTGAATTGTTAGGGAAAAATATTAAAAGATGAAAATATCATATGCTTAATTTTCTGTTTAAATTAATTAATTATTAGAAGAGATTGTTCATCCTCTCGAATTGATCTTATAATAAATATACTCCCTTCCGGAGGTACATAAGAAAATGTCCTCCTTTCTTGTGGAGCGGACCGAACGCCTCGACAGGATAGATGCTTCTATGGATCGCGCCGAACGTCCCTCGACAGTGTACACGACACTCTGAATCGGGTTATACGACCTTGGCGGAAATCGTGCCTAATAATGATAAAAATTACACGATACCTTGATATTTCAATTGCATCTTGTGGATTTAATTAATAGATTGAAAATTGTTGCATTTGAAGAATTTTTATTATTTCTGCTAATTGAATAAAATTATTGTTAACTCTATGAATCATGCTGATGTATTTTATTCTATTTTATTCTATTTATTATTGTTGACCCTTAGTGAGTGTTAAAGTCGACCATCTCGTCTCTACCTCTTCGAGATTAGGCTTGATACTTACTGGGTACACGTTGTTTATGTACTCATACTACACTTGCTGCACTTTTTGTGCAGGACCTGAGACAGGTGCTATAGTTGGACCTATCGGCACGCACCCGCATTATCCGGAGGCTTAGTGGTGAGCTGCTTTCTGAGCCGTTCTGCAGCAACTAGTGCCTCTTCCTGAATTTTTATTCTGTCTATTCCATTCCAGACAGTATTTATAAAATTTGTATAATCTACTAGATGCTCATACACTTGTGACACCAGGTCTTGGCACACACACTAGTAGAATGTTTGGATTTAAATTTTGGTCTTGGTTGTTTTAATTTACTAAATTCCTGCAAGTAAGAAGAGTTTAATTAATCGGTTAATTTTAAAGAATTGAACATGGGTTTAAATTACTAGTTGGCTTGCCTATCTGTAGTGTTGGGCGCCATCACGATCTATAGGAAAAATTGGGTTGTGACAGATTTGTGGGGATCAAATTAAAAATAAATCATCCAAAACCAATTATAAATCCACAAAGCAGATACGAGTGCTTAAACTTAATTCCAATACCCATACCATATACCCATAAGGACTAGATAATAGTGAATTGATCAAAATTAAAAAAATTACAGTCCTAAGACTTTTTGCTAGATTTTTGGCTATTTAAGACTTTAATTGTCAGAAACTTGAATTGTTCTCTAAGTACAACCTTATAGTACAAATAATGAAGAGTGAAGACTATATTAGTCCAATTTCTCAATTAACTATTTCTGATGAGATTATTATAACAGAATATGTTTGGTTAAGACTCATCATAGTTGGTTAACAACAGATTGATAAGAAAGACTTTTTTTCCTTATTATTTTTGCAGATTGCATCAGCATTTTCCATTTTATTTTTTAAACTAGATTATTGGGTAGATACTTTATCATTTATACAGCCTTTTGTACCCAAAAAAGAAGCTATTGGTTACAAAATACAAACTGAATATTAAAGGATGAAGAAGTTGTGAACATGTTGAAGATTGAAGAATAAATGTCAAAAATGAGGAAACAAGCAGTCACACTTGAGAGTCATCGGCGCCGAGGTCGTGAAGTCGCTGTGACGATCTGTTCTTCACTCGCAACACTCGCAGTCGCAGACGGTTTGTTCTTCACTTCTTTGTTTGAGACTTGAGAGAAACCTAATTCTAAATTTCTAATTCCTATCCTTAGAAATAAGGGAAAGAGACTAAGAGAGTAAGGAATTGGGATTAGTCTTATTGGGCTAGAAATACAATCTTAAAATTTTGGGCTGGGCTAGGCAGTGTAGGACTAGGATAGGAATTAGGAAGCACATAAAATATTTAAATAATTCGGTATTTTGACATACCGAAATATCAAAATCTTAATATCGAGGACCGTACTGTTATATCGAATAACCGAAAATTTAATACCGAATTATATCGAAATACCGAAAAAACCAAAATCTTAATACCGAATTAATTCGGTCGGTTCGAAATTCGATTTTTCGAATTTTATGCCCACCCCTAACCGAGACCGAGGTTGGTAGGAGAGGTTTGTTCGGGTGTATACCAAAGACATCATCCCCTCCAAATTTCTACCATTCCCGGAAAAGTGGAACGCATCTCGTAAATATTTTCCTTCTCGAGTATTTGTCCTTTCCTTTCGTTCTTTCTCTCATTGCCTATATTTGTTACCGTGCAGTTGTTCCCCAAGTTCCCAATGCAGTTTCCCGCTTCAAATAGTGGATTGAGGGGATCTGCAAACAGATTCCATATTTCGAGCGCGCATGGCGCAAGCTCTCGAAGGTCAAATGAGAGTCTCATTCCCATGGTGAGACCCTTTTTCAAATAGTTACTCTCGTACTTTTGGCTTACGCATTACTAAGTCTCCATTTTTTCTTACAAGTTTGCCCAAGACCACCGTACTCAGGCCATTAGGTAAGGACGAGGATCCGTCCTTGAATGTCAAACCCTCCGCTTCGGGACAATCCGAGGTTGCCGTAAAGGAGGAGAAGAAGAAGGAGAAAAGAAAGTCCTCGAGTTCCCGGATGTCGAGGCTAGGAAGAAGAAAGTGACCATCCGGATCCGAAAAATCAAAAAGAGTGCCAAATCCAGGGTGCCGGATTCCGATTACCTCAACCGGATCATGGACGAGCCCGAGGACGATGACCTTTTTATTTCTCATGGGTCGACCCTTAACAAGGGGGAGCAAGCATCACTCGGGAAAGGCGACCACAATGTAGACCCCCCTCTAGCTCGGGAACCAGAAGGAGAGACGGAGGCTACAACCTTTCTGGAAGACGCTCCTGCCCCGAAGGAGGTAGCTGGTGTCATTGACATTGTGGAAACACCCTCCTACACCGAGTCCATTCTCGAAGAGGCCCAAGCGGGCAAAGATAAGTCAAGTGAGATAGTGCAGGGCCCAGACGATGCCCTCAACACGTTCTTCGATGGCATGGGTATGGCCGCACGAGAGGACATTTCCAGGCTTGGACACCTGGAGGTCCCAAAGAAAGATGTTCCATCGGGGGAGAGCGAGCCGAGTTCAAGCCCAAAACTAGTGACGCAATTCCCCACTCCGAGCGTGGACCCCGAGCGCAAGAGGACAGTCATTCTTACGGTCCCGACAAACGCCCGAGTCCTGTCCGCTCCGGTGGGCATAGCTAGCTACCTTCGATGCTTGGTGACCGAGGAGGACCAAACAAAGATGAACGAAGTGAGCACGTCGAGTCACTTCAATGAGGCGCAACAAGCATTGAACCAGTTAAGGCGTTTTCCCTGCGTACCCCTTTGTGAATCTTGTTTAGTTTTAGATTTGTTCTAATAACTTCATTATTTTTTCAAGCTTCGGTGCTTCATCATGAAAGCTTCCTTAAGTCCCGCTTGGATATCAGCCAGCTCGAGTTTTAGCTCAAAGAGCAAGTCCGGAAGAAGGACATGTACAAGGCTCTCAGCGAGCAACAAGACGAGGCCCCCAAGGACCTCCCGCTTCTACAAGCCGAGCTGAAAAAGGCTCAAAGGGAGGTTTCGTCCTTGAAGTGAGAGCACGATGACTTCATCGAGAAGGTAAGGATCTTTGAGGCAACAAATGAGAAGCTAGTTGTGGTGATTTACAACACAACTTCAAAGGCCCAAGAGAAGGTAGATTTGATCGACCAACTTTGGGATGAGATGGACGAGGTTAAGGCCGAGACCGAGGCGTGGAGGGGCAGGATTGACATGTTGGCTTAAAAAAAAGGCTGCAAAAATGGAGCTGGCATTGGCCATGGACCATCTTCGGGTCGCAAAGGACAAGGCCGACATGTGGTCTCGTCTAAATGATAAACTCCGGGAACAACTGAACTCGGCCGTCACGGAACGAGATGCCCTCGGCCAAGAATATAATGTGTTGAGGCCTAATTTAGAAGAAACTTCTACTAATTCCTCTGACGTTGAGGAAATGCTAGCACATTATAAGGTCGATGTGGAGGTAGCCGAGGCCCTCTTGAAAACAAAGGCTGAATATGCAAAGTGTCTATCCCGGAGGGAGACCCTCAAGGAGATCCATGCCCGAGGTTTTGACCTGTTGATCGAGATTGAAGAAGCCAAGAGACGGGAAGCTGAGGCAAAGGAACTCTATGAGCCAAAGGGTCCCGAAAGCTCTGAGGATTCCGGGGGCTCTAATGGTTCCGATGGTTCTAGTGATGAGTCGGGCCCCGGTGAAGACAAGGCATTAAAGCCTTAGTTTTTTTTAGTTTTCCCTTGTGTATTTTCTTTTTTGCTTATTTTGAGGATGTTCTATCGTGCCAACATAAAATATTTCCCCTTTTGGCAATATTGTGTCTTACTTTCCCAGCATCTACTTACAATTTTTTATTTGCGTATTATTTTTAATGCCTTAGCATAAAATCAGATGTAGCTCTAGAGCATCCGCTATTCAGAGGTCCGGTCGGAGCCCGACTGCGATGCTACTTTGGGTCACTTGTGGCTTTGAATCCTCGGTAAAATCGAAGGTCTTTAAGATGCTTAAGTATTTTTAGACGATGTTTTTGTCGAGGGTAACCTTTTAGTAGGTTTTAATTTTTTGTATGGGCCTTACTTTCTGGTTACGGAATTCGAACGTCTCTGAGCCATTTTTAGGGTGGTCGTAGCCTTTCATATTCGGGCACCACCTAATGGGTTCGGTGCCACCGAGATTTTATATCCCAGGTCGTCCGAACTTTCATCGGGCGACAGTCCCTGAGTAGGGGTAGCCCATGGGATTTAGTATCCAGGATCGGAGAAGCAAAATGCCTAGTAACAAAGTGTAAGGGAAGTAGGAATTTCTTTCATTGCTTAATATGCAAGGTACATTATCGAAGGCGCATAAAACTTGTAACGTGGCTAAAGTGAATTATGTGGGCATGGTTCATATGACCGTTTGACCTTTACAATAAATTCTAACCACCAAGCCTTACCTTTTAGCATATAAAATTTTCTTTTCCCTTGATCAAGATCTTAATCCGGGAGTAATGGCCCCCAGTATTCGAGGCCAAACTCGTGAGGGCTCGTATACTGTTGATCTGATGCAAAGGATCTTTGATTCCAGTTTAAGACCGGTCTTCAAATCTAAGGTAGCACGTTTTACTGTTGCCTCGTTAAAAACCTTGCGGAAAAATCCACATCGGGACAAAACCGATTCAAGAAAAAAAGAGTGCAACACGTGCTTTCAGACCTAATAGCCGCATTCATCCTTGGCCGATTGCCTGCATATGTTAGTCCGATTCATAACATAATTAAAAAAGGAATTGAGTTTGTACCATAGCAGTAGTACCACTTTAAGTGTGTCACGTTCCATTTGTTTGGTAGTTGTACACTGTTTCCCGTTTCGGTTTTATTTGAGCCTTTGCCGGTTATTCCGACAACTCGATACGGTCCTTCCCAATTCGGGCACAGTTTTCCTTCACTTGTGTTCCTGGTGTGTAATGTTACTCTTCTCAATACCAAGTCCCTAACTTAAAAATGTCGGAGATTGGCCCTTTGATTGTTTTTCTACTCGTTGCTTCTAGGCGGCCAACCGGACCATGGCGGCCTCCTGCCTTCCATCCAATAATTCTTGGCTCGTGATCATGGCCTCACCATTTGACTCTTCGGTAGCATATTGGAACTCGAGGCTCGATTCCCCCACCTCGACAGGTATTAAGGCTTCGGCTCCATAGACAAAAAAAAATGGGGTGGCCCTGATGCTCGATTTCGAAGTCGTACGGTATGCCCACAGGATTTTGAGTAAGATTTCCTTCCATTTTCCTTTAGAACCGGCCAACCTCTTTTTCATGTTTTGGAGTATAGTTTTGTTTGTGAAAATGCCTAGAACTTAATACTCCTAAATATAAATGGAGTTGATAGTGAAAGACTCCTACAACCGGAAGGAAATTGAAATTACTCGAATTAAATAATATAATTTTTCATATCAAAGTATTAAATATTAGGAAAAAATTAAATGATTATTCGTAAATATTAGGAAAAATTAAATGACTATTCCTACAAATTAGGAAAATAACCTAATTTACTATTTTGTCTACTGTGAAATCTCTTTTTAAGGGGTAAAAAAGACAAACGATATTTCGCTAAAGGATTTCGTGCTTTTAATATAGTATAAATAAATAGATTAATGGTGAAAAAAAGTTCATAACTTAGTACATTGACTTATTGTATTTTCTGCAAACATGTTTCCTCATGCGTGATTAAGTAATGCATTTATTCGGCGATTCTTTGACGACAAAAAATTTCAAGTTCTGTGCAATTTAGTTGATCACAAAAATGACCTGAACTAAGGTTCACTCTTCATCGTCTATGCCTTTTGCCTATTTTTAAGTCCAGATGTCTAAACCACGATTTAGAATCAAGGATTGCGCCTCAATAGTAGAGAAAATGACTCTCTATAACCCCTTAAATTTTTAATAACTAATATTTTTTTCCTATTGACACGAAATGTCCCTCCGGCCCAAACATATTATATCTAATAGTCCGAAATATCTATTTTGTATATTTTTTGTATGTTGACACTCTATTTTATATATTTTTTGTTTAGTGACAGTCTATTTTGTATATTTTTTGTATAGTGACAGTCTATTTAGTATATATTTTGTATAGTGATAGTTTATTTAGTATATTTTTTGTATAATGACAATATATTTTGTATAGTGATAGTCTATTGTATATAAATTGTATAATGACAGTCTGTTTTGTATAATTTTTGTATAGTAACAGTCTATTTTGTATATATTTTTTAATATACTAATATTCAAATCTATTTTCACCAAAAGAAATATATAAATATCTATATAAATATATACTAATGGTGGGCCTGAAATTATGATTTCCATCAAAATCAACTAATGGCATACATAGTCTAGTAGTGCAGGAAATTTCTTTTACAGTTCCGGCACGACTGTGGAGAAAAAGAAAATTGGGCTTTTGAGAAGAACGTGCTCTATGAAGGGATTTGAAAAGTGGGTCAGAGATTAGGGTTTTCCATTCTTGCAAACGCACCTTAACTTACCCAATGACTTTGTGGGTAACCTTGAGAAAATGTCCATAGTAACATCCTTTGCCGGAGAAGTCAAAAGTCAAAAGGAGTTACCGAAGAAGTCAAAAGTCAAAAGGAGTTGCCGGAGAATCGTCGGAACAGCGGGTCAAGATAAAATCAAAGATGGAGGAAGAGAGTTCAGACTCTAATTCCAAGTCTTTGGCTGAACAGCGGCAACATCCGCTTGCCGACGTAGTGAGGGAGTGCGTTAACCGGTGGTTTCAAGACACTCTTAAGGAGGCTAAAGCTGGGGATACAACTATGCAAGTGCTTGTGGGTTAGATGTATAATTCAGTGGCTAGCCACTAAAATTACTTTTTGCTATAAAATGTATATTGTAATTTTAGGCTATCGTGTGTTATAAGTTTGGCCCAAATGGCTATAAATGAACTTTTCTCTCAATAGTATTGATTTGTCTGCCTTTCAGCCCAATGAGAAAGTGTTGGGCCAAGGCCCCTCTCATCCTTGATTTTGGGTTTAAACTGAAGATTCTTTTTGCAGTTCATCAAACTGTAACTTTACATAACTGGCTCCTAATGGCTACGTACAAAAGGGCAGCTCGGTGCGCTCACACTATGCGCGGGTACGGATCAGGGTCGGACCATAAGGATCTATTGTACGCAACCTTACCCTAATGACTATGTAAGTTAAAATAAAATTATCATTGGTCTATTAACGTAAAAACAAAAATAGCAAAATAAATTTGAAAGCTCTTGAAAAAGGTCGAAAGTGTTGGTAAATTGTATTGTACTATAATTATCTATGTATTATTAAAAGGAGAGGGAAAAGTCCTCTCCTTAAGCCAAGTGACATTCTAGAAAAAAGCCACATGGCATAAGTAGTTAATAATTAGTTATTAATTATTATTTTTGAATTTAAATATCTATAAAATAATAAAATAAAATATTTTATAATACAAAATGAAAATTAAAAAAAAATTATCCATTCAAGTTGGAGAGTAATTTCAAGTTGGAGTTTTTAAACTATTTTAAAATAAAAAAAACTAAAATTAGAAAAAATAAAAAACTACCAATTCAAAATTTCTTTGTTTTTCTAAAAAAATTGTTTTTATTTTTAAAAATAAATTTTTATTTATTCAGAAAATATTATTGAGAATAATCTAAATCTATATATAATAAAAGGAGAGACAACAGCACCATATTAAGACAAATGACATAATAACAAAAAGCCAAGTGGCATTGTTAAGACAAACTAAACTACCTTTCTAACTAAACAACCTTTTAAATTTGAAATTTTGAATTAATTAGTTACTATATTTGAATTTATAAATTAATAAATATGGATAAAGTCATTCAAATTTAAAATCTAACACTAAAGCTATTAATTTTGAAGAATATTAATTTTGAGTTCAAACCATTAAGTAATGGATAATACAATTCATATGGCAGTTTAATAATACTAAGTAATTGATAATACAATTGGATAAGCAGGAAAAAGGAATAAAATATAGATTTTAGAAAAAATATAAAAATATAAGACTTAAAATTAGAATTATATATATATAAAGCAAATCAATGTGATGATATCAAGTATCACAATAAAAATTCAATGAGTGTCAAATTTTAGGACAAAATTAGTTAGGTTAGTTAATAATTAGTTACTTTTTTTGGAATTTGAATTTAAAATAATTAAATATCTATATATTCTAAAGAATACTATTATAAAAATAGAAAAAATATGGAGTATAAATATATAACATCAATGTAGAGATATATATAATAATAAGACTAATTTATTTTTTGAGATGAGAAATATTTTGAATAATAATTCATATGGTCATGCTATATGCTATATGAATAGGATAAAATTAAAGACAAAAACATAAAAAATAATTTTAATAAATAAATAAAATATATAAATATATATTTAACTTCTTATGAAGTAGTCTTAATAAAAAAAAATTAAACTTTCATATTAAGTACAAACGGGAAGTAGAATTCAATTTAATTTCTTTTTTAAAATAAGGCAAAAATAATAATAATTATAATTATTAGTATATTTTTGACATATATTAAAATAACTTCTCTGTTTAATCTTTGAGCTAATTTAACACCATCCATTTAGAAAAATTATAATAATTATATTCGTATTATAGATAAACACTAAATAAAAAAAATAAAATATTGTAGAACAAAAACTAATGTATAAAGAGGGAATATATATAATGTGATTTCATCCACACTTTAAATTTATTTGATAAAATTAAGTAAATAAATAATACTCGAAAATATTATTGATAAACTTAAGTAACAAAATAATTATGAGAAAGTCATACAACATAAAATCAAGTTAAATTTCAAGAATAATACAAAATTATATTCATTGTATTATATTAAACTGGTAATTTATTAAAAATTCATATGACAGTTTAATAATATTAAGTAATGGATAATACAATTAGATAAGTAAGGAACAAAAAGGAAATAAAATATAAATTTGTGACAAAATATAAAAATATAAGACTTATAATTAGAATTATGAACGATATAACATAAGTTTAAAAAAAATTATAGTAAGAATATATATAGGTTATATTAAAAGAGAAGTATTATCAAAATATTAAGCCAATCGACGAGTTAACAAAAAGTCACATTGCTAAGTGTATAATACTTACTACTTGCTAATTTAATAAAGAATAAATAAGAAACAAGCAATTTATTTGATTATTGTATGATGTGTATCCTTTGATTCTGTATAGATTTTATTATATTTCTGTATACTATATTAAATAATAAGATAACAACTAAGATTTATTAAAATAATATGATATATTAAATCATAATTTTATAAAATTAATTTTGTCATATTATCTGCGTGAGTTCTAACACTAATATTCATTCTTAAAATATTTTCGTGCAGAAAAAAGGGGAAGAAGGTAAAAAAAACAAAGAAAAAATAGCTAGGATCCACTCTTGGTTAGCGAAGCTACAACATTCATTAGGGTTTGATCAGTTAAGTCGGGTAAAAAGAACCCGCTATTTTAATGTAAAGCAAGAGTTAGGGTTTCTTTTCCCGAAAATTTTAAGTCGAGCAGCTCAGCCATGGCGGAAACTGAACCTCAAGCCCCCGAAACCGTAGCACAGACCGAGAAAGAAGAAACCTCCGCACAGAAAATGGACGTGGAAGCTCAAGCCGCCGATGATGCGGCTGAGAACGGCGGCTCGAAGCGTCTAAGGGAGGAGGGAGACGAGCTAGAGGTGAATGGAGAGAATGGAGACGCCACGAAGAAGCCGAAAGTCGATAACTTCGTGGAAGAAAAAAAGAAAGATGGGTCGGATCCTGTTACCGTGGGTCCGAAGAGCTTTGGGTCGTCTGTGGAGATGTTTGATTACTTTTACAAACTCCTCCATTCCTGGACTCTCAATCTCAATCTCAACAAGGTAAAAATATCACACTGTTTGTTAATACCTTGTTTGCAAAGATGTCACCCATTCAGCTTATTTCACAAAATGAGCAGGTGATTAGTGTTTTTAATATTGTGTAGCAAGATTTGGTTTTTACCCTGTCCTGCGGTTCTCTGGTTTAGTTGGTTATGTATGGGCAATGGACTGTGAAAATTTGGGACTTTTTGGGTTGGCTATTTAGGATCTTTTACTTGGGAACATCCTGATTTTCCATTTCATTAGAACATCAAACTGCATTATATCATACTCACATCGACGTCAAAATGACTAATACGGATTGCTTAGTTATTATATTTTGTTTTCTAAAAATTGCCTTTAAATATAAAGGATTTAACACCTCGACATATTTGACTGTACATCCATTTTGGATTTGTGTGTGTTTTGACAACAAACATCTTTTTTTTTGTTACTTGGATAATCTTGTGGCTGCCTCTGGTTATAGTAGTAATCTTTCTATGGCCTAAATTAGAGGTGTTAGTCAATTCGGACTTTATTGGTTGCAATCGGAATGATTATCTATTTGGTTTGATTTTGCTTTGAATTACCACTCCATCCTGAATTCTTGTTGCTCAGAGATTGCCTTTAGGCTCCATTTGGAATTCACTTGCTTTCTTGCCTGCTGAACTATACTTGGCCTTTTGTTGGGGTCAAATTAATATCTTTGTCGGATTGGTGCTTTCAACTCGATCTAATTATTGAGAGCAAAAAATGGCCAAATACTTGCTCAGAAATGTATATCATTTGTATTAGTCATAACGTTAGTGAGGAGTTAATAGTTATTCCTGCACAAGAAAGCCGATTTCATAAGGATATTCTGTTGGAACTATGATTCAGCTTTCATGGATTCTCATTTTGGAACTAAATCTTGGCATTGGAGATAATTGGAATGTTACATTTATTACTACTTACATTGAGTGCTTGATATGATGATCATGATCACTTATGTTTTGTTGGTTTGGTGTTGCAGTATGAGCAGGTAGTGCTACTTGACTTACTCAAGAAGGGCCATTCAGAACCAGAGAAGAAGATTGGTACAGGAGTTCGCGCTTTCCAAATCCGATTTCATCCACAGTTCAAAAGTCGCTGCTTCTTTGTTGTTAGGGAGGATGATTCTGTGGATGATTTTAGCTTTAGGAAGTGTGTAGATCAGATACAACCCCTTCCAGCGAACATGCAAGTAAAACATTATGCTAACGGTGGAAAAGGTGGTGGTGGTGGAGGAAGAGGAGGTGGATATGGGCGTGGTCGTGGAAGAGGAGGGAGGTCAAGATACTAAACAAGCTGACAATAGACTGCCAGATTCTTCTGATCAGTCTTGTTACGTGCTGTTTAAAATCCAAATTGGTCTGTTACATCTATGTTCCCGCAGTTTTGTCGTAATGTTTTTTGCTGGCTAAAGTCTCATGGCTGTAAGAACTATATGAAATAACATTTTATCGGCGGCATCACCTATTATCTTACCAAAAGCTGGTTAAATTGTTAAATATGAGAAGCCTTCTGATTGTTGTCTGATATTTTGACCCATGAACCCGCCCCATTCTTCCTAAAGGAAGTACAAAAATTTAAGGTAGAGCAAGTTTGGAGTTAGAGAAGGAATAAGGTGTTTAGCTTTTATTCAGTGATATTCTATTAACTGCATGTAATCACTATCATATGTATGTTTAGTAAAAAAAAAAAAAAACTAAATGTATTCATAGTGTAAATTTTTTTACACTGCAATATAAGTGAATTTAATTAAAAACACGGATTTATTGAAGAAAGAAAAGGAACCTCATCCCAACGTGACACTTTTTTGTTGGGCGTGGCCTTAAGAACCATCAAAATTAATAACGCTTTCTTCGCGGTAACAAGGTAATAATCTCTGTTTCAAATATGCAGGGAAAAATTTACTGGCAAAAGTCAGTAACCTCCAGTATTAAATACTGATTGTTATTAATTATAACTAATAAATGCTACAGTAAGTACCAGTAGTCCACCACTACTTATCATTTGGGATAAGTAGAATAAATTCGATATTACACTCTATATTGAAGTAAATCTAATCGTAACTTCCCTAAGCGTTATATACTCTCCTAAATGAAACGAATGCTGAGTGATGTAACATTAACTATGTTCTTTTATGAGTGTGAATGATTGCTAATTTGCTTACGTTATGTGAGTCCACTTTCAGTATATTTCGAACACACGAGTTCAACTCTATCGCTAAGAATATGAGACAAAACCAAGAATTCTGTCGTCCACCAAAGGTAAAGAGAAAAAAAAAAAACTTGGAATGACAATAATGACAACGAGGTGCTTACGGATTTGGTTATAAAGAGTAATTTTTCGACTAAGGGGTATCGGTTGACACCACTTGAGTGCATGTGGCTCCGCCACTGTCCTAGAGATAGCAATGGGACGGTGCGAGGCGGACAGTTGCGATGTGGGTTTAGCCATAACCCGCAAAGAGTTCAATCTGCACCGCCCCGCACTGCACAGCAAAACTTTTCTATTTTCAACCCGCCCGCACCTTAAAGCAAAGCAAAAGTTTCCTTTTTTCATTTTTAATGAGTAGTTTCTCTTTGAATTTTATTTTATTTTTTAGAATTACCAATGGCCTATGGCATTCTTTTCTCTTTTTCTTGGTCGTTCCAGCTATGCCAATAATGTATGTTGTCTACTACTAATATTGTTAGAAAATATGTTTTAGCATATTACTTCATAAGAGTAGTAATTTGATTATTGAGTTAATTATATTAATTAATTTTAAATATATCTTCTTAAAACTACTATACTCCTATCAGACAGAAGCATCGATATCAATTCCAATGATTAATACGGTGCAGGTATTACACATAAGTCTAAACCGCAACTGCCCCGTAACAACGTACCTTTTAATTTTAAAAGAATGTTTAAATTCGTCCCGCACCGCATAAACTTAAACCCGCCTCGCATAAGCTTAAACTCGCCCGCTCAACCCGCCTCGCATAAGTTTAAACTCGCCCACTCAACCCGCACCGTACCGTTTGTCATCCTTGTCCTAAATTCGAAAAGCAAGCTCTTTCAAATCTTATTGGATGTCTAGTAAAGGAATGAATATATTTACCATAATAAAATCGTTTCTCTAGTTACTGTGCTTGTTTTATTTGTATAACTATGGGATATAACAATGCAATTAAAATCCTCGGGATTGAACTTCGTAGTTCCTAGGAAATGGAAAGTTCCCATATATATGGATCTAATATTCATGTTATTTCTGTTATATTTCACAACTCCTTCTATCTGTTTTCAGGTTTATTTTATTTTATTTATTTTCTGCATAAAGATGTGAAACTGGTCTATGGAAATTAGATGGTGATTTTATTTAATTTAGGATCAATTTTCCAAAAGAATTCATGATTGTATCTCTTCACAGACGTACGTGGGTACAAAACACATAAATCAAAAAATGAAATAATTAGTGTTAAACATGCATGCATAACGACGGCGCACGATTTCCAGTGCACTTAATTCTCATAATTACTTTCACATTAATCACTTCTCAGTTTCAATCCGCGCCTTTTCTTCTCCTCACCCCATTTTCCCTACTTCATAATAATCCAAGGCCAGAGATCCCTTAGTCCTTATATTGTTTTTTTTTTCATTTTCATGGGTGCAAATTTGGACGCCAAAGTACTTAAACTTATAATCCAACACCTGATCGAAGTCATTATTTGATCAAATATGAGAAGTCAGTCAAACTTTGAAGTAATGAGTACTAACCAAGAAAATCATCAAGACGTATTCTCCCTTCCTACCCAACTTCCTTCCCTTGAATTCAGGTGATCATTATATTTAATTATACTAATTATATGTACTACGTACCAGTGGAGTTTGCATTTTATAGTATTAGTTGATTCTCTCCTTAATATTTGTTTTCATGTTTTTTTTGTTTTCCCTTTTTTGTATGTGGGTGATGAATATACGTGAAAAACAGTGGATATTCAGGACACCACGCTTTCGATTATCAATACGATTTGTCATTTCAAGAGTTTGATGCTAATCCCTTCATGGAATTTACTCTCGACGATCCCCTGTATTCATCTTTCTTTAGTACACCAGTCCAGTGCCTAACCCCAGGTAGTAGTCATTATATATATAGTAACTATTCCTTTTTTGTTTTTTTGCAACTGATACTTTTAAGAATTTTTATTTATTGACTATTTCAAAATGTTATGGACGCAGGAGAGTTATGTTTTGGCGATCTTGGAAATGGATTTGGATTAAGTAACGAGCTCGGAAGTGGGAAGAATCAACTGTTGTTATGTGATAAAAATCAAGAGATAATCATGACAAATGATCATGTTGAGGAAATAACGAAAAAAGAGAAGGATTCAAGGCAAATAGAAGAGATAAATAGTACAAGAATGTTGTCTCGAGAAAACATTTCCAAGTACTTTTACATGCCTATAACACAAGCAGCCAAGGAGCTCAATATTGGGTTGACACTTTTGAAGAAAAGATGTAGGGAGTTGGGAATTCGAAGGTGGCCTCATCGGAAGTTGATGAGTCTACAAACACTAATCAAGAATGTTAAGGTTCACTCTCTATATACGCATGTTACTCTTGTTTCGATTATGTAATTATACTAAATTTATGCTAATGAAAACTTTTATTTTCTCATATATATAGATAGTATAAAAAAAATCCTACACATAATTTTACCTGCTATATCCGGTTAATTACTATAATGCAATTTATGCTAATGAAAACTTTTATTTTCTCATATATATAGATAGTATAAAAAAAATCCTACACATAATTTTACCTGCTATATCCGGTTAATTACTATAATGCAAGGTTATCTAGCAATGATGTTTATAGATTATTCCAAGAGTTTAACTAATATCCACCTATTTTTACACGATATCAGTTCACCATACCTGCTGTTACAAGTTCAATATTATAAATCTCACTTTTTATGAAAAATTACCTGTATGTGACTTGATATATATATATATATATATATATATATATATATATATATATATATATATATATATATACACACACACTATCGCTATATGTAAATTAAAGTCTATTGGTAATTGATTTTAATTGACTTAATAGTATAATTTTTTTTTTCCGATTAGGGGTAAGGTCCGCATACTACTTTGTCTAGACACCACTTATGGGATCCCACGGGGTTTATTGTAGTTGTAATAGTATAAAAGTTATTTTACACAGTTGTGCAAAAGTTAAAAGCTCCTTGTCATATGGTGATGCATGTTGCAGGAACTGGAAAAGGGGGGAGAAAGTAGTATGGAGCAAAAGTTGAAGGATGTGATAAAGCTTTTGGAGGAAGAGAAGAAGATGTTGGAAGAAGTACCAGATATGGAACTTGAGGAGAAAACAAAGAGATTGAGGCAAGCTTGTTTCAAGGCTAACTACAAGAGGAGAAAGCTGATGAGTATGACAGAATTACAAGCTTCCTTCGGCAGTTACTGCAATAGTAATCCAGCTGTTGGTATTGGTTATGGCAATAGGGAAGAGGAGGAAGAAGATGATGATGATGAAGAGATTAAGTTTCTACTCGCTGAATGTTTCTCTTCCAGTAGCCCAACGTTGAATGACTGAATTTTTTTTTTGTACGTGTGTTTTTTCTAATATTTTTATTAGCTAGTTTAAAGTTACATGCATGCAAAGTTAGTTTTAACTATATTGTAGTCGGGACGCTAGCCTCATGTTCTTAATTTCTGCTATAAGTAGTATAGTTTTTCATTTCTATTTATACAATTCATATCTTTGTTTCGAAATACCACCTAAATAACTATATGGCCATGCTAGCCGGGCCATGAGCACGGTGAGAACGGGCTTCCCAAGAAGCCAGCTAAGGCCGGGGTCGGCAATTTAATTTAAAATGTTTACTACTTATGCTAATATAATAATTAAAACTTTTTCGTATAGATGTGCTGAAAATATTGTTCTTTCCTTTTTTTCTTTCTATAGTGGAGATAGTCGCACATAATGACAAACATATTATTAAAGGACTCTATCTTTGCTTCCTTATCCTTGTTAAATAGAAATGAACCTTCACTAGTTGAGTAAAAGCACCTAGCCTATCTAACTCTCCCTATGGCAAAATAGCAGTTCGTCCAGTTGTCTTCTAGCTTCGACCAACCAAGAGGACTCCTTATATAAAGGAAGAAAGTTTCAGGAGTGATCCTGCACACTCCAACCATTCAGGTCTATGGCTATCGAGAGCTTTTTGCCACGTTGACTTGCTTTGACTTGCTTACCGACTCGAAATTTTTCTCCAAAAAAGGACTGACTCTAAGGATGCATATATTTAAGTAAGCAAACCAACAGGAGGAAAGATCACAGCTGGTCTAGGAGCCGAAAGAGCTCAACTGACTTAGTTGTAGAGGGCGACTGAAAAGGAGGCTTGGCCCACAGGGAGAGCGGTGAGCAAAGAGAGATTATGAATGAAAAGAGTAAGGGAAAAGTCATCTCATGACTAGAACTGGTTCAAGGCAAGGGAAAATTACTCTCACTTCCCGAAGGGAGGTTGAAAATCTGTTACAGAATAAGCTGCTCTTCTTTCATAAGCAAATGTACTCGGTGCTTTCGTATGCAGAGAATGTTTTTAGCTCTTTTCACGACTCTAGTCATATCTCATCCGCTACTCTAGCTAATTGTCCACCCTTTCCAAGTGTAATTTCTATGTTATGTATGGTCGTGCCTAAGGGCATATCGGTTGAAGTAGATTCTTCTTTTGATCAATCAAAACCCCTTCCCAAACTGTACAAGCTTCTTCCAAAGCATATGGCTTTCTGGATGTAGATGATGATATCTATACTGACAGATTTTATATATATCATAGAATGAAGTACCACATAGGTGGATATATATATATATGAATCCAAATCTACCGAATCACTCATGTTATGAATTTCTACATCATGGGTCTTCCCGTTCCGTCATCTGGCTTATGTTCTTCATGTAGCATTCAAACCGAATGACTCTATGAAATTATATCGATACTTTCACATATTATGGGTAACGTAGGAGACATCTCTCTCTCTATCATAGAATGAAGTACCACATAGGTGGATATATATATATATGAATCCAAATCTACCGAATCACTCATGTTATGAATTTCTACATCATGGGTCTTCCCGTTCCGTCATCTGGCTTATGTTCTTCATGTAGCATTCAAACCGAATGACTCTATGAAATTATATCGATACTTTCACATATTATGGGTAATGTAGGAGACATCTCTATTCCCCCCCCCCCCCCCCCCCCCGGGAAAGCTTTAAAATTTCCACTGCTTAACTTTTAATTCGTCTCTAACCATCAAATGAAATGTGAATAACCCGTCCTCCTCTCTTTGAAAGAAGGGACGCTTCCGGTTTTGTCGGTGCTTGAAACAATTTTGTCTTCTCCATATTACTATATCTCTAGAGTCAATAATTTTATTTGAGGAACTACTGAACTCAATCACTTGCTACCGTTACTCTTCAGTTTTCTGTTGAGGTCTATCAGAGGTACTCAATTTGGATCAGTGATCGATTTCTAGGTTTCGTCGAAAACCTAATTAGTTATTTTTAATTACGTAAATCAATAGTTCAAACCGCACTCAAAGGTAGGGCATTTCCCATTTTTATAGGAACTTTTGTACCAGAAACAATGGTATCTCCAATTATAGTCCCTCTGGGATGTAAAATATATCTTTTCTTACCATCCTCATAGTGTATGAGACAAATGTATGCATTTCGATTAGGGTCGTATTCTATAGTTACGATTCTACTATATATGTCTTTTTAATTTCGTCGAAAATCGATGTTACGGTATAGAGGTTGGCGATAGCCCAGCTGCAGAACCAAAGCCGTACTCCCAGCAGAGTTGAGCCTGAACCATCCCGGGAAAACACCCGAAGGAATGAACAAATCACGGAAAGGCCAGGTGAAGTTGAACCCGGGACCAACCCCGAAATAATAAAGATGCTTAAAGAACTGACAAAGAGGATGGAATCGGGGGAAAGAATATTGAAGCCAACGACAAAAAGGTGGAGACCTATAACTCCAGAGTTGATCAAATTCCAAATGCACCCCCGATATTGAAAGGCGTAGATTCCAAGAAATTTGTCCAAAAGCCTTTCCCCGCCACGCTTATGATCTCTCCTCTATGCCTTGCGGTAATGATTCCTATGGCATTAAAACCTTTACTACAATGATGGTTTGGTTGATTTCACCATCACCAGAGATTCTTAATTAGGTGCCATGGAGTGGTGGGCTGATGCTTGTCATTCGCATGGAAATAGCACGACCATCCATTAATTCTGAGTGGGAATCATAAATTTTATAATATTTTAGTAACGGCTCATTCTTTTTATATTGATATATATGGTTATGCCGATGATGATATGGATCTAATAATGGTACGTTACGATTCTAATTGCGGTAACCAATACACATCCATGGATTGAACTAATAAGTACACTAGCGAGACTCAGTGTAATAAAGTAGGAAATTAACGTACAAAGGACTACCTTACTCTTCTTTAAATGCAAATTAAAATTATATATATTTTAAATGGTGCATGAAAAAGGTTAATGACCAATTTTTTGAGATTAAATGAATACTTTTGATATATGCATTTTCAGTCAACTCGATCGCTGATCATTAGTAATCGCCGTACTCATTAACAATCTCCAATTAGCTGGCACATAAAATTTTGTAGCACATCCTTCCAACTTCAAAAGTCAGTACATTATTTCTTATATACGGAGGATATACAACAACAACAACCTAATATAATTTCACAAGTAAGATCTGGGGAAAGTAGTGTGTACGCAGACTTTACTCCTACCTTGGTGTAGAGAGGCTGTTTCAGATAGACTTTCGACACAAAAAGATGAAATGCGACAATAGAATAATAACCACAACATGTACCGGCGATCTAAGAATAAGAAAATATACTTAGAAAAGCAATATCAATAATCAGTGCAGTGACAAGGTCCTAGAAAATAGTAAGAGCACAACATGTACCACTAGCATACTAAAACACATTGTATACAATCGAAATAGATTTTAGCCTTCGTACGATCGATCGAGGTCGAAACATAATGGATCGAAGAAAGACTTCGAGTTGGGTTCCGAAGATGGTACAAATAAGCTTCGGATTCCAGGTATAGGTCAAACACTGAGTTCGAAGTCATCATCGAGCTTGGGTCCGAATCGAACTGAGATGAGATGATTTCGAGCTTAAGGGGTAGAGGCCAACCAGGACCGAGTCCGAATCATCACCTGATCCAGAGTCTATATCGAGCTTCAGAAGCACTACCGACCAACACCGAGGCCGATCGAGTTCGAGCTCACACACAAGAGCCGTTGCAAATACACTAAGGGAGAGAATCTCAGCGAAAATTAGGAAAAAACTGATTTATCATGGATTCTCCAATATGTATTTTTAATTATATCTAAAGTAGGACCCTCCACTATAAAGAGGATGACTACATTTCTGTAGAAGGCAGTTTTTGGCTTACATTGTAATTCAAGCACCATATTCTCCTATATTGAAGAGTTGTTCTTTTAAGTTTCATAAATTGATTCAACTTGCTTAGTCCTAAAAATCATCTTCTTTACAACCTTGTTTACTTCACATTCTTTGCAATCCATATTTGATATTTCTATTTATCCTTACGATTTGTATTAAGCTATAGCACATATCCTTAGAACTACGTACAAATTCAACTCTATCCGTTTTTTCGGGTAAACAGTTTGGCGCCCACCGTGGGGCTAAGGATAACAGTGGTTATTTGATACGAATCTGCAAAAACATACCGTTTTGCGCTTGTTTCCGAAAGTATCTCGGATTTCGGATTAGCAACGACTAACTACCAATCAAATGGACTTACCTATCGACAACGAAGCTGGTCTTCAAGATGAGAACAACAACTTGACACCCAGTACCGAAAGACCACTTGTCAACGCCGTTGGAGCTCAGATCGGAGTGCCGATAGATATCAATTCGCATGTGGCCATTGAGGCGCACATTCATTCTGAACCTGAAAATAGAATTCATGGTGGCACTCGGTCTGCAGCTCGAAACACTCATAACATTGAGGAAAACGGCGTCAGCTTGCGTATGATTTTTGAAATGTTACAAGCCCAACAGGTAGCGATAGCTCAGTTGCAGAGTCAAACCCAGCTACCAAGCAGGCCGAAGCCCAGTCCACCCCGAGAAATTGCCCACAGAATGGAGCCAGCATAGTGAGGACAAATGAGCAAGAATCGAGGACTACTCCCGAAATCGCTAAAATACTCGAGGAGCCCATAAAGCGAGTCGAAGCCAACGATAAAAAAATAAAAATATATAATTTCAGGGTCGACCAAATCATGGGGCTCCACCAATGATAAAAGGGTTGGATTCCAAACAATTCATGCAAAAGTCTTTCCCCTCGAGCGCGGCTCCAAAACCAATCCCCAAAAAATTTCGTATGCCCGAAATTCTCAAATATAACGGAATGACCGATCCCAACGAATACGTCACCTCTTACATGAGGTACAATGCCCTTTTTGAAAGGCCATGGATCCACGCCATGAGAGTTGTACCCTCGACCCTATACCAGGTTCTTAAATTCCCAACATCGAGAGAGTCAAAACAGTGTACAAAGAACAACCGACCGTAAGAAAAATGTTTGCCGTCGAGGAAGCAAATCCAATATCCTCACCTTCGCCAATAAAAGGATCGGGCTCAAAAGGGGAACGAGATGCCAAATAGAAATCACAGACATTAGCTTTAACCCGACCAGAAAATCAGAAGATCGATGAAGATGATGATCAAAGGATCCCTCGATCCTTCATGGTTCCCGATGATTCCGATGCTACCAAATTAACAATTTAGGAATTGGAGCAAGTCACACTAATCGAGCACTGGCCCGAACGGAAGGTATACCTGGGAACGGGGTTGACCCCCGAACTCAGGAAAAACTTATTCAATTTCTTATCGATAACATAGATTGTTTTGCTTAGTCCCATTTAGATATAACAGGGATCCCACCAGATATAACGACGCATCGGCTAAGCTTGGACCCTAGGTTTGGACCGGTAAAGCAAAAGAGAAGACCCCAGTCCGAGGTAAAGCACACATTCATAAAGGACGAGGTAACCAAACTTCTCAAAATAGGGTCCATTCGGGAGGTAAGATATCCTGAATGGTTAGCCAATGTAGTTGTAGTGCCTAAAAAAAGGAACAAACTTAGAATGTGTGTAGATTATAAGGATTTGAACGAGGCATGCCCCAAAGATTCTTTTCTGCTGCCCAACATCGATCGCATGATCGATGCCACGACCGGCCACGAGATCCTTACCTTTCTCGATGCCTATTCCGGGTATAATCAAATCCAAATGAACCCGAAAGATCAGGAAAAGACTTCATTTGTCACCGAGTATGGAACATATTGTTATAATGTGATGCCCTTTGGGCTAAAAAATGCAGGAGCTACTTACCAACGCCTAGTAAATAAAATATTCGAGGAACAAATAGGTAAATCAATGGAAGTTTATATTGATGACATGCTAGTTAAGTCCCTGCAAGCAGAGGACCATTTGACCCATTTGCAGGAAACATTCGAGATTTTAAGGAAATACAACATGAAGCTCAACCTCGAGAAATGTGCTTTCGGGATAAGTTCGGGCAAGTTCCTTGGCTTTATGGTGTCAAATCGGGGGATCGAGATTAACCCCGATAAAATTAAGGCCATCGAAGACATCACCATTGTGGACAGTGTGATAGCCATACATAGGCTAACGAGATGGATCGCAGCCTTAGGCCGATTCATTTCAAGGTCGTCAGATCGAAGTCACAAATTTTTCTCTCTACTAAAAAAGAAGAACGATTTCGCTTGGACCCCGGAATGCCAACAAGCATTAGAGGAATTAAAACGATATCTATCGAGCCCACCACTACTTCATACTCCAAAAACAGACAAAAAACTTTACTTATACTTGGCAGTTTCAGAAATCTCGGTAAGCGGTGTCCTAGTTCGAGAAGAGCAAGGTACGGAATTTCCTGTTTATTATATAAGTCGAACCTTAGGAGAAGAAGAAACTAGATATCCGCAACTAGAAAAATTGGCACTTGCATTGATAAGCGCCTCTAGAAAGTTAAGACCGTACTTTCAATGTCACCCCATATGCGTATTAACCACTTACCCGCTTCGTAATATTTTGCACAAGCCCGAACTATCAGGCCGATTGGCCAAATGAGCCATCAAACTCAGTGGGTACGATATCTAATATCAACCCTGTACGGCCATCAAGTCTCAAATATTGGCGGACTTCGTGGCTGATTTCACACCGATCCTTGTACCCGAAGTCAAAAAAGAACTCTTATTGAAATCAGGTACGTCATCGGGGATATGGACCCTTGTCATGGATGGGGTTTTGAACGTGAAGGGGTCCGGGCTAGGCATCGTTTTAAAGCCACCCACGGGTAACACTATTAGGCAATCTATCAAAACTACTAGGTTTACTAATAACGAGGCCGAGTATGAGGACATGATTGTAGGTCTCGAGCTGGCTAAAAGCTTGGGAGCAGAAGTCATCGAAGCCAAGTGTGACTCTTTTCTGGTGGTAAATCAAGTAAACAGAACCTTTGAAGTTCGAGAAGATAGAATGCAACGGTAGTTGGACAAACTGCAGGTCACTTTGCACAATTTCAAAGAATGGACTTTACAACATGTTTCTCGAGAGCAAAACAGTAAGGCAGATGCACTTGCAAATTTGGGATCATCGGTCGAGGAAGGCGAGATAAGCTCGAGGACTGTAGTTCAACTCTCGAGATCCGTGATCGAAGAAGGTCATGCCGAGATAAATTCTACGAGTTTAACCTGGTATTAGAGGAATAAATATATTGAATACCGGACCCTAAAAATTTGAGGGCCCTACGAACCAAAGTTGCTCGATTCACATTAACTGCAGATGGAACGCTATATCGAAGGACATTCGATGCACCATTGGCATTATTCTTAGGTCCAGGAGACACCGATTACATTCTACGTGAGGTGCACGAGGGCACTTATGGGAATCACTCCGGTGCCGATTCGTTAGTCCAAAAAATAATCAGGGAAGGGTATTATTGGATCGATATGGGCAAAGATGCAAAGGAGTTTGTTCGCAAATGTGACAAATGTCCAAGGTTTGCACCAATGATACATCAGCCCGGAGAGCAACTTCACTCAGCCCTATCCCCATGGCCATTCATGAAATGGGGAATGGATATCATCGGCCCTCTGCCATCGGCCCCAGGTAAAGCTAAATTCATTTTATTTATGACTGACTATTTCTTTAAATGGGTTGAAGCACAGGCTTTCGTGAAAGTAAGAGAGAAAGAAGTTATAGACTTTATCTGGGATCATATCGTATGTCGATTCGGAATACCCGCCGAAATATTGTGTGACAATGGGAAACAGTTTGTCGGCAACAAAGTGACAAAATTCCTCGAAAACCACAAAATAAAGAGGATATTATCAACACGGTATCACCCCAGTGGGAACGGACAGGCTGAATCAACAAACAAAACTATCATTCAAAACTAAAGAAGAGGCTGAACAACTCTAAGGGGAAATGGACATAGCTCAAAATCTAGTATGGGGGCGACCCCATTCTCCTTAGTATATGGCTTCGAAGCCTTGATTCCAGTCGAAGTCGGGGAACCCAGTGCCAGGTTTCGGTATATAACAGAAGAGTCAAATAACGAGGCTATGAACACTAGCCTCGAATTATCGGATGAAAAACGAGAAGCTGCTCTCGTCCAATTGGCCGCCCAAAAGCAGCGAATCGAAAGATACTATAATCGAAGAACCAAGCTTCGCCATTTTAAACTCGGGGACTTAGTGCTAAGAAAAGTCACTTTAAGTACCCGAAATTCAAATGAAGGAAAACTAGGACCGAACTGGGAAGGACCGTATCAGGTTCTCAAAAACGTCGGAAAAGGATCATACAAGATTGGTATTATAAACGGCAAACAACTATCAAGCAATTGGAATGTGTCGCACCTAAAACGATACTACTGCTAAGGTACGACCCTCCCATATTCGTTTACATTTCAAAACTAACCCCTGCAGGAGTTCGATCAGGAGCTAGGATGGATCCTTCAATACGAAGCCCTAGGTCTGAAAGCACGCGTTGCACTCTTTTTTCCCTTAGACCGGTTTTATCCCAAATGGGTTTTTCGGCAAGGTTTTTAATGAGGCAACCAGTGATCGTGCTAAACTTAGAAACAATTCAACAGTATCCAAGGCCTCTTTACAATCGACATCGAATACTGGGGGGTCATTAGCTCTCAAAAATATCAAGTTCTGATGCAAGAAATTTATTTCATAACAACAGGGTTCCAATAGGAAAAGTTGTAAGAGCCAAATGGTCAAAATGAACCATGCTCATGTAGTTGGCCCGAGCCCTGACGCAAAACATGAACACATGTATAATAACTTGCAAAGAAAGTTCTCTTCATTACCGATATCTTATATCCAAGAAAAATTCCTCTATTTCGAGATTTATTATGCAAACAAGATTGAGTTCGAGCAAGCGCTCACTCGACTATTACGCCTTCGGGCCACATTACTTCGAGTTCGAATCATTCACTCGACTACTAAGCCTACGGGATACTTTTATTTTGAGTTCGAGCAAGCACTCACTCGACCATTATGCCTACGGGCTACATTACTTCGAGTTCGAATCATTCACTCGACTACTAAGCCTACGGGCTACTTTTATTTCGAGTTCGAGCAAGTGCTCACTTGACTATTACGCCTACGGGCCACATTACTTCGAGTTCGAATCATTCACTCGACTACTAAGCCTACGAGCTACTTTTATTTCGAGTTCTAGCAAGCACTCACTCGACCATTACGCCTACGGGCTATATTACTTCGAGTTCGAATCATTCACTCGACTACTAAGTCTATGGGCTACTTTTATTTCGAGTTCGAGCAAGCACTCACTCGACCATTATGCCTACGGGCTACATTACTTCGAGTTAGAATCATTCACTCAACTACTAAGCCTACGGTCTACTTTTATTTCATGTTTGAGCAAGCACTCACTCGACTATTATGCCTACGGGCTACATTACTTCGAGTTCGAATCATTCACTCGACTACTAAGCCTACGAGCTACTTTTATTTCCAGTTCGAGCAAGCACTCACTCGACCATTACGCCTACGGGCTACATTACTTCGAGTTAGAATCATTCACTCGACTACTAAGCCTACAAGCTACTTTTATTTTGAGTTCGAGCAAGCCCTCACTCGACCATTACGCCTACAGGCTACATTACTTCAAGTTCGAATCATTTACTCGACTACTAAGCCTACGGGCTACTTTTATTTCGAGTTCGAGTAAGCACTCACTCGACCATTACATATACATGCTACATTACTTCGAGTTCGAATCATTCACTTGACTACTAAGTCTACGGGTTATTTTTATTTCGAGTTCAAGCAAGCACTCACTCAATCATTACGCCTACGAGCCATATTACTTCGAGTTCGAATCAGTCGCTCAACTAATAAGCCTAAGGGCTACATCACTTCAAATTCAAACAATCACTCAACTCGACTACTAAGCCTATGAGCTACCTTATTTTAAGTTTGAGTAAACGCTCACTCGGTTATAAAGACTACGAAGTCCAAATTCGATCAAAATTGCCTAAATCCTTGTGAAAATATTCATAAGGCATGAATAAAATCTTCACAAGACAGGAAACAAAACAGAAGCAAGTCGGCAGAAGAAATGGATATTTTTATAAATACAAGATTGTGTACATGATTGATTACAATATAGAAACTAAGGGCTAAGCTTCTTGGTTATCCCCGAGAGCGGTCTCTTCTCTATCGGGCTCCCCCCTCCCCCCCGTTCTCGGACCCGCTCTTACTCCCATCATCATCATCATCATCATTATCATCATCGTCATCATCGAAAACCAAGGTTTCAGCATCGGCTTCGAGTTCTTTAGCTCTTTTTATCTCTTCAGCGAGATCGAAACCTTGAGCATGGATCTCCTCGAGGGTCTCCCTCCGAGATCGACGCTTAGCAAGTTCAGCGACCCAATATGCTCGAGTATCGGCGGTCTCTACTACCTCTCTTGCTTGGACCTGGGCAGCTTCAGCGTCAGCCCGATAGACGGCAACGAGTGCATCCACATCAGCCTTTGCCTTTTCGGCGTTGGATTCGGCCTTGGCAAGTTTAGAGGCCAACCGAGCCTCAAGCTCCTCTATTCTTCTTGCTTGAACCGAGCTTTTCTCCTTCATACTGTGAAGTTGGTTTTCGGACGATGATAATTGGGCTCGAGCTGCTTCTTTCTCTGCAGCAAAGCGATCCATACATTCTTTCCACTTCAAAGACTCCGCTTTTATCTCATCGATCTCCTCATGGAGTTTCTCGATCATCTCAATGTTTTGCTGCAGCTGTGAGACAAAAAAATTAGCCATCGTTCCGGTATCGAGCCCATGGGCTTTTAAAAGTATCATTACCTGCTCGGACAGATAGGTCTGATCTTGGTAAGCCTTGGCCAACTCAGCACGGAGGTCATTTATTTCTTCTCACATTTGCCCTAAGAGGATCTTAAGGGAATTCCTCTCCTCCGTAACTTGTTGAAGGTCGGCCTCATATCGACGCAGCTCGGTTCGGGACTGAGAACATGATTCTCGATGAACTGTCGTGACCTGTAAAGAAAGAAGAAACGAAGTTAGAAAAGAAAAGCAAACTTAAAGGTAACACCATATAATTTAAGGCTTACTTGATTCAGAGCATGCTGCACTCCGTGAAAAAGATCTGATACGTCACTTGTACCGGTAGCATCCTCGACACCGATAAACATGTCACGAAAAGGATCCTCTCCATCATGAGGCCTATCTAATTTGAGGGCCCCCAAAGCTTGGGCTTCCCGAATCGCCCCTGCGGAAAAAGTAGGGAAGGTGGGCGAGTCTTCGATTGCTACCACCCCAAGTAAATCACCTGGGGCATTCTCTTCGGTTCTAAAAGATTCGGGAAGAGCCCCTTCAGACATATTCCCCATTTGTTGGCTTCGATGGGAAGCATCTTCGATCTCCAACAACTCGGGGACTCTGCCCGAATCTTTCTCCGATATATCCTCAGTTCGAGGCGGAGCCTTATGAACCACCATCGATCCAGCTGCTTGTGGAAAGTCGGTGGTCTTCTTTGTTCGGGCCGCCATCGCAGACCCATCGTTCTCTTCTTCTTCTTCTTCTTCTTCTTCTTCTTCTTCTTTATCCCTCATACGCAAAACTGATTCTACGGTCAAAGGAATGCTATTCTTGTTTGGCTTACGAGCCGTCCTCTTCTTCGGTTTTTGATCTTCGAGGACGGGGGCTCTTTTCCTCTTATTATCTTTCACCGGCTTTGGGACAGAGGCCGAAGCTTCTTTCTCGATGGATTAGGGCCTCAAAACCGCATCTTTGCCCACACTTACATAGGAAATTTTTTATTAAAATGTGTGAAAAGTATCTTATTTGAACTACCAAAATATATGAGGAAGGTGCTTACCGTGATTTTTGGCCTCCCATCGGCCCTTTGACAAGTCACGCCATGAGCGCTCGGCGTATGAGGAGGTCGAAACCAGATCACGTACCTAATTCTTGAGATCGGGCACTGCGCCGACCATCCAGGTAACCGTTGCATCACAAAAGGGGAATATTGGTGAGAAAGGAAATAAAAGGACAAAATAGCAGGAGATAACAACAGAATTACACTTACGCTTCATGTTCCACTCCTCGGGAAATGGCATCTTTTTCGGTCGGAATCAGGTTCGAAGTCCTTACTCGAACGAACATGCCCATCCAGTCTCGATCCTTATCCTCGTCTATACTCAAGAACAGAGCCTTGGTAGTTCGACGTTGGAGTTTTATTAACCCTCCTCGAAAAAGGCGAGGACGGTATAATCGGACAAGATGATCGAGGGTGAAAGGCATCCCCTCGATTTTACTCACAAAATATCGGATCAGAATAACGATCCACCAAAAGGAAGGAAGTATCTGGTCTAGGGTTATTAGGTATTTACGACAAAAATCTATGATAACAGGGTCGAGGGGACCTAACGTGAAAGGGTAAGTATACACGCTTAAAAAAACCTCACGTGAGTAGTAATATCCTCTTCGGGAGACGACACTACCACTTCTTTTTTCTCCTAGTTACAATTTTTTTTATCCGCTCGATATGCTCCCGGGTTATCGAACAAATATATCTCGATACGGGCTCACATCGGCCAGGAACCGGTGAAACTTTATCGAGTTTGAAATCGGAGGTAAGAACACACGCTGCCGGAATGCATTCCTCAGGTCGTGGATCCACCGGTGTTTTGTCGGCGGCAGATTGGGAAGAAGAAGCTTTTTCTTTTGGGGGGATGGTTTTTGATATCTTCACCATTTTGGATTTAAAGAAGGTGACAAAGATTTGGTGGTTTAGAAGAAGAATTTTGTAAAGAGGAATCACATATTTGCGAATAAACTCAGAGAATACGAAAAAGAACTTGGGAAATTTGGAAGATTGAAGATGTAAAAGTGGTAAATGATAAAAGGAAGGGCTATTTATAGATTAAAGCAATGGCAGTTCAGTATCAGCGGTGGCCGACCACCGTCTGACAAGTATTAAATGCCTTGAAAGACTAAATCGTCGGGACAGCTATGACGTGTGTCATGATCGAGTCCAATGTAAACGTCGGCTTATAATCCTATCAAGCTGTTGAAAAATCATATCGTTTCTCACCACATCCTTCACGAGAAACGAGGGGACTATCTGTATATGGTCGAAATAAATTTTGACCTTCGTACGATCGATCAAGTTGGAAACATAATGGATCGAAGAAAGACTTCGATATGGGTTCCGAAGATGGTACAAACAAGCTTCGGATTTCAGGTATAGGTCAAACACCGAGTTCGAAGTCATCATCGAGCTCGGGTCCGAATCGAACTGAGATGAGATGATTTCGAGCTTAAGGGGCAGAGGCCAACCGGGACCGAGTCCGAATCATCACCTGATCCCGAGTCCATATCGAGCTCCAGGAGCACTACCGACCAACACCGAGGCCGATCGAGTTCGAGCTCACAGACAAGAGTCGTTGCAAACATACTAAGGGAGAGAATCTCGACGGAAATTAAAAAAAAGCTGATTTATCGTGGATTCTCCACTATGTATTTTTAATTATATCTAAAGTAGGATCCTCCCCTATAAAGAGGATGACTACATTTCTATAGAAAGCAATTTTTAGCTTACATTGTAATTCAAGCACCATATTCTCCTATATTGAAGAGTTGTTCTTTTAAGCTTCATAAATTGATTCAACTTGTTTAGTCCTAAAAATCATCTTCTTTACAACCTTGTTTACTTCGCATTCTTTGCAATCCATATTTGATATTTCTATTTATCCTTACGATTTGTATTAAGTTATAGCACATATCCTTAGAACTACGTACAAATTCAACTCTATCCGTTTTTTCGGGTAAACACACATGGAAGACATCTATGTGTAAGATATTAATTATTGGATATGAATATATATATATATATTTATCCATAATTATTTCCCTTGTACAACATTGGCAAGTTCTTTAGTGAAAAATGGTTATATGTTAGTAATTAATTGTATTTGGTCAATTGCTATCATGAAATATCATAATTGTATTTTGTACAAACTTGCTTGAGTCTAAGACGTAGTCATTATTATTGTATTCAATCCTCCATTCTTTTATCAAACATACAAATATCTTAATCACTTGAAAAGTTTAAATTTACTGATACAGTGGTTCCTCAATTATAAGTTAAGAGATTTTTTTCATTTTTTTATTTATTATTAAAAAAATGAAAAAGAAAATCCTAACTTATAGATTAGAGCCTTAGGGGTTGTTTGGTAAAGTGTATAAGAATAATGCTGAATATGGTGTATTAGTAATGCTAGTATTAGTTATGCTTGCATTAGTTATGTTAGCATTAGTTATGCCTACATATTTCTTATCCATTGTTTGGCTTGATATATTAAAGCATTGCACAGTTTCTAAAAGAGTTGTTTGTTTTCAAAAATACCCTCATAACCAGTTCATCACTTTATCTTTTTAAAAGAAACATATTTTTTAGAAATATGTTTTTATATAAAAAAGGTTCAAAAATATTATTTGATTTGTCTTCCTAATTGTAGTATAGAACTTAATATTTATTTATAAAGAAGAAAATATGCTAAGTATTTATTTATTTATTTATTTAATGGGGATATAATTTTATTTTTCACTTTCTTGGATTATTTCAAACTTACATTAATATAATAGCATATTTTAATCAAGCATAAATTTTGAAGGATAAATTTATCTATAACTAAGTTAATGCATGCATTAAAACCCATTGCATTGTTAATATCATGATTTCTTATGCATTAATTATGCATAGGCTAATGCTTGCACAACTAATGCATATGTTCAAAAGTGTATCAAACAAAGTATTACTAATACACAAAGGTAATGCATGCATTATTTTACCCAATGCATCCTACCAAACTACCCGTTATAAGCACTATACTAGTAAATTTGGTTAATGTGGTAAATTAGAAGTTAAAATTAAGCAATTCAAAAAATTCCGCCATAGTAACAAAACAGACTCTTCCCTAGTTTGAGCTATGTCCATGGATTCCCAGAATAATCTTTGCTGTATTTTCCAATTTCTGACGTGAAAACGTTAGACAAATTTGAGAATGAGAGAAATCTCTTCTCGCCGTCTTGCTATATCCACCTTCCGCTTTCTCTCTTCTCTTGCGGCGGCGCGTGTAGACCACCACCACCACCCGCAATTTGTTCATCCCGCACCCACAAAATCTCCTATTCACTTGCGTACAGAGAAAGCCGAAGCTTTGATTTCGTTAATCAAGTCATCTTCTGAAAAGTCCCATTTGCTACAAATCCACGCCCACCTCATTCGCAAAACTCTCTTTCAAGATCCATTTTTTTTCTCAGCTTTCTTATTTCGTGTTGCTCTCCCTCCATTCCATGATTTAACTTATGCTTTTCGGGTATTTTCAAAATCTGAAAAACCCAATGTTTTCATGTACAACATCATGATTAGAGCTTATGCAATGAATAATTCACCCATAAATGGTTTTCAGTTATATCAAGAAATGTTAAGGTCAGGTGTGTCACCGAATTCGCTAACGTCTTCATTCGTTACGAATTGTTGTATAAAGATTGGGTCTTTCTTTGGTGGTATACAGATTCAGGCTCGAATATTGAGAGATGGGCATCATTCTGATGGACGCCTGCTGACCACATTGATGGATTTTTATTCATCTAATGAGAAATACAGCGAAGCTTGCAAAGTGTTCGATGAAATGTCTCATAGAGACACAGTAGCTTGGAACGTGTTGATTTCTTGCTATTTGCGTAACCGACGCACTCGGGATGCTTTGCGCGTATTTGATATGATACGGAGCTCGTCTGAGTGTCAACCAGATGAGGTTACTTGTTTGTTGTTACTTCAGGCTTGTGCAAATTTGAATGCATTGGCCTATGGTGAGGGAGTTCATAGATATTGTGAAGAGCATGGCTTTGACAAGGCAATCAATATTTGCAATGCACTTATAACTATGTACTCTCGGTGTGGTTGCATTGAAAAGGCTTTTGAGGTGTTTAAGGGTATGGCCGAGAAAGATGTGGTGTCTTGGAGCGCAATGATATCGGGGTTGGCAAGCAATGGTTATGGCAGAGATGCAATTGAGGCATTTTCAGAGATGCAAAGATCGGGTGTTTCCCCTGATGACCAGACTTTCACTGGGGTTCTTAATGCTTGCAGTCACTCTGGACTACTTGATGAGGGTAGGATGTTTTTCAATCGTATGAGCGAAGAGTTTGGGATTCCACCAAACATTCATCACTATGGGTGTGTGGTTGATCTAATGGGTCGTGCTGGTCTGGTTGATGAAGCTTACAATGTTATAAATTCGATGAAGGTCAAACCTGATGCAACAATATGGAGGACTCTACTAGGAGCTTGTAGAATTCATCGCCAAGCTGATCTTGGAGAACAAGTCATTGAGCTTTTGATTGAACTTAAAGCACAAGAAGCCGGAGATTATGTACTGCTGTTGAATATTTATTCATCGCTTGGTGATTGGGATAAGGTAATAAACGTGAGAAAAATGATGAAAGACAGGGAAATCCAAACCAGCCCTGCTTGTAGTACCATTGAGTTCAAGGGGGCAATACATGAATTCGTCGCAAATGACTTTTCACATCCAAGAAAGACTGAAATTTATGAGATGTTGGATGAGATCAATCAGCAACTGAGAATAGCTGGATACATTGCTGAGCCAATGTCAGAGTTGCACAATGTGGGTGTGGAAGAGAAGCAGATGGCATTATCTTATCACAGTGAGAAATTGGCTATTGCTTTTGGCGTTCTTTCAACTCCACCCGGCACGTCAATAAGAGTTGCAAAAGACCTCCGAATTTGTGTTGACTGCCATAATTTTGCCAAGATGTTGTCAGCAGTCTATAATCGGGAAGTTGTTATTAGAGATCGTAACCGCTTCCATCATTTCAGAGAAGGACGATGCTCTTGCAACGACTATTGGTAATTGTAAAATGTTTACCCAATAAATTATGGAGCAGAATGAAAGTAGGGCTTATGAAGATTATCTATTGAAGAATGATGAGAATGGTGTTGAGTGTGTTATTGGAGAGAACCAACATGATAATATCAGACTCACATTGATCATGCATCAGGAGAATTCTGGTCGTACAGGAAAGAAAGAATCCCATTGTTACTGAATACAGCTTAAAGCTAGATTCAAATAGACTCACTGGCACAGAGAAGAATCCATGGATTTATGTCAATTAACAGGATGGAGTTGGATTTTACTATTACTAAGTTGAGATCAGTATAGTAGTCTCAGTTAGAGGGTGGAATTGCCCGTGCTTATGGACTGAAGTGAATGAGATCCAAGCCGGGGGGAAATTGTTGAATTTGCCAAAAGGACTGCAATCAAATGAATGATTTTCACTTGAGAAGAAATTATGTAACCAAAATCCCACAAAGGCAACCGCACCGCGCCAAATCTTGTTGGACAATTTCTTTTTCTTTTCCTAAAAGAAAGGATCGGCAGCATACCCACCTTTAGTGGCTGAGAGCATTATTTTAACTCCGCAAAAGTTTTTTTAATAATTTCACAAGTAAAGAAAATCATAGTAGAAGAGTGAAGAAAGTCGAAATCCCTCAATAATTTTTCTGGCATAATTTAGTAAGTCATGAAAATCATAATAGAAGAAGCTGGAAGAGGGTAAGTAATCGTTGATCCCAGACTCCCTGTCAAATATCTGAGTTAAAACATGCTTTAAGGGGTAGGCAGTGAAGGAGGAGTTTCACATAGAATCGAGGCAAAGTGATTTATGATTGAATCTCAAAGGCATTTTTGAATGGTTCTTGATTAAGGGTGAAACCTAAGAGAAGAAAAACGGATCTCTGTTCGGATACTTCACCAAGAAGTTTCGAAGAATAATGAGTGAACTCAAGAATATGCATCCGGAGCTCAAGGGTGGAGAATGTGCATCCATGCCATTCGCTTGAAATTTAGGATCATCCTCATCCCCCATCTCTTCATCTAATGATTGCTTTAGTTGGGGAGATTTGTTTTTGAGGTTTTGAGAGAATGCGAAATTTATTTTGATCAGTATGTCTTTATAACATGATTATTTTGAAGAACTAAACAATTCAATCAATCAAATACTCCTCAATGCCAAACAATTATAGGATTAGTTATTCCACCTTTTATATGGACAATTAATCTCACCATTTTAGTGTAAAACTTATCCTGGGATTAGCTAATACCTATAATCAAACATGAGATAAATACACTCCCAAGTTTTATCCCGGAATTATTATCTTTATAGTTTATACCTTGTACCAAACGACCCCTACAAGTACAAAAGTTAGAAGGTGCTCCGTGATAAAATTTACCGTAAGAAGCCAAAAATTGTGGAAGCAAGTGAATAACGGTTTCAGAATTCTGATTTTTTTTCGCATAAACAAATTTCAGAATAAATTAAAAGAATTCCCGCATTTAAAAATCACAACCAGCTCGATGGCACGCGCAGATTATAGAGAGATTAAAGACTTAGTTTAACAAGAAAGAAAGAACATGACGAGAGTGCCTCAACAACGTCACTTAGAGTTACATACCGCAGAGGAAATAATTCTACAACACTACTTTTTTTTCTCGGTTACAGAGGCACTTTTCAACTCGCCTGCAAAACTGGAATTGATCATACATGAATTCCGCTAAATTTCTTTATTCCTGGTCATCATTTCTTCAGCCTATATTATATTTTAAGCAGCTACAGGTTCCTTCTGGACGAAACGTATACCCTTCTCAATGCTAGCTTTCAGTTCTGGCTTTAAAGCATCCAGAGCTTTCTGTTCATACTCGGTCAAACCTTGAAGGTCAGATGAAATCAAAGCCTCAACCCCGTTCTTTCCTAGTTTAACCCTTGAAGCAAAGAATGGAAGCTCTGTTTGATCAGACTGGACAAAAGCACACTCATAGACATCACTATCTCCATCAAGTGCGCGGAGTGAGGACTCAACAAATCTTGCTGCTGCGTACGCCATGGAAAGTGTAGCAGACCCTGCACCAGCCTTTGCCTCCACAACTTCTGTGCCAGCATTTTGAATCCTCGCAGTTAGCTCCTGTATTTCTTCGTCAGTGAAAGCAGTTGATGGTTTTGTCTTTGATAGCAAAGGCAAAATGGTGATACCGGCATGGCCACCCACAACTGGGACATCTATGTCAATAAGCCTCAAATTTTTCTTCTGAGCGACAAATGTGTTTGCCCTGACTACATCTAGGGTTGTAACGCCAAAAAGTTTTTTAGGATCATAAACACCCTTTCGCTTCAACACCTCTGCTGCAATTGGCACTGTGGAGTTGACTGGATTGCTAATGATGTGGATAAATGCATCGGGGCAATTATCAGCAACAGCCTCAACTAATGTCTTCACAATGTTTGCATTAATGTTGAACAGGTCATCACGTGTCATACCTGGCTTTCTTGGAACACCAGCAGGTATGACCACCACATTTACACCTTTCAAACAGTTGGCCAATTCAGAAGCTCCAGTGAAATCTGAAACCTTGGAGGGAGTGTTGCAGTGACTGAGATCAGCCGCAACTCCTTTCACATTAGCTATATCATAAAGGTTCAGCTCTGAAACTAATGGTGACATCTTGACCAGAAGAGACAGTGGCTGGCCTATACCGCCGCTGGCTCCAAGAACAGCCACTTTGTAAGATGCTTGAGGCTGAACAAAGTACCCATATCCCTTGTTTTCTTTTTGAGCCTTTGGAGTAATAGATTGTTTAAGGACAGCAACACTTTCTTTCCCTAAAAAAGACGATTCTGATTCACAGCTTACAGTTGTGGCAGCCTTCAAACCGCTGAAACTTCTAAGGTTGTTTTTGGAGTTGAATTTCACACCAAAGGCTTTTGATTGAGATACTGAGCTTCCTTTGCAGCCAAGAGATGTGGCTGAGCCAACTGAGAAAGTAGTTGCTGATGTTGCTGCCATTTTGCAACCTGCAAAGCAGAAACGTGATATTAATTTTCTATCGAGAATTTTAGTACATTACATACGACATCTGATGCATCAGAGGAATATTCCCAGTTTGATATATAAAATCATGAGACATTACATGAATTGGAAGACAAATGAATCAGTACTATGTACATGCCACTGAGTGCTTCAATCAGTTTCCATAATAGACAAACTTATCACCTAAAAGGTGCACAGCAAGTTAAATGAAATAGGATTCTCTTCCTTCCAGCAGTCCAGGTTATAACTGTCTCCCTCTAGCTCATCACTTGAGGGATCTTCCTTCTAGTTTCCAAAATAGTGACCACAGCAGTTACTGTTTGTTAGCTGTGTTAACCTTGAGAATCATTTTACCATTGTTCTCCTAATGTCATATTAGTATCATTTCCAAAAGAATACAAGAATTCGACAGATGAAATTCACTTTCCTGTTCTAGATTTAGTACTATAGGGATATGTTAATGCACTATAGAGGATTTTTTTAATAAAGTGCACTATAGAGGATTACGTTAGTAAAAATTGTAAGGAGAAAATTCTTCAATTCTTAATAAAAATGACTAATTGATGTTTCCCCCTCCAAAATGATAGGCGTAGCACGTCACTTGATTGTAAAATGAAACTAAAACAAGTAAACATTTTTTTGCACCGTAGAAAATATAATACAGAAAGTTTGAGCATGTATAGGTAAATGAATGAGCTTGGAGATGCATATTTTCGAATTAAGGGACCGTAGGTCACCATTCAGCTTGTTTAAAATAAGGGTTGATGCGTATAAATAACAGCACAGTTAACAACGTGGTTCGGAAATTATCTTGTCCGAATATTGATTGGATGAACAAGTGTTATCATGCCATATGCTAAATGATCAGATTGCAACATGTGAAACTGGGTTCAAAGATGAATGGGGAGAGTATCTATTTTGAAAAGAATGACTTTGCATAGATACAGCCAAAATCTGAAAATATCCAACACCGGATCTGAAACAGAGGGATCAAGTGAATACACTAGAAAGTAGGCCAAACTGTTCCAAAAACAAGGGGGCAGATTTAACGGGTTGAGTATTGTCTTAAAAAAAAAGACAAGAGTGGGTTGCTCTAGTGATGAGCACCCTCCACTTCCAACTAAGAGATTGTGAGTTCGAGTCACCCCAAGAGCAAGGTGGGGAGTTCTTGAAGGGAGGGAGCCGAGGGTCTATCGGAAACAGCCTCTCTATCCCAGGGTAGGGGTAAGGTCTGCGTACACACTACCCTCCCCAGACCCCACTAGTGGGATTATACTGGATTGTTGTTGCTAGATTTTAAAGCTCACCCCTTTATATCAGAGATTTGTTCAGTTATTCTCACTGGATAACATCCAAAAACTGAAAATCCATGACACAAATTTGAAACATTGTTATCGAAACCGAAAAGCGCAAAAAAGCTCTAAGGTCCATTAAGCAAGGTAAAGCGCTCAACATTCTTTCTGCCTCGCTTCAGGGCTTAAGCGCCCCTTTGACAACAGTGATCTGAAACAAAGTTACGAGCTGAAGAAACTAGAAGGTAGACCAATTGTGTCAAAAACAAGAGGGCTAATATTACTATGGAGATTAGATAGATAAACCCTGATCCACACTGCTATGGTGCTGACAGAAGGTAAAGTTGGATCTCAAAACCCATAAAAATGTTAATAGTAAAACTATAGCACAGTGCTAGAAATAAAAAGGACAGCATCAGCAGCTATAGGAAAACACATATGACCAGCTTCGAATGGACAACACACAATTGCTTGTCAGCTCAACTAATCAGACAAATCAAGCCAATTATTCTGCCGCAGCAGTTGCCACAAGAAACTCTTCCACGAAAAATAACTAGCAAACGAAGCCAAATAGCCACAGTTTCATCCCAAAGGAATTATAGACTCCAGGATGTGGTTCACACCACTAATAAGATCTTAAGACACCAAAAATCAAAGAAACAGTTTCAATTTTAATAAGTCATCCATAATTGGATTAAAAAAGACACGTTAACAGAGAACAGAAAAGGCAGGTGGCAGACATATCTTTGCTACCACGCTGTCGCCACTAAAATAGAGGACTTGGTATCTCATACAAGATTACAAAGGCATCTATACAGGCTCTGCTCTACTCCTCAACAAACCTGGAGTTTGAAGAGGCTATATAGAAATAAATATTGGAGAAATATGGACCCTGATTGCAAAGGATAGGGAAGGCCGAAATAGTATAATGATGCAGGGGTATGCCGGCACAATAAGGCACATAGAAAGGATTTAAAACCAAAATATTTTCCTCCCAAAAGTAAAGATATTATTTCAATGAAGGATTTTATCCACATCTGAATCTCAAATGTGGGAAAATTAGTGAAACTGACTGTTGAATAGTGCAAAAATAGAAAAAATTCGGGATAAAAGAAATAGAAAAGTTACACTCAAAATCTAAGAGTGTATTTCTAGAATATAATACATGCATCAGGCACCTATAACAACTAGATCAAATCCTTCTTTGACTCTCTGTTTCTGTGAGGGATGGCGAATGAATGGTAAGTTGATAACAGTCAATGAGCTAATTAAAATGGATACTGGCCGCACAGACGTATAAAATTCTTTAAATAGAGAGCAGATTAAATGAAATTGTCTATAACATGAATATGGTAGTAGAAAACAGAAAAAAGCACACTATAACTCCTTTAGCTATCAACTCACAAGTTTACATCAAGCATAAACTTCACACATGCACGTTCACATATTTAACCTTTCATCATAGCGGTTGTCAAAATTAAAGAGAAGTAAACCGGAAGTTTCATTTACAAATTGAGCCAAAAATCCTAGTTTCATTTCTAAGTCAGAATCATATCCATAGAAAAAATAATTAAAAAAATCAAGGTTTAGCAGATCTGCAGTTGCAACATACAAAACATAAAATATACTACTATTAATAACGTTGTTTAGCATCAGAGCTACTGCATTGTATTGCATTCCAAAACCCACCAACTGATCCAAACCTAAACTAGGATAAATCAACGAAGGTATTCCAGATAAAAACTCCAGATCCACAAAAAAGAGAGAAAAGAAATTGGAATTCCGCAAAAAGTAACACTACACAAATATCAAAATAGAAGACACAAATCTGAGAGCAGAGATGGAATTACCTTAAGGAAAAATACGGCGGAGCTGGAAAGGGAAATGGAGGGGTCGGAAAGGAGAGAGATATTTGGACTTTCGCCTGAAAGAGATGATTAAAAGGGGTAGGTTTTATTAATGTCATGTAGAGACACGCTAAGTAGGTGTACAATTTGCAACATGTACTTTTCATATGGCTCTCCGTCAAATGGTCCCCCTCGATCAAATCGACTGATAACGCTGGCATCAAAATTCAACGGTGTGCGCTAAACTTAAACGGAATCTCCCTTTGTCGTTATTCTTGATTCCGCTTCCTTTTCGTCCCTCCAATATATATCCCTTTTTTCTTTTTCATTACAAATAGTATCTTTTTAATTATATACTCCTATAACTTTACATAGGAGTAATTAAAACAAATTCATAAAATCTGTAAATAAAAAGTAGAGGTTCGCTTGTAGGAAGAATTAGTCATGGTATAAACTCAACATGGTTTTATACATTGTTTGGTTGACTAATTGGAAAAACTAATCATTCTATAAAATTTAATATAATTTTTTATATTATTTGGTTGCTATTTTGATTTTACTCATAAAAAATAATATTTGTATAAGTTATGTGACAATTTATATATATTATTTTATACGAGATAAAAGATAGAATAAAATAATGCAAGTATAATGTATAAATGAAACCAACTAAACGACGAAAGACAATAACATTCATGTTTTGAATACTTTTATTTTAGAATGATCAAACACTTTTTAATTTAATTCTTTTACGACGCAAAACCTTGGTAAATAGTATAAATAAAAGATCACAACTTACATTTCTTTTCAATATTAGAAGAGACGTTAAAGCACCTTTGCTTGGTAAATAAAGGTGCTGCATTCATCCCTAAGGCATGGCTCTTTCAGTTGCCAAAGAGCCAAACTCCAGACCCATTCCATTTTCATACACATATAACATGATCCATTATTATAACAGAAAATCAAATCAAAAGATAATTTTTTAAAATCTACTATAAAAAATACAGTACAGAAGCACTCATAATGAAAATGACTAATTATTAAATTATTATGATATCGAAAAAATTTCGACTTCATGTTCTTCAAAACTAATCTTTTTAATACAACAATAAATGTTCAATAATATAATTAATACATTACTATCCTTACTTAATTAATTTCTACATAACTAAAAAACTAAATCTTGCGCAACTAACTCTCATATTATTAATTTTTACATAATTAATCCCAACATAACTAATACCTACAAAAGTTGTCTCCCGACCAAACAACCCCATAAAATTTTTATTTTACTCAAAATTGTAACAGGAGTTTATTTCTTCTAAAGATTCCCATAATATTCTTCTAATTATACTATTGTTGCAATGCTTATTTTTCATAATTCAAATTTATATTTACTAATTGAATTTACATTTAATATTTTATATTCTTTGAATTAAATAAGTCAAACTTAAGTGCCTAATTAATAGTGTTAGGCTTTTGATGTTATGAGTCTCACTCATTGGGTCCATAAACCTAACAATGAAATTAAAGCTTGGGTCGGACTGAGCCGGTGACTTGCACAAATAGAAATTTCTTAATGTTATTGTCTAAGATATGATCCCATTCAAACAAATTTTACCAAAAAAAAATTGCGGGTTAGTATTTAGCCGCAAAGTTCTGGCGGATCTTACAAAGTTATGAAGGATGGAGCAAATCTTGCTTTGTGGCAAGTTATGATAACGATCCGCGCGTGACGGCTTGCACTTGGCCACAAGTTTTGAGGACCAATCATATCTTTGCCACATATATTGTAGTGCTAGTACATCAAATCCTTTTATAAATTTTTCTTTTAAAAAAAATTAAATTTATTATACGTAAAAATAAATTTCTCGTGTGCACAAAAAAAATTAGAACAAAATCAATTGACCCCGTATATGTGTTACTATTCATTGCATAAATAATACCTGTAATTTTCCTTATTGAGCCAACACTATATGAGTATTAGTTATATAATTGTGTGATCAATTTTTCCATCCTTAAGTAAAATGACAAAGTATTTAATTAAATTTTATGAGGACTTCGTATCAGTAAGTTTGACAAAAGCAGTTACTACTAGGTACGTTTATCGGGCGAATAATTTTGTTTAACGGTTCGGCTATAACCGATTATAAATATAATAATTCGCTAATCATTCAATAAGATAACGAACAAATTGATATGAGATTAATAATCTTAGTCTTGTGAATATCAAACGGTCAAACTGCATAGTTCACTGGCTTTTATCATTTCAACGAAGACTTACCATTCATAATACTCGGTACATTAGCCAATGAAGACTTGTCATGGAGTACACAGCACAATCTAGACAAATTTTTTGAATACTCAACGAAGATATCTCAATCACTGCACCCAAATTAAGCAGCAACCTTAATTATCGAGCCAAATAACAGGAATGTAGCAGAGAAGAAAGGACTGTGATCACTTTCCATTGGCCATTTTTTTTATTATAGCATCTTGCTGTACTTTCTCTGTTTTAATGTATATGATGTTCTCATATCCAACATGTACATAGTACATTGTGGAATTTTATTACTGTCGAGCAAATATCAACATGTACATAGTACATTGTGGAATTTTATTACTGTCGAGCAAATATTTTGAATACTCAATGAAGATAAAAGTATAAACATAAAAAATTTTAACGGAAAATTGAATAATTCGCTCCTAAACCGTTAAATCATTAATTATAAAATTTTAATTCGTTCACCGTCCATTATCCCGATAATCCGATACCAATAAGCTATCGAATCGATTAACGGTTATGGTTCGTTTTTGAACGGATCTAGATACCACAATCATTTAAGGTCATTTTTTTTAGCAACGGTAATTATTCTATTCTAAGAACTGAATGGTGGTAACATTTTGGATTTTTATGTTTCATTTTTTTTTGACAGAATGTTTTCTAGTCTTAATTTGGCATTTAACTGCAAGTTATCCCAGCATTGCATAGCTTAGTTATTACTTATAATAAATCTGAATTCAAAAATTAAACCAACTTCGATAGTTATCAACTCAAGCCTGTCTGACATGTAGCTCAAATTATGAAGTTACATAAATCCGATTAAAGGCAGGATGAAAGGTGTTTACAGAGTAATTTGAGAAATAAATCCTTCAATTACAAGAAAATATTAATGCTGTTAATCTTCTTATACACTGAGCTTGTCCATTTCCCTTCTTAGTGCATTAGCTCTCACCAAACTTCCAATGGTATTCACAGCAAGCTTCAAGTCTTCAATTGGGTTTCCTGGTGCTACTTTCTTGTACAAATAGCTGTCAAATGTCATCTTCTGCACATACTCATCTGCGCACATTTCAACAAATGCTTCCCTCGCCGGATTCGACCTGTAAAATACCTTCTGCAATATATCAAGCACCTTGTACGTTGGCCAATAAGTCTTGTCCCATTTCTCCAAATACTTCCTCAAATCACTCTCGTCCACCATTCTTTTTCCCATTTCTGACCCTTCAACAATTGCTTCAGCACACATACGTCCACTCTTTGCCGCGAAGTAAATCCCTTCGCCCGAACATTTGGTCACGTACCCTGCCGCATCACCAACCAATGCAACTCTGTCTTGTAATCTTCTGGGTCTTGGGTGTTCTGGAATCGGGTGGGCCTCGACCCGGATAATTTTTCCGCCGGTGATTTTGGAATCAGCTCTCAATCTTGTAGCTAGCTGGAATTTTTTGATGTCAGCTTTGTGGGTGACTGTGCCAGTGCCAACGGCAACGTGGTCACATTTGGGGAAAACCCACCCGTAAAAATCAGGGGACACGTCATCACCCACGTACATTTCAGCTAAATTCTCGTAATACTTCATTTTATCATCGGAAATTTTAATCCTTTCTTGGAATGCAATAGCGTACTCGTAGTCACCGGCGTTTATGGATTTTGCGACACGGGAATTTGCACCGTCAGCGCCGATAACGGCGTCAACTTCCAGGGTACGCTTCTCCCCCGCGCCATTAGTTTTGGAGTCGTAAGCTGTGTAGTGAAGGACGTAAGGTGCGTTGGGAGCTTTGGGCATGTCCATTTTGAGGAACAAGCCGTTGAGAACAGAGGCTCCGGCTTCAGCAGCGCGGTCACGGAGGTAAGCATCGAGTACTTCGCGGCGCACCATACCGATGTACTCGTGAGGCTTTAAAGTCTGACCAATATCAACAGCAACGTTGGATGGGGAAATCATCTTCATCTTTGTAACTTTCCGGTCAATGATATCCAAAGGGAGGTCAAATTCTCCCACCATGCAAAGTGGGATGGCCCCACCGCAGGGTTTGCAGTTGTCCATTTTGCGTTCGATTAAGAAGGTTTCAATTCCTCCCTTGGCGAGTGTTTCAGCGGCGGCGCCACCAGCAGGACCACCGCCCACCACCGCAACACGAAGATTGCGGCCGTTGACTCTTGGGCTGGATTTGGAAGCATTGATTCGGAGCCTACGGTGGGTTTGGGTGAAGGGGAGGGATTTAGAAAGAGTAATGGAATTGTTTTCCGGCGAGGATTGACGGAGGCCGGTGAAAGTTTTGAGAGCAATGGAAGCCATGGTTTAGTGTGTGGACAGTGTGTGTGTTGAAAGTGTGGAGTTTTTATGAAATTTTTTGTATGATTTTGATGGATATGGTTGGGGATATTAAGGGGATGAGTGCCGTTGATGAAAAAGGATTGAGGGCTAAGATTGGATTTGGATAATGGGGATGGATTCTTGATTTGTTGCTTGTGTTTTTCGTTTTTTTGTTTCATCGTATGGGGCTTCAATTTTGCATGATGGTACAAGTGGCTTACATTCTGCCACGTAGAGTTTTTGAGAATGTGGCTCACAGTGCTCAGATATATCTATTAGTCCATTGCTCCTCAAAAAAGATCTCAAGTGAATCAATTGCTCATTAAAAGATCTGTTAAGTAAAAATGAGCTTGGTGCAATATTTGTGTTGTAGGAGATTTTGGTGCTGAGTTTTATTTTTATCTCCAAATTTTCAATTATTGCATCTAAGTTTGACTAATTATTTCTCATCATAACCCATAACTAACAAGTGGATAACTAACTTATAATCCTTTCACAAGAAGAAAAATATGAATTTGTTTCTTATGAAATTGAGATCAATATATTGTTTATTCATAGTCTGGATCACCATTTAATTAGCTTTATGTAAATTAATTTGTTAATGAAGTGTCAACAATTTTGTAAAAATTTCACGGGCACCCTATTTGGTCACCTTCATTTAATTTATATTCACTTTTTAAAAAAATTTTAACTTGTACCCATTTTTTAAACAACTTCTGACCTCTTTCTCTTCCTCCTTCTCCTCCTTCGTTTTCTTCTTCTTCTTCTTCGGGTGACAGTAATTTTATATGATGGTTGTGAACATATTTTAATGTAGTTTATAATATTTTGCAATGGCGAGCTGTTATGACGCTTTATTTTTTGCTATTGCTTAGGATTTCTTCTTCTTCTTCTTCTTCTTCTTCTTCTTCTTAATTACAAAATAGGTTCATTAGATTTATTGTTATTTTGACAAATTGATGATTGGGGTTTGTTCCTGATGATATTTGGAGGTTATGTTTCAAATTTGAGCTCATTTGGAGTAGATTTAGGTATTAAATCGTATATTGGATTGTTATAATTCGAAGAACAAATTTCTGTTTCTGGGGCAATTTACACTTCAGGCCTATTTGGCCTTAAGTGCATAAAAATGTTGGTTGCACTTCAGACCTTTTGGCCTTAAGTGCATATGAAGTGTAATTTTTCACTTCAAACTTATTAGTCTTAAATGTAGCAAAATATTTGTTGCACTTCAGACATTTTGCCTTAAATGCATCTGAAGTGTAATTTTTTACTTCAGACTTATTAGCCTTAAGTGTAGCAAAAAGTTTGTTGCACTTCAGACCTCCTGGCCTTAAGTACATCTGAAGTGCAATTTTTCACTTCAGACTTATTGGCCTTAAGTGTAGCAAAACGTTTGTTGCCCTTCAGACTTTTTGGCCTTAAGTGCATCTGAAGTGCAATTTTTCACTTCAGACTTATTGGCCTTAAGTGCATGAAACCATTAGTTACACTTCAAACCTATTTGGTGTTAAGTGCATCTGAAGTGCAAATTTTCACTTCAGACTTATTGGCCTTAAGTGAATGAAAACGTTTGTTGCACTTTAGACTTTTTGGCCTTAAGTGCATATGAAGTGCAGTTTTTCACTACAGACTTATTAGCCTTATGTGCATGAAACAATTGATTGCACTTCAGACCTATTTGGCCTTAAGTGCATTTGAAGTGTAATTTTTTCACTTCAGACTAATTATTTTTAACTCCAGACCCAATAAGTCTGAAGTTGATCGTAAAGTGGGTACGCTTGCAAACTTCTTTTGAAAAGTCGGTATAGATTCAATTGTGACCCCAAAATCGGGTGTAGATGCAAAAGCCCCAACAATTTGTGTAAAAGCGTAACGGGGCCTCACGTCAGTTTTATTTGGATCACAAGTGATTCTATCCGCCAAGATCTTTGGCTAACACCTTTACTCAGGTTTGGACCGGAATCAAAACTCTTGGGGTTCATTCGAAACTTGAAAAGGAACTTGAAATTTATATCAAAACTCTCAATCTCTCCACCGGAAACTCTTACAAGTCCAAGGCATGATTACAACTCCAAAATTCAAACTAACGTCAACAGTGGTAGGTCAACTCATCACTTCGTGCATATGATATTAGAAAACTAAATCTAAATACCCATAAATAATACTGCAACTTATGTTTGTTACACGTGAACCGTTGTAACAGAACTCAAGGTAGATATAGTAGGTTTGAATTTCTTAGACGGTTGGTCTATCAAACTCTAGCTACCCTTGTTTATCTCCATTTCTCTCCAAAAATCCCAACTTCCCCGGCTGATGCTTTGGATTGGTCTACCAGATTCTTGCACTTTCCTTTTCTTTGTAACATTTAAAAGGTAAGAATGCCTGCCTCATTATTCCTAAGATAAACTATCAAAGCGTTAAAACAGTAACTAGAAGTTAACATGAAGCTGACTCTGACCTTGCCGATTTTGGTTACCATTTTAACTCATGCTCTAATTGGAGGTTGCAATTGCAAGATTGTTCAATTCATTTTCGGAGACTCTCTTTCAGATGTTGGCAACAACAACTTCCTCTCCAAAAGCCTTGCTCGCGCTAACTTGCCATGGTATGGTATTGATTTTGGAAATGGATTGCCTAATGGAAGATTTTGTAATGGCCGTACTGTTGCTGACATAATAGGTAACAATATTTCCAATCTAATATTTTACGATTTCATGGAAGTGATTAATTAGATGATATGTACGCACCTAAGCCAATGTTAACTATACATATCGTGCAGGTGATGAAATGGGACTTCCTAGACCACCAGCATATCTAAATCAATCGTTAACAGAAGATGTCATATTGGAGGACGGAGTCAATTTTGCCTCTGGAGGTGGTGGCATTCTAAACGAAACAGGCACCTATTTCGTAAGTCACTCGATCTCCTATATATCATTGAATATTAGTGTGTAGTTTGTGTCTAGACACTGTTGAAGTTTGACCAATTGTAAGTGCAGATACAGAGGTTTTCCTTATACAAGCAAATAGATTTGTTTCAAGGAACGCAAGACTTAATTAGAGAAAAAATAGGAAGCAAAGAAGCTGAGAAATTTTTCCAACAAGCACGATACGTGGTAGCCTTGGGAAGCAATGATTTCATCAACAATTACTTAATGCCAGTTTACAGTGACTCATGGACGTACAATGATAAATCTTTCATTCAATACCTAATGGAAACTCTCAGAGCACAACTTATAGTAAGCCATTACCAGTTTTCTCATTGCCAATTTCCTGAATAAATTCGTAATTTTTGAGCCAATAACGTTATTTATTTTTTAATTTTGTTTTAGTTGTTGCATAGTTTGGGGGCAAGGGAGTTGATGGTGTTTGGGCTAGGACCAATGGGGTGTATTCCACTTCAAAGGGTTCTAAGTACAGATGGTGAGTGTCAAGACAAGACTAATCAGTTGGCTCTAGCCTTCAACAAAGCAACAAGCGAACTTGTCGTAGAATTGTCCAACACTCTTCCAAATGCTAGCTACAAGTTTGGAGATGCTTATGATGTTGTCAACGATGTCATTACCAATCCCGGCAATTATGGTACAAGCTTATACTACACATTGTTATTAACAGTCTGCATGAAGCTAAAAATTATTTCTAGAATTACATAAATATTAGGTTAATCTAATAAAGAGTTTAAATTGTGTATAAACGGTGTTAATAACATTTACATCATTATGCCAATGACTATATATAAGGTAGTTTCACATAAAAAATTTATGATAAACATTAACCAGTAATCGATAAGAAGATGAAGCCTGATCGAGGCAAAAATTGATGCAATCTAAGGAAGGGGTAGAGCATTCCCTATGAATCGGCTTACATGGAAAATTTTGATTTAAAATCCATGTAAAATTGATAACTAACATGCTATAGCAGGCTAAACTATAGCGATCGAGTAAAAAATCCTTATATTGTCAGTGTAAAATAAATAACCAATTCCTCCGGAAATATTGCAGGTTTTAGTAACTCTGATTCACCGTGTTGCTCATTCGGAAGAATTAGGCCAGCTTTAACGTGTATTCCAGCATCGACATTGTGCAGTGACAGAAGCAAATATGTGTTTTGGGATGAATACCATCCTTCTGATAGTGCTAACGAGTTAATTGCTAAAGAGCTCATAAAAAAGCTCGGATTTTTAAACCCTAATCAGACTGATGCTTCTCCCCCTACACCAGCAGCCACGGGTCCTTCATCAGATGAAGTTGGACAGTAGATTTTCTACTAAAAATATTTTCTTTAACTTCCAACTTAGATTTTCTTATTATTTTGTAATGTTATTAGTTCATTGCAAAATAGCAGCATTTCGTTGCTACTTGATTCAGAACACATGGGCGTTTTTGTGCTGTTTTAATTGTTAGTATATGTACACCAGTGACTGAGTGGGGCTTTCTTTGTTTGTCCACTTTATTATCATATCAACCAATTAATTATAAGCTGTAGAAATATTCGATTAAATCAATGAAGTTGTATGGTCAACTATGGAGTATCTATTTGGTTAATCTAAGAATATATTTTTTGGGACAGCAAAACAGCACAAGCAGAAATATACCTGTTAGGTTCCATAATGATAGACGTAAGAACTGTAACAATAATGATGATCATGATTACATAAGTAAATTTCAAATTATCAAGAATATTAAATGCTTGAAATTAATCAGCCAGGAAGTTTGGTCAACTACTCTACTTTCTTTTCACTGTTGAATATTACTAGCTACTACTATTTTACGTGATAACGACATGGATATCAAACAGAAATAGTAGGGTAATTTCTTCCAGGAATAAGTTAAATATCTTCTAATGTACTAATTCTACTACGATTAGGAGTTATATTATATTGATGGGCCTTTGGCAGAATTTTCTACAACTTCAAGAAATGTTTTCTTCATTTCAAATGTATAAAAAATATAATTTCTTTACCACCAGTTTTTCGTGAGACCCTGAAAGCGGAGCACGACACAGATGGAAACAAGCGAGTAGCAACGAATATAGTGAATGGTTACCACATCAAAATCCACTTCTCCATCTAACATGTAGTCTTAATTATGCCAAATCGCTCAGATATTAATTAAGTGCTTGACTTTAGTTTACCTAATATATGCATATTATAACATTATTAACTTTTTGGTTATCTAACTACAACTTTCTTGAAAGAGATTGATTTGTAGTTAATAATATTTGACATGATTAACTCTTTGCGAATGGGTGACGACATTAGCAAATACTATCATGCATGCACTTGATGAAAAAGGTGGTAATTTCTTGGTAATAAGGGCTTGTATCAATATGACTCGTTAACATGCCTGAATTTGTTTTCGCTAGACTTCAGATTTTAACTTTTCATGGGTGTGGGAAACTCATTAAATTGTTCTTTCTAAAGAAAAATACAGTGATTTCAGATTTTGAGGGGAAACTTCTCGTATTGACACATAAACGTAACTTTTCTAAACTTATACGATGAAACTATGGAATCCGCTTAAATAAAATAAAGTACTATATAACAGGGTCAATATATGAATCTGAATATGAATGATTACTAATTATTTATTATAGATTTAAGATGATACTTGATTTTTAAGTAATAGAACCCGTATAATTTTACTAAACCAACAAAAACGTTCATAAATATACTCCTATATAAAACATAATCACCATGTTATCGTCATTAACTCATGTGTATAATATATGCATAATTTATGTATAAACTATGTACGTGGCTAAAAAAAAAATAATGAATGTGATCGGCTATTTATGTAAAGATAAATCTGCTCGCCCCTTCAATAATATTCTTAATTTCTTTCTCCTTCCTTCTTTCAGGTCATGAGATGGAGGACTTCTGATTGGCATCGGAAAGCTATGAAAACACAAGCAAGTGACCTGTAATATTCCTAACTTAAATATCATTCCATAATCTAGAGAACGAATTTGAAATTGCCATAACTCACCCACGAACATAGTAAAAGTCCACACAATACATAGTTAGCTTCTCCTCTCTCAGAAAATGTACTCCATAACAACAAAAGATGATATGAACCCCTTAAGCTATTCAAAATATGAGCCAATTAAAATGAAAATGGTGCTAATTAGTTACATCTTTTCTTAACATAGTACTCCTATGCATTAAATATCTGAAACATGCATATATCTATGTATAATCTTAGCATTCTACACAGCTTCTCCCAAGTTGTGGCCTTGGCGTGTGGCGATTATTCGCCCCAGAACCTGGATAATCATTGATCTCAGCTTCCATTACTCTTCTTATTGTTTCTTCTACTTCCAACCTCTCCTCCATATTTGCCTAACAATTTTAAATTTAAAAAAATAAATTTCCATCAGACTGATATGATTCCAAATGTAAAAGGAAAATATAATAGCTTTTCTATAGGCTAAAGATAAGAGAATTAAGTACCATATGGGTATTCTCCAACACCTTATGTTCTTGAGATATGTCCACTAGCAAACTTCTGCTCCCTGTAAATAAAAATCGTGGCTCATAAATAATCATTGATCAATAAAATAAAGAAGTTGCACTAAGTGAGATTGTTGAAAAATTAACTTACTTGTGACTGGGATTGCATGAGAAAAGCAAAGAAAAGCCACAAATAAATGAAAGAAAGGGCCAGCCATGGCTACAAGAACTGATCTTAATCTTACTATGTTTTTCAGTTGTAATAGTAATTCCTAGGTTTTGCTGCAACAGGGCAGGCTATTGCTCCATTTTATACATGCTTATTACGGACATATGGGCACAAACACAATATGGCAAAAAAGGCAGTTTGTAAGTTTCTTTTTGTTGCGGCAATCAAATTCACACAAAGTCAAAAAGGTATCAAGAAAATGAATTTCATGGAAGACATGCAACACTATTTAATTAGTAACTAGTACACATAACGCGGTTTACATGATATCTTTTCCAAATCTTTCTTCCCAATTTCCTTTTTGCATGTGAACGGTTGAAATGAAACCTACGAACAACAACAACCTAATATAATCACACTAATGGGATCTGGGGAGGAAATGTGTACGAAGACTTTACCCCTACCACATGAATAAAAAGACTGTTTTCGATAGACCATCGACTTCCTCCCTCCAAAAATTAACTATCTTGCTCTTAGGCTGACCAGAACCAACTCACTCTTCTCGTTGATATGAAACCGAAAAAGCCAAAAAAAACGAGGGCATTTGCCTTTTGGGGTTTAAGTGGAAACTATGATGAGGAAATTTATTAAGTCAAAGTGGGGAACAAAATATGAGCACACTGTGTTAGTGGAAGGTGACAAAATAATGATGTGTCTCAATAACACTACTTGCGTACTAATTCTTAGGGATGCCTTAGTGGAACGTATAATGAATGGTCTCTGTTGCGCGTACGTTACCAAATTCCACATAAAAAGTATAAAGCAAAAAGAAGTTAGAGTTAAATAATTTTAATAAATTTTAATGGTGTGAGACATTTTAGAAAAATCTTACAAGTTAATCCAAATCAAATAATATTATACGAGTTTTTTTTGAACCGTTTTAGCCCTCACTTTCATGGATATGTTGAATTGTTTTTTTTTATATATATACATAATCGAAACAAAAGAGTCCCATTATCAGCAAAATATTAAACAACTCAGTGTTTATGAATCCCATGCATCACGCAAGAACATTATCTAACGACAGTTCAAATTTTCCAGGGCTTAATTTTTTTATTCATTCTTTGTTAAAAGTATTTGTTACTGGCCAGATGTTAGGCTTATAATTTATCCAAATATGTAATTTGATGGGTTGTCCATTTCACATCAAGCAGATGAATATTTATGTTCTGGTAAGAATCCACTATTCCTGTTAATGCTTTAGCACCAAAACTTTCATTTCATTCTCTATCAGTTGCCATCATTTTTTATTTTTCTTTTAGAGACATTAATTACTCCTTCATGGTTTACAAGCATATTCGAGCCAGTTTACTTTTAACGCACAAACACTGAGCTTTTGGGAAACAAAATCATAACCTAGTTAATTAACCCTTCACGTCTTTTCATATATTTGAGGGGCCAAAATCCTTTCTATCAAGGTGGAGTTTGTCTGAAATTCTGAAGTTTTTGAGTTTGCAAATTCAAAATTTAACTCACCGTGGCGTGGACTAGCAACCCTTTAATTTGGGCTGTGGAATTCTATACCTGTTAAGGCTGAACTCGGCCGAGGCAGCCCGTTTTAAAAGCTCTAAAATTATAGCTAGTTTGGCCAAGCTATTTCTGGTTACCTTTGATCAAAAGTGTTTTCTCTTTTTAAAATTAAAGTGTTTGACCAAACTTTTAGAAGAAAATAAAGTGCTTTTGAGTAGAAATAATTTTTGAGAAACTAAAAAAAGTAGCTCTACTTTTTTGAAGCACTTTTGAAATAAATATACAAAGAAATACTTTTTAAAAATTTGTCTAAACAATAATTGTTGTTCAATAGTATTTTTCAAATTGATTAGCTAAACATAAACTACTTCTCATAAAGTACTTTTTATTAAAAATATTTTTTCAAGAAAATCGCTTATCAAAATAAGCTGATTTTAGAAAGGACAACCAAATACGCTATTAGGCTACTATCCAAAACCCAAAACCAGTTGAGTTGGTCGTGAAACCAAATATTAGTATACTAGTATCTATGAACGTGCGTTGCACGTTAATAATGGCACGTGATGATTTAAACATTTATTTATATGAAAGAACAATAAATTTTAATTAATAAGAGAGATTTTATGTATAATAATACAACAATCATCTAAATGCTGAAAAATATTATTACATTAGCATATACATGAATTTAAAATAAAAGGACATCATCAAAACTTACATAAATGATCAATTTGGTCATGTTAGTTAGATAATTATGTATTATAGTTTAAAAGTGTTTAATGTGATGGTATCTTAACGAATACTTATTTGTGGACAATATTTTTTTGTGTATGTTTCCTCCTAATGCTTTGGTTGCTCTGCTTTAACCAGAACTCTTGTTGTCGATCTTGATATCCCTCTTGAAAGTGCAAAATACAGTTATTCGTGCAAGAAAATATATTACGGTAAATATAGTCCAATATTTAGGATGTTTATCCTTGTGCTTTATTTATTATATTTGCAAAACATAAACATACTAAAAATTATTTTCACACAAATTTAAAAGAATATTCCTTAGTTTTGGAAGAAGAAAGATGAATTCAAGGATAAGAATATACTTAGAAACACATTGACCAGTACCATAATTTTTGCATTTATGACGTTATTGTCAAAACTTCTATATACCATTTGTGTGCTATTACATAAGTTATTCGGGGTATTTAAGTTTTTCAGCAGCATGACAGACATATTTTTCTTCAAAATCAACTTATATACAACGGAAGATCAACTTAGTCTATTATATATATCGTGATACTAACATACGGAAGAAATAATAAACTTGACAACAAACATGTATGGTAGAAGGTCGTTTGGTATTAAAATATTTAAGTATTCTTCTTGATAATAATTATTGGTATCATTTTATGTTGAGTCAAAAACAAAAAAATATTTTATTTTTACTATAAAATTTTGCAATCAACCTTTTATTGAATTGATCAACATATTCGTTTTTGTTAGCTAAGATGTCTTTTTAATTCTATCATGTGGTTTGCACAAATTACGTTTTAATCTAATGATAGAAATATTTCTCTTATTAAATGCACTACTATTACCATTGGGATTGATAACCAAGTGTTTAGGAAGAACCAAATCATCTTTTATTGGATGATCTTATTCGTTTCCGCCGCGAAGCAAGAAGACACTAAATACTGGATCCGTTCTTACTTTATATTTATTGTCAGTTAAATATTTTCATTTGAGGTCAGAAGTATAACTTTGGCATGCTAGCTTTTACATTCTCTGCTTTTGTCGATTTTGGAACTATCGGTAGTACTTGACATAAATTACATCTCAAACCATTAATTTTTCACCAAACGGTTAATTAGAATTTAATGTATCTCTAGAAATCCGTTTGACACTTAGCCATAAGTGTTTCATCCCATATTATCAAATTTGCTTTCCTTATAAATTTAGCACCATTGCTCTGCTTTGATATATTTGTGATGGTTATTTAAGTTGTTTGAAGAGGTATATCAAATCTAAAGTGAGTGGCTTCACAATTAAATCGTTGTTGGTACACCGCTTGCTATTATTGCAAACAGTGTCATGCCTCTTGATATGATATTTGCAAGTAATGCATGATATAGAAATATTATTTCGATTTCGCCGGAGGCATTTACAAAGAATAATCCCGTTATAGCATAGTCGGCTCTTTATCATATAGTCTTGAAAGCTTGTTCTTGTTTAGGATTTAGCTTTGATTGTGCTTTCTTAGACACTTGTATAGCATTTTGATTCTTAATAATATATTAACCTTTTTAACTTTGTGTTTTAACGCTGTTTTTATGGAATAGATTTATGTACCCTAAGATTTGTTTTTACTTGAATAAGAATTTTACTCATGTGATCAATCTAAAAAATAATTGAATTGGATTCTCTTGCTAAATAATTAATTAAAAAATTTAATTATTTGATTTTAACATAAAAAATAATTTATTATATGCTGATTAAGATCTTAATATTAGTTCATCTCTTGTTTTGAATATTTAATCTTAATTATATTTTTATCCACCATAAATTTTATTTTTAAAGAGTAAAAGAGTGATATAACATTTTAATTTTAGATCTTTATGTCTGTAGAATCATTAGTGGTATTGACTCTTACCAACCATCTTTTTCTCTTTCTCACACATTTATATTCTTAAATATTTTCTTAGTTATTATTTAATAATTAGGTATTTTTTAATATTACACAAAAAATTGATAAAAAAATATTATTTGAGTAGGAAAATAGTTCAAATATAATACAAAAATATATTATCGTGGGAGTATTTTTTTCCCCTCAATTTCAACTCTTTATGCAGTCCATTTGATATTACTTTTATTTTTTCTTAGTATTGGACATTATGGAGTGGTAATGTATTGCCAATACAGAGGATTCTTGTGAAATTAATTTTATTAAACCTTCCTAAATATTTTTAATAAGAATTTAATAGATAAAATTTTATTAATTTTAAAATCTTAATATTAAAAATTAGCATAGAAGGTATTGTAGTCCAATATGTTATTGCAGTTATGTCCTTTCCTTATGAGTTCTTCCGTTTAATATTTTAGAGCTATTTTGGTATATTATTATTGTATTTATGCTTTTATAATAATATAGGCTCTCATTTTTTAAATGAGTTTGGATAATATAATACATTCTCAAATTAAATTAGTAATAGGACATTATAATACCTTTTCAAATTAAATTAGTAATAAAATTTTTTAAGAGTTATATCCTAAAAGTAATAGGATTACATGACTAAAAATATTTACTTGTTCAATTTTATATGAATTAGACAACTCGAAAGTAATTATACTAATAGGATTCCTAAAAATAATCATGTAGGATTCCTAACGTGTAGTATTATGTTCTAAAGCTAATAGGATTACAAGGCTAATATATAGAATTTCGATTATGTCCTTTTATTATGAGTTATTATTCTTAATATTATAAGGTTATTTTTGTAAACCGACATTGTATTCATACTTTTATAATAATATAGATAGATATAAATATAGATAGATTACTCAAAAAGCATAAGCTTTTGAATTTGTTTCGGAAAATGTTTCTAAACGCCCATTAAAAGCAGGGGCAGCCAAAGAAGATTGGTGGCCTAAAGCCAATTTTTAATTTGGGGCCTTTTAGAAGGGAAAAAAATTATCATAACATCGATGATTTATTCCGATGTTCCTACACATAGAACAACACAATTTAGCGCAATTGTCGCATAATAACTCACTTAAACCAATAAAATATAGGACGAGTAATGTGCTAAAAGCATAAAATTTTGGCTTAACATCAGTTGTTAATAGTTTCTTTTATAAATAATTTAGTCTCTCTTAAGATATTGTTGATCTTAGATAATAGAACCAAATTCATATAGATACCTCACTAATGATGTCACTCGTAAAATTTAAATAATGAAAAGTTTTATATTCGCGACAAGGGTTTAGGGGGAGTGATTCTCTTTCTGCATTTTTTGCTCAAACGGTTACATCACTACTAAATTAAAAGTTATCTTAATTTTTTATAAAATATTTTATTTTTTATTTTAACATACCCAATATATTTAGACCCTACCTTTAAAGATTATTGTGAAATGTATTTGATCCAACTTACCTTAATTAAATATATTGGGTTCGAGTCCTGTGGTTAAAAAAAATCTTGTTAAAGCCTGTTCTCTGTTTTACTAGGCCTTACGCGATACGAATCTAGATTAGTCGGGGTCTCAATACAAATACGAATAGAAAAATAAGAAAAATTTAGGGGCCTAAAGCCTTTGCTTTAGTGGCTTGACCATCGGGCCGTCCCTGATTAAAAGTAGTGCTTATATATCAGAATGCAATGCCTATAATACTGATAAATAATGGATTAGCAGGACAAAGGGTGACAATCTGGGGAAGAAATTCTCAGTACTATAATTGACCTTGTCCAAAGGCCTAAATCTAGGTACAACGCAATCATTTTGAACAAAGAACTTTTTTTCCCTGCTTTGAGGCTTTTGTTTCCTTTTCTGAAACGTAAAATAAAAGAAAATTTATTTGGGCAAGAAAATAAATCAAGTGTTTTCTAAATAAATAAACTATTAGTGCAAGGTTAATGAATAATTTAAAAATCTTTTGAGTAATTGCTAACATGAGTGGGCGAAATGAATTCAGGCCATGGGTCGCAGTTCAGACCCAACATTGGGGAAAAGGTTTGATTTTGTTACCAAGAGGAATATTAAGAGAAATGTATATTTTTAGTCATTTCTAAAAATAATAGTCGATAATATATATATATTTTATATACATTTTGGCTAGCGAATGCAATTGATTTCGGCTGACTAACCAGTTTTGTAATTTTTTCAATATTTTATGGGTATCATGGAGAGCAAAATTTATTTATAGCCACTCGGGCCAAACTTATATCACCCAGTAGTCACAAAATGACCCATACAAGTCATAACCTAAAAATAATAACAATGGCTAGCAACTGAAAAACCTGAAAGTGGTGCCACTGAGGAAAATCGGAGTAGCCGCGGCGAGAATTAGTAAACATGAAGATAGCAGAGGCAAGAGAGAAACAGAAGGAAGCAAATCGGAAGATGATAATCAAAATGCTGAAACACCGAAGCTTATGTACGGACACTGTGAGTGAAAGTGTGACGGCGACGATGTAACACTATATTCAAGAAACAATGACAGATTGAAAGACTTCATAGTTATACGCAGGCAACAAAATCTTATCCAGTACTCCAAGAAAGATGCACACAATAAAAAAGAGGATTTTTTTTCTTCCGTTTCCCTTTTGGGATTAGTCTTTTGTTCCAGAAAAATGATGATCAGGACACAGAAAAAGCTAAAGGAACAAAGAGTTTCTGAATCTAATACCAAAGGCTGCACCTTTTTCTTTACAAAATTGAAACTTTTTCAAATTTTCATCTTGTAATCTAGTATATGTATCTCAATCTAATTATACAACAACACACCCTTTGCCAAGTCCTATTATATAAACTGTACACATAATTCTGAATAAATAAAAATTTCCAAATACTAAGAAAAAAGGGAACTGAAATTTAAAAGGGTTTTTCCAAAAAGAAAATAGAAGCTCATCATCGTCTTTTTCTTTTCTTTTTTCTTTATCTTTTAGCGAATTAACGGTGCATTGATAAATAACAGGAAGAAATGGGAAAGTAAGAAGCTTTTAGTGTTGTGTTTCAATGGAGTTGTATGGTTTTGAGTTGGGAGTTTGAAATCACGAGAAATAACAGAAAGTTTTATGATTATTCTTTCTCAGCATAACGTTGAAATATATACAAAATAGACTGTCACTATAGAAAATATATACTAAATAGACTGTCACTATAGAAAATATATACTAAATAGACTGTCACTATACAATTTATATACAATAGACTGTCACTATACAAAATATATACAAAATAGACTGTCACTATATAAAATATATACAAAATAGACTGTCACTATATAAAAAATATACTAAATAGACTGTCACTATACAAAAAATATACAATAGACTGTCACCGTACAATTTATATACAATAGACTGTCACTATACAAAACATATACTAAATAAACTGTCATTATACAAAATATATACAAAATAGACTGTCACTATACAAAAAATATACAAAATAGACTGTCAGTTTGTCACTATACAAAAAATATATAAAATAAATTATCACTATACAAAAAATATATAAAATAGATATTTCGGACTATTAGATGTAAAATATTTGGACCGGAGGGACATTTTATGTCAAAGAAGAAAAATATGAGCTATTAAAATTTTGAGGGGCTACATAGGGGCATTTTCTATATCTTGAACTTAGAGTCAAATTTCTCGGGGATTTTTCCTAACTGTACTATATTAGAAACTTATTAACTACTTTTCTTTATGTCCCTTAAGAGTTACATTGTGTATCTATATTTACTATTTATGTACAAAATCGTGATAAAATAATGATCCCTTAAATATAGGGATTAATTTGTAACTGTATCCCCTCATCCCCATCTATCTGCTTAATTAGCCTCCTACAATCACGATTTTCTTCCCAATTTCAAAATATTTTAAAGTCATTCTCTCTTTCATACAAATCAACCAATCTCTCTCTCTCTTTCGTACAAATCAAACTATTATCTCTCTAAAATTATAGCATCATATATATCTCTGAATCAATTCTACCAACAACTATTAAAAAGTTTCAACTATTGACAAATCCATCGACATTATCTCTAAAATTGAAGGTAGAGAGGTCTGTCATTGACATACCATTGAAAAGTTTTGACGCTTTGAATTAGATATCCAGATTTTACGAATTTGTGATTTTCTTGGAATGGGTGTTCTTAAAAACGATTAAAAATATCCTTTAGGGTTCATATCTCAATTTTAAGGGAGATTGGTTAAGTTTAAAGTTGGTTTTAGGTAGAACTTCAAATTGAAACTCGAGCAAGAAGAAGTTTCGGAATTGTATTACGATTTTATGATAAATGAATCATAATTATATATGAATTGTATTTGATACATCAATACCTAAGATAATTATGATACAATACTGATACTATTATAATACAATATTGTATCATAATTTAAGTTTAGAGTTGGTTCTAGCCGGATGTTTTAGATTGAAACTTAAAAAAGATGAAGATCAAAATTGTATCATAATTAAGAATTGTATCACGATTGTATCATAATTGTATCATAATTTTTACCTAAAATAATAAATGATACAATACTAATACAGGTATAATACGATATTGTATCAGTTTAAGTTTAGAGTTGGTTTTAAGTTGTATCGTAATTGTATCAGAAATGTGTAAGAATTCTTTCAGGATTGTATCAAATTTGTATCTGAATTATATTTGATGCATCAATACATGAAAGAATACTTGATACAACATTGATACAAGTACAATACAATCTTGTGTCAGAATTATATTAATTTTTAGAGTAGTAACGTGTATAAGTAGAAAATTTTCAGATTTCCTATAATTACTGTGATGGATCTTCAAAATTGTATTGGATCGAAAATGTTATCGTACAAAAAATAACCATTTCCTTGATTCCATTTCTATGGGGAGTATGGCTTCTTTTTTGGTTCAAGACTTTTTTTGTCCATTTGTATTTTTCTTGTGGCTTCTTATACCAGAAGCGAGTGTCTAGCTTGTATAGAGTTTTCGAAAAATTAAAAGAAAGAATTTAGTAAAATAATATTGGAAGAAGAAGTTGCTTCCAGATCTGCGTAGAAGAAAAGGGAGGGAGGGGAGTAGAGAAAAAAAAGGAAAGGATATAATTCAATCCCTTAATTGAAGGTGTTAATAATGGGGTGAGAGCTTTTTAAGGGAGAATACATACAGTTTGTAAAAAAAACCTAAATACTTTTTAAAAACTACAAAACCTAGAGAAAATAGATAAATAAGTTTCTATTATAGTATACATAAGAAAATCTCCCAATTTCTCGAGCTACTTTGCGGCCTTGCGGGTATTGAACTGTTGAGGTCCAACAAGAGCTTGTTGGAAGCCAGCCTATCCCAATCTAAGGCCCAAACTCAACTCAAACATAAAAGAGTCCGTGGGAAGTACTATTGAGTATGAAGTAAATTGAGAATCCTTTCTTCATCCAATAATATCTACATTAATCAATTTTGGAATTCTGGAGAGACGTGATCTGCCAAGAGTTCCTCCTATCAAAATGTGCTTTATTGATATTTTTGCTAACTTACGGGGAAATGTTTTTGAAATTAAAGTCCCCCTACTGATGCCATTGATAAATGGAGAATTAATGTTAATCATAGAAAAATAGGAGCATCGTACAGCATAAAATAACTGTATTCGGAACTAGCATGACTACAAGATAAAATAACAAAAGTGGATTTGAATTTGGATTTGGGTCAATTTTGCTAGTTGTTCGTCGAGAAAATTACACTCTATAGCCCCTCAAAATTTTAATAGCCCATGTTTTTTTTCTATTGACCCGAAATGACTCTCCGCCCCAAATATATTACATCTAGTAACCCGAAATATCTATTTTATATATTTTTTTATATAATGACAGTCTATTTAGTATATTTTTTGTATAGTGATAGTCTATTTAGTATATTTTTTTTGTATAGTGACAGTCTATTTTGTATATATTTTGTATAGTGACAGTCTATTTAGTATATTTTTTGTATAGTAACAGTCTATTGTATAAAAATTATACAGTGACAATCTATTTTGTATAATTTTTGTATAGTGACAGTCTATTGTATATAAATTGTATAATGACAGTCTATTTTGTATATTTTTTGTATAGTGACAGTCTATTTTGTATATATTTTGTATAGTGACAGTCTATTTTGTATATATTTTGTATAGTGACAGTCTATTTAGTATATTTTTTGTATAGTGACAGTCTATTGCATAAAAATTATACAGTGACAGTCTATTTTGTATAATTTTTGTATAGTGACAGTCTATTTTGTATATATTTTGTATAGTGACAGTTTATTGTATATAAATTGTATAGTGACAGTCTATTTAGTGTATTTTTTGTATAGTGACAAACAGACAATCTATTTTGTATATTTTTTTTTATAGTGACAATCTATTTTGTATATATGTTGTATAGTGATAGTCTATTTAATATATTTTTTGTATAGTGACAGTCTCTTGTATAAAAATTGTACAGTGACAGCCTATTTTGTATAATTTTTGTATAGCGACAGTCTATTTTGTATATATTTTGTATAGTGACAGTCTATTTAGTATATATTTTGTATAGTGACAGTCTATTTAATATATATTTTGTATAGTAATAGTCTATTTTTATACATGTGATTATTTCTTCTTTTTCATTATCTTCTTTTCTTTTTCTTTTTCGGGTCCAAGTGGTGTTTTGTAAGTAAAGAACTTTTAAAGTGGGTATTGGTAGTGGGTTGAGATTTTAATGGTGGTTGGAAGTTACAAGTATAATTTCATATAAAGTTGTATATACACAATACATATATAAAAATTGTATTTACATTGTTATATGTATATGTATTGCATTATGTATAACAATGTGCTTATAAAAATGTATATAGATTATTAGATACTATATAGAAATTGTATATACACTATTATATATAGTCTAAAATTTATATATAAAGTGTACCCTTCATTTTTCATTGTATCGTATCCCTAATATATCATTAGTGTATCCTGAGCACCTTTGTATATCTGAAGTGTATAGACTGTTTTACGATGTAAGAAAAATGACATTTTGCTCCACGATGTATAAAAGTGTATATACATTTTTATACATAATTTATACACAAATGATACATATTTTGCAAATGTATTTTTGTATAAAAATTGGATATAACCATTAAATATGTATAGAAGGTGTATATTTACTGTTATGTAGTATATAAATATTTTATATACAGTATTTTCTGAGTTTGACAATGTATTTTTAGTGTATTTCAAATGTATTGTGTCTCTTGAGTGTATACATTATTTACATAATTTATAAAAGTTGTTTATGCACTGACCTGGTTTTATTCTTATTTTCTTCATCTGCAATCAAACTTTGAAAATCAAATTCTCATCCCCAAACTTCTAACACTCGAAGAATACATTTTAAATTATAGTCGAAATTATAATATTTATTGTAATATAGGGAGGGATGAACATATATGTTTAAAAAGAAAAAAAGTGTTAGAAAGTGTGTTGGATAAAGAAATGGGTGAAAGCCTATGGAGATTTGAGTATTGGAAGTGGGTGATGAAGGAAATTTGAGGTAACAGAGAATGAAAAAGAGTTGCAATCTGAACCATTTATTTTTCTACTTAAATTCGGTTTGTACCAAAAATTGGATCAGCATTTGTAGTTTTAAGCCCTTTAAGTGATTCTGGAAAAGAGATTTCATGTGTTCAAACTACTCGCTGAGTTTCAGTTTTCACATGTTAGCCGATGTAAGTGTATTTTCGACTACAAAGTGTTGTATTAAATATTGGCTAGCTATTGTCAAACATTTTGGCCGGGCGGCCAATTATGTCAGAAGCCCTTGTTCGTCGAACCCGCTAGTGGGAACTTGGGCATGGGCTAAGGTATTTCCTTCTAAGTGGCTCCAAATTATTTTTTGATTCACAAAAGAATCTTTTAAATATATCTACATACATATATACACACACGTATATATATGTCATGACAAGTTAAATCTAAATATCCAAATTGTATACGTTATAAATTCTATAGCTATACGGCATTTAAATATCCAAATTATCTTTATTTGCAACAAAAGATTATAAGCAGATAATTTTGCTCATGCTCTAACAATTTACGGTCTAAAGTAATGGTCAATTTGCTCCAAAACATTTTCCTAACTTGCGTCTGCAACCTTGAATCTTTGGAATAATTGAGGCAAAAATAGCAGTGTCTGGCCTTAATATGCTGAACAACCTTTACACCAATACAACAGCAAATAGAAGACAAAAGTGGATACAACATGATCTGTTTTATCAATTGAATCATGTCGACAAAAATATTTCTCTAGCTTTTGATTGCAATTAAAGTCAATAATTTAAGGAGTTTGTGTTGTCCCTATTAATATTGATAGGATAACGTCGATTTTCAGGAAAGAATTCTAAGAAAATATACGTGACTTACACACCATAACAAAAAATGACCCATGTTTTTAAGTTTTACCGACCTAACTCATATTGTACATATTTTGAAAACACTAGCAAATTCAAAATCTGTGTTCTTACAACCATTGTTTTTAAAAGCTATGAAGTTAAATTTGTGTTCTCACAACTATTGCTTTCACTCTCTCTTCTTCTCACATCTTCTATATATGCTTCAAGGGACCGTCCGCCATTACCGCTTCTCCCCCTGTATCACCTGGTTGTAATGTAAGAAAATTGAAGAGTAGAAGTCCACCGTTGAAGGTCATTTAAAGCTTTGCTTTCGAAAATAAGATTTTTTGAGTTTGTTAGTTATTTGGATTGGGTGTTGTTCCAATTGATTGGAAATATCAAAAGGAGTTCAAAATTTAAATTTGAAGTGATTTGGAGTAGATTTGAGTTAAATTTCAGAAAAAGACGCAAGGAAGAAGACGAAGTCAGTTTTTTTGTATAATTATGTATAATCTTGTATAATAGTGTATAAGAGTGTATAAACATATCTTATACACTATTATACACTTTTATATACCTTTATATAAGTGTTTGTAGACGAACTTCTTCCACGATTTTCAGTTGCAATTCTTGTTCAAAACCCGTCCAAATCTCCATTAAATGACTTCAGATTTTATATACAACCTCCTTATACTATTTCTAACAAGTCTAAATAACACTCACTCCAAATTTCTCATAAAATCAAATTCGAAATTTAAACCCACATATTTAAGCTTGTTAAAAATCTAATTTTCACCACCAAAATGGATTTTGTTTGTTGAACTAATATTTGAGTCACAGTTACTTATTCGAAAATTAACTTAAAAGCTTGAGCAATCTTTTTTAAAAATTAAATAATAATTTCGAGAACTTATTGGAGTTGAATGTTGAATCTTAGCCAATTATTTTTGGGCTAGTTGGGTAAATTAAAATATGGGCTATAAAATTAAAAAATAGGAAACCTAGTTGTTCTTATGTGAAATTTTCCCTATTTTCAACTAAAACGGGTCTCTTATCTAGCAAACAAGAAGAGGAAAAATAAAAAGAGAAAAGCGACAATCCTCAAACATGACTGTAAAATGCGCTATAATGTACATATTACACAAACAACTATTCCTTTTACACAGGGAGGTCAGCCCACAACCACAACATCCAAATGTGCATACTAAAATTTAGTATCAGCCTTATTCCTCGGTCAATTTTCCATATTGCTATGGATTGAACTCCACGAATTTAACATCTTCTATATCAATGTTGCATGAAGCATCAACCATTGTCCGATGCTCGGTGTACTTGCCATTGTATCGGTAGACTTCCAAGTCACCCCATAGTGTTGGTGCAGTTTCATTGGTCATATAAAACCGTCAAACTAAAAAGATGCAAAATGGCAAAGCAAGCATCTTAGAATCTGAACGAAAAAGAATGAATGAAAGGATTAAGTTCACCATTAAGAAATATCCTGTCCTTCAACCAATTATGATTGGGAACATATATACTTAGGGGTAACTAGATCCTGAGTACCATTGAGGCTATATCAACCAATTATAATCTCACTCTATCTCACAACTTTTAATTCATTTGTATACTCTGTAAGTATAAATAGAGAGATTTGATAGTTTGAGGCATGATTCAACGAGTAACTGAGGGCATTCAAGAACGCTAACTCCACTTTTCTCTACTCTATGACCTTAGAATGAATCGGTATACATGTAATGCGAGAGATATTATAGCATAATAAAGGAAAATGGAAAAAAAGAACCTGCTCTTTTCAGCACTCACTTTGGATAGGTCCCCTTTTTCAAGTGAGAATCGGATGCTAACAACTTCTTTGGATATTGGTTGAAGCTGCAATAATCCCAGAAGAAAGCAACAAAAGCAGAACTAAAGAGTCAGCAAAAAAGATAAAGAAAGAAGAAAACAGATAATGAGCTGTAGAAACTAAGCAATCATTCCTATGTCTATTATGCAAATTAACATAAATCCAGAAACTAAGCAACAATGGTATAGAGAATTAGGACTTACTATACACAAGGTCACAACAATGAGGGGCTGAGCAAATAACTCAGCTGTTTTAATCTAGCAATGATCGTTTCAAAGAAAAAAATTGCCTCTTGTGTCTTGAACCCCATTTATCTTCGTCACAAACAGGTCTACTTTTCACGGGGAAATTTTGCCAAACAGGTCTTGAAGGGAACATGAGAAAAAACCTGATCCTAGTACAAAACAACACTAATCCACAATATTTTTGATCCACACAACTCAGTTATATTAACTGAAACTGGGTAACCAATAAGAAAAAATATATATGAATAAATCTGTAAGAAGAAGAGAAGAGACAATTGGAACATGAAGAAACAATAGGTTAATGGGATACCCAATACTATGTGGGGCTCATATTAAAGAAAAACAAAGAAGAAAATGGGAGGTGCCTAACTTTGTTGACAACTTTGTTGAAGAAAATGGGAGGTGCCTAACTTTGTTGACAACTTTATTGAAGAAAATGGGAGGTGCCTAATTTTGTTGAAAAATTATAGGACTAAATCAACAACAAAACATCTTATTTGTAGTAGTTGAATGACATCTCTTACTATAAATAGAGGCCTCCATTCTTCATTTCAATCACACCAAAATAAGAGAGAAGCAATAGAAGTTAGAGAGAGTAATCTACATATTGTAGTCTGTGAGATAAATAGTGAGTGTGAGTAATATTGTAGTGAAGTATTTTAAATAAAGAGTGTTATTTCTTTCAAGATTGTAGTAGTCTCTTGACACTACTAAGTTTTAATATTATAGTGGTTATATTGCTCCACTCGGGTATTGTATTTTACATATTAAAAGAGTTGGTGACGTTATTACTCTCTTGTGTTATTATTATTTATCGTGGATATTATTCCTGGGCGGGATTATTATTTTTCCCAATAACGTGGTATCAGAGCCATGACAAATAATGGTACGCTGTCTTTTCAGTACCCCGTCTCACAAAAGATAATTATGAAAAATGGTGTCTACGTATAAAAGCCATTCTTGGCTCTCAGGATGTGTGAGAAATCGTAGATATAGGGTACGCAAAACCCGATAATGAGAAAGCTCTGCCTCAAAATAAAAAAGATGTCTTGAAAAAGACAAGGAAGAAGGATCAACAAGCCCTCACGCTCATCCATCAATATCTGGATGATGCCATGTTCGAGAAGGTGGTAGATGCTACCACCTCAAAGGAAGCTTGGGAGATTTCACAAAATTCTCTTCAAGGAGTTGACAAGGTGAGGAAGGTAAAACTTCAAACTCTAACGGCTGATTTTAAAGTTTTAAAAATGAAAGAATCCGAATGCATTTCAGATTATTGTTCAAAAGTGAAGGCTGTTGTAAATCAATTAAGAAGATATGAGGAGGACATAAAAGATGTCCGTGTGGTAGAAAAGATCCTTCGCATTTTAACACCTAAATTTAATTTTGTGGTGTGTGTTATTGAGGAGTCTAAAGATTTAGACTCTATGATGGTAGAGCAATTGGAGGGTTCTTTACAGGCCCATGAAGAAAAGATCAAGAGGAGACAAAAAGTGCCATTGGAGCAACTTCTTAAAATCCTTCAAAGATTATGGAGGTGAAAAGAGCTATCGAGGGAATGGACGGGGACGAGGTCGTGGCAGTCATGAAAGAGGAAGAAGCAACGCTAACAACTTCAACAATGAAGTTATAATCCACCAGACATTCAGAGGTCGTGGTCGTGGACATAGAGGAGAAAGAGGACATGGCTACTACCAAAAAAATAATGGACAAAGGTATGACAAATCAAAAATTGAGTGTTATAATTGTCATAAATTTGGCCATTACTCTTGGGAATATCATAGCAATGTTGAAGAAAAAGCTAACCTTGTTGACGACAAGAAAGAAAAAGTTGAGTCAACGCTGTTGATGACACTCAAGGAAGAAGACAAGGATGATTGCAGCTCGTGGTATTTGGACAATATAGCAAGCAATCATATATGTGGATGCAAAGAGAAGTTTATGGAGATCAATAAAACGGTGAGAGGTAATGTGTCCTTTGGAGATACCTCAAAGATTCAAATTGAAGGGATATGTACGACTCTGATCTCTTGTAAAGATGGTAGTCACAAGTTAATTCAAGATGTTTATTATGTCCCAAAATTAAAAAGTAATATTTTGAGTTTGGGCCAACTTCTTGAAAAGGAATATGACATCCACATGAAAAATATGCATATTTCGCTGAGAGATTCAAGTGGAATTCTAATTACTAAAGTGCATATGACTAAGAATAGATTATTCTCTCTGAATCTTAAGACAATTGATGCAAAGTATTTGAAGGCTAATGTGCAAGATGAATCATGGTGTTGGCACATGCGATTTGGGCACTTAAATTTTGAAGCGCTCAAATCAATGGGAGAAAAGAACATGGTGCATGAGATGCCATTAGTAAGCTATCCCAATCAATTGTGTGAAGCTTGTCTTCTTGGAAAACATGCAAGGAGGAGTTTTTCAAAGGAGGCCATGTCAAGATCAACCAAGCCGCTTCAGCTTGTTCACACTGATGTGTGTGGACCAATCAATCCACCTTCCTTTGATAAAAGTAAATACTTTCTACTTTTCATTGATGACTTTAGTAGAAAGACTTGGGTTTATTTCTTGAACCAAAAATCTGAAGTTTTTGCTACTTTTAAAAATATCAAAATACTTGTAGAAAAAGAAAATGGCTATGAAATAAAAGCTTTAAGGTCCGATAGAGGAGGCGAATTCACTTCAAAAGAATTTAATGTCTTTTGTAAATCTCATGGAATTCGTCACCCTATAACAGTACTTTATTAACCCCAACAAAATAGAGTTGGAGAGAGAAAGTGTCACGACCCAAAATCCCACCACAGGAGTCGTGATGGCACTTAGTCTCTAAGACTAGGTAAGCCGATTTCCATTACATTTTTGAAGCCATTTTTTTTGAAACTAACAACGGAAATAATTACAATATACAACCTCCCAAGACTGGTAGTACTGAGTCACGAAGTCTAACTGAATACATAGAATGATCACGAGAACCGAATATACAATATTGTTTGATTACAAGTTAACAGTATAGTGAAATGAAAAGACTCCAAGGGACTGCGACGACCAAGCAGCTCTACTTTGAATCCTTACGATCCTACTTTAACTCTGCTCAAATCCGTTATCTTCAATACCTGACTCTGCACAAAAATATACAAAAATATAGTATGAGTACGCCATGGTCGGTACCCAGTAAGTATCAAGACTAACCTCAATGGAATAGAGACGAGGTAGAATCAAGACACTCACTAGTCTAATAATCTGTGCTATATAATATATAAAATACTAGAAACAGATAACAATAAGAGCAGGATAAAACAACCAGTGGCATGCGCAGCAAGACAACAAGAATACCATAAACATCACTCAACAATTAATAATACATGTGCGCCCAATTAATTCAAGTTTTTCAAATAAATATTCTTCACATAAAATTCTTCCAAATAACTCTCTTTCAAATATAGTTTTCTCAAATAATTATTTTTCAAATATAATTCTTTCAATAAATCTTTTCAAATATAATTTCCTCAAATAATTATCTTTCAAATACAATTCTTTCATATAATTCTTTTTGAATAAAAATCCTTCCAAATAAATATTTTGAATACAATTCTTTCAATTAAAAAATTACCATATGACACCTCATTTCATAATCATAAAAAAAATACGGGTCTCAGTCCATTTTCATATTTTTCGTAAACACGGGTCTCAACCCATTTTTATATTTCTATGGCACCTCGTGCCCATAGTTAAATCATATCATAACTACACGGACAATTCACGTGCCAATTATCATCATCATTTCATCACAACACCTCGTGCCCACATTTTATATCACAACTGCACGGACAATTCACGTGCCAAATATCCTCAATATTTACTCATGGCACCTCGTGCCCACATTTCAATTTATAATCTGCCTGGCAATAGCCACATGCTCTCAGTTTCAACATAAATCAGATTGTTATCAATTTTCCAATAACAAGACAAATTGCACAAGGTATAAAAGTAAACACAAGAAAATCACAACGTCACATGAAAATTATCAACACCACAACTCCACATCATCACATATCATCCCTGACAATAGCCACCCTTATTGCTCCTATTGCCACCCTTATCACTCCTATAGCCACCCTTATCGCTCCGCCCAGACAATATCAATAGCCACCCTTATCGCTCCTATTGCCACCCTTATCGCTCCTATAGTCACCCTTATCGCTCCGCCCAGACAATATTCTAACAAACACAACAACAGTGAAATATCACCCTTATACCCACATAATATCAACGGTGAAATGTCACCCTTATCTTACCAAAATAATAACTCACACAACACAATAATTTACATAAAAAATTAACATGGCAACATAATAAAATCAATTCATATAACAATTTGCCCAATGACCACAACCAAATTTCAAAGATATAACAAAAATCAATTAATTTCACAACAAATAGCCCAAGGCTCCACACAATATATATAACACCCAAAAATAATCAATAGAGATAGAAATTACTCAGCATAAAGCAAAACCTTCATTAATGCAAATTTAGATAATTATATTAACACTTATTCTTAAGCTCGCTTAAATTAATTATTTGCATAAGAAAATTCATATTGGAATTAATTTCCAAGAAATATTAAACCAACAATACTCACGAAATTTTATAAATATTTCAAGTAACAATCACATCAAATTATCATATAAAAACAAATTCAACAATAAGGATTTAGGCATGGTAAACAGATGATTTAATAGTTTTACACATTTTTCTAATTTACTACACAATAATGCCTAAGACTTTAATTCAATGAATTTTGCATATATAAGCCCGAGTACGTACTCGTCACCTCGCGTACACGGCTTTTTATATTTCACAAATGGCACATAAGACTCAATGCCTAAGGGGTAATTCCCCCACTCGAGATTAAGCAAGACACTTACCTTTTTGAAGTTAGGCTGTTATTTCAAAATAGCCTTCTTGCTTGAATTGACCTTCGGACAGCTCAAATCTATCCAAATTAATTGTATAACTCCATTAAAATTCGTCGAAAACAATTCCGGATAATAATATGTCGACTTAAAAATTTATTCTAAAAAGTCAATAAAAGTCAATGCGGGACCCGCCCCTCGGAACCCGATATAATTTTCATGAAATTCGAACATCCATTCCAATACGAGTTCAACCATACCAAATTTATCGAATTCCAATAACAACTCGACCTCCAAATCTTAAATTTTTTTTTTGGAAGATTTTACAAAAATTTTGATTTCTTCCATTAAAATCCGAATTAAACGATGAATATAATCATAGATTCATGAAATATAAACACTTTAGGATATAGAACACTTACCATAATCCATATGGTGAAAATCGCCTCAAAAATCGCTTCAATCCGAGCTCCATAGCTCCAAATATGTCAAAAATGGCTGAAACCTCAAAATATAGCTACTGCCCAGGTATTTACTCTTCGCGATCACGAAGCACAAAAATTTTCAGCTCCAAAATTACTCTTTGCGATTGCGGAAAACCTATCGCGATCGCGAAGAACAAACTCCCCCAACTCTTCCAGACAGCCTCTAGTATAATGGTCATAACTTTTTGTACAAAATTCTAAATTATAAATGGTTTAACTTTCTGAAAACTAAACACCAAGGGCTATAACTTTTATTTGTTGCTCATCTCCCAATTCCTTATATATTTCTAGATATAAGCTTCCAAAGTCAGCCTTGTGCAATAGAGATTTCAAAACTCTTCCCAGATAGCCTATATTATATCCACCATAACTTTCTGTACACAACTCTAAATGACAAATGGTTTAGTTTTCTGAAAACTAGACATCAAGGGCTACAACTTTTGTTTTTGGATCATCTCTAAATTTCTTATAGATTGCGAGATATAAGCTTCCAAATTTGGGTCAGTACAATAGAGATTTGTTCTACGCGATCGCAATTCACAAGGTCGCGAATGCGACCAAAAGTTCGCGATCGCGATGCACACCTCTGTAGGCAGAAACCAACAATTAAAAATGGCCTAAAAATGGTCCGAAATCACCCCGAAACTCACCCGAGCCCCTCGGGACCTCAACTAAATATACTAACAAGTCCTAAAACATCATACGAACTTAGTCGAAGCCTCGAATCACATCAAACAATGCTAAAACCATGAATCACACCTCAATTCAAACCTAATAAACTTTGAACTTTCAAATTCTATATCTTGTACCGAAATACATCAAATCAATCCGGAATGACTTCAAATTTTGCACACAAGTCATAAATGACATAACGAAGCTATTCCAATTTCCAGAATCGAATTCCGACCTCGATATCAAAAAGTCACCCCCGGTCAAACTTCCCAAAAATTTAACTTTCGAAATTTCAAGCTTAATTCCACTACGGACCACCAAATAATTTTCCGGACACGCTCCTAAGTCCAAAATCACCATACGAAGCTATTGACATCATCAAAATTCGAATCCGAGGTCGTTTATACATAAGTCAAATCTCCGGTCAATTATTTTTTCATTTAAGCTTCAAAAATGAGAATTGTTCTTTTAATTAAATTTCGAATCTTCCGAAAATCAAACTCGACCACACTCGCGGGTCATAATACATATTACGAAGCTATTCGAGACCTTAAGTCACTGAACGGGACGTAAATTCTTAAAACGACAAGTTGGGTTGTTACAGAAAGAATCGAACGATTCTTAATATGGTTAGATGTATGTTAAAAGCTAAAAATATGCCCAAGGAATTTTTGGCAGAAGCTGTATCTTGTGCAGTTTATTTGAACAACAGGTCTCCAACAAAGAATGTTAGAGATCAAATCCCTCAAGAAGCATGGAGTGGAAGAAAGCCAAGTGTCAAGCACTTAAGAATCTTTGGGAGCATAGCCTATGCTCATATGCCACATCAAGGGAGAGAGAAGCTTGACGATCGAAGTGTCAAGCATGTGTTTGTTGGCTATGATACGAGTTCAAAAGGGTACAAGCTATACAACCCAAGTAGCGGCAGGATGGTGGTAAGTCGCGATGTTGAATTTGATGAAGAATTGGTGGCATGGAACTGGGAAGCTCAGGAAGAAACTTCATATGATTTTCTTCCATACTTTGGTAATGAAGAAGAACCAGAGACCGTAGAACCTGTGTAGGATACAATTCCACCTCCTTCTCCAACAAATGTTGCATCTCCCTCTTCTCAAGAAAGTTCAAATGAACAACCGCAAAGGACAAGGAGTATTCAAGAGCTCTATGAGGACACAAAAGAAGTTACTAATTTTGATTTTTTATATTGTCTCTTTGCTGATAGTGAACCAATAAACTTTGATGAAGCTGTTGAAGACAAAAGATGGAGACAAGCCATGCAGGAGGAGATCAAGTCAATAGAAAAGAACAACACTTGGGAGTTAACAACACTTCCCAAGGGTCATCGAGCAATTGGAGTTAAATGGGTATACAAGGCAAAGAAGAATGCTGATGGAGATGTGGAGAGATACAAGGCACGACTTGTGGCTAAAGGTTACAAGAAAAGGCAAGGCATTGACTATGAAGAAGTCTATGCACCTGTTGCCCCCATGGAGATGATTCGTTTGCTTATCTCTTTGGCGGCGCAAATAAAGTGGAAGATCCATCAACTAGATGTCAAGTCAGCTTTTTTGAATGGCTATCTTGAAGAAGAAGTCTATGTTGAACAACCATTGGGCTTTGTGGTCAAAAATCATGAAGATAAAGTGTTGCGGTTGAAGAAAGCTTTATATGGATTAAAGCAAGTCCCACGAGCATGGAATAGTTGCATCGACAAGTATTTTCAAGACAATGGGTTTACTCATTGTCTCCATGAATATGCTCTTTACCTTAAAGTTCATACTAATGGAGATATCTTACTTGTTTGTCTTTATGTTGATGATCTTATTTTCACGGGTAATAACCCGAGTTTGTTTGAATCTTTTAAGAAAGATATGTCTCGTGAGTTCGAGATGACAGATGTAGGGCTCATGTCATACTACTTGGGCCTAGAAGTGAAGCAGATGGAGGATGGAATTTTCATCTCTCAAGAAATCTATACAAAGGAGATCTTGAAGAAGTTCAACATGCTTGATTACAACCCCGTGAACACACCGATGGAGAGTGGGACAAAATTGTCCAAGTTTGATGAAGGAGAAAATGTGGATCCCACATTTTTTAAAAGTTTTGTGGGAAGTTTGAGGTATTTGACTTGTACCAGGCCAGATATACTCTTTGCAGTTGGAGTAGTAAGCCGCTTCATGGAAGCTCCTACCTCCATCCATTTGAAAGTCACTAGAAGAATTCTTCGTTACCTAAAAGGTACGATCGATTTTGGATTATTTTATTCTTCTTCTAATGATTTCAACCTTATGGGATTTTGTGATAGTGATTATGCGGGAGATATTGATGATAGAAAAAGCACAACTGGCTTTGTATTTTTCTTGGGTGATTCTGTTATTTCTTGGAGTTCAAAGAAATAGTTCAAAGTACTCTCTCGGCTTGTGAAACCGAATATATAGCAGCAACATCATGTACCTGTCATGCTATTTGGATAAGAAGATTATTGAAGGAGCTCAATTTTCCACAATTTGAAACTACAGAGATTTGTATTGATAACAAATCTTCACAGGCACTCGCCAAGAATCCAGTGTATCATGATCGAAGTAAGCATATAGATACAAGATATCACTTCATCAGAGAGTGCATTGCCAAGAAGAAAGTCAAGCTCAAATATATGAAGTCTCGTGATCAGGCTGTAGATATCTTTACAAAACCTCTTAAGTTTGAGGATTTTCAGAGATTGAGATCAAGTCTTGGAATGAAAAAGACAAATCAAAATTAAGGGAGAGATTTGTGGGCTCATATTAAAGAAAAATAAAGAAGAAAATGGGAGGTGCCTAACTTTGTTGACAACTTTGTTGAAGAAAATGGGAGGTGCCTAATTTTGTTGACAATTTTGTTGAAGAAAATGGGAGGTGCCTAACTTTGTTGACAATTTTGTTGAAGAAAATGAGAGGTGCCTAACTTTGTTAAAAAATTATAGGACTAAATCAACAACAAGACATCTTCTTTGTAGTAGTTGAATGGCATCTCTTACTATAAATAGAGGCCTCCATTCTTCATTTCAATCACACCAAAATAAGAGAGAAGCAATAGAAGTTAGAGAGAGTAATCCACAGATTATAGTCTGTAAGATAAATAGTGAGTGTGAGTAATATTGTAGTGAAGTATTTTAAATAAAGAGTGTTATTTCTTTCAAGATTGTAGTAGTCTCTTGACACTACTAAGTTGTAATATTACAGTGGTTATATTGCTCCGCGCGGGTATTATATTTTACCTATTAAAAGAGTTGGTGTCGTTGTTACTCTCTTGTATTATTATTATTTGTCGTGGATATTATTTCTGGGCGGAATTATTATTTTTCCCTAACATACTTATCAACAATTAAGTTACCCGAAAGAGGAAGTAAGAATCGATTTTTAGAACTCTCTCAGCTAAATTCACCAAAAATAATCGAGTAGTTAATGTGCAAAAAATTAAGCAGCACACAAAGAAAGAGAAAAAAATTTAATAGAAGCTTACTGGAAAGATAAACACAACGAAACAAAGAACTGAAACCTGAAAAGGCAACAATGGCGATCTAGAGAGAATAGTAGTGAAATAAAGAGAGACATGGAAGAAAAAAAAATCCCATAAAGTATAATACAAGATAATCAAGTTTTACGTGAAATCTTTTCATTATATATGTTATCTGGATTCTAAATTTACAACAATAATTTTAAAAGTACTTTCAGAACGTAAAGTTTGAATAAGTAAAAAGTACTTCTTAAGAAATATGTAATATTTTACTGACAGTGTAAAAAGTTACGTAAAATTCATCTATAATTTCAAATTTCTTATGATGTTCATTCCACATTCTTCAATATATTTGTTATTCCCGTCAATATTGCTGTATTTGTAAATAATAATTCTGCAAAATATAAGTTAACGTTATGAAACAGTAATTAATTCGAGCCCACTGAATTCACAGTGTTTCCTTAAGGAATTTAATCCCCTCCTAGTACCCAAGGTAATGGATTATTTCCTCCCAGGATAGAACGAATAACACACTGGTGTAGCGGTACTTCAAACCCCAGTGTTTCAGCGAACACAAAGTTCGGTAGCAAATCACACTTACAGTTGCTTTGTTTGAAGTTAAAAACAATGCAGAACGAAGGAGTATAAACTCAGAAAATCGTATGGAAATGCTGAGAGGAAGGAGTGCAATGTATAGCCAATTTGTTGAGCGAATTGTATGTTGTGTGTTGAGTGTCTTTCTTCAACATCTGCTGCACATATATATAGCAGCAAAATGTTGAAGAAGACCAAACGTCCACCCTCCATGGTGGAGCAAGCATTACATGTTTGTGGAGCAAGCACTTCATGTTTGTGGAGCAAGCACTTCATGGTGGGAAGAGCATTAGGCGGCTGTCAAATGGTCAATACACGGATTGGAAAATATCCGTTACAAATGCGGATAATCTTACGTTAATATTTACTATTAACAAATAAATTTGGTCCAAAAAATTAATCAATCAATCGATCATTTGACCAAATTCAAATCCAAATCCAAATCCAAATCCAAATCCAAATCCAAATCTAAAGCCGAAGCCGAAGACGAAGCCGTAGCCGTAGCCATAGCCGAAGCCGAGCCGAGCGAGCGACGACGACGACGGCGCGAGGCTTGCTTTCTTCTTAACTCTTTAAGAGCTACAAGAAGAGCAATTATATATATACCCACCAAAAATATCTTCCTCTTTCAATATGGGACAATGTCTCATTGTCAAGAGGGGGAAACTTAAAATTTTACTCAAAATTTTATTTTTCCTCCATTTCCCATTCACCCTCATTTTAAGAATATTTCATCTTGAAAACAAAACCTCAATAATCCCCCACATGAATGGGGAATGGCTATATCACGGAAGTATGCATGGAAAAACTGTGTGATTTACAAGTAAGGATTAATCGCATCTGGATAAGTAGGTTTCCCTTTGAACTTTCCGTAGTAAACTTATGTCGGATATACTCGGTCAATCGGTAGATTTGATATCTTTGAACCGTCGATCTTTGGTGTATACCTAGACAATCATAAGTCACACAATCAACCCTTAACCGTCTTTGGTTCTCATTGTTGTGTTCGTTTCAGCCATGAACACCGCCTGGTTTCATAAGTGCGTAGAGAACTGGCCTTACAAAGTTCTCCTTGAAACGGCTAACACTTCACACTTACATAGGTGATTCCTAAACGTGTCATCCTGTAGATACACTATTTGATATACCCCGTATCAAATTTAGAAATCATTAAAAAGCCTTAATGCTTTATCCTTGATACTGAACATTGTCTCATCACGAGAACGGACTAAAATTTTATTTGACAATGTTGAACCGTCATTAATGATTTTGTTTGATCTCCTTGAACCTAGATCTTGGGATCTCCAGTCTTCTAGGTAGAGTTACCGCCACAATGACTTGTTCTCGGCCATAGCCCCATTCCCCTTGATGATTTCTCAACTACCTCTCTAGTTAGGCCTTTTGTAAGTGGATCCGACACATTATCACTTGACTTTACATAGTCAATCGTGATAATTCCTCTAGAGAGTAATTGCCTAACGGTTTTATGTCTTCGTCGTATATGACGAGATTTACCGTTATACATAACGCTCCCAGCCCTTCCAATTGCCGCTTGACTATCACAATGTATGCATATTGGTGCCAACGGTTTGGGCCAAAATGGAATGTCTTCCAAGAAATTCCGGAGCCATTCAGCTTCTTCACCGGCTTTATCTAAGGCTATGAATTCAGCCTCCATTGTAGAGCGGGCAATACATGTTTGTTTGGACGACTTCCAAGATACCGCTCCTCCACCAATAGTGAATACATATCCACTCGTGGACTTAGAATCAGTTGAACCGGTGATCCAATTTGCATCACAGTATCCCTCAATCACCGCAGGGAAATTACTGTAGTGCAATTCAAAGTTCTGGGTATGTTCTAAATATCCCAAAACTCGTTTCATTGCCATCCAATGAGATTGGCCTGGATTGCTCGTATATCGACTCAGTTTACTTATAGCACAAGCTATATCTGGTCGTGTACAATTCATGATATACATTAAGCATCCCAACACACGAGCATAATCCAATTGTGATATGCTTTGGCCTTTGTTCTTTGCTAATGCAAGATTCATGTCAATTGGAGTCTTTGCAACTTTAAAGCCCAAGTGCTTGAATTTTTCAAGTACTGTCTTAATATAATGAGATTGTGACAATGCCAGACCTTGAGGAGTCTTATGGATCTTAATTCCCAGAATTAAATCAGCAACTCCCAAGTCTTTCATATCAAACTTGCTATTGAGCATACGCTTAGTAGCATTTATGTTGGCAATGTCATTACTCATTATCAGCATATCATCCACATATAGGCAAACAATGACTATGTGATTTGGAACATTTTTAATGTACACACATTTATCACATTCATTTATCTTAAAACCATTTGACAACATTATTTGGTCAAATTTCGCATGCCATTGTTTGGGTGCTTGTTTTAGTCCGTAAAGAGACTTAACAAGTCTACATACCTTCTTTTCTTTACCTGGAACCACAAATCCTTCAGGTTGTTCCATGTAAATTTCTTCCTCCAACTCTCCATTTAAGAAGGCAGTCTTAACATCCATTTGATGAATTTCAAGACCATACACTGCAGCTAATGCTACTAACATCCGTATGGACGTAATTCTTGTAACTGGAGAGTATGTATCAAAGTAGTCTAGACCTTCTCGTTGTCTATACCCTTTGACTACGAGCCTTGCCTTGAATTTATCAATAGTGCCATCATCTTTGATTTTTCTCTTAAAAATTCATTTAGAACCCAAAGGTTTATTTCCAGGAGGAAGATCAACCAATTCCCATGTATGGTTGTTCAATATGGATTCTATTTCACTATTGACTGCCTCTTTCCAAAACAATGATTCCGAAGAAGTCATAGCTTCTTTAAATATTTGAGGCTCATTCTCCAATAAAAAAGTCACAAAATCCGGTCCAAATGAAGTAGATGTTCTTTGACGTTTACTACGTCTTGGATCCTCCTGGTTACATGTACTTTCTTTTGTTTCTTCCCGAGGTCGTTTAGATCCTTCACCAAACGACTCACATTCCTTTTTATACGGATATATATTTTCAAAGAACTCAGCATTATCTGATTCTATAACCGTATTATTATAAATGTCGGGATTTTCTGATTTATGAACCAGAAATCGATATGCTTTACTATTTGTCGCATATCCTATGAAAACACAATCAACGGTTTTCGGTCCTATCTTTACCCTTTTGGGTTTAGGAACTTGCACTTTTGCCAAACACCCCCACACTTTAAAGTAATTCAAGTTGGGCTTCCTTCCTTTCCATTTTTCATATGGAATGGATTGTGTTTTGCTATGGGGCACTCGATTTAATATTCGATTAGCCGTAAGAATGGCTTCCCCCACAAGTTCTGTGGCAAACCAGAACTTATCAACAACGCATTCATCATCTCCTTTAATGTGCGATTCTTTCTTTCCGCAATCCCATTAGATTGGGGCGTGTAAGGAGCTGTTGTTTGATGAATAATTCCATATTCTAAACATATTTCTTCAAAAGGAGATTCATATTCACCACCCCTATCACTTCTTATCATTTTTACTTTCTTGTTAAGTTGCGTTTCAACTTCATTTTTGTATTGCCTGAATGCGTCTATTGCTTCATCTTTACTATTCAGTAAGTAAACATAGCAATATCGAGTACCATCGTCAATAAAAGTTATGAAATACTTCTTTCCACCGCGAGATGGTATTGACTTCATGTCACAAATATCTGTGTGAATTAAGTCTAAAGGATTTGAATTCCTTTCAACTGACTTATAAGGATGTTTAACATACTTAGATTCCACACATGTTTGACATTTTGATTTTTCGCATTCAAACTTGGGCAGTACTTCCAAGTTAATCATTTTCCGCAAGGTTTTATAATTGACATGACCCAAACGTACATGCCATAAATTATTTGACTCAAGTAAGTAAGAAGAAGCTGAAATATTATTATTATTATTTTCCACAACCATTACATTTAGGTTGAAAAGGCCCTCGGGGAGGTAACCTTTTCCTACAAATATTTCATTCTTACTAATTACAACCTTGTTTGACACAAAAAGGCACTTAAAACCGTGCTTAACAAGAAGTCCAGTAGAGACTAAATTCTTTCTCATTTCGGGAACATGAAGGACATTGTTCAAAGTCATGACCTTGCCAGAAGTCATTTTCAGAAATATCTTTCCATATCCTTCAACTTTTGCTGTTGAAGCATTTCCCATATAAACTGTCTCTCCGGGTTCAGCAAGAGCATAAGTAGCAAAAGCTTCTCTAACTGCACAAACATGGCGAGTGGCTCCTGAATCAAACCACCACAGTTTAGGATTTCCCACCAAGTTACATTCAGAAAGCATGGCACACAAGTTATCAACATCATCATGGTTTACTACCATGTTTGCTTGACCTCTTTTCTTGTCTTTCTTCGGAGCACGACACTCCGTAGATTTGTGTCCGATTTTTCCACAGTTGTAGCAGTTTCCACTGAACCGCTTCTTGCTTGGGTTGTATTTCGGACCAGAAGCCTTCTTCCTCTTTTTGTTATCTTCAATAATATTTGCTCCCATTATTGTTGAATTTCTACGGCCTCTCCTTTCAACAGCTTTATTGTCCTCTTCGATTCTCAACCGAACAATGAGATCTTCAAGGGACATTTCCTTTCGTTTGTGTTTCAAATAATTTTTGAAGTCCTTCCACAACGGAGGCAACTTCTCAATCATTGCTGCTACTTGGAATGCTTCGTTGATGACAAGACCTTCAGCAAGTAGATCATGAATAATCACTTGCAATTCCTAGACTTGGGTAATAACAGACTTGCTATCTACCATTTTGTAGTCCAAAAATTTTGCGGCAACGAATTTCTTCATCCCGGCATCTTCAGTTTTATATTTCTTTTCAAGCGCATTCCACAATTCTTTTGACGTCTCCACGCTACTGTATACATTATACAGATTATCATCCAGTCCGCTAAGAATATAATTCTTGCATAAAAAATCAGAATGCTTCCACGCTTCAATCACGAGAAAGCGTTCATTATCTGGAGTTTTATCTGGCAGATCAGGAACATCTTCCTTGATGAACTTCTGTAGACATAACGTAGTTAAGTAGAAGAACATCTTCAGCTGCCAGCGCTTAAAATCAATCCCGAAAATTTTTTTGGGTTTTTCTGCCGGTGCCAATGCCGGTGTTCGGCTTGTCGATGCATTGGCAGTTACCATAGGAACAGCTTAGTTTTCGCTTTCAGTCATCATTTTTTTTTACGTAAAAGAATGAGATAAACAAACGTTTAATACACGTTTTTAAACTGGAGTAAAAATCACGTAGATTTTAATATCCAACAAAACGCCACGAAGTCTTAACTCTCCAAAACGGGAGTACACAAACCACAAAGGTTTTAGTTTGCAGAATAATAAGAATAACACAAATACAGAAATAAATATTAAATTCCTTAAGATTGTTATTCCCGTCAATATTGCTGTATTTATAAATAATAATTCTGCAAAATATAAGTTAACGTTATGAAACAGTAATTAATTCGAGCCCACTGAATTCACAGTGTTTCCTTAAGGAATTTAATCCCCTTCTAGTACCCAAGGTAATGGATTATTTTCTCCCAGGATAGAACGAATAACACACTGGTGTAGCGGTACTTCAAACCCCAGTGTTTCAGCGAACACAAAGTTCGGTAGCAAATCACACTTACAGTTGCTTTGTTTGAAGTTAAAAACAATGCAGAACGAAGGAGTATAAACTCAGAAAATCGTATGGAAAATGCTGAGAGGAAGGAGTGCAATGTATAGCCAATTTGTTGAGCGAATTGTATGTTGTGTGTTGAGTGTCTTTCTTCAACATCTGCTGCACATATATATAGCAGCAAAATGTTGAAGAAGACCAAACGTCCACCCTCCATGGTGGAGCAAGCATTACATGTTTATGGAGCAAGCACTTCATGTTTGTGGAGCAAGCACTTCATGGTGGGAAGAGCATTAGGCGGCTGCCAAATGGTCAATACACGGATTGGAAAATATCCGTTATAAATGCGAATAATCTTACGTTAATATTTACTATTAACAAATAAATTTGGTCCAAAAAATTAATCAATCAATCATTTGACCAAATCCAAATCCAAATCCAAAGCCGAAGCCGAAGCCGTAGCCGTAGCCGTAGCCGAAGCCGAGCCGAGCGAGCGACGACAACGACGGCGTGAGGCTTGCTTTCTTCTTAACTCTTTAAGAGCTACAAGAAGAGCAATTATATATATACCCACCAAAAATGTCTTCCTCTTCCAATATGGGACAATGTCTCATTGTCAAGAGGGAAAAACTTAAAATTTTACTCAAAATTTTATTTTCCCTCCATTTTCCATTCACCCTCATTTTAAGAATATTTCATCTTAAAAACAAAACCTCAACAATATTAACTTCAGCTTACTGGTTAGAAGGCAGATTAGCCGTCCGTAGGGATGGCAATGCGGGGCAGGTTTAAACATATGCGGTTGCGGGGTGGGGCCGGGCGGGTCGAAAGGAAAAAAATTAAAATTTATGCGGGTGCGGTACGGGTGCGGGTTTAAAAACTTCATCAAAGAAGGAAACTCAATTTTCTAATTTTCTGAAGATGAAATTGATTCCATGTAGCATATTGAAGCAAAATAAAGTTTCATATTGTTTGAACTTTGAACCCAATAATGCTTGCACGTCAAGTTCTTATTCTTTTATGACAACTTCCGATAATGTAATATCTAACACATAATTATTAATCAATTATAAATCTATTTTATTGATCAAAGTGTTATCCCTTATTTTGCTCAAATACAAGAGTTGACTACTGATTAACAAAAAGGAAAACATCTATTAATTGACCTTGACAAAGATTTTTTGTATTTTTAACGAAAGCTTGAATAGGGTAAATTAACATATATACTTTTATCAAATATAAAAAATTAGGAAAAAAAGAGGTATTATGATATCAAAGATTTGTTGCGGAAGCCAAATGTATATAGTGTGAATGGGTCACAACTACTATACCAAAATTATGACAACCACTAAATAATAAACAAGACAATAAGTCAACAATAAAAGAACACCAGAATTTACGAGGTTCGGCCAATTTTGCCTACTTCCTCGGACACAATCAATATTTTATTCCACTCCAAAATTACAAGTGAAATAATACTAAAGAGAGAAGATACAAATGTCTTAAGAAGATAAAAAGGCAAATGAAAGGTATATTTAAATCCTAAACATTAGGCCTCCTTTTATAGGGTGAAATTCCCATTCAAAAATTGTCATCCACCGATGTGGGACTTTTGACAATTTTAACAAATCTCCACCTTGGCAAAATTCCACATCTTCAATTTTCTCTCAATAACAAATTTTGGTTGTGTCTTCATCTTCAATCTTTAGTGTTCAATAATGTTGATCAAATCCAAACAATGTTGAAACTTGACCGCAGTCACCACTTTTGTCAGCATATCAGCAGGGTTCTCCGTAGTATAAATTTTTTTCACCGTGACTCCACCTTCTTCTATGATTTCTCGTACGAAATTATACCGAACATCAATGTACTTCGTCCTTGCATGATAAACTTGGTTCTTCGCTAATTGAATAGCACTTTGACTATCACAAAAAATTATAATATTTTTTTGTTCAATACCAAGCTCCTTTAGCAACCCCTGAAGCTAAATTGCCTCCTTCACAGCCTCTGTAATAGCCATGTACTCTGCCTCTGTTATAGACAAAGCAACTGTTGACTGCAAAGTAGACTTCCAACTAACTGGTGCCTTTGCAAAAGTAAACACATAACCAGTAGTTGACCTTCTTTTGTCCAGATCACCCGCAATATCTGAGTCACAATATCCAACTACAGACCGATTGCCTTCCTGCTCAAAAACTAACCCAACATCTACAGTACTATGAATATACCGTAGAATTCATTTCACAGCTTGCCAATGCTCCTTTCCTGGATTATGCATATATCTGCTAATAACTTCAACGGCTTGTGAAATGTCAGGTCTCGTACAAACCATTTCATACATCAAGCTACCAATAGCATTTGTGTACGGTACCCTTGACATATACTCTTGTTCAGTTTCATCCTTTGGCGACATAGTAGTACTTAGCTTAAAATGGGGAGCAAGTGGTGTACTAATTGGCTTAGTCTTCTTATCTATGCCAAAACGTTGTAGTACTCTCTTCAAATATTCTTTCTGAGATAAACAGAGTTTCTTTGAACGTCTATCTCTTATTATCTCCATGCCAAGAATTTTTTTTACCTCACCCAGATCCTTCATCTCGAACTCCTCCTTTAGTTGAATCTTCAACTTATTAATTTCTTCCGAATTCTTGGAAGTTATCAACATATCATCAACATATAGGAGAAGATATACAAAGGTATCATCATTAAGTTTGCGCAAATACACACAATGATCGTATTTGCTTCTCTTGTACCCTTGCCGCAACATAAACTTGTCAAATCGCTTGTACCATTGTCTAGAAGATTGTTTCAATCCGTACAATGATTTTTCAAGTTTGCATACCATATTTTCTTTTCCAGCAACTTTGAATCCTTCTGGCTGAGTCATGTAGATTTCCTCCTCCAAGTTTCCATGTAAAAATGCAGTTTTTACATCCATCTGAACTAGTTCCAAATCCAACTGTGCTACCAAAGCCAACATAATTCTAATGGAGGAATGTTTTACAACTGGAGAAAATACTTCATTGTAATCTATTCCCTCCTTTTGAGCATATCCTTTGGCCACCAATCTTGCTTTGTAGCGAACATCTTCTTGGTTAGGAAATCCTTCTTTCTTTGCAAATACCCATTTGCACCCAATTGCTTTCTTTCCTTCGGGAGATTGGCCAATTTCCATGTATGATTCTGATGAAGGGACTGCATTTCTTCATTTATGGCAATCCTCTACTTATCTTCTTCTGAACTTTGGATTGCGTCTTTATAAGTGGTAGGAACACCATCAGCTACAATTGAGGTTGCACAAGCAACTGTCTCTATGAGACGAACAGGTTTCGTTATTGTCCTTTTTGGCCTGCTGGTTGCTATTGATTCAAGTTGTTGTCGAGGTTCCTGAGTTGGAATCTCCCTCTCTACTGGCTCTTCTTCCAGAGGGTAATCTTCGTGAGTTTCCTCCTCTGCTTCTTGTGTAGGAAAAATAAATTTTCCCCCAAACTCCACCTGCTTTGATGCACCACTAGTTTGTTTGACATCTTCAACTGTCACCTTATCTGTTATGGCAGATTCATCAAAGGTAACATCTCTGCTGAATATAATATTCCTTGTCTCTGGACACCATAAGCGGTATCCTTTGACTCCAGAATTAATCCCCATAAATATAGCCTTCTTTGCTCTCGGATTCAATTTTGACTCTTTCACATGATAGTATGCAATTGAGCCAAACACGTGCAAAGAGTCATAATCTACAGCAGGTTTTCCATACCATTTTTCAAATGGTGTCTTGCCATCAATAGCAGCAGATGGTAGACGATTAATGAGGTGGCATGCATATGTAATTGCCTCAGCCCAAAATTCTTTGCCCAAGCCAGCATTGGACAACATACACCGTACCTTCTCCAGTAAAGTCCGGTTCATACGTTCTGCCACTCCATTCTGTTGTGGTGTATGTCTGACAGTGAAGTGTCGAACGATGCCATCATTTTCACAGACCTTATTGAAATGATCATTTTTGTATTCACCTCCATTTTCTGTGCGAATACACTTGATCCTCCTGCCTGTTTGATTCTCCACCATTGTTTTCCATTTGAGAAAAATTTCCAACACTTCATCTTTCCTCTTCATTGTATACACCCACACTCTTCGGGAAAAATCATCAACAAATATTACAAAATAGTGCTTCCCACCCAATGAAAGTGTTTTGGAAGAACCCCAAATATCAGAGTGTACATAATCCAAAATGTCTTTAGTATTATGGATCGCTGTACCAAATTTAACCCTTGTCTGTTTTCCTTTGACACAATGCTCGCAAAACTCCAAGTTGCAAGTCTTTACGCCTTTTAACAATCCTTGATTAGATAGAGCTTTCAAGGATTTTCCTCCAGCATGTCCCAAGCGCATGTGCCATAGCCTGGTTGCTTCTGCCTCTTTGTCATCACTGGATGTCACTGTCGCTGTCCCAATAACTGTACTACCACGATAGCGGTACATGTTATTGTTCTTCCGATTGGCCTTCATTACCACTAGTGCACCGGAGCATATTCTCATCACTCCATTTTCTACAATGATTTTGAACCCTTTTGATTCTAGGGCTCCCACAGAGATGAGATTCTTCTTCAAACCCGGTACATATCGAACATCTGTTAATATTCTGATCATTCCATCATGACTCCTTAATCTTATTGAACCAATTCCATATGAGGTAAGAGGGCTGTTATCCGCTGTGTGGATGACTCCATATTCTCCTTCTTGAAAATTCACGAACCAGTCCTTGTTGGGACACATATGATAGCTACAAGCCGAGTCCATCAACCATATGTCTGATGATGTTGATAACTCTGTTGTAACTAATGAGAAGTCTGAATCATCACAATCAGCTACATTTGAATCCATAATGGCCTTTCCATTGTTATGTCTGGCCTTATTCTTCAACTTCGGACAGTCTTTCTTCCAGTGCCCCTTTTCTCGACAAAAGGCACATTCATCTTTGCTGGGTCTAGATCTCGACTTGGATCTTCCCTTCTTAGTCCTCGTTTGATTTTGAGGACGACCCCTCACAATTAGTGCTTCTCCTTCTCCGTCCTTCTGTTTTTCTCCCTTTCTTTGTTCATAGCTGTACAAAACCGAACAAACTTCTCTGAGAGAAATTTCGTCATTTCCATGGAGTAGAGTAGTTTCAAGGTGCTCGTACTCATTAGGAAGTGACCCCAACAACATCAAGGCCAAGTCACCATCATCAAAAGTTGCATCCATATTTTGCAAATCTGTGACCAACTTATTGAAACTGGTGATATGTTCATTCATTGTGGTACCGGGAACATAGGTGAAGCGAAACAGTCTCTTCTTCATGTACAATTTATTTTGACTGTTTTTCTTCAAAAATTTATCCTCCAGTGCTTTCCATAATTTATTTGCAGAAGTTTCCTTTGTGTATGGATATTTCTGCTCTCTAGCAAGATAGGATCGAATGGTACCGCAAGCAACACGATTGATAATTTTCCAATCTTCTTCTCCAATAACATCTGGCTTCTTTTCTTCAATGGCAAGATCTAGCCCTTGTTGAAAAAGAACATCTAGAACCTCGCCTTGCCACATCCCAAAATGTCCTGACCCGTCAAAAATTTCTACCGCAAATTTCGCATTTGACACAATTCTTGTCATAAGCGAAGATGCCAACGATGACGTATTATTGACACTTGATGTAGATTCTTCTTGTTTACTGTCTCCCATTTTGACACAAATATTATTTAGTAGCTGACGACACAAATCAAGATTATTTCCTTTCTGGTGTGGAAGATCAGACTAAGCTGCAACCACAGAGCATACTCAGACAGAACCTTGACTCAGTTACCAAGATAGATCTTTTCTGATGTGGAAGATCAGACTATGCTGCAACCACAGAGCATACTTAGACAGTACCTTGGCTCTGATACCAATTGTTGCGGAAGCCAAATGTATATAGTGTGAATGGGTCACAACTACTATACCAAAATTATGACAACCACTAAATAATAAACAAGACAATAAGTCAACATTAAAAGAACACTAGAATTTACGAGGTTCGGCCAATTTTGCCTACTTCCTCGGACACAATCAATATTTTATTCCACTCCAAAATTACAAGTGAAATAATACTAAAGAGAGAAGATACAAATGCCTTAAGAAGATAAAAAGGCAAATGAGAGGTGTATTTAAATCCTAAACATTAGGCCTCCTTTTATAGGGTAAAATTCCCATTCAAAAATTGTCATCCACCGATGTGGGACTTTTGACAATTTTAACAAGATTTTTGTTAAGTAATTTTTTTTTTTTTTTGCATATGTGCAAGATTTAATTTCAACATTAACTGACATGCCATAATCCTTTGAGGTTGGAAGATCTTCTGAGCAGGTGCCTACTAACTTTAATAACACGGCGAATGATCTTGTTTTTATCGGCGTTATTAAACCATAGACTAAAATTTCATGTATTGTTCTATATTTTGTTGTGAGAGCACTTTATTCAAAGGCAATAACAACTTAAGTACTATCGTGATACGTGTATGCATATTTCAATCTTTTTCTTTAATTTTCTTGTACATAAAGCACGGGGATAAGCTCCTTGATGAGGCCAAATTATCGTCCAGGAAGATCTTTTGAATTTTTAAAAATATACGAGTACATATAATAAAGTGTAAAAAAAATTCCAGCCAAGATTAAAAAAAATTAAAACTAACAAAATAAAAAAAAAACACTAATGCGGGGCAGGGCGGGTGGAAGCGGGTGTGGATGCGGGGCAGGTGAATGCGAGTGCAACTGCTATGCGGGGCGAATTGTAATTTTGCGGGTTAAGAGAAAACCCGCACCGCTTGCCTCCGATCTCATTTTAGTTTGTCAAAACACGAGGCTTTCTATTTCTGAGAAGTAAAGTAAAGGAAGATCATTTCTATTAGAAGAATTTTTTTTCCTGATGTGATTTATTGGAAGAACAATAGGTTCCACACCATTTTGCGTTAGGCCTCTCACGTGCTTCATAATGTGTGCCTGGCCGAACAAGCTCTGTTCCGTCATCATTAAGAAAATGACCCTCCAAACAAAAATCCATAAGCGTAAAAATTGTATACTCATTTCAACTTTCGCTTTAGCTGAATTAATTAAAGAAAGGACCATAACACAAATACTACAAGATATACCTGACCGAACCAATTGATAAATTATTTATTTAAGCAAATCTTTCTTGAGGCTAAAGCTTTATGGCGAACAACAAAAATTATTCTCTCAAGTCCCCAGCACAGCACACACAACACTTGTATTGAGAAAATATTAGCTTAGAGATTGTTCCAGCTGAGTACTGTTGCTTCCTTTTTTTGCGGGCAGCAAGTAATGGTAAATGCTTTTTATCGGTCGACATCTACAATTCGAGCAATCTATAGAAGTTTAATATCAAATCTGCAGTAACAACGACTTCTACATGTAAAAACTATTGTACAAACAGACGGAGAGATTTACAATTCAAAGTATGTATTTGTTATTCAAGGTAAACAAGATGACGACGAAAACAAAGAATTCAGTAGTGATAACATTGGAAAACAAAGGAATTCATACTATAGTTGTTACTTATTATAGAAATTAGTTTTCTATATTCCAGAATCTTTGAGTATGTCAGCACATGAAAATCAAGTCAGTTTAAGAGTGAAACCAATAACTTCAGTTCAAATTTATTCCCGAAAGCTTCTCCAATATACAATTTCAGTGTTCAAACAAATGTTGAATTGAGGCATGAAAGAAGCTCAGATTTTCGCCCATTAATCAAATAGCAGAGTGAAAACTGCCACGGCGTTGTCTCGTGAGAAAGAAAATAAGAAACTTAATCCTTTCTCATTCTCCTTCACAAACCTTGCAAGTGCCAAATATTTCTGTTTGTCTAAAGAATAATCTTCACTGCCTTGGAAAACTTGGATTCTCAACATTCAGAAAAAGGCATATTTTTTCTGAACATGCTCAAATTTTAAAATATTTTTTTTAAATAAATAAAATTTAAAAATATCGACCAACTGTGGTCGGTAAACTGGACAGTGCAGGCAGAAAACCGACCAAACTTGGTCGGTAATGTTGAATTCTGGGAATTCATTGTACATTAACCGACCAACATTGATCGGTAATGTGCAATTTTTTTTATTTTTTATTATTTACCGAGCAAAGTTGGTCTGTTTTCTGGGTTTAATTTTAATAGAAAATGCATGTTTTGGTAGCTACACCACCTGCCAAATAAAAACAACATACCAATACCCCCAATTCACATCTAATAATCACCAATTCACCACATACAACCCCTAATTCACCACAAATCCAACCAAATATCCAACAACAACAACAACAACAACCAAACATCCAATTAATACTTTAAAACTAACAAATGAAAGTTCAATTGAACATCACAATCCAAAACCAAGAAAAAACTAATTACAACAAGTTCAAAATTGTTCAATCTAATTCAAAACTAGTTCTATTAGTCTAGTTCAAAGTATATCAAAGTATTGGTCAAGGGGTATTTTCTACAATATCATCACCATGTGACGAACTTTCATCTACAAGACGGTATAGGGAATTGTCTTGTGGAGGACGGGAAGAACGATCATTTATGACTTGTGTGCAAAATTTGAGGTCAATCGAACTTGATTTGATAGGTTTTGACATCGAATGTAGAAGTTGGAAATTTTAAGTTTCATTAAGCTTGAATTGGAGCATAATTCGTGGTTTTAGCGCCGTTTTATATGATTTAAGGTTTCAAATAAGTTCGTATGATGTTTTAGGACTTGTTGGTATATTTGGTTGAGGTCCCGAGGGCCTCGGGTGAGTTTCAGATGGTTAACGGATCAAAAGTTAGACTTAAAATAGCTGCTGCAATTTTTCTCTTATGCTGGAAATTTTGGGTAGTGATCGAGCCCAAGATCAAGCCCAAGATCGAGGCCCAGGATCGAGACCCAAGATCGAGGCCCAGGATCGAGACCCAAGATCGAGGCCATTATCTAGGGTCATGATCGAAGGCAGGGCTCGAGGGTCATGATCGAAGGCAAAGGCTCGAGGGCCATGATCGAAGCCACGATCGAGGCCGAGGCTCGAGACCATGATTGAAGCCACGATCGAAGCCGAGAATTGAGTCCATGATCGAGGGCCATGATCGAACCACAATCAAGGTCGAGGATCGAGGCCATGATCGAGGACGAAGATCGAGGCTATGATCAAACCACGATCGAGGATGAGGATCGAGGTCATGATTGAGGGCTGCCTGGGCAGAATTATTAAAGTGGACATTTGTCCTATTCGCCATTTTTAACAAATTGGAGCTTGAGCAGTGAGGTAAGTCTCTTGTCTAATCTTGTGAGGGAAAAATTACCCCATAGGTAATTAAAGTAATAATTGTTGCTAATTGTGGGGGCTATGTATGCACGAGGTGATAAGAGTCCGTGCGTAACTACTATTAATACTAAAGTTCGGGTAGTTTAGGACACAAAGCATGAATTACTTGTATAAAGTGTATTCTTTGTTTAATTAATATTATTTGATATATATATATATATATATATATATATATATATATAGATAGATAAAAATATTAAAAGATAGAAATCTCATATGCTTGATTTTCTATTTAAATTAATTAATTGTTAAGAGAAATTATTCTTTCTCCCAAATTTATCTTAATAAATATACTCTCCTTCCGGAGGTACATAGGAAAATGTCCTCCTTTCTTGTGGAGCGGGCCGAACGCCTCGGCAGGGTAGATGCATCTATGGATCGCGCCGCACGTCCCTCGATAGTGTACATGACACTCTAGATCGGACCGTACGACCTCGGCAGAAATCGTGCCTAGTAATAAAAATTACACGATACTTTGATAGTTTATTGCAGCTTGTGAAGCTAATTGATAAATTGTAGAGCTTTGAAATTTAAAGAATTAATTATCTCTATTTGTTAAGGAATTATTGTTATTCCTATAAATGAGGCTAATTGATAAATTAGAAATTTATTGGAATTAAAGGAATTTAATTAATATATTGAGAATTGTTGCATTTGAAGAAATTTAATTATTTCTGTTGGTTAAAGAAAATCATTGTAAATTCTACAAATCATGTTGATCTAGATATTGCTATTTTCATTTATTTATTGTTATTGACTCTTAGTGAGTGTCAAAGTCGGCCATCTCTTCTCTACCACTTCGAGATTAGGCTTGATACTTACTGGGTACACGTTGTTTATGTACTCATGCTATACTTGCTGCACTTTTTGTGCAGGATCTGAGGCAAGTACTAGTGGAAGACCTATCATTGCACATCCACGTTATCCAGAGGCGTAGTGGTGAGCTGCCTTTCTGAGCCGTTCTGCAGCTACCAGTGCCTCTTCTTGCATTTTTATTCTGTCTATTTTTATTTCAGACAGTATTTGGAATTTTGTATAATCTACTAGATGCTCATACACTTGTGATAACAGGTCTTGGCACACACATTGGTAGAATTGGGAATTTTATTATTTTCTTGGATTTAAGTTAATCAGTATCTTTTCAAATTTCTTTAATATTTCTAGAAAAATAATAAAATTACTTAAAAAATTATTCTCAAAATAATTGATATATATTTAATTTATTTGCTGGCTTGCCTAGCTGTAGTGTCGGGCGCCATCATGACCTATAGGTGAAATTGGGCCGTGACAACATGATATCAGTGCACTAGGTTCATGTAGGTCTCACAAGTTATGAGCAGACCTAATAGAGTCTTGCGGATCGGTACAGAGACGTCTGTACTTATCTTCAAGAGGCTATAGGGTGTACTTTCTTCATATTCCATCGTGCAATTGATGTAGTACTAAATATCCTTCTCTTATTCTCTCACAGATGGTGAGAACACGCTCAAATGAGGTTCCAGACTAGGGAAGAGCTACTCCCCCAGTTGCTAGAGGCCGAGGGAGAGATCCAGCCCGTGGTAGAGGGAGAGGACGTCCCAGGACTGTTCCGGTTATGCCGCCAGTGGGTCCAACAGTGAACCCCATTGTTGAGGAACATGATGAGGTGCCTGTGGTAGAGCCAGCTCCGGTGGATTTCACATCTGCACCGGGATTCCAGAATATTATGGGTCGTATGCTGCGGTTCATGGACAATATGACTCAGGCCGGTTTATTTTCGGCAGACCAAGCCACATCTCAGGCGGGCGGGGGAGCACAGACCCCTACCGCGCAGGCTCATGGGCAGGCAACTGCTGTATATCAGACCCAGGGTGCACTCCCCGTGGGTGGAGCCCAGCTAGTGGGAGCAGCAACACATGAGCCCAGGCCAGCTGCAGCCGCTGATCCTCAGAAACTATTGGACAGATCGACTAGACTACATCCTCCTGTCTTTAGGGGTGAGCGACATGAAGATCCCCAGAATTTCATTGATCGGTGCAAGGATAGACTTTACAACATGAGGATATTGGAATCTCATAGGGTAGACTTTGCTACTTTTCAGCTAGAGGGCAGAGCCCGTAGATGGTGGCAGTCTTATGTTCTTGGCAGACCAGCAAATTCTCCTCCCATGACTTGGGACAGGTTCACCCGTATTTTCCTGGACAGTTATATTCCACCTTCTCAGAGGGAAGAGTTACGATTTCAGTTTGAGCAGCTCCAGCAGAGTCAGATGTCAGTGACCAATTATGGGGCGAGGTTCTCTAAGTTATCTGGCCATGCACTTATGATACTCCATACTGAGGTGGAGAGAGTGCGGAGGTTTGTTGTGGGTTTACATACTGGCATTTAGGCTACTATGGCTAGAGAGGTTGAGATGGGTACTTCTTATGAGCTAGTCATGGAGACAGCCCGGAGGGTTGAGGGTGTGCGTCAGCATAGCCTAGAGCAGGTTATGAGAGATAAGCAGTTTAGGTATTTTGGAGAGTTCAGAGGTGCTCCGTCTGGGGGCAGAGGTCAGTTCGTGAGAGGGCAGTCCAGCAGGCCCCCATATCCAGCACCACCGCCTCCTCGGGGTGCTCCAGTGCAACCTTATTTCAGTGCTATATCAGAGAGTTCTTATCGCCCACCAGCTATCCAGGGTTCTTCCAGTGGGTATTCAGGTCACCAGGGCTTGACTTCTAGTCAGCTGCTTATCGCACCGAAAAGTTGTTATGAGTGCGGGGATCCCAGTCACATACGGAGATTCTGTCCTAAGCTACGGGGTAGACTAGGACAATAGGGTCAGCAGCCTATGATTACCGCACCAGTTGCTCCACTAGTCGTCCGACCACTAAGAGGTGGAGGATAGGTGGGTAGGGGCCATCTTAGAGGTGGAGGTCAGCCCGGTGGAGGCCAGCCAGTTGGCGCTCCAGCTCGGTTCTATGCTTTTTCGGCCAGATCAGATGTAGAGGCCTCAGATGCCGTGATTACAGGTATTATTTCTGTTTGCGGCAAAGATGCCTCAGTATTATTTGATCCAGGATCTACTTATTCATATGTGTCATCTCTATTTGCTCCATTCCTGGGTGTTTCTCGTGAGTCCTTGAGTACTCCTGTTTATGTGTCCACTCCTGTGGGTGATTCTGTTGTTGTGAATCGGATCTACCGGTCCTGTATTATTACATTCTGTCGTTATGATACTAGAACAGATCTCGTATTGCTTGAGATGATCGATTTTTAAATTATTCTGGGCATGGACTGGTTATCTCCATATCATGCTATTCTAGATTGTCATGCCAAGACTGTTACCTTGTCTATTCTAGCATTGTCTAAGCTGGAGTGGAAGGGTTCGTCTGTTAGTCATTTAATCGAGTTATTTATTTTATAAAGGCTCAACACATGGTTGAGAAGGGTTGTTTAGCTTATCTAGCTTATGTTCGTGATACTACTGTAAAGACTCCGACTATTGATTTAGTGCCTGTAGTTCGGGAGTTCTCCAATGTATTTCCTTCAGATCTTTCAGGTATGCCACCTGATCGTGATATTGATTTGGCTCCAGATACCCAGCCTATATCTATCCCACCGTATCACATGGCTCCGAAAGAATTAAAAGAACAACATGAGGAGTTACTAACCAAAGGGTTCGTCAGACCGAGTGTATCGCGTTGGGGTGCACCGGTATTATTTGTGAAGAAGAAGGATGGAACAATACGGATGTGTATTGATTATCGTCAATTGAACAAAGTCACTATTAAGAACAAGTACCCGTTGCCACGTATTGATGATCTATTTGACCAGTTGCAGGGTGCTAGGCGTTCTCTAAGATTGACTTGAGGTCGGGGTACCATCAGTTAAAGATATGGGATTCGGATGTTCCGAAGACTGCTTTTCGGACTAGATATGGTCATTATGAGTTTCTGGTGATGTCCTTCGGTTTAACTAACGCCCCGGCAGCGTTTATGGATCTGATGAACAGGGTATTCAGGCCATATATTGATTCATTTGTCATTGTCTTCATTGATGACATTTTGATCTACTCGTGCAGTAAGGAGGAGCATGAGCAGCATATGAGAGTAGTGCTTCTGTCACGACCCAAAATCCCACCACAGGCGTCGTGATGGCACCTAGTCTCTAAAACTAGGTAAGCTGATTTCAATTATATTTTTGAAGCTATTTTTTTATAAGTAATCAAAGCTAACAGCGGAACAAATCTAAATATACAATATCCCAAGAATGGTAGTACTGAGCCACGAGCTCTAACTGAATACATCGAATGATCACGAGGACCAAATATATAATACTATTTGATTAAAAATTAATAGTACAATGAAATGAACAGACTCCAAGGGACTGCGATGATCAAGCAGCTCTACCTTGAATCCTTGCGATCACACTCTAACTCTGTCCGGGTCCGATACCTCCAATACCTGGCTCTTCACAAAAATGTGTAGAAGTGTAGTATGAGTACACCACGGTCGGTACCCAGTAAGTATCAAGACTAACCTCAGTGGAGTAGAGACGAGGTACAGTCAAGACATTTACTAGTCTAATAGCCTATGCAATATAGTATACAAAATAATACTGGAAAATAACTAGCAATGATAACAACAAAATCAAAATGCAACAAGAATATCATAATTATTGCTTAGACGAATAAGGAACACAAGTACAACCAATTAATCAAGTCCTTCAAATATAAATTCTTTCGTCTATATATTTTTCAAATAATAATTTTTAGGATATAATAATTTCCAATAAATACATTTTCAAGTAAAAGTCACCATGTGACACCTCATTTCACAATCATAAATATTACGGGTCTCAGTCCACTTTCATATTTTTTCACGGTACCTCGTGCCCATATTTCTATCACTATCACATGGACAACTCACGTGTCAAAATATCAATGTATATAAGATCCACAGGATCAATTTATTTTCACTAAAGTTAGGTTAAAATCTTTAAATCAAGTAAGAAATCAACAAAGGAATAAATGTATTTTAGAAATCATTTGGGTAAAGAAAATGACATTTCAATTAAAATGAAGCATTCGATGACTACTAATTTGGATGTAAAATTTATTAAATTAAAACAAAATAGCAATTTATTTTATTTGAAACAACTCAATTCTCGAAAACCAGTAAATATCATAAACACAAATTTGCAGAGTCTTGTACAAATAGCCAAAACCAACTCGATACAACAAGGGATACAAAACACATAATAAAATCAAATAATACATCACGGAAGAACACAAGAATTTACATATCACGGAAAAACAGTTCTCGGTATTCTATTCATCCAGGTACTACGAAGATGTATCGTGACCCGAGGCAGCATTATTGGTGGAGACGAATGAAAAAGGACATAGTTGAGTATGTACCTAGGTGTCTAAATTGCCAGCAAGTTAAATATGAGCACCAGAGGCCAGGCGGCTTACTTCAGCAGATGACTATACCAGAGTGGAAATGGGAACGCATCACTATGAACTTTGTAGTTGGGTTGCCGCGGACCTTGCGAAAGTTTGATGCAGTTTGGGTCATTGTCGACAGGTTGACCAAGTCGGCACACTTCATTCCGGTTGTGACTACATATACTTCAGAGAGGTTGGCCCAGATTTATATTCAGGCGATAGTTCGGTTGCACGGCGTGCCAATTTCTATCATATTAGATAGAGGCCCTCAATTTACTTCATATTTCTGGAGAGCAGTACAGAGTGAATTGGGGACCCGTGTAGAGCTCAGCACAGCCTTTCATCCGCAGACCGACGGACAGTCAGAGCGGACAATTCAGAGTTTGGAGGATATGCTCAGGACATGTGTGATAGACTTTGGAGGTCACTGGGATCATTTTTTGCCTTTGGCCGAGTTTGCTTATAATAACAGTTACCAATCCAACATCGAGATGGCTCCATTTGAGGCTTTGTATGGTTGGCGATGTCGTTCGCCCATCGGATGGTTTGAGCCCGTTGAGTTAAGTTATATGGTACTGATTTGGTGAAAGATGCCTTGGAAAAGGTAAAGTTGATTCAGGAGCGACTTCGTACAGCACAATCTAGATAGAAGAGTTACGCGGAACAGTAAGCGCGTGATTTATCCTTTATGATGGCTGAAAAAGTTCTCTTGAAGGTTTCGTCGATGAAGGGAATCATGAGATTCGAGAAGAAGGGCAAGTTGAGCCCAAGGTTTATAGGCCCATTTGAGGTGTTGAGACGAGTTGGGGAGGTTGCTTATGAGCTTGCATTGCCTCCCAATCTATCGGGAGTTCATCCGGTTTCCATGTATCTATGTTCCGGAAGTATCATTCCGACCTATCACATGTATTAGATTTCAGCAAAGTTCAACTAGATAATAGTTTGGGCTATGAAGAAGAACCAGTTGCCATTGTTGGTAAACAGGTTCGCCAGTTGAGGTCTAAGAGGATTTCTGCAGTACAAATCTGGTGGAGGGGCCAACCAGTCGAGGAAGCGACTTGGGAGGCCGAGGAAAACATGTGGAGCAAATATTCACACTTATTCAGCATTTCGGGTTTAATTCTAAACCCGTTCGAGGACGAACGTTTGCTTAAAAGGTGGAGATTGTAATGACCCAATCGGTCATTTTGACTTTTAGAACCCCGTTCCCTAAAATAAAACTTCCCATATGTGATTTTAATGATTTATGACTTGCGGGGATGGTTGGTTCGGGATTTGGAAGTGTTTGAATTGAAATCAGAACACTTGGTTCCTTAAGTTGGCTTTAAAAGGCCAAGTTTGACTTCGGTCAATATTTTTAGAAAATGACCCCGGAATAGAATTTTGACGATTTCAACAGCTCCATATGATGATTTTGGTCTTTGGAGCGTGTTCGGAATTTTATTTGGAAGTCCGTAGTTAAATTAGGCTTGAAATGGCTAAAATAGAAATTTAAGTTTCGAAGTTTGACCGGGGAGTTGACTTTCTAATACCGAAGTCGGAATCCAGTTCCGAAATTTTTCATAGCTCCGTTATGTCATTTATGTCTTGTGTGCAAAATTTGAGGTCAATCGGACTTGATTTGATAGGTTTCGACATCGAATGTAGAAGTTGGAAATATTAAGTTTCATTAAGCTTGAATTGGAGCATAATTCATGGTTTTAGCATTGTTTTATGTGATTTAAGGTTTCAAATAAGTTCGTATGATATTTTAGGACTTGTTGGTATATTTGGTTGAGGTCTCGAGGGCCTCGGGTGAGTTTCAGATGGTTAACGGATCAAAAGTTGGACCTAAAATAGCTGCTGCAAATTTTCTCTTATGCTGGAAATTTTGGGCAGTGATCGAGCCCAAGATCAAGCCCAAGATCGAGGTCCAGGATCGAGACCCAAGATCGAGGCCATTATCTAGGGTCATGATCGAAGGCAGGGCTCGAGGGTCATGATCGAAGGCAAAGGCTCGAGGGACATGATCCAAGCCACGATCGAAGCCGAGGATCGAGGCCATGATCGAGGGCCATGATCGAACCATGATCGAGGCAGAGGATCGAGACCATGATAGAGGGCCATGATCGAACCACGATCGAGGCTGAGTATCGAGGTCATGATCGAGGGCTGCCTGGGCAGAATTATAAAAGAGGGCATTCGTCCCATTCACCATTTTTAACAAATTGGAGCTTGAGCAGAGACGATTGTTGATAGATTTTCAAGGAAAAGACATTGGTCTAAGTGATTCTAACTCGGATTTGGTCAATATACACGAATATATCATTGTTTTCACCATTTAATTAGTGTTTTGAGATTGAAATTTAGGAAATTTTTAGAAATCTCATAGAATTGAATTTTTGAGATTTCGGTATCGATTCGGAGTCAGATTTGAGTGAAACTGGTATGGTTGGACTCGTAATTGAATGAGTTACCGTAAATTACCCCATAGGTAATTAAATAATAATTGTTTCTAATTGTGGGGGCTACGTACGCACGAGGTGACGAGAGTCCGTGCGTAGCTACTATTAATGCTAAAGTCCGGGTAGTTTAGGACACAAAGCATGGATTACTGGTATAAAGTGTATTATTTGTTTAATCAATATATATATATATATATATATATATATATATATATATATATATATATATATATATATATATATATAAATTGTGAATTGTTAGATTAAAATATTAAAAGATAGAAATCTCATATGCTTGATTTTCTATTTATATTAATTAATTGTTAAGAGAAATTATTCTTCCTCCCGAATTTATCTTAATAAATATACTCTCCTTCCGGAGGTATATAAGAAAATGTCCTCCTTTCTTGTGGAGCGGGCCGAACGTCTCGGCAGGGTAGATGCATCTATTGATCGCGCCGCACGTCCCTCGGCAGTGTACACGACACTCTGGATCGGGTCGTACTACCTCGGCAGAAAATGTGTCTAATAATTAAAATTACACGATACTTTGATAATTTATTGCAGCTTGTGAAGCTAATTGATAAATTGGAGATCTTTGAAATTTAAAGAATTAATTATCTCTGTTTGTTAAGGAATTATTGTTATTACTGTAAATGAGGCTAATTGATAAATTAAAAATTTATATTGGAATTGAAGGAATTTAATTAATATATTGAGAATTGTTGTATTTGAAGGAATTTAATTATTTCTGTTGGTTAAAGAAAATCATTGTAAATTCTACAAATCATGTTGATCTAGATATTGCTATTTTTATTTTATTTATTGTTATTGACTCTTAGTGAGTGTCAAAGTCGGCCATCTTATCTCTACCACTTCGAGATTGGGCTTGATACTTATTGGGTGCACGTTGTTTATGTACTCATGCTATACTTGCTGCACTTTTTGTGCGGGATCTGAGGCAGGTACTAGTGAAAGACCTATCATCACACATCCACGTTATCCAGAGGCGTAGTGGTGAGCTGTCTTTCTGAGTCGTTCTGCATCTACCAGTGCCTCTTCTTGCATTTTTATTCTGTCTATTTTTATTTCAGACAGTATTTGGAGTTTTGTATAATCTACTATATGCTCATACACTTGTGACACCCGGTCTTGGCACACACATTGGTAGAATTTGAAATTGTATTATTTTCTTAGATTTAATTTAATCAGCATCTTTTCAAATTTCTTTAATATTTCTAGAAAAATAATAAAATTACTTAGAAAATTATTCTGAAAATAATTGATATATGCTTAATTTATTTGTTGGCTTGCCTAGCTGTAGTGTTGGGCGCCATCACGACCTATAGGTGAAATTGGGTCGTGACAACTATCTCCCGCATAGCCGAGAGGCTCTCCCTATTAAGTTCCTTGCCCTGTGAGGAAGTCCCTATTCCTTGTATTGCATACCTATAGCGATGGAATTTTTTCGTAGGAAGCCCGTATACCTTTCCCTATTTTGGACTGCCAACAGCCTCCAACCATATTCTTTCAGCATCCTCGTCCGAAGGTTGGGTTAGCTCGCCTGATTCACCAGCTGGCTGACTACGAATGAATTCCTCCACGTTACTTTGGTAGTAACCCTACATTATTTTAAATCAAATTAATATTTAAAAATTCTTATAAAAGTTAATTATAACACTTAAAGAAAATTGAAAGCTTACATATGCAGTCTCTGCCCGATCCTCGGCCCACCTATCTCCATCCACCTCTTTCTTCTTCTTTACAATATGCATCTCCTTGAATAGCTCATTATGGCTAATTGGACGCCCATACTTCTTTTCCTGAAAACAAATAAATTTAGTTAATAATAGAATTGATATACTTAGAGAAGTAATTTAAGCAACTACCAATCTTCTTTTTACTATCCCCATGCTGATAGCACCCCCAGTGTGCAAGGAGACTCCCTTCTCGGATAAGCGAGCTTTCTTTCCTTTTTCGCTCCTCTCTAAGAAATCTGCGGTCTGCCATTGCCTTAACAAATCATTCCATAAATGCTCAAGACACCAGCCATGTCTCTTGTTCTTCTTTCTACCATCCTAGAAATGATCTGCCAATCTCTTGCGAGTTTCATGGTAAAAATTTGCAGCCACTTCCGCGCTATAGCGGTCTTCCCATACACACTTACTCTACATTTCAAAAGTTAAATGTTAGATGGAAATATCATAAATATAAATTAATAAACTGCTTAAAATAACATCTATACCTTAAACTGATTGAAAATTTGCTCCTTTAGCGTGAATGGGAAATCAGTCCAAGTCGCATAAGGGCCATCAGAAAGCTTTTTGATGGCATTGGTGATTATATCACGGCTCAAAATCCAACTAGGCATGATAGCACCTAACCCAACCCGTTAGGTAAGCCAATTATCCACTATCCAATTCCAATGTAATTTAACAAGACAATTAAGTAAAAGAAAATATTTAAATCTTATACATTTCCCAAGGACTAGTAGTACAAATCATGAGCTTCTAAGAATAGAGTTTACAAAGCTGGTATGAAGTAAATACATCATCTATTTGAAAAGTACATAAACAGAGTTTTATGAATCTAAGGCTACCATGAACAAGAGGCAGCTACCACCGGAACGCAGGTACGTCTTCAATTCCGGCTCCCGTCGAGCACAGCAACATCAACATTCAATATCTGCATGCAAGGTGCAGAAGTGTAGTATGAGTACAACCGATCCCGTGTACTCAATAAGTAACAAACCTAACCTTAGGTTGAAAGTAGTGACGAGCTTGTACCAAGGTCAGGTCCTAACTTCAATAACCAGCAATAGTTCATAACAACTTAAGCAAGTAATACCATAAGTAACTCAACAATCAAATGCTCAGCAAAAACATGATTTTTGAAAATAGTTCTGCCTTTCAAGTACATCAATGAAAGCCCAAATCGTTTACCGGAGTTGCCAAAAATATGAATAAGTTTGAAAAAAGTAATTTTCCCCAAAATTCCTTTTAACAATGATAAGATGTTTTATTTCCTTTCCAGATAACCCGTGGAAAATGCATCACTATGCCTGTATGTCAAATGTGCATGTCAATGCGATGCAACTCAGTGATAAAATCATATGCATACTCTCAGAGTATCATTTCACTCAGTCTTCCCAATCACTCAGTCCTCCCAGTCACTCAGTCCGCACAGTCACTCAGTCCTCACAGTCACTCATGCCTCACAGTCACTCAATCCTCCCAAATCACTCGGCACTCGTGCTCGGCACTCACACTCCATAGGTACTTGCACTCACTGGGGGCGTGTACAGACTCCGGAGGGGCTCCTTCAGCCCAAGCACTATAATCTACACGGACAACTTATGTGATGCACGGATAACTCACGTGCTATAATAATATATGGATCCGTATGGACAACTCACGTGTTATACGGACAACTCACGTGCTATAATAATATCTGGATCCGTACGGATAACTCACGTGCTATAATAGGCCAATCTGGCCTGCTACGACGTGCAACCTTATCCCATAATTATCCTCACAATCAGGCCCTCGGCCTCACTCAGTCATCAATCTCTCCAGTCTCTCAAGCTCACAATGTCATGAAAATCAGCCCAAAAATATGATATGATATATCAATAAATAACAACAGAGACTGAGAGATGATATGAAATGAATGAACATGACTGAGTATGAAATTTCATTTTAAACAATTAATTCAACAGTAATATGACCTCTGTGGGTCTCAATAATACTGACACATAGCCTCAACATGATTTTTAACATGATTCTCAGCTCAATTTCTTTGACACATAAAAATACATAGAAAATGCCAAGATTATTCGACTACAAAATTTCACAGAATCAATTATGTCACAATTTCTATAGTGCACGCCCACACGCCCGTCACCTAGCATGTGCGTCACCTCCAACAATTCACATAATACGTATATTCAGGGTTCATACCCTCAGCTCCAAGATTATAAGAGTTACTTACCTCAACCTATGTAATTCTTTATTCCACTATGCCTTTGCCACGAGAAATGGTCTCCGAAGGCCTCGTATCTAGCCACAATTAATTCGATTCAATCAATACCAATTATTATAACTAATTCCATAAGGAAATACTATTTTTTTCAATAAAATTCTAAATTAACTCAAAAATACCCATGGGGCCCACATCTCGGAACCCGACAAAAGTTACAAAATATGAACGGCCATCCAACCACGAGTCTAACCATACAAATTTCACCAAATTCCGACATCAACTCGACCCTCAAATCTTCAATTAAAGTCATTGAAGATTTTTACCATTTTAAACCTAATCTTTCCATAAACCTTATTGATATATATAAATAATACTATTACACCAAAGAATCATACTCTTAATCACCCATATTTACCCAACCTCGAAATTGAAGACTAGGGGTTAAAACCTTACCTCTTGGGTGAAGATCTTGTGATATTTCCTTGTTGGATTTCAAAGCTTGAACAAAATCTTGATGAACAAAGCACTTGAGCTTGTTCCTCTCTCTAGAACACTCTCCCTTCTCTCTAAAAATGTCAGATTTTTGCTCCAAAATGAGTCCCAAAGCCTATTTATCAAAATGGGATTGGGTTATGAAAATAGAAAAATTAACCCTCCGAAAGTAGGTATGCGGTCGCATAATGGACCACAGAATGGGTATGCGGGTCGTAAAATGCACCAAAATATCGATGCCCAGAAAAGGGCTTCACTGGACAGGTCTGCGACCATTTTACGGCCGCATAACTACTTCTGCGATCACATAATGGTTCTGCGATCGCAAAATTGGTCGCAGAATCGCATTTTCCAGCCTTTGGTAGTTTGGTCATAACTTCTTGTAGGAATGTCCAAATGACAAACGGTTTAAAGCGTTAGAAACTAGACTCGAAGATATTTCATGTTATAGTTAATACACCATATAACACTTTGTATCCTGAGAGTTATGCTCATTTTAAGTTAGGTCTTGTGCGAACTCACTTGAAACTTTAGTCTATTATGAAATTTCCAACTTCTACATTCGATGCCGAAACCTATCGAATAATGTCCGATTGACCTCAAATTTTGCACACAAGTCATAAATGACATAACAGACCTATTCAAATTTCCGGAATCAGATTCCGACCTCGATATCAAAAAGTTAACCTCTCGGTCAAACTTTCCTAAAATTCAACTTTTGCCATTTCAAGCCTAATTCTACTACGGACCTCCAAATAATTTTCCGGACATGCTCCTAATTCTAAAATAGCCATACGGAGCTATTGGAATCATATAATACACCATATAACACTTTGTATCCTGAGAGTTATGCTCATTTTAAGTTAGGTCTTGTGCAAACTCACTTGAAACTTTAGTCTATTATGAAATTTCCAACTTCTACATTCGATGCCGAAACCTATCGAATCAAGTCTGATTGACCTCAAATTTTGTACACAAGTCATAAATGACATAACGGGCCTATTCAAATTTCCATAATCGGATTTCGACCTCGATAACAAAAAGTCAACCCCTCGGTCAAACTTTTCAAAAATTCAGCTTTCGCCATTTCAAGCCTAATTCTACTACAGACCTCCAAATAATTTTCCGGACACGCTCCTAAGTCTAAAATAACCATACAGAGCTGTTGGAATCATCAGAATTCAATTCCAAGGTCGTTTACACATAAGTAAATATCCAGTCAACTTTTCTAACTTAAATTTTCAATTGTGAGACTAAGTGTCTCATTTCACTCCGAAATCCTTCCGGACCCGAACCAAGTAACTCGATAAGTTATAAATCAACTGTAAGGCATAAATTGAGCAGTAAATGGGGGAACGAGACTGTGATACTCAAAATGACCGGTCGGGTCGTTATAAATTATCCCCCACTTAAACATACGTTCGTCTTCGAACGTGCCAAGAGTTGTTCTTAACCTTCAAATCTCTATTCCACCTCACTACGCACATACCCAGGGGTGATCTCACGTCACCCTATTCTATATAGGCCTGACCACACAACATAACCGAAAATCATTAATTTAACTTTAGTCCAAAAATCATGGAGCCAAATTTCTAACATCTAGAATTCTTTTCAAGACCCGAATCTTACATCTACACACTGTATAAGCCCGAACAAGTTGTATCCAGCCATAGCCATAATCTCAGATATAATCACATAACATACTACACAACTCGCATACTCGTAGCACAATTTCTGATCATACTAACTACTCAAAACCAACCAAGTACTAGCATTAAACCCCATATCGAACAAAACCTCATCCCAACACCTTCGTACGCTGTTGATAATAAAGAAACACGTGGAAATCTCATGACCCCTTATTAGATCAACAAGTCATGGAGCTCTCTCGCCCCAACTATAACCATAATCCTCTCCTAAGCCGTCGTTCAATATTATCCTCCCGAATATACCATAATCAAGCTCGATAGTACCCATTCTAGGTCCAGTGACCTTATATTATTAAACAAAACTATCCCACAGACACGCCACATAAATATAACTCAAGCCACAACTGCACAATCTGTGTACCCAAATATGGGAGATGTCTCAAGGAAGAGAACCGTATTGCAAGTTCAACAAGTACTACCACAACCGCAATGTTACAACCAACTCCTCAAATTTCGTGAAGAGGATTACCGTAGGTGCATGTGCACAATTGTAGAGGAAGGAAATTAATAGATCAGATAAATTATTATAGAAATAGAATTCTCACACACGGCACGGACAACTCACGTGCTAATAATATGAATCGCTCGGCATGGTCACAGGCCTCCAGTCCCAGCTTATCATACAAGAGCAATTAAATAAGTATACTTGTATATGATAATGAAATAAGATTCTCATGCTCCTGGACTGGTAGAAATAGCACGCCATAGTGTAAGCACGTGCAAAGTTTTCTATCACACTTCAAATCAGAAATTTTTTTAACGCAGAATTAGTAACTATCCCGTTTATTTAGGGAATCATCTTCTTCGTAACCTCAAGTATAGCCCAGATAGTCCTCAACAAAGGTATGAATACGGGAAACGTTATGACTTTACGTTTAACAATCAAATCTAGGCATATAATAGCCTAAGCATTCTTCCGAGTATGAATACTTGCTCTAATGACCGCACATGGGCTCAAACCTCACATATATGCGCACTCATAGCGCATAGCTATCACAAATAATTAACGCAACTAGTGCCTCCACCGAGTTTTAAATAAAATAGTCACCTCAAATAGGTCGCAACCCCTAAACAATATACTTCTGAGAACTCCAGTCTCCAAATTCATTGAACACATGAATCACTGTAACTGATCCCAACTCCAGCACTAAAATGACTAACACATCTTCTATTCACGATAATCCCATAAGGAATACTTTCACAATTCTTCCGTGCCACATAACAATAATTTGAATATCAGCAGTCTATCAACCAGGTGAGTACTGCAATACCGATGAACATCCGTAAGTCAAAACACAATGCACCTTCTGAAATGCGCACCCTTATCAGGAATTACCGAGAAGTTATAACATTCATCGAAATATTTGAAACTGACCATGCTATCCAACATTCGTTACCTTCTCTTCAAGACTGAACTGTCACCTTGTACATGTAAATCCTAATCCCACACAACACACCACATCTTTTATGCTATCATGTGACAAGCACAAAAATCCCATTATCAACTCTGAGTCACCAGCAAATTACATACCTGGTTAGTTAGAAACCTTCCTCTTGCTTCCTTCTAGGAGGAAATCACAATACACAACACGTTTCCCACACCAGTAGAAAATATCCGGTTCAAACCATGGTAGAAACCATCAAGAATACTTTGAAATCCATCTGCACATAACCAAGCTATTAGAACTAAATTTCTCTAACTCGACCAAACCATGTAGGTCACCAAACCTAAGAATATTGCCACCAAGACATCTGTAGAGTCTCATCACATCATAATTATCCCTATAAATACCACAACTGAAACACCCACTCTGCAAAGACCTCATGTGAACTTAAAATTATTCTTTTACCTTTCTTATACTGGAATGTAGAATCCATAGTCATACAGAATTACCACGAATCCTGACACCATCAAATGCAAATCTCATATTCTATCCATACACAAGTTCGGAAAAATTTTCAATTGCTATAAATAAATCTCGGACCCATTAGAACCTTCTCAGGAGTTACCCACTTGGCTCAAAATTGAATTGCACTGCCCAAACGGGCCAAAAGACACATGCCCCATTAGCACAATAACACTCAAAGAAATAACCATGCCTTAACACCACTGGCCAAATTCATATTCCATGCGCACTACATTCTTCGCAATTTACAACTTAATCATTCCATGATGTTTCATATTTTCGTAAGTACATTATATCCCGTATTCAGGAAATTTCCTTACTCAAGTCATCCTTAATCTCGACTTCTGCAAGTCATAACTAACTCACCAGTATGCCTCAGCCTAAAACTAAACCTTTACATATAACTATGAAATTGAATTATCATAAGCAGGCTCCCCCACTTGGCTCAAAGCCATAGATTAAAATATTCCATAACTCACAATACCAATACTCTATTACTGCCATAATGCCACAATCATTTCAACAAAGCTTCTTCTCAAACTCATGCAACTTCAACCATAAAAATACCCGAAATCATCCGCTAAGCTCGCAATCATACTCTTGACACTCAGGTCAACTTTCTCAACCAGATTCAAATTCAAATCTCCACACATACGGCCCACTGGCAGAAAAAAAACTCTCCACTTACATTACAAGGAACACACCTACATAGATTACTCTCCAGGAGATAACCCACCTCCTTAGCATCAAATTGACATCTTGTTATATGTCACGACCCAAACCGATGGGCTGCGACGGGTACCCGGTAACTTACTCAACCGAGTACTAACGTAATGTATCTTTCTCATTACATCAACATGGGTAAATAGACCAGAACACTCAACATAAAATGACCCACCCTGATATACTGACTTATACATATGATGTACGGGCCTATAAGGCCAAAATAATCACTCGTACACTAAACATAGGCCGACAAGGCCGTACAATCTTTCACGTACATGATATATGTCTATAAGCCTCTAAGGATACATAAATGTTATAAAGGTTGGGACAGAGCCCCGCCATACCAATCAACACATTTCCTAATCATACTGGCCAATAGCAACTCCGGAGCAAATGAAGCGCACCAACATCTTCCGCTGAGCTGATAGCCTACTTGGAGGACTCTCGACCTGTCTATCAGGACCTGCAGGCAAGAAACGCAGCGTCCCTAGGCAAAAGAGACGTTAGTACAAATAATGTACAGAGTATGTAGGGAATGAAAATCAGTAAATAATAAACATGAAAGAAACATGGAGTAAAAGACTCGATATGTAAGTCTGAATAGATCTGTGAATCATTTAATATTATAATGTCATGCATATGCGTATAAATGTCATACCATATATAGGTATATGCGTTCATAATATCATCAAGCCTCTGAGGGCATCCCATCATATCATCTCGGCCACTGTGGGCAAAATCATCAACGTATACCAGCTGATCAGGTGGTGGTGCATATATAACGCCGTAACCTTTTTCCATATCCCATATATATATATATATATATATATATATATATATATATATATATATATATATATATATATATATATATATATGTGTGTGTGTGTGTGTGTGTGTGTGTGTGTGTGTGTGTATAACGACATCTGATCATGGGTCAATGTACATGTATAAATGCATGAATTGCATAAGAAATATATTAATAAGATTTCTCGGAATGTCATAAAAATTAATATGCCTTTTGGATAAACTTTATCAAATACGTATTTTTCTGAGACCCATGACAGAAGATATAATAATAATTCATATGGGGAATCAGTAATATAGCCACCCCTAATACTTCTATGAATAGAGTCATTTATGAAAATTATGCGTTTACTTGTTTCGTTTGTATCGTATGGATCATGCCAAAAAGAAAGAAGGGATAGCCTTAACATACCTTAATTGCTCATAAGAACTCGAGAAGGTCGTAGATGAACATTCAAACTTGGATCATATTCAAAAGCATTATTCTCAAGGCATGAATTCCTAAAGAATTAAGGTTCAAACTTGGATCATATTCAAAAGCATTATTCTCAAGGCATGAATTCCTAAAGAATTATCCTTAACTAAGGGTGTTGAACGTTTGTTAACTCCTTCTCTATACCAAATGAAGGGCGAACGTTTATAATAGGCTGTCCAAGAATGAGAGCACACCTAATTCACTCACAACAGTAACATAAACCAAATGCCTACCAAGTGCTCCATCATGTTTATTTTAATCCATGAAAGAGATGTCTAATCCTTCTAACCATTTCCACGTTCTTGTATTGGCACGCTAAAGAGCTAGGTGAAGCAGCAAAAACATAACAACTAGGAATATAATATATGGAGTATCAGCAATGGAAAACATGTTTAGTGCACCTAAATTAAAAATGATTACCACTTGACCTATCACCAATTCACTAATAAAATTAGTGGCCAGCCAAGAATTTCTGAATTTTAATCTTTCGGTGCATGCGAACACGTGTATAGATTCGTTGCCACCTTTCAATTTGGTTTATGAGTCACTTAGTTTGAAGGGTGGGCTGCCACGTTGAGAAATTTAATCTTTATCCAATAATTTCCTAATTAATTAGGTAATATCCCATTACCCAATAATTAAGAATTATCTCAACTTACTTAAAATACTACTCACTTTTAACATACCTTATACACCTTACTATCATGGTCATGTGGTACCTTGTATGACACTAGTCCATAAATACCGGGTATTGTAGCTTGGACCGTATTTTATCCCAAAACGTCAAACTTCGACGAAATTCATTTTCCTTGATTTTCTTACCCTCTCACCTTCACGAACTTACTCGTCACTTGTTTGAAATAGCTTAATACTTATAATCCCAAAATAATCTCATTCCCGAACTTACGTCGATTAACTTACGATGAAACTTTAATGTACGAAAATGCGGGATGTAATATCTCATTTTCGAGCTTTCATCAATTTACTCATGGCATACTTTTACGTAAGAAAATATGGGTATAACATTATATCTTTTCGCAGTCACAACTACTATGCAATCACTTAGTCTATCTGAGTCCAAACACATTAACCAGACATGAGAATTTTATTTGTCCCAAAATTAACAATGCGAAAGATCCTTCAAAACATTCATACTCGAGACTGTACGTCACATCAAAACAAAAATCAAGCACCCAATGGTCTTTCCTTTACATTTCACTGAAATACTTCTCGTTACATTCAAATCATCTTAACACATCCCGCAGTTACATCATCCTCATCATAAGGCCATTCCACCGCTCATCGAGCCACAAATTCTACTCGTAGGGACATTACCGGACATATGAGTCCAAATGTACAAGTTATAACTGAAGCTACCGAGCTTAAACTACGGTCTAACCATAGCCTCAAGTCCTCCAGACTGGCCCACATTTTGAACGTCGTTCATAGAATCACAAGCCAGCGATACACAACTGATACAGAGCGCTCATGTGCGCATACGAATGCGTGGAAGGAATTCAAAGAGTTATGTCTCAAGCTGAATCAATTTCGCACGATAAGGGAAGAAAGATAGGAAGTATATATCCTAAATTCCCTGTAGCCTCTCAAAGATAAGTATGGACGTCATCCTGCCGATCCGCAAGACTCTACTAGATACTTGCTCATGACTTGTAGAACCTATGAACCTAGAGCTCTTATACCACCTTGTCATGACCCAAAATCCAACTAGTCGTGATGGCACCTAACCCAATCCGTTAGGTAAGCCAATTATCCACTATTCAATTCCAATGTAATTTAACAAGGCAATTAAGTAAAAAAAATATCTAAATCTTATACATTCCCCAAGGACTGGTAGTACAAATCATGAGCTTCTAAGAATAGAGTTTACAAAGCTGGTATGAAGTAAATACATCATCTGTTTGAAAAGTACATAAAAAGTTTTATGAATCTAAGGATACCATGAACAAGAGGCAGCTACCACCGGGACGCAGATACATCTTCAATTTCGGCTCCCGTCGAGCACAACAACATCAACATCCAATATCTGCACGTAAGGTGCAAAAGTGTAGTGTGAGTACAACCGACCCCATGTACTCCATAAGTAACAAACCTAACCTTAGGTTGAAAGTAGTGACGAGCTTGTACCAAGGTCAGGTCCCAACTTCAATAACTAACAATAGTTCATAACAACTTAAACAAGTAATACGAGAAGTAACTCAGCAATCAAATGCTCAGCAAAAACATGATTTCTGAAAATAGTTCTGCCTTTCAAGTACATCAATGAAAACCCAAATTGTTTACCGGAGTTGTCAAAAATATGAATAAATTTGAAAACAGTAATATTTCCCAAAATTCCTTTCAACAATGATAAGATGTTTTATTTCCTTTCCAGATAACCAGTGGAAAATGCATCACTATGCCTGTATGTCAAATATGCATGTCAATGCGATGCAACTCAGTGATAAAATCATATGCATACTCTCAGAGTATCATTTCACTCAATCCTCCCAATCACTCAGTCCTCCCAGTCACTCAATCCTCACAGTCACTCAGTCCTCACAATTACTCATGCCTCACAGTCACTCAATCCTCACAAATCACTCAGCACTCGCGCTCGGCACTCGCACTCAGTAGGTACCTGCGCTCACTCGGGGTGTGTACAGACTCCGGAGGGGCTCCTTCAGCCCAAGCGCTATAATCTGCACGGACAACTCACATGCTGCATGGACAACTCACGTGCTGCACAGACAACTCATGTGCTATAATAATATATGGATCCGTATGGACAACTCACGTGTTACACGGACAACTCACATGCTATAATAATATCTGGATCCGCACGGATAACTCACGTGCTATAATAAGCTAATCTGGCCTGCTGCGACGTGCAACCCGATCCCATAATTATCCTCACAATCAGGCCCTCGGCCTCACTCAGTCATCAATTTCTCCAGTCTCTCTGGCTCACAATGTCATGAAAATCAGCCCAAAATGATGATATGATGTATCAATAAATAGCAACAAAGACTGAGAGATGATATGTAATGAATGAACGTGACTGAGTATGAAATTTCATTTTAGACAATAAATTTAACAACAATATGACCTCGGTGGGTCTCAATAATACTGGCACATAGCCTGAGCATGATTTTTAACATGATTCTCAGTTCAATTTCTTTAACACATAAAACTACATAGAAAATGCCAAGATTATTTGACTACAAAATTTCACAGAACCAATTATGTCACAATTTCTATAGTGCACCCCCACACGCCCGTCACCTAGCATGTGCGTCACCTCCAACAATTCATATAATACGTATATTCAGGATTCATACCCTCAGCTTCAAGATTAGAAGAGTTACTTACCTCAACCCGTGTAATTCTTTATTCCTCTATGCCCTTGCCACGAGAATTGATCTCCGAAAACCTTGTATTTAGCCACAATTAATTCGATTAAATCAATACCAATTATTGTAATTAATTCCATAAAAAAATACTAATTTTTCCAATAAAATCCGAAATTAACTCAAAAATGCCCGTAGGGCCCACATCTCGAAACCCGACAAAAGTTATAAAATATGAACGCCCATCCAATCACGAGTTCAACCATATAAATTTTACCAAATTCCGACATCAACTTGACTCTCAAATCTTCAATTAAAGTCATTGAAGATTTTTACCATTTTTAACCCAATCTTTACCCATTTGAACTCAACAATCTTTCCATAAACCTTATTGATATGTATAAATAATACTATTACACCCAAGAATCATACTCTTAATCAGTCATCTTTACCCAAACTCGAAATTGAATACTAGGGGTTAAAACCTTACCTCTTGGGTGAAGATCTTGTGATATTTCCTTGTTGGATTTCAAAGCTTAAACAAGATCTTGATGAACAAAGAACTTGAGCTTCTTCCTCTCTCTAGAACACTCTCCCTTTTCTCTAAAAATATCAGATTTTTGCTTCAAAATGGGGTCGGGTTATGAAAATAGAAACACTTCGTATAACACTTCGTATCCTGAGAGTTATGATCATTTGAAGTTACGTCTTGTGCGAACTCACTTGAAACTTTAGTCTATTATGAAATTTCCAACTTCTATATTCGATGCTGAAACCTATCGAATCAAGTCCGATTGACCTCAAATTTTGCATATAAGTCATAAAGACATAACAGACCTATTCAAATTTCCGGAATCGGATTCCGACCTCGATATCAAAAAGTCAACACCTCAGTCAAACTTTTCAAAAATTCAACTTTCGCCATTTCAAGCCTAATTCTACTACGGACCTCCAAATAATTTTCCGGACATACTCCTAAGTCCAAAATAATCATACAGAGCTATTGAAATCATCAAAATTCAATTCCGAGGTTGTTTAAACATAAATAAATATCCGATCAACTTTTCCAACTTAGGTTTTTAATTATGAGACTAAGTGCCTCATTTCACTTTGAAATCCTTCCGGACCCGAACCAACTAACCCGATAAGTTATAAATTAACTGTAAGGCATAAATTGAGCAGTAAATGGGAAAACAGGGCTGTGATACTCAAAACGACCAGTCGGGTCGTTACAGATTATCTTCGTAGTTTGCTTACCCAGTTTGAACCTGTAATTTAACAATAAAAATACATGAATATATTAGTAAAAACATTATAAAACAATAGATGCAAAAATAACAAATAACTCTTGCCCGTCACCCTAAGGGACTATGATGATCCTGCCATAGCGATCATAATGCACTACCTATGGATCATCATCCTCAACATGTGTATCAGAGGCATGTGTAGACGGTGTAGGGGTCTCAGAGCTACTGTCTCGCAGGCGAAGGCCTGAAATGGATGGAGTCGATGATGAAGATGGCTGCGATCCCTATGACTACGAGATAGCTGGATGCGATCCATGTGGCTGTGATACTGATGGCTGCGGCCCAAGTGGCTATAATATGGATGGATGCGAATAATGTGGCTGTGATATGTAGGGATGCGATGCACGTGACTATGATGCAGATGACTGCGATCCACGTGGTTGTGAGGGAGTTAGACTGTATGTCATACGTATAGTCCTATGGGCCTATGATGGAAGACCTGGTGTCTTGATGAAGGTGTAGGCCTCGTGATGTTGTGGCAGCTCAATATAGCCGTGTGGTAGAGGATAAGACATAGGCATCTCTAAAAAGGGTGAAAAAGAGGGAGTATTATTATCTTCCCTCCTCTTTCCCTTCCTAGCCTTTTCTCGACCCCGAGAACTAGTAAGGTCATTGTTACCTTGACCCTTGCCTGCCATCTGCATAATATAATATATATTTAGATTGAAACATATAAGAAACTAGTTATAAAACGAGAGTGCTTTAAAAAACCAACTTTTAATCCTCGTCGACGTATTGTTCCTCGTCCGAGAATTCCTCGTCCTCACTTGTTTGAATTTCATCAGTTGATTCTTCGTCCTCATTTTCTATAATTGTTACTTCGTTTATACCAACTTCTTCCAATATGCGTTCAGGATGTTCCAAATTATTTTTTAGTTAATTAAATCTTTTTTTAGATAATTAAGATAATTAATTTTTCTTAACTACACCAAAATTAAATTATAGTAAATATAATTCATTATAATTCATTCAATTTAAACATAAACTATAAGTTTAATTCATATCCTAAAAGTTTAAACATAAACAAAAAGTTCAAATTATATACTAAAAGTTCAATTCATATCCAAAAAGTTCAATTCATATCCTAAAAGTTCAACCCCTATCCTAAAAGTTCAATTCATAAGAACAAATCCTAAAAATTAAATTCAATTCAAAGTTAATAATTCAATTCTCACTAAACTATTTAAGACAATACAAACTTAAAAATTCAACTTACACCATATATAATCAATTCAATGCAATTCAATTCAATTCAATTAAAACAAGACCTAAACCCTAGATTTCAATAAAATGCAAAGTTAAACAATCGATTTAAATACTAATTAACTAATTCATAACTAATTAATAAAATATTAAATTTATACAAAAAAGATGTAAGTTGTAATTCAAACCTAAAATTTTTAGGAGGAGGAGAAGGAGGGGCGACAATGAGGCAGTAGCAGCGGCAGCGACGACGGCGGGGGGAGCGACGACGATGGGGGTGGGGGTGGAGAATGAAATTTATGTGAGGGAAATAGATAAGGAGAGGGGGAAGGGTGTTGTGTGTGTGTGAGGGACAAGAGAGTGATGAGTAAGAAACTTTTGAGAAGAGAGTAAGAGAAATAAGGGGGAAATCCCGTTTTCAGATCTGAAATTAGAATTACCGACCAACGTTGGTCATGGTAATTTTGATTGGTACACTAAGTGACGGGCGTTGACTGTATTTTGACTATTAACCGACCAACTTTGGTCGGCTATTTTTTTAAAAAAAAACTAAATTGTTTTTTTTGTGTTTTTATTTCTTAAAATATTATAAACTATAAAATTTTTTATTATAAACTATAATCATTTATTTTATTTACATATATATTTATTATAAATAATTATAAACTATAAGCATAATCTTTATAAATAATTATATTAACTAATTATTTTTAATAAATTATAATAGCATCTATCTAAGTTAATTTTCTAAGTTATAATTAAGTATATGAGTAATTTCACACACACAAACATACACACACACACACACACTATATTGTAATTGATGATCAATCATATACATTACTACGTACGAAAAATTTATCAATTGATAAACTAATATTATTCTATTTTAAATATGTTTAGTCGTTTGATCTATTAACTCGTTTACTTCATGCTAATAACTTATTTTGTTTATTTAATTTGTGATCCATATATACATGTCAAAGATGTTTAGTATTAATTCTTCTATATTTCATTCATTCATCACTAATAATGCATGACATAGATTAATCGATATAGGTCGAGACGTTTTGTTTTTAATATTCATCGATATAGGTCGAAACGTTTTATTTTTAATATTCATCGATTCATCTAAGTAAGTTATAAGTCGATGAATCAATTTACAAATAGATATATTTGATGATGATCAATTATATATACTAATTATATTATTGCTTCTTCACAAGTCTATCCCCAAAAGAACCTGGCCCTGTGGCCCTAGCACTTCGCGTTCTTATATATATGCGGCTATACCTATATACATACACACACACTTCGTTGTACTACTTTTACTATATATAACATGTTATAGTATATGTTAGTATTCATATATATATATATATATATATATATATATATATATATATATATATACACACACACACACACACACACACACACTTCGTTGTACTACTTTAACCATATATAGCATGTTATAGCATATGCTAGTTTATTGATTATTTGTATTACAAAATAAAGTGTTAATGGATTATAATTATATTATTTAGATAGTAAATATTAATGTGATTCAAAAGTTTGACCATGTTTGACCTATTAACTCGTTTACTTTATGCTAATAAATTATTTCGTTTCTTTAATTTATGATCCATATATACATGTCAAAGATGTTTAGTATTAATTCTTCTATATTTCATTCATTCATCACTAATAATGCATGGCATAGATTAATCAATATAGGTCGAGACGTTTTGTTTTTAATATTCATCGATATAGGTCGAAACGTTTTATTTTTAATATTCATCGATGCATCTAAGTAAGTTATAAGTCGATGAATCAATTTACAAATAGATATATTTGATGATGATTAATTATATATACTAATTATATTATTGCTTCTTCACAAGTCTATCTCCAAAAGAACCTGGCCCCGTGGCCCTAGCGCTTCGCGTTCTTATATATATGCGGCTATACCTATATATATACACACACACACACTTCGTTGTACTACTTTAACTATATATAACATATTATAGTATATGTTAGTGTATTCATTATTTGTATTACAAAATAAAGTATTAACGAATTATATTTATATTATTTAGATAGTAAATATTAATGTGATTTAAAAATTTGACCATATTTGACCTAATAACCGACCAACTTTGGTCGGTTATTTTTCTGGCAATTACATATACCGACCAAAGTTGGTCGGTAAAATCTTCCCCTCCAATAACCGACCAATTTTGGCCAGTAAACTTAAACATAAATTCTATAAATTTTATAAAATCTTTTAAATAATAATATAATTATTTAAATTTAAAAATGTGGGTTCACATTACCGACAAATGTTGGTCGGTAATAAAAACGTTACTTTGACTAAGCAAGTCTGACCACATCGGTCAAATTTTTGATCAATATACCAATCAACTTTGGTCGGTATGTAATTTTAAAAAAATATAAAATATTTTTTTTGTAGTTTTCATTCATTTTGGACGATTTTTTGGTCGTTTTTGTTGACCGACCAATGTTGGTCGGTATTGCTTGATCGGTGTTTTCCGAATTTCTAGTAGTGAACGGAGATGTCATGTATATGTTTTCCACGTGCAACTACATTGTGTGACTTGCGTTGGAATTGGAAGTTTTTTTTAACACATTAGTGAGATGAACCCAACAAAGCAGCAAACAGATAAGACCATGACTCCTATAACTACACACAAATTAAGAAAAGTGCTTTTATAAACTTTATTTTGATTATTCTTCCAATGATATTTCAATCTTGATCTTATTAAAATACATGATCAGGTAGTCCTATTTTAGTGAATTCCTGTCTTTTTGTGGGTCCATAGCTTCAGTTTTTCGTAATCAATATGCAGATTTAGGCCTTCTAAAAGCAAATTATTGCCTGCTTGTTTTTTCATCTCCGGGCTGTATGACACAATATGCATTGCGTATGTGTTCTGAGCTAGATTCCGTACTAACTATTCCTGGTGTGGGTTCAACTTACTGAGCAGGTCCTAAAGTGGATACGCGATTAGCGGTAAAGGCAATCCAAAAGTGGAATCTTTTTTAGAAATAAAATTGCAGAGAACAAGATGATAATGCTGATATATATTGGAAAATAGTCCCCAGAAAAGATGTCATTGATTCACAAGGCAATTTCACAAACACATATCAGGCGAAGTAAAGAAAATTGAGATGTAGCAAACAATTGGTGATTCCTTAGACTTATTAAACCCAGAAGCAACACATGAAAAAAGCAGAGCGGGGAAGAGCAAAAAAATACCGTTAAGTCAACCAGGTTCCTACACAAACACTGACGTACGCAGAATTTTTCGTAAGCGGTGTCACGATTTTAAACAATAAATAAATAATAATTCACTATAACATCATATTTAAAAAAATTGTATTATTTTATAGAACACAACTCAAGTATCTTACTAAATATGAATTTTTATTTTTTAAAATATATTCAATATAACCTCATTAGAAATTATACTAAATACCTTTTTTTATATATAGAACACCATGTAATCACACAAAAACTCACCATTCATTAGAAAGATAATAGCCAAACAACTTATAATACAAGTCATTGCATAAAATATGTGACTCTTGATCTATTGGTTTAGCTATGTTAATGCTTAAGATCTAAGATCTCAATGGTTCAAACCTCCACATTTTTTTTATTTCTAGAAGAGGCACAAAGAATTTAAAACAAAAAAAGAAGAATTTAACGGAAAGATGAAGCTACGGAGACGCGAACTAGTGACATATTTAAGAAAATTGAGGCTCCGGACCAGTTGTGCTACACAACTATTGTTGTCAAGTAGTGTCGCTTTATAAATTTTAGTGTCATTTCTCATGTTGGATTTTTATTATATATACTTATTTAGTAAAATTTTCCGACCAAGCGGTATCACGTGACATCGCTTGGACTAAGGTAGATCCGCCCCTGTTAACACAAAGACCTTCGATTAAATGGTGATGTTTGAAGTAGCAGCAAAATCGGTGAAGTTGAGATAAAAAGAAATCTGAAGATGAAGCGGAGAAAGAAAGAGGATGTAACGACCCGACTGGTCATTTTGAGTATTATAACCCCGTTCCCCATTTACTGCTCAAATTATGCTTTACAGTTATTTTATGATTTACCGGGTTAGTTGATTCTGGTTCGGAAGGATTTCGGAGTGAAATGAGACACTTGGTCTCATAATTGAAAACTTAAGTTGAAAAAGTTGACCGGATATTGACTTATGTGTAGACGACCTCGGATTTGAATTCTGATAGTTCCAATAGCTCCGTATGGTGATTTTGGACTTAGGAGCGTGTCCGAAAAATTATTTGGAGGTCCATAGTAGAATTAGGCTTGAAATGACGAAAGTCGAATTTTTGGGAAGTTTGACTGGGGAGTTGACTTTTTGATATCGGGGTCAGAATCCGATTCTGGAAATTTGAATAGGTCTGTTCCTTTATACTATTTGAAGTCTTGAATAGCTTCATATGATGTATTATGACGTGTGTGAATCATCGGTTTTAATTTTTCAGGTATTTCGGGATTAGTTCGGAAGAATAAATTTTATGTTGGAAGCTTAAATAAAAAAGGATTGACCGGAGTTTGACTTTTGTGCAAATCCGAAATAGAGTTTTGATGAATCCAACAGCTCCGTATGATGATTTTGGACTTAGGAGCGTGTCCGAAAAATTATTTGGAAGTTCGTAGTCAAATTAGGCTTGAAATGGCTAAAATAGGAAAATTGAAAGTTGGAAGTTTGACCTGGGAGTTGACCTTTTAATATTGGGGTCGAAATCTAATTCTGAAAATTTGAAATAGGTCCGTTATATCATTTATGACTTGTGTGCAAAAATTTGAGGTCAATCGGAGTTGATTTGATAGGTTTCGTCATCGAATGTAGAAGTTCCGACGTCGTTTCTTCAAGCATAAGTGGTATCACATTAAGCGAATGAGCTCCAAATTCAGTTTTGATTGATGCATTAGATCTGTATCGAAATTACGGAGCCATAGCAAAAAGAATCGTTGAATTCGGACATCGTATAAGAGAATTATGCCCATTTCTGTGTCGGAAATGATTTTTCGTCGCCGCTGCCTAGGGTAGCGTGGGGCGCTAGCCCTGGCGCTGGGAATTGTTGGGATTCTGGAAAGTGCGCCTCACGCTACCTGTGGTGCTCGAAAACACCAGAGGCTCTATAAACGGGGTTTTTGGCCATTTTTGTCAAAAATAGAGTTGAAGAGCCCGGTATAGGCGAGTTTTGGGCGATTTTCACGGGTAAACATTGGGGTAATTGTTCCTTATCCTATATTGATTATATTTCATGATTCCATATTCATTTATATCATCAATCCGTGAATTTAAGGAAGAAAAATTATATTTTTATAAAATCTTTCAAAAATATAAAATAAAGATTTGAAGGTCAATCCGATGTCGGAATTCGATAATATTTTTATGGTTGAACTCTTATCGAAACGAGTATTCGTATTTCGTTAGTTTTTCCGGGATTTGAGATGTGGGTCTCGCTGTTGATATTTGAATTAATTTTGGATTTTTATTGTGAAATTTCGGATTTTTATTGTGAAATTTAGCATTTTCATATGGAATCGATTCCTATACCTCGTGTTGATTGTATTGAATTATTTTGACTAAGATTCGAGGCATTCGGAGGCCTAATCATGAGGAAAAGGTTTATTGGAATAAAGAATTTGCTCAGATTGAGGTAAGTAACTCTTCTAATCTTAGAGTTGAGGGTATGAATCCCGATTATATGTGATGTGTGTTTGGTGTTGAGGTGACGCACATGCTAGGTGACGGGCGTGTGGGCGTGCACCATTTAAAATCTGACACTGTTATTCCTGTGGTACTGTGTAGTTACCTGAACTTATCTGTACTCATGAAATCTCTACGTACTAGAGTTATCGAGTTGTGATTCATGTCAGAAATAACGCTTAGGCAAATGTTGGTATTATTGGGACCCACGAAGGCCATTTCTACTGTCGATTTATTTGTTTAAATTATAAATTCATACTCAGTCATGTTCATTTATTTCATATCAACTCTCAGTCTCTGTTTCTATTTATTGATTCATCATATCATCATTTTTGGGCTAGTTTCATAACATTGTGAGCCCGAGAGACTGGAGAGATTGATTACTGAGTGAGGCCGAGGGCTTGATTGTGAGGATAATTATGGGATCGGGCTGCACGCTGCAGCATGTCATATTGGCTTTATATACCTTATTATTATGGGATCGGGCTGCACGCCGCAGCAGGCCAGATTGGCTTATTATAGCACGTGAGTTATCTGTGCGGATACAGATATTGATACTATAGCACATGAGTTGTCCGTGTAGATTATAGCGCTTGGGCTGAAAGAGCCCTTCCGGAGTCTGTACACACCCCTAGTGAGCGCAGGTACCTACTGAATGTGAGTGCCGAGTGCGAGTGCGGAGCGATTGGGAGGATTACGTGACTGTGAGGACTGAGTGACTATGAGGACTGAGTGTTTGGGAGGACTGAGTGACTGGTAGGACTGAGTGAAATGATACTCTGAGAGTATGCATATGGTTTTATTACTGAGTTGCATCGCATTGGCACGCACACTTAACATACAGGCATAGAGATGCAATTTTCTCATGTTGTACGGTATCACGTCATTCATGACTTCTCACACATATTGGCATATGGGCATATTGATGCATTTTCCACTGGCTATATGGAAAGAAAATGAAACATCTTATTTATTGTTGAAAGGAATTTTGGAAAAATTACTGTTTTCAAACTTACTCATATTTTTGGCAACTTCAGTAAAAGACTTGAGTTTTCACTGGTACACTTGAAAGGCAGAGCTATTTTCAGAAATCATGATTAAGTTGAGCATGTTATTGTTGAATTATTACTTGTGCTGCTTTAAATTGTATTGTTATGAAACGTTGTTGGGTATTGGTGTTGGACCCCGACTTGTGTTCCAGCTCGTCACTACTTTCAACCTAAGGTTAGGTTTGTTACTTATTGAGTACATGTGGTCGGTTGTACTCATACTACACTTCTTCACCTTGCGTGCAAATATTAGATGTTGATGTTGCTGTGATCGACGGGAGCTGGATTTGAAGATGTACCTGTGTTTCGGTCATAACTGCCTCTTGTTCATGATAGCCTTAGATTTATAAGAATCTGTTTATGTACATTTCGAACAGATGATGTATTTATTTCATACCAGTTTTGTAAATTCTAATCTTAGAAGTACTACCAGTCCTTAGGGAATGTATAAGATTTAGATATTTTCTTTCACTTAGTTGTCTTGTTAAATTACATTGGAATTGGATAGTGGATAGTTGGCTTACCTAACGGGTTGGGTTAGGTGCCATCACGACTAGTTGGATTTTGGGTCGTGACAATTTACCTATGCAATGGTGCGTAGGCTACACTGCTATGCTGCGTAGGCTACGCTACTATGCTGCGTAGGCTACGCAAGACTCGCGTAGCTGTTCTGCCATCCTTTAGTAAAAAGGTCATAACTTCTTGTGGGAATTGCAAAATGACAAACGGTTTGAAGAATTAGAAACTAGACACATAGACCTCTCTTTTGATAGTTTATACACCATACAAATCTTCATATCTTGAGAGTTATTCTCATTTGAAGTTAGGTCTTGTGCGTACTCACTTGAAACTTTATCCCATCATATAATTTTCAACTTGACTTAGCCTTAGGGCTCTTCTTAGACCATAAACCATTATTAATGCACCTAATACATATATTATCATGATCAATTGATATCATTCAAATTATCAGTCTTGTTCATACCCGAATTAATATAATTAGCACCCATCAATCTCCTTAATGGTCTTAAAACTCTTCGAACTTTTTCGGGTGTGTTACATTCTCCCCCACTTAAGAACATTCATCCTCGAATATTTTGCAAGTCATTATTAGGAACATCATTATCCTCCTTTCACCTTAACCATCATTCTTAATCATTTCTGACCTCATATGGGTCTTAGATATTCTTCCAAAATTTCGACTTCCTTAAGGCCCCAAAATTTGGCTAACTCTCTAAATTCTTAAAATTTTCGGTAGAGTGTCCCCTGTAAATACGACCATCCAAATAATTTAACCTGTTCAGAACAAGCCCCCACACGGGCACCAATTTCAACATAATTCAAAAACCATATATCTTTACATAATATGATGTCTAGGCCCCACACGACCGCACATATATTCTCAATGTACAATAACAAACTATTTAGGACCCGCACGACCACACACACGTCATCAACATATAACAACAAAATATCTAAGTCTCACATGGCTGTGCATATACCAAAATTGCATCAAATAATTCTTTATTATTTTAAATAGTTGCACATCTATACCTCGCTCATTCCAACACCGGTTACTCTATATTGAAACACATATTACTATAATGCATATTTGTATTCTCTTTCTATTATGTATACACCACGTCGCACGTGAACGAGCATTTCTTGCATACATTAAAATTCTATTTCTTCCATTCGAAGACTTTCTCATTAATATAAAATTGCTTCTTTTATCCCATCCGAATACCAACAAGATGTTTGTCTTGCTTAGGTCCATCCATCACGTGGGTGATTTATACCTTCACTTGTACTTGTAACTTTTGAGTTTCCTTTAGATCTCAATTTGAATAACATCATATCTTACAAGTTCACTACGCAAATATTCATTTCACTTCCTCCTTGTGAAGCAAGTTTATCATCCATTCTCGAACATCAATGTACATGTTTCTATTTTCTTAATCTTAACCAACTCATAGATACCACCATGTCTGATATTTATCTTCCATAAATTCATATTGTATTTGTTATTATGCCTACCATAGGCTTATTGCTATGGATTATAGGCTTTCAACTCCCAAAGTGATAATTCTATTAGGATAATACTTGCACCATTTAGTCCCTTTTTCTTTTCTGACCCCGTGCTTCTTACTGAAGCACATTATTTTGGTTGCAAAAGTATTTTGTATTTGGGAATACGCATAATATAACCTTTTCTTTCCTCATTTCATGCCACGTGTTCATATACTTTATCCTCATTTATAACCTTCATTTGTTCTACTAAGTCCAACATATGACCAAAGTACTTCCTTATTTTAGTCCTTGCTTGAATTTAATTCAAATGACACATGCTCCAAAGTTATAAGAATCTACTCAAATAGACCATTAAATATTTGTCTATTACATAACACCTTTTAATAACCCCAATATTGAACACTGTAACTATTGCTCGTGATAAGCATGTGATCCCTATACCAGCATTGTATGAAAATTTTACTCATTTCATCAGGAATCTTATCAAAGATGTGTCCTTAATCTTCTTTTATGAAAAAAAATTTCTCCATTTTATTTTTCCAATCATCACCCTTAAAGTGACTTTAACTTGCTTTGATGCTCTCCCACTTAGGTGCAAAACCCAAATCTAAAGCTCGAACCTGATACTCGAAGATTTTAATAAATTCGTACCATGTTCCGTATGATTATACACATGCCCATATTATACTACAAATTATTTATTTCCCCAACTCGAAATCATAATTCACTATTTCAAAATTTCATGAAGCCTTGACTTCTTTTTTTTTTTTTTTTTTTGCAATTACACTTAGTAGTACCTACTATCCTGACAATAGAAGAAAAATAGTTATGCTCATCAAGGATTTCTTTGCCCCTTCTCGTACCCAAGTATCATGGTACTTCTAGCCGCAACTCATGTTGCCAGGTATTATCCTTTCATGTCCTTACAACAATAATAAATTTAGCATATCCCTTTTCGTGCCGATTTTACTTTAAGAAATCGTTTTCTAGCATCTTGCCCTTCACTCTATGCTCAATTACATTTCTAGTAAATACGACCGCCTCAGGCTATACCCGTATAACTTTCATATAACTTTCCATAACATACACTATTTTCATAATGCTAGATGTAAGAATGTGCAATCTATCTTCATGTCCTCATCATAACAAAAAATTTTGTGACTATAGTTAATATCACACCTTCACGTCATCATGCCTCATTCAATTAATATTACCTCCTTGTTTTCCCATTATTCAATGGATTCTACTCGTGGGGTACTCAATCACCTTCATATCTTGAGGTATCTTTAATCTCATTGCAGTAGATATTATGCTAGGATTCGTGTGGCATCACTACGTAGCCTTGGATCATTTGTAACTCATCAACTTCACACGTGTACCATTATCGCTTGCAAGCTCTTGAGTTTTAAACTACATATGCAATATTCATAATCTGTGCGCACTACATCCTTTCAAATAATAACTCACTCATCCCATGATTTTCATATACTCATAAAGCGCAATATAACCCGTATTTAGGAATTTTAGTATTTGAGTCATCCTCGATGTCAACCTCTGCAAGTCATAACTAATCCACAAGTATGCCTCAGAACAAAACTAAAATTTAACATATAACCATGAAATTGAATTGTCAATAGCATGCTCTCCCACTTGACTCAAAGCCATAGATTAAAACACTCGATAACTCACAATACCCATACTCTATTACTGCCATAATACCGCAGTCAGTTCAACGAAAATTCTTCTCAAGCTCATGCAACACCAACCATAAAAATACCTCAATCATCCACCAAGCTTGAATTCATTCCCTTGACACTCAAGTCAACTTTCTCAACTAGATTCAAATTCAAATCTCAACACCTATGCCCCACTGACAGAAAAGAAACTCTCCACTCAACATTATAAGGAACACACCTACGTAGATTACTCCGTAGGGAATAACCCATCTGCTTAGCCTCAAATTGGCATCTTGTTATACCCTTTCGCAGTCACAATTACTGTGCAATCACTTAATATTTCTGAGTCCAAACTCAAAACAATACATGAGAATTTAATTTGTCCCAAAATTTAACAACGTGAAAGATCCTTCAAAATATTCATACTCGAGACTGTACGTCACATCAAAACGAAAATCAAGCACCCAATGACCCTTTTACATTTCAAGAAAACACTTCTCGTCACATTCAAATCGTTTTGACACATTCTGCAGTTATATCATACTTATCACAAAGCCATTCCACCGATCATCGAGCCACAAATTCCACTCGTAGGGATATTACCGGACATATGAGTCCAAATGTATAAGTTATAATTGAAGATACCAAGCTTAAACTGCGGTCTAACCCTGGCCTCAAGTCCTCTAGACTGGCCCATCACCAACACGTATAATACTCATTTTGAACCTCATTCATGGAAATATAAGCCTACGATGCACAGCTGATACCGAGCGCTCACATGCACACACGAATGAGTGGAAGGAATTCAAAGAGTTATATTTCAAGATGAATCATTCCGCACGATAAAGAGAGAAAGATGGGAAGTTTATCCTAACATGCCCTGTAGCCTCTTAAAGATAAGTATGGACGTCATCATACCGATCCGCAAGACTCTACTAGACACTTGCTCATGACCTATAGAACCTATAAACCTAGAGCTCTGATACCAACTTGTCACGACCCAAAATCTAACTAGCCGTGATGGCACCTAACCTCACCCGCTAGGTAAGCCAAGGGTACCATGAGAACGTGCATTGACTACAGGCAACTGAACAAGGGTACCATATGAAGATCACAGCTTCAGGTATTCCTAAGATGGTTTTCAGGAAGCGTGAAGGGCATTATGAGTTTTTGGTGATGTTGTTTGATGTCCCAATAGCTTTCACGCACTTGATGAACTGTGAATTTTTCCTTGTGTGAATTCCTTCGTCATTGTGTTTATTGATTATATATTGGTGTATTCTCGCAGTCAGAGGAGAATGATCAGTGCTTGAGGATCGTGCTCCAGAACATTGAGGGAGAAGAAGCTATATGCTAAGTTCTCCTAGTTCGAGTTCTGGTTAGACTCGGTGACATTCTTGTGTCATGTGGTGTTCGGTGAGAGGATTAAGGTGGATCCGAATAAAATTGAGGTAGTTCAGAGTTGGCCCAGACCTTCTACCACTATTGAGATTCAAAGTTTTCTAGGTTTGGTTAGGTACTATCACTGCTTCGTGAAGGGTTTCTCGTCTATTGTAGCTCCATTGACCAGGTTGATTCAGAAGGGTTCCCCAATCACTTCGTCATTACGAGTGTGAGGAAAGCATTCAAAAGCTCAAGACTACCTTAACTACAACTCCAACTCTGGTTTTGAATTCAATATCGGGTTCATATATAGTATATTGTGATTCTTCATGGGTTGACATTGGGTGTGTGTTGATGCAGGATGGTAGGGTAATCACCTATGCTTCGTGTCAGTTGAAGCCCCATAAGAAGAACTACCTAGTGCACAATTTTGAGTTAGCATCCATTGTTCACGCGCTTAAGATATGGAGGCACTATCTTTATCGCGTGTCTTGTAAAATATTGATGGATCACTAGAGTCTTTAGCATTTATTCAAGCAAAAGGACTTGAACTTGAGGCAATGGAGAGCTACTAAAGGACTCTGATATCACCATATCTTTATCATCCCGGGAAGGCCAATGTGGTGGCCGATGATTTGAGTAGGATGGCAGAGAGCATAGGGAGTCTTGCGTTTATTCCAATGGGGGATAGACCGTTAGCAATGGATGTTCAGGCTTTGGCCAACAAGTTCTTGAGGTTGGATATTTTTTAGCGTAGCAGGGTTCTTGCTTGTGTTGTATCACGATCGTCCTTGTTTGTACACATCAAGATGCGTCAGTATGATGATCCCCACTTGCTTGTCCATAAGGAAGCGGTGCATCACGGTGATGTGAAGGAGTTTACTACTGGTGATGATGGGGTATTGAGGCTTCAAGGCTGGATTTTTGTGCCTACTATGGATGGGTTATGGTAGCTGGTTGTTGAGGAGACCCATAGTTCACGGTATTCCATTCATCCAAGTGTTGTGAAGATGTACCATGATTTGAAGCAACATTATTGGTGGCAGAGTATGAAGAAAGACATTATTGAGTATGTTGTGCGGTGTTTAAACTGTCAATAACTTAAGTATGAGCATTAGAGACCGGGTGCTTTGCTTCAAAGACTAGATATACCAGAGTGGAAGTACGAGCGTATCACAATCGATTTTGTGGTTGGGCTGCGATGAACCTTGTGGAGATTTGATGTTGTGTTAGTCATTGTCGACAGACTGACCAAGTCTGCACACTTTATTCCAGTCATGACTACCGACTCTTCAGAGCAGCTACCTCGAATTTATCTTAGAGAGATTATTCGCCTACATGGTCTGCCTGTGTCTATTATCTCGGATCGAGGCACACAATTTTCATTGCAGTTTTGGAGAGTCGTGCACTGAGAGCTGAGCACACAAGTTGAGTTGAGTGTGGCATTTCATCCCCAGACGAATGGGCAGTCCGAGCGTACTATTCAGATCTTGGAGCATTTCCTCGGGAAAGAGAGGGGGGATAGGGAGTCTAAGAATCCTCGATGTTTTGGAGGGTTTAGTTGTTCCCAGTCTTCAATTTGGACCCGTAATGGGAAAGGCTTTGCCAGTCAACTAGTTCAGTCCACACTTCAGGTTACCAGTAGTGCTCTAGCTAGCTGGGGACTCCATACCGGACAACCATCTTTTGGTCCACCTTCTGTACGATGTTCCTACAGTAGTTTTTCCAATCATCCAAGGTAGACTCAGTTATAGCATCCATGCACGCAGAGGGGTTGTTTTGAGTATGGTGATGCTAGGAACATTGTGAGAGATTATCCCAAACTTCGGATAGGTGGACCTCAACAGGGTACTTAGGCTATGGTTTCCGCTCCTGTTTCTGCTCCACCTGCTTAGGCATATAGGGATGGAGGACAGGTAGGTAGAGGATGTCCTAGAGGGGGAGGCCAGGGTCATTGTTATGCTTTTCTTAGTAGGACTAAGTCAGTTGCAGCATATGCCATCATTACAAGTATTTTTCTGATCTATGATAGAGATGCATCCATTTTATTTGATCCAGGCTTTACTCATTCGTATGCGTCATCCTATTTTACATCAAATTTGGATATTTCTTATGATTCTTTGGATACTCTTTTTATGTGTCTACACTCGTTGGGGATTCTATTGCAGTACGTCATGTCTATCATTCTTATTTGGTCACTATTGGGGGCTACAAGACTAGGGTTGATCTTCTATTGCTTAATATAGTTGATTTTGATGTGATTTTGGGTATGGATTGACTATCTCCATATCATGCTATTATTGATTGTCACTCTAAGACTGTGATGATAGTTATGACAAGGTTATCTATATTGGAGTGGAGAGGTTCCTTGGGTCATATTCCTAGTAGAGTGGTGTCTTTTCTGAAGGCTCAGTGGATGGTTGAGAAGGGGTGTTTGGCATACTTAGCCTTTGTGCGGGATGTTAGCATTGATACTCCTACTGTTGTGTCAGTTCCGGTAGTGAGAGAGTTCCCAAATATGTTTCCAGCAGACCTACCGGGTATGCCACCAGATAGGAATATTAATTTTGGTATTGACTTGGTGCCGGGCACTCAAACCATATCTATTCTACCGTACCGCATAACTCCATGAGATGTAAAGGAATTTAAGGAATGGTTGCATGAATTACTAGATAAATGTTTCATCAGGCCGAGTGTTTCACCTTGGTGGTGCTCCAGTCCTATTTGTGAAGAAGAAAAACAGTTCCATGAGAACGTGCATTGACTACAGGCAACTGAACAAGGGTACCAATTGAAGATCACAGTTTCAGGTATTCCTAAGATGGTTTTCAGGACGCATGAAGGGCATTATGAGTTTTTGGTGATGTTGTTTGACGTCCCAATAGCTTTCACGCACTTGATGAACTGTGAATTTTGCCTTGTGTGAATTCCTTCGTCATTGTGTTTATTGATTATATATTGGTGTATTCTCGCAGTCAAGAGGAGAATGATCAGTGCTTGAGGATCGTGCTCCAGAACATTGAGGGAGAAGAAGCTATATGCTAAGTTCTCCTAGTGCGAGTTTTGGTTAGACTCGGTGACATTCTTGTGTCACGTGGTGTTCGGTGAGAGGATTAAGGTGGATCCGAAGAAGATTGAGGTAGTTCAGAGTTGGCCCAGACCTTCTACCACTATTGAGATTCAAAGTTTTCTAGGTTTGGTTAGGTACTATCACTGCTTCGTGGAGGGTTTCTCGTCTATTGCAGCTCCATTGACCAGGTTGATTCAGAAGGGTTCCCCATTCACTTCGTCATTACGAGTGTGAGGAAAGCATTCAAAAGCTCAAGACTACCTTAACTACAACTCCAACTCTGGTTTTGAATTCAACACCGGGTTCATATATAGTATATTGTGATTCCTCATGGGTTGACATTGGGTGTGTGTTGATGCAGGTTGGTAGGGTAATCGCCTATGCTTCGCGTCAGTTGAAGCCCCATAAGAAGAACTACCTAGTGCACAATTTTGAGTTAGCATCCATTGTTCACGCGCTTAAGATATGGAGGCACTATCTTTATCACGTGTCTTGTAAAATATTGACGGATCACTAGAGTCTTTAGCATTTATTCAAGCAAAAGGACTTGAACTTGAGGCAATGGAGAGCTACTAAAGGACTCTGATATCACCATATCTTTATCATCCCAGGAAGGCCAATGTGGTGGCCGACGATTTGAATAGGATGGCAGAGTGCATAGGGAGTCTTGCGTTTATTCCAATGGGGGATAGACCGTTAGCAATGGATGTTCAGGATTTGGCCAACAAGTTCTTGAGGTTGGATATTTTTTAGCATAGCAGGGTTCTTCCTTATGTTGTATCACGATCGTCTTTGTTTGTGCGCAGCAAGATGCGCCAGTTTGATGATCCCCACTTGCTTGTCCATAAGGATACGGTGCATCATGGTGATGTGAAGGAGTTTACTACTGGTGATGATAGGGTATTGAGGCTTCAAGGCTGGATTTTTGTGCCTACTATGGATGGGTTATGGTAGCTGGTTGTTGAGGAGGCCCATAGTTCACGGTATTCCATTCATCCAACTGTTGTGAAGATGTACCATGATTTGAAGCAACATTATTGGTGGCAGAGTATGAAGAAATACATTATTGAGTATGTTGTGCGGTGTTTAAACTGTCAATAACTTAAGTATGAGCATTAGAGACCGGGTTCTTTGCTTCAAAGACTAGATATACCAGAGTGGAAGTACGAGTGTATCACAATCGATTTTGTGGTTGGGCTGCCATGAACCTTGTGGAGATTTGATGTTGTGTTAGTCATTGTCGACAGACTGACCAAGTCTGCACACTTTATTCCAGCCATGATTACCGACTCTTCAGAGCAGCTACCTCAAATTTATCTTAGAGAGATTATTCGCCTACATGGTCTGCCTGTGTCCATTATATCGGATCGAGGCACACAATTTTCATTGCAGTTTTGGAGAGTCGTGCACTGAGAGTTGAGCACACAAGTTGAGCTGAGTATGGCATTTCATCCCCAGACGAATGGGCAGTCCGAACGATGAGGTTCGGGAAGAAGGACAAGTTGAGCCTTGGGTATATTATTCCTTTCGAGGTTCTGGCAAGAGTTGGTGAGTTGGCCTACAACTTGCTTTTCCACCCAACTTATCACGAGTTCATCTGGTATTCCATGTTTCCATGTAGTTGGACAAGGATTTGACATATGTTGAAGAGTTGGTAGCCATTTTGGACATGCAAGTTCGAAAGCTGAGGTCGAAGAATATTGCATCGGTAAAGGTCCAGTGGAGAGGTTAACCAGTCAAGGAGGCAACTTGGGAGACCGAGCATGATATGCGGAGTAGATATTCTTATCTTTTTTGCACATCAAGTATATCTCTAAACTCGTTTGAGGATGAACGTTTGTTTAAGAGGTGGAGAACATAACCACTCGGCCGGTCATTTTGTGTATTTGAGCCTCGTTCCTTTATTTGATGCTCCCAGTATGAGTATTTATTATTATGTGACTTGCGGGGATGATTGGTTTGGTTTTAGAAAGGTTTTGGATTCAATTGGAACAAAGAGTTCCTAACTTGGAAGCTTAAGTTAAAAGCGTTGACCAAGTTTAACTTTTATGTATTTGACCTTGGATTGGAGTTTTGATAGTTCTGTTAGGCCCGAATGGTGATTTTAGACTTAGGCATATGTCCAGATTTCGATTTGGAGGTTCCTAGGTTGATTTGGCTCTAATTGACAAAAGTTGGAAATTTTAAGGTTTAGAAGTTCATAAGTTTGACTCACAGTTGACTTTATGGTTATCGATGAATGTTTGGGGTTTTGAGCCTTGGAATACGTTTGTATGGTGATTTATGACTTGTGTGTAAAATTTGGAGTCATTCTAAGTTGTTTAGGCATGTTCGGCGTAATTATGGAAGTTGAAATTTTGAAATAGTTCACCAAGCTTTAATTGAGGTGTGATTCATGGTTTTAAAGTTATTTTGTGTGATTTGAGGCCTTGAGTAGGTCTGTGTTAAGTTTTGAGTATGGTTGATGTGATTGCACGGGGTCCTGGGGACCTCGGGTGTGTTTCATGGTTGTTTTAGACTATTTGTCTTATGTTTGGAGTTGTTGGTTTTCTGGTGTTCTAGTGTTCATTGCTATCACGTAAAGTCTATTGTGATCACGAAGTGTGTTTTGTAGTTGGCATCATATTGTTCTTCGCGTTTGTGAAGGTGAGGTCGTGATTGCCGAATGTGGGGAGTTGAAGCTTCACGTTTGCATTTTGTGGGTTGCGATCGAGTAGGGTGTGTGCCAGGCTGGGGAGGTCAGGTGGCTTGTCCCTCACATTTGCAGAGGTGCATCATGTTCGCGTATACTTAGGCGTTGGTGAAGCACGATCGCAGGAAGGTTATCGCATTTGTGTAGGGTCTATTGATGCAATTGTTGGCTTGTGATTCGTGATTGCAAAGTAGGACCCCGATCGTGAAGGGGACCCCTGGGCAGACTTAAACAATTCTATTTCGAGGGTTTGAGTTATTCTATCATATTTTGAAATTGAGAGCTCGTTTTTCGATTGGAGTAAGTATTCTTGATTCGGATTTGATTATTATTCATGATTCCATCCTTGGTTCAAGCATTTGAATGATGAATCTAAGTGAAGAATATTAGGAATTTTTGCAAAACGTTTCTAAAATAAATAAAAAAAAGGGATTTGAACCCCGATTCAAAGTCGGATTTGGATGAAACATGTATGGTTGGACTCGTATTTTAATGGGTGTTCGGAACTTATGACTTTTGTCGGGTTTCGGGAGGCGAGCTTGGGTTGACCTTTTGGTTGACTTTTTTATTTTTATTAAAGATCGGACCTTTATTAATTGGAATCAATTTCTATAGCCATGTTTGATATTATTGCGATGTTTTCGTCTAGATTTGACCCATTCAGAGGACGATTTGAGAGGCAAGGACTTTTTATAGTTTGATTTGACTTATTTGAAGTAACTATTTTGCCTAACCTTGTGTGGGGGAATATCCCTTAGGATTTAGCCTTAATTTCCTAATCGTGTTATGTGAAAAGTAACGTGCACATGTGGTGATGAGCGTGTACACGGGTGCTATGTGTGGCTTATGACCAGATTAGGCTATAGGCTATTTATATGACTTAATTTGATAATGAAATTTATATGTAACATGTTTAAACCACTTTATGATTACATGATCATGAGCACTAAATCGACTTATCCATAGTCATGCTTTATTCGTTGAACATCCCTCCACACTTTTATGTTATTGTTATGCCCTTGTGCACTTTATTGACAAGTTCTGAGCTTATATCTTGATGAAACTTTGGTCATTGTTATTTTTGTGATATTTTGGCATATGTGGACATGTTTCGTGGGTTGATCGATGTTATGTGGAGTATAATGGTGGCGAGATGTGCATGCTACGACATAAGGGAGGCATTTCATTGTGATACACATGTGGCGAGATAAGGGTAGCTTATGCATATGCGGCGAGATAAGGGAGGCATTTCATTGTGATGCGCATGCGGCGACGTAAGGGAGGAATTTCTAATGATGTTATGTGATGATTCGGGAATGCATTTCTTGATTTTGTTTATGTGTGAAATGGGGTTGATATTTCAATTTCTTACATGTTTCTTAAACACTTACGTCTTGTATTTTAATGAGTTGTTAATTGAATTGACGTGCTATTACATACTCTACTTATTTGACAATTTGTTGACTAAAAAGAGAGTTTTCTTGTTTTGAGTTGTTCTCACATGCTCTGCAAGATGGTTGATATTGTTCTTCCTTGTATATATACTATGTTGCCAGTTATTGATATATTGCACAGGTTTTTGACTAGTGAGTATCACATGACTTGAACCTCATCACTCCTTCACCGAGGTTAGTCTTGATACTTACTGGGTACCAACTATGGTGTACTCATACTAGGCTTCTGCACATTCTTTGTGAAAATCCAAGTACTTCTGATCGAGCGGATCGATAGAGAGGCGTGCTTGATCTTATTGGAGTCTTCAAGGTATCCCTGTTGTTCCATTCGCAAGTCTCGGAGTCACCCTCTTTACTTTATTTATGTTGTTTATATATTCCAAAAGGTATTGTACTCTATGAGACTTGATATGTATTCCATGTAGAGCTTACGAATTAGTACTACCGGGTTTGGGGAAGTTGATTATTGTATACATGTTTGGTTGTATTATGGCATTTTGGAGTTTTGTTAAATTTGAAATTGTTATATTTTGATTGATATCGTTATGTGATAGGCTTACCTAGTCTTAGAGACTGGGTGCCATTATGACTGCTTTGCTAAGATTTTGGTCGTGACAATATTATATGTCTACCTTAAGGGAATTCAAAAAATCCAAAAACAAAGTCGGCCATAATCTATGTATTAAACTCACATTGTGTAGAAATTACTTACCTCAAGATGCTAGGTGAAACTCCCTCTCTAAAAAGCTCCAAAATCGGCCAAGCGAAGTGTGGAATGAAGAAAATGGCCTAAGTCCCGTTTTTAAATTAAGTCACTGCCCAGACATCCCTTCTTCACGGTCGTGATAGGGGCCTCGCGATCGCGAAGGGAAAAGTCTACCACGCCCAAAAAATGTTCTTCACGAATGCGACAGGAGTCTCACAATCACAAACGCTAACCTGTCCTACACTTCGCAAATGCGAGCTCCTCTTTGCGAACGTGAAGGCTACCAGCCTGACCCCTCCCTAGTTGGCCTTCCACGATGTAATCGCGATCGCGACCACCGTTCACGAACGCGAAGGCCAGTGGACCCAGAGCATCGTGATCGCGACCTCCATATTGCAAATGCATAGAACAAAATTCCCCTATCTCCTTTATCGCGAATGCGAGACTTTCTCAGCGTTCGTGAAGAAGGAAACCAGCAGCATATTGTTCTACAATTTTGACTCAACCCCGAGTGGTCTGAAACGCACCCGAGCCACCCGGGACCTCGTCTAAATGCACCAACAAGTCCATAAACATGATACGGACATGCTCGAAGCCTCGAAACACATAAAACAACATTGAAACTAAGAATTGTACCCTAAAACCAAATTAATCAACTTATGAACTTCAAACTTCTTCAACTAGCTCCGAATTTGATAAATCTTAGACAACTCGAAACGGCACCAAATTTTGTGCAAAAGTCATAAATCACCATACGAACCTATTCCCAGACTCGGAATCCCATACGGACATCGATAACACCAAAGTATACCTCAAACCAAATTTAAGAGACTCCAAAACCTTTAAGGCGCCAACTTTCCACATTAAGCGCTGAAACGCTCCCGGATCGCCCGAAACACGATCCGAACACACACCCAAGTCCTAAATCACCATATGAACCTATTGGAACCATCAAATTTTGGTTCCGAGGTAGTTTAATCAAAATGTTGAGTCAAGTCAAACTTGGCCATCTTAGGCCTCTATTGAGGAAGTAAGTGTCACGATTTCAACCCGAACCCTTCCTAAATCAAACCAACCATCCCCATAAGTAATAAAACAGTAAAAGCACATATGGGGAGTCTTTAATAGGGGAACGGGGATCTAGAAAGCAAAATGACCGATCGGGTCGTTACATTCTCCATCTCTTAAACAAACATTCGTCCTCGAATGGGTCTAGAATCATACCTAGAACGATGAATAAGTGTGGATATCTCTTCTGCATGTGCTCCTCGATTTCCCAAGTTGCCTCCTTGATTGGATGATCCCTCCACTAGACCTGTACCATAGAAATATTTTTAGACCTCAACTAGCAAACCTTCATGTCAATAATAGCAATTGGCTCCTCCTTATAACTCTCAGCTAGCTGAACTATATTGTCATCTAACACATGTGACCTGTCGGCATGGTACTTTCATTGCATAGACACTTGGAAAACCGGATGAACCTCAAATGGACCGATGTACTTCGGACAAAGCTTACCCTTCTTTCCGAATCGCATGATACCCTTCATCAACTAGATTTTCAAGAGAACCTTCTCACCCACCATAAATGATAAATCTCGTGCTTTTTGATCTGTATAACTCTTCTGTCTAGATTGAGTTGTGCAAAGTCTCTCCAGAATCAACTTTACCTTATCCAAGGCATCCTTTACCAAATCAGTACCATATAACCTGGCCTCGTTCGACTCAAACCAACCGATGGGGGAACGACATCGCCGGTTGACTCAAACCAACCAATGGAGCCATCTCGATGCTTGACTGATAACTGTTGTTAAAAGCAAACTCGGCCAAAGTTAAGAATCGATCCCACCACCCTCCGAGTCAATCACACATGCTCTGAGCATGTCCTACGGAATTTGAATTGTTCGCTCCAACTGCCCATAGGTCTGCGGATGAAAGTCCGTGCTGAGCTCTACTCGGGTACCCAACTCGCTCTATACTACTCTCTAGAAATGTGAAGTGAAATGAGGGCCTCTATCTAAAATGATGGAAATAGCAGCCGGAAAATCTCTTGAATATAAATTTGGGCCAACCTCTCTGAAGAGTATGTAGTCACAACTAGAATAAAGTGTGGCGATTTGGTCAGTCTATCGACAATGGCCCAAACAGCATCAAATTTCCTCAACGTCTGCAGCAACCCAACTACGAAGTCCATAATAATGTGCTCCCACTTCCACTCCGATATAACCATCTGCTGAAGTAAGCCACATGACCCTTAGTGCTCATACTTAACCTGCTAGAAATTTAGACATCGCCACATACTCAATAATGTCCTTCTTCATCCGCCGCCACCAGTAATGCTGCCTCATATCACGATACATCTTCGTAGCACCTGAATGGATAGAATATCGTGAACTGTGTGCCTCATCTAGAATCGTCTCCCTCAGGCCATCAACACTAGGAACACATAGGCAACTTTGGAGTCGCAAACCACCATCATAAACAATAGTAACATCCTTGGCACCACCCCGTAGCACCGTCTCCCTAAGAACCAGCAAGTGCGGATCATCGTACTCACAAGCCATGACCCGCTCAAATAGAGAAGTTTGAGCCACAACACATGCTAGAACTCGACGGGGCTCTGAAATATCCAACCTCATAAGTCTGTTAGCTAAGGACTGAATGTCCAAATCCAATGGTCTCTCCTCTGCAAAAATGATGCGAAACTACCCCATACTCTCGGCCTTTCTCCTCAAGGCATCCGCAACTACATTCGCCATGCCTGGATGATAGAGGATAGTAATATCATAATCCTTCAGTAACTCATTCCACCTTCACTGCCTCAGATTAAAATCCCCCTGCTTAAACAAATTCTGCAAACTACGGTGAGCGGTGTAAACCTCGCACGACATCCTATAAAGATAATGCCTCCAGATCTTTAGGTCATGAACTATCATGGCCAACTCCAAATCATGTATGGGGTAATTCATCTTGTGGCCTTCAGCTGATGTGAAGCATATGCAGTAACTCGCCCATCATGCATCAATACACAACCCAAGCCAACACGTGAAGCATCGCAATACATAGTATGCATCCCTAAACGGGAGGGCAACAATATTCAATGCGGTCGTGAGCTTCTGGAAGCTCGCCTCGCAATCATCTGATCATCTTAACAGAGCATCCTTCTAGGTCAATCAAGTCAAAGGAGCTTCAATAGATGAGAAGCCTTCCACAAAGTAGTGATAATAACCTGCTAACCCTAAGAAACTCCTGATCCCAGTCGTTGTGGTAGTACGATGCCAATTATGAACTCAATCGATCATCTTGTGATCTACCTTAATACCCTCACCTGATACAACATGTCCCAAGAATGCCATAGAATCTAATCAGAACTCGCACTTGGAGATCTTAGCATATAGCTTTTGTTCCTGCAAGGTCTGAAGCACAACTCTCAAATGCTGCTTGAGCTCCTCCACACTACGCGAGTAGATCAATATGTCATCAATGAAGACAATGGCAAATGAGTCAAGATATAGCCTAAACACGCAATTCAACAAATCCATAAATGCAGTCGGGGTGTTGGTTAAGCCGAAGGACATCACTAGAAACTCATAGTGCCCATATCTAATCCAAAAATTCATCTTCGGAATATCCAAAGAACGAATCTTCAACTGATGATACCCATATCTCAAGTCGATTTTAGAGAATACCCTGGCACCCTGTAACTGGTCAAACAAATCATCAATGCTCGGCAACGGGTACTTGTTCTTAGTGGTAACTTTGTTCAACTGGCGGTAATCAATGCACATCCGCATACCCCCATCCTTCTTCTTCACAAATAATACCGGTGCACCCCAAGGCGACATATTCGTCCTGATAAACCCCTTCGCGAGCCACTCCTCAAGCTATTCCTTCAACTACTTTTGAGCCATGCAATATGGTGGAATAGAGATAGGCTAGGTTCCTGGCGCCAAATCAATGCTGAAATCAATATCACAATATGGGGGCATGCCTGGTAGATCATAAGGAAATACATCGGAGAACTCTTGCACCACGAGCAATGAATCAATCATGGGAGGCGCCGCGGCAGTATCCTGACCATAAGCTAGATAGGCCAAACAATCCTTCTCGACCATATGTCCAGCCTTCAAGAGAGAGATAACACGGGTAGATGTATAGATAGATGAACCCCTCCACTCTAATCTCCGCAAATATGGTATCGCTAAAGTAACAGTCTTGGCATGGCAATAAAGAATGGCATGGTACGGAGATAACCCGTTCATGCCCAAGATGACCTCAAAGTCAATCATATCAAGCAACATAAGATCCGCTCTAGTCTCATAATCACAGAAAGTTACTACACAGGACCGATAAACCCGATCCACAATGACAGGACATATAGATAAGGAGGAAATGGAGGAGATACATATGAGTAATTAGAACCTAGATCCAATAGTAATGAAGCATCCATAACGCAGATAGAAACAATACATGTAATCATGGCATTTGAGGCTACTACATCTGGTCTGGCAGGCAAGGAATAAAACCTAGACAGAGCACCATCTGGCTGGCCTCGACATCTAGGGAGACCCCTACCCACCGACCCCCTACCTCAAACCGGCCGGACGGGGAGTGCGGAAGCTGGTGCGATGATCATGGGCTGATGGCCCTATTGTACTGCCTTGCCCCGAAGCCTGGTGCAAAACCTCCTCATATGACCAAGCTCCTCACACTCATAGCAACCTCTTGGTGCGGAAGACGACTGGACATGGGTCTGACCGTGATAACCCAAATACCCACTGGAAGAACCCTAAATGGACGGTGGACGGTAGGAGCTCTCTAGAATGGCACTGAAGTACGGCCGCGCCGGGGCACTCCGAGTAGGCAGCAGTGCTGAATACGTGGGCCTGCTGGACTGAACCCTCATGAACTGACCTCTACCCCAGATGGGGCACCACTGAATCCTCAAGAATGTCGAGGCCTCGTCTCCCCTATCGTGTACAATCGGCCCTGGCTGCGGATACCTTCGATCCTCCGAAATATCTCCACAACCTGCTGGTTTGGAGTCCCCGTCTCAACCTCTCGGTCCATAGTAACTTGGATACCATAATGTAAGCCTGCAATAAAACTTTGCAGTCTCTCTGCATCTGTGGGGAGTATCATATGTGCATGGCGAGTCAAGTAAGAGAATCTCGCATCATAATCGGTCACGGACATCTGACCCTGTTGGAGCCGCTCAAACTGACATCATAACTCTTTCCTTTGAGATGTTGGAATGTACCTCTCCAAAAAGAGGCATGTGAACTGGTCCCAAGTCAAGGGAGGTGAACCTGCTGACCTGCTACAAATATAGGACTGCCACCATCTACTAGCCTTGCCCTCCAACTGGAATGTGGTGAAGTCCAGCCCGTTGGACTCCAATACTCCCATGTTGTGCAGCCTGTCCCTGCAACGATCAATAAAGTCATGTGGGTCCTCTTGTCTCTCACTGCAAAAGACAGGAGGATGTAGCCTGGTCCATCTGTCCATTCACTTCTGCTGCTCAACGGTCACGACTATTCTGGGCGTTGGTATAACCACCGCAACAAGCTGGGCCCCACCCATATGTAGTGCACCTGGGGTCTGATAAACGGCAATAGGGTGCCCTGGAGCCTGAGTTGTAGGGGTCTGTGTTCCCTCTCCCGCCTGAGATGTGGTCGTGTCCGCTGGAAATAAACTAGCTTGGGTCATAGAATCCATGAACCACAGCATACAGCCCATGACCTCCTAAAATCCTGGTGCAGTTATGAAATCCACCAGGGCCGGCTCAGCTGCAGGCACCTCATCCTACTCCTCAATAACAGGATCCTCCATTGGATCCAGTGGTGATACAACTGGAGCAACTCTAGGACGCCCTCGTCCTCTAGTAGGAGTTGCGGCCCTCCCTCAGCCTCTACCGCTGACGGTTGGGGGAGCGGCCCTTCTACCACCGAGTACTATCGTAGCACGCGTTCTCACCATCTATGATAGAATAAGAGAAACATATTTAGCACAACATCAATTTCACGATAGGAGATGAAGAAAGAGAAGTTTCCTAACACCATATAGCCTCTTGAAGATAAGTACAGACGTCTCTGCACCGATCTGCAAGACACTATTAGGCCTGCTCATGATGTGAACCTAGTGCTCTGATACAAAGTTATCATGACCTAATTCCCACTATGGGTCGTGATGTCGCCCAACATCGCCGTTAGGCAAGCCAACAGTGAACTCACATTTAGTTGTTTTTTTATATTTTAATGTCATGAATTTTTATTTAACAAAGAAACCAAGAATAAATGGTCATAGTTATATAAAGCATAAGATAAACATAAGAGTGAAGTAGTGGAATTAATAGGCAAAAATCATAAATATGTACTAGCAATTCCCAAAATTCGGTGTCATAAGTGCACGAGCAATCTAGTTGTCACGCTCCGAAATCAAGGAGCACGACCGACGCTCAACCGAGTGAACCCGGCCGAGCAAGCCTGTTAAATTTCCTTCTACCCAAACTCATCCATGAATAAAGAGGAGAGGCACTCTATTAATCAAACACTGAAAATATTTCATTAACAACTCCCATTTCATTTCCATTAGTAGTTTCATTCATAATTTCCAAATTATTACAAGTTTATAGATATAATGAAAAACATGTTTTCCAAAATACAAACACATCTAGTTTAATTCCCAACATCAAACGCCACCCACAACCTGTCTACGGAGCCTCCAAGTATGACAGAAGAATAGTATGAAAGTTCCGGCAATAAGGCCCAGACTATACCTCAAGACACAAAGTCTAACATCAAGTGACATCGGGCCAGGAATAGAGCAGGGCTCACCAAAACCTGCTGAATAGGGAGTAACTGCTAGCGAGGACCAAAGCTGCCCGCTGCTGAATCACCTACATCCATTGAAGATGCAGTGCCCCCGACAAAAGGCATGTTAGTACATATGGAATAGTCCTAGTATGTAAAGCTAACTGTCTTCCTTCAAAATAGAATGCCAATGTAAGAAAGGGAAAACCATGGAACAACAATCAGCAATAAATGATATCTAAATGTCCAACTTAAAACATAACAATTTCCAAAATACAAAGATAATATTATATATTTTTGGTTGGGAGATCTTTAGTACCGATATACCATTGTTCACAATACCACCGTTCACAATACCAATACCATCGTATTTTTAGCACGGAGTCCGATCACGACCTGGTCGGCTAGGCCATCTCATCCGAGACATCAACCACAATCACAATTTCCAGCACAATCACCACCATGTGTGCGGCATGGTGTCCGATCACAACCCGATCAGTTAGGCCATCTCACCACAATGCCATATGGATGTATAATTTCGGGGTTAGGTTATTTCAACCTACCCTTCCTCGGTGACTATCGATACTCCCAAAAATATTTTTGATTTGCTTTTTGATTTGCTTGCAAAGGAAACAACAATACAAATGCATTTACCTCATAACCTTTCATGCCGTATATAGCCTCATTGATACTTTCAACAACTTTCAACATCATTATTTCATTACCTCTCTTGGCCATACATATGATTCTTCATTCGTGGCACAATGGCTGTATTTCATATTCCACACTTTCATTTCTTCCCTTTCATGCATCATCATCACAAATGTCAACAAATAGAATATTCTGAAAATCACAACTTTAGGTTCATTAGTAATGAAGGATTTAAACAAAATGGATTTCTTTCCAAGAAATAGAGTAAAATGATTAGCAATCGAAGCACAAGTTAAAATCATAAACAAGTAACACATCATTTATTCTTGAAATACTTTTCCCCAAAGAGGGCAAAACACCATTTCAACTCACGAATATGTAAGAACGCAAAACACATCGAAACTACTTACAAAGCAAAGCATTGGTTAAAACAACCACATATAGGCATCACTTGAGTTCATAAGCTTTTAAGCAATTCTATTTTTTTTAAAGTCAATTTCGGAACAGTTGAATCAAAGCTCATTTCATAATCTTTCTCACATCATCTCATTTCATTGATACCATTGGCCACAAGTATAACTTTCACTCTTGGCACGTTGGCCACACTTTATATCCCCAATTCACTTATTTCACTTCCAACCATCTTTATAGATTATCAACAATAAGACATCTCCAATCAAGGCTTTAGGTAAACATATGAGCAATTAAGAGTCCTAAGCATATTGAAATTTTCTCACACAATTTGGCATCATAACCTTCATTTAAAACACGACTCAAAGACATAGCATTGTAATACACATATCATTCTTGAACAAATAATTCTCGACACTTTGCTTATTCGGGACAATCAAATTTATTGGGAACAACTCGGGACATAGAATAAGGAACTTGGGACAACCATACTTGAAACTTACTGGAACATCATGGAATTCAATTCTAAGAGAGTAGTTTAGCCAACATACCTCGCTTTGAGCTTTTCTTAAATTAGTACAACGTCCCAGAAATTCTAGCAATCCCAATCTATTTTGAGACATAATAACATTGAACACAAATTAGGAAGGAATTCATGGTTTCAGCTCATATGAGCATTTTATCAAACACTAGGTGTGCAAATTTGGCTACAAGGTTTTTCTACAAGATTTTCTTCGATCCACAATCCAATCCTTACTTATTTGAGCTCAACAATCTTCCCACAAACCTTATTAGTACAAGCATGTATAAATAATACTATGTTAATTACCCAACATCATCAAGTCAATATTCATTGCATTCCCCAACAAAAATCTATGTTCAAAAACATCCATTTCAAGAAAGTGTTGTATCTTATCCAAATGGTGATTCCCAATTAAATTCGTTCATCAATTAAGTTTTCAAGTCTATTGGAATCATTAGAAACTCAAGACATATGTATTTATATCAATTCATCACTATTCATCTTCTTTTTTACCCAAAAATGGTATTCTCAAGACCCACCCTTAGGGTTCATACAATATCCCATTATAACTTCAAATAAAACTCATAAACATGCTACCCATACTCCAATATGATATTTATATGAAGCTCAAGTGAAGGGATTACCTCTTGGTTGAGATTTGCCCTTATTTCTGAGATTTCCAAGAAATCGAATAAAATGATTGGCTATCGAAGCGGAAGTTAAAATCATAAACAAGTAACACATCATTTATTCATGAAATACTTTTCCCCAAAAAGGGCAATACACCATTTCAAATCACGAATATTTAAGAACGCAAAACACATCGAAACTACTTACAAAGCAAAGCATTGGTTAAAATAACCACATATAGGCATCACTTGAGTTCATAAGCTTTTAAGGAATTCTTTTTTTTTAAAGTCAATTTCGGAACAGTTGAATCAAAGCTCATTTCATAATCTTTCTCACATCATCTCTTTACATTGACACCATTGGCCACAAGTATAACTTTCACTCTTGGTACGTTGGCCACACTTTATATCCCCAATTCACTTATTTCACTTCCAACCATCTTTATAGATTATCAACAATAAGACATCTCCAATCAAGACTTTAGGTACACATATGACCAATTAAGAGTCCTAATCATATTGGAATTTTCTCACACAATTTGACATCATAACCTTCATTCGAAACACGACTCAAAGACATAGCATTATAATACACATATCATTCTTGAACACATTTCCAAAGGATAACATAATGTGAAAGGAACATTTGGCACACATTTTGAATACATAATTCTCGACACTTTGCTTATTCGGGACAATCAAATTTATTGGGAACCACTCGGGACATAGAATAAGGAACTTGAGACAACCATACTTGAAACTTACTGGAACATCATGGAATTCAATTCTAAGAGAGTAGTTTAGACAACATACCTCGCTTTGAGCTTTTCTTAAATTACTACAATGTCCCGAAAATTCTAGCAATCCCAATCTATTTTGAGACATAATAAAATTGAACACAAATTAGGAAGGTATTCATGGTTTCAGCTCATTTGAGCATTTTATCCGACACTAGGTGTGCAAATTTGGCCACAAGATTCTTCTACAAGATTTTCTTCACTCCACAATCCAATCCTTACTTATTTGAGCTCAACAATCTTCCCACAAACCTTATTAGTACAAGCATGTATAAATAATACTATGTTAATTACCCAACATCATCAAGTCAATATTCATTGCCTTCCCCAACAAAAATCTATGTTCAAGAACATCCATTTCAAGAAAGTGCTGTATCTTATCCAAATGGTGATTCCCAATTAAATTCGTTCATCAATTATGTTTTCAAGTCTATTGGAATCATTAGAAACTCAAGACATATGTATTTATATCAATTCATCACTATTCATCTTCTTTTTTACCCAAAAATGATATTCTCAAGACCCACCCTTAGGGTTCATACAATATCCCATTATAACTTCAAATAAAACTAATAAACATGCTACCCATACTCCAATATGACATATATATGAAGCTCAAGTGAAGGGATTACCTCTTGGCTGAGATTTGCCCTTATGGCTGAGATTTCCAAGAAATGGAGTAAAATGATTGGCAATCGAAGGACAAGTTAAAATCATAAACAAGTAGCATATCATTTATTTTGAAATACTTTTCACCAAAAAGGGCAATACACCATTTCAACTCACGAATATATAAGAACGCAAAACACATCGAAACTACTTACAAAGAATAGCATTGGTTAAAACAACTACATATAGGCATCACTTAAGTTCATAAGCTTTTAAGCAATTCTATTTTTTTTAAAGTCAATTTCGGAATAGTTGAATCAAAGCTCATTTCATAATCTTTCTCACATCATCTCATTTCATTGACACCATTGGCCACAAGTATAACTTTCACTCTTGGCACGTTGGCCACACTTTATATCCCCAATTCAGTTATTTCACTTCCAACCATCTTTATAGATTATCAACGATAAGACATCTCCAATCAAGACTTTAGGTACACATATGAGCAATTAAGAGTCCTAAGCATTTTGGAATTTTCTCACACAATTTGGCATCATAACCTTCATTTGAAACACGACTCAAAGACATAGCATTGTAATACATATATCATTCTTGAACACATTCCCAAAGGATAACATAATGTGAAAGGAACATTCGGAACACGTTTTGAATACATAATTCTCGACACTTTACGTATTCGGGACAATCAAAGTTATTGGGAACAAATTGAGACATAGAATAAGGAACTTGAGACTACCATACTTGTAACTTACCGGAACATCATGGAATTCAATTCTAAGAGAGTAGTTTAGCCAACATACCTCGCTTTGAGCTTTTCTTAAATTACTACAACGTCCTGAAAATTCTAGCAATCCCAATCTATTTTGAGACATAATAAAATTGAACACAAATTAGGAAGGTATTCTTGGTTTCAGCTCATTTGAGCATTTTATCCGACACTAGGTGTGCAAATTTGGTTACAAGATTCTTCTACAAGATTTTCTTCACTCCACAATCCAATCCTTACTTATTTGAGCTCAACAATCTTCCCACAAACCTTATTAGTACAAGCATGTATAAATAATACTATGTTAATTACCCAACATCATCAAGTCAATATTCATTGCCTTCCCCAACAAAAATCTATGTTCAAGAACATCCATTTCAAGAAAGTGCTGTATCTTATCCAAATGGTGATTTCCAATTAAATTCGTTCATCAATTAAGTTTTAAAGTCTATTGGAATCATTAGAAACTCAAGACATATGTATTTATATCAATTCATCACTATTCATCTTCTTTTTTACCCAAAAATGATATTCTCAAGACCCACCCTTAGGGTTCATACAATATCCCATTATAACTTCAAATAAAACTAATAAACATGCTACCCATACTCCAATATGACATATATATGAAGCTCAAGTGAAGGGATTACCTCTTGGCTGTGATTTGCCCTTATGGCTGAGATTTCCAAGAAATGGAGTAAAATGATTGGCAATCGAATGACAAGTTAAAATCATAAACAAGCAACACATCATTTATTCTTGAAATACTTTTCCCCAAAAAGGGCAATACACCATTTCAACTCACGAATATGTAAGAATGTAAAACACATCGAAACTACTTACAAAGCATAGCATTGGTTAAAACAACCACAAATAGGCATCACTTGAGTTCATAAGCTTTTAAGCAATTCTTTTTTTCTAAAGTCAATTTCAGAACAGTTGAATCAAAGCTCATTTCACAATCTTTCTCACATCATCGCATTTCATTGACACCATTGGCTACAAGTATAACTTTCACTCTTGGCACGTTGGCCATATTTTATATCCCCAATTCACTTATTTCACTTCCAACCATCTTTATAGATTATCAACAATAAGACATCTCCAATCAAGGCTTTAGGTACACTTATGAGCAATTAAGAGTCCTAAGCATATTGGAATTTTCTCACACAATTTGGCATCATAACTTTCATTTGAAACACGACTCAAAGACATAGCATTGTAATACACATATCATTCTTGAACACATTCCCAAAGGATAACATAATGTGAAAGGAACATTCGGAACACGCTTTGAATACATAATTCTCGACACTTTGCTTATTCGGGACAATCAAATTTATTGGGAACAACTCGGGACATAGAATAAGGAACTTGAGACAACCATACTTGAAACATACTTGAACATCATAGAATTCGATTCTATGAGAGTAGTTAAGCCAATATACCTCGCTTTGAGCTTTTCTTAAATTACTACAACGTCCCAAAAATTCTAGCAATCCCAATCTATTTTAAGACATAATAAAATTGAACACAAATTAGGAAGGTATTCGTGGTTTCAGCTCATTTGAGCATTTTATCAAACACTAGGTGTGCAAATTTGGCTACAAGGTTCTTCTACAAGATTTTATTCACTCCACAATCCAATCCTTACTTATTTGAGGTCAACAATCTTCCCACAAACCTTAATAGTACAAGCATGTATAAATAATACTATGTTAATAACCCAACATCATCAAGTCAATATTCATTGCCTTTCACAACAAAAATATATGTTCAAGAACATCCATTTAAAGAAAGTGTTGTATCTTATCCAAATGGTGATTCCCAATTAAATTCGTTCATTAATTAAGTTTTCAAGTCTATTGGAATCATTAGAAACTCAAGACATATGTATTTATATCAATTCATCACTATTCATCTTCTTTTTTACCCAAAAATGGTATTCTCAAGACCCACCCTTAGGGTTCATACAATATCCCATTATAACTTCAAATAAAACTCATAAACATGCTACCCATACTCCAATATGACATATATATGAAGCTCAAGTGAAGGGATTACCTCTTGGCTAAGATTTGCCCTTATGGGTGAGATTTCCAAGAAATGGAGTAAAATGATTGGCAATCGAAGCACAAGTTAAAATCATAAACAAGTAACACATCATTTAATCTTGAAATACTTTTTCCCAAAAAGGGCAATACACCATTTCAACTCACGAATATGTAAGAACGCAACATCGAAACTACTTACAAAGCATAGCATTGGTTAAAACAACCTCATATAGGCATCACTTGAGTTCATAAGCTTTTAAGCAATTCTATTTTTTTTAAAGTCAATTTCGGAACAGTTGAATCAAAACTCATTTCATAATCTTTCTCACATTATCTCATTTCATTGACACCATTGGCCACAAGTATAACTTTCACTCTTGGCACGTTGGCCACACTTTATATCCCCAATTTACTTATTTCACTTCTAACCATCTTTATAGATTATCAACAATAAGACATCTCTAATCAAGATTTTAGGTACACATATGAGAAATTAAGATTCCTAAGCATATTGAAATTTTCTCACACAATTTGGCATCATAACCTTCATTTGAAACACGACTCAAAGACATAGCATTGTAATACACAACATTCTTGAACACATTCCCAGAGGATAACATAATGTGAAAGTAACATTCGGAACACGTTTTGAATACATAATTCTAGACACTTTGCTTATTCGGGACAATCAAAGTTATTGAGAACAACTCGGGATATAGAATAAGGAACTTGAGACAACCATACTTGAAACTTAATGGAACATCATGGAATTCAATTCTAAGAGAGTAGTTTAGCCAACATACCTCGCTTTGAGCTTTTCTTAAATTACTACAACATCCCGAAAATTCTAGCAATCCAAATCTATTTTTAGACATAATAAAATTAAACACAAATTAGGAAGGTATTCGTGGTTTCAGCTCATTTGAGCATTTTATCAAACACTAGGTGTGCAAATTTGGCTATAAGGTTCTTCTACAAGATTTTCTTCACTCCACAATCCAATCCTTACTTATTTGAGCTCAAAAATCTTCCCACAAACCTTATTAGTACAAGCATGTATAAATAATACTATGTTAATTACCCAACATCATCAAGTCAATATTCATTGCGTTCCCCAACAAAAATCTATGTTCAAGAACATCCATTTCAAGAAAGTGTTGTATCTTATCCAAATGGTGATTCCCAATTAAATTCGTTCATCAATTAAGTTTTCAAGTCTATTGGAATCATTAGAAACTAAAGACATATGTATTTATATCAATTCATCACTATTCATCTTCTTTTTTACCCAAAAATGGTATTCTCAAGAACCACCCTTCGAGTTCATACAATATCCCATTATAATTTCAAATAAAACTCATAAACATACTACTCATACTCCAATATGACATATATATGAAGCTCAAGTAAAGGAATTACCTCTTGGCTGAGATTTCCAAAAAATGGAGTAAAATGATTAGCAATCGAAGTACATGTTAAAATCATAAACAAGTAACACATCATTTATTCTTGAAATACTTTTTCCCAAATAGGGCAATACACCATTTCAACTCACGAATATGTAAGAACGCAAAACACATCGAAACTACTTACAAAGCATAGCATTGGTTAAAACAACCACATATAGGCATCACTTGAGTTCATAAGCTTTTAAGCAATTCGATTTTTTTAAAAGTCAATTTCCGAATAGTTGAATCAAAGCTCATTTCATAATCTTTTTCACATCATCTCATTTCATTGACACCATTGGCCACAAGTATAACTTTCACTCTTGGCACGTTGGCCACACTTTATATCCCCAATTCACTTATTTCACTTCCAACCATCTTTATAGATTATCAACAATAAGACCTCTCCAATCAAGGCTTTAGGTACACATATGAGCAATTAAGAGTCCTAAGCATATTGGAATTTTCTCACACAATTTGGCATCATAACCTTCATTTGAAACACGACTCAAAGACATAGCATTGTAATACACATATCATTCTTGAACACATTCCCAAAGGATAACATAATGTGAAAGGAACATTCGGAACATGCTTTGAATACATAATTCTCGACACTTTGCTTATTCAGGACAATCAAATTTATTGGGAACAACTCGGGGCATAGAATAAGGAACTTGAGACAACCATACTTGAAACTTACTGGAACATCATGGAATTCGATTCTAAGAGAGTAGTTTAGCCAACATACCTCGCTTTGAGCTTTTCTTAAATTACTACAACGTCCCGAAAATTCTAGCAATCCCAATCTATTTTAAGACATAATAAAATTAAACACAAATTAGGAAGGTATTCGTGGTTTCAGCTCATTTGAGCATTTTATCAAACACTAGGTGTGCAAATTTGGCTACAAGGTTCTTCTACAAGATTTTCTTCACTCCACAATATAATCCTTACTTATTTGAGCTCAACAATCTTCTCACAAACCTTATTAGTACAAGCATGTATAAATAATACTATGTTAATTACCCAACATCATCAAGTCAATATTCATTGCCTTCCCCAACAAAAATCTATGTTCAAGAACATCCATTTCAAGAAAGTGTTGTATCTTATCCAAATGGTGATTCCCAATTAAATTCGTTCATCAATTAAGTTTTCAAGTCTATTGGAATCATTAGAAACTCAAGACATATGTATTTCTATCAATTCATCACTATTCATCTTCTTTTTTACCCAAAAATGGTATTCTCAAGACCCACCATTCGGGTTCATACAATATCCCATTATAACTTCAAATAAAACTCATAAACATGCTACTCATACTCCAATATGACATATATATGGAGCTCAAGTAAAGGGATTACCTCTTGGCTGAGATTTGCCATTATGGCTGAGATTTCCAAGAAATGGAGTAAAATGATTGGCAATCGAAGCACATGTTAAAATCATAAACAAGTAACACATCATTTATTCTTGAAATACTTTTTTTCAAAATGGGCAATACACCATTTTAACTCACGAATATGTAAGAACGCAAAACACGTCGAAACTACTTACAAAGCATAGCATTGGTTAAAACAACCACATATAGGCATCACTTGAGTTCATAAGCTTTTAAGCAATTCGATTTTTTTTAAAGTCAATTTCGGAACAATTGAATCAAAGCTCATTTCATAATCTTTCTCACATCATCTCATTTCATTGACACCATTGGCCACAAGTATAACTTTCACTCTTGGCACGTTGGCCACATTTTATATCCCCAATTCACTTATTTCACTTCCAACCATCTTTATAGATTATCAACAATAAGACATCTCCAATCAAGAATTTAGGTAAACATATGAGCAAATAAGAGTCCTAAGAATATTGGAATTTTCTCACATAATTTGGCATCATAACCTTCATTTGAAACACGACTGAAAGACATAGCATTGTAATACACATATCATTCTTGAACACATTCCCAAAGGATAACATAATGTGAAAGGAACATTCGAAACACGTTTTGAATACATAATTCTCGACACTTTGCTTATTCGGGACAATCAAATTTATTGGGAACAACTCGGGACATAGAATAAGGAACTTGAGACAACCATACTTGAAACTTACTCGAACATCATAGAATTCAATTCTAAGAGAGTAGTTTAGCCAATATACCTCGCTTTGAGCTTTTCTTAAATTACTTCAACGTCCCGGAAATTATTGCAATCCCAATCTATTTTGAGACATAATAAAATTGAACACAAATTAGGAAGGTATTCATGGTTTCATCTCATTTGAGCATTTTATCAGACACTAGGTGTACAAATTTGGCTACATGTTCTTCTACAAGATTTTCTTCACTTCATAATCCAATCCTTACTTATTTGAGCTCAATAATCTTCCCACAAACCTTATTAGTACAAGCATGTATAAATAATACTATGTTAATTATCCAACATCATCAAGTCAATATTCATTGCCTTCCCCAACAAAAATCTATGTTCAAGAACATCCATTTCAAGAAAGTGTTGTATCTTATCCAAATGGTGATTCCCAATTAAATTCGTTCATTAATTAAGTTTTCAAGTCTATTGGAATCTTTAGAAACTCAAGACATATGTATTTATATCAATTCATCACTATTCATCTTCTTTTTTACCGAAAAATGGTATTCTCAAGACCCACCCTTAGGGTTCATACAATATCCCATTATAACTTCAATTAAAACTCATAAACATGCTACCCATACTCCAATATGACATATATATGAAGCTCAAGTGAAGGGATTACCTCTTGGCTGAGATTTGCCCTTATGGGTGAGATTTCCAAGAAATAGATTAAAATGATTGGCAATCGAAGTACAAGTTAAAATCATAAACAAGTAACACATCATTTATTCTTGAAATACTTTTCCCCAAAAAGGGTAATACACCATTTCAACTCATGAATATGTAAGAACACAAAACACATCGAAACTACTTACAAAGCATAGCATTGGTTAAAACAACCACATATAGGCATCACTTGAGTTCATAAGCTTTTAAACAATTCGATTTTTTTTAAAGTCAATTTCGGAACAGTTGAATCAAAGCTCATTTCATAATCTTTCTCACATCATCTCATTTCATTTACACCATTGGCCACAAGTATAACTTTCACTCTTGGCACGTTGGCCACACTTTATATCCCCAATTCACTTATTTCACTTCCAACCATCTTTATAGATTATCAACAATAAGACATCTCTAATCAAGGCTTTAGGTAAACATATGAGAAATTAAGAGTCCTAAGCATATTAAAATTTTCTTACACAATTTGGCATCATAACCTTCATTTGAAACACGACTCAAAGACATAGCATTGTAATACACATATCATTCTTGAACACATTCCCAAAAGATAACATAATGTGAAAGGAACTTTCGGAACACATTTTGAACAAATAATTCTCGACACTTTGCTTATTCGGGAAAATCAAATTTTTTGGGAATAACTCGGGACATAGAATAAGGAACTTGAGACAACCATACTTGAAACTTACTGGATCATCATGGAATTCAATTCTAAGAGAGTAGTTTAGCAAACATACCTCGCTTTGAGCTTTTCTTAAATTACTACAACGTCCCGGAAATTCTAGCTATCCCAATCTATTTTGAGACATAATAAAATTGAATACAAATTAGGAAGGTATTCGTGGTTTCAGCTCATTTGAGCATTTTATCAAACACTAGGTGTGCAAATTTGGCTACAAGGTTCTTCTACAAGATTTTCTTCACTCCACAATACAATCCTTACTTATTTGAGGTCAACAATCTTCCCACAAACCTTATTAGTACAAGCATGTATAAATAATACTATGTTAATTGCCCAACATTATCAAGTCAATATTCTTTGCCTTCCCCAACAAAACTCTATGTTCAAGAACATCCATTTCAAGAAAGTGTTGTTTCTTATCCAAATGGTGATTCCCAATTAAATTCGTTCATCAATTAAGTTGTCAAGTCTATTGGAATTATTAGAAACTCAAGACATATGTATTTATATCAATTCATCACTATTCATCTTCTTTTTTACCCAAAAATGGTATTCTCAAGACCCACCCTTAGGGTTCATACAATATCCCATTATAACTTCAAATAAAACTCATAAATATGCTACCCATATTCCAATATGACATATATATGAAGCTCAAGTGAAGGGATTACCTCTTGGTGGAAAAATCTCACTTTTCCTCTTTTTGGTGTTCTTGAAGATTCAACTCATTTCCTATGGATTGGATCCATAATAATGTTAGTGTTATCACTAAATGATGTTATATAATCATCCTTGTGCTAAAACAACTTACCTTGAAGTGTATCCATGGTGGAAGAGCTCCTTCTTCTCTCTAAAAATCAATTCCAAGTTGAAGAACTAATGTTTTCTCTCTCTAAACCCATTGTTTCAGCCCCTTTAAAATGGCCCCTAAAGCTGCGTAGGCTACGCACAAAGGCTACGCAGGGTGGACTTCTATCCCCCTTCAGTTGGAAGCTGGTGGATTTGCCTACGCAATGGTACGTAGGCTACGCTACTATGCTACGTAGGCTACACAAGACTCGAGTAGCTGTTCTGCCATCCTTTGTAAAAAGGTCATAACTTCTTGTAGGAATCTCCAAATGACAAACGGTTTGAAGCATTAGAAACTAGACACATGGAAGTTATACATCATATAACTTTTCATATCTTGAGAGTTATGCTCATTTGAAGTTAGGTCTTGTGCGAACTCACTTGAAACTTTATCCCATCATATAATTTTCAACGTGACTTAGCCTTAGGGGTCTTCTTAGATCATAAACCATTCTTAATGCACCTCATACATATATTATCATGATCAATTGATATCATTCAAATTATCAGTATTGTTCATACGCGAATTAATATAATTAGTACCTGCCAATCTTCTTAATAGTCTTAAAACACTTCGAAATTTTTCGGGGTATTACACTAGTAGAATATACAAAATCTCCTACAACTACTATCTGAAATAAAAAAGACAGAAAAGTAAATACAACAATGAGGAGACTCCAAGTGCTACAGAATGGAGCATGCAAAGCAGCTCACCATTAGGCCTCTGGATAATGTGGATCCGCGCCTGATCGATTACGAAATGTACCTGCCTTAGTACCTGCATAATTTGTGCAGAACCGTAGCATGAGTACGTAAACAACGTGTACCTAGTAAGTATCTAGTCTAACCTTGAAGAAGTAGTTATGAGGGGTCAACATCGACACTTACTAAAGGTCAATAGATAAAGTGCAAGAATTATAAATAGGTATGAAACACAACAGTAACAATGGAATAAGAAGCAATAAATTAGTGATTCTTTAACAAAATAACAATTTAAAATCCCCAAATTTCACATGCCAATTTCAACAAATAAGAGCCATCAAGTAATTATCAGTTCTCAAGTCATGAAGAAAATATTGAGTATAATCGGACTCCTAGTTACATCACGCACGAGTTATGCCGAGGTGGTATGACCCGATCCATAATAATTGTGTACATACACTACCGAGGTTGTATGGCATGATCCATGGATGCATCTTACTATACTTCTGATCGAGCAGATCAATAGAGAGGCATGCTTGATCTTATTGGAGTCTTCAAGGTATCCCAGTTGTTCCATTCGCAAGGCTTGGAGTCACCCTCTTTACTTTATTTCTGTTGTTTATATATTCCAAAAAGTATTGCACTCTATGAGACTTGATATGTATTCCATATAGAGCTTACGAATCAGTACTATCGGGTTTAGGGAAGTTGATTATTGTATGCACGTTTGGTTGTATTATGGCATTTTGGAGTTTTGTTAAATTTGAAGTTGTTATATTTTGATTGATATCGTTATGTGATAGGCTTACCTAGTCTTAGAGACTAGGTGCCATCATGACTGTTTTGCTGAGATTTTGGTCATGACAATATTATATGTCTACCTTAAGGGAATCCAAAAATCGAAAAATAAAGTTGGCCATAATCTATGTATTAAACTCACATTGTGTAGAAATTACTTACCTCAGATGCTAGGTGAAAATCCCTCTCTAAAAAGCTCCAAAATCGATAAAGAGATGTGTGGAATGAAGAAAATGGCCTAATTCCCGTTTTTAAATTAAGTCGCGATAGGGGCCTCGCGATTGTGAAGGCAAAATCTGCCACACCCAGAAAACGTGCTTCGCGAACGCGACAAGAGCCTCGCGATCGCGAAGGCTAACCTATCCTACCCTTTGCGAATGCGAGCTCCTCTTCGCAAACGCGAAGGCTACCTGCTTGACCCCTCCCCAGCTGGCTTTCCAGTATGCAATCGAGACCCTCCATTCACGAATGCGAACGCCAGTGGCCCAGAACATCGCGATCATGACCTCCATCTCGCGAACACGTAGAACAAAAGTCCTCCAGCCCAATTTCTTCGTCGCAAACATGAATCTTTCTCCACACTCTTGAAAAAGGAAACCAGCAGCAGATTTTTCTGCAATTTTTACTCAACTCCGGGTAGTCCGAAATGCACCTGAGCCCATAAGCATGATACAGACCTGCTCAAAGCCTCGAAACACATAAAATAACTTCGAAACTAAGAATCGCACCCTACAACCAAATTAATCAACTTATGAACTGCAAACTTCTTCAACTAGCTCCGAAAGCGACGAATCATACTTAAACAACTTGGAACGACGTCAAATTTTGCGCACAAGTCATAAATTACCATATGTACCTATTCTCAGGCTCGGAATACCAAACAGACATCGATAACATCAAAGACTACCTCAAACCAAATTTAAGAAACTCTAAAACTTTAAAGGCACCAACTTTCAAAATTAAGCGTCAAAACGCTCCCGGATCACCCGAAACCCGATCCGAACACATGCTCAAGTGCAAAATCATCATACAAACCTATTGGAATCATCAATATCCGATTTCGAGGTCATTTTCTCAAAATGGTGACTAAAGTCAAATTTGCTCATCTTAGGCCACTATTAAGAAACTAAGTGTTCTGATTTCAACCCGAACCTTTCCAAAACAAAACCAACCATCCTCACAAGTCAAAAAACTGTAAAAGTACGTATAGGGAGTCTTAAATAGGAGAATGGGGATTTAGAAAGTAAAACGACTAGTCGGATCGTTACAACACGGATCTCTTTCAAATTAAGCGCCCACATCACTTCGGACTGGTACCCAGCCTGGATTTCTTTCAACATCAGAGTCGGATTTCTTTCAACATCAGAGTTCACACCAAGGTCTAAGCAGACCAATCTCGGACCCCATTTCATTCAAAAATTACATCATCCTTGCATCAAATCAGCAGGTATCATTCGACTCACTAAAATCCATATCTCTCAAACCAAGAGCATGCATATTCCACAGGTCGTCAACTTTATCAACAAAAGGTGCGACATAACATGAAATTGTCTTATTGCAACAAACTGGGACATGTTTTGAGGACAAAGGTATGTACGTCCCATTGACATAAGGTATGTACGTAATCCGAGTCACTGAACCAAAATAAAATCTGTCATTACAGCTTGATTTTGGGAAAATCTTTCTATTCTTAAATCAAAATCAAAATCCATTTAAACCCACTCTATCTTGATTTCAACCACTTCTCGAAATACAATCGACCTGATTCTCGTTAGACTCGAGATATGTAGCAAAACTCGGCAAGTGTCATATCAAAGTTTACCAGTCCATATCTATCAAATCTAGCATCTACATCCCCAATGTCATCACTGCTTGATGTTGGGGCAACTAAATTTAAAATAAAAAATCAATTCCATTCTAATCCACTCTATCTTGTTTTCACCCACTTTTCGAACTACATTTGGCCTGATTCTCTGTAAACTCGAGATATGTAGGAAACTCGATAGAGTTTGGTTGTATCCATGCCAAATTCCATTCAAACGAATCCATCCATTAGATCCAACATCTACGTTCCAATGTAATTACAGTTTGACGCCATGGCAATTTTAGGAGCAATGTCGAGATTACACGAATCTTTTCGTCCTCGAACATCTGCGTCCTTTGTCTTTGACTCCATGAGGCTACAATCCGTAAGTAGCACTCAATTGCATCCCAGAACTACATGCGACCTGATTCACGTTAAGCCCGAGATAAGTTGGCAACATGGCACTAGAGTTCGACCACAATCTTCAAAATCTCCTATGTTCCCCCACTACATGTCCTATGTTCCTACTCTATCAAAGTCGAGACAAAATTGAGTATGACGTCAATCTTTGCCCGAAAATTCTTACTTCATCTCCAGTCAAAGAGGTGCAGTTGTTGACACTCAATTTTGGCCCTCCGTATTTAAAAATTAATTATGAAGGCTTCCTAGTCATTAATGGTAACATTTTGCACATTTTTAACTTTAATGCAATTAATTGATAATTATAATATAGTAAATTTTATTACAATTAGTTATATACTATCATTTTTTGCATTTTTCTAAACTTCAAAATAATTTATTAGTAATTATCCTATTTTTGAGTATTAGAATTCTATATTAATTCATTATTTTTTAAAAATAAAATAATAATTACTACTATATTATTGTAGTGAATGACATTTTCAAATAAATACTACAAGTCATATATTCTAATTAAATAATTATCTTTTATAACATAGTCTATTAATTACGTGGAAGCTAGTAGAATTTATTTTAAAATATAGATCAATTCAGTCAATGTTCTGTTAATATCCGATGTGACAAGACATAATGATGTGATAACACATTTGATGTGAATGGACATCATGATGTGAGAGATATCTTAATGTGACTTATCCTCCTTTTATCCAATAGGTATAGACCATTGTATTATCTTTTCTAAAGCTTAGTCGGTGAGCTAACTACCCTCCACTGATATACCTACATACACAGAAAAAATAAAAAGCACGCGGTACTCGGTATATTATTTTTGCCTATGATTTTAAATTGGTAGTTTTACTTTGACAACACATTTTTAATTTTACATTACCTCTATTTTTTACTTAATATGAATCACATATTTCTTAAACACATCCATAATAAAAACACTACACACACATACACACTACAAGACTTTACTTTTTATCTAACCATTTGCTAAAAATCAGATTTTTAAGGTGTGAACTAAAGCCCTAGCTTTATTTTTAGCTAGCGTTTGGCCAAAGATTTTTAAATTTGTTCTGAAAAATCTGATTTGAGTGAAGTTTGGTTTGAAGATAAAAATGTGTTTGGACATCAGTTTTCAAAACATATTTTTCAAATTTATTTTGAAAAAATATAAAAATGACTTATATCCACAAGTTGTAAAAACTATCACAAATACCCAACAGTACCATTATCAATAACATTCATTATATTATTGCAAACCAAATTTATTTTGACAAAATCTATGGCCAAACGGGACCTTATTCTCTCGCTTTCACTTTAGAACAGCCTTCCCCACTCCTCCAACTCCCCTCTCCCTCTCCCAAAAGTTTACTGCCGCCGCTCCGGCGAGCTTGGCTGGACGGCGGACCACCACTGACTTTCCCTTACCCCAACTCTCCCTCACTCTCCTTGTATACTGCTGCACCTCCCTCTCTCTTATCTCCAAGTTGCTGATGCTAATCACCGGAGTCGCTGCCGGATTTCACCACCGACCGGCGACTACTGCTACACCATGACTGTCTCTCCTTCTTCTTCTTCTTCTTTATTTTTATTTTCCCAATTTGCTTTGTGCTTAAATCGCTGAAAATTTTGAATCTAGCCGGATTTATCTGCGTATATTATTTTCTTAGTATATTTAATCTGTCTTTAGATCTAATAATGATAATGAAAAATAAAGAAGAAAGTCATTGAAAATCCTTCACCGAATTCCGATCGGAATCTAGACAGAAACGGTTTATCATTGGCAGCCGCTCTTACTTATTATTCATGAGTTTAGTTATTTTTGAATTTGCCCTTATGGCTGAGATTTCCATTTTGCTAGTTGGTTGTCTTGAGGTTATGCTCGTCACTATTGTAGGCCGATCTTGGCTTTCTTGAGTTCACTGGAATTTATCACCGGTAGTCACGGTCTCTTTACTGATGCTATTTTGTTTGAATTACATGCTTGACACGGTCGTGACTAGCTCCTTGACTGCCGGATGTAATTATTGTTGGATAAATGTGACGTTACCATGGCCGATGAAAATAACCTTGAGTTATTGAGGCCATGACCCTTTGAATGACCCTCCGAACCGGTCCCAAAAATAACAAGGCGATGCTTATTGAAAAGAAAAGATAAAAATGCGACGAAACAGTATTTTGAACGGGACGCGGTTGGCCACTATAGTGGCAACCAAGACGTTTTCCGTTCTCATGCCTAGACGGAATCAAATACATAATCCAAGCATCCAAAATTATTTTCAAAAAACATTACCTTTATTAAATATTTTTCATTAAATTTATTATTTCACTAACATATTTGTCTCCTTTATTTTTTCAAGATATTCAAGACGACACTCCGAGATAAAATACAAACCCCCTAGTAAAATTCTCGCTTTATACTTTCTATTCTTGCAAAATACTCAAATACAAGTAGTAAAAATATTAGTTAGGATGCCATTTATAACACGTTGAGATTGTGAGCTTATCTCATATATATTTGTTCATGTTTAAGTAATTACACTTAGATTATTACTCGTCTAACAAACGCAATCAAACATCCAGATTTTTTAAGAATATTTTCATGAACAAATTCATTTATTAGGTATGGAAATAATGTTTAGTTCAATTTGTCATATGATTGTTAGATTTTAATTGAGTAACATTCTTTCAAACTTTGCTACATTAGTCGAACCACTTTCCATACTTTTTACACTTTACCATAACAATTTTACTATATTTTGTATTACTTTATTGCGCTTATACTACTACATATAATACCATACTTAAATTCAATTCACAAATAATTTTTGTAAGCGACACAGTCATAGTTAATCATCTTTACTCTTTACTAACTAATTCTTTAAATCAAATTCTAAACTTTGTTAGACCATATGTACTTCGGGAATAATTCTTTATACACATTCATTCATTTTAAACAAAATATTTTTCGCACTTTATTTAATTAGAATCGCAAGACATCATATTTATACCCTCCTTTACCTTATTCTTTAAAAGTTATCCTCCATTATACTACCTACCCTTATCAAATACATATATTTGTTTATTTCTTTATTTACTCAACTAAATATTTTAAAAAAAATATCTAATCGCATTCTCTATATCTTATCCATTAATTTTAAAATACAATTATTTTATACATTTTTTATCTACATTTTATTACAGATACATATAAATCTTTATTTTTATTAACTTACCACATAATTAATTATTAATTCCTTATTCAATTTCTTTTCATAATTATTTGTAAATATGAAATCAATCTTTCTTTACTTAATCCCTCATTTAGCTAATCACGTTCAATTGGGAACCACATTTTGTGCATCTTGGGGATATCTAACTCCTTCCCCTCGAGATAACTTGAACCCTTACCTTGAATCACAATATTTTTATGGACCAAAATCAAAAGTCCTACATAATATAATTTAGGTGTCCTAGTGTACCTTAAATACTAGGTGGCGACTCTATAATTCTATATAACCTTGTAGAGTCGTATAAATTGTATTTTATTTTGACATGTATAAAATAGAGTACAACAACTTGCGTGTGCGGTTGGTTTTGATTTATGAGAGGTTCAGAGGTGGTTTGGAAGAGAAATTCCTATTATGGAGCTTTAATTTGGAAGAATTTATCAAGGTTTGACTTTTGAGTAAACGACCTCGGAACCGAGATTTGATGGTTTCAATAGGTATGCATGGTGATTTTGGATTTGGATTTATAGGTTCCTAGAAGGCTTTGACACTATTTATCGAGAGTTCACAATTTGAAGAGTTGGGGAGTTCTTAAGTTTGACTGGTAGTTGACTTTTGGACGAGCTTTGATTGTAGTTTTGAGACATTGGATAAGTTCATTTCATAAAATAGAACTTGTATGCAAATTTGGGTTGTAATCCGGAATGTCTAAGTGTGATTCGGATGCATTCGGTGAAGTTTGGATGTTTGGAAGTTAAGATAAGGATTTTGATCTTCGATTCTTAATTTTGTTGTTGTTGTTGTTGTTGTTGTTGTTGTTGTTGTTGTTATTGTTTTATGTTTCGAGCCTTGGATAAAGTTTATAGGAAGTATATGTACTTGTTAGTATACGGGGTCCTAGGGGGCTCGGGTGTGATTCGTAATGGTTTTGGACCATTTCGGTGAGTTTTGCAACTGCTGGTGTAATTGTGTGCAACAATGCTACGCGATCGAGGAGCAGGACTTGCAATCACGGTGAAGGATTGTTGGATGGTCTGGATTTGATCACCGTGCTCGCGTTCGGTCAGTCGCGATCGTGAATAGGTGTGGAGTAGGCTATCGCGTTCGTGTGAGGACGTTCTCGTTCGCGAAGGTGTGGAGTCAGGTAGGAGATTTGTCTTATGCATTCGCAGTGGGATGCTCGCATTCGCATAGAAGTGAGGGTCAGGTCTTCACGTTCGTGTTTGATGCTTTTTGTTCGCGAAAAGGGGCAGGAGTGGCTGGTCCATTTGGTCTTCGCAATCGTGAAGGTTACCTCTGGCTAGAATATTTAAATGCTCATTTCTGGAATTTAGCTCAATCTCTCAAATTTTGAACACTAGAGTGGGAGAAGTGCAGTTATTAAAGGAAATTTTATACAAAGCAAGATGGTAAATAATTTCTACTCATTTGTGATTATATTTCAACAATATACATGGATTTCTAACACCTAAAATATGGAATTTATAAGAGAAATTTGGGCCTACAACTTAAGAGGGTGATTTTGGAGGTTTTAAACATGAAATTAGACGCAAATTTAGAATATAGTTGTAACGACCCGACCTATCATTTTGAGCTCTAGCGCATCTTTCGGCGGTTTGAGGCCTTGAGTAGTTGCATTTCATGTTTTATGACTTGTACGCGAGGTCAGAATTGAATTTCGAGAAGTTCAGAGTTGATTAGGATGGAAAATTCTCAATTCAGAAGGTTTAAGTTGAAAGAGTTGACCGAGGTTTGACTTTTGAGTAAACGACCTCGGAATTGGGATTTAAACGTTCCAATAGGTTTATATGATAATTTCGGACTTGGGCGTATGTTCAGATTGATTATCGGGTGGTCCGGGAGCATTTCGGCGCTAATTGTGGAAAGTTGGCATTTTGAATGTTTTAGAAATTTTCTAAGTTTGGTTTGAAGTGGACTTTGTTATAGATGTACGTTTGGAATTTCGAGTATTGGAATAGGTTCGTATCGTGATTTGTGACTTGTGCATAAAGTTTGGCATCATTCCGGAATGTTTAAGTATGAATCGGACGCGTTCTTCGAAGTTGAAATGTTTGAAAGTTAAAAGATGGATTTTGACTATCGATTCGTAGTTTGGATATTGTTTGGTGTGATTAGAGGTCTCGAGCATGTTCGTGACATGTTGTTGTGATTGGGCTGGGTCCCGGGTAGGGCTGTTCAAAATCAAATCGAAACCATTAACCGAATCGAACCAATGACTTATTGGCTTATTGGTATTGGGTTATTAGGGTAATTGATGGGGAACGGATTGAGATTTTATAATTAACGGCTTAACGGTTTAGGAGCGGATTACTCAATTTTCTTATCGGGTAAACCGTTAACCCGTTAAGAATTTTTATATTTATATTTTTACCCCTATGTATATAAAGTACCATTGTTTATCCGCCTCGTTCCCATTGTTATTTGTATATTACTATTCTTTTTACAACTTCTTGATTCAATTACAGGTGGCTGCCTAGTTTTATATGAATATTGATTTTTCCCACATGTTGTACCTTTATCTATTTGCATATTACAAAATCGAATTACAGCTTCTAGCTAAGTTATGCGTCAGAGCTTTGAGAGCAAAGGCTGAAGCTTTTGCCTTTTGATTGATTATGAATGAATGTCCTTTTGAAAGATTGACTTATTACTAAACGAATGTGTTTTACTGGTTTTACAAATTTGGTTAATATGCGTAATGACAGTATGTATAGTCTTGGTATTGATTGAATGATTGTTCAAACAAAAAGTATTTGGTTTGACCGATAGGTCGCCCGATAATTGTTAATCTGATACCAATCTGCCCATTGTCTTATTAAATGGCTAGCGGATTACTACATTTATAATCCGATAACCGTTAAGATGAACCGTTAAGTGTAATTATCCGTCCGATCCGCCCGATAAGCACCCCTAGTCCCGGGGGGCCTCGGGTGAGTTCCGGGGTGGTTTCGGATCATTTCTCCATGTTTTGCTACTGCTGGTGTCTGCTTTTGTTCGTCGCGAATGAAAAGGGATTCACATGTTCGCGAAGAGGATTTGTTAGCTTCTGAATTTTTGTGCTTGGCGTTCGCAACTGGTGCCTCACGTTCGCGTAAGGTAAGACAGCAAAGTTATGCGTTCGCGATGTCAGCTTCGCGTTCGCGATGAAGAAGCTGGCCTGGGGCCTTCACGTCTGCGAAGGAGTGGACGTGTTCACGACAATGCAGCCTGGTGAAGCATTGTGTTCGCGAGGAAGAGTTTTGGGTCCAGAGTTTGTTGAGCTTCGCGAACGCGAGGTATGTGTCGCGTTCGCGAAGAAGGGTTGTCTGGGCAGTGTCCCTTTTAATTCGAGAGGTTGCTCACTTTTCTCTCATTTTCACTCTGGTGGCCGAATTTTGGGAGCCATTTTGAGGAGCGTTTCATCAAGCAAGACACAATAAGTGATTCCCACTTGTTGTAAGCTAAATACATGAGTTATATATGGATTTAAACTTGAAAAGTTGTAGAAATTGTGGAGTTTTTGAAGAAAACCTAGAATTTGGTGTTTTTGTATTTTGACCACGAAATTGGAGATGGAATAAATTATATATTTGTGTTTGTAATGTTATGTGTAATGTTTATCTTCGAAAAGTTTTGGAATCCGGGCACGTGGGCGCGATGGTTGACTTTGTTGACTTTTCGAGCGGAGTTGGAAATTGTTATAAATTAATTAATTGTGATGTTGGAGTACATTTTTATTGGTTTTCACTATTGTTTGACTAGTTTTGGATCGATGGGAATTGGTTTTAGGTGCTAGAAAGGCATTGGAGCCGGTTATGGAACTTCAGAGCGAGGTAAGTCTCCTGTCTAATCTTATGAGGGTGAAATTACCCCGTAGGTGTTACATTCTTATGTGCTACATGTTGTGGGAGCTATGCATGTATGAGGTGATGAGTGTCTATGCGTATGCTAGTATTTCTGATTATGTTCACGTAGACTTAGACTCATGCCATGTTTAAATTGTACTATTTGAGTCTTTGCATGTTTAAATGCTTTAATTTACATTTATCATGAGACTAGACTCGCGTAGAGTATCGTACTCGCTTTTTAGATATTCGACGAGCTACTTGATTAGCCGTGGAAACTTATCCTTCCCTTATGAATTTCTCTCACGTTGTGCGTATTCATCGAAAAGTTTCCTTAAATTTCATAACTCACACATGCATTCGTGAGTGGGGTCAAGGACCTGTTAAAGCTTCTTATTCTTATAGGATCGGGTCGTTTGCCTTGGCAACTTCATGTAACACACTCTTATGGGATCAGGTTGTTCACCTCGGCATTTCTATAAAAATAATCTTATAGGATCGGGCTGAACGTCCCAGCAACACTCTTATGGTATCGGGCCGTTCGCCTCGGCAGTATCATATTCTTATGGGATCAAACCGTTCGCCTCGGCAGTATCATATTCTTATGGGATCGGGCCGTTCGCCTCGGCAGTATCATGTATCATATTCTTATGGGATTGGGCCGTTTGCCTCGGCATTTCTTTAAAACCACTCTTATGGGATCGGGCCGCTCGCCTCTGTAGAATCGTGCGATATTATTTGACCGTTGATTTGGTGTTGAACATTACGTACTCCATTTGAGAGGTATCCAGTATTTGAGGACTTTTATGCACTGTTCAGTTGTAGACCATATTATTTGCCTTTACCTATACTCATTGTTACCTTCCATGTTTTATATTTGCCTACTTTATTATATTTGATTTGATGGACCACTAGTAAGTGTAAATGTCGACCTCTCATCACTACCTCTTCTGGGTTAGGCTAGATACTTACTGGGTACACGTTGATTTATGTACTCATGCTGCACTTCTGCACTAAATGTACAGGATTTGACAGGTTCGTTTGGTGGTCACTTGGGCGAGAAGGCGCAGCTACCGAGGGGACTCTATGGTGAGCTGTATTCCATGCCACGATTCGCAACATATAGAGTTTCCATCACAATTATTTACTTTATCACGTCTACCTTGTATTCCAAACAGTTGATGCTTTGTTATTGTACTTCCTAGTAGATGCTCATGCACTTATGAGACCGGGTTTTGGGTGTTCTAGAATTTGTGTACAGTTGCTTACATTGACATACTTTTACTTTATATTTCATTTAAATTGTATGTACCTACTATTTTTATTGCATTGATCTCTATATCTAATAATATTCATGATTTCAAAAATATTAAAATGTATAATTAAGCTGATAGTTCACTGTTGGCTTGACTAACGGCGACGTTGGGCGCCATCACGACCTATAGTGAATTTTGGTCATGATAGCTTGGTATCAGAACTCTAGGTTCACTAGTGTTTCACGAGTCATGAGCGAGTCTAGTAGAGTCTTGCGTATCGGTACAGAGACGTTTGTACTTATCTTCGAGAGGATACAGGGATGTTAGGAGCACTTCCCTTCTTGATTCCTCGTCGTGCGATTTGTTCCCATTGAAGCTTATGCCTTTATTTCCTTCCTACTTATTTTAATACGATGTTGGCGTTGGTTATCACTTGGGCATCGAGGAGTTGTAATGGTACTACATATGTGGTGCAGGATGCTTCTCCCGGCATATTCGAGTGGGCTATTATTGTCACCTTGTGAAGGGGTGTTATGTCATTTCAGCCTAGTGTTGGTGTTGCCTACGGTGGAGATTTGATATTTTCGAATTTGGTGGAATTCTTGTTAATATTGTGGTGTCGTCGTCCTTGATTGAATGCATTGAGGCTCATCGCCATGTTGGCCTTCATTTGTTTGCCTCTGGGCACTGTGTTGTGAGATGGAACCTAAGAGAAAGTTATCAGATATGGTTGTGTGTTACGACTTCATTATTGAATCGGCGTTTCCAGTATTGATGATTCAGGGAGATGATCTCTGAGGTGGTTTCTATGCTTAGGAATTTTGAATGTGACAAGAAGGGCTTGATTGGAATGTAGGAAAAGGTGAAGTATTCGATCATTGTCTTGGATGCAATATGACTTCGAGTTTCAAACACGTTGTTGGGCCTTCGGGTGATGTTAATGAATGAAGGGATTCTTACGGTTGGCGGATGAGTGTGGACCCAGGGAGGTTAGTTGATTTTATGATGGTTATAACTATGCAATGACGTTGGTGGAGGTCGATACGAAGTTACACAAGTGGGCTATCTCCTTTGAGCCGGTTAGCGGTTGCGTGGTTTTGATGAGGTTCCTACGAAGAGTTCTACTTTCTTCCCAACATGGGATGCATGTACTGCGATGTGAACTTGGATCGGTTGAAGAAGATAGTACGATTGTTAAAAGGTCGAGTGTGTGATTGCGGCTGATAATCCAGGATGTGTTATGATTAGTCCAACAAGAACTTATGAGAATTTTGACCACGAAACAATGTGGTATCATGGTAACTAGGCAGAAGAGGTCATTATGGGGTCTAGATCTATGTGGTTGTAGCGTAAAACTAAGCGGGGGAGTCCACCATCTATGAGTGAGTCACATGGTTGTGTGCTTGTGTAGTTTTTGGTTATCGGTGAATTGGTGGATTAGTTATGACCAAGAGGACAAGGAATTTGGATAAAGAATTTGACGTATGTGTATTACAGTTTGCCTTAACGATTCATGTCCAGGTGTTGAGGATGACTCAAAATTTATGCTTTCTATGGATGTGATGTGCAAGGAAAAGAATTCATCTGGTTGCTTCTTTGGAAGTGTTCATGTGCTAGCAGACCACTAGAGTTTGGTTACATATTCGGAACCAGGTTAGAGTGGGTGACTCTCAATAATGGTTCTAGTTGGTTCAAGAAGTAAAGTGTTGTGTTTAAATATTTTGGGTTCGTTAGGTGGATGAGGACTGGGTTTCGCAACAGTGTGTGAAGAATACTTGGGGAAATTTTGTGTTATCATCGGGTCTACGGTGCAGTGTTAGAGAAATGGGAGAAACAACTTCGGATTCGTAGAAGGTCTTTCAGAAATGGTGTATCAGTTGGGGGTACTATGGAGTGCACGAGGAGGCTAAGAGATGGCTTACGGGTATCGGGACAACGTGGTCTTGCGATTTGGGTCACTCGGGATGAGTGTTATTTGAGTTCCGTGATGTGTTTGAATATGACTATTATTCCAAGGGCAAGTCAAGAGTAAATTGGAAAAATTGAGTCAGTTAGTTATGGCTTGAATTAGCATGGTTCTGCGGTTATGGGAATTCGGTTGCGTGTTGCAATTGTTCTTCCGAAATGAGTTGGGTGAAAGGGGTTCTAGCCAATGAAGTGGTTAATCTACTGGTGGTTTAGGGGTTATAATGAAATTCTTGTACTCTCGCATAGCGGCATGGTAGGTGTAGTGAGCGATATAGAGATCGAAAGTTGAGGATCAAGGTTACAGTTCGGTTTCGATAAGAATGTCACGAGTTCGGAGGAGCGGGGGGAAGGATTCAGATGTTCAGAGTAAGCTGCCGTTATCTTAATGTCACCTAAGGATGAAGTACTGTGGAAGAGGCATTGTGCATTGGGTTGTGGATTCTTAATAAGCATTATAGAAATACAAGGTCGGTATCCATTGATGTTCAACTTTTGCTACCCGATGCGGAAGGTTGTGGGAGTATATCCCATAGGATGATCATATAATTATGACGTGTTAGTCATTCAATTTTTAGAGATTGAAATTAGGTATGGATATTTTGGTACTGTCACCAATGGGAGAGGTTATAACTGAGAGGTGCTCTGTTCCTTTGATTGCGTATTGTGAGAGTTGTTCTGGATTTGACGACTGCTCGTATGTGTCATGAATAGGGTCATTCTGGGTCCTTGAAAGGCTATTGGCCCAGTATGGGATGATCGAAATCGGCTTGAGGTCAGTTAGTAGATCTAATGTGAATGTATGCCTTACATTAGGTCGGATGTGTTCATTCAACATAGCATTGCCTATGGAGGAGTCTTCGGGCGTTGGATGTTATTCCTATCGTCAGCTATCCTATATAATACTCTATTATGCCATATGGGTTGTGAGATAGCTTGATTATTCGCACGTGTGTTGTGGTCCTACATAGTTTGTCGTTTATTGCACCTTAGTCGAGCTCAAGCTTTGTAGTGCATGGCGCTATCCGTCTCCCCAGGGTTGTATTTTTGCACTTGACGTGCTTGTGGTCGATATTCAGGAATTTCGTATATGAGCATTATGGCTTGATGGGTAATTCCTTATTGTTTATTATGTAAGGATCGGGTGGCACGCTGCCATGGGTACAATGTTTGGATCGGGTTGCACATCACAACGGTATCATATGTGGATCGGGTTGCACGCCGCAACATTGAGATGTTGAGTACGGTTCCCTATACTTATTTTTGTGTGTCTTGTTTCTCATCTCTGAGAAAGATTCATAGCATCTGTTGGCCGTTTTATTCGTTACGTGGGTTGGGTAGTTCTTTGCCAGAGTTCGCTCTTCCTTATGTGTCATATTCGAGTTATAGCTTGTTGGTGCATTGATGGCGTCATATGAGATTTTAGTCAGTATTTGAGGCGGCTTATTGCCTGAGCAGCTTGTACTGGGTGAGACGAGGTTATTGGAAATGAAATCAGTGCGATCGGATTTATGTAAGGTATATTAAAGAGAAGGTGTCACTATTCAGTTCAGAATAAGGTAATGGTTCTTGTCAAGCGGAGAACTCTATGAGTTATTGATTTGACGGGCGATTATGAGTTCCTGCACATCTCTTTCATCGTTACAGTACTGTGAGAGTTGAGACAGGGATTTTATGTGTTATAAGGTATACTACGGGCACCTGGTTCGTGAATTTGCAGCTATTGTAGGCGGAGGATGTTATCATGGACATACGAATTGTGCGGTGCATTGTGTGATCTCAGCATGGGTGCATGATCCTATTTGGTATAGTGGGTTGAGATTGTTATGGTGTCCACATGTTGGAATCGGGTCTGGTGGAAAATTTCAGATGTTGGAATTTGGTTCTAAGGCTTGATACCTAAGGTAATAAGGAGGATCTTCAGTCTGGCTTGAGCTAATGTGCTCATGTGGGTTGTGGTCGCACGAGTAGGTGCACGAGGTGTCAAACAGTGATTTTTGGGAAACTACGGAACGGTTCTTGGCACGTTCAAGGACGAACGTATGTTTAAGTAGGGCAGAATGTAATGAACCGACTGATCGTTTTGAGCTCTAGCGCGTCGTTTGGCGGTTTGAGGCCTTGAGTAGTTTCACTTCATGTTTTTGACTTGTAAGCGAGGTCGGAATTGAATTTTGGGAAGTTCAGAGTTGATTCGATGGAAAATTCTCAATTCGGAAGCTTTAAGTTGGAAGAGTTGACCTAGGTTTGACTTTTGAGTAAACTACCTCGAAATCGAGATTTGAAGGTTCCAATAGGTTCGTACGATGATTTCGGACTAGGGCGCACGTTCGGGTTGATTATCCGGTGGTCCAAGAGCATTTCTGTGCTTATTGTGGAAAGTTGGCATTTTAAAGGTTTTAGAAATTTCCCAAGTTTAGATTGAAGTAGATTTTGATGTTATCAATATCCGTTTAGCATTTTGAGCCATGGAATAGTTCGTATCATGATTTGTGATATTTACGTAAAGTTTGGGGTCATTCAGGAATGTTTAAGTATGAATCGGATGCGCTCGTCGAAGTTAGAATGTTTGAAAGTTAAAAGAATAATTTTGACCGCCAATTCATAGTTTGGATGTTGTTTGGTGTCATTTGATGCATCGAATAGGTTCGTGATATGTTTTGGGACTTGTTGGTGTGATTGGGTCAGGTCCCGGGGGCCTCGGGTGAGTTTCGGATCATTTCTCCATGTTTTGCTACTGCTGGTGTCTGGTTTTGTTCTTCGCGAACGCGAAGGGATTCACGCATTCACGAATAAGGATTTGTTGGCTGCTGAATTTTTGTGCTTCGCATTCACGATTGGTGCCTTGCGTTCATGTAAGGTAAAATGGCAAAGCTACGCGTTCGCGATGTCAGCTTCGCATTTGCGATGAAGAAGCTGGCATGGGAAAGATTGGCCTTCGCATCCGCGAAGGAGTGAACGTGTTCGCGACAGTGAAACCTAGTGAACCACCATGTTCGCGAGACTAATCTCACATTCGTGAGGAAGAGTTTTGGGTCCAGCGTTTGTTGAGCTTCACGAACGCGAGGGATGTGTTGCGTTCGAGAAGAAGGGTCGTGTGGGCAGTGTCCCTTTTAATTTGAGAGTTGGCTCACTTTTCTCTTATTTTCACATGGGTGGCCGAATTTGGGGAGCCATTTTGAAGAGATTTTCATCAAGTAACACAAGGTAAGTGATTTTCACTTGTTGTAAGCTAAATACGTGAGTTATATATGGATTTAAACATGAAAATTTGTAGAAATTGTGGAGTTTTTTAAGAAAACCTAGAATTTGGTATTTGTGGATTTTGACCACGAAATTGGACATGGAATTGGGAATAAATTATATATTTGGGTTTGTAATGTTATGGGTTAATGTTTATCTTCGAATATTTTCGGAATCCTGGCACGTGAGCCTAAGGGTTGACTTTGTTGGTTTTCGAGCGGAGTTGAAAATTGATATAGATTAGTTAATTGTGATGTTGGAGTATATTTTTATTGGTTTTCATGAATGTTTGACCAGTTTTGGATCGACGGGCATTGATTTGACGTGCTACAGAGGCGTTGGAGCCGGTTATGGAACTTTGGAGCGACGTAAGTCTCCTGTCTAACCTTGTGAGGGGAAAATTACCCTGTAAGTGTTACATTCTTATGTGCTACATGTTGTGGGAGCTACGCACATATGAGGTGACGAGTGTCCTTGCGTATGCTAGGATTTCTTATTATATCCAGGTAGACTTAGACTCATGTCATGTTTAAATTGTACTGTTTGAGTCCTTGCCTGTTTAAATGCTTTAATTTACATTTATCATGAGACTAGACTCGCGTAGAGTATCATACTCGCTTATTAGATATTTGACGAGCTACTTTATTACCGCGGAATATTATGCTTCCCTTACAAATTTCTCCCGCGTTGTGCGTATTTATCGAAATATTTCCTTAAATTTCATAACTCAACGTACATTCGTGAGTGGGGTCAAAGACCCGTTATGCTTCTTATTCTTATGGGATCGGGCCGTTCGCCTCGACAACTTCATGTAACACACTCTTATAGGATCGGGCCGTTCACCTCGACATTTCTATAAAAAACACTCTTATGGGATCGCTGAACGCCTCAACAACACTCTAACGGGATCGGGCCGTTCAACTCGGCAGTATCATATTCTTATGGGATCGGGCCATTCGCATCGGAAGTATCATACTATTATGGGATCGGGCAATTTGCCACGGCAGTATCATATTCTTATAGGATCGGGCTGTTCGCCTCAATATTTCTATAAAATCACTCTTATGGGATCAGGCCGCTCGCCACAGCAGAATCGTGCGAAATACTTGATATGAACTCCGCGTATTCATGAATTTTCCAAACTTGAGATGTGACAGTTGATTTGGCATTTCCCATTACATACTCCATTTGAGAGGTATCTAGTATTTGAGGACTTTCTGTGCACTGTTCAGCTATAGACCGTATTATTTGCCTTTACCTGTACTCATTGTTACCTACCATGTTTCATATTTGCCTACTTTATTATATTTGATTTGCTGGACTACTAGTAAGTGTCAAGGTCGACCCCTCGTCACTATCTCTTCTGGTAAGGCTAGATACTTACTGGATACATGTTGATTTACGTAGTCATGTTGTACTTCTGCACTAAATGTGCAGGATTTGACAGGTTCGTTTTGTGGTCACTTGGGCGCGGAGTCGCATCTACTTAGGGGACTCTATGGTGAGCTATATTCCATGCCACGATTCACAGCACACAGAGTTTCCATCACAATTATTTACTTTATCCTGTCTACCTTGTATTCCAGACAGATGAAGTTTTGTTATTGTACTTCCTAGTAGTTGCTCATGCACCTGTGATACCGGGTTCTGGGGTGTTCTAGAATTTGTGTACAGTTGCTTACATTGACATACTTTTATTTTATATTTCATCTAAATTGTACATACCTACTATTTTTATTGCATTGATCTCTCTATCTAATAAGATTCATTATTTCAAAAATAATAAAATGAATGATTAAGTTGATAGTTCACCGTTGGCTTGCCTAACGGCGACGTTGGGCGCCATCACGACCTATAGTGGATTTTGGGTCATGACAACTAATTATATATTTAGAGTCATGGGGTTTTGGGTGAACTATATTTATGATTTATTTCTGATTCGTGTTCCGGGGCCCGAGTAGACTCTATCTCTTGACTCGGGTTTTAACCTGGTGGGCCCGAGTTAATTTTTGTTGACTTTTGGGGATCTTACTAAAGATTGAAGTTTTATTGTTTGGGATTGATTCTTATATATATTTTTGATGTTGTTGAGTTGTATCTGACTATTTTCAAGTCGTTTGGGGTGGATTTTAGAGGAAAGGCAGTTTTGGAAGGTTGAACTTGTTATCGAGTGTAGGTAAGTCTCTTGTCTATCTTTGTAAGAGGTAATTCTCCCCATAGGTGACCTATGTTCTACTTGTTACTTGATTTAGCAGCCATGTATATATGAGGTGATGAGCATATTTGCGTATCTATGTTATGACAACGTCAGGTAGAGTTTGGGTTATGATTATTCGTTGTTTGGACTATGTGAATTTGTTATCCATGTTTCATTGATTCATTGACTATGTGATGACGCTTTATTAGTATTTAGAAATATGCTTAAGGTTATGACTTGTTGAATTGGGCACAAAGGATTATTTTGCCATGTTGAGCTTTATGATAAATCCATAGTCAAACACTTGTCTTTTTGACTCATGATTTGGTGGTTAAATGGCTTAATTCATCATGTTCAATATTATTATTAGAATCATGAAATACTAAGATTTCTCATTGAATTTTTATGATAAATTGAATTACACGATTAGCCATAGCCATCTTATAGCCGTATGAGCTTTTATCCGCATCTTTATTATTATATTTGGTGCTTCATTATTATATTATTTAATATACATATGCATGAGTTGAAGAGTTGGATATTAGGTAAAGTTGAGGGTATTGGCACTACGGTCATTATGAGCGGATATTGATTATTAGTAATTTATCATTTATTATGAAGTGATCAGCGCTTGGATATGGATCCGTCCCTTCGGAGTCAGGTGATTACCCATGTTACTTTGGGCCCTATGAGCGTAGGCACTCAGGTTTGGTGCTAGGTTTGGACACATAGACTATGTCAGGCATATGGATTTGTGCTGTGAGGTATTGAGAAGGGATCTTGGGCATGCACATTTATACATCTTTGAGTTATGTAGCAGTTTTATATAAATGTGGTTGACATGTATCATGTCTTTATGGTGAGGATTGAGGTGTTGATATTTTATTTGATCTCCTTTATTTGTAAATCATACTTAAACTTTGTATGAACTGTATTTTGAGCTTTCATACTCATTTGATAATGCCATGCCTTATTTCATATCTTATTTATGCTGTCATCTAATCATTGAACTGTTAGTGAGTGTCATAGTCGACCCCTCGCTACTACTTCTTTGAGGCTAGACTTGATACATACTAAGTACCGTGGTTTTGTAATCAAACTACACTTCAACATATTTTTATGCAGGTTCTGAGGCTAGTATTAGTGGTATTCCTCTAGTAGAGTAGAAGATCTATTTGGAGACTTCGTGGTGAGATACTTTACTTGATCTGACCCGCAGCACATGGAGTCCCCTTCTCTACTTAGCCATTTATGTCTATTTATTTCCTTTCAGACACATGATATTGTTAGGTTCAAACTGTTACTCTTCTTATATGCTTGTGACATTGTGACACCAGGCTTTAGGCATTGTTAGATAGTTGTGGTCACGTCTAGACCCTGTCTGGGATATTGTTATTTATGATATTAGTTTTGAAACGTATTCCACATTATTATCTTTATTATATCTCTACTAATGACTTTAAATTGGATTTTATTATTGTTGTTTAGTATTGGCTTGCCTACCAAGTAGGTTAGGCACCGTTACGACCTTTGGTGGATTATTTTGGGATCATGACAAGTTGGTATCAGAGCTCTAGGTTCTAAGGGTGTCATAAGTCTAGTAGAGTCTTGTGGATCAGTATGGAGATGTCAGTATCTATCTGTGAGAGGTAGGAGGGCTTTAGAAACTTTCCCTTTCTTGGTTCCCTATCATGTGTTGATTTTTGTCTAGGTCTAAATCTTTTTATTCTACTCTTTTACATATGGTGAGAATGCGTGCTTCAGTAGTAGTAAGTGAGTGGGAGGTTGTACCCTCGACTGCATCCAAGAGAGGCAGGGCCCGAGGTAGGTCCAGGGGTCGCACAACGGCAGCTAGAGGTGGAGCATCCACTAGAGCTTCCATGCCAGGACAGTTGCAGCACACCCACGTGAGGATTAGGTTGATGATCATATTTTAGATGAGCATGCTGAGGCTCCAGTACCCACTCAGCATACAAAGGGTTTTGTTGTTGCACTGGTCTTTCAAGAGGCCATGGCTAAGATGGTCAACTTTATTTATGCATTGACCCACGCTGGAGTGGTTCCAGTGGCCCCAGCCATAACTTAGTATCCCGTTCGGTGGCTTATGGTCTCGAGTAGCTTTGTATTATGTATTATGACTTGCGTGTATGGTCAGATTCAGTTTTCGAGCCATTCATGATTGATTTGGAAGAATGATTCTTGTTTTAGAAGCTTAAGTGGTGAAAGTTGATCGGATTTTTACTTTTGTGTAGACGACTCTGGAATGGTGTTTTGATAAGTCCAATATATTCGTATGGTAATTTTGGACTTAGGCGTATATCCGAATGTAGATTAGAGGTGTAATGACCCGGTCGGTCGTATTGAGTATTGTAGCCCTTTTCCCCATTTATTACTTATTCTATGTGCATTTTTGGTTATGTGACTTGCCGGGGTGGTTGGTTAGGTTCCGGGGATGTTTCAGAATGAATTGGAACACTTAGTCCCAAGGTTTGAAGCTTAAGTTGAAAGAGTTGACTGGATGTTGACTTATGTGTAAACGGCTCCAGAATGGAGTTTTGATAGTTCCGATAGCTTCGTAAGGTGATTTTGGACTTAGGCGTATGCCCGGATATGAATTTGGAGGTCCATAGGTCGTTTCAGCTTCAATTGGTGAAAGTTAGAAAATTGAAGATTTGAAAAGTTGGAAAATTTGATCGAGAGTTGATTTTGTCGATACCGGACTCAGATTTTGGTTCTGGGAGTTGGAGTAGGTTCGTTGTGTAATATATGACTTGTGTGCAAAATTTGAGGTCAATTGGAGTTGGGCAGAAAGATTTATTTCACATCTTGAGTTGTAGAGCTCGGTTTTGGGTGATTTTGGAGGGAATTTTCTCGTCTTGGACAAGGGTAAGTGTTTTTGAATCAGATTTATTGTTATATCATGGTTACATCTTTGTTATAACATTTAATTAGTTGATTAAAGAGAAGAAATTGGGGAATTTGTGGAAACTTTGAAAAAAGAAATGAAAAATGAACGTTTGAAGACCGATTTGAGGTCATAATTGGATGATTTTTGTATGGTTGGACTCGTTATTGTATGTGTGTTCGAAATTTGTGAATTTTGTAGGGTTCCGAGAAATGAGCCCGGGGTTGATTTTTTAGGTTGAGTTTTTGATTTGAGTTAAAGACCTTAGATTTATCTTATGGAATCACTTCATACGACTTTTATTAATTGTATTGCGTTATTTTGGTTTGATTCCAGCCTTTCAGAGGTTGATACGAGCAGGAAGGGCTTACTAGCAGAGTAATTTGGGTTGCTTGAGGTAAGTATCTTGTCTAAACTTGGTTGAGGCACTAGTTGCCCGAATTATTGTGATAGCTACGTGCTATTGGGTACGCATATGTGGGGTTTGAGCCAATGTGCTAACACCGGGGGTATTTATCCATGCTCGATTTGTGCTTAGGCTATGATATGCCTAGATTTGATTGTTAAGCTTTAAGATATAATGTTTCTCACATTTGTAACATTGTTGTAACTATTTGAGCCATGTTAGAGTTTATGTAGAAGTTTAATCCCTAAATGAATTTGATAATGCTATTCTGTGATGAGATTTTTCGATTCGGGCTATGATAGTACACTTTGCACATCACGTTCATGTATTTTTTTTATTTGCTTCTGTGTGATATGATTGGACTGGGTGCATGTGACCACGCCAAGCGGATTGTGTTGTTATGCCTGTGACCACGCCAGGCGGATTGTATTATTATGCCTGTGACCACACCAGGCATATTGTGTTGTTGTGACTGTGACCATGCCGGGATGGTAGCATGTTTAATTGGCCGTGCTTGCGTGTGGATATAGATCCATCCCCCTAGGGTCACCCTCTCGTGTTTCTCTCTTGATGGTGTACACGCAGATATTGAGAAAATTTGGCAAGTGTTTTGTTAGGATTTTGCATTTTATTTTTACTTGCAATTTTCATGATTATTTACCTGATTTAACTACATATCATCTTTATATGCCAAATATTGACTGAGCAGAGTATTTGAGAAATTGTACACATACACACACAAATATTTCTTCTTATACTTTATGACTTGATTTCATTACTACTCTATACTTGATTTCATAGCTAGCATCATTTATAATTTGTTCTTCTTTTACCTCATCAAGGTTAGCTTCGATACTTATTGAGTACATTGGGTCGGTTGTACTCATACTACACTCTATATTTCGTGTGCAGATCCATGTACTTATAGATGCGGCGATTGTTAGATTGGTGCTAGTACCTGCTCAGAGACCTTGAGGTAGCTGCTATGATGCCCGCAGACCTTGACTCTCTTTCTTTTCATTCTTATTTAGTACTGCTCTATTATTCAGACAATTGTACTAATGTTTCAGACTATGTTGATACTTAGTAGATGATGTACTCGTTGACACCATATTTTGGGGTGGTTATAGCTGAGTTTCAGTTATATCTATCGTATGTTTATGAGATTTATCCGCTGTTGAATTATTAAGCATGCTCCATTCAATTGTTTAACTAATAAGTGATTGTCATCTTACCTAGTAAGTGTGTTAGGTGCCATCACGACGGGTTGGGATTTTGGGTCATGATAGGAGGTCCGTAGGTTGATTTGATGTATTTTGCCGAAAGTTTGAAAGTTGAAGGTTTGGAAGGTTGAGAGAGTTGATCGAGAGTTGACTTTATTGATATCTGGTTCAAATTCAGATTCCGAGAGTTTGTATAGCTCCGCTGTGTCATTTGGGACTTGCATGCAAAATTCGAGGTCATTCTAGGCTGATTTGATATGATTCGGCGCAAGTTATAGAAGTTGAAAGTTCATTAGGCTTGAATTGAGGTGCGATTTGTAGTTTTGATGTTGTTTAACGTAATTTGAGATCTCGAGTAGGTCTGCGTTATGTTATGGAATTTGTTGGTATGATTGGACAGGGTTTCGCGGGCCTCGGATGTATTTCGGATGGGCTACAAGCCAATTTCTCATGTTTTTGAACTGCTGGTTCTAATAGCTGGTGTTTTTCTTCGCGATCGCGATGTATGTTTATGAGATTTATCCACTATTAAGTTATTAAGCATGTCCCATTCAATTTTTTAATTGTTAAGTGATTGTCGGCTTACCTAGTAAGTGTGTTAGGTGCCATCATGACGGGTTGGGACTTTGGGTCATGATAGGAGGTCCATAGGTTGATTTGGTGCATTTTGGCAAAAGTTGGAAACTTAAAGGTTTGGAAGGTTGAGAGGCTTGATCGGGAGTTGGCTTTGTTGATATTGGGTTCAGATTATGATTTCAGGAGTTGGTATAGCTCCGTTGTGTCATTTGGGTCTTGCATGCAAAATTTGAGGTCATTCCGAGTTGATTTGATATGATTTGGCGCGAGTTGTAGAAGTTGAAAGTTCATTATTTCATTATGCTTGAATTGAGGTGCGATTCATAGTTTTGATGTTGTTTGATGAGGCCTCGAGCAGGTCCGCGCTATGTTATGTAACTTGTTGGTATGGTTAGAATGGGTCCAGGGGGCCTCAGGTGTGTTTTAGAAGAGCTACGGGCAATTATCTCATGTTTTTGAATTGCCGGTTCTGATATCTGATGTTCTTCATTGTGATCGAGATGAAGCAGTCGCGTTCGCGTAAAGTTATTGTGGAAGCAGTCATTTTCTTCTTCACGGTCACGATGAGGCAACCACATTCACGAAGATGGGAAGACTGTTGCCTTTGCATATCAGGTATCGCGATCGCGTATAAGGAAAACCTGGAAGGTTCATCGAGGGTTTTCTCTCCGCATTCGCGAGGGTGATAATGCATTTGCGATGGTTGCTGGAGATTGTGAGTCGCATGTGTGATTGAGATTGCACGTTTGCCAATAATGTTTTTGGCCGCTTGTGAGTTTGTGCTTCGTGATCGCGAAGAGGAATCCCTGGGCAGAAGATAAAAGTACTCTATTTCGAGGGTTATGATTTTTTATCACTTTTTGAGTTAGAGAGCTCGGATTTCGGCGATTTTTGAGGGGATTTTCATGATTTGGATTGTGTAAGTGCTCTTGACCCTGATTTGGTTATATTTCATGTTTTCATATTTGTTTTTATCATTAAATTAGGGATTTGAATTGGAGAAATAGGGATTTTTTGAAAAAGCTTTCTAAAACATAAAATGATGATTTGAAGGCCGATTTGATGCCGGAATTGGATGATTTTGGTATGGCTGGACTCGTATCGGAATGTGTGTTTAGATTTTTTGAGTTTTGTCGAGTTTCGAGGTGCACGCTTGGGGTTGACTTTTTTGGTTTTCATTAAAGATCGAAGCTTTATTATCTTGAATTGTTTCCTATAGCTTTTATTGATGATATTAAGTTATTTTGACTACATCCGAGCCGTCCGGAGGTTGTTTTTCAAGAGAAGGTCTATTTAGAATATTGATTTAGCTTATTTGAGGTAAGTATCTTGCCTAATATTTTGTGGGGGAACTACCCCTTAGGATTTGGGTTGATTGTGTTATTCTCGGGCTTATATGTGGAAATTGTCTAGTTTAGACTCTTAATCTTCTTTCATGTATTTATTTGAAGTTGTTAGCACATGTTATATCTTTTACTTGTCATGTTTACTCTCACATGCTTTATTTTGAGTTGTTAGCACATTTCACATCTTTTACTTGTCAAGTTTACTCTTGTATGCTTTATTTGAAGTTGTTACCTTTTTTTATTGTAATGTGACCTCCTTTATTGTTGAGCTATTCTTAATTGAAATTATTATTACATGATATCCTTTTATTGTTGGGTTATTCTCATGCATTTATACGTAGTTACTAGTTCATGCCATCACTTTCATTGTTAGGAAATGTCATACATTAAAATTCGAAATTTGCCATTTCATGGAAATACCTTCATTGTTGAGTTTATTCTTAATCAATTAATTGAAGTCGAAGTTATTGAAAGTCATTAACCTATTTTAGTTGAAGTTATTGTTTACTGGGGTATTGTTCATTGTCGAGTTACTTTCCCCGTTCATTTTGTTGCTATTGAGATTTTATACACATCGTGTTTGAGCCGTGGGCTATATGTTGGGGTGATATTGGTTATGTTGTTGTTAAAGAGGTTGTGGCCTATGGGCACTTGTGGTACGAGTTGATATGTCTTGTTGTTGTGATGTTAGCACATGTGCATTTGTTGTGTGGATTGATTATTGTTATGCGGAGCATAAGGGTGGCGTCTCACTGTTGTTGATTATGCTGAGTAATACGGGTGACTATTGATATATGCCTGGGCGAAGTGATACAAGTGGCTATTGTGTTATTGTATGGGCAGAGTGATACGGGTGGCTATTATATTAAATATCGGGGCTGAGCGATAAGGGTGTCTATTATGATGTTGTCAGTACGGAGAGATAAGGGTGGCTATGTTAGGGATGATATGTGAAGGCCTGGGGTGATGACGTCCAAATACACTACTAAAAAGTAAATGGATATGGTGGCATGCAATATAATATACCCAATTATGAGTCGGGGTCGAATCCCACAGAGAACAATATGTAGACGATTAGGCAATGTAAGAGAATTATCGCTTATTATGCTAAGCCAAACATTTAAAAGGGTTTTGAGAAAATATTTAACTAAATGAGAAAATGCAAACTAACCTAGAAAGCAAGTAAAATGATCAATGGCTATAAGCATCGATAAAAGGAAAATTACACTCAAGTAACGATCCAATGTATTTCATGATTTTACAAATATGAGCGAGTTTATGTTAATTAGCCTCATATAATAGTTCTTTATTAGCTTCTTTCGAAGACTAACAAGACTCCCTTATTGAATTATCCATAAAATAATTAAGAGATTAAGTGCACTCGAATATCGCTACAAGTAGTTCAATCCTATCCCTAGGTAGACTCTATAAAGTGACGGTTAATGCATCAAGCTCTTGTTAATTAATCTTTTTCAATCCCAAATTACCTTTTTCAAGATTAATTCGAAGATAATGGTCGAGTCCTAGGGTTAGCTAATCCTTTTGGAAACATTAAAGAGCAAGAATAATTAAAGAAACAGCTAACTCACTTCATAATTAATAAAAATCATTCAATATATAAACACAACAAGATATTTAATCCACACCTTAAATATGAATATTCCCATAAACAAGATTCAAGTGTTGGAAAAAAAATACTACACACATTGATATTCAATACAAAGCAAGGAAATGAAGAAATGAGTAAAAATGGGTAAGAAATTCTAAACCAAAAGTTTCAAACCTTAAAGTCCCAAGTGTGTGTGCAAGAACTCTAGCTCCAAGACTTGTGTTCTCTATTCAAGAAGACCAAACATAAGCCAAAGACGTGCTTCCAATAAGCTAGGTTGTGTATTTGTGGGTTTGGAATGGAGAAAATATGAAATGTCTACGTTGTCCAGGTCTGAAGCCCGTTGCCGGCACTTGTGGAAAAACCAACGCAGGAGCAGCTCCGCAAATGTGGAACTTCATTCACAGATGCGACTCTTGAGAGGAACTGGCTGCTCGGCAGAAGCAGACATATCCCAGCAGAAGCGGCTCCGCATAAGTGGATTTCCAGTCATAGGTGCGATAGCAGTAGGACTTTGGCAATTTCGTAGATGCGGCTACCCTCTCGCGAACGCGAGACCGCAAAAGCGGACAGAATTCCGCAGATGCGAAATCGCTGACTACAGTTGCACTACTCCAACACTTTTTTGCTCAATTCCACTCCATTTGATCTCAACACTCTTCATGACATCATTTACCTAAATATCTAGGAATACACACCATAAAACACCTCATATTATAATTAACAGATACAAAAACTAAAGCAAAAAATGGCCAAAATAAGTGATAAAATCACCACTCATCAACACCCCGAACTTAAGCTTTTGCTTGTCCTCAAGCAAATCAAAACAAAAACTCATTGAGGCTCTACCAATTTAAGCTCAATTAGCATCGCTATCATTCCTAAATCACATTCTCTATTACGCACAACACTTATGGTTTTGTTGGTACTAATTATTAGGCTCAAGAATGTGAAATTCGACCATATAACTTCCTAATTTAAAACTCAATCTCAAGAATGCACTAGAGTTTCAAAATGTCACGCCCCGAACCTGGGGGGCGAGACCGGCACCTGGTGCCTCACCTATCCTTGCGTACCAACTTGCGACTAAGGGACTCTGAACATATAATGTCATACTTTGGCCATGGGCAACATTGAAAGACAATTGCGAATGCTGACTAAACATCAATATAAAGCTGGTTGACAAGGCCGTCATAACTACTACAGCTGGAAACCGACAAAATATACATAAAAGGCCTATAAGCCCAGCATACTACACTAACTGACAGGATATGTCTACAAGCCTCTACTAATCGATATACTGTGATCGGAATAGAGCGCCGACCTACTCATTACATATATACATATATACACAAGATGTATATAAATCTCTAGACCTGGCAACTCCGAAGGGCATGGAGCATACCGGTCAAGCTGAACTCGGGCAACACCTAATAGGGAGGTCTACCCGTCTGTTTATCTAAACCTGCACGCATAAAATGCAGCGCCCCCAGAAAAGGGACGTCAATATGAAATAATGTATCGAGTATGTAAGGAAATATACTGAAAGATGAAACTGAACTGATAATATAATAACTGAAAGTAACTGGGAGTCAAAGATAATCTAAAGATAAGTTTACCAGCTGATACTGCTCAACTCTCTCAATATAGTAATTATAATATCTATCCGGTCCTATAAGGCTCGGTATATATACAACTGCTCTACCATAGTAGGCTCGCTCATAGGCACTCGGCCATACTAGGCTCTGTATCTCAGCCAACTAGGCTCACTCATAGGCACTCAGCCACAGTAGGCTCGGTATATAACTTACCATTTGATCAGAGGTTGCCCAATAGGGGCCTGCCCATCGATTATAGCTCGATGGTAATGAAAATACTGTAATACTATATATATAGGCTATCTATTCTCTTGGCTGGAAGAAGACAACACTCAATTGAATATGAAATTTCGATAAGGAGAATACTATAATTTATGAGACTAGGATAATGTATATAAATTCGGAAGTATGAACTTCTCTTTATGCCTCGTTATCAAACACATGTAATTACGAGATCATGCCAAAATGAAGGAAGGGCTTAGCCTTAACATACCTGAGCCGACTCTCTTGATAATCCCTCTAACACACGTCAATTGCGACAACACGTAATGGCACATCGTAGTAGGGGAATATCCGTACGATATTCTTGAGAAGGATTGCACCGTACTCCCTTAAAATTGCAAAATCCCGTTGCTACATTTTCATACTAATTTGTTGAGCATTCACCTATTACTTCTTGTAGTGTAGTATGAAGTTGATGAAGTAATTCACATTACTATTGAAAAATATGATCATTGTAAGTGTGACCCTTCTTTATTTGGTGATTTTAGAGAAGATTTTGTATTAGTGGGTGTGGGCCCCACTTGTGGCTTAGTTGGCCAAAGACACCTCCAAGTTTTGCCACCTTTTATTTGAATTCAAGAGTCATGTTTATGTAAGGTATTTGACTGCCACGTTAATCTCCATTTGGCTTATCCAAAATATTTTAATTAATTACCAATCCCTTAATTAACTTGGTAATTCCTCACTAATTCAATAATTAATCAATTACCCACATAATTAAGAATTATCTCAAATTACTTAAAATACTACTCATTTTTAATACACTTTGTACACCTTACTATTATGGTCATGTGGTACCTTGTATTCGCACTAGTCTATAAATAACGGGTATTATAGTTTGGACCGTATTTTATCTCAAAATGACAAACTTAGACGAAACTCATTTTCTTTGATCCGCTTACCCTCTCACCGTCACAAATTAACTCATCACTTGGTTGTAATAGCATAATTCTTATAATCTCACAATAATCCCATTCCCGAACTTACGTCGATTTATGACGAAACTCTAACATACGAATATGCGGGATGTAACATCTCATTTCTGAGCTTTCATCAATTTACTTATGGCGTACTTTCATGTACGAAAACATGGGGTGTAACATCATTCCCCCTTTGAAACATTCGTCCTTAAATGTTGACTGATGCACTTATCATTATTATAACCTATAGCTCTTGCGAATATTTTAATACTCTCCTTGCCATATAGAAAATTGTTCTGTGAATAAATCCAAAGTCCAGGGTATTCCCACCTGTAGGCCTCTTTCTCACACCACGGCTTGTGGTCGGAATTCTTCCAATTTCGTAACTCTTGCTACTTCGGTCATGCAGCCTGTACGACTTTTTCCTTATATGTGCGCTTATGTTACTCTCCCCTCCAGCTTTTTGCCAATCTCTAGGCCTCACTTTATAAACATATACAGAGCTTGACAAGATGTCCCTCTGGGCATCTATAGGTATACTGAAGTTCTTCGCTCGGTACTTTGTCGAACTTATGAATATTGCTATATCTTATTTCATAGGCCCGGTTATCTATCCGCATGACTTTACTGCATCTAAGTAGGTCATAATATACCATAACTCTTACCTCAATTTATCGTTACTGAGGTCTGCTACAAAACTCCAGCTTACGTTCGTTGTTCATCCCATATGTATAAATCTATGTCCTTTAATGCTTCCTCATGACTGTTCATCTTAAGAATGACAGCCTCATACTTTGTGACTTTTTTCCATCCATTGTTGATTCACCTTAATGTTGATCTATCATCTACCATTGCTAACTTGATCTCTTATGTAACACTGCCGCTAGGGCTCACGTGATTGATCCATCTAGGGGTGATATTATACTTTCATAACCGTATTTTATAGCATCCCAATATGACTCACCTTACAAGGGTATTTTAATCCCATACAATTCATGAAATCCTCTTCAAGTCATTACTCAATCGAAGGCCCAACGTCATCCTTTATCTATCACAATCACACCTTAACTTTACTACAAGGGCAGCATTCCATTTCTTCTAGATGCTATTAGTCTTAGATTATTTTTGAGTTCATTCAGGCTATTTCATTCGTGATAAGACGATACCTACAGTTGCTATGAGATTGAATGTGGCTATAGAAGAGTCGAGTCAGAGGGACTCGATTTTTCATGATGTTTATGATGAGTAAATGTAAGGTCTTCAGTAGATTATGTGTGTACTAAGACGGGTAAGCCTCTTGATAAGGAGCCTTAAGGAAAGGATATCTATCCACCCCTATGGTGAAAAGTAATGAGAGATTCAGAAGATCAAAAAAAATTTCATCAAGTAAAAGAATCAACATGAAGAGGGGTACGAGGTACCCAGTTAGTGAAGATTATCATTATATACAATTCAAGAAGAGAAATATAAGCATTTTGAGTTACCTCTAATTATAACAGAGGTATGTATAATTGGCCACACCCATCTCATTTATGCCCTATGGAAGCTAACAGAAGTAGTATAAGAGAAGGACGGATATCAGGATCCGGCTGGGGTTAGAGTGACCCAAAATGGTGGAGGGATTGTTTGCGTTAGTTGACATTTCCGAAGGATATTGCAAATATTCTAATAGATCTCCTTATGAGACACCCAGATGGTGCACTCTAAAATAGTAAAACAAGATATGAGTCCTACAAAGATAGGCACTGGAAGCCTTAAAGGGATAAATATTATCTTAGTGTGGCTCCCATCCCTAGTAGAGTGAGAACGTTAAGTAACCCGAATAGCCAGCGGATGGAGCGAGGGGAGCTAAAAGCAAAAGAATGTCTTGTTGAAAGTTTTCAGAATAAAGTGATAGACAGAAATGTTAGCGGGAAATAAGAAGAGAGTTAATGCGATACATGGATGACAACGGTAGGTCAAGAAATGACTGTATTACAGAGTCTATAGTTAAGTGAAGGAAAAAGACGAAAGGTGACAGGCCTTGAGACCACAAAAGAGTAAAGGCCATACAGTTCCCCTCTCATTTCGAGAAATAAGTTAGTGACTCAAATGTGATTACCAGAAGAAAAAGTTAGACCTCAGAATAATAGAAATCAATATGGGCTAGTGAACAAGATAAACTAAATGTGAGTTAAGGACTGAGTGATTGGATAATAGTCAGCATCATAAGAATTTCAGATTACGTTCTGGCGATAATAGAATGGACAACAGAAGAAGATTCATGAGAAATTCAGAGAATTGTCATTCAGGAAGACGCTTCCCTAAAACAAGCAATGTGAGCAAAGTTAAACTTAAGGGACATTATGTGCTAGTTATACGGAGTGTCACCCTTGTGAGTAAGGAATTTTGTAATCCTTGGAAGGATTACCACAAGTCGAGTAAGGGTCATTAATGATGTGAAAAGACGCCAAAGATGAAGAGGTAAAACATCTATAGGTAGATCGTCTTAGGATTAAATCTTGGTACTCCCCAATGGGGGGAATATGGAGTAATGTGGCATTAAGTCAGAATGAAGTGGTTCTAGTAATTATGGAATGGTAAAGGAAGAATGCGATAAAATAAAAAAAGGATGAAATTGCACTTATTCAAAGCCTACGGATATGCTACGATTCCAGAACATTATACAAACACAACGCCAAGGAAAGAAAGTAAGGGTTTCTGCCCGGGATGTTATTGATAAATAAGGAGCCATTGCGAAAGGTAAGTTAAGACGAAGGAAATAACCCAAGAAAGATTAGGCGGAACATTGATATGAGAATGGGCCAACAAGTAGTTGGTAGTTGATTCAGGAAGAGCCTAGTTATGGCTAGACAGGAGGTTACAGACGAGTCAGCAGATCGTGCAAGATAAACATAGTAAAACCTAATATAGTGAATTCAGCCTCGCAGTAATGTCATTGTAATATTTGAGAAATATTCAGATAGGAGTTGGGATAGTTAAAGGTACCGTATAAGTATTACGAGAATAAAAGAAAGTGCCACTGGGAAGAGAAGATATCAGTTCAGAAGCAACCCTACAAGCACAAGGGCGTGAAGGTAAGTAACTACGGATAATTATAGGCAAGGAAGGACATCAAAAGGTCCGTCGAGTATACAATGTAATAAGCTCACAGCTTTACAAGAGTCAGAGGATCCTCCCTAAGTACTACAATGAAAGACTAGCTAAGGAAATGAGGAAAAAGGCTTCAACCTAAGCATAGTGACCTAAAGAGGAAATGGTCTTGTAACAACAGTCTCACAACAACATTGTATGCACTCCATAAGAAAGTGGCACCTACCGTGGCTAATGAACGGGAAGAAAAATCAAAAGTAATATTCAAGATCATATGAGTTGCACGATAATTCCGGCATATGTGGGAACTAAGATAAGCTAAGTATGCACGCAACAAGGAGGCAGGAAGATCAGGAAAAGTAATAGCTTACGTTTAAAGAAAGATGAGAAGGAATAGAAGGAATTATTAGATCAATGATCCGGAGTTAGTTATGTTATGAGTGCACTCACGATTTTGGAATATTATCCATGCAGCATATATGTTGACAATCATACAATCATAGAAGATTCCGGTATAAGTTAAAAGAAAGAATTTAGCCCAGGTCATAGACAAAGGGTTGAATTGTTAGAAGATTGTATCATGAATATTCCATAGCGTCCATGAAAGGCTAAAGTAATAACTAATACCGTGAGCCGCAGATCGAGAAATAGCTTAAGCCTACATAAAGGCTTATCAGAAGGAGGAGGAAACTAAAGAGTTACATCAACAAAGTAAATCAGGAACCTGATTATGGAACCCAGAGAGTTATAGACCTCGTGATTGAGAACATTACAGAATTACTCTTAATATCAGAGGTACATGAGAGGAAGTACAGTAGCCATATTCTATACTGGCTCTATGATAAAGGCAATTAGAAGAGTATCAGCATCATAAGAAGTCAGTGTTCAGCTCTCACCGAATCATATAAAGAGGTGCAAGTATTATAATAGAAGTTCAAGTTGTGGATGTGAATTATAACTATGTGGAAGGGAGGTCACGAGAGAGATAAAAGATGTGATGCGAGACTTTAAGGTAAGTAGAGTAAAGGTGAACAACGTACGAGATACGCAAATGCAGAAGGTTGTGAATAGTCCATACTTCAGATAAAAGGCTAGAACCGCGGGGATTTAGTATCCAGGAATGATAGCGGGATCGTCAGTGGCATATCTTCCAGCCTATGATTTCTAGGTACCGAGAGGCCTAGTTAAGAGAGTAAAGAAGAGTTTGAGATGATGTAATGTCTCTCTTGATGTTCCAGAGTAACACAAGGAAATGAATGGTGCAAGCAAGTTGAAGGAAGGTTGCGAGTAAAAAAATAGATATGTGTAGGTCATAAGCTAAAGTATGGTAAAGCAACAAGGTTTTAGGAAGACAAGAGCAAGGATAAGAAAGGGCGAGTGAGAAGGTGATGAGAATGGATAAGTCCTCAAGATTAAGCCCATGAAAACAAGAAAGCTATTGGTTTCTCTAAGTTATAGAAATCTCAGTATAGCCTGAATGAACTTAGAGAAGTCTAAGACTAGTAGCAGAGATGGAATGCTGCCCTGGTAGTAGAATGAGGGTGTAATTGTGATGGATAAAGGCTGACGTTCGGGCCTTTGATTGGGTAATGATTTGAAGAGGATTTCATGAATTGTACGGAATTAAAATACCCACGTAAGGTAAATCACACTGAGATGCTATAAAATACGGCTATGGAAGTATAGTATCGCCCCTAGGCGGATCAGTCTAATTACTCCAGATGTCCCCGATGAGATGTGAGCCCTAGCAGCAGTATTACATAGAAGGTCAAGTTATCAATGGTAGATTAAAGATCAATATGGATGGTTAAAAGTTATAATGCATGAGATGAGATTAGGCCATCATTCTTAAGATACATAGTAATGAAGAAGCATTAAAGGACTTAGATTTATACATATAGGATAATCAACGAAAGTAACCTGGAGTTGGCAGCAGACCTCGATAACGATAAATAAAAATAAGAATTATGGCAGTAAAGTCATACGGATGGATAAACGGATCTAGGAAATAAGGTATAATAAAATTCGTAAGTTCAACAAAGTACCGAGCGAAGAACTTCAGTATACCTATAGATGCCTAGAGAGACATCTTATCAAGCTCTGTATATGCTTACAAAGTGATGCCTAGGGATTGGCTAAAAACAAGAGGAAAATGAGAGAAGAGTCGCATTGGCTCACATACAAGGAAAAAGTCGTACATGTTGCATGACAGAAGGTAGCAAGATTTACAAGATTAGAAGAATTCTGACCGCAGACCGTGGTGTTAGAAAGAGGCCTAAATGGGGGAATGCCCTGGACTTTGGATTTATTCAAAGAACAGTTGCCTAAATGGCAAGAATAGTATTAAATTATTCGCAAGAGCTACGGGTTATGAGAATGATAAGTGCATCAGTCAACATTCAAGGATGAATGTTCCAAAGGAGGGAATAATCTTACACCCCATATTTTCGTACGTAAAAGTATGCCATAAGTAAATTGATGAATGCTTGGAAATGAGATATTACATCCCGCATTTTTCGTATGTTAAAGTTTCATCGTAAGTTAATCGACGTAAGTTCGGGGTTATTTTAAGAATATAAGCATTATGCTATTTCGAACAAGTGATGAGTAAATTCGTGAAGGTGAGAGGGTAAGTAAATTGAAGAAAACGAATTTCGTCGATGTTTGACAAATTAGGGTAAAATACGGTTTGAGCTATAATACCCGATATTTATGGACTAGTGCCATACAAGGTACCACATGACCATAATAGTAAGGTATAAAAAGTGTGTTAAAGCAATTATTCCTGGATACTGAATCCCTGCGCTTCTAGCCTTTTATCCGAAGTATGGACTATTCACAACCTTCTGCATCTGAGTATTTCGTATGTTGTTCACCTTTACCTTACTACCTTAAAATCTTGCATCGTATCTTCTATTTCTTTCATGACCTCCCTTCCACATAGGTATAATTCACGTCCATAACTTGAAGCTCTATTATAATACTTGCACCTCTGGTGCATACACAATCCGATGGAAGATTTGTGCTGACTTCTTATGAGGCTGGTACTTTTTTAACTGGCTTCATTGTAGGACTGTCATGGAATATGGTTTTTGTACTTTCTCTCTTGTACCTCTGATATTAAGATTGGTCCTGCAATGTTCTCAATCACGATTTCCATAATTTTCTGGGTCCAATAATATGACTCCTAATTTACTTGGTTGATGTAATTCTTTAGTTTCCTCTTCCTTCTGATCAGCATTTATGTAGGCTTAAGCTTCTTCCGATCTGCGGCTCATGGTATTAGTTATTACTTTAGCCTTTCATGGGTGTTATGGAATATTCATGATACAATCTTCTAACAACTCAATCCTTTATCTATGCCTTGGGATCAATTCTTTCTTTTAACTTATACTGGAGTTGTCAACATATATGCTGCATGTATAAAATTCTGAACTCTTAAGTGCGTTCATAACATACTCTGGGTCATTAATCGAATAATTCTTAAGCAATTACTTTTCCTCGTCTTTCTGCCCCTTGTTGCATGCATACTTAGCTTACCTTAGTGCCCACACACATTGGAATTCCATACAACTCATATGATCTTGAATATCACTTGTGATTTTACTTCTCGTTCATTAGCCACGGTAGGTGCCATTTTCTTATGGAGTGCATACAATGTTATTATGAGACTATTGTTATAAGACCATTTCCTCTTTAGGTTACTGTGCTTAGGTTGAAGCCTTCTTCCTTATTTCCTCAACTAGTCTTTCATTGTAGTGCTTAGGGAGACCTTCTGGCTCTTGTAAATTACAAGCTTGTTATATCGTTTACCCGACATAATCTTTTTGATGTTCGTACTCACCTATAATCATCCTTAATTACTTACCTCCACATTCATGTGCTCGTATGGTTGTTTCTGAACTGAAGTTTTGACTATCTTCTCAATGGGACTCTCTTTTATTCCCATAACACTCATACAGTATCTTTAACTACCCCAACTCCTATCCGAATATTTCTCAAGGATCACGATGTCATGTCTGCGAGACTGAATTCCCCATGTTGTCACTATGTTTATTTTGCACGATCTGTTGATTTGTCTGTATCCTCTTATCTAGCCATAACTAGGCTCTTCCTGGATCAACTACTAAATACTCGTTGGCCCATTCTCATATAAATATTCCGCGTAATCCTTCTTGGGTCATTTCCTTTGTCTTAACTTACATCCCGTACTGGCTCCTTATCTATCAATAACATCTCGGGCAGGAACCCTTACTTCCTCTCCTTGACATCATGTTTGCATAATGTTCTGGAGTCGTAGCATATCCGTAGGATTTAAATAAGTGCAATATAATTCCTTTCTCATTTCTATCGCATTCTTCCTTTACCATTCCATAGTCACTAGAATCACTTAATTCTGACTTAATGCCACATCACTCTATATTCCCCCCTTTAGGGGAGTACTAAGATTTAGAGCCACGACGATCTACCTATAGATATTTTACCTCTTCCTCTTTGGCATCTTTTCACATCATCGATGACCTTTTCCTGCCTTGCGGTAATCCTTCTATAATAAGGATAACAAAATTCTTTATCCACAAGGGTGAGACTTAGTGTAACTGGCACACATAATCCCTTAAGCTTAACTTTGCTCACATTGCTTGCTTTAGGGAAGCGTCTTCCCGAATGACCTTTAAAGGTTATTCTTCTATCGTCCATTCTATTATCGCCGGAACGCAATCTCTAAAATTTTCATGATGCCGACTATTATAAAATCACTCAGTCCCTAATTCTTTCTTAGTTTATCTTGTTCACCGGTCCATACTGATTTCTATTACTCTGGGGTCTAACGTTTCCTCCTGGTAATCACGTTAGATTCACGAACTTATTTCTCAAAATGAGGATATGACTTTATGGCCTATACTCTTTTGTTGTCTCAAGGCCTGGCTCCTCTCGTCTTTTCCTTCATTGAATATATATTCTCTAATACTGTCATTTTTATTTTCTACCTTTGTCATCCATGCATCACATCTTACTCATAATGCTTCATTAACTCTCTTCTCATTTCCTGCTAACATTTCTGTCTATCACTTTATTTTGAAAATTTCAAAAGGACATTCTTTTGCTTTTAGCTCCCCTTGCTCCATATACTGGCTCTTCGGGTTGCCTAACATTCTTTATTTACTAGGGACGGGAGCCACACTAAGATAATATTTATCCCTTCCAGGCTTCCAGTGCCTATCTCTGAAATATCCTACGGAAATGTCAACTAACACAAACAATCCATCCACTATTTTGGGTTACTCTAACCCCAACCGGATCCTGATATCCCATCCTTTTCATAAACTACACCTGTTAGCCCCCATAGGGCATAACTGAGATGGGTGTGGCAAATTATACATACCTCTGTTACTGTTGAAGGTAACTCACAATGCTTATGTTTTTCTGCCTGGGTTGTAAATACCGATAATCTTCATGAACTGGGTACCTCGTACCCTTCTCATCTTGCTCCTTTTACTTGTTGAAGCTTGTATCTACCTTCTGAATCTCTCGTTGCTTTTTGCCATATGGGTGGATAGATATTCATTCCTTAGGGCTCCTTTTCTAGAAGCTCATATGTCTTAGTACACACATGATCTGCTTGAGACCCTATATTTACTCATCATAAGCATGATGCAAATTCGAGTTCCTCCAACTCAACTCTTTCATAGCCGCATTCAATCCCTTACCAACTGTCCTTCTTGATGTAGGTATCGTTATATTATGAATAAAATAGAATTTAGGAATGTGAATTCTTATAAGTGAGCTCTACCACACGATCTAGAACAAGAATAAAAAGTGACAGTCCTAAATGCCCTGTAGCCTCCTATTTATAAGTATGGTGCATGACACACCCATAAACAAGTCTCTAATAGACACGGCTTGTAGACTCCCTACGATAGAACTGCTCTGATACCACTTTTGTCACGCCCCGAACCTAGGGGGCGAGACCGGCACCCGGTGCCTCACCTATCCTTGCATACCAACTTGCGACTAAGGGACTCTGAACATATAATATCATACTTTAGCCATGGGCCACATTGAAAGACAACTGCGAATGCTGACTAAACATCAATATAAAGCTGGCCGACAAGGCCGTCATAACTACTACGGCTGGCAAAATAACAAAATATACATAAAAGGCCTACAAGCCCAACATACTGCACTAACTGACAGGATATGTCTACAAGCCTCTACTGATGGATATACTGTGATCGGAATAGGGTCTCGACCTACTCATAACATATATACATAAGATGTACATAAAGCTCTAGACCCAGCAACTCCAAAGGGCATGGAGCTTACCGATCAAGCTGAACTCGGGCAACACCTAATAGAGAGGTCTACCCGTCTGTCTGTCTGAGCCCGCATGCATAAAATGCAGCGCCCCCAGAAAAGGGACGTTAGTATGAAATAATGTACCTAGTATGTAAGGCAATATACTGAAAGCTGAAACTGAACTGATAATATAATAACTAAAAGTAACTGGGAATCAAAGATAATCTGAAGATATACTTACCTGCTGATACTGACTCAACTCTCTCAATATAGTAAGTATAATATCTGTATGGCCCTATAAGGCTCGGTATATATGCAACTGCTCTACCATAGTAGGCTCTCTCATAGGCACTCGGCCATACTAGGCTCTGTATCTCAGCCAATTGGGCTCGCTCATAGGCATTCAGCCATAGTAGGCTCGGTATATAACTTACTATCTGATTAGAGGTTGCCCAAAAGGGGCTTGCCCATCGATTATAGCTCGATGGTAATGAAAATACTGTAATACTGTGTATATAGGGTCTCTGCTCTCTTGACTGGAAGAAGACAATACTCAATTAAATATGAAGTCCCGATAAGGAGAATACTGTAATTTATGAGACTAGGATAATGTATATAAATTCGGGAGTATGAACTTCTCTTTATTCCTCGTTATCAAAGACATGTAATTACGAGATCATGACAAAATGAAGGAAGGGCTTCGCCTTAACGTACCTGAGCCGACTCTCTTGACAATCTCTCTAATACACGTCAATTGCGACAACACGTAATGGCACATCGTAGTAGGGATTGCACCGTACTCCCTTAGAATTGCAAAATCCCGTTGCTACATTTTCATACGAATTTGTTGAGCATTCATCCGTTACTTTTTGTAGTGTAGTATGAACTTGATGAAGCAATTCACATTATTATTGAAAAATCTGATCATCGTAAGTGTGACCCTTCTTTATTTGGTGATTTTAGAGAATATTTTGTATTAGTGGGTATGGGCCCCACTTGTGGCTTAATTTGCCAAAGACACCTCCAAGTTTTGCCACCTTTTATTTGAATTCAAGAGTCATGTTTATGTAAGGTATTTGGCTGCCACGTTAATCTCCATTAGGCTTGTCCAAAACATTTTAATTAATTACCAATCCCTTTATTAACTTAGTAATTTCCCACTAATCCAGTCCTCGGCTTACCTTGTCTTAGAGACTACGTGCCATCACGAAGCCTAAGGTGAGATATTGGGTCGTGACACCATAGCACAAAATGGCGAGGTTCCAGACACCGGGAGTATTGCTAGTTTGTGGCGAGCATCCTATTATAACAACTAGACCTGAGATTATGCTTGCTATGTCTGCTGAGGATAAGAAGAAGCTAGATAGGTTTCAAAGGTTACATCCCCCTCACTTTGATTGTGACACTTTAAAGGATGACAAGGATTTTCTAGATCGATGCCATCAGATGCATTGCAATTTGGGTCTGGTAAAAGTCCAATGGAGTGGATGTCACAACATTTCAGCTAAGAGGAGTTGTCTAGTTAATCTCATCTTACTTGGACTTAGTTTTAGCACTTGTTTCCTAAGAGGTACATCCCACTCACCAGGAGGAATGTGTTTAGAGGCTAGTTCGATGATCTTCAGCAAGATCGTATGTTAGTTCCGGAGAATGAGGCAAGGTTCACAGAGTTATCTCATCATGCAGCCTTTTTGATCCCCACCGAGGCTTAAAAGGTGAGGCGGTTTATTGAGGGTCTGACTTACGTCATCAAGTTTGCTAAAGCTTGAGAGTCAAAGTTTGAGACTACTTTCCGTGAGGCCATGGAGATAGCCTGGAGCATCGATCATATTCGCAGTCAGGGGAGAGAGGCCATGATGAGATATAAGAGGCTATGTCATTCTATTAGTTTTAGTGGTGCCTCATTTGGAGGTAGGGCTTAGTCTAGTAAAAGTCATTATGGTAAGCCGACTTATTCTACTTAGCATGTAGCACGTGGTGCAGTCGCTCAATCATCTTTCGGCACTCCAATTCCATCATCTTTTCGTGTTGTTCTAGTCAATTCGTACTAGGCTCCATCTATTCGACTTATAATGGGCACTGGGCTCATTAGGGGCAATTCCAGGTTCAGTAGACTCACTCAGGCAAAGGTTGTTATGAGTGTAGAGACTTTGTACATGTGAGGAAGTATTGCCCCATATATGGTAGAGGCACAACTCCACAGAGTTCTCAGACACTGGCTCCCACACCAGTTGCATCACCCCTACCTAGTCAGCTAGAGGGGGAGGACATGTAGTGAAAGGCCGCCCTAGAGGAGGGTGTCAGGTTGGTGCAGGTCCCAATAGTTGCAGGCAGGCCCGTTTCTATGTTTTTTTCGAGTAGACTCGAGGTAATGGCCCGAGATGTTGTGATCACATGTATGGTTTCAGTCTGTCACAGAGATGCTTTTGTATTATTTGATCCGTGGTCTACCTTTTCATATGTGTCATTTTATTTTGCTCCTTATTTGGATATGCCTCGTGGTTCTCTTAATAATCTTGTTCATGTATCTACACCTCTTGGTGATTCCATTATGGTAGATTGTGTATATCGGTATTATATGGTTATTATTGGGGGTATGAAACAAGAGTTGATCTTTGGCTGCTGAGTATGGTAGATTATGACTTAATTTTAGTTAAGGATTGTCTATCTCCGTATCATGCTCTTCTAGATTGTCACACTAAGATTGTAACGTTGGCTTTGCTGGGATTAACAAGGTTATAGTAGAGGGGTTATCTTGGTCATACTCCTAGTAGGGTGATTTATTTCTAAAGGATCAACAAATAGTTGAGAAGGGATGTTTGTCTTATCTGGTTTTTGTTGAAGATACTAGTACTGATACTTCTACTATTGATTCAGTCACAATAACGAGAGAGTTTCCAGTTGTTTTTTTCTACAGACCTACCAGGCATGCCACCCGATAGGCATATTGAATTTGGTACCTGGCACGCAGCCCATAATCCGCCGTACTATATAGCTCCAGCTGAGTTGAAGGAGTTGTTGGATAAGTGATTCATCAGGCTATGTTTTTATCCTTAGGGTGCACCGGTATTGTTTGTGAAAAAGAAGGATGGTTCTATGAGGATGAATTAATTATAGGCACTCGAACAAGGTCACTATAGAGAATAAGTATACATTGCCTCTTATTAATGATTTGTATGATAAGCTTCAAGGTTCCTGTAAGGCCCCATAAAATTTTATCTTAAACCCAGGGTTTCGTGGTGCCAAAGTAGACTTTTGAAGAAAATATTTGGAATTGCGGGGTGTTTTCTGCGTCTTATTTTGCAATCGCAGAACTGATATGCAAACTGAGGCAGAAATCTGGGCAATTGTTTTGGATCATTATGCGGTCCATTATGCGGTCGCATAATCACTTTGCGGGTCATATAAACCATCACATACCTAGCACAAAAATATATGAAGGGCAATTCTGCGGCGCATTATATGACTGCAGAATAGGTCTATGGACCGCAGATCGGTCACCGAGTGAGGCAGGAGTGCCCAGTTCTAGAGGGCCATTATGCAGCCCATTTTGCGGATCGCAGAAGCGTTATACGGTCGCATATGCGGCCGTAGATCTGTGTCGGGGCTTCACTTTTTTTATTTTATTTACCCGACCCTATTTTTATTAAAAGCCCTTGGGGCTCATTTTGAAAGAGAAATCTGATATTTTAGAGAAAATTGAGAGTGTTCTAAAGAGAGAGAAGGAAACCCTAGGGTAATTCTTCATCAATTCTTGCTCAAGACTTGGAGAATTCACAAGGAATTCTATATCTCTTGGTGATTCCATTACGGTAGATTGTGTATATCGGTATTATATGGTTATTATTGGGGGTATGAAACAAGAGTTGATCTTTGGCTGTTGAGTATGGTGGATTATGACTTAATTTTAGTTAAGGATCGTATATCTCCGTATCATACTCTTCTAGATTGTCACACTAAGATTCTAACGTTGGCTTTGCTGGGATTAACAAGGTTATAGTAGAGGGGTTATCTTTGTCATACTCCTAGTAGGGTGATTTATTTCTAAAGGATCAACAAACGGTTGAGAAGGGATGTTTGTCTTATCTGGTTTTTGTTGAAGATACTAGTACTGATACTTCTACTGTTGATTCAGTCCCAGTAACGAGAGAGTTTCCAGTTGTTTTTTTCTACAGACCTACCAGGTATGCCACCCGATAGGCATATTGAATTTGGTATTGATTTGGTACCTGGCACGTAGCCCATATCTATTTCGCCGTATCATATAGCTCCAGTTGAGTTAAAGGAGTTGTTGGATAAGTGATTCATCAGCCTAAGTTTTTCTCCTTAGGGTGTAACAATGTTGTTTCTGAAAAAGAAGGATGGTTCTATGAGGATGAATTGATTATAGGCACTTGAACAAGGTCACTATAGAGAATAAGTATGCATTGCCTCTTATTAATGATTTGTATGATAAGCTTCAAGGTTCCTGTAAGGCCCCATAAAATTTTATCTTAAACCCAGGGTTTCGTGGTGCCGAAGTAGACTTTTGAAGAAAATATTTAGAATTGCGGGGTGTTTTCTGCGTCTTATTTTTCAGTCGCAGAACTGATATGCAAACTGAGGCAGAAATCTGGGCAATTGTTTTGGATCATTATGCGGTCCATTATCACTTTGCGGGTCGTATAACCCATCGCTTACCTAGCACAAAAATATTTGTAGGGCAATCCTGCGGCGCATTATATGACTGCAGAATAGGTCTATGGACCGCAGACCGGTCATCGAGTGAAGCAGGGGTGCCCAGTTCTAGAGGGCCATTATGCGGCCCATTTTGCGGATCGCAGAAGCGTTATACGGTCGCATATGCGGCCGTAGATCTGTGTCGGGGCTTCACTTTTTTTATTTTATTTACCCGACCCTATTTTGATTAAAAGCCCTTGGGGCTCATTTTGAAAGAGAAATCTGATATTTTAGAGAAAATGGAGAGTGTTCTAAAGAGAGAGGAGGAAACCCTAGGGTAATTCTTCATCAATTCTTGCTCAAGACTTGGAGAATTCACAAGGAATTCGATACCTCTTGGTGATACCATTACGGTAGATTGTGTATATCGGTATTATATGGTTATTATTGGGGGTATGAAACAAGAATTGATATTTGGCTGCTGAGTATGGTGGATTATGACTTAATTTTAGTTAAGGATTGTCTATCTCCGTATCATACTCATCTAGATTGTCACACTAAGATTCTAACGTTGGCTTTGCTGGGATTAACAAGGTTATAGTAGAGGGGTTATCTTGGTCATACTCCTAGTAGGGTAATTTATTTCTAAAGGATCAACAAATGGTTGAGAAGGGATGTTTGTCTTCTGTTTTTTTGTTGAAGATACTAGTACTAATACTTCTACTGTTGATTCAGTCCCAGTAACGAGAGAGTTTCCAGTTGTTCTTTTCTACAGACCTACCAGGCATGCCACCCGATAGGCATATTGAATTTGGTATTGATTTGGTACCTGGCACGTAGCCCATATCTATTTCGCCGTATCATATAGCTCTAGTTAAGTTAAAGGAGTTGTTGGATAAGTGATTCATCAGCCTATGTTTTTCTCCTTAGGGTGTAACAATGTTGTTTCTGAAAAAGAAGGATGGTTCTATGAGGATGAATTGATTATAGGCACTTGAACAAGGTCACTATAGAGAATAAGTATACATTGCCTCTTATTAATGATTTGTATGATAAGCTTCAAGGTTCCTGTAAGGCCCCATAAAATTTTATCTTAAACCCAGGGTTTCGTGGTGCCGAAGTAGACTTTGGAAGAAAATATTTGGAATTGCGGGGTGTTTTCTGCGTCTTATTTTTCAGTCGCAGAACTGATATGCAAACTGAGGCAGAAATCTGGGCAACTGTTTTGGATCATTAGGCGGTCCATTATGCAGTCGCATAATCACTTTGCGGGTCATATAACCCATCGCATACCTAGCATAAAAATATTTGTAGGGCAATTCTGTGGCGCATTATATGACTGCAGAATAGGTCTATGGACCGCAGACCGGTCACCGAGTGAGGCAGGGGTGCCCAGTTCTAGAGGGCCATTATGCGGCCCATTTTGCGGATCGCAGAAGCGTTATACGGTCGCATATGCGGCCGTAGATCTGTGTCGGGGCTTCACTTTTTTTATTTTATTTACCCGACCCTATTTTGATTAAAAGCCCTTGGGGCTCATTTTGAAAGAGAAATCTGATATTTTAGAGAAAATGGAGAGTGTTCTAAAGAGAGAGGAGGAAACCCTAGGGTCATTCTTCATCAATTCTTGCTCAAGACTTGGAGAATTCACAAGGAATTCTATACCTCTTGGTGATTCCATTACGGTAGATTGTGTATATCGGTATTATATGGTTATTATTGGGGGTATGAAACAAGAATTGATCTTTGGCTGCTGAGTATGGTGGATTATGACTTAATTTTAGTTAAGGATTGTCTATCTCCGTATCATACTCATCTAGATTATCACACTAAGATTCTAACGTTGGCTTTGCTGGGATTAACAAGGTTATAGTAGAGGGGTTATCTTGGTCATACTCCTAGTAGGGTGATTTATTTCTAAAGGATCAACAAATGGTTGAGAAGGGATGTTTGTCTTCTGTTTTTTTGTTAAAGATACTAGTACTGATACTTCTACTGTTGATTCAGTCCCAGTAACGAGAGAGTTTCCAGTTATTTTTTTCTACAGACCTACCAGGCATGCCACCCGATAGGCATATTGAATTTGGTATTGATTTGGTACCTGGCACGTAGCCCATATCTATTTTGCCGTATCATATAGCTCCAGTTGAGTTAAAGGAGTTGTTGGATAAGTGATTCATCAGCCTATGTTTTTCTCCTTAGGGTGTAACAATATTGTTTCTGAAAAAGAAGGATGGTTCTATGAGGATGAATTGATTATAGGCACTTGAACAAGGTCACTATAGAGAATAAGTATACATTGCCTCTTATTAATGATTTGTATGATAAGCTTCAAGGTTCCTGTAAGGCCCCATAAAATTTTACCTTAAACCCAGGGTTTCGTGGTGCCGAAGTAGACTTTGGAAGAAAATATTTGGAATTGCGGGGTGTTTTCTGCGTCTTATTTTTCAGTCGCAGAACTGATATGCAAACTGAGGCAGAAATCTGGGCAACTGTTTTGGATCATTAGGCGGTCCATTATGCAGTCGCATAATCACTTTGCGGGTCATATAACCCATCGCATACCTAGCATAAAAATATTTGTAGGGCAATTCTGTGGCGCATTATATGACTGCAGAATAGGTCTATGGACCGCAGACCGGTCACCGAGTGAGGCAGGGGTGCCCAGTTCTAGAGGGCCATTATGCGGCCCATTTTGCGGATCGCAGAAGCGTTATACGGTCGCATATGCGGCCGTAGATCTGTGTCGGGGCTTCACTTTTTTTATTTTATTTACCCGACCCTATTTTGATTAAAAGCCCTTGGGGCTCATTTTGAAAGAGAAATCTGATATTTTAGAGAAAATGGAGAGTGTTCTAAAGAGAGAGGAGGAAACCCTAGGGTCATTCTTCATCAATTCTTGCTCAAGACTTGGAGAATTCACAAGGAATTCTATACCTCTTGGTGATTCCATTACGGTAGATTGTGTATATCGGTATTATATGGTTATTATTAGGGGTATGAAACAAGAATTGATCTTTGGCTGCTGAGTATGGTGGATTATGACTTAATTTTAGTTAAGGATTGTCTATCTCCGTATCATACTCATCTAGATTATCACACTAAGATTCTAACGTTGGCTTTGCTGGGATTAACAAGGTTATAGTAGAGGGGTTATCTTGGTCATACTCCTAGTAGGGTGATTTATTTCTAAAGGATCAACAAATGGTTGAGAAGGGATGTTTGTCTTCTGTTTTTTTGTTAAAGATACTAGTACTGATACTTCTACTGTTGATTCAGTCCCAGTAACGAGAGAGTTTCCAGTTATTTTTTTCTACAGACCTACCAGGCATGCCACCCGATAGGCATATTGAATTTGGTATTGATTTGGTACCTGGCACGTAGCCCATATCTATTTTGCCGTATCATATAGCTCCAGTTGAGTTAAAGGAGTTGTTGGATAAGTGATTCATCAGCCTATGTTTTTCTCCTTAGGGTGTAACAATATTGTTTCTGAAAAAGAAGGATGGTTCTATGAGGATGAATTGATTATAGGCACTTGAACAAGGTCACTATAGAGAATAAGTATACATTGCCTCTTATTAATGATTTGTATGATAAGCTTCAAGGTTCCTGTAAGGCCCCATAAAATTTTACCTTAAACCCAGGGTTTCGTGGTGCCGAAGTAGACTTTGGAAGAAAATATTTGGAATTGCGGGGTGTTTTCTGCGTCTTATTTTTCAGTCGCAGAACTGATATGCAAACTGAGGCAGAAATCTGGGCAACTGTTTTGGATCATTAGGCGGTCCATTATGCAGTCGCATAATCACTTTGCGGGTCATATAACCCATCGCATACCTAGCATAAAAATATTTGTAGGGCAATTCTGTGGCGCATTATATGACTGCAGAATAGGTCTATGGACCGCAGACCGGTCACCGAGTGAGGCAGGGGTGCCCAGTTCTAGAGGGCCATTATGCGGCCCATTTTGCGGATCGCAGAAGCGTTATACGGTCGCATATGCGGCCGTAGATCTGTGTCGGGGCTTCACTTTTTTTATTTTATTTACCCGACCCTATTTTGATTAAAAGCCCTTGGGGCTCATTTTGAAAGAGAAATCTGATATTTTAGAGAAAATGGAGAGTGTTCTAAAGAGAGAGGAGGAAACCCTAGGGTCATTCTTCATCAATTCTTGCTCAAGACTTGGAGAATTCACAAGGAATTCTATACCTCTTGGTGATTCCATTACGGTAGATTGTGTATATCGGTATTATATGGTTATTATTGGGGGTATGAAACAAGAATTGATCTTTGGCTGCTGAGTATGGTGGATTATGACTTAATTTTAGTTAAGGATTGTCTATCTCCGTATCATACTCATCTAGATTATCACACTAAGATTCTAACGTTGGCTTTGCTGGGATTAACAAGGTTATAGTAGAGGGGTTATCTTGGTCATACTCCTAGTAGGGTGATTTATTTCTAAAGGATCAACAAATGGTTGAGAAGGGATGTTTGTCTTCTGTTTTTTTGTTAAAGATACTAGTACTGATACTTCTACTGTTGATTCAGTCCCAGTAACGAGAGAGTTTCCAGTTATTTTTTTCTACAGACCTACCAGGCATGCCACCCGATAGGCATATTGAATTTGGTATTGATTTGGTACCTGGCACGTAGCCCATATCTATTTTGCCGTATCATATAGCTCCAGTTGAGTTAAAGGAGTTGTTGGATAAGTGATTCATCAGCCTAAGTTTTTCTCCTTAGGGTGTAACAATATTGTTTCTAAAAAAGAAGGATGGTTCTATGAGGATGAATTGATTATAGGCACTTGAACAAGGTCACTATAGAGAATAAGTATACATTGCCTCTTATTAATGATTTGTATGATAAGCTTCAAGGTTCCTGTAAGGCCCCATAAAATTTTACCTTAAACCCAGGGTTTCGTGGTGCCGAAGTAGACTTTTGAAGAAAATTTTTGGAATTGCAGGGCATTTTATGCGGCTTATTCTTGAGTCCCAGAACTGATCTGTGGACCGCAGAACTGATCTGTGGACTGCAGAACTGATCTACAGACTGTGGCAGAAATCTGGGCAATGTTTTTGGATCATTATGCGGTCCATTATGCGGCCGCATAATCACATTACGGGTCGCATAACCCATCGCATACCCAGCACAAAAGGTTTTGGAGGGTAGTTCTGCGGCGCATTATGCGACTGCAGAATAGGTCTACGAACTGCAAACCGGTCACAGAATGAGGCAGGGGTGCCCAGTTCCAGAGGGCCACATAAGCGTTATACGGTCGCATATGCGACCGTAGATTTGTGTCAGGGCTTCACTTTTTTTTATTTTTTTTACCCGACCCTATTTTGATTAAAAGCCCTTGGGGCTCATTTTGAAAGAGAAATCTGATATTTTAGAGTGAGTGGAGAGTGTTCTAAAGAGAGAGGAGGAAACCCTAAGGTAATTCTTCATCAATTCTTGCTCAAGACTTGGAGAATTCACAAGGAATTCTACACCTCTTGGTGATTCCATTATGGTAGATTGTGTATCTCGGTATTATATGGTTATTATTGGGGAAATGATACAAGAGTTGATCTTTGGCTGCTGATTATGGTGGATTATGATTTAATTTTAGTTAAGGATTGTCTATCTCCGTATCATGCTCTTCTAGATTATCACGCTAAGATTGTAACGTCGGCTTTGCTAGTATTACCAAGGTTAGAGTAGAGGGGTTATCTTGGTTATACTCCTAGTGGGGTGATTTATTTCTAAAGGATCAACAAATGGTTGAGAAGGGATGTTTGTCTTATCTGGCTTTTGTTGAAGATACTAGTACTGATACTTTTACTGTTGATTCAGTCCCAGTAACGAGAGAGTTTCCAGTTGTTTTTTTCTACAGACCTACCAGGCATGCCACCCGATAGGCATATTTAATTTGGTATTGATTTGGTACCTGTCACGCAGCCCATATCTATTTCGCCGTATCATATAGCTCCAGTTGAGTTAAAGGAGTTGTTGGATAAGTGATTCATCAGCCTAAGATTTTCTCCTTAGGGTGTACCAATGTTGTTTCTGAAAAAGAAAGATGGTTCTATGAGGATGAATTGATTATAGGCACTTGAACAAGGTCACTATAGAGAATAAGTATACATTGCCTCTTATTAATGATTTGTATGATAAGCTTCAAGGTTCCAGGGTATTCTCAAAGATTGATTCAAGATCAGGTTATCAACAATTGATGATTATGGCTTTAGGAATCCCCAAGACGGCATTATGAGTTTTTGGTGATATCTTTTGGTTTGACTAATGCTCCAGAAACTTTTATACACCTGATGAACAGTGTGTTCCATCATTATTTGGATTCATTTGTCATTGTATTCATTGATGATATTTTGGTATATTCCGTATTAGGGAGGAGAACGAGCAACATTTGAGGATTGTGCTTCAGATTCTGAGGGAGAAGAAATTATATGCTAAGTTTTCCAAGTGCAAGTTTTGGTTGGACTCGGTGGCATTCTTGGACCAAATAGTGTCAAATGATTGGATCAAGGTGGATCTAAAGAAGATTGAGGTGATTTAGAGTAGGCCTAGACATTCTGCAAAGTAGCGACCCAGCAAGTCTTTTTTGTATCTGAGCCTCGTTTCCCTATTTGATGCTTCCTATACTCTTGTTTGTTGTTTCATGCCTCGCGTGGATGGTTGGTTTGATTTTAGGGAGATTTGGAAGTGAATCAGAACACGTAGTTCCCTTGTTGGAAGTTTAAGTTGTAAGAGTTGACCAAGGTTTGACTTTTGTGTAAATAACCTTAAATTGAAGTTTTGATAATTCCGACAGGTCTGGATGGTGATTTTGGACTAGAGTGTATGCCCAGAATTGATTTTCGTGTGTCTAGATATATTTGAGGCTAATTGCCGAAAGTTGATAATTTGAATGTTTGAAAAATTGATATATTTGACTCGTAGTTGACTTGGTGGCTATCAAGGTCTGTTTTGTACTCTTAGCCTTGTGATAGGTTTGTGTGGTGATTTATGATTCGCCTACATTATTTGGAGTCATTCTGAGTTGTTTAGACGTGGTTTGACGTTTGGAATTTAGAAGTTTGGGTAGTTCATGAAGTTTGAATTGAGGTGTGATTTGTGGTTTTGATGTTACTTTGTGTGATTTGATACCTTGAGTAGGTCCCTATCATGTGTTTGGACTTGTTGGTATGCTAGGGGGGGCCCGAAGGGGATCGAGTGGGTTTCAGACCACCCAGAAGATGATTGGAGTTGGATGACAACTTTGGTTCTAGTGTTTCGTACCTGCGAAACTATCGCGCATGTGCTAGGTAACAGAAGCAGCCTACGTTGCGCATTTGCAAAATCGCAGAAGCAAGGAAGGTAGCACATAAGTGAGGTTGCCCTGGGCTAGGTAGTCCGTAGATGCAGAATTTTGAGCGGAGAAGTGCGTGCATAGGAGTGGATCCGCAGAAGAGGAATTATTGTCGCAAAAGTGATGGGTCATAAACTTAATTGGATCTCGCATCTATGATGATTCGGCTATAGAAGTGAAGTAGCAGAAGTGACCAAAATGTTCGTAGAAGCAAAGTTCACTGGTAGGATATTATATTCGAGAGTTAGCTTCATTTTATAATATTTTGAGATTGGGAGCTTAGATTGGAGTGACTTTTGAGGCGATTGGGGAAGTTTTCTTAACTCAGATTTGATTATTATTCATGATTCTATCATCGATTTTGATATTTAATTTGTGAATCAAAGGAAGGAAATCGGTGTTTTTGTAAGAAAATTTTGAAAATGAATAAATGGAATTTGAACCCCGATTCAGAGTCGGATTTGGATAAAACTTGTATGGTTGGACTTTTATTCAAATGGATAGTCGGGATTTGTGAGTTTTGTTAGGTTCCAAGAAACAAACCTGGGTTGACTCCTTGGTTGAGTTTGTGTAATTGATTATATATTGAGCCTATATGCTACATAGTTATTTCCTTTAGCATTATTTGACATTGTGGCGTGTTATTTGACACGTTCGAAGGTCGATTTGAGAGGTAGGGGATTCTTGGAGTATTGATTCTCGCTCGTTTGAGGTAAGTATTTTGCCTAAGCTTTGTTTGAGGATATTTTCCCCATTTGGTTATGATATTTGTTATATGTTGGGGGTGACACACCTGCGAGGTGACGAGCGTATATGTGTGAAATGTAGTAATTCATGATCCGGGTACACTCTAGGATGTTATATGCCTTATTTTTCTATCATGCTACTTTGATATGGTATTTCCTTCACGTGTATGACTAGGTGAGCTATTATCCATTGTAGAAATCATGTACATGCTATGTGCTTATCTGTATGAGACATGATAGAGCTATTTTTGCTATGTTGAGCTATTTTCCTTTATTGTACTCATATTTTCAGTCATGATATGATGTCCGCGAGTTATATCTGTATCTCTGTGCACTTTTTATATGTTATCTTACATGTTGTTAGTCTCCTTGTGTGTGATACGGGTTTGAGCTAAGTTGTTGCATGTTGGTACATTCTGTGCGGTATTTTTATTATTGGTATTGTGAGATGTTGGCATATTGATACTTGAGAGGATTAATGACTGATCTCGGGCAATATAGCCTTGTTGATATTAATATTGAGGTCATGCTTGTGTCAAGGCCCTATATTAGTCTGAGTTATATCGATCATTGACTTTTGATCCGATTAGCGCTGGGGCTAGGATCCGCCTCTCCTGAGTCAGGTAATAACCTGTGAGTGTAGGCACACAAGATGTGCTTAGTGAGGGATATATATCAGGCACTCGTACAGTGCTGAGTGTCTGTGTATGTGTGTGTGTGTGTGATGATACAGGGGAATTATGCCAGGCACCATGAGAGTGCTGACAGTATGATTGAGGGGTACGTGTGCCAGGAACTATTAATGTGCTGAGACTTTGTATACTTGATGATTAGGTTATGATATTATTGTTTGGCATGTATACTTGTCATGCAGGCATAGAGATGTATTTTCCTCATGCTAGTTGGTATTTGATATCTCTATTTTATGTTTAGAGCTTGAAATCACATTTTACTTTGATAAATCCCTATTTAAGTGATTTCCGTGGAAAGTTAATGCCTTGACTGATATACATGAAAAGCATTCTTATTTCTCCTCTTATTGTGATAGAGTTGAACCTGATTTTAGTTGATCTGCTTTTCCTTTTTGCTATTATTCTATTGTTATTACCGTTGTTCGCTATTGAGAGTGAGTATTAGACTTTGCCAAGCTCGTCACTGCTTTTGGCCCGAGGTTAGGCTTGCTACTTATTGAATAAATGGGGTCGGTTGTATTCATACTATACTCTGCACTTCATGTGCATATCTAGAACGCTAGTGAGTTATATCAGGATTTGCTCGGAGATTTCGAGGAGCACTACCGATCCATTCGTAGGCCTTAAAGTCCCGTACTTTATCTTATGTTATTAATGTTTAGTCTTTCAAACCATAATGTATTTGTTCAGACTTTGTATTTGGTACACCCTAGATCTCATGTACTTGGTGACACCATATTTTTGGGTGCTTTTAGTTGTATCATCATTTGACATCAGTTATTTATGCTATTCCGCTATTTGAGATAATTTCTTACTGTTGTTGAAGTTTATTTCTACACATTTGTTGTTGGCTTGCCTAGTAAGTGGTGTTAGGCGCCATCATAACTCTGATGGACTTTTGGGTCGTGACAAGTTGGTATCAGAGCACAAGGTTTCTTAGGTCTCACGAGTCATGAGCAGGCATAATAGCGTCTTGTGATTCAGTACAGAGACGTCTGTACTTATCTTTGTAAGTCTATTGGGCCTTAGAAAAATATTCCTTTCTTTTATTCCTTATCGTGTGATATGATTGATCCAAATCTAAATCTTGTATTTCTATTCTATCATACACTACAAAAAAATAGCGTTTAGCGACAAGAGATACTTCGTAGCTAAATAACGAAGGATTGGCGACGAATTTTATAGTTTGTCGCCAAATAAGATACAAAATAATTCGTATCAAATATAGTGGAGGATTAGCGACCAAAACTTATATTCGTCGCTAAAATTGGCGCAAAATATTAGCACCTTTATTTTACCTACAAAATTAGCGACGAAAGTGGGGCGACAAAAATTATTAAAACTTAGCGACGGATTTAACGTCAAAAAATCCGTCGCTGCATTCATTTTACTTATCAAGACATTCCAAAGTTAGCTGCGACAAAATTTTTCGTCGCTAGTTTCCTTAAAATAAAATTTCATTAGTTATTATTAGCGACAGAAATTAGGTCAGTCGTTATTTCCGTTGCTAAATTTTTCGTCCTAAAAATGAATTTACCCTAGTTAAAAGATATTCCAACAATTAGGGCACAAACACGCCCACTTTCTCTCCTATCTATCAGACTCCCACTTTCATTCCTCTTCCACAATGTGAGTTTTTTTTTTCTCAAATACAAAAAAATGGGTGTGAATCTAGGGTTAATATCTGAAAAATAGAAGAAAACTTTCAAAATTGCAAAATATTTGCTGCAGAATTCTGAAATTCGAAGTCGTGTGTTTGCAGAATTCTGAAACTCGAAGTCGTGCGTTGATTTTAGGGATTATATGTCCTTGATACGGTAAGCTTCTTTGTGATTTCATTCCTGTTTTGTAGACCTGGGCGAGAATTATGTTCATCCTGTCTTGTGCTTCTATCATGGAACATGACTGGAACTCCTTAAATCTAACTAAAAAGGAAAGTGTCCGATTATCTGCAAACTAATTCAATGCCTAGCAAATGGATGTCAGAATATATAAGTCAAGATTTTTTCTTCTGCAATGCAGTGACTTTCTGTGGGATTTTATCTTATTTTTTGGATAATTTTTTGGGGAAGTGTTCAGGAAATAAAATCTGAGCTAAAATATGTGAAAAAACAATGAATGCTCCTCTAAGTTCTACTAAAAATTAGATCTAGGTATTTTGTGTAAGAATTTCCGTCCACCTGTTAACTTGATCATGTGTTGGATTAAAGTAAGGGTGGCTGGGTGTTAAGATATGTTCGTCATCTTCTTTCATGTCTGAAGATTGGAAATAAGTTAAATGTTCTTGATAAAAATGGTCTCTTCCTGTCATGCCTGAAGTAAAAACGAATTAATTAAATTTTGTATGTATGTTGGTTCAATATCGTTGGGTATCCTTGATTATATCAATGGCTCTCTTTGGATTGTCGTTATCATTTTAGAATCATAGGGTATTAGACCAATTTTCACATGAGTTTCAATTTGCAGAAGGTTTGTTGGTCACTTAATCTTCATGACTTCCATGTTTGAATTAACTGTAAGCATCCTTAGTCATAATGTGAAATTATGGAGGAGCTCATTGAAAGCAAATAAAATTACCGGCAGTTATCTCAGTGTTAATTGTTAAGTGTTAATTGAGTCTTATTAAATAAAGAACTCTAAGGTCTTGTTTATTTTAATATTAAATAGGAAACTAAAATTAATATTAGAAGGCATTCTATTGGGATTCTTCAATTGATAGTGCGATGCGGATCCAATGGGAGCATAGGGCAGCAAAAAGATACAGTAATTTTGTTAGCAAACTAAAATCAAATAGGATGCAACCGGACTCTATTCCAAATAATGTGTGGCAAAGTTGGTTGAGACTTTGGAAAGATCCTAATTGTGTTGAAAAGTCAGAAATAAATACAAAACATCATTGTGCTGGGAGCGGAGTTGCCACTGGGACTCACACAAGTGGCTCTATCAGTGTTTTGGAGTATCGGAAGAGACTTTTAAGTGTATATAAAATATCTGAAAATCTCATTTAAGTTTACTCTAATTCGAATCTGAATCTCATTTAAGTAGGTTACCTGACGTTGTGAGCTGCGGATTGTCTCTTGTTCTATTTTTAATATTCTGCGTTTGAGTTATGTTTATTGAACTTTTGTGCATTGGTAGGACTTGCATTTTCCTTATAAATTGACACATGACTGTCCAACGAGTCTACCTCATTCCCTTTTTCCTTATCTGCTTGATCTGCCCAGCTTTTTGATAGTTCCTTAGGATTCTTTGTTGCTATCAGTTCATTATATTAGTTTTTTGATAGTTCCTTAGGATCCAGAAAAATATCTCTTCTTTTTAGTATGTATAAATTACATAATGAAGTTATCCACAATAATTAATTTCTAAAGTTGGATCAATATGTCTTCAAAAATCGTGAGTTGCAAAATTATTGTACGATTAGTTACCACTTTGAATTGAAACAAATAAAAAGGAAATTAAGGTCCAAGTTTGTGGTCCAATTGTATATGTTGAGAATCATTTGTTGGCGGGGAAAGAGGAACATAATATGCAAAAAAAGAAAAAAAGAGGAAAGTATTTGCAAGCATAGTGAATGTACCTTCAGTTAATGATCAGCAAGTTAATGATTTGCCCAGATATTTAGATATTGAGTTGAAAAAACTAATGTAATGTTCTAGTGCCACAAAAGTGCCAAAATCTCAAATTTTTGACACCCCATTTCATCCAACAGATGTGTCAACATGTTAAATCTTCAAATCTTTTTTGGAACTCAGATAAGGTAGCCTAGATCTTCAATATAGGGAAAGGGGACATGGGGAGGAATACAAAGTGCAGTCCAACTGGATAAGCAAATCTTCATATATTTGGGGTTCTAAAGGGTCTAGTAAAACTACAGAAGTAGGTGGTCTACTTTAGGAACCGTAGGTGCCACATCTAAAGGGTGTTCTTTTTTTTTTTTTCACTCTCGGCTTTTGTCAAAGTAAATTGTCCTAGTAAACTGAAAGAGCTGTCAACTTGCAGTGCTATTGTAGTAAAAGCTGAATCTTGGAGGTTTATGTAGATCATTTTCTTTTAGTTGATACTAGTGTTATGAATAAGTTCATGACAGGTGATGTAATTTTTCTAAGTACTTGGTCCTGCTACATGGACATCTCCCTCTCTCCCTTTCTTTTCTTGTGCATCCTTACAGGAAGGGGATTGGAGAAAACACAAGAAACTCATCTTAAATACTAATTTTTCCCCTTTTTTAATCTGTTACATTTTGCTTTGCTTTTCTAGTAGTTCTAAACTTCAGTACTTTCTATCTCTTTGGTTGTTTGAGAAATTTAAGGTTATATTCAGTATACCACTTCGTTTCTCTTCTTCCAAGGCAAAATTTAAATCCTTTATGGATAGGCACAGTCTTGTGAAATAGCTGAAAGAGTTGTCCGAGCTGTCAACTTGTAGTGCTATTTTCAACTAAATAGTGCTCTACTTAGGTGCCTGTCATTTATGATATTGCTCAGTTTTCTATCATTTTCGTCCTGATCAGGTTTCTTTTAGCCCTGTTAGTAGCATGGTTAATCTAGTCATCATTGGTCAATAGTTGGGCCATATTTGCCTGAGAAGTGAGGCTCTTTAGCTTCTAAATTCACTACTTTATACCCTGCTCTAAAGACAAAATTAATAATTCCCTTTTTCTCTTGCTAATTCAGTGCTAAAGCGTGTGTTTAATTAGATTTGCAATGGCCAAGGTCTCTCAAGTTTGAATATTCATTTGACACTTATTACTTAAAATGTCTGATATATGCTACTAAAATCATTTAGGTATATTTCAAGGAAAGTTCTAAGTTGAGTTCATTGTCAGTGTTTTCATATTTGCATTGGCCAAGGTCTCTCAAGATTGACATACATTTTTTAAATAAAATATTTGGTATGATGTCTATTATTATTTCCTTAAAAAATTAATCATTTAAGACTATTTCATGGAAAGTTCTGAGTTGTCATCCCAAGGGAACTTTACATCTCATCAGCCTTGATTTCTACCGAAATAATTTTTTTTTAACCAAATGCTTCAACCGACAGTTTTTTGAATTACAAATGTGGAGTTATAAGGTTTTACAGTGATGAGAAATTATAAACCTATTTGTGATGTTGCTTCGGCGAACTCCATCTTGAAGTAAAGTTAAAGAAACTATCTTTTTTCTTTTGATCTTGAATATTAATTACAAAGTTCTGCTCATGGATCACTTTCTGCAATGACATTATCAAGCTGCTAACTAGCAAGTGTGGATGAAAAGTCAACCACAATCATATTCAAGATTTTAAGTTAGTGGTGAAAAATACATCAAATGTATTAGGATTTTTAAATTGTGAGCGTTCAGTTGCCTTTAATCTAGAGTTGTTACTTCCTGAAATTTGATGTTCAGTCAATATATTTGTATGTTATAACTAGTTTTTTATAGTGAGTAGTTTAAGTTGAAAGTAAAGAATGCGCATGTATGACATTATAGATCTGCCTCTAAGCTACTACTCATACAGAATATGGTGGTTTAAAGCAAGGCATTCGATATTATCAGGGGTGGCACCTTAGCAATATTAGCACTGAACTTAATTCTTGACGTCTTAAGGTCTATCTTATTAATTGAATAACTTTTGTATAGGCTGTTAAAAAGGGTCGAGATCCAACACCAACTGCGTTGCATTTGCACGTCCATACACATGGTAATGATGGAAAAATTTTTGTTGTTGAGAAATCCCGAATCGTACATGTAAGATAACTTTTTAAATAATTTTATTGACTTTACTTTCATATATTTTTTCATTTTGTAAATTGAATGCTCAATATTATTTAGTCTTTTTATTTCACTAATTATTAACTCTTCTACAGGAAAATTATCAGGAGATATTAAAACAACAAATACAGACTCAATCTGATATTGATCAGTGTAAAGCATATAATCAACCCGCGAGAGGAGAAAAGAAAAGAAGAGTATATGGTCTTGGATCTCAAGCAAAATGCTACTACGGGCCAAATCTTCATGACTCTTTTGGATCTGATGCTACATCGTCAGCAATTCCTCCAAATGCTCAATCAACACCGACATGGAATCTGGATGAGTTAGTGATGCGATTGATTCCTTCACTGGCATATCATATAGTTCCTGTAATTGTTGAGCGGGTACGCGAATTAGTTTCTTTACCCTCGCATCCGCCAAATACTGATCTTACCAACCACCCATTAGATGTGGCACTTACAGTTCCTACATTTTCTACTGCTGCTAACATTGATGAGGTTCATGCATTGGGTTCTGATGATGACCGTAACTCTCCAACTTCGCATAGTTAGCCTATTTTGTTTGCACTTTATTGTTGGTCCTTGTGAATTTTTTGTACTTAACAATACCGTTATATGCATTATGCTATATATTTTGGACCTTGTTGAATATATTGTTAATTTATATTAATATCAGTGACTTTTTATTAAGTGTATTTAATAGCTTTTATGTAATATGCTTGAACAGAGCACATTTAAAATAATAAATAAAAAGAATTTTGAAAAATCGGCAATATATTAAAAATAAATTAGCGACGGATACTTTCCGTAGCTAAAATTATCGCGTAAAATTAAATCTTGCGATGAATTGGCGACAAAAGGTTTTGTTGCAAAAAGCAGGGAGAATTAGCTATAACACGACTAGCGAGGGACGATTTCGTCGCTATTAAGAACAAATGACGAATTTTGTTATGTATTGTCGCGACAAAAGTCGTCAAAATAGCGACAGAAACAAGCAATATAGCGACGGTTATTTCCATCGCTAAACTTTACTACAGATATATTCCGTCGCTCATCGGTCGCTAATTCTGCGACGGTTTGGTATTTTTTGTCGCTATGAGCCTAGCTACGAGCATTTTAGAGACAAACTTGAATCCGTCGCTAAACAACTGTAGCGACGAAAAATAGAGGTTTAGTGACGGAATACGACCGTCGCTAAACACTATTTTTTTTGTAGTGATAGATGGTGAGGACTCGCGCATCAACTGGCGATTAGGAGCCCGTCCTTAAAGCTGGAGCCGCAAAAGGTAGGGGCAGGGGCGCAGCTAGAGGTGGAGCACATGCCCCAGCTAGAGGGCGTGCCAGAGCACCTTCAATGGAGCTACCTGTAGCTCTAGTAGATGTGTAGGCCTAGATTCATGTGGAGCAGATGGGACAATCTCAGGGTCCCTAGGGTTTATTTTCTACACCAAATGTTCAAGATGCCTTGGTTTGTATGGTTGGTTTATTTGAGAGTTTGGCTCAGGTTGGGGTGTTTCCTACTGTACCAGCTACTTCCCAGGCAGGGGGCGGAGTGCATACTCTCGCTACTCATACCAAGAGAAGATGGCCCATGGTTATCAAGCCCCCGGAATGTTACCAGTTAGGGGAGATTAGCCAACTATTGCCGTGCAGCCTGAGATAGGACCATGATGTCAGCTGATGAGCTGAAGAGGCGAGACGGGTGTACAAAGTTATATCCTCATCACTTCATCGGTACACCTTCAGCGAATGCCCGAGAGGTTTTGGATCATTTCACGAGATTCTATGCAATTTGGGACTAGTAGAGTCCAATAGAGTTGACTCACCGCCTTCCAGATGCAGGGTCCTGCCAAGAGGTGGTGGCATGTTTATGAGCTAGGCAGACCAGTAGGATCACCTCCTCTTACTTGGTCTCAGTTCTCCACTGTATTTTTGGATAAGTTTGTGCTTTGCACCAGAAGAGACGAGCCAAGGAGGCAGTTTGACCACCTTCAGCAGGGTCAAATGTTAGTTACTGAGTATGAGATTAGAATTATCGAGTTGTCCTATCATGCTACTATTTTAGTTCCCTCTGAGGAGGAGAGAGTGATGAGATTCATTGATGGTCTTCTCCATTGTATTCACCTTGCTATGGCTATAGAGGCAGAGACATGACTTCATTTCATCAAATTGAAGAGATAGCGCATCGTGTTAAGCACATACGCTGTGAGACAAGAGAGATTATGTAGGGTATGGACAAGAGGTCCCGACATTCAGGTAGCTTCAGTCGTGCCTCATCTAGAGGCCGAGGTCAATTTGGGAGAGGCCATACTAGATAAATAACTTATCATACACCGTGACCCATTCTAGGAGCTTATGTGTAGTCTTCATTCAGTGCACACCTCGCAGAGTTCTCATCGCGCCCCATCTATTCAGGGATCATCGGTACTGGGTTCGTCTGATGGATATTTTGGTTCATAGTGTTTGACTCAAGCCCAACAGTCATTTTTGATCTGGGGTTGCTATGATTATGGAGACTTAAGGCACATCGGGAAATATTATCCCCACTTTCGCAAGGGATTAGATAGCAGGGAGCTCAGATTAGCATTCATGTGCCGGTTACTATACCACCCGCTCAGCTAGCTTAGTTGGAGGTCATCTAGAACATGGTTGTCCTAGAGGTGGAGCTTAGTCTAGTGGAGGTCAGGTTAGATGCTATGTGTTCCTAGGGAGGACCGAGACCATCTCTTCTAATGCAATTATTACATGTATTATTTATGTGTGCCATAGAGATGTTTCAGTATTATTTGATCCCGGATTTACTTATTCATATGCGTTATCAAACTTTGCTTCTTATCTGGAAATGCCATGTGATTCACTTGCTACCTCTATTCATATGTCTACACCGGTTGGGGATTCTATTGCGGTAGATCAAGTTTATCAGTCATGTGTTGTCACGATATGTGGTTTTGAGATGAGAGCAGACTTACTGTTGTCGGATATGGTAGACTTTGATGTGATCTTAGGTATGTACTGCTTATCTCTGTACTATGTTATTCTTGATTGTCACGCTACGACAGTGATGTTGGCTATGCCGGGGTTCCCAAGATTGCAATAGAGGGGTTGTCTTGGTCATACTCCTAGCATAGTGATCTCATTTCTGAAGGCTCAACAGATGGTTGACAAGGGGTGTTTGGCATATTTAGATTTTTTCAGAGATATTAGTGCCGATACTCCTAGTGTTGAGTTAGTTTCATGAATAAGGGAATTTCTAGATGTGTTTTCGGCAGAACTACCGAGCATGCCACCTGATAAAGATATTGATTTGGCACCAGGAACTCAGCCTATCTTTATTCCTCCATATCGTATGGCTCCAACTGAGTTAAAGGAATTGATGGAATAGTTGCAATAGTTTCTAGATAAAAGGTTCATCACGCCAAGTGATTCGCCCTGGGGTTTGCCAATGTTGTTTGTAAAGAAGAAAGATGGGTCTGTGAGGATGTGTATTGACTATAGATAGTTGAACATGGTTACAATCATGAACAAGTATCCACTACCACGCATTGATGATTTATTGGATAAGCTATTGTTCTAGGGTGTTCTCTAAGATGGACTTGAGATTGGGGTATCACCAGTTAAAGATTAGGGCTTCGGACATCCCTAGGACGACTTTAAGGACCCGTTATGGGCATTATGAGTTTTTAGTGATTTCTTTTGGCTTGACCAATGCAATATCAACATTCATGCATTTGATGAACATTGTGTTTTAGCCTTATTTAGATTCTTTTATTATTGTGTTCATTGATGATATCTTCGTATATTCCTATAAAAAGGAGGAGCACGAGTAGCATTCGAGGATTATGCTCCAGATTTTGAGGAAGAAATTGTATGATAAGTTCTCCAAGTGTGAGTTTTGGCTGGATTCAATGGCATTCTTGGGCCACGTGGTGTTTAATGATGGGATCAGGCTGGATCCTAAGATGATTGAGGCAGTTCAAAGCTGGCCCAGACGTTCTACTGCTACAAACATCAAGAGTTTCATAAGTTTGGAGGGCTACTATCGTCACTTTGTAGGGGATTTTTATCTATTGCAGCTCCATTGACCAAGTTAATTTAGAAGGGAGCTCCATTCATATGGTCGGACGAGTGTGAGGAGAGCTTTTAGAAGCTCAAGACTTCTTTGACTAATGCTCTAGTTTTTATATTGCCCTCAAGGTCGGGGATATACGATGTCTATTGTGATGCTTTGTTTGTTGGCTTTGTGTGAGTATTATTGCAGGACGCTAAGGTGATTTTGTATGCATCCCGACAGATTAAGCCCCATTAGAAGAGTTATTCGGTATATGATTTAGAGTTAGTAGCTATTGTGCATGCACTCAAGATTTGGAGGCATTACTTATATGGCATGTCTTGCGAGGTTTACACGGATCATTAAAATATTCAGCATTTGTTTGAGCAGAAGGATTTGAACTTGAGGCAACGGAGGCGGATGGAGTGTTTGAAGGATTATGATATCAATATCTTGTATAATTTAAGTAAGTCTAATATAGTAACAGATGCCTTGAGTTGAAAAGCGGAGAGTATGGGGAGTTTTAAATTTATTCCAGTGGTGGAGAGGCCTTTGGCTATTGATGAATAGGCTTTGGCCAACAAGTTTGTGATATTGGATTTCTTGCTTGTGTTGTTGCACAATCATATTTGTTTAAGCGCATCAAGGCTCGTCAGTATGATGATCCCCATCTGCTTGTCCTTAAGGACATGGCGCAACGAAGTAGTGCTAAGCGATGACTATTGGGATGATGGTGTATTGTGAATTCTGGGTCGAATTTGTGTTCCTAATGTGGATGGTTTGAGGGAGTTGATTCTTGAGGAGGCTCATATTCGCAATATTCTATACATCCAGGTGCTACGAAGATGTACCGTGAATTGAAGCAGCATTATTGGTGGCATAGGATGAAGAATGAAATTGTTGGATATGTTACGCGGTGTTTGAATTTCTAGCAGGTCAAGTATGAGCGTCAGAAATAAGGTGGTTTGCTTCAGAGGTTAGAGATATCGGAGTGGACGTGGGAGTGCATTACCAACGGACTTTGAGGAGATTCGATGTAGTTTGGGTCATTGGGGACAGACTGACCAAGTTTGCACATTTTATTCTGGTCATGACTTCCTACATTCGGAGCAGTTGGCTAAGGTCTACATTATAGATATTGTCTACTTGCATGGTGTGCATGTGTCTATCATCTCGACTGGGGCACTCAGTTTATAGCGCACTTTTGGAGGGTTGTACAGTGTGAGTTGGGTATGTAGGTGGAGTTGAGTACTACATTGCACCCTCAGATGGATGGCAGTACGAGCGGATCATTCAGATCTTGGAGGATATGTTGAAGTCCTATATTGTTGATTTCGGAGGATAGACCAATCGGTTTCTTCGATTAGTGGAGTTTGCATGCAACAACAGCTACCACTCGAGCATCCAGATGACTCCGTATAAGCCCTTATAAGTGAGGCAATGTTATTCTTTGGTTGGCTCGTTTGAGCCTGGCGAGTCTATATTGTTGGGCACGTATTTGGTTAGTAATGCTTTGGATAAGGTTAAATTAATTCAGGAGCGGCTTCGTACAACAAAGTCCATGAAAAAGAGTTATGATGATAGGAAGGTTCATGTTGTGGCTTTAATGGAGGGTGAGAAGGTTCTTCTTTATGTTTCGCCTATGAAGGATGTGATGAGATTTGGGAAGAAGTGCAACTTGATCCCTCATGATAGTGGTCTCTTTGAGGTGTTAGAGAGAGTTGGTTAGGTGGCCTATAGACTTTCTTATCCATCCAGCTTGTTGGGAATTCATTCGGTGTTTCATATTTCTATGCTTCGGAAGTATTATGAGGACCAGTCACATGTGTTGGATTTTAGTTCAGTGCAGTTGGATGAGAACCTATTAATTTTTTATCGTGGTTCGTTTGGTTTTGTGAGCCTTGGGATAGGTTCGTATGGTGTATGACTTGTGTGCAATATTTGGAGTCACTCTGAGTTGTTTAGCTGTGGTTCGACGTAAGTTTGGAAATTAGAAGTTTGGATAGTTCATTAAGTTTGAATTGAGATGAGCTTTGTGGTTTTAATGTTACTTAGTGTAATTTGAGACCTCGAGTAGGTTAGTGTCATGTTTTGGGACTTGTTTGTATGCTTGAACAAGGTCTTGAGGGGCTCGACTAGGTTTCGTACCACCCGGAACGAGATTGGAGTTGGAAGGCAGCTACTAGTTTTGTTGTTTCACACCTGTAGAACTTTCGCGTATGTGCGAGGTTGCAGAAGCGGACCATGTTGCGCATTTACGATGTTGCAGAAGCGAGGAAGGAATCACAGAAGCATTGTTGTCCTGGGCTTGGGAGTCCGCAGATGTGGAAGTTTGAGCGTAGAAGTGCATGCACAGATGTACATTGAGTGCATATGAGCATATCCATAAAAGCGAAGTTATTGTCGTATAAGCAAAGGGTCAGCAACATAAGTGGATCTTGCATTGTAAAGACCCAGCCGGTCATTTTGAGCATTTGCACTTCGCTCGGTGGTTTGAGGGCATGAGTAGCTTCATATGATGTATTATGAATTTTGCGAATCGTCAGTTTTGGTTTTCAGGTTATTCGGAATTGATTTGGAAAAATGAATTTCATGATTGAAGCTTTAAAGTTGGAAATTTGAAGGTTTGGAAAGCTTATAAGTTTGACCGAGAAATGACTTTTAGGATATCGTATTCGGATTATGGTTCCGGGAATTGGAATAGCTTCGTTATGTCATTTGAGACTTTTGCACAAAATTTGAGTTAATTCCGAGTTGATTTGATATGTTTCGGCGTGAGTTTTGGAAGTTGAAAGATTCAAAGTTCATTATGTTTGATTTGATGTGCGATTCGTAGTTTTGATGTTGTTATGGGTGATCTGAGGCCTCGAGTAGGTCCGTATTATATTATGCGACTTGTTGGTATATTTGTATGGGGTCCCGAGGGGCTCGGGTGAGTTTCGGACGAGGTTCAAATCATTTTTGTCTCATGTTGCATTGCTGAAGAAGACTAGTTCTGGTGTTGTGCATCTGCGATTGGTTTTGCGCAGGTGCATTGGTCGCAGAAATGAGGGAATTGGCGCACCTGCAAATAAGGATAGTGCGTGGAACCATCACAGATGCGGAGTAAGAAGCGCACCTTCGTGCATGTAGAAGCGAGATCATTGGCGTAGGAGCGAAACTCTTGGCTTGGAGTAGAGTCCGCAAGTGCGGAAGTTGGGCGTGGAAGCGGGTCCGCAGATGCGGACATTATGACCGCAGAAGCAGTGGCTGCTGAGTTTGGTCCCATTCGCAGAAGCGAAGGTTGGGTCGCACATGCGAGTCCGCAGAAGCGGGAATTATTTCGCTAATGCGAAAATTGCTGGGCAGAAGCTATAAAATCGAGGGTTGTCCATTTTAATCATATTTGGAGCTATGGAGCTCGGTTGAGATGATTTTTGAAGCAATTTTCAGCATATGAATTGGGGTAAGTGTTCTCTACTCGGTTTTGGTTTTATTTCATGAATCTATTCTCGTTTTTGGTATTTGGTTGATGAATCCAAAAGAGAAATTGAGGGTTTTTGTCTAAAGTTTCATAGAGTGATTGTTTGAGTTTTGAACATCGATTCAGAGTCGGATTTGAGTGATACTAGTATGGTTGGATTCGTAATTGAATGGGTTGTTGGATATTTTGAGTTTTGTCTAGTTCTGAGGCGCGGGCTCGGGTTTGAAATTTTGGTTGACTTTGGCGTTTTGATTAAAGATTCAACCTTTATCATTTGGAGTTATTTTCTTAGGCATTATTTGATGTATTCTAGTTGCTTCTGGCTAGTTTTGAGCCGTTCGAAGGTCGGTATGCACGGGATGTCATTTCTGGAGTATTGTTTCGCTTATTGTGTATTGGATTCAGCTTGTTTGAAGTAAGTAATATTTCTAAACTTGGTGCTGAAGGTATGAACCCCTGAATAATGTGATATGTATTTAGTGTTGAGGTGATTTTCATATCATCATTTTTGGGCTGATTTTCATGACATTGTGAGCTCGAGTGACTCGAGAGATTTATGACTGAGTGAAGCCGATGGCTTGTTTGAGAGTGATATTTATGGGATCGGGCTGCACGCCGCAACAGTATTTATTGATTCATGCCATGATTGGCTTATTATAGTGCTTGGGCTGGATCTTCCCCTCCAGAGTCTACAAACCCACAGTGAGCGCAGGTACCTACTGAGTGCGAGTACCGAGTGCGAGTGCGAGTGCCACTACCGAGAGCGAGTGCCAAGTGATTGGGAGGATTGAGTGACTGTGAGGACTGAGTGACTGGTAGGACTGAGTGAATTGTCACTCTGAGAGTATGCATATGGTTTTATCACTGTGTTGCATTGCATTCGACATGCACACTTGATATACAGGCATAGAGATGCATTTTTCTTATGTTGTACGATATTGCATCATTTATGACTTCACATACACATTGACATGTAGGCATAGAGACGTACTTTCCTCATGCCATTTGATAATGAGACATCTTACCTGTTGTTGAAAGTTTTTGAGAAAAATCACAGTTTTTCATATTTATTTATATTTTGGTGATTTTAGTACAAGATTTGGGTTTTTCACTGTTATACTTGAAAAGCATGCCTATTTTCTAGAACTGTGAATGAGCTGAGAATTATATCTCTAAGTTATTTCTTGTACCACTTTTATTATATAGTAATGAGTTGTTGTTGGCTATTGGTGTTGGACTCTGACCCTTGTCCTAGCTCGTCACTACTTTCAACCTAAGGTTAGATTTGTTACTTATTGAGTACATGGGGTCGGTTGTACTCATACTACACTTCTGCACCTTGTGTGCAGATTTTTGATGTTGATGTTGCTGTGTATGGCGGGAGTTGGCATTGAAGACGTACTTGCATTTCAGTCATTTCTTCCTGTTGTTCTTGGTAGCTTTAGAATTATTAATCTGTTCATGTATATTTCAAACAGGTGATGTATTTATTTCATACCAACTTTGTAAACTCTAAATCTTAGAAGTTCATGATTTGTACTACCAGTCTTTGGAAATTCATTGTATAAACGTTCAATTGTATTATCATTACCTCTCTTAATGAATCTCATTGGAATTGGTTTACCATTAATTGGCTTACCTAGTGGGTTTAGGTTAGGTACCATCACGACTAGATGGATTTTGGATCATGACAAGTTGGTATCAGAGCTCTAGGTTCATCAGTTCTACGAGTCATGAGCAGTTGTCTAGTAGAGTCTTGAGGATCGGTATGGTGATGTCAGTACCCATCTTTCTTTTCTTATCATGCAATATAAATTCAGCTTGAAACGTATCTCATTTAATTTCTTCCACTCACACGTATGCGTATATGAGCGCTTAGTATCAGCTGTGCATCGACGACTTGTGATTCTATGAATGAGTTACGAGATGTGTTTTCGGTGTTTGGTGATGGGCCAATCTGGAGGACTTGAGGCCAGGTTTAGACCGTAACTTAGGCTCGGTAGTTGCAATTGTGTGAGTATATGCTTTTTGACATATATGTACGGCAGTGTCCCTATGAGTGGGATTTGTGGCTCGATGAGTGGTTGGATGGCTATACGATGAGTATGATGCGAGTGCGGGATGTGTTCAGATGGCCTAAATGTGATGAGGGGAGTTTGCTTGAGATGTAAAAGGATGATTGGGTGCTTGATTTCTATCTTGATGTGACGTACAGTCTCGAGTTATGAGTGTGTTGAAGGATCTTTCATGATGTTTAATTGTGGAATGAATTAGATTCTCATGTCTTATTGATGAGTTCAGAATCAGGATGATTAAGTGATTGCATAGTAGTTGTGGTTGTAAAAGGGTATAAAGAGATGTTAGTTTGAGGCAAAGCAGTTGGGTTATCATCTGCTGGGTAATTTACGGATGTGTGCGTGTGGTCCTTATGATGTTGAGTGGATTCTTTCTTTTCTACCAGTGGGTATAAGTGTTCTGATTTGTGTTTGGATTGGTTGAGAAAGTTGACTTGTCCGCCACAAGGATGAATGTGAGCTTAGTATATGATTTGAGGTATTATGTGGTTTGTGTTGCATGAGTTTATGAAGGATTTAGTTGACTCTCATCGCGGTATTATGGCAGTAATGGCGTATGGTTATTGTAAGTTATCAGATGTTTAATTCCATGGCTTTGAGCCAAGTGGGGGAGTCTATTATCGACGAGTTGATTGCACAGTTATGTATTGTATTAGTTTCAGTATGAGGCATACTTGTGGATCGGTTATGAATTGCAAATATTGGTTTTGAGGATGACTTAAGGAAGGAAATTTCTGCATGCATGATGTATTACACTTTATGGGTATATGGGAATCATGGAATGATTGAGATGTTATTCATGAAGGATGTAGTGCGCATGGAGTAGGAATTTGCTCGGTTGCTTAGAGGTGTGGATTACTTCTTTGGGTGTCATCGTGCTAATGGGACACAGGTCATTCGGCTCGTTTGGGTGGTGCGGTTGAGATTTTAGCGGAGTGGATGACTCTCGAGAAGGTTCTAATGGATTTAGGAGTTATATGTATCAATTGGGGAATTTTCAGGATTTGTATATGGCTAAAATCTGGGATTTACATTGGATGGTGTCGAGACTCGCGGTATTTCTATATCATTATGGATTATACATTTCAGTATCAGGAAAGTGAAGGAAACAACTTTAGATTCTCAGAAGGTCTCTTCCGAGTGAGTGTCTCGGTTGTGGTATTTTTGGGGTGCATAAAAGGGAATATGGCGGCTTATGGGCCTCATGGTTGTGTGGTTTTATGCTAGAATATCGTGGGGTGAGTTTTAGTTAAGAATCATGGTGTTCTGGCAAGGAGAAGTGTCACCTTGAGGGTAATTCGGAAAGAACTCGGAGACATAGGACAATTTTGTTGTAGGTTGGATCAACACGGTAATGGATATGATCGGTTCTTTGGGTACTTATGATGTGGTGAGTCTCTATAGGTGTTTTGTGGAAAGCTCTTGGGTTTCGGCAACCTACGTGGCTTGGTTGAGTTAGAGGGATTCGGTTCTGATAGCTTGGTTATGTGCAAATAGATTCCAAGTGTTCTTGATGGCTTCTACCGCAGTTCGAGGTGGATATTTCATATTGGCGTGAGGAGCATGTTGTGTATTGTGGTTTTCTCCTAGATGAGATCAAATGGAAGGTTTCTAACTGACCAGGTATGTATTCTGCTTATGACTCAGAGCTGATTATGAGATTCTTGTACTTTTCATATGATGGCATCATAGATGCGGTGTGTTGTATGTGAATTGACATTTGCGTGTGCAAGGTCACGGTTTAGTTTTGAAGGGAAGACATAAATTCTTAGACAACATGGACGGTCTTCGATGTTTAAATGAATGCGATAACTACTTGGTATTGCCTGAGAAGGTTGCGCATCTCGGAAGGTGCACTGTGATTTGACTTACGGATTCTTCATTGATATTACAGTACTCGCCTGGTTGATAGACTACTGATGTTCAAATTTTTCTATGTGGCATGGAAGAATTATAAAAGTATTTCTTGTGGGGATGATTATGTATGATAGATGTATTGGTCATTCCAGTGGCGGAGTTGGTTTCAGCTATGGTGATTCGTGTGTTCTATGGATTTGGAGGCTGGGAGTTCTCAGAAGCAGATTGTTTCGGGGTTGCGAACTGTGAAGTTGTGGCCAACGTTAGCTAGATGGTGGTATTTGTTATGGTTAGATCATTGTGGAAATTTGAAGGGCTATTTATTCATTTACGTATGGTCGGGGTTGATTTGGGGGCCCATTGGTAGGCTCAATGAGGATGTGTATTCTACGCCGGGTCGGAGTTGTTGACTTGGCATCGTTATTATTGAAAGGGGTGTCATTCGGTTAGAGTTGAGCTCTTTTATGTTCTGATATGTTCTATGAGTTACTCTTCTATTCTACGAGGGGTTGTGACTCGTTAGTTATATGCACACATGGTGCGGTTCTGTTTGGGCCTTATAGTAGAATTCGACCGAGATGGTGATTGGGGGTGGAATGGCTGATAGCACCATGGTTATGGCCTTTTCCAGTTAGGGTATATTGTGCTATTTGCTTCTCTGTGGTTATGGTCATACACTTCATGTATTTGATTCGAATTGCGTTAGTTGTTGATTTTAAGCATGATGACTGGAGATATTTCATCTAAGCTGGTGTTTGGATGGGTTATGCATTGCAGCGGGACTATGTTGGGGTATGATCCGTAGTGATAGATTCATGTGTTTTGGTTCTACTATGTGTGATGGGTTTGTAGCATTGCGTTGGTGGTGGTACTTATTGAGCTTGAGGTACGGTTCTCTCATTTGAGTCATTTTCCATCTTTCAGTGCATTTGAATTTTTGCTTATTGGTGCACAAATTGCAAAGTTTGTGATTCTAAGTAGTATTGGCATGGCATGTCAGTAGAGTAGCTTGTACTTGATAAGATGGAGTCTTTTGGCCTGAAGTGATTGCTATCGAATTTATTACGGTATGTTTGGAAGGATAATATCAAAGTCGACTTACAAATTTGCTATAGTTCGTGTCGAAGGAGGGGGAGCTCCATGACTTGTTGATCTGATGAGTTGTTATGAGTTTTTGCGTGTTTCTTTCATCATCGGTAGTGTACGAAGGTTTTGAATGTGGTTTTATTTGATATGAGGTTTACTACCAGTATCGGGTAAGTTTTGAGCAGTTACTGTAATCGGGAATTATTGATACGAGTATGCGAGTGGTGTGGTATATCATGTGATAACATCTTGGGTTATGGTTATGGCTTGATACAGCTTGTTCGAACTCATACTGTGTGTAGATGCGAGATTCGGGTGTTGTAAAGGATTCCAGATGTTGGAAATTGGGTTCTAAGGCTTACGGACTAAGGTTAAAGTAATGATCTTTAGTTATGAAGTGTTGTCAAGCTTACATGGATTGGGGTGACGTGGGATCACCCCCGGGTATGTGCATGGTAAGGTTACACAATGATTTGACAGCCTATGAACAACTCTTGGCACATTCGAGGACGAATGGATATTTAAGTGAATGGAGAATGTAACGACCCAGCCAGTCGTTTTGAGCATTTGCACTTCGCTCGATGGTTTGAGGGCATGAATATCTACGTATTATATATTATGACTTGTGCGAATTGTCAATTTTGGTTTTCAGGTTATTCAGAATTGATTTCGAAAAATGAATTTCATGATTGAAGCTTTAAAGTTAGAAATATGAATGTTTGGAAAGCTTATAAGTTTGACCGAGAGTTGACTTTAAGGATATCAAATTTGTATTGTGGTTTTGGGTATTGGAATTGCTTCATTATGTCTTTTGTTACTTGTGTGCAAAATTTGAGTTCATTCCGAGTTGATTTGATTTGCTTCGGCATGAGTTTTGGAAGTTGAAAGATTTAAAGTTCATTATGTTTGATTTGAGATGCGATTCGTAGTTTTTATATTGTTATGCGTGATTTGAGGCCTCGAGTAGATCCATGTTATGTTATGGGACGTGTTGGTATATTTGGACGGGGTCCCGAGGGGCTCGGGTGAGTTGCGGACAAGGTTCGGATCATTTTTGTCTCATGTTGCATTGCTGAAGAGGAACTGGTTCTGGTGTTGCGCACCGGCGATTGGTTTTGCGCAGGTGCGGTGATCGAAGAAGCAAGGGAATTGGCGCACCTATGGAGAAGGCTAAGCTGATCTATGGATTACTTCTTTGGATGACTCTCGATAACGTTCTAATGGATTTAGGAGTTATATGTAGCAATTGGGAAATTTTTCGGATTTGTATATGGCTAGAATCTGGTATTTACATTGGATGATGTCGACACGCGGTATTTCTATATCATTATGGATTATACATTTCAGTATCAGGAAGGTGAAGGAAACAACTTTAGATTCTCAGAAGGTCTCTTCCGAGTGAGTGTCTCGGTTGTGGTATTTTTGGGGTGCTTAAGAGGAAATACAATGGCTTATGGGCCTCATGGTGGTGTGGTTTTATGCTAGAATCTTGTGGGGTGAGTTTTAGTTAAGGATCGTGGTGTTCTGGCAAGGAGAAGTGTCACCTTGAGGGTAATTCGGAAGGAACTCGGAGACATAGGACAATTTTGTAGTAGGTTGGATCAGCACTGTAATGGATATGATTGGTTCTTTGGGTACTTATGATGTGGTGAGTCTCTACAGTGTTTTGTGCAAATGCTCGTGGGTTTTGGTGACCTGTGTGGCTTGGTTGAGTTAGAGGGATTCAGTTATGATAGCTTGGTTATGTACAAATTGATTCCAAGTGTTCTTGATGACTTCTAACACAGTTCGAGGTGGATATTTCCTACTGGCGTGAGGAGCATGTTGCATATTGTGGTTTTCTCCTAGATGAGATCAAATGGAAGGTTTCTAAAGGACCAGGTATGTATTCTGGTTGTGACTTAGAGTTGATTATGAGATTCTTGTACTTTTTGTATGATGGCATAATAGATGCGGTGTGTTGTATGTGGATTGAGATTTGCGTGTGCAAGGTCACAGTTTAGTTTTGAAGGGAAGACATAAATTCTTAGAAAATATAGACGGTCTTCGATGTTTAGATGAATGAGATAACTACTTGGTATTGCCCGAGAAGGTTACGCATATCAGAAGGCGCACTGTGTTTTGACTTACGGATGCTTCATTGGTATTGCAGTACTCGCCTGGTTGATAGACTATTGATGTTCAGATTTTACTATGTGGCATGGAAGAATTATAAAAGTATTTCTTGTGGGGATGATTATGTATGATAGATGTGTTGGTCATTCGAGTGGCAGAGTTGGTTTCAACTATGGTGATTCGTGTGTTCTATGGATTTGGAGACTGGGAGTTCTCAGAAGCAGATTGTTTCGGGGTTGCGAACTGTGAAGTTGTGGCCAAAGTTAGCTAGATGGTGGTATTTGTTATGGTTAGATCATTTTGGACTTTTGAAGGGCTATTTATTCATTTACGGATGGTCGGGGTGGATTTGGGGGCCCATTAGTAGGCCCAATGAGGATGTGTATTCTACGCCGGGTTGGAGTTGTTGACTTGGCATCGTTATTATTGAAAGGTGTGTCATTCGGTTAGAGTTGAGCTTGGTCGCGCATGTACCTATTGAGCGTGTGCATTGAGGGCAAAGAGTTGAGTGCCGAGTTGTTGAGGGTTTGAGTGACTGTTGTGGTTTGAGTGACTGTTGCCCTGAGAGGCTATATTTGCTGTTCAATTATTGATGCACTTAGTTTCTATCTGTCTTTGTTATGAAATTTCTGAATGTTTCTATATCCGGAGTACCTGCATTTTAAATGTATAAAACTTATTTGACTTAAACTGCCGGATTTGAAAGTATGTCTAATCCTTGCTGGAATTATTGAAAATGAACTGTACTCTATAGCTCGTCACTGCTTCTCAGTTCCTTATTTATTTCTGTTACTTGCTAAGTTGGTTGTACTCATGCTACACCCTGCACTTCAGGTGCAGATCCAGGTGCGTTTGATCACAGAGGTCGTTGAGTTCGGGCGGATCGAGTACCGAAGACTACGAGGTAGTTGCCGGCGTCCGCAGGACCTTGTCTCTCCTTCTATATTTCTTTCGGTCTTGTATTGATACTTAGACACTGGTTGTATTAGTTTGGTTATCTAGATGCTCATGACTTAGTGACACCCCGATGTTTGGGGCTAGTTTCCGCATTTTGATTTTATATTGAGTTCGACTTTGGTTTTTATGAAACATTTCTGATATGAAAAAGTTTTAAACTACCTTTTCTATTGAATTACTGGAGTATTTCGGAACGTCGGCTTGCCTAGTACTATCGATAGGCGCCATCACGACATGTTAGGTTTTGAGTCATGACATCAACGCCAAGGGAAAAGGCCATGATCTTATGTTTATGAATCCTCTCCTTCAATAGTACCAACAATAGATCATTGTATTGCTTCTCCTTGACTTCCACCACAAATGACGATTCAGCCCTATTTTGCACAATCACTCATCTTTCACTAGAATCCGCAAGGCGAACTCCCAAACTAGCCAACCGATGAACCTCCTTGGCCATCGGCCTTTGATATGCCTCCAAGTGAGCTAAACTACCAATAGATTTCCGGCTAAGAGCATCCGCTACAACATTAGCCTTCCCCAGATGATATAGGATGTCGATGTCATAATCCTTGAGTAACACAAGCCATCTTCTCTGCCTCAGATTCAATTCCTTCTGTTTGAATATATATTAAAGGCTCTTATGGTCCGTAAATATATCCGCATGGACCCCATACAAATAATGACACCAAATCTTCAATGCAAAGACCACCGCTACAAGCTCTAAGTCATGTGTTGGATAGTTCTTTTCATGATTCTGATTTGCCTAGAAGCATAAGCTATAACCTTGCCATGTTGCATTAATACACATCCGAGTCCAAGCCTTGAAGCATCGCAATATACCACAAATCCATCTGTACCCTCTGGTAGAGTCAACACTGGTGCCATAGTCGATCTTGATTTCAACTCGTGGAAGATCCTTTCACAAGCATTTGACAATTGGAACTTAACTGCCTTCTGCGCCAATTTACTCAACGGAGAGGCAAGGGTAGAGAAACCCTCCACAAACTTCCTGTATTATCCAGCTAGGCCCATTAAACTGCGAATCTCAGTTGGGGTAGTAGGTCTAGGCCAATTCTTCACCGCTGAAATCTTCTGAGGGTCGACCATAATCCCCTCTCTGGAGACGACATGACCCAAGAACATGACAGATTCGAGCCAAAATTCACATTTCGAAAACTTCACATACAACTTGTCCTGATATAGGGTCTGTAGAACTACCCTGAGGTGATTGGCATGGTCCTCTCGACTTCGTGAATATACCAGAATATCGTCAATGAACAATATCACGATTGAGTCAAGAAAAGGCTTGAAGACTCGATTCATAAGGTCCATGAAAGCTGCCGGGGCATTTGTTAGCCCAAAAGACATTACCAGAAATTCAAAGTGCCCATAGCGGGTCCTGAAAGCTTTTTTCAGAATATCCTGCTCCCTAAACTTCAACTCGTGATACCCGAATCTTAAATCGATCTTAGAGAAGTACTTAGCACCCTGCAATTGATCAAACAAGTCATCTATCCTTGGAAGTGGGTACTTATTTTTGATTGTAACCTTGTTGAGCTGGCGATAGTCAATGCACATTCTTAGCGACCCATCCTTCTTTCTTACAAATAGAACCGGCGTGCCCCAAGGCAACACACTCGGACAGATGAAGCCTTTCTCTAACAAATCTTTCAATTGTGCCGGTGAGATTCTGTAGGGTGGAATAGGTATAGGTTGTGTGCCTGAGATCATATTAATCCCAAAATCAATCTCCCTATCTGGCAGGATCCCAGGGAGCTCATCCGGAAAGACCTCCAAAAATTCATTCACAACCAGCATAGCCTCAAGTGTAGGTGCCTCTGCATCAGTGTTCGTAACCCGTACCAAATGGTAGATACACCCTTTGTTAATCATCTTCGTGGCCTTAAGGTAAGAAATAAACCTACCCTTTGGCATCACTTCCATTCAATCACTAACTCATTTGGAAATTCAAACCTAACAGTTTTAGTTCGACAGTCAAGTTTGGACAGTAAATAAAAGCATACACATCATGAGATTGGACAGTAAATATACCCGTGACAACATATGAAGAAGCCTCTAAGCTCTGGTGACCCCTCATAGCATAGAAAAGGCCGGGTCCTCCAGAACTCTGTGCGCCACCCATAGTAGCACCACGCCCTGTGGTTGCCGGGGTGCCTCGAGCTGAAGGAGGTGTTGCGGATGTAGTAGCTGCAAAACTAGCTGTTGTGTTGTACCCTTGCCCATGCTCTGGTGAGACGAATGACAATCTCTCTGAATGTGACCCCTTATTCCACACCCGTAGCATATGGGCTGGTCCATGTAGCAGTCCCCAAAGTGCATCTTCCTACACCTAGGGCATGGGGGCCTCCGTTGCTACTGAAATCTCCCACCAGACCGACCCTGCTGGTAGGATCCCATATTGCCCTGGCTGGGCCTAAAATGGCCCCCCTGCTGCTGACTGGGCCCTGATGGTGGTGCACTGACTTAAAACTGAGCAAAAAACTGGGATGGCCCTGATGACCCTCCCCTGAATGCTGACCTACCACCACCACCACCAGAAGAAGAACAACCAAAATTGCCCGCGGAACGGGCCTTGCTGCTGCTCTCACGCTCTATTCTATTCTTCTATTTGTGGGTCATTGTGGCTTGAGCGAATGCCACCATCTTACCATAGTTCATATCAGAATTCAAGGTAGCTGTAGTGGCCTCATTAATAACTAAGGGGCTAAGGCCCTGCACAAACCGACGCACTCTAGCCTCCACAGTGAGCAACATGTAGATGGCATAATTGGACAGGCGCACGAATCTCATATGATACTCCCACACACTCATGCTACCTTGTTTTATGCTCTCAAACTAGGTGGCACGGGCTGCCTTAGTCTCGGCAGGCAAGAAATGATCAACGAAAGCATCGGCAGACTCACTCCACCTCACCGGATGGCTTCCCTCCTCACGGGAGTCCTCCCACATATCAAACCAATAATAGGCCACCCCTTTCAGGTGGTAGGAGGCCAACTCTTCTCCCTCCATCTTAGTAGCACGCACAACTCAGAGAATCTTGTGCTTCTTATCAATGAAGTCCTGGGGGTCCTCCTCAGGATCAGTACTTATGAACACTGGAGGATCCAACTGGAGAAATCTGTTCACCCTGGAACTAGTGGAATCCCCTGGCTGACTAGAAGAACTGGGTGTAACATTTGATCTATGGGCCTGGGAAGCCACTATCTGAGCCAACATCTGTATGGCTCCCCTAGGATCCCCATCAGATACACCGAAACCGGAAGCTGGGGTTGGAGGTGGAACTGGAATATTAGTTGGAGGGTTCGTTGCACCCTCAATAGGTTGAACTGGTGCAATCTGATCAGGTGTAGTGGAATCAGGCATTGTAGTAGTTGGGGGAATGTTGTCACCACTCTGGTGCTCACCCGCATCATCAAGTATCAAATCAATTGCCACTCTTGTGGTGACATGGGCTCCTTGGCCAGTTCTTGCCTTCTTCTTAGGCGCTATGTATTGAAAGTTAGATCATAGCACGAGTTAAAGGAGGAACAATCTTACAATCATCTTTATTGCACCATCTAGAACATCAAAGAAGGGTATTATTCCTAAATGCTCAAGTAGCCTCCTAATTACAGATGTGGTCGAAAACACACTGATAAGAAGGACTCTACTAGACACGGCTCCGAGACATCCTAGGACACTTTAAAACCTTAGGCTCTGATACCAAGTTTGTCACGCCCCGACCTCGGGGAACGTGACTGGTGCTCAACAGAGTTACCCCGGTCGAGCAAGCCTGCACAGTTCCGTCTACCCAACTCACCCATGAATAAAGAGAAGAATACATTTCGTTAATTAGACCGTAAGAGGTCATGTGAATAACACTAGTTTATTTACATTAGTTACGTCATTAACCAGTCTTTGAGACAGAATATAGTACAATCATAATTAAGGTGGAACAAATGATACGATTACAACATGTTTAGTTAACCTTCCCACAATTAGGTACAACCCACACTATGTCTACAGAGCCTCTAACAGGAACAAAAGAGTGCTAAGACAGTGCCGGCAACAAGGCCCCAGCTATACTTCAAAACACTATGTACAAAGGATAAGAGATACAGGACCCCGAAATGAAGTGCTGCTATCACTGATCAATACCACATGCTATGGAACTACCTGCATCTATTAAAGATGCAGTGCCCCCAGCAAAAGGGACGTTAGTACATATGGAATACTACTACTATGTAAAACTAAACACCCTCTCAATAGAATGAGTAACAGTAAACGGAGAATAAAACATGAAATCAATAATCAACTCAGACATTAACAAGGTGTCAAGTTAGGGAAAAGTTAAATTTCAAGTAAATTTTAGTAATTTAAGTTGGGAGATCTTTAGCACCGATACACCACTGTGTTTTAGCTCGGAGTCTGATCTCAGCCCGATCGGCTAAGCCGTCTCACCCAGACCGTTTCACCCAGATACATACACTCATAATACCAGCATGTGCGTGGAGTGGCGTCCGATCTCAGCCCGATCGGCTAAGCCGTCTCACCACAATGCTGTGTAGGTCGACATCACATCACATTTCGCTAGAAATAATCCCATCCCATTTAAGGGGAAACATCTCAACACACCAATCTTATCCCATATAAGGGGAAACAATCTCATCACATTAACACGAGGATTTACCCCTCAATCACTCGTACACAGGCACGTGTAGTTTCGGGGTTAGGTTGTTCAGACCTACCCTTCCTCGGTGGCTAAACAACACTCCCAAGACATTTATTATTAAAAGGATTTACCACTCATTTCATATCCTCTTACATGTTATTCATTTTATTGGCCCTGTTGGCCATAACGCAATATCATTCTTGGCATGTTGGCCATACTTCATAGTTCATGCTCACTATTTCACTTTCAAACATCATCATGGGTAATCAACAACAAGGCTTTTCAATTTAAGACTTCAAACACATACTTGAGCAATTTAGGGTCTTAGGCACATGTAATTTCTTACACAATTTTACATGATAACTTTCATTAGAATTATGTTTTTAAATCATAACATAATAACTCACAGCCCATTCTTAAACCATATTCTCAACGGTGACTCAACATAACAAGAATCTCTGGAATACATATTGAATGCATATCTATTTTGACATAAGGCTTATTTGGAATAATTAATTTATAATAAGCATCACGGGACTTACAACGATATTGTGGGGTTCAATTCTAAAAGAAGAGCTTAGCCAACATACCTCGCCTCGAGCTTTTTAAATTACTACAATATTCTGGAATTCTTAGCCTCGTCGATCTATTTAGAAATATAGCAAAATTGAACATAAATTAGGAGAGAGTTCATAGTTTCAGCCCACTTAAGCATTTTATCAAACATTAGGTGTGCATTAAAGTTTCAAGGTCCTCCCATTGTGGATTCTTTCATCCCACTACCCAAAGTTTATCCAAAAGAGCTCAACAATCTTCCCACTACCCTGGATGGTACATGCAAGTAAAATAAACAACTCTCATACCCAAGAATCATACTCCCAATTACCCATCTCCTACCTAAACTCAAAATTAAAGACTAGGGTTAGAACCTTACCTCTTGGATGAAGACTTTGTGAGTTTTCCTTGTGAATTTCCCAAGTTTTGAGCAAGAATTGATGAGCAATTATCCTATGGTCTCATTCTCTCTCTCTAGAACACTCTCCCTTCTTTCTAAAATATCAGATTTCTCTCTCTAAATGAGCCCCAAGGGCTATTAATCAAAATAGTGTCGGGTAAAAAAAATTAGAAAAATGAAACCCCGACATAGATCTGTGGTCGCATATGCGACCGCATAATGCTTCTGTGGTCCGCAGAATGGACCGCATAATGGCCCTTCGGAACTGGGCAATTCTGCCTCGTTCTGCAGTCTACAGACCAATTCTGTGATCGCATAATGCGCCTTAGAACTCCACCTCCGGAAATTTTCATGTGGGGTTTGCGATGGGTTATGCAGCAGCATAATGTACCGCATAAGGGTCCAAAAATTTTCTCAAGTTTCTGCTTTAATCTGCGGCGGATCTGCGATCCGCATATCAATTCTACAACCGCAGAATGGATCGTAGAAATGCCCTGCACTTCTAAAAAGTTTCTTCAACTCCCCAACATACTGTTCAACCCAAAAAGTTCGAACCATGGATCATTAACACATATGTCTACTTCGGCACCATGAAACTCCTGGTCTTTGGTAAAATTTTTACGGGGCCTTACAGTAACGACCCGATCGGTTGTTTTTAGATTTACCGTTCTGTTCGGTAGTTTGAGATTTTGAGTATCTTCATATGATGTGTTATGACTTGTGTATATGGTCGGTTTTGGTTTTCGAGTGGTTCATGATTGATTTGGAAGAATGTCTCTCGATTTTGAAGTTTTAAGTTGGAAGAGTTGACCAATGTTTGACTTTTGGGTAAACGGACTCGGAATTGAGTTTTTATGGTTCTGGTAGGTTTGATAATTTTGGACTTGTACATATGTTCGTATTCGTCTTTGGATGTTCCTAGAAGAATTCAAAACTATTAGTCATAAGTTGGCAATTTTAAAAACTTAAGAGTTCATAAGTTTGACCAAGAGTTAACTTTGATGTTATTGTGCTCCAATTGGTGTTCTGAGACTTGGATAGGTCTATATAGTTGAATTGAACTTATGTGTGATGTTTGGAAGTAATCCCAAGAGTGTAAGTGTTATTCAGACACTCTTTTGAAGGAAAAAAGATTTAACAACTTAAGAGAAATTCTATCTGATTTGAGCCTCGATTCTTTGTTATGTTCCCGTGGGTTTTTTGAGCCTTTGGATAAGTTTGGATAATGTATTTGTACTTGTTTGTATGATTAGATGGAGTCCCTAGGGGCTCGAGTGTATTTTTGATCATTGGTTAAGAGACTAGTTAAGTTAAGGATTTGGAGTTTGACCATGGTCAATATTGGATCAAGACAACATCTTTTCGGTATTTTTAGTGCACGAGCATGTTCATAGCGTATTTTATGATTGAAATGCATATAAGGTTTGTGTATAGGAGGTTTCGAATGAGTTTTGGATGCTAAAACGAAGATTTTGCCGTTGCTGATTTTTCTGGTGTAAACAATTCCGAAAATACCAATAATGTCTGTGAAATTTCCAAACTTCATTTAAAACTTCAAAATATTGTACCTCCCTCATTTTAAGGCGAAATTGAGTGATTCAAAAGGCTATATTAGGTGTAATCTTGCAAGAATTGTGTTGGGCTTATCAAATGTGAGTTTTAGAATCATCTAGTATCTGATTCGGGTTGGGACAACTACTGCATTTTTACTTCTTTCGGAGTTTAGTTACTATGCTCACAATGTTTTGGAGGTCAGGAAATGGTGCTTTTTGAGTGAGTTTTCATCTACTTCAGTGGGGGTAAGTAAGACTAACTCGAATTTATAATTATAACATAAATTTATCATTGATTTTGGTTCTAAATCAACGAATCTTAAAGAAGAAAAAAGGATTTTGGCTTGAAGGATAAGAAAGTGCATTTTGGGAGTTTTGATAAAACTTTCCTAAAGTGAAAAATTGAGAGTTGAACATAGATTCGGAGTCGGATTTGGATGAAACTTTTATGGTTGGACTTGTATTCGAATTGGTTGTCGAAATTTGTAAGTTTTGTTGGGTTCCGATGGATGAACCCGTGTTGACCTTTTGGTTGACTTTGAGTATTTGATTAAAGATTCAACCTTTATCATTTAGATTAGATCCCTTTGCCATTATTTGATGTTTTTGAGTTACTTTTGGCTAGTTTCTAGCCGTTCGGAGGTTGATTCGTGTGTGATGGCACTTCTAGAGCGACGATTTGGCTTGTTAAAGGTAATTATCTTCTCTAAACTTGGTTGAGGCACTAGATGCCTAAATGATTTATGATAGCTACGTGCTACGGTTGTCGCTCATGTGTGGGGTTGAGCCCATGTGCGTGCACTAGAGTATTATTCATGCTAGATGTAGTGTTTAGGCTATGGTATGCCTTGAATGAATTGCTAAGCTTTATGTTATGATGTTTCTTATATTTGTAAGCATGTTGTGAGCTATTTGAATCATGTTTGAGGTTACATAGAGGTTAATCTCCTGATTGAACTTGATAACTGCTACTTTTGTGATGCAATTGTCTGATTTGAGTTATGATGGAACACTTTGCACATGCATACACCTTAGCATGTCACTTATACCAGTCTCGAAGTATGAAGATATACATTGATCATATACATGTATTCTTGTATTTTTTCTTTCTGTGTGATATGGTTTGGATTGTTAGCATATGACCACGCCGTGCGGTTTGTGATATCGAGCCTCTGACCACACCGTGCGGTTTGTGATATCGAGCCTTTGACCACGCCAGGGGGATTATGATATTGATCATGTGACCACGCTAGGCAGATTATGATATTGATCTTTTGACCACATGCGGGCGGATTATGATATTGAGTACGTGACACTGCCGAACAGATTATGATATTAAGCCCGGGACCATGTCGGGTAGATTGTGATATTGAACCTGTGACCATGCCAAGAAGATTATGATTATTTGTATGTGACTATGTCGTGCAGCGTGTGAATATGGATCCATTCCCCTAGGGTCACCCTATAATGTATCTTCTTGATGGTGTACATGCGATTTGAGGAAAACTGATAAGTGGTTTGGTTCGGTTATTGAGATTCTGAAGAAAGGCTGGCCAGTGTTTGGTTTGGTTATTGCATTTCATCTTTACTTACAATTTCATTAGTTGTTTACCTGATTTACTTGCATATCTTCTTTATATGCTGGATCATTGACTGAGAAGAGTACGTTAAGTTATTATGTTCAACAATGTGGTTCTATATGTGACTCATAACTTGATCATATTATTTTTCTGTACTTGTTGGAGTTATGAACTATACAGGCTACTTGGCGAGAAACATTAATAATTCTTGCCACTATTACCTCGCCGAGGTTAGTTATGGTACTTGCTGAGTATATGGGGTCGGTTGTACTCATACTATACTTCTGCACCTTATGTTCAAATCTTGGAGCTGATGCTGTTATGGATGGTGGGAGTTGTCATTGAAGATGCACCTGCTTTTCCCGATATAGCTATCACTTGTCCTTGGTAGTTTTAGATTTGTAATCTGTTTATGTATATCCCAAATAGATGTTGTATTTATTTTCATACTAGCTTTATAAATCTAAGTCTTAGCGGCTCATGACTTGTACTACACATCCTTGTGTTATTGCAAGGAAATTCAATTATTTCACTTATTGATTTCTTATTATTTCACTAGAGTTTTGTTGACTATTATTTGGCTTACCTAGCGGATCAGTTTAGGTGCCATCACGACTAGGAGAATTTTGGGTCGTGACAAGTTAGTACCAGAGCTCTAGGTTCATAGGTTCTACGAGTCATGATCAAGTGTCTCGTAGAGTCTTGTTGTTTTGTATGATGACGTCCATACCTATCTTTGAGAGGCTACAGGGGATCTAGGAAATTTCACATCCTTCTTTCCTTATCGTGCAACATTAATTCAACATGAAGTGTATCTCTTTGATTTACTTCCATCAACTCGTATGCGATTTTGAGCACTGGGTATCCTCTGTGCATCAATGAATTGTGGTTTCATGGATAAGGTGCAAGATGTGTTCCCTATGTTATGGAGATAGGCCAGTCAAGAGGACTTGAGGTCAGGTTCAGGCTACATCTTGGGTTTAATGGTTTCAGTTATGTGAGTATGTGCTTTGGACTCATATGTCTAGTAGTGATTATGTGCTTTGGACTTAGTGAGTGGTTGGATAGTTATATGATGAGTACTATGTGATTGAGGACTATGCTTAGATGGTTTGGATGTGTTAGGAAGAATTGGCTTTGGATGCAAAGGGCTATGGGTGCTTGATTTCTATCTTGATGTGTTGTACAGTCTTGAGTTATGAGTGTATTAGCGATCTTTCAATTGCTCATTTGTGGAATGAACTATATTCTTCTGTCTTGTTGATGAGTTTAGACTCGGGAAGATTAAGTGATTACATTATGGTTGTGACCATGATAGGGCGTAGGTAGATGCAATTTTGAGGCTAAGCAGGTGGGTTATCTCCTGTGGGATGTTCTAAGGTTGTGTGATCCCTATGAAGTTTCTAGGATGAGTTTTCTTTCTACCAGCAAAATATGTATGGGGTTCTCGTGTTAGATACGGTGCGACGTGTGTGATTGAGGTTTGCATGTACAAGGTTGCAGTTCTATTCTGAATGGAAGGTCATGAGTGCTAGACAACATGGACAGTTTCAGATGTTTAGAAGAATACTGGCACTATTTGGTATTACATGAGAATAGTGTGCATTTCAAAAGGTGCATGGTGTTTTGACTTACGGAGGCTGAACTAGTATTACGCGAATCACATGGTCGTTGACTGCTGATGTTCCAATTTTGTTGCGTGTCCCGCAGGATTAATGTAAGTGTCTCTCGTGAGATGAGTGTATATGGTGGATGTGGCAGTCAAATGAGTTATGGAGTTGGGATCACATATGGAGATACTTAGGATTGGGGGACTGGGAGTTCTCAGAGGCGGACTATTCCTTTGTTGCGGTCTATGAATATAAGGCCAGAGTTTGACAACTAATTTTATGTGTTATGGTTAGGTTACTGTGGACTTTTTGGAAGGTTATTTACATATTTGTGGATGACTGGAGTTGATTTGGGGGACAATTGGTAGGCCTAATAAGAATGTGTGTTCTACATCAGGTCGAGTTTATTTACTCAGCATAGCTATTGTTGAAAGGTGTGTCATCGGCTAGAGTTGAGCTTATTTGTGTTCTGATATGTTATATGTGTTAGTCTTCAATGCTACCATGGGTTGTGTTTGGGCCTTCTGGTAAAATTCGAGCGATATGTCTCTTGGGGTGTTGAATGTTGGATTGTACCTTGGTTGTGGTCTTCCTGTCTCTGGTATATTGAGTTATCTTTTTCTTCATGGTTGTGGCCATGCTCTTGTCATGTTTGCTGTTGGTACACAAGTTGTTGTTGATTGTGAGCATCGTGGCTTGAGGTATTCCATGTGGACCGGTCTTCGGATTGGGTCGCGCATCGTAGCAAAAATATGTTGGGATACGATCCTTTGTGCTTATTTCGTGTGTTTTGTTTCTCCTTTGTGTGATGGTTTCATATCATTGCGCTTTGTGGTGGAATCTATTGAGCTTGTAGGCGGTTCTCTCATTCGATTCTCTTGCCATCATTAGGTACATTGGAGTTGTTGATTGTTTGGTGCACAGATTGCACGATATGTGGCTCGAGGTGGTGTTGGCGTGGTGTGTCAGTCGAGCAGCTTGTACTGGATGAGATGAGGTTATTGGACTTGGAACTATAGCAATTGAATTTGGATAAGATATGTTTGGGAGAAGAATGTTATTAATCAGCTTAGAATTTGGCGATGGTTCTTGTCGGGCGAGAGTGTTCCACGACTTGTTGATCTGGAGAGTGTTTATTAGTTTTTACATGTTTCATTCATCATTGCAGTGTTGCAAAGGTTTGGAACAATGTTTTATTTGATATGTGGTATATTGGTGGAACCAGATTTGGTAATAAGTAGCTATTACAACCTGAAGATATTACAATGAGTACATGAGTTATGTGGTACACCATGTGATTTTTTCTTGGAATATGGTTATGTCTTGATGCAGATTTTTTAGACTTATGCAGTGTATGAATGCGAGAATCGGGTCTCATAAGGAATTTCAGATGTTGGAGATTAGGTTCTAAGGTTATGGACTAAGGTTGAAGAAAGAATTTTCATTTAGGTTGTGTTGATGTGCTTATATGGATTGAGGTGATGTGGGATTACCCGTGGGTATGTGTATGGTTTTATATAGTGGTTAGATAGCTTTGGAACAACTCTTAGCACATTCGATGACTAACATATGTTTAAGTGGGGGAGAATGTAACAACTTGATAGGTCGTTTTGAGCTTTACCGTTCCGTTTGGTAGTTTGAGACTTTAAGTAGCTTCATATGATGTATTATAACTTGCATGTATGGTCGGTTTTAGTTTTCGAGTTGTTCGGGATTGATTTGAAAAAATGACTACCGATTTGGAATCTTTAAGTTGGAAGAGTTGACTAAGATTTGATTTTTGGGTAAACGAACTCGAAATTGAGTTTTTATGGGTCCGATAAGTTCGTATGATGATTTTGGGCTTGTACGTATGTTCTTATTCGATTTTGGAGGTTCCTAGAAAATTTCGATACTATTTGTCGAAAGTTGACAATTTGAAGAACTTAAGAGTGTATAAATTAGACCAAGGGCTAACTTTGATGTTATTGGACTCCAATTGGTGTTCCGAGACTTTAGATAGGTCTATATAGTTGAATTGAACTTATGTGTAAATTTTGGAAGTAATCTAAAGCGTGTAAGTGTAATTCAGACACCCTTTTGAAGGAATGAAGATTTAGCAATTTAAGAGAAATTCTATTCTGCTTGAGCCTCGATTCTTTGTTTTGATGTTACCGTGGGTGTTTTGAACCTTTGGATAAGTTTGGATAATGTATTTGTACTTGTTGGTATGATTGGACGGGGTCCCAAGGGACTCAGGTGTATTTTGGATCATTGGTTAAGAGACTAGTTAAGTTAAGGATTTGGAGATTGACCACGGTCAATATCAAGTCAAGGCGACCTCTTTTCGACCTTTTGAGTGCGTGAGCAGGTTCGTAGCATATTTTACGATTGAAATGCATATATGGTTTGTGTCTGGGAGGCTCTGAATGAGTTATGGGTGCTAAAATAAAGTTTTTGCCGTTGCTGATTTTTTCTAGTGTACACAATTCCGAAAATACTGATTATGTCCTGAAATTTTCAAACTTCCTTTAAAACATCAAAATATCATATCTCCCTCGTTATAAGGCCCAATTGGGTGACTCAAAAGGCTATCATGGATGTAATCTCGCAAAAATTATGTTGGGCTTATCAAATGTGAGTTTCAGAATCATCTAGAATCTGATTCATGCTGTGACAGCCGCTGCATTTTTACTTATTTCGGAATTTAGTTACTTTTCTCACAAGGTTTTGGAGCTCGGGAAGAGGCGATTTTTGAGGGAGTTTTTATCTACTTCATTGAGGTAAGTAAGCCTGACTCAAATTTATGATTATAACATGAATCTATCACTAATTTTGGCTCTAAATCAAGGAATCTTAAAGAAGAAAAGAGGGTTTTGGCTTGAAGCTTAAGCAAGTGAATTTTGGGGGGTTTGGGCAAAACTTTTCTAAAGTGAAAAATTGAGATTTGAACATCGATTATAAGTTGGATTTGCATGAAACTAGTATGATTGGACTCATATTTGAATAGGTTGTCGAAATTTGTGAGTTTTGTTGGGTTTCAGGGTCGGACCAAGTTGACTCTTTGGTTGACTTTGAGTATTTGATTAAAGATTCGACCTTTATCGTTTGGGTTTTATTCCTATGGCACTATTTTATGTTTTTGAGTTTCTTTTGGCTAGTTTCGAGCCGTTTGGAGGTCGATTCCTACGTGGTGACACTTCTAGAGCATGAATTTGGCTTATTTGAGGTAAGTGTCTTACCTAAATTTGGTTGAGGCATTAGTTGCCTGAATTATTTATGATAGCTACGTGCTATGGTTGGCACTCATGTGTGGGGCTGAGCCCATGTGCATGCACCAGGGTATTATTCATGTTCGAGATAGTGTTTAGGCTATGGTATGCCTTGAATTAATTTCTAAGCTTTATGATTTGATGTTTCTTGTATTTGTAACCATGTTGTGAGCTATTTGAATCATGTTTGAGGTTACATAGAGGTTAATCTCCTGATTGAAATTGATAATTGCTACATTCGTGATGCAGTTGCTTGATTTGAGCTATGATGGCACACTTTGCATATGCATACACCTTAGCATGTTACTTATACCAGTCCCGAAGTATGAAATTTGATATAGATTGATCATATACATGTATTCTTGTATTTTTTTCTTTCTGTGAGATATGGTTTGGATTGGTAGCACATGACCACGCCATGCAGTTTGTGACTGTGTCGTGTAGCGTAAGGATATGGATCCATCTTCCCAGGGTCACCCTCTCATATTTCTTCTAGATGGTGTACACATGGTTTAAGAAAAATTGATCAGTGGTTTGGTTCGGTTATTGAGATTCTGAAAAAAGGCTGGCCAGTGTTTGGTTTGGTTATTGCATTTCATCTTTACTTCCAATTTTCTTGGTTGTTTACCTGATTTATTTTCTTATCTTCTTTGTATGCTGGATTGTTGACTGAGCAGAGTACGTTAAGTTATTGTGTACACCAAGGTTGTTCTATCTATGATTCATGACTTGATCATATTATTGTTCTTGTACTTGTCGGTGTTATGAACTGTATGAGTTATTTGGCGAGTATCTTTAATAATTCTTGCCACTATTACCTCGTCAAGGTTAGTTATGGTACTTGCTGTGTACATGTGATCGGATGTACTCGTACTATACTTCTGTACCTTTTTGCACATCTTGAAGCTGATGCTGTTACGGATGCGGGAATTGGCATCAAAGTTGTACCTGCTTTTTCGGATATAATTACCACTTGTCCTTTGTAGTTTTAGATTTGTTATTTGTTTATGTATATCCCAAACAGGAATTGTATTTATTTTTTTATCAGCTTTGTAAATCTAAATTTTAGCGGCTCATGACTAGTTCTACTAATCATTGGGTTAATGTTTGGAAAGTCAGTTATTTCACTTATTGATTTCTTATTATTTCACTAGAGTTGTGTGGATTGTTGTTTGACTTACCTACCTGGTTGGGTTATGTGTCATCACCACTAAGTGAATTTTGTGTGTATAGGATTTCTATATTATATGAGGGTTTAAGTGTTTGATTTTAAGAAGTAGGGGGTGTATTTACAGATGAGTCATATTATAAGAGTTTTAGTTGTAACTTACATGAATCTTATTAACACATATTCATTAGGAGCATTAGCTTTCAGTTTCCAATGTAGTAAGCGTGGAGAATAAGTTTAGGAATTTTTACCTATCTATACTATATTATAAACTTATTTACCCCTACTAAAGAGGTTATCACTTAATTATATTAGCATCAACAATTTATCATTTATATACAAAATAAATGGTTGGAGACACTGTTGCAAAATAGATATCATTGAAATATGTTAGTTGGGGAATTTTGGGCAGTTTTCGTTGGCTCAAATAGCCAAACACCATGACAAAATTCATGATTTTGTTGCATAATGCAATTGGAGCTTTTGAAAAAGTGATAAAAATAATATAACAGAGAAGAATCAGATGGGATAGTTATCTTGAAACAGTAAAAGAATTAACAGGTACTAGAAATCTCCATATACAACCATTAAAAAATTTTGAAGCTTTAAATTCAAAAAATAAAATTTGTGAAATTGTTATTTGTTTGGATTGGGTGTTGTTTCAAATAATTGAGAATATCTGTTGGAGTTTATATCTCAATTTTGCGAGAATTTGGTGAAGATTCGAGATGGTTTTGGTTAGAATTTCATATTGAAATTCGAAGAAAAAGACATAAACAAATTGTATATATTTTATATGTCGCGTGTAGAAATAAAATACAAAATAATTAACATAATTGTATACAAGTTGTATATAAATTAAATAAAAATTATAGTTTTTATTAGATTCTGTATAAAAAAAATTGTATTGAAGTTGTAGATAAATTATAAATTTTGACGGGATTTATATATATTTTATAATTTTTTTATTACTTTTTGTAAATAGAAAAATTTAGATACACCCGATAAATAAATTTAAAATTTCGTATATATACAAAACAAAGTACCATAAGTTAAAGGAATAAATTAACAAATAGATAAGGACTCAAAATATCTATAATAATACACTGTTTGAAATAAATAAATAGTGATAAGACAATGAGATAGGTGACTCCACTGCCAGCGAACGAGAGTGCAACACTGCCTCGGGTCCCCTCAACTATTTAGATAATCTGTCCTCCGGGTACCATCGGAACCAACTTCAAAATATGCACAAGAAGTACATAAGTATAGTATGAATACAATCCGATCGAATATACTCCGTTAGAAAATAGTCTAACCCCGATAAAGTAGTGATGAGGCTAAGACATACACTTACATATAAACATGTGCAATTAAGTAATGAGGAAAACAACCGTAAATATAGCAACAAGACAACACGTAAAATAGCAAGTAAGATGACAAGATAAATAACGGGGGAGAGAAATGACAGGCATAAATGCAAGAAGATATAGAACGAGAAAATAAAGAAAGAAATGACTAAAGTAAGCCAAAGTTATGCTTTCACAAGCAACTCTGAACAAGCCTTTCTGAAATAACCATGAATCAACATAGTCAAGTCCTCAATGCACGTAGTAAAATAAGGAACACGCAATATCAACAAACGACAAGGCATCACCCTTCATGCTTTTACTCTCATTCTCACAAGCACAATATAATAACAAGCACGGAAACATCCTTCGTGAAATGATGTTCATATATAAAAAAGCATGAAAACACCCTTCGCGCACGATAACCCTTACCCACAAGCATGCTAATACCCTTAGTGCAACTCACTCTTCCTCACCAAGCATAAACATGTAAAGCAATACCAAGCAAGGAGGGAAGCACAAACAATATCAAGAAGAGTGATTGAACATGGCTTGTCATTGAGGAAATAATCATCACTTTGCACTAATAGCTAAATCATCAATTCTGTAGTCTCACTACTGAATATCACAACAAGCTTCACACGGTTATTAACGCAAATGGAAATAGTCAATGTCTTATAATCTAGATAAAGCATGAAAAACATAATACATGAAGCAACAAGATGTAAATAACTAGTTCTACCCGCGTTCTCAACACATAGCTAACGCATATACACTAGTCACCTTGCATATACGCCGCTCCCAACACGTATAACACGTAGCAATTAAACACAATTATATCATAATTTCCTTAAATCAAGGTTAAACAAGAAACTTACCTCTTTTCGAAACAAATCAACCCTCTGATGCCGTCTTTCCTTTAGCACAAGCCTTTAAACCACTCGAATCTAGCCAATTAATGTTCAAATAATTCAACACAAGCTTTAGAAACTACCCTATTATAAAACAGGTCCGGTCTTTAAATATTTGGAAAAGTCAACAAAAAGTCCACCCAGGCCTACATGGTCAAAATTTGAAATTAAGACCAAATCGCGACTATCCATTAACCCCCGAGTCCAAATATCTGATTTGGTTTCGAGATCAAACCTCAAATCGAGGTCTAAATCTCTCAAATACAAAATCCAAAATTTTTGAACAAAAACCTTATTTCTAGTCTATGAAATCTTAGATTAGGCATAAAATTCAATGAGAAGTAATGGAATTTGATTTAAAAAAAAAAGTTAAGTTACTAACCTATGAAGTTGGGGAGAAATTGCTCTCCAAAATCGCCTATTTTGGGAGTTTAGGTCTTAAAGATGGAATAAAATGAGCTAAATCCCGAAACTCTTGCCTTTTATCTAGCTGCAAGTATTGCAATTGCAAACTCTTGTTCGCAAGTGCAATATTTGCAAATGCAAACAACTAATCGTAAATGCAATCTAGCCCATGAGCCTCAGATGTTGCAACTGTGACACATGTATCGCAATCGCGGCAGTCGCAAATTCGACAAAAGACTCGCAAATGCAAAGACTTGAATCCTCGCAAATGTGATCTATGATTTGCAAATCTGAAGCTTCCCCTTTTCCTCTCAGCATCACAAATGCGAGCTAGCACTCGTAAATGCGAGGCACGTATTTGCAAACAGACCATCGCAATTACAACGCCTATAGCACCAGAAAACTGAAGTCTCTTCCAAAATAGTATGATACTCATACTTCAAATTAAAAATTCTCACATTAAGCGTCGTAATGGTCTCGGGTTACCCGGGACCCCAACCAAATATGGGTACAAGTAAAAAATCATCATATGAACCTACCGGAATCATCAAAATATCGACCAGAAGTCCTTTACCAACAATGTTGATCGTAGTCAACTCTAACCATATTCAAGCTCAAAAATCAAGTTTTCTTTGAAAAATCACATTTAAACTTTCCATAAATCAACATGGACCACGCACGCAAGTCATAAATCATCAAATAGTGCTATAAAACGTCTCAAATCATGAAATGGAGAGCTATAACTCAAAATGACTTATCAAATTGCTACATTCTTTACCTCTAAAATAAACATTCGTCCTCGAACGGACATAGAAATGTACATGGACTTGTAAAAAGTTACGGATATCTACTCCTCATGTTGAACTCAGACTCCCAAGTAGTCTCCTCGGTTGGCTGACCTCTCCAACACACTTTCATAAAATAAATATCCTTAGATCTATAATTTCAAACCTTTTGATCTAGAATAGCTACCGACTCTTCCTAATAAGCCAAATCCTCATCAAGTTGCACTGTGCTGAAGTTCAAAACATTCGATTTATCTTCATGGTACTACTGAATCGTAGAAACATGAAATACCAGATGTGCCCTTACTAGGCTGGGAGGCAATGTAATCCTATAAGCAACCTCCCCAACTCTCTCCAAGATCTCAAATGTGCCAATAAACCTTGGGCTCTACTTGCCATTCTTCCCAAATCACAAACGCCCTTCGTAGGAGAAACTCGTAGAAGAACCTTCTCACCCTCCATGAAAGCTACATCTTGAACCTTCCAATAATCAAGACTCTTTTGCCTGGACTGTGCTGCACAAAGCCGCTCCTAAATCGATTTCACCATCTCCAAAGCATCACAAACTAAGTTTGGGCCCAATAATCTAGCCTCACCAGACTCAAACCAACCAACCGGAGAACGACACCGCCTTCCATATAAGGACTCATATGGATCCTTCTGGATGCTCGAGTGGTAGCTTTTGTTGTATGCAAACTCTACTAATGGGAGAAATCGATTCCATTAGCCGTCGAAATCAATAACACAAGTCCTCAACATATCCTCAAAAATATGAATGGTCTGCTCGGACTACCCGTCCAACTGAGGGTGAAATGCAGTATTCAACTAAACCTTCTTTCCCAACTCATGCGGAAAAGTATCCAAAAGTGTGAAGTGAACTGCATGGCACGATTTGAAATGATAGAAATGGGCACACCATGTAGGCGAACAATCTCCTTGATGTGGATCTAATCCAACCGCTTTGAAGTGTAGGAAGTCATCACCCGAATGAAATGCACAGACTTTGTCAATCGGTCCACGGTGACCCAAAAGGTATCATACTTCCTAAAGTCAATGGTAAGCATACCACAAAGTCCATAGTGATGCATTCCCACTTCCACTCCGGCATCACCAACCTCTGAGTCAAACCACCTGATTTCTGATGTTCATACTTCAACTGCTTGCGATTCAAACACCGAGAGACATGTCCAATAATGTCTTTCTTCATCTCCCGCCACCAATAATATTGCTTCAAGTCATGATACATCTTCGTGATACTTGGGTGAATAACATACTGTGAGCTATGATCCTTCTGAAGGATCAACTCTTGCAAACCATCAACATTCAGAACACAAATCCGAGCCTGAAGCTGCATAACACCATCACCCCTAATCATAACATTCCTAGCACCAACCCACTACACCGTATATTTCAATACCAATAAGTGAGGATCATCAAACTGGTGATCCTTGATACATTCCAACAAAGATGAATGTGCCATAACACAAGCAAGAACCCTATTAGGCTCTGAAATATCCAACCTCACGAACCTGTTAGCCAAGGACTGAACATCTATAGCCAATGGCCTTTCCACTGCCGGTATAAATGCCAAACTACCCATGCTTTCTACCTTCTTACTGAAGGCATAAGCTACCACATTAGCCTTCCACGGATGATACAATACAGTGATATCATAGTCGTTCAACAATTCGAACCATCTCCGCTGCCTCAAATTCAGATCCTTTTGCTTCAATAGATGTTGGAGACTTTGATGATCGGTGCAGACCTCACATGACATGCCGTATAAGCAATACCTCTTGTGCGCAGCACAATAGCTGCCAACTCTAAATCATGCACATGATAGTTCTTATCATGGATCTTAAACTAAAGAGACCCGTAGGAAATCACCCCACCTTTCTGCATCAATATTGTGCAAAGTCCAATACCCGAAGCATCATAATACACAGTATAAGACCCCGAACTTGTGGGCAAAACCAACACTGGGGCTATAGTCAAGATAGTCTTGACCTTTTGAAAGCTCTCTTCATAATAACTCTGCTTCTGCAAACATTTTGGTCCCTTCTACAATGTCACTTATGCAACAGGATCTTCGAAGATGCATGTCACGACCGAAAATCCAACTAGTCGTGATGGTGCCTAACCCCAACTTGCTAGGTAAGCCAATTAACAATAAACCAATTCCAATGAGATTCATTAAGAGAGGTAAGGATAATACAACTGAACATTTATACCGAGAATTCTCAAGGACTGGTAGTACAAATCATGAGCTTCTAAGATTTAGAGTTTACAAAGCTGGTATGAAATAAATACATCATCTTTTTGAAATATACATGAACAGATTAATGATTCTAAAGCTACCAAGAACAATATGCATTAATGACCGAAATGCAGGTACGTATTCAATGCCATCTCCCGCCATAGACAGCAACTTAACATCAAACATTTGCACGCAAGGTGCAGAAGTGTAGTATGAGCACAACTGACCCCATGAACTCAATAAGTAACAAACCTAACCTTAGTTTGAAAGTAGTGACGAGCTGGGACAAGTGTTAGAGTCCAACACCAATAGCCAACAACAACTCATAACAATATAATAAAAGTGGTACAAGAAATAACTCAGAGATATAATGCTCAGCTCCTTCACAGATCCGGAAAATAGGCAATTTTTTCAAGTATAAGAGTGAAAACGCCAAATCTTTTACATGTCAATGTGTATGTGAAGTCATGACTGACGCAGTACCATACATCATGAGGAAAATTCATCTTTATGCCTGTAAGTCAAATGTGCATGTTGAATGCAATGAAACACAGTAATAAAACCATATGCATACTCTCAGAGAATCAGTTCACTCAATCCTCATAGTCACTCAGTACTCACAGTCACTCAGTCTTCCCAATAACTCGACACTCACTCTCGGCAATCGCATTCGCACTCACACTCAGTAGGTACCTGTGCTCACTGTGGGTGGGCAGACTCCAGAGGGGCAAATCTAGCCCAAGGGCTATAATAAGCCAATCATGTCATGAATCAATAAATCCTACTGCGGCGTGCAACCCGATCCCATAAACATTACTAACAAATAGGCCCCCGGCCACACTCAGTCATCAATCTCTCCAGTCTCTTGGGCTCATAATGTCATGAAAATCAACCCAAAAATGATGATATGATGTATCAATAAATAAAAACAGAGACTGAGATATGATATGCAAATGAATGAGTATGACTGAGTATGTAACTGCAATTTAAGCAAATAACTCCACAACAAATATGACCTCAGTGGGTCCCAACAGAGTAAGCATATAGCCTAAACATGGTTTCTAACATAGATCACACCTCAATTACTCTAACACATAGAAATATCATGGATAAAAATAAGATTAGGTAGCTACATAGAACCACAGAAACAACCGAGTCATGATTCACACTGTGCATGCCCGTCACCTAGCATATGCATCACCTCAACACCAAACACATATCACGTTATTCAGGGGTTCATACCCTCAGCACCAAGTTTAGAAGTGTTACTTACATCGAACAAGCCAAATCCATACCGAACAAGCCAAACAATACTCTAGAAATGCCATCACACTCGTACCGACCTCCAAACGGTTCAAAACTAGCCAAAAGCAACTCAAATATATCAAATAATTCCCAAGCAAACAATTCCAAATAATAAAGGTTGAATTTTTAAATAAAAGCCCAAAGTCAACCAAAAGGTCAAACCCGAGCTCGTACCTCGGAACCCGACAAAACTCACAAAATCCGACAACCCATTCAAATATGAGTCCAACCATACTAGTTTCACTCAAATCCGACTCCGTATCGATGTTCAAAACTCAAACTTTCACACTATGAAACTTTAGACAAAAACCCCCAATTTCTCTTTTGAATTCATCATATGGATTGGGGTAAGTGTTCCCAATAACCGAGTAGAGAACACATACCCCAGCCTAGCATTCTCCGCAGGTGCGCCAATTCCCTTGCTTCTTCGATCACCGCACCAGCGCAAAACCTATCGCAGGTGCACAACACCAGAACCAGTTCCTTTTTAGCAATGCAACATGAGACAAAAATGATCCGAACTTCGTCCGCAGCTCACCCGAGCCCCTCGGGACCCCGTCCAAATATACCAACAAGTCCCATAACATAACAGGTACCTACTCGAGGCCTCAAATTACACATAACAACATCAAAACTACGAATCGCATCTCAAATCAAACATAATGAACATTAAATCTTTCAACTTCCAAAACTATTGCTGAAGCATATCAAATCAACTCGGAATGAACTCAAATTTTGCGCACAAGTCACAAATGACATAACGAAGCTATTCCAATACCCGAAACCAAAATACAAATCCGATATCCTCAAAGTCAACTCTCGGTCAAACTTATGAGTTTTCCAAACCTTCATATTTCCAACTTTAAAGCTTCAATCATGAAATTCATTCTTCCAAATCAATTCTGAATAATCTGAAAACCAAAACCGACAACTCGCACAAGTCATAATACATCATACGTAGCTACTCATGCCCTTAAACCAACGAGCGAAGTGCAAATGCTCAAAAAATAACTGGCTGGGTCGTTAAATTCTCCCCCACTTAAACATACGTTCGTCCTCGAATGTGCCAAGAGTTGTTCATAAGCCATCAAATCATTGTGTAACCTTACCATGCACATACCCAGGGGTGATCCCACGTCACCCAATCCATGTAAGCCTGACAACACATCATAACTAAAGATCATTACTTTAACCTTAGTCCGTAAGCCTTAGAACCCAATTTCCAACATCTGGAATCCTCTGCAAGACCTGAATCTCGCATCTACACACAGTATGTGTTCGAACAGGCTGTATGAAGCCATAACCATAACCCAAGATGTTATCACATGATATATCACACCACTCGCATACTCGTATCAATAATTCCCCATAACAGTAACTCCTCAAAACAAACCTGATACTGGTAGTAAACCTCATATCAAATAAAACCTCGTTCAAAACCTTCGTACACTGCAGATGATGAAAGAAACACGCAAAAACTCATAACCACTCATCAGATCAACAAGTCATGGAGATCCCCCTCCTTCGACAAGAACTATAGCAAATTTGTAAGCCAGCCTTCGATATTATCCTTCGAAACATACCGTAATAAATTCGATAGCAATCACTTCAGGCCCAAAGACTCCATCTCATCAAGTACAAGCTACTATACTGACACTCCATGCCAATACTACGTAGAATCACAAACTGTGCAATCTGTGCACCAATAAGCAAAAATTCAAATTCACCCAAAGATGGAAAATAACTCAAATGAGAGTACCGTCCCGCAAGCTCAACAAGTACCACCACCAACGCAATGCTACAAACCCATCACACATAGTAGAACCAACACACATGAATCCATCACTACGGATCGTACCCTAACATAGTCCCACTGCAATGCGTAACCCATCCAAACACCAGCCTAGATGAAATACCTCAAGTTATCATGCTCAAAATCAACAACTACACGCAGTTCGAATCGAATACATGAAGTGTATGACCATAACCATGGAGAACCAAATAGTACAATATACCATAACCAAAAAAGGCCATAACCATGGTGCAATCAACCATTCTACCCCAATCACCATCTCGGTCGAATTCTACTATAACGTCTAAACAGAACCGCACCATGTGTGCATATAATCAACGAGTCACAACCCGTCGTATCATAGAAGACTAACTCATAGAACATGGGTGTTCAGACTCATACGGGGCTCTTACAGTCTAAGCGCTATAATCTGCATAGACAACTCACGTGCTGCACGAACAACTCACGTGCCATAGTATAAATATCTAGATTCGCACGGACAACTCACGTGCTGCACGGACAACTCACGTGCCCTAGTATAAAATTTAGGGTCCGCACGGACAACTCACGTTCCATAGAACAATATCTCACAACCAGGCCTTCGACCTTACTCAGTCATGAATCTCTCTAGTCTCATAGCTCTCAATAATGAAAGGGAAAATAGCCCAAATCAAAGTGTTACAGTATATCATCAGGTTAAAATAACAGAGACTGAGGTAAGCATGTACAAGAATCACTATAACTGAATATAACTACCATGAGCAGGAATATAGCCTAAGCATGATCTCTAACATGAAAGGAAATCAAGTTCTAGTAGACAGGAATGTATATAAACACAAATAAAGGCTATTAGACTTCACAGTCTCCTGGGACGGACCAAGTCTCAATCTTTCACAGCGTACACCCACACGCCCATCACCTAGCATGGGTGCCACCTTCAAACAGTCATATTATACCAACTCCGGATTTCATATCCTCAAGACCAGATTTAAAACTGTTACTTACCTCAACAACGTAGAACTCTTGCTTCGAAATGCCCTTTCCTCTAGAACAGGCCTCCAAATGACCCGAATCTAGCCACAAGCAATAAAATACGATCAATATGAGCTAAAGGAATGAATCCCACGAGGAAAATACCAATTTATATACCAAATCCCGAAATTCACTCAAACCCAGCCCCCGGGCCCAAGTCTCGAAATCCGACAAAACTCATAAAACCCGAAAGCCCATTCACTCACTAGTCTACCCATACTAAATTTATCAAAATCCGACATCATTTGGTCCCTCAAATCCCCAAATTACTCTCTCCTAAATCCAAAGCCCTAACCCCCTTATTTCACTTCAAAAATATTACTAATTAGGTGGGGAAGTTAACGGGAAAATACCATAGCTAATGATAACAGAGCTTAAGCAACTTACTTCGGTGAATATCCCTGAATCCCCTTCAAAAATCACCCCAAAAGCTCCAAAGTTCGAATTAAAAATGGCGGAAATGAGCAAAAATCCCGAAGTCCCGTATCTATAGGTTCTGCCCAGGTTTTTGCACTTGCGGCTCAAAAATGTGCACCTGCGGAGCCATTTTTGCGCAAAAATCTCTGCATCTGTGGACAATAACTTAAGTTCCCATCTATGCACATGTGCTCCCTATCCGCTTCTGCGACCTCGCAGGTGCGAAAAAGACCACGCACCTGCGGCCACTGCCAGTCCTCCTCACTTCCGCATCTGCGACTCAGCCTCGCATCTGCAGGCTCGCAGATGCGACCAATCTTACACACCTGCAGTTCCAGCCCAGGTCCTCTATGACCACATCTGTGGCTTACCAAACGCACCAGCGACCTCGCACCTGCGGCTCCCCCCTCCGCGGGTGCGAAAATACTAGTAGCAACGGCTTCAGCTGTATTTTTCCAATGTCAAACAATCCGTTAACCACCCGGACTCACCCCGAGCCCCTCGGGACCTCAACCCAACATAAAAAAAGTCATATATCAACAAAAAAACTTAGACAAATCATGAAATCAATCAAAACAACATCAAAACACCAAATTACCCTCGGATTCAAGCCTAAGAACTTCTAACTTCCCATATTCCACAAACGACGCCGAAACCTACCAAACCACATCCGAATGACCTCAAATTTTACACACAAGTCAAAAATGATACCACGAACCTACTCCAACTTCCGGAAATCCATTCTGACCCTGATATCAAATTTTCCACTTCTGGCCAAAATTGCCAAATTTCCAACTTTTGCCAATTCAAGCCTAATTCCACTACGGACCTCCAAATCATATTCCGGACGCATTCCTAAGTCCAAAATCACCTAACAAAGCTAACAGAACCATAAAAAATTCAAATCCGAGATCGTTTACACATAAGTCAACATCCGGTTGACTTTTTTAACTTACGCTTCTACTTTAGAGACTAAGAGTCTCAATCCACTCTGAAACCACTCCGGACCCGAACCAACTAACCCGGTATATCATAATATAGCTGAAAAGCACAAAAGGACACATAAATGGGGGAAACAGGGCTATAACTCTCGAAACAACCGGTCGGGTCATTACAGTTGATGAGGGTACTCTAAGGTATCAAGGGCGACTATGTGTTCCAAATGTGGATGGCCTCCAGGAAAGAATGATGACCGAGGCACACACTTCTAGGTATTCCGTGCATCCGAGCTCTACAAAGATGTATCATGATCTTAGGAAAGTCTACTGGTGGAATGATATGAAGATGAATGTAGTGGATTTTGTGGCAAGATGTCCAAATTGCCATCAAGTGAAGGCCGAACACCAAAGGCCTGGTGGTTTGGTACAGAATATAGAAATTCCGATGTGGAAATGGGAGATGATCAATATGGACTTTGTGGTAGGACTACCTCTCACTCCTCAAAAGTTTGGCTTGATTTGGGTAATTGTGGACCGAATAACGAAATCAAAACACTTCTTATCCGTTAAGGCTACCGACACAACAGAATAGTACGCTCAGTTGTATATCAAGGAAATAGTCAAGTTGCATAGCACTACAGTTTCTATTATCTCAGATTGAAGGGCACAGTTCATGGCTAATTTTTGGAAGAAGTTTCAGTATGGTTTGGGTACTCAAGTGAATCTTAGTACAACCTTTCACCCGCAGACTAACGGACAGGCAAAGCGGACTATTCAGACGCTCGAGGATAAGTTGCGTGCTTCTATTCTTGACTTAAGGGGTAGCTGGGATGATCGTTTGTCGCTCATAGAGTTTGCCTACAACAACAATTATCATGCTATAATTCAGATGGCACCGTTCGAGGCTTTATATGGTAGGAGATGTACATCTCCCATTGGGTTGTTCGAGATTGGTGAAGCAGAGTTGATAGGGTCAAACCTAGTGTATCAGGCTATGGAAAAGATTAAAATCATTACGGAACGGTTGAAAACTGCTCAGAGTCGTCAGAAGTCCTATTCAGATGTTCGTCGTAGGGATTTGGAATTCAAAGAAGATGATTGGGTATTCTTGAAGGTTTCCCCTATGAAGGGTATAATACGGTTCGGTAAGAAAGGGAAATTGAGTTTGAGGTATGTCGGACCGTATAGAATCATTTAAAGGATTGGTCAGGTGGTTTACAGGTTAGAACTACCTCCAGAGATGTCTGTGGTGCACCCGGTGTTTCATGTATCCATGTTGAAGAAGGTGGTTGGAGATCCATCGCTTATTGTTCTAGTTGAGACTATTGAGGTTAACCAAGACATGACGTATGAAGAAATTCCAGTTGCCATTCTTGATAGGCAAGTTCAAAGGTTGAGGAACAAAGAAATTGCAGCTGTGAAAGTGTTATAGCGAAACCAACAAGTCGAAGAGGCCACCTGGGAGGCCGTGGAAGAGATGAAGAATAAGTATCCTAACTTATTTGAATAGCGATGTAATTATGTCCATGATGTTGAGAGTTAACTTTATATAAATTATGTTTTCCCTGTACGGCTTATGTTAAGGTTGCTCCTCCTTGGTAAAGTAGTGTTTAGTGGCATTATGGTCGGTGTTGTTTCCCTGTTGTTTTACATCGTTGTATTGTGGTTATGTTGTTAGGACTGGTTTTGGGATTCTCTGGCAGGTGGAGAGGCCCCAATTACAGGGGAGTCTCTGGCGAATGCTTTGGAAATTTAGGGAGTTAGTCAAAAATTTAGAACTGCTGCTGTGTGTTATAGTAGCTGAGTCACATTAAGTGCTAATTGTCAATTTTGACCCTCATTTGAGGAAGAATGATCTTAAGTGGGGAAGGATGTAAGGCCCTGTAAAATTTTACCTAAAACCCGGGGTTTCGTGGTGCCGAAGTAGACTTATGTGTTGACGATCCGCAGTTCGGACATTTTGGGTTGAACAGTGTGTTGGGGAGTTGAAGAAATTTTTTGGAAGTGCATGATATTTCTACGGTCCATTCTGCGGTCGCTGAATTGATATGAGGACCGTAGATCTGCCGCAGATTTAAGCAGAAACTTGGGAAACTTTTTGGACCCTTATGCGGCCGCATAATCATTATGCGGGCCGCATAACCCATCGCAAACCCAACATTAAATTTTTGGGAGGGGGAGTTCTACGGGGAATTATGCGACCGCATAATTGGTCTACGGACCGCAGACCGGCCGCAAAAAGAGGCAGAATTACCCAGTTCCGGAGGGCCATTGTGCGGATCGGAGAAGCATTATGCAGTCGCATATGTGACCGCAAATCTGCGTCAGGGGTTCATTTTCCTAATTTGTTTTACCTAATCCTATTTTGATTAAAAGCCACTGGGCTCATTTTGAGAGAGAAATTTAATATTTGAAAAAGAAGGGATAGTGTTCTAGAGAGAGAGAGGAGGAGACTCTAGGCTAATTGCTCATCAATTCTTGCTCAAGACTTGGGGAATTCACAAGGAAAACTCACAAGGTCTTCATCCAAGAGGTAAGGTTCTAACCCTAGTCTTCAATTTCGAGTTTAGGTCGGAGATGGGTAATTGGGAGTATGATTATTGGGTGTGAGAGTTGTTTATTTTACATGCATGTACCATCGAGGGTAGTAGGAAGATTGTCGCTCTCTTTTGGGTAAACTTTGGGTAGTGGGATGAAAGAATCCACCATGGGAGGACCTTGAAACCTTAATGCGCACCTAGTGTTTGATAAAATGCACAAGTGAGCCGGAACTATGAACTCTCTCCTAATTTGTGTTCAATTTTGCTATATTTCTAAATAGATCGACGAGGATAAGAATTTCGGAATATTTTAGTAATTTATAAAGCTCGAGGCGAGGTATGTTGGCTAAACTCTTCTCTTAGAATTGAACCCCACAATATCCTTGTAAGTCCCATGATGCTTATTATAAATTGATTATTCCAAATAAGCCTTGTGTCACAATAAATATGCGTTCAATATGTATTCCAGAGGTTCTTGTTATGTTGAGTCACCATTGAGAATGTGGTTTAAGTATGGGCTGTGTGTTATAATGTTATGATTTAAAAACGTGATTATAATGAAAGTTATCATGTCAAATTGTGTAAGAAATTACATGTGCCTAAGACCCTAAATTGCTCGAGTATGTGTTTCAAGTCTTAAATTGAAAAGCCTTGTTCTTTATTACCCATGATGATGTTTGAAAGTGAAATAGTGAGCATGAACTATGAAGTACGGCCAACGTGCCAAGAATGATATTGAGTTATGGCCAATGGTTCCAATAAAACGAATGGCATGTAAGAGAATATGAAATGAGTGGTAAATCCTTTTAATAATAAATGTCTTGGGAGTTTCGTTTAGCCACCGTGGAAGGGTAGGTCGGAAAAACCTAGCCCCGAAACTACACGTGCCGGTGTAGGAGTGATTGAGGGGTAAATCCTTGTGTTTGTGATGAGACCGTTTCCCCTTATATGGGATGAGATTGGTGTGTTGAGATGTTTCTCCTTAAATGGGATGAGATTATTGCTAGCGAAATATGATGTAATGTCAACCCACACGACATAGTGGTGAGAAGGCTTAGCCGATCGGGCTGAGATCGGATGCCATGCCGTGCACATGGTGGTATTGTAAGTGTATGTCTCTAGGTGAGACCATTTGTCTAGTCGGGCTGAGATCGGACTCCATGCTAAAACACGCTGGTGTATCTGTGCTAAAGATCTCACAACTTAAATTACTAAAATTTACTTGAAATTTACCTTTCCCCTAAATTGATACCTTGTTACTGTCTGAGTTTATTATTGATTTCATGTTTTATTCTCCGTTTACTGTTACTCGTTCTATTGAGAGGGTGTTTAGTTTTACATACTAGTGCTATTCCAAAAGTACTAACGTCCCTTTTGCCGGGGGCGCTGCATCTTTAATGGATGCGGGTGGTTCTATAGCAAGTGGTATTGATCAGCAATAGCAGCACACCCTCTCCTCAACTGATTTGGTGAGCCCTACCACATTTCGGGGGCCTGCATCTCTTATCCTTTGTACATAGCCTTTTGACGTATAGCCGGGGCCTTGTTGCCAGCACTGTCTTAGCACTCTTTTGTTTCTGTTTGAGGCTCCGTAGACATAGCGTAGGTCATACCTATTTGTGGGAAGGTTAACTAAAAATGCTGCAGTCGTATTATTTGTTCCACTTTAACTATGATTGTACTATGTTTTGTCTCAAAAACATGTTAATGACGTAACTAATGGAAATGAAATGGTGTTATTCACATGACATCTTACGGTCTAATTAACGAAATGTATTCTTCTCCTTATTCATGGGTGAGTTGGGTAGACGGCGCTGTGCAGGCTTGCTCGACCGAGGTAAATCTGTTGAGTGCCGTTCGCGCTCCCCGAGGTCGGGGCGTGACAGTTACAATATATATATATATATAATCCCTCTAGCATTATTTCTTAGCCAACAATAATGTAATAGTAATATATAAATATAAACTTGATTAAAAATTGTTATTCAAACTGAAAATTTCAACCTGTGAAAAAAATAGTCATATCCTTCTTTTACTTGTGAAGGGAGAATATCAACCTTCTGACCATAAGCACGCCACCGTTGATGTATACGCCACTGAGAAAATTTAGAGGTTAATTGCTTTCCCTAGAGGATAGACCATGAATGTTTTGCTAGTTGGTTTTTGAAGGTTAAAACATTCATCCATGCTGCCAGATACTTATAATAATTATAAATTTGTGGATCAAAAGGTTGAGTGTCACGACCCAAAAACACACTAAGTCGTGATGGCACCTAACTCAACCCGCTAAGTAAGCCCATCGGTATAAGTCACTTCTATAATTAGATACCAACATAGATAATGAATGAAATAGCTAAACGGGTTCAATTCAACCATCCCAAGGACTGGTAGTACAAGTAATGAGCTACTAACAATAACATGACAACTCCATTTTCAGGAAAGATACATCATCTATTTGAAATCGACATCAACAGAAATATAAATTCTAAACTACCAAGAACAAATGGTAGCTTGTATCTGGAGTGCTGGTAAATCTTCTATACTAGGCCTATGAACACCTCAGCCGCTTAGCGTCGAATATCTGCACACAAGGTGCAAAAGTGTAGTATGAGTACAATCGACTCCATGTACTCAGTAAGTATCTTGACTAACCTCGGTGAAATAGTAACGAGGTCATGTTCCTTGTAGAGTAGTGTCTCTTCTGAAGGCTCAGCGGTTAGTTGAGATGGGGTGTTTGGCGTACATAGGCTTTGTGAGGGATGTTAGTGTTAATACATCTACCGGTGAGTCAATTCTGGTAGTGAGGGAGTTTCCAGATGTGTTTCCAGTAGGACTACCGGGCATTTCACTCGATAAGAATATTGATTTTGGTATTGAATTGGTACCGGGCACTCAACCCATATCTATTTCATTTTACCGCATCGCTCCAACATAGTTGAAGGAATTAATGGAACAGTTGTAGGAATTGCTAGATAAAGCTTTCAGCAGGCTGGGTGTTTCTCCTTGGTGTGCTCCAATTCTATTTGTGAAGAAGAAGGGTGGTTCTATGAGAATGTGGATTGACTACAGGCAATTGAACAATGTTACTATGAATAACAAGTATCCACTGCCACGTATTAATAATTTATTTGATCACCTTCAAGGTGATAGGGTATTCTCGAATATTGATTTAAGATCGGGGTACCATAAGTTGAAGATCATGTCTTCACATATTCCTAAGACGGCCTTCAACACCCGTTATGAGCATTATGAGTTATTGGTGATGTCATTTGGGCTAAGCAATGGCCCAGCAGCGTTTATGCACTTGATAAATAGTGTGTTTCAGCCTTATATGGATTCCTTTATTATTTTGTTCATTAATGATATATTGGTGTATTCTCACAGCCGGGAGGAGCATGAGAAGCACTTGAGGATTGTGCTCCAGACTTTTAGGGAGAAGAATTTATACGCTAAGTTCTCTAAGTACGAGTTCTGGTTAGACTCAGTGGAATTCTTGGGTCACATAATATCCAGTGAGGGGATTAAGATGAATCCGAAAAAGATTGAGGCAGTTCAGAGTTGGCCCAGACCTTCTATAGCTATAGAGATTCAGATTTTTCTTTGATTGCCTGGCTATTATCGCTTATTTAAGTGGGTTTTCATCTATCGTAGCCCTATTGACTAAGCTGACTTAGAAGGGTGCCCCATTTAGGTGGTGTGACAAGTGTGAGGAGAGCATTCAGTAGATCAAGACTGCCATGACTACAACTCAGTGGTGGTTTTGCCTTCACTATCGGGTACATATACAGTCTACTGTGATGCTTTATGGGTTGGCATTGGATGTGTATAGATCCAAGATGGTAGGGTAATTGCATACGCTCGCGTCAATTGAAGCCCCTTGAGAAGAACTACCTAGTGCATGGTTTGGAGTTATCAGCTATTGTACACACGCTCAAGATTTGGAGGCATTATCTTTATGGCGTATCTTGTGAGTGTAACGACCCTGTCACGCCCCGACCTCGGGGAGCGTGACCGGCGCTCAACCGAGATACCCTGATCAAGCAAGCCTTTACAATACTTTCTACCCAACTCACCCATAAAAAAAGAGAAGAATATATTTCATTAATTTGACAGTAAGAGGTCATGTGAATAACACCAGTTCATTTCAATTAGTTACGTCTTTCACAAGTCTCCAAAACAATACATTTTACAATCATAGTTAAAGTGGAGCAGATAATACGATTACAACATTTGTAGTTTAACCTTCCCCAAAATAGATACAACCCACACTATGTCTACGGAGCCTCTAAGAGGAACATAAGAGTGCTATGATAGTGCCGGCAACAAGGCCCCGGCTATACCTCAAAACGCTATGTACAAAGGATAGAAATACAGACCCCGCAATAAAGTGGGGCTCACCAAGTCAGTTGAGGAGAGGGTGTGCTGCTATCACTGGTCAATACCACCTACTATGGAACCACCAGCATCCATTAAAGATGCAGTGCCCCCGACAAAAGGGACGTTAGTACATATGGAATAGTACTAGTATGAAAACTAAACACCCTCTTCACAATGTCGTGTGGGTCGACATCACATCACATCCCGCTAGCAATAATCTCATCCCATTTAAGGGGAAACATCTTAACACACCAATCTCATCCCATAATAGGGGAAACAGTCTCATCACATTAACACGGGGATTTACCCCTCAATCACTCCTATACTGGCATGTGTAGTTTCGAGGTTAGGTTGTTCCGACCTACCCTTCCTTAGTGGCTAAATGATACTCCCAAGGCATTTATTATTAAAAGGATTTACCACTCATTTCGTAATCTTTTTTATATCATTCATTTCATTGGCACCAATGTCCATGACGCAATATCATTCTTGGCACGATAGTCGCACATCATATTCATGTTCTCTTCTTTCACTTTCAAATATCACATTGGATAATCAACAACAAGACCTTTATTATTAGGACTTTAAACACATATTTGCGCAATTTAGAGTCTTAGGCACATGTGATTTCTTACACAATTGACATGATATCTTTCATTAGAATCACGCTTTTAAATCATAACATAATAACACGCAACCCATACTTAATCCACATTCTCAAACACGGATTTTGGCCCTCATTCGAGGACGAATGATCTTACACGGGGAGGATATAAGGCCCCGTAAAATTTTACCTAAAACCCGGGGTTTCTTGGTGTCGAATTAGACTTATGCGTTGTTGATTGTAGAGATCCTTTGCGGTGAGCTTGCTCACCGCGGTTCAAATTTTTTTGGGTTGAACAGTGAGTTGAGGATTTAAAGAAAATTTTTGGAAATGCAAGGCGTTTCTGCGGCCCATTCTGCAATCGCAGAACTGATCTGCAGACCAAAGATCTGCCGCAGGCTGAGGCAAAAATCTTGGCAAATGTTTGGACCATTATGCGATCCATTATGCGACCACATAATCATTTTGTGGGCTGCATAACCCATCGCATACTCGGCATAAAATAATTTCGGAGGGCAATTTTACGGCGCATTATGTGACCGCAGAATAGCCCTGCGAACCGCCGGCCGATCGTTGAGTGAGGCAGGGGTCTCTAGTTCCGGAGGGCTATTATGCGGTCTATTCTTCGGACCGCAGATCTTCATCGGGGCTTCATTTTTCTAACTTTTTAACCCAGCCCTATCTCGATAATTAGACGTAAGGGACCATTTCTAAAGGGGATATCTGGTATTTTTAGAGAGAATGAGTGCCCTAGAGTGAGAGGTGAAGTCCCTAAGCTAATTGTTCGTCCAAAATTTTGTCCAAGCTTTGAAATTCAACAAGAAAGCTCACAAGGCCTTCAACCAAGAGGTAACATTCTAGCCCTAACCCTCAATTACAAAATTTTGTTTGGGAATAGGTAATGGGGAGGAAGGTTTTGTGGATGAGGGTTGTTGTTTATGCATGCATGTACATTTATGAGTTGTGGGAAGATTGTTGAGCTCATTTGGGTAAACTTTGGGTAGTGGGATGAAATAATCCACCATAAGAGAACCTTGAAACCTTAATGCACACCTAGTGTTTGATAAAATACTGAAGTGAGCTGGAACAATGAACTCCTTCCTAATTTGTGTTTAATTTTGCTATATCTCTAAATAGATCAAAGTTGCTAGGATTCTTGAACTGTGTAGTGAATTAAGGAAAGCTCAAAGTGAGGTATGTTGGCAAAACTCTTCTCTTAGAATTGAACGCCACAATGTCCTTGTAAGTCTCGTGATGCTCATTATAAATTGATTATTCCAAATAAGCCTTGTGTCAAAATAATTATGCGTTCAATATGTATTCCAAAGATTCTTGTTACGTTGAGTTATTAGAACCCAATGTAACTCAGCTGCTATAACACACCAACAGTTTTGACTTTTGACTAACTCCCCAAATTTTCAAATTTTTCGCCATAGCTTCCCCTATAACTGGGCCTATCCACCTATCAGAGAATCCCATAAACCAACCCTAACAACATATACATGAACCAATAATGTAACATAACATAAAAAAAATAGCAACTGCACCCTCACGAGTAGTATATCACCAAAAAGGAACACCCTTAACATCATCTGTACAAATGATACATAATTCACATGCAATAATTTCATAAATACAATTACATAGCTATTCAAATAAATGAGGGTACTTCTTCTATGTCTGCGGTACATTATGCGACCACAGAATAGGTCTGCGGGCCGCAGAACTGCTGCAGACCCAGTTTTGGAGCACCAATTTTGCGGTCGATTTACGGACCGCAAAAGTGATATGCGGTCGCATATGCGACCGCAGATCTGCGTTCGGGCTTCAATTTTCTAATTTTATAACTCGACCGCCATTTCATTTATATAGCCTAAGGGTTCATTTTTGGGAGATTACCTGATGTTATAGAGAAAGGAGAGAGCTATTCTAGAGAAAGGAAAGAGAGGGATAAGTATTTCACTACTCAACTTGAGCCAAGCCTTGAAATCTCATCAAGATAAACTTGTTAGGGCTTCAAAAAGATAAGAATTTCTTCCCCCAATTCTTTAATTTCGTATTTTGGGTAATACGAAGTGTGATTCTTGTATGAGAGTATTATTATACATGCATGCACCAACGAGATGTATGGGGAGGTTGTTGAGCTCAAATGGGTAACGATTGGGTTGTGGGATGAAGGAATCCACCATAGAAGAACCTTGAAATCATGATGCAAACCTAGTGTTTGATAAAATGCTTAAATGAGGTGAACCCACGAATATCTTCCTAATTTTGGTTCAATTTTGCCATGTTTCTAAATAGATTGAGGTTGCTAGAGTTTTCGGAACATTGTAGTAATTTAAAGAATCTCAAAGCAAGGTATGTTGGCTAAAGTCTTCTCTTATAATTGAACCCCACATTACCCTTGTAAGTTCCGAGTTGATCATCATAAATCGGTCATTCTGAATAAGCTTTTTGGCAAAGATATATGTTCAATACGTGTTTCAAATGCTCTTATTATGTTGTGCTACTAATTGAGGATGTGTTCAAAGTATGGATTGCGTGTCTTCATGTTATAACTCCAAGTCATGTTTCAAATGAAAGTTATTATGCCAAATTGTGTAAAGATTGTGATTCGGACTACACCTCCACCTGCATATATATATTGGGGTGAGGCGGCAGGGCCGCTTTATGTTGGATTTTGGTATTGTTGTTACACCACCACATGCACACATATTGGGGGGAGGCGGCGGGGACACTTTGTATAGAGTTGTGGTATTGTGAGTACACCTCCACCCGCATACATTGGGGGGAGGCGATGGGGCCGCTTTGTGTAGAGTTGTGGTATTATGAGTACACCTCTACCCGCATACACTGGGATGAGGTGGAAAAGCCACTCTGTGTAAAGATGGTTGTAGAGTATCCCCAACTTGAAATTTATAATGTTATGGGATGTTCTTAATAACATCTGTTTTGACTTGTATGGCTATCTAATCCCTATTATTGTTACCTTGATTCATCATATTCATGTTGTATTTCCAAGTCCTTGAATAGATGTTTTGGTTTTTATACTAGTACGATTCGACATGTACTTACATACCTTTTTCCAAGGGCGTTGTATCTTTAATGGATGCAGTTGGTTCCACAGCGGGAGGCGGAGGTCTTTCAGGATGAGCTCCTTGGGGTCCCACCAGACATGGAGATTGATTTTGGGATTGATGTGATGCCAAACACGTAGCCTATATCTGTTCCACCCTACAGAATGGCACCAGCAGAATTGAAAGAGCTAAAGGAACAATTGAAAGATTTGTTAGAGAAGGGTTTCTTCCGGCCGAGTGTGTCTCCTTGGGACACACCGGTACTATTTGTAAGAAAGAAGGATGGGTCGCAAAGGATGTGTATTGACTATCGGCAGCTCAGCAAGGTTACAATAAAATATAAGTACCCACTGCCAAGGATAGATGACTTGTTTGACCAATTGGAGGGTGCTAAGTATTTCTCCAAGATTGATTTAAGATCCGGGTATCACCAATTGATGATCAGGGAGCAGGATATTCCGAGAACAGCTTTCAGGACCCGGTATGGACACTTTGAATTTCTGGTAATGTCTTTTGGGCTAACTAATGCCCCGACAGCTTTCATAGACCCGATGAATCGAGTCTTCATGCCTTTTCTTGACTCTTTTGTGATAGTTTTCATTGACGATATTCCGGTATATTCACGAGGTCGAGAGGACCATGCCAATCATCTCAGGATAGTTCTACAGACTCTATATCAACAAAAGTTGTATGCGAAGTTTTCGAAATATGAATATTGGCTTGAATCTGTAACATTCTTGGGTCATGTCATCTCCAGAGAAGGAATTAAGGTCGATCCTCAGAAGATTTCAGCGGTGAGAAATGGGCCTAGACCTACTACCCCAATAGAGATTCGCAGTTTCTTAGGCTTAGCTGGATATTACAGAAAGTTTATGGAGGTATTCTCTACCCTTGCCTCGTCGTTGACTAAATTGATGTAGAAGGCGGTTAAGTTATAATGGCCAGATGCTTGTGAAAGGAGCTTTCAACAATTTAAATTGAGGTTGACTATGACACCAGTGTTGACCCTACCAGAGGGTACAAATGGGTTTGTGGTATATTACGATGCTTCAAGAATCAGACTTGGGTATGTATTAATGCAACATAGAAAGGTGATAGCTTATGCTTCTAGGGAACTCAAGAATCATGAAAAGAACTATTCAACACATGATTTAGAGCTTGCAGCGGTGGTCTTTGCATTGAAGATTTGACGTCATTATTTGTATGGAGTCCATGTAGATATATTTACGGACCATAAGAGCCTCCAATACACTTTCAAACAGAAGGAGTTGAATCTGAGGCAGAGAAGGTGGCTTGAATTACTCAAGGATTACGACATTACCGGGAAGGCTAATGTTGTAGCGGATTCTCTTAGCCGGAAATCTATGGGTAGTTTGGCTCACTTGGAGGCATATCAAAGATTGTTGGCCAAGGAGGTTCATCGATTGGCTAGTTTGGAAATTCGTCTTGCGTATTCTAGTGAAGGAGGAGTGATTGTGCAAAATAGGGCTGAATCATTACTTGTTGTGGAAGTCAAGGAAAAGCAATACAACGACCCGTTGTTGGTACAATTGAAGGGGGGAATTCATAAACATAAGACCATGGCATTTTCTCTTGGCATGGATGATGGTACACTAAAGTACCAAGGGCGACTATGCGTTCCAAATGTGGATGGTCTCCGGGAAAGAATCATGACCGAGGCTCACACTTCTAGGTGTTTCGTGCACCCGGGCTACACAAAGATGGATCATGATCTTAAGGAAGTCTACTGGAGAATGTTATGAAGAGGAATGTAGCAGACTTTGTGGAAAGATATCCAAATTGTCAGCAAGTGAAGGCCGAACACCAAAGGCCGTGTGTGTTGGCACAGAACATAGAAATCTCAATGTGGAGGTGGGAGATGATCAATATGGACTTTGTGGTAGGACTACCTCTCACTCCTCGCAAGTTTGACTCGATTTGGGTAATTGTGGACCGACTCATCAAATCAGCACACTTCTTACCTGTTAAGGCTACCGACACAGCATAACAGTATGCTTAGTTGTATATCAAAGAGATAGTCAGGTTGCATGGCACTCTAGTTTCAGTTATCTCAGATCGGGGGGCACCGTTCACGGCTAATATTTGGAAGAAGATTCAACAAGGTTTGGGTACTCAGGTGAATCGTAGTAGAGCCTTTCACCCGTAGACTGACGGGCAGGCAGAGCGTATTATTCAGACGCTTGAGGATATGTTGCGCGCTTGTATTCTTGACTTTACGGGTAGCTGGGATGATCATTTTCCACTCATAGAATTTGCCTACAACAACATTTATCATGCTAGTATCCAGATGGCACCGTTCGAGGCTTGATATGGTAAGAGATGTAGATCTCCCATTGGGTGGTTTGAGATTGGTGAAGTAGAATTGATAGGGTCGGACCTTGTGCAACAGGCTCTGGAGAAGGTTAATATCATTACAGAATGGTTGAAAACTGCTCAGAGTCGTCAAAAGTCCTATTCGAATGTGCGTCGTAGGGATTTGGAGTTCAAAGAAGATGACTAGGTATTCTTGAAGGTTTCCCCCTTGAAGGGCTTAATGTGGTTTGGTAAGAAAGGAAAATTGAGTCTGAGGTATGTCAGACCGTATAGGATCATTCAGAGAATTGGTCAGGTGGCGTACAAGCTTGAGCTACCACCTAAGATGTCATTAGTGCACCCGGTATTCCATGTGTCTATGTTGAAGAAGGTAGTTGGAGATCCGTCGCTTATGGTGCCAGTTGAGACAATTGAGGTTAATGAAGAACTGACCTATGAAGATATTTCAATTGCCATTCTTGATAGGCAAGTCTGAAAGCTAAGAAATAAAGAGATTGGCTCTGTGAAAGTGCTACGGCGAATCCAACAGGTTGAAGAGGCTACTTGGGAAGCCGAGGAAGAAATGAAGAAGAAGTACCCTCATTTGTTTAAATAGCTATGTAATTGTATTTATGAAATTGATGCCTGTGAATTATGTATCACTTGTATAGTTGATGTTAAAGGGTGTTCCTTCCTGATTATATGTTGCTTATGAGGCTACGGTTGGTATTGTTTTGTGTTATGTTACGTCATTGGATTATGTATATTTTGTTAGGATCTGTTCCTAGGGTTCTCTGTGTAACACTCCGGAAAATTTCGAAGTACTTAAGTGTAAAGCCCGCTAAAATTTGCAAAGAAAATAATATTTCATGGTGCCGGACTAGGCTTACGTGTTTGAGGATAATGCACCGGAAAATAAAGGAAAATGTTTGGCGGAAAAACACGTTTATGTGTTCCATTATGCGACCGCATAATCACTCTGCGGGCCGCATAATGGCCGCAGAAGTGAGCAGGAGATGGCCATTATGGAAGCAGCTATGCGGTCGACTATGGGACCACATAACTGTTATGTGGTGCATTATGCAACCGCGTAACAGTTATGCGGACCGCATAGTGACCGCATACACAGACAGATTTTTGATCATTTTTGTTAGCGATTATGCGACCGATATGCGGTCCGCATATCCATTATGCAGTCGCATATACGACCGTAGAACCGTTCCGGAGCTCCATTGTTGGGTTTTGAAAACCCGACCCTATTTGGTTAAATACACACTTTGGGCCATTTTTGAACTATAATCTGATATTTTAGAGTGAGAGAGAGTGCCCCTAGAGTGAGAAGGTGTTCTTCAATAATTGTTCTTCAATTCTTGCCCATGTTTTGGAAGATTAAGAAGGGAAACTCACTAGGTCTTCATCCTAGAGGTAAGATTCTACACCCTAATCCTCACTTTCGAATTTTGTGTATAATTGGATAATTAGCAAGATAATCTCTGGGCAAGAGGGTAGTTTATTTACATGCATGTGATATCAAGGGGTGTAGGAAGATTGTTGAACTAGGCATGGTAAATATTGGGTTGGGGGATGATGGAATTCTCCATAAAAGAGCCTTGAAACCTTATGCACACCTTATGTTTGATAAAATGCTCAAATGAGATAGAACCATGATCATCTTCCTAATTTTGGTTCAATTTATTATATTTCTAAAAAAGATTGAAGTTGCTAAGAATTCCAGAACATTTAGAGTGTAAGGAAGCTCAAGTGAGGTATGTTGGCTAAACTCTTCTTTAAGAATTGGAATTCCCAATATCCTTGTAAGTTGCGAGATGTTGGTTATAAATGGAGTATTCCGATAAGTTTTGTTATGAAGATATATGTTCAATTCGTTTTTCAAATGCTCTTATCATATTGCATTATAAATTGAGGATGTGTCCCAAATTATGGATTATATATCCACGTGTTATAATTTCTAGTAGTGATTTATATGAAAGTTATTATGCCAAGTTGTGTAGAGATTGTGATTATGATACACCTCCACCTGCATACATTGGGGGGAGGCGGCATGACCTCTTTGTGGGGATTATGATATAGAGATTGTGATTGTGATACACCTCCACCCGTATATATATTTGGGTGAGGCGGCATGACCGCTTTGTGTAGGGATTATGGTATTGTGGGACTGCACCTCCATCCGCTTACATTAAGGTAAGGCGGTACGACCGCTTTGTGTATAGTTTTGGTATTATTGTGGAACCACCGCCCGCATACATTGGGGTGAGGCGGCATAACCGCTTTGTGTTGTTATTGGTATCGTTGATGCATTTCCACCCACATACATTGGGTTAGGTGACATAGCCTCTTTGTGTAGGTTCTTGGTACTGTGGTTATACATCCACCCGCATACATTGGGGTGAGGCGGTAGGGCCGCTTGATTAGAGTTGTGGTATTGCACGTACACCTCCACCTGCATACATCGGGTGAGGCGGCCGAGCCGCTTTGTAAGATGATGGTTACAGAGGATCTCATCTTAAATCCTATAAATGTTATTGATAGCTTTTAATAAGCTTGCTATGGTTTAAACGGTTATCTATATTATTTTATTGTTGCACTGGTTCATTATATTCATCTTGTATTTCTGAATTCTTAAATTAGTACTATTCGTACTAGTACTATTCGACGGTACTAACGTCCCTTTTTGCCGGGGGCGCTGCATCTTTAAATGGATGCAGGTGGTTCCACAACAGGAGATATTGATAAGTGATAGCAGCACACTTTCTTCCCAGCTGACTTGGTGAGCCCCACTTCATCCCGGGGTCATGTATCTTTTATTCTTTGTATATTCTGTTTGTGGTATAGCTGGGGCCTTATTGCCGGCATTATCATTGTACCCATATTTATCTATAGAGGCTCCGTAGACATAGTGTGGGTTGTATAATAGTGCTGGAGAAGTCAAACTCGTGTGTTGTGCTTGAATTACTATTTCCACTTCAGATTATGAAAAATGTGTTTGGATTGAGACTTTAAAATAAAGTAACTGATGGTAAGAATTTGGTATTGCAACATGATCACTTTATTGGTTGATTAACGAAAACATATATATTCTCTTTATTTCATGAATGAGTTTGGGTAGAAGAAAATCTAATAGGCTTGATCAGCCGGGTTCACTTGGTTGAGCGCCGGTCGCTCTCCTTGGTTTTGGGGCGTGGCACTCTGGTAGGTGTAGCAAAATAAAGAGAATTGGAAATTTAGAGAGTTAGAAAAATTTTGAACTACTGGTGTGTGGTGTAGCAGCTGAGTCACATTGGATGCTAGTGGTTAACTTTGACCCTCATTCGAGGACGAATGATCTTATGTGGGGGAGGATGTAAGGCCCCGTAAAAAATATACCTAAAACTCAAGATTTCGTGGTGCCAAGGTAGAAAACTTTTGGCAGAATAGAGCATTTCTACGGCCCACTATGCGGCTGCAGAATCACTTTGCAAGCCACAGAATGGTCGCAGAGTGAAGCAAAAAATGGGGCAAATTTTGGATGACATTTTGCGGTCAATTATGAGACAACAAAATTGTTTCGCGGGCCGCACAACAATCACAAAATCAGCATGGAAATTTCTAGAGGGAAGTTTTGCGGTGGATTATGTGACTGCAAAACAGGTCTGTTGTGCATTATGCGACCGCAGAACAGGTCTGTGGGCCGTAGAACTGTCGCAGACCCAACCCAAAGGTCCTGGTTTTGGAGCACCAATTGTGCGGTCTATTTACGGACCGCAAAAGTGTTATACGGTCGCATATGCGATCGCAGATCTGCACCGGGGCTTCATTTTTCTAATTTTATAGATTGACCCCCATTTCATTTATCTAGCCTATGAGATCATTTTTGGGGGATTACCTGATGTGTTAGAGAGAGGAGAGAGCCATTCTAGAGAGAGGAAAGGGAGGGATAAGGATTTCACTAATCAACTTGAGTCAAGCCTTGAAATCTCATCAAGAGGAACTTGTTAAGGCTTTTAAAAGATAAGAATTTCTTCCCCCAATTCATCAATTTTGGATTATGGGTAATAGCGAATGTGATTCTTGTATGAGAGTATTATTATACATGCATGCACCAACGAGATTTATGGGGAGGTTGTTGAGCTCAAATGGGTAACGATTGGGCTGTGGGATGAAGGAATCCACCATAGAAGAAACTTGAAGTCATGATGCACACCTAGTGTTTGATAAAATGCTTAAATGAGGTGAACCCATGAATATCTTCCTAATTGTGGTTCAATTTTGCTATGTTTCTAAATAGATTGAGGTTGCTAGAGTTTTTGGAACATTGTAGTAATTTAAGGAAGCTCAAACCAAGGTATGTTGTCTAAACGTTTCTCTTATAATTGAACCCCACATTACCCTTGTAAGTTACGAGTTGATCATCATAAATCGGTCATTCTGAATAAGCTTTGTGGCAAAGATATATGTTCAATACATGTTTCAAATGATCTTATTATGCTGTGCTACTAATTAAGGATGTGTTCAAAGTATGGATTGTGTGTCTTCATGTTATAACTCCAAGTCGTGTTTCAAATGAAAGTTATTATGCCAAATTATGTAAAGATTGTGATTCGGACTACACCTCCACCTGCATATATATATTGGGGTGAGGCGGCAGGGCCGCTTTGTGTTGGATTTTGGTATTGTTTTTACACCACCACATGCACACACATTAGGGAGAGGCGGCGGGGACACTTTGTGTAGAGTTGTAGTATTGTGAGTACACCTCCACCCGCATTTACTGGGGGGAGGCGACGGGGCCGCTTTGTGTAGTATTGTGACCGCACCTCCACCTGCATACCTTGGGGTAAGGCGGCAAGGCCGCTCTATGTAAAGATGGTTATAGAGGATCCCCAACTTGAAATTTATAATGTTATGGGAAGTTCTTAATAACATTTGTTTTGACTTGTATGGCTATCTAAGCCCTATTATTGTTACCATGATTCATCATATTCATGTTATATTTCCAAGTCCTTGAATATATGGTCTGGTTTTCATACTAGTACTATTCGACATGTACTAATGTCCCTTTTTTTCGGGGGCGGTGCATCTTTAATGGATGCAAGTGATTCCGCAGCGGGAGGCATTGACCAGTGATAGAGATACACTTTTTCCCAGCTGGCTTGGTTAGCCCCACTTCATTCCGGGGTTGTGCATCTTTTGTTCTGTGTGTATTATGTTTTGAGGTATAGCCGGAGCCTTGTTGCCGACACCATCATTGTACTCTTTTATATCTATTAGAGGAACTAGTTTATATTCTCATCGTGACTTATTAGAGCCCCACATCATTGGAGACTTATAAATGAAGTAACTAATGGTGATGGAACTAGTGTTGTTTATGAACCGTCGTGGTATTAATTAATGAAGATTATATTCTCATTATTTATGGGTGAATTGGGAAGAAGGAAATCCAGCAGGCTTGCTCGGCCGGGTTATCTCGGTTGAGCGCCGGTCGTGCTCCCCGAGGTCGGGGCGTGACAAAAGGATTTACCACTCATTTCGTAATCTTTTTCATATCATTCATTTCATTGGAACCAATGGCCATGGCGCAATATCATTCTTGGCACGATGGCCGCACATCATATTTCATGTTCTCTTCTTTCACTTTCAAATATCACCATGGATAATCAACAACAAGGCCTTTCTAATTAAGACATTAAACACATATTTGAGCAATTAAGGGTTTTAGGCATATGTGATTTCTTACACAATTGACATGATAGCTTTCATTAGAATCACACTTTAAAATCATAACATAATAACACACAGCCCATACTCAAACCACATTCTCAAACATTAAATCAACATAACAAGAATCTTTGGAATACATATTGAACGCATAATTATTTTGACACAAGGTTTATTTGGAATAATCAATTTATAATGAGCATCACGGGACTTGCAAGGACATTGTGGGTTTCAATTCTAAGAGAAGAGTTTAGCCAACATACCTCGCTTTGAGCTTTCCTTAATTCACTACACAGTTCCGGAATCCTAGCAACTTTGATCTATTTATAGATATAGCAAAATAAAACACAAATTAGGAAGGAGTCCATAGTTCTAGCTCACTTGAGCATTTTATCAAACACTAGGTGTGCATTAAGGTTTCAAGGTCTTCCTATGGTGGATTCTTTCATCACACTACCCAAAGTTTACCCAAATGAGCTCAACAATCTTCCCACAACTCATGAATGTACATGTATGCATAAACAACAACCCTCATCCTCAAAACCTTCCTCCCCAATACCTATTCCCAAAACAAATTTCATAATTGAGGGTTAGGGCTAGAATCTTACCTCTTGGTTGAAGGTCCTTGTGAGCTTTCTTGTTGAATTTCAAAGCTTCGACAAGATTTTGGAGGAACAATTATCTTAAGGACTTCATCTCTCACTCTAGGGCACTCTTTCTCTCTAAAAATACTAGATATCCCCTTCAGAAATGGTCCCTTACGACTAATTATCGAGATAAGGTCGGGTTAAAAATCTAGAAAAATAAAACCCTGATGCAGATCTGCGGTCGCATATGCGACTGCATAATGATTCTGTGGTCTGCATAATGGCCCTCCAGAACTGGTCACCCCTACCTCACTCTGCGACCGGTCTATGGTCCACAGACCTATTCTACGTTCACATAATGCGCCGCAGAACTGCCCTCCAGAATTTGTTTGTGCCGGATCTGCTATGGTTTATGCGGCCAACAAAATGATTATGCAGTTGCATAATTGACCGCATAATGGTCCAAACATTTGCCCAGATTTCAGCTTTAGTCTGCGCCAGAATCATCAATGCATAAGTCTACTTCGGCACCACAAAACCCCGAGTTTTAGGAAAACTTTTACGGGGCCTTACAGACCCGACTGGTCGTTTCGAGCATCGGCATTCTTTTTTGTGGTTTGTGGTCTTGAATATCTTCATATGATGTATTACGACTTGCGTGCATGGTTGGTTTTGATTTTTGGGAAGTTCGGTATTGTTTCGGAAGAGTTATTTTGTATTTGGAAGCTTCAAGTTGAAAGAGTTAACCAAGGTTTGACTTCAGAGTGAACAATATCATATTAATATTTTAATTATCCTGATAGGTTCGTATGTTGATATTTTGACTTAGGCATATGTCCGTATTTGGATTTGGAGGTTTCTAGGATGATTTGGTTCTTTTTAGCGAAAGTTGGCAATTTGAAGGTTTAAAATTTTTATATGTTTGACCGGGAGTTGATTTTGATGGTATCGATCTCGGATTATTTATTTTGAAATATGAATAGGTTTGTTTTGTCATTTTAATATTGTGTGCAAAGTTTGGTCTCATTCTGAGTTTATTTGGTAGGATTCAGACGCATTGAGCGAAGTTTGAATGTTTGATATTTAAGAGATGGATTCGATCTTCGATTCTTGGTTTGATGTTTTTATTCATGTTTTTGAGACTTTGGACAAGTTATAATAAACTATTTGTATTTGTTAGTATGATTTGACGGGGTCCCAAGTGGCTCGTGTGTGTTTAGGACTTTTGTTGAGAGACTAGCTAAGTTAAGGATTTGGAGTTTGGCCATGGTCACAATCAGGTCAAGACGACCTCTTTTCGGTATTTTGAGTGCACGAGCAGATTTGTAGCGTGTTTAATGATGGAAATACATATATTCTTTGTGTCTGGGAGGTTCCGGATGAGTTTTGGGGTGGTTTCAGATCATTTCGTTGGAGCTTGGGATTGCTGGTGCTGATATATCCCAATTTCGAATGTTTTGTTGCAATTGTGAACTCCGCATTTGCAAACTTCTGGTCGCAACATGTGCGGTTGTGGGTAGTCGATATCTACACCTCGACTTGGGTTTTGACAGGATAGAGGTGAATTTTGAAGGAAAGGCATTTTTGGAGTATTGAATTGGCTTGTTTAAGGTAGGTATCTCACTCTGTGATACATATGTGATCCTTTGCATGACTATTTGAACTTTGTTGCTATAATTGATTTAGCCAGTCATGCTTTATGCACATTTTTATTTATAACATGTCCTTGTGCGCTTTATTGACGGGTTACGATGGATTGCCTCTTGATGATAAATTGTTATGCATTGTTGTGATAATTGTGGCACGTGTAGACATATTGTGCGGGTTGATTGTCGATGCGTGGAGTATAAGGGTGACATTTAACTATTGATGTTGTGAGGAGTATAAGGGTGGCGATATGCGCCTGTGACGACACAAGGGAGGCATTTCATTATTATGTGTATGCAGCAACATAAGGGAGGCATTCCATTGTTATGTGAATACGGTGACATAAGGGAGATATTTCAATGTGATGTGCATGCGACGAAATAAGGCTGGCATAAGCTCTAATGACAGTACACTAGAAATCTTGAAATACATCATTGTTTTGGAATACAAATAACAGCAATAAGGTAAAACAGCAGAAGGTGACTTAGAGGCCTGCGAGCGGAACAACAGGTATAACTTGAAGTCTCTACAACTCAGCTCAAAACTCTAGCGACCAGCATAACCCGAGGTACCTGGTGCACAAAAATATATATAAGCGTAGTATAATCACACCACAATCGGTACCCAATAAGTATCAAGACTAATTTCGGTAGAGTAGTGACGAGATTCAAGTCGAGACACTCACTAGACAATAACATGTGCTGAATATCAGTATGAAACTAACAATGGAAAGTATAACCAAATAAATAGCAACAAATATTAGGCATGTGATAACACGGAAAATAAACCAAAACGCATAAAATACAAATTAAAATCATTTATGGAAAATCTATGACATATACAAATTATCAAGTTGTTCCAACAAGAGAATAACAACAAGAATCACCCCGATGTACCACATAAAATAAACACAAATCGCCCTTATGACGCCGCGTGAGCTTCACATTTAAAATATTTTTCCTTACATAGCTTCACGTGCATAAGCCCCCTTATCTCGCCGCGTGTGCATCACAATGAAGTATTTTCCCTTAATTGCAACACGCGCATAAGCCCCCTTATCTCGCCACATGCGCATCAATGTACACACCACCCTTATGTCGCCAGATGTGCATCTCATTCTCAACACAACAATAAACCGCACCACTCGTGCACATGTGCCACTACATCGCATAAACAACAATACCAAGGACACAACAATTCATAGTACACGGCTCAACAACAATATGAACAAGAATCACAACAATAACACAAGGGTACAGGGAGTGAACAACAATAAGAGTGCTTCAAATAAGAAACAATTCCATTTCAAGGCATATTAATAGCCTAAGGTCTAATCTGGTCAGTTACAACACATAAGCCCATGTACACACTCGTCACCTTAAGAACACGTCGTTCCACATAATACAAATAATGTAATTAGACCAAATCCTAAGGGAAAGTTTTTCCCACACAAGGTTAGGCAAGATACTTACCCCAATTAGGCCAGTTCAATAATCTAAAAATACCTTTCCTTTAAAATTCATCACCATTCGGCTCAAATCTTGCAAAAAATGACTTATTAAGATCTTCACACACAATTCCCCAAATGTCAACAAAAGTCAACCACGGGCCCTCTCGGTCAAAACCCAAGTTGAAGGGTACATTTTGACTACACATAACCCCACGAGTCTATATATGTGTTTGGTTTTCAAATTTGAGTCCAATTTGACTCTCAAATCTAAAATTTTCATTTTCAAAACATAATCAAAATTTCCCAAATATTCTCTCAAATTCTTATGATTTAGATGTTAAAACGCATAACTAATAATGTTATATAATCAAAATTGAGTCAAAATCACTTACCCAATAGCTTTGTATGAAAATCTCCTCCTAAAATCTCCTTCCATCGAGTCTAGGGCTCCAAAATGTGATAAATGAGACTAAGTCCCAAAATTCCAATATTTTATTCAGCTGCAGAAGTCGAAAATGCGACTCTGGGTTCCCAAATGTGAACCCTCGCAAATGTGACCAAAGGATTGCAATTGTGCTGCTTGACAAGCCAAGGGAATGTCGCAAATGCAACTCAAACATCGCATTTGCGATGACTGCCCAGGTCGCAAAAGTGATCGAAGTGTTACAAAAGCGACCAGCCTAGGAAATGACCTACCTTTGCAATTGTGATCAAGGCATCGCATTTGCAACAACTGAAACCCCTCTGCCCTCTTCGCAATAGCGAAATGGTGCTCGCAATTGTGATAATCGCAGCACCAGCACAATAATAGTTCTGAACCAAGTCCAAACCAATCTAAAACACATCTGAAACACAGCCGAGCACCTGATGCTCCACACCAAACATGCACACAATTCTAAAGACATTATACAAACTAGCTCGCACGCTCAAAACACACAAAAAAATATTCGGAACCATGAATCGAGTACCAAAACACATAGAATTCACAATGAAACTCAAGAATTGCTAAAATCACAACCAAGTGTCTGATTCCTACCAAACCAACTCGGAATGACACCAAACTTTGCAGGCAAGTTTCAAATGAAAAATGGACCTATTCCAAGCCCTAAAACCAAAAATTCGATCTTGATAGCCATAAATTCAAACTATGGTCAAATTTAGGGAATTTCTAAACCTTCAAATTGCCAACGTTTCAAAAAATGAGCCGATTTAACCTAGGAACCTCTAAATCCAATTCTAGGAATACGCCTAAGTCCAAAATCGTCATACAAACCTATTAGGAGCATCAAAACACCATTTCGAGATAATTTTCATAAAAGTCAAACCTCGATCAACATTTCCAACTTAAGCTTCCAAACTAAGAACCAATCAAAATCAATCCAAAACCTCCCCGAAATGAAATCAACCATCCCCGCAAGTCATAAAACCACAAACACACATATGGGAAGCTTCAAAAGGGGAAACGCGGCTCAAATACACAAAAGGACCGGTCGGGTCGTTACATTCTCCCCATCTTAAACAAACGTGTGTCCTCGAACGAGTATAGAGACATATCTGAAGGGACAAAAAGATGAGGATAACGGCTCTGCATATCATTCCTTGTCTCCCAAGTTATCTTCTTGACCGGTTGACCTCTCCACTGAAACTTCACCGATGCAATGTTCTTCGACCTTAACTGCTATACCTGCCTATCCAAAATAGCCATCGGCTCCTTAAAATAGGTCAAATCATTGTCCAATTATGCTCAGCTAAAATCTAACACATGTGACGGAATACCATAATACTTCTAGGGCATGGAAACATGGAATACAGTGTCAACTTTTGATAAGCTGGGTGGCAATGCAAGTCTGTAAGCCACCTCACCAACTCTCCCAATAATCTCAAAAGGACCAATATATCAAGGGCTCCACTTTCCTTTCTCCTGGAACCTTATCACACCCTTCCCGATAACCATAAAGTCAACCTATGGGTAACCTTAGGAAATTTCTAAATCTTTAAATTCCCAACTTTCGGCAAAAAAGGTCGATTCAACCTAGGAACATCTGAATCCAATTTCGGGCATACACCTAAGTCCAAAATCACCATACGAATATATTGGATACATCAAAATACCGTTCCAGGGTTATTTTAACAAAAATCAAACCCCAATCAACACTTTCAACTTAAGCTTACAAAATAAGAACCGATCGATCCAAATCAATCAAAAAACCTCCTCTAAATGAAACCAACCATCCCCGTAAGTCATAAAACCAAAAAATAACATACGTAATGCTTCAAAAAAGAAATGAGACTCATATACACAAAACGCCCGGCTTGGTCATTACAATTCGAGTTGTTGCTTCGTGGGTACGAATTGCGCTATATGTGGCTCTAAGTTGCATTGGGTGTGGTATGTTGGCCAAGCAGCTGGAATCATGTGAGATAAGGTTATTGGAACTGGAATTAGAGCAATTGGACTTGAAAAGTTATGTTTGGATAAGAATGTCATTTATCAGCTTAGACTTTGGCAATGGTTCTTATCGGGCGAGAGAACTCCACGACTTGTTGGTTGGGTGAGTGATTATGAGTTTCTACATGTCTTTGACATCATTAACAGTGTTGTGAAGGTTTGTAATAATGTTTTATTTGTTATGAGATTTGTTATCGGTACCGGGTTTAGTGATGAGCAACTATTATGGTCAGAAGATATTATTATGAGTACATGAGTTATGTGGTATATCGTATGGTTATATCTTGGAATATAGTTATGGCATGATGCAGATTGTTTAGACTTACATTGTGTATATATGCGAGAATATGATCTTATAAGGAACTCTGATGGATTTGTTTCCCACGATTTCTAGGGAGAAAAGTAGAGAAGATTTGAGAGATAGATATATAATGGGCTTTTACACAATTTTCATGACAGAAAAAAGGTTGGAGAAAAATTAGGATTTTGGTTTTTTTGGTTTTGGGATCCCTCTGATTTTCCCTTCTAGTTCTCTTATATGAAAAATAAAAAATAAAAATTTAGTTCTTTCTAGTTTCATTCTCACTTCAAATTCGAAAAATATAAAAAATAATATATATACCCTTTTGCTATCATCCGTTCATGGAAGGCTTTGATTTCTTAAAGAAAAGGGAGATAAAGAAAATGTGTGAAATCGGATACAAATGATGAGATTTGCATGAATTTGGATGATGTGGAAGAAGGAGAGACGAGAGGAGGGGGACCAAGGAGACTCGAACGACTGAACTCGCAGGTTTGGGTGAGTTTTCTGGTGAGTTTTGGGGCGGCAAAGGGTGGTTGTGTCTATGGAGGAGAATTAGGGTCTAGGTTTGGTTATAATGTGGGTTTTTTCTGGGGTAGGGAACTAATCTTAGCCATGAGATCAAAAGGGATGAACTGGCTCAGATCTAAAAATTAAAATGTAATTGTCTATTGGGTCGGTCTCATTGGCCTGACTTAATAAGATTTTGGGTTTCTCTTCAAATCAAATTCCTTAACAAAAATAATAAATCTTCTTCTAAAATAATACAAAGTTCTAATAAAAATGTAAAATCACTCTTAATTAATTAGAATAAACTAATAAAACTATATATAAAAAGTGAAACTATTTTTGGTATTTTCAAAGATTATACTTAAAATAAAAGTAGAGGCAATAGGTTAAAACTGTCACGACCCAATTCTTGCTATATATTCCTGATGGTGCCCAACGTCGCCGTTAGCCAAGCCAACGGTGAATTATCCATTTAATAATTTATTTTGTTACTTCTAAAATCCTGATTTTTATTTAATAAGGACATAAGTATAAAAGATCATAGTGATATACCACATAAATAAGACATAAAAGTAAAATAGTAATAAGGTTAGTCAAACACATAAACATCTACTAGAAATTCCCAAAACCCGGTGTCACAAGTGCACAAGCAATCTAGTACAATATACAAAATCCCTATAACTATTGTCTGAAATAAAATAGATAGAAATAGTAAATACAATAAGGAGAAGACTCCAGGTGTTGTAGATCGGAGCATGGAAAGCAGCTCACCACTAGGTCTCCGAATAATGCGGATGCGCGCCCGAACGGATACCAGATGTACCTGCCTCAGTATCTATTTGTGCAGAAGTATAGCATGAGTACATAAAAGAAAGTCTACCCAGTAAGTATCTAGTCTAACATCGGAAAGGTTACGAGGGGTCGGCATCGACACTTACTAGTGATCAATAAATAAAGTGCAAGAATTATAAATAGGCATAAAATACAACATTAACAGTGGAATAAGAAAACAATACATCAATAATACTTTAACAAATTATCAAAATCTCCAATTATCACATGCCAATTTCAAGAAATAAGAGCCATCAAGTAATTATCAATTCTCAAGTAATTATTCTCGCGATATTACGCACGAGTTATGGCAAGGTCGTACGGCCCGATCCAGAATAATCATATACACTACCGAGGGTCGACTGGCACGAACCATAGATGCATCTTAAATATACGGCCAAGGCGTTTGGTCAGATCTACAGGAATAGAGAAACTCTACGAATTACGTTCAACGACTACCACACAAGAATGGTATACAAAGAAGGCAAAATTTCCACCAACAATCAAGCATTCCGCCAAAACTCAACATAATGAAGCTCGGTCTAACAAAATCCCAAATCCAATTTCTATTATAAATTCAAGTAATTAAACAAACATATAATTTCTACTGTGACCTTATGAACTCAAATATATAATTTCTACTGAATTCCACAATTATTTTCGTGGTCTAATCCCATTTTTACTAAATCCTAGGTTTTTCAACAAAATCCCATAATTTCTATAATTTTTTATGTTAAAAGCTATCCATAATCTATGTATTAAACTAACATTATATAGAAATTACTTACCTTGAGATGCTAGGTGAAAATCCCTCTCCAAGAAGCTCTAAAATCGTCCAAGAGTTGAAAGAAATGAAGAAAATGAGCCTAACTCCCGTGTTTTAAATATGTTTATGCCCAGGGGTCCTTCTTCGTGATCGCGAAAAGGCCCTCGCGATTGCGAAGGCAAACCAGCCAATGCCAAAGAAGGCCTTCTTTACGAACGTGAAGGGACCATCTTGATCACCCCTTCGGGAACGTTAGAGGACATCCGCGAACGTTTAGGCCAAAGCCTGCTTCTTCCCCAAATTGGCTTTCCTCCAGGTGAACGCGACCCATCGATCGCGAATGCGAAGGCCAGTGGCCCCAAGGCTTCGCGATCGTGATCCCTGTTTTGAGAACGCATAGAACAAACGTCCCCCAGCCCAATTCTTTCATCACGAACAAGAGGCTTTCTCCGCGTTCGCGAAAAAGGAAACGAGCAAGAGAATTTCTCCAATTTTTAACTTAACTCCGAGTAGTCCGAAACACACCTGAGCCACCTGGGACCCCGTCCAAATGCATCAATAATTCCATACATATAATACGGACCTACTTGAAGCCTCGGAATGCATAAAATAACATCGAAACCAAGAATCACACCCTAAAACCAAATTAATCAACTTATGAACTTCAAACTCCATCAATTCGATTCAATTAATATTTAAATGGCTAATACACTCCCCAAGGACTGGTAGTACAAATCATGAGCTTCTAAGATTAGAATTTACAAAGATGGTATGAAATAAATACATCATCTATTTGAAATATACATAAACAGATTTTTATAAATATAAGGCTACCATGGAGAAGAGGTAGCTACGACTGGAACACAAATACATCTTCAGATCCAGCTCCCGCTATGTACATCATCACTGACATCCAAAATCTGCACGCAAGGTGTAGAAGTGTAGTATGAGTACAACCGATCCCATGTACTCAATAAGTAACAAACCTAACCTTAGGTTAAAAGTAGTGATGAGCTGGATCAAAGGTCAGGGTCCAACACCAAAAACCAACAGCAGTTCATAACAACATAATGAAAGTAACACCAGTAATAACTCAATAGTAAAATGCTCAGCTCGTATACACTTCCGAAAAATAAACGTTTTCTTTTCAGTTATAATAGTAAAACTAAAATCTTTTGCCGAAATCACCAAAATATGAGTACGTTTTGTAAAACTGTGATTTTTCCCAAAAACTTTTCAACAATAGATAGGATGTTTCATTTTAAAATGGAACGAGGAAAAATACATCCCTATGCCCACATGTCAATGAGTATGCGAAGTCATGAATGATGCAATATCGTACAACATGAGAAAAAATGCATCTCTATGTCTGTATATCAAGTGTGCATGTCAATGCGATGCAACTCAATAATAAAACCATATGCATACTCTCAAAGTATCAATTCACTCAGTCCTCCCAATCACCCAGTCCTCATCGTCACTCAGTCCTCACAGTCACTAAATCCTCACATTCACTCAGTCCTCACAGTCACTTAGTCCTCCCAATTGTTCGACACTCGACACTCACACTCAATAGGTACCTGCACTCACTGGGGGTATGTACAGACTCCGGAGGGTCTCCTTCAGCCCAAGCGCTATAATCTGTACAGACAACTCACGTGTTGTACGGACAACTCACGTGCTATAGTATCAATATTTGGATCCACACGGAAAACTCACGTGCTATAATAAGTCAATCCGGCCTGCTGCGGCGTGGAGACCGATCCCATAATAATAAAGTATATAAAGCCACTATGGCCTGCTGCATCCCATAATTATCCTCACAATCAGGCCCTCGGCCTCACTCAGTCATCAATCTCTCCAGTCTCTCGGGCTCACAATGTCATGAAACTAGCCCAAAATGATGATATGATGAATCAATAAATAGCAACAGAGACTGAGAGATGATATGAAATGAATGAACATGACTGAGTATGAAATTTCATTTTAAACAAATAATTCAACAGCAATATGACCTATGGGGTCTCAATAATACTAACACATAGCCTCAGCATGATTTTTAATATGATTCTCAGCTCAATTTCTTTAACACATAAAACTACATAGAAAATGCCAAGATTATTTGACTACAAAACTTCACGGAACCAATTACATCACAATTTCTATAGTGCACGCCCACACGCCCGTCACCCAACATGTGTGTCACCTCCAAACAATTCACATAATATGTATATTCAGGGTTCATACCCTCAGCTCCAAGATTAGAAGAGTTACTTACCTCAAACTTCAAGCTCCGAAAATACTCCAATGCTCCAATTGATTAAAATGTCCAAATATCACCTACCATTAGATATCCCAACTACATCAAAATAAATACGAAAAGATTCATAAATATCCATTTAGGCTTCACAATTCGGCAACAAGCCTTCAACCATTCCAAATTATCCGATAGGCTCATCCATTAGCCTATTCAATTCCATTATTATCATTTAATACTCATTTGGAGTCATTAATAATACTATGTTAATTACCCAACATCATTAACTCAATATTCATTGTCTTCTCCAACAAAACCCTATGTTCAAGAACACCCATTTCAAGAACTAGTGTTGTATCTTGTCCAAATGGTGATTCCCTATTCAACTCGTTCATCAATTAAGTTATCAAGTCTATTGGAATCATTAGAAACTCAAAACAATTCCTTTTATATCAATTCATCACTATTCATCTTCTTCTTTGCCCAAAATATCATTTTCAAGACCCTCCCTTAGGGTTCATACAATATCTCATTACAACTTCAAAAAACTCATAAACATGCTACCCATACTCCAATATGACATATATATGAAGCACAAGTAAAGGGATTACCTCTTGGTGGAAGAATCTAACTTTTTCTCTTTTTGGTGTTCTTGAAGATTCAACCCATTTCCTATGGATTTGATCCATAGTAATATTAGTGTTATCACTAAATGATGTTATATAATCATCCTTGTACCAAAATAGCTTATCTTGAAGTGTATCCATGGTTGAAGAGCTCCTCCTTCTCTCTAGAAATCCATTCCAAAATGAAGAACTAACTTATTCTATCTCTAAACCCATATTTTTAGCTCTTTAAAATGAACCTTGAAGCTGTGTAGCCTCTTGCGTAGGCTACGCACAAAGGCTACGCAGGGTGGAGTTCCATTCCCCTTCAATTTGAAGTTTCTGTATTTGCCTACGCAATGGTGCGTAGGTGTAACGACCCGACTTGTCGTTTTAAGAATTTAAGCCCCGCCTGGCAGCATAAGGCCCTGAACAGCTTCTTATTATGTGTATTGACTTGCGTGCATGGTTGAATTCAGTTACCAGATGATTTGGAGTGATTTGGGACACTTGGTCCCCAAAACGGAAGCTTAAGTCTTAGAATTTTTTCTGTAGTCGGAACTGTGTGAAGACGACTCCGGAATGGAATTTTGATGATGTCAATAGCTCCGTATGGTGATTATGGACTTAGGAGCATGTCCGAAAAATTATTTGGAGGTCCGTAGAGGAATTTGGCCTGAAATGGAGAAAGATGAATTTTTGGGAAGTTTGACCGGGGGGTTGACTTTTTGATATCGGGGCCGAAATCCGATTTTGGAAATTGGAATAGCTTCGTTATGTCAATTATGACTTGTGTGCAAAATTTGAAGTCATTCCAGATTGATTTGATATATTTCAGCACAAGATATAGAATTTAAAATTTCAAAGTTCATTAGGCTTGAATTAGGGTATGATTCGTGGCTTTGATGTTGTTTGATGTGATTTGAGGCCTCGAGCAGGTTCTTGTTATGTATTGGGACTGGTTGGTACGATTGGACAGGGTCTCGGGGGCCTCGGGTTTGATTCGGGGTGGTTCCGGACCAAGTTTGGGTGTTTTGATGCTGTTGGTTGCTGGTTCTGGTGTTGTTCTTTGCGTTCGCGAAGAAGGATTTTGTTGTTAGGACTTTGTTCTTCGCGTTCGCGAAGAAGGAAATTTTGTTGTTCGTTGTCTGACTTTAGAGGCTCATATCTCGCAATCTATAAAATATTTGGAGATGATCCAAAATCAAAGGTTGTAGCCCTTTGTGTCTAGTTTTCAGAAAGGTAAACCATTTGCCATTTGGAGTTTTGTACAAAGAGTTATGGTGGATACACTATAGGCTGTCCGGGAAGAGTTTGGAAATCTCTGTTGCACAGGGCTGACTTTGGAAGCTTATATCTCGTAATCTGTAAGGAATTGGGAGATGAGCAACAAATGTAAGGAACTGGGACATACTAAAAGCTGTCTGAGAATTCCTAACTTGATTTTGGTTAAATTACATGAATCTATTGTTGTTTTTATCACTAAATTAGTGAATTGGGTTGAAAAAATTAGAAAACACTCTTGGTTTAAATTTAAGATTTGGAGGTCGATTTGTTATTGGAATTCGATAAAATTGGTATGGTTGAACTCGTATCGGAATGGATGTTCGGATTGCATGAAAATTATGTCGGGCTCTAAGAGGCGGGTCCCGTGTTGACCTTTTGGTATAAAATTTTAAGTTGACGTATTATTATCCGGAATTATTTTCGATGAATTTTAATGAAGTTATACAATTAATTTGGATAGATTTGAGCTGTCCGGAGGTCACTTCAAGCAAGAAGACTGTTTTGGAATATCGGCCTAACTTCAAAAAGGTAAGTGTCTTGCTTAACCTCGAGTGGGAAAATTACTCCTTAGGCATCGAGTCTTATGTGCCATTTGTGAAATGTGAAAAGCTGTGTACGCGAGGTGACGAGTACGTACTCGGCTTATATGTGTAAATTTTATTGAGTTAAAGTGCTAAGCATATTGTGTGGTAAATTGGGTAATTATTGGTATATATTTAATCATCTAATTGTCGTGCCTAAATCCTTGTGTTTGTTGAATCTGTTGTTATATGACAATTTGATGTGATTGTTACTTGATTATTTATGTAATTCCGTGAATTTGTTGGTTTGATAATTATTGGAATTTAATTTCATTATGAATTTTCCCTTTGCAAATCATTAATTAAATGAGCTTAAGAAGAGGTGTTTATATAATTATTGAAAATTTGAATTTAATGAAGACTTTGCTTTATGTTAAGTAATTTCTATCTCTATTGATAGTTTTTGGGTGTTGTACACATTGTGTGGAGCTTTTGGCTATTTGTTGTGAAATTAATTGACTTGGTTGTAGCTTTTGAATTTGGTTGTGGCCATTGGGTAAATTGTGATATGAATTGATTTTGTTATGTTGCTGTGATAATTTGCTGTGTAAATTATTGTGTTGTGTGAGTTGTTATTTTGGGGAGATAAGGGTGGCATTTCACCATTGATATTATGTGGTTATAAGGGTAGCATTTTCCTATTCGATATTATGTGGTTATAACGACGCCTGTGGTGGGATTTCGGGTCGTGACAAGTTGGTATTAGAGCCCTAGGTTCATAGGTTCTACGAGTCACGAACGAGTCTAGTAGAGTCTTGCGGATCGGTAAGGAGACGTTTGTACTTATCTTCGAGAGGCTACAGAACTGTTAGGAAATTTCCACTTCTTTCATTCCTGTCGTGCGGATTTTTTGATTGTAGAATTTGAGCTTTTGTATCTATATTCTCTCATAGATGGTGAGGATACGTGCTACGAGGTTCCAGAGCAGTAGGTTAACGTTGTTCAGGTTCCGGGTGCAATACTGGTACAACCTGTTATTCCGATTCAGCCTGAGGTCAGGCCAGAGGCATCAGAAGAAAAACAAAAGAGACTTTAAAGGTTTAAGAGGTATAGTCCGCCTACTTTCAGTGGCACAACTACAGAGGATGCCCAAGGATTTCTAAAAAGAAATTATCACCGTATTCTCCGCACCATGGGTATTGTGGAAGTGAGCGGAGTTGTCTTTACTACATTTCAACTGTCAGGCGCAGCGTATCGGTGGTGGCAAATCTATGAAGAAGGTAGACTAGCCAATGCAACACCACCAACTTGGGCTCAATTTTCGGAAATGTTCTTGAAAGAGTTTGTTCCCCAGACTCTCCGAGATGTGTGGCATACAGAGTTTGAATGGTTGCGTCAGGGCACTATGACAGTGTCAGAATATGCTATCAGGTTCAGTGAATTAGCCCATCATGCACCTATCTTGGTTCCTACAGTTAGAGAACGGGTCCGTAGATTTATTGAGGGGCTCAATTATGATATTAAAATATGCATGGCTAGAGAGTTGCAAATTGATACTCCTTTTCAACTAGTAGTGGAGATTGAAAGGAAGATTGATGGTGTTTTAGGCGAGGAAAGGGAGTCTAACAAGGCCAAAAGGTTTCGAAGATCTGGAGGGTTCAGTGGATTTTACTCTTCAGCTAGGACCCGTTATAACGGAGGCTCGAGCAGTCGGCCATCTCTGTCCGCACATCAGATTATTCGGAGTGCTCCAGTAAGTTCTTACGATGCACCACCGGCACGAGATTCTTACAGTGGTTATTCCAGTTATCCGGCACAGATTCAGTACGAGCAGCCGCGACCTCAGAGGGGTTGTTATGAGTGTGGCGATACTAGGCATATCATGAGAGATTGTCCCAGACTTGGGAGGGGTGGATTTCATCAGAACACTCCAACTACAAGCTTTATTCCAGTTGATACTCTACGTGCATAGTCAGCTAGAGGTGGAGGACGGACAGGTAGTGGATGACTAAGAGGTGGAGACCCGACCCGTTGATATAATCGCTATGATTTGGCTGAGGCCAATACACTAGATGGTGTCGTTACATGTACGATCCTGCTTTTGTTATAAAAGGATATTTTCCCTTAATTTGATTCGGTTCAGAATATTGAGGTAAGTCCTCCTATTATGCTCCGCTTATGGGTAAGTTTCGTAATTTTGTGACCCACTTATATGTTATCCATGTTGGGAGAATTGAGGGCTATAAGTCCAAAAGTAATTTTTTATTATTCATCACAGTGGGTTTAATGTGTTTCGGAATAATTGACTCCAATTTGTTTTAATGAATTTTATGCCCTACCGGTATGGGGGTTCATTATATGTTGTGAAAACTGTTTATGAAATATATGGAAAAGAAGAAAGAAAGGAAATTGAAAATTTTCAGTTGGAACAATGTGAAAAATACTTGTGATTTGGAGTTAAGGACGAGATTCTCGCAATTTTTATATGATGTGAAATATTTAAACCAGGCTACAAGCCGCAATGGAAATTATATAAGGACGAGGTCCTTGCAGTGAAATAATTATGAGTTTAAAATTCTCACTGTGTGAAATTTAATTTGTACAATAATATTAATAGGGAGTCATGCCTGTTAGGCTTATTTGATAATTCTTGTATATTTTCTGTGCATATTCAGCCATTTTCGTGCTGTAAACATTGAGTTTTAGCCCATGAGATGAGTGCCCAAGTGGCGTTAAATGTGATCATTAATCCGAGTAAGTAATCATGAGGTCTTCATGCCTCACATTCTGTTGTCAGTGTTGTGAAAATTTGAAACGAGGTACTGGTTAATATGAGATTAATTGATGATGCTGGAATTAATTATGAACAGCTTTTAAGACCTGAGATGTGGTGATGAGCATACATATGATGTACTTCATGTCCTGATATCATAATGATAATGCAATACTCGTAATGCTGAGATCAGTGTTATTTATATATACCTTGTGGATGTGTTGTTAGGAATCATTTTGGTGTTACTCTGGTAGGTGGATAGGCCCATTTACAGGGGAGACTCTGCCAAACTTTTCTGAAAAATTTGGGAGTTAGAATTTTTTTTTGGGAGATTGATATTTGTAAAAGAAGAGATAAATTATGTTGTGTTTGAGGAGGAATGATCCTAAGCGGGGAAGAATGTAACACCCCAGAATATATTTGAAGTACTTCAACACCATCAAGAAAGTTTATGTGTGCGTAGGCACGAGTTGCTAAAGCCAGTTGAGACTAATACCGTGTGTTGATAAAAAATCGGACTTTTTGCAATGTTTAGAGTGTAAGAAATTGGTCTTAAGGTTCATAAATATGGATAAAAGAAATAATCTCAAATGAGATGGCATTGCCGGACTTACCTCCAATGCAGTAATGTGGGACCAACCGTGAGTATATGTGTAAAAGTAAAAATCATCAATTCGAAAACCTCAGAATAATTATTAGTATGTTCGAGGACGAACGTTTCTTTAAAAGGTGGAGAATGTAACGACCCGACTTGTCGTTTTAAGAATTTACGCCCCGCCTGGCGGCATAAGGCCCTTAGCAGCTTTTTATTATGTGTATTGACTTGCGTGCGTGGTTGAATTCAGTTACCGGATGATTTGGGACACTTGGTCCCCAATATAGAAGCTTAAGTCTTAGGATTTTTACCGTAGTCGGAACTATGTGAAGACGACTCCATAATAGAATTTTGATGATGTCAATAGCTCCGTATGGTGATTATGGACTTAGGAGCGTGTCCGGAAAAAATTATTTGGAGGTCCGTAGAGGAATTTGGCTTGAAATGGCGAAAGATAAATTTTTGGGAAGTTTGACCGGGGGTTGACTTTTTGATATTGGGGCCGAAATCCGATTTTGGAAATTGGAATAACTTCGTTATGTCAATTATGACTTGTGTGCAAAATTTGAGGTCATTCCAGATTGATTTGATGTGTTTCGGCATAAGATATAGAATTTAAAACTTCAAAGTTCATTAGGCTTGAATTGGGGTATGATTCGTGGCTTTGATGTTGTTTAATGTGATTTGAGGCCTCGAGCAGGTTCTTGTTATATTTTGGGACTGGTTGGTATGATTGGACGGGGTCCCGGGGGCCTCGGGTTTAATTCGGGGTGGTTCCGGACCAAATTTGGGTGTTTTGATGCTGCTGGTTGCTGCTTCTGGTGTTGTTCTTCGCGTTCGCGAGGAGCCTCTCGTGTTCGCGAAGAAGGATTTTGTTGTTAGGACTTTGTTCTTCGCATTCGCGGAGAAGGAAATTTTGTTGTTCGTCATCTGACTTTAGAGGCTCATATCTCGCAATCTATAAGGAATTTGGAGATGATCCAAGATCAAAATTTATAGCCCTTTGTGTCTAGTTTTCATAAAGGTAAACCATTTGTCATTTAGAGTTGTGTACAAAGAGTTATGGTGGATATACTATAGGCTGTCCGGGAAGAGTTTGGAAATCTTTGTTGCACAGGGCTAACTGTTGAAGCCTATATCTCGTAATCTGTAAGGAATTGGGAGATGAGCAACAAATAAAAGTTATAGGCCTTGGAGTCTATTTTTAGAAAGGAAAACCATTCATAATTTGGAGTTTTGTAAAAAACGTTATAAGCATTATACTAAAGGCTGTCTGAGAAGAGTTTGAAAATGACTTTTGAAGAATTTGTTCATCGCGAATGCGAAGAACAAATCCCTGGGCAGCAGAATAAAGTCCAAATTTATGTCATTCTTCCATTTTTGGATCAAGGAAGCTCGGGTGAGGTGATGTTTCGAGAGTTTTTCAAGGAAAACATTGGGGTAAGAATTCCTAACTTGATTTTGGTTAAATTACATAAATCTATTATTGTTTTTATCACTTAATTAGTGAATTGGGTTGAAAAATTTAGAAAACCCTCTTGGTTTAAATTTAAGATTTGGAGGTCGATTTGTTATTGGAATTCGATAAAATTGGTATGGTTGAACTCGTATCGGAATGGATGTTCGGATTGCATGAAAATTATGTCGGGTTCCGAGAGGGGGGTCCCGTGTTGACTTTTTGGAATAAAATTTTAAGTCGACGTATTATTATCCGGAATTATTTTTGATGAATTTTAATGAAGTTATACAATTAATTTGGATAGATTTGAGCTGTCCGGAGGTCACTTCAAGCAAGAAGACTACTTTGGAATATCGGCCTAACTTCAAAAAGGTAAGTGTCTTGCTTAACCTCGAGTGGGAAAATTACTTCTTAGGCATCGAGTCTTATGTGCCATTTGTGAAATGTGAAAAGCCGTGTACGCGAGGTGACGAGTACGTATTCGGCTTATATGTGTAAATTTTATTGAGTTAAATTCCTGAGCATATTGTGTGGTAAATTGGGTAATTATTGGTATATATTTAATCATCTAATTGTCGTGCCTAAATCTTTGTGTTTGTTGAATCTGTTGTTATATGACAATTTGATGTGATTGTTACTTGATTATTTATGTAATTCCGTGAATTTGGTTTGATAATTATTGGAATTTAATTTCATTATGGATTTTCCCTCTGCAAATTATTAATTAAATGAGCTTAAGAAGAGGTGTTTATATAATTATTGAAAATTTGAATTTAATGAAGACTTTGCTTTATGTTGAGCAATTTTTATCTCTATTGATAGTTTTTGGGTATTGTACACATTGTGTGGAGCTTTTGGCTATTTGTTGTGAAATTAATTGACTTGGTTATAGCTTTGGAATTTGGTTGTGGCCATTGGGTAAATTGTGATATGAATTGATTTTGTTATGTTGCTGTGATAATTTACTGTATAAATTGTTGTGTTGTGTGAGTTGTTATTTTGGGAAGATAAGGGTGGCATTTCACCGTTGATATTATGTGGTTATAAGGGTGGCATTTTCCTATTGTGTTTATTGGAATATTATCTGGGTGGAGCGATAAGGGTGGCTATATGAGCGATAAGGGTGGCAATAAGAGCGATAAGAGTGGTTATTGGTATTGTCTGGGCGGAGCGATAAGGATGGCTATAGGAGTGATAAGGGTGACAATAGGAGCGATAAGGGTGGCTATTGTCAGGGACGATATGTGATGATGTGGGGTTGTGGTGTTGATAATTTTCATGTGATGTGTGATTTTCTTGTGTTTACTTTTATACCTTATGCAATTTGTCTTGTTGTTGGTAAATTGATAACAATCTGATTTATGGTGAAATTGAGAGCATGAGACTATTGCCAGGTGGTTTATAAAATGAAATGTAGGCACGAGGTACAGTGAGTAAATAATGAGGATATTTGGCACGTGAATTGTCCATGCAGTTGTGATATGAAATGTGGGCACGAGGTGCTGTGATGAAATGATAATGCTAATTGGCATGTGAATTGTCCGTGCAGTTGTGATATGAAATGAGGGCACGAGGTGCCAGGGAAATATGATGATTTAATTATGGTCACGAGGTGCCGTGGAAATATGAAAAAGGGCCGAGACCCGTATTTTTATGATTATGAAATGAGGTATCATATGGTGACTTTTTAATTGAAAGAATTATATTCAAAATATTTATTTGGAAGGATTTTTACTTAGAAAGTATTATATGAAAGATATTTATTTGAAGAAATTATATTTGAAAAGGTTTATTGAAAGAATTATATTTGAAAAATAATTATTTGAGAAAATTATATTTGAAAGAGAGTTATCTGGAAGAATTATATGTGAAAGATATTTATTTGAAGGACTTGATTTAATTAGGTGTAATTGTGTTTATTAATTGTTGAGTGATATTAATGGTATTCTTGTTGTCTGTTGTGCATATCACTAGTTGTTTTATCCTGCCCTTATTATTATTTATTTCCTATTATTTTGTATATTATATTGCACAGGTTATTAGACTAGTGAGTGTCTTGACTGTACCTCGTCTCTACTCCATTAAGGTTAGTCTTGATACTTACTGGGTACCGACCGTAGTTTACTCATACTACACTTCTGCACATTTTTGTGTAGAGCCAGGTATTGGAGACATCGGACTTGAGAAGTGTTAAAGCGGGATCGTAAGGATTCAAGGTAGAGCTGCTTGGTCGTCGCAGTCCCTTGGAGTCTTTTCATTTTATTGTACTTTTAATTTTAATCACACAATATTGTATATTCGGTCCTCGTGATCATTCCATGTATTCAGTTAGAGTTCGTGACTTAGTACTACCAGTCTTGGGAGGCTGTACATTCATATTTGTTCCGCTGTTAGTTTTGGTTACTTATTTAATTAAAATAAATGGCTCCAAAAATGTAATTGAAATCGGCTTACCTAGTCTTAGAGACTAGGTGCCATCACGACGCCTGTGGTGGGATTTTGGGTCGTGACAGTAGGCTATGCTGCTATGCTGCGTAGGCTACGCTACTATGCTGCGTAGGCTACTCAAGACTCGCGTTGCTGTTCTGCCATCCTTTAGTAAACAGGTCATAACTTCTTTTAGGAATCTCCAAATGACAAACAGTTTAAAGCATTAGAAACTAGACACATAGACCTTTCTTTTGATAAGTTATACACCATATAGCTCTTCATATCTTGAGAGTTATGCTCATTTGAAATTAGGTCTTGTGCGAACTCACTTGAAACTTTATCCCATCATATAATTTTCAACTTGACTTAGACTTAGAGCTCTTCTTAGACCATAAACCATTATTAATGCACCTAATACATAAATATTATCATGATCAATTGATATCATTCAAATTATCAGTCTTGTTCATACCCGAAGTAATATAATTAGCACCTGCCAATCTCCTTAATGGTCTTAAAACTCTTCAAAGTTTTTCAGAGTGTTACACATAGTTAAGTGACTTTGTTGTTATAAAAGAAAGAAAAGAAAAGCTGGAAATTTGGCGATTTCGGTCGGCAGGGGAAAATTTGATATCGGGGTCAGAATGGATTTCCGGAAGTTAGAGTAGGTTCGTGGTATCATTTGCGACGTGTGTGTAAAATTTGAGGTCATTCAGACGTGGTTTGGTAGGATTCAGCATCGTTTGTGGAATTCGAAAGTTTAGAAGTTTTTAGGCTTGAATTCGGGGGTAATTTGGTGTTTTGATTTTGTTTTGAGTGTTTTGAAGGTTTAACTAAGTTTGTATGTTGATATATGACTTTTTGGTATGTTTGGTTGAGGTCCCGAGGGGCTCGGAGTAAGTCCGGGTGGTTAACGGATTGTTTGAAGTTGGAAAATATAGCTGAAGCTGTTGCTACTGGTATTTTCGCACCTGCGGAGGAGGGAGCCGCATGTGCGAGGTCGCAGGCACGCGTGGGAGTTCGCGGGTGCGGACAGTGTTGAGGTAGGCTGGGTACGTAGGATAGGTCGCATCTGCGAGTCCACAAATACGGATAGGTGCCCGCAGAAGCGGAAGTGAGGAGGTCATGCAGTGGCCACAGGTGCGAGGTCTTTTCCGCACCTGCGTGGTCGCAGATGCGGATATGGAGCGCAGGTGCGAAGTTGGGGGTTTTATTGCTTTTTTCGCAGGTGCGGAGGTTCTTGCGCAGATGCAGCAACGCAGGTGCGAAAGACCTGGGCAGAAACTATAAATTGAACACTTCGCGAATTTTGGTTCATTTCTACCATTTTCAAGTCGGGTTTTGGAGCTTTTGGAGTGATATTTGAAGGAGATTCAAGGGTATCCACTGATGTAAGTTGCTTGAGCTCTATTATCATTAGCTATGGTATTTTTCCGTTAATTTCTCACCTAATTACTAGGATTTTGGAGTGAAATAGGGGGTTAGGGCTTGGAATTTTGGAGAGAGAAATTTGGGGATTTGAGGGACCATATGAGGTCGGATTTTGATGAATTTAGTATGGGTAGAATCGGGAGTGAATGTGATTTCGGATTTTATAACTTTTGTCGGATGTCGAGACATGGGCCCGGGGGCCGGGTTTGAGTGAATTTCGGGATTTGGCCTATAATTGGTATTTTCCTTGTGGGATTTATTCCTTTAGCTCATATTGATTGTATCTTATTGCTCGTTACTAGATTGGGGTCATTTGGAGGCCGGTTCGAGAGGAAAGAGCATTCCGGAGTAGGAGTTCTACACTGTTGAGGTAAGTAACCGTTTTAAATGTGATTTTGAGGGTATAAAACCCGGAGTTTGGTATGATGTGACTCTTTGGAGGTGGTACCCATGCTAGGTGACGGACGTGTAGGTGTACGCTGTGAGGGATTGAGACTTGGTCCGTCCCAGGAGACTGTGATGTCTAATAGCCTATAATTGTGTTTATATGCATTTCTCTCTACTAGAACTTGGCTACTTTCATGTTAGAAATCATGCTTAGGCTATATTCCTGCTCATGGTAGTTATACTCAGTCATAGTGATTCCTGTACATGTTTACCTCAGTCTCTGTTATTTATTTTCCCTGATGATATACTGTAACACTTTGATTTGGGCAGTGTTCCTTTTCTTTATTGAGAGATGTGAGACTCGAAAGGTTCATGACTAAGTAAGGCCGAGGGCCTGGTTGTGAGGTAGTGTTATATGGCACGTGAGTTGTCTGTGCAGATCCTTATGTTTATACTATGGCACGTGAGTTGTCCGTGCGGATTCAGATATGATATTATAGCACGTGAGTTGTCCGTGCAGCACGTGAGTTGTCCGTGCGGATTAGCGCTTGGGCTATAGGAGCCCTTCATAAGTCTAAATACCCCCCAGTGAGCACAGGTACCTATTGAGAGTGTGTATTGACGGTTGAGAGCCGAAAGCGTGAGCTGTTGAGATGGGTTGAGTGACTGCTGCCTTGAGAGGCTGTACTTGCTTTTATTTATTATTGCACTTAGTTGTTATCTGTTATTGTTGTGAAATTTCTGTAAGATTCATATCTGTTTTACATGAGCATGAACTGATTTGGCTTATAGCACAGGATTTGAAAGCATGTTCACTCTTTACTGAAAACTTTTAAAATGAACTGTACTATATAGCTCATCACTGCTTCTCAGTTCCTTATTTATTTCTGTTACTTGCTGAGTTGGTTGTACCCATGCTACACCCTGCACTCCATGTGCAGATCCAGGTGTGTCTGAGCACGAAGATTGTTGAGTCCAGGCCTGCTTGAGTTTCGGAGACTGCAAGGTAGCTGCCAGCGTCTGCAGGACCTTGTTACTCCTTCCATATTTCTTTCCGTTTTGTACCGATATTTAGACGTTGATTGTAATAGTTTTAAATACTTAGACGCTCATGACTAGTGATACCCCGATGTTTGGGGCTGGTTTCTGCATTTTGATTCTATATTGAGTTCAACTTTGATTTTTATGAAAACAATTCTTGATATGGAAAGCTTTACTTTACTTTTATATTTAGTTTGGAAGTATTTTTGGGAAGGTCGGCTTGCCTAGTACCACCAATAAGCGCCATTATGACGGGTTAGGTTTTGGGTTGTGACACCCGTCAAGTTGCTCCACGCGTGTTAAACTTTTAGAAAAGACCAAAGTAGCCCTTGGTAAGCAGGCATGACGACTCTGACCTGCTTCCCAAGCGCCTGCTATATAGTAGTAAAAAAAGTAAAGTAATATGTATTAGCAAAAAAAAAAGTAAAGTAATATGTTGAAATCTTGCTTTGTGAATATATAACCATTGAGATTAGATTCTAGATATGACATACATAAAATTTGGGTTTTCAGAACAATTATGTTATCATGTTATCAGCAACTATAGAATTAAACAATCAGCTTGACACTAAAGATACCTCACATATTAAAGTATTTGATATGTGACCAAATATAACTATTGATCAAAAGAATCAATTATTATGCAAGGTGGACAACTTAAAATTATGGTCAGTAAGTATATATTATTGCCACTTTTAACTACTAGAAATTGGGCCTATATACTAATTCTAAATTCATTATAGTAGATGACAAGGCCGTTATTCATTTGTCATTTCCCCTAAACTCAGAACACAAAATCTCTCTGTGTAAATCTATATGACAAAAGAATAATGGCGGATAATCAAAATCAAGATACTCCATATGTTTATGTCCACTGTGAGGACAAATATTTTTCTCGTCTCAGTGGAATCACAACGCACAACAGAATTCATCACCGGCATAATCTCTACTGATGTGATTAAATTCACTGTGAGAGCGTGTTTCGCTGGCCTGTCGACATGGCCATCATAAGGAAGAAGTATATGGTCACTCTGTCTAAGGTTTCTTTACCCTATCTAAAAGTTTAGTTTCGGTTTATGTTTTCCCTATTTATTTTTCTTAAGCCTGTAATAAACTAAATCAAACATGGACGGAACTGGTGTATCCAAAAATGTTGTCTCATCTCACATATAATCGTTGATTCCTGGTGAAAGTATCTGCTTTGCATGTGTGCCTCCTCTGGTCGTAGCATCTGGAATTGATGAGCGGACCCTAAAGCGTGAAGGGTTCATACAGGTTTTACCGTATCTTGAAGGGATTTCAGCATTTACAAGGAAAAGTCCCTCATTATTGTTAATGTTGCATCATTGAGTGGCCTGACACACTCAAATTATATTAACATGTCTGGGTTAAACAAGAACTACAAAAGTCAAAGTTTGGAGATTTTTGCGTTTCCTTGTGACAGGTTTGTTGCAGAGAAGCCTGAAAGCATTGAAGATATTCACTATATAAATGTTCATAATAGTATTAAGGGGACTTTTCTCCAAATTCTTTGATGACAAAGAGGTAAATATGCTCCATGGTTACTCTCCAACCATTGCTCTATCAAACATCGAGAATGACATAAAAAAACCCTCTTGGAGATTGCTTAAGCTTTGGATTCGCCTGTTGTTCTACATTTTGGTTAGAAACAATGAAGTGATATTGTTGTAAATATAAGCATCATCTTGATATAAATTTGTTTTTGTTTTGCATCTAAGTCATTTGTTGCTGGTATAACTCTAATGACATGCTTGCAATAGATCTATTGCTTCGATTTAGGGTCGACCTTCTAGTCTAGTTGTTTCACGATATACTTTTTGCATTTGTTTCATTGCAACATGTAAAGAATCATTGTTAATTTAGGTGTATCTATTGCAATAGTTTTTTATTATCTACTACAACAGTTAATATAGTCAAATGAAAATATTTTCAACTCGGTACACTATCATTTTATGCCAGGGTTAGAGATAATATTGCAACAATTAAAATGTGTAATTACAACAGTCTTTATTGCTATTGAAATTATGCCAGGGTTCGAGATAATATTGCAACAATTTAAATGAGTAATTGCAAGTCTTTATTGCTATTGCACAGTTTTACGATACTATTGCAACTATCTAACATCATGTTTGGCGGAACTTCTCAAAACCTAGAAGTACTTTTTTTCATAGTTGAAATGTTTGGCCAAGCTTTTTGAAAGAAAAAAATATTTTTGAGGAGAAACAAAAATATTTTTTGAGAAGCGGAAAAAAATAGTTTATCTCCAAAAGCACTTTTTTGAAAAGCACTTTTAAGAAAAATACACTTAAAAACACTTTTTAAAAGCTTGGCCAAATACTAATTACTGCTCATAAGTGTTTTTTAAATTAATTAGCCAAACACAAACTTTCTCACCAAAAGTACTTTTGAGAAAAATATTTTTCAAAATAAGCAGATTTAGAAACTTGACCAAACATGCTATAAATGGGGAGAAATTCAAAAATAATCAGATTTACAAATGGTAATTGAAAAATAGCCACAATTTTAAAAGTAATCGAAATTTAGCCACTTTTCATGTAAAGATAAATCTGAACGAAAATATGTTCAAAATCCGGAAAATATTCCAGCATAATATACAATAGTTCCTGTATAATATACTGGAACTCCAGTGTAATATGCTGGAGTTCCAGTATAATATACCGGTCCAACATAATATAATGCAAGTTCATACACATGTGCTCCAATCTCCAGTATATTATGCTGGAACTTTTCGCGTGTTGAAGTTCCAGCATAATATGCTGGAAGTTCATACACAGGTATACCAATCTCCAGTATATTATGTGGGACCGGTCCGTGTTGGAGCAAAATAGTGACTATTTTTTAATAACTTTACAAACAGTGATTATTTTTTAATTATTTTTTAATTATCAGTCCGAAAAGTGACACGTGCTATTTTTTCTATAAATGGGATGTTGTAACCCATTCAAGAAAACTGCTGCAACGACTTTTATTTCATAGTGCGACACTAATATTTTAGAAAATAGTGCGGTATTTTTAACTCATTTAGTTTTGGTTTACAGAAAGAAGCTCTCGAATATTGTGATAAACAATACTCCATCCATTTCAAAAATATTTTCTTAATTTGACTTGACACAAATTTTAATAAAAAAGGGGAAGCTTTTGAGATATATGATCTTAAATAAGTCATAACATTTGTGTGACTGTAAAACTTTGATACTTTTTAAAATATGTCAATATTTTTTAAACGAACTAATAAGAAAATAATGCCAATTTTTTTTAAAAATGAGGGAGCAATTGGAGCATAAAGCCAACACAATTTGTTGCCCTCCAAACAAAATTAATTGCAAACCTAGAAATTCATTTTATGTTTAATTTTGTATACCTAGAAATTCATTTTATGTATAATTTTGTATAACTTAGGGATCAATTAAGGATTTTGATGTAATCTATACAATTATATAAAGCAGGGCAATACAAATCTGACGTGGCATCTCTAAATGCCAGGGTTTCTATTTATCTCTTTTTTTAGAGTTTTGCCTTTTTTAATGAAGAAAAAATAAATTCCTGCAGTTGTAACCGATGGAACTTACAAGGCAAATAACCCCAACAGTCGCTTCTCCTACATTCCTTCATAACAGTCCCTTACTCTTAATTATCATACTTGCTTTCTCTTCATCCTCTGTTTTATAGTATTCTCCGTCTTTCCCAATTGCCACAGAGGAGTACTTTCTCTTAATTCCCAAGGTAAATCTTTTTTATGATTTTGGAACATATCATGTTTAGTTTTGTTTTCTCTGTGTTCTACCTAAAAGATGAAGGTGTCTCTATTATTATGTACTCCCAATTCCCAATTTTAATATTTGTCTTTTTGTTATTCAACTTCTGTAATATTTCACAAAATCTTTAACAGTTGCTTTTGATTCTTTTTGGGCATTGGACTTTTTAGTTTCCATTATCTCCACTATTCTTTCTACATAAATTTTGTGGTGGTTGATTAGTTTTTCATTTGATTAGTGCTAATTAGTATTTGGATCTTTTATATTACCTGTCATGCTATATTTGATTGTTCCTGCCTAAGGCTTTGAAAACAGTCTCTACAGTGTAATGACCCGATCGGTCATTTTGAGCATTTACGCTCCTTTCAATTATTTGAAGTCTTGAATAACGTCATATGATGTATTATGACGTGTATGAATCGTCGGTTTTGTTTTCAGGTGTTTCAGAATATGTTCAGAAGAATGAATTCCAAGTTGGAAGCCTTAAGTTGAAAGAATTGACCAAATTTGACTTTTTAGTATTCGACCTCAAATCGAAATTTTGATTATTCCGTTAGGTCCGGATGGTGATTTTGGACTTGTGTGTATGCCCGAAATTTAATTTGGATATTTTTAGAATGTTCCGACATCGTTTTTTCAAACTTAAGTGGCACCACATCAAGCAAATGAGCTCCAAATTCAGTTTTGATTGAAGCATTAGATCCATATTGAAATTACGGAGGCATAGTAAAAAGAATCGTCGAATTCAGACATCGTGTGAGAGAGTTATAATCATTTCTGTGTCAGAAAAGATTGTTTGTAGAGGCAAATCGCAGGTATTAAATGCGATTTATAAATCTCAGGTGTCAAATGCGACTTGCCTAGACATATTCTAAAATGAGGGTTTCAGCCATTTTTAACACATTTCGAGTTATGAAGCTCGGATTGAAGCGATTTTCACTATATGGATTGGGGCAAGTGATTCTAACTCGGTTTTGGTTAAATTACACGAATCTATTATTGTTTTTATTAACAAATTAGTGTTTTGGGTTGAAAATGATAGAAAAATTCATACACTTTAATTGAGGATTTGAAAACCGAGTTGTGATCGAATTTGTGTAATTTTGTCATGGTTGGACTCGTGGTTGAATGAGGGTTTGAATTTTATAATTTTTGTCGGATTCCTACCAGTCCAGGAGCATGAGAATCTTATTTCATTTAGCTTATACGTATATACCTGTTTAAATGCTCCCATATGATAGGTTTGGACTGGAGGCGTGGGACTATATCGGGCTGATTATGTTATGGCATATGAGTTGTCTGTGTTGTTGATGTTAATGTGAGCTCTAGGAGAGCTGGCTACCGTTATTAGATTCGTGTGCCTTGGTTCTACTATGTATGATGAGCTTATAGAATTGTAGTTGTGGTGGTACTTATTGAACTTGCAATACGGTTCTCTACTTTGAGACATCTTCTATTTTGGGTACAGGGTTGCGCAGTTGTGGCTTGAGTTGTATTGGTATGACAAGTCAGTGGAATAATTGTTTTCAATAATATATGGTCATTGGACCTAGAATGGGTACTATCAGATTTTATTACGGTATATTGGGAGGATAATATTGAAATTCTGGTTGGGGCAAGAAAGCTCCATGACTTGTTGTTTTGATAAAGGGTTATAAGATTCCACGTGCTTCTTTCATTATCAGTAGTGTACGAATGTTTTAGAATGAAGTTTTATTTGATATGGGGTTTAATACCAATACCGGGTTAGTTTTGAGTAGTTACTGTGATCGAGAATGGTGCTGCGAGTATGTGAGTTGTGTAGTATGTTATGCGATTGTATCTGGAGTTATGGCTATGGCTTGATACCGTTTGTTCAGACTTATACAGTATATAAATGTGAGATTCGGGTCTTAAAAAAGAAATTCTGAATGTTGGAAACGTAATTCCAAGGTTTATGGGCTAAGGCTGAAGTAATGATCTTCAATTACGTATTATTGTCAGGCTTATATGGAATAAGGTGGCGTGGGATCACCCCCGGGTATATGAGTGATAAGATGGAATAGTGATGTGATGGTTTGGAAACAACTCTTGGCACGTTCGAGGACGAACATATATTTTAGTGGGGGAGAATGTAACGACCCGACCGGTCGTTTTGAGTATTACAACATGTTTTTCCATTTACTGCTCAATTTATGTGTTATAGTTGTTATGTGACTCGCCGGGGTGATTGGTTCGGGTCCGGTGAGGTTTTGAAATGAATTGGAACACTTACTTTCAAGGTTTAAAGCTTAGGTTAAAATAGTGACCGGATGTCGACTTATTTGTAAACGACCCCGGAATAGATTTTTGATGATTCCAATAGCTCCGTATGATAATTTTGGACTTAGGAGCGTGTCCGAAAAACTTTTTGAAAGCACGTAGCTAAATTAGGCTTGAAATGGCTAAAATATAAATTTAAGTTTGGAAGATTTATCGGGGAGTGGACTTTTTGATATCGGGGCCGGAGTCCGATTCTAAAAATTAGAATACCTCCATTATGTCATTTATGACTTGTTTGTAAAATTTGAGGTCAATCGGACTTGATTTGATAGGTTCGGCATTGAAGGTAGATGTTGGAAATTGTTAGTTTTTCATTAGGCTTGCATTGGAGTGCGATTTGTATTTTTGATATTATTTGATGTGATTTGAGGGCTCGACTAAGTTCGTATCGTGTTTTAGGACTTGTTGGTATATTTGAACGGGATTCCGAGTGGCTCGGTGAGTTTCAGGGTGAGTTTTGAGCGAGTCCACGTATTTCGGCACTCTAATGTTGTTCTAGAACTTTTGGAAGTACAGGGGCACATTTTTTAGTGTTGAGGCAAAGAAAAAGTGCAGACCGCACAATTCTTCTCGGGGCCGCATTTCAGGGGGTTTGCAGATTCGATGGTCCAACTTCGGAAGCTTATATATTTTAATCTACAAGGAATTTGGAGATACTTGAAAAACAAAAGTTGTAGCCCTTTGAATCTAGTTTCCAGATAGGTATACCATTAATCATTTGGACATTTGTAGAGAACGTTATGGTCCATTTATTGAAGCCTAGTGGTGAAGAGCCGCTGAAGTGCGGCCGCACAATTTGGAGTGCGACCGCAACACCTGGGGTGTGTGACCGCACAAGAAAATGTGCGGTCAGCACATTGGGAGATCAGACGTGGTACTATATAACAGAGGGTTAGGGTATTATTTCACATTTAGACGTTGGGAGCTCGGTTTGTGACGATTGTTTGTGGATTTTTCAAGAAATTCATTGGGGTAAGTGATTCTAACTCAGATTTGGTTAATATATATGAATATATCATTGTTTTCATCATTTATTTAGTAGTTTGAGATGGAAATTTGGGGAAAACTGTAGAAATTTTATAAAATGAATTTTTTGTATTTGAATGTCGATCCGAAGTCAGATTTGAGTGAAACTAGTATGGTTGGACTCGTAATTGAATGGGTTGTCGGATTTTGTAAGTTTCATCGGATTCCGAGATGTGGGCCCCACGGGTGACTTCTGGGTGCAATTTTAGATTTTTATTGGAAAATTAGTATTTTCATATGGAATTAATTTCTATAATTTGTATTGATTGAATCGAATTAATTATGACTAGATTCGAGGCATTCGGAGACCAATTTGCAAGGCAAAGGCATATCGGAGTAGAGAATTACACGGTTTGAGGTAAGTAACATTTCTAAACTTGGTTCGGAAGGTATGAATCCCTAAATGTTGTGTTATATCAATTGTATGAGGTGACGCACATGCTAGGTGACGAGCGTGTGGGCGTTCACTATAGAAATTGTGACTTAAATAAATACTGTGGTGTTGTAAAATTAAAAAATTATGTTATTACCCGCGTATCCTCCACGTGTTACAGAAATTGAGCTGAGGCTCGTATTAAAGACCATGTTTAGGCTACGTGCCGATATTTTGGGACCCATAAGGTCGTGTTGCCGTTGAATTAATTATTTTAAAATATACATTTCATACTCAGTCATGCTCATCCATTGTGAGGATATTTATGGGATCGGAGCTGCCCGCCTGCAGCAGGCTATATCGGCTTTATATATATTATTATTAATATGGGATCGTGATGCACGCTGCAGCAGGCCTTATAGGCTTTACTATTATATTGATCGGGGCTGCCCTCATGCAGCAGGACTTATAGACTACACTATTATATGGATCGGGGTTGCCCGCCTGCAGCAGGCCTTATATGCTTTATTATTATACGGATCGGGACTGCCTGTCTACAACAGGCTATATCGGCTTTATATCACGCTTGGGCTGAAGGAGACCCTCCGGAGTCTGTACACACTCCTAGTGAGCGTAGATGATTATATATTCGGGATGGACTTGCCTTACTTATTTATATTGTGATGAATTTCCCAAGACATGGATCTTGTCCGTATCATTTATATTTGGGGCTAAATTACCCAAGGCTGGATTGGCCTTATATGGTACTGAGTGACTGATTGTTAGTCGATGTGTACATATATACGAGATGGAATATCCCTGGGCCGGATTGGCCATAAACAGTACCGAGTGACCAAATGATTTATGACCAGTATTACATGAGGTCTTTCCACTAAGATGTCATATTCCTCATATCATGCAATATTGATCTATTTCACTTGTACTAAGTTTAACTGTTGAACTTGAAAGCATGCCTACATTTCTGTACCATTATTTATACTGGACTGTACCTGCGGAGCTTGTCACTACTTTCAGCCCGGAGGTTAGTCTTGTTACTTATTGAGTTAGTTGTACTCATACTACATTCTGCACCTTGTGTGCAGATCCAGGTGCTTTCGGACACAACAACTATTAGATCTCAGAGTGCTATCAGTTGGAGACAATCAAGGTAGTTGCCTGGAGTCCGATGACCTTGTCTCTCTTTCTTTCAGTTATTGTACTGTTATATACTTTCAGATAATATTTTTATCAGTCAGACTTTGTATTCATATTAGATGCTCATGTATTCAGTGACACCGGGTTTGGGAGTATTTATATCTATATTGTGAGATTTCTTTCGCTGAATTTAAATATTATATTTTCAAACTTAAATAAATAATGGTTTATTAAGGTTGTGAGCTTGCTAAGTATTGAGATAAGCGCCATCACGACAGGTTAGAATTTTGGGTCGTGACGCTTTGCGGCTGAACTATTGGCTTGTAGCTATCCTCCATGAGGATTTTGTGTGCACGAATAGCCGGACTAATCCCTTTAATATATTCTATAGTCCACCCCAAGGCTCCTTTGTGTGCTTTCAATACTTTAATCAAACTATTTTCTTGTTCTGTAGTAAGAGAAGATGAAATAATTACTGAAAATAATTCTTGCTCAAGATAAGCATATTTCAAATGAGAAGGAAGAGTTTTAAGTTTAATTTTTGATTGAACTTCTTCGGATTTCATCTCTTCTACCTCTGAATCTTTGTCCAATATTTCAGCTTCTCTTCTGATGGTGGGATCATCGTCCTGTGTGGTGCCTGATTTGATCAAGCATCTTTCCATTGAATCTGGAATTAATTATCATCTTTGAATTTATTTGTAAGATAACTAATCATGTCAATTGAAAAATATGAAGATGGTGTTTCATCTCCTAAATATCTTAGTATCTTTTGCATTTCAAAGATGACTCTTTCTTCATCAACTCTCAAAATTAGTTGTCCTTGATGAACATCTATAATTGCTCTTCCTGTAGCAAGAAGTGGTCTTCCTAAAATTATTGGTTTATTTGGGCATTCTTTCATTTCAAGCACTATAAAATCTATAGGGAAAATAAACTGAAGAGAAACACTTGTGTCTTTCATTTCACCAAGATCTAACTTTTTAAAGATAGAAAATGGCATCAAATTTATTGAAGCTCTAGAATCACAAAGTGCTTTTTCAAAATATACTCCTCCGAAAGTGCATGAAATTGTAAAATTGTCCGGTCACTAAGTTTTTGTGGTAGCTTATTTTGAAGTATAGCATTACATTTTTCTGTAAGCTTTACCACAAAAAATTCCTCTAATTTTCTTTTACTTGACAAAATTTTCTTTAAAAATTTACATATGAAGGCATTTGTAACAAAGTATCAGTGAAAGGAATATTGATGTGAATTTATTTTAAAATCTCCAAAAGTTTTGCAAATTGGCTGACAAGCTTTTCTCTTTTCATTTTTTGTGGAAAGGAAATTGTCACAGGGAGAGGAGTCAATTTTTCAATATTTTTTCCTTCTTTTTTCTTGACTTCTTTCTCTTCTGATGGTTCAAAGGGTGTTTCAACATTCTTACCCTTGTCTACCTGTTGTCCTGATCGGTCTGCATAGGGTTTATCCTGCTCCTTACTTGACCATAAGGTGATGTCTTTAAGGTGCTCTTTTGGATTTTTTTTTTTTTATGTATTACTTGGTAAGGGACCTTGAATCTTTTCTGACATAAGAGTTGCTAGTTGGCTCAATTGAATTTCTAAATTTTTAAAGGCAGAATTCTGACTCTCCATCTTTTTATCAATGGCCTTAATGTACTTGTACATAAGGTCATCAAGACTTCGATTAGCTTGTTGAGGCCTTTGTTGATATGGGGCTTCTTGTTGGTAAGGTTTAAAATTTAATTACCCTCAGTTTTGATTCTGATATCCGATCGGACATTGTACAGGTTGCTTCTGAAAGTTTTGAGAGTTCTCGACACCATTTGGATTGCTCCACTGAAATCTTAGATGTTTATGTTCCATTGGACTTCCAAAAAGGTAAGATTTGTAGCCGATAATATTGACTTGTTCATCATTTTGATGGATTGCTTGGCATTCATGGTTTAAATGATTTCCTCCACACATGTCACAAACTTCAGACTGGTTTGGTTGTTGTGTATTCACCTGAAAAGATTCAAACTTTTGTTCCAAAGAAATAATCTGTTGTGTTAGTATATTTAAAGCATCTGCCTGATTTACTGTAGCAGCCTTCTTGATAATTACACACTCAGATGACTATTGGATGGCATTCTCAGAAATTTTATTCAACAATTGCAATGCTTCCTCTGTGATTTTTCCCATTAGAGAACCTCCAGCAGCTGCATCTATCACATTTTTGAAAGAGGGTTTTAGCCCGTGATAAAAAATATACAATTGCATATGTTCAGAAATGTCATGGTGTGGACATTTTTTTAACATTGCCTTTAACCTTTCCCAAGCTTGATAAACTGACTCTGTATCAGTCTGCAATAAATTAGATATGTCTTGTCTTAACTTTGTAGTTTTAGCAGCGAAAAAGTATTTATTTAAAAATTTCCGAGTCATTTGGTCCCATGTGGTAATTGATCCTTGAGGAAAACTTCGCAACCAAGTCTTAGCATCTCCTTTAAAGAAAAAGAAAATAGCCTTAACCTGATTGCTTCAGGGGATACTCTATTATACTTAGCAGTTTCAACTAGTTCCAGAAAATCAATTAAATGACTATGTGGAACTTTACTTGAATCTCCAGTAAAGAAACAAGATTGTTGGATCATTGAATCAGGCCGGTCCTTATTTCAAGGTTGTTGGCTGCCACTGGGGGCTTCCTGACACTAGATTCACAGTTGAAGTGGTCTGGTCTAGCATAATCCCTTAGGATTCTGTTTGCTGGCTTTGTCGCCACTTCATCAAATTGATCCTCTATTTGGACTGGCGGTGGCACACCATGTGGGTTGTTATTTTCTACTTTCTGATTCTCCATTCCTTCACAAGCTATTGGTTGAGAAGACCTTTGTCCTTTCCTGCGCGATTGAAGAGATCTTTCAATTTCAGGATCGTAACTTGCCAACTCTTTCGTAGAAGTGCGGGTCATAAACTATTTGTATTTCATTAAGCAAAGAAAATTAGTTCCTAAAGTAATAATAGCAATAAATAATAATAATAATAATAATAATAATAACAATAAAAAAAATTAAATTAAATTAAAAAAAATTACAAAGTTGATAAACAAAATAGGTGTTAAAGCAAAAAGTATTAGTACAATAAATTTATTATTTATACCACACTTGAAATAAAACAGATATATAAAAATGACGCAACAAGTAAACCGTGACAAGAAAATATAATATTATTCAAAGTGATAGTGTTAATACTCATGATAGTATCTAAAGTTGCAACTATAATATATGTATAGTGTGTGAGACTGTGAAAGTATTGATTATAATGCTTCTTTTTTTTTTTTGTTAACAAAATACTGACAATAGTCTAATTGTAGTAGATATACTAAGGGATTTAATAAAAATAGTTGGTAGTAGTTATAATGAGAAAGAAAAATAAAACAGTACTATTACTATAATTATTATTGAGTCGGAAAACGTTATTATTAATATAAAAGTAATAGTTAAGTGCAATTTTAGGAAACACCGATAAAAAAAGAAAAATATTATTATAATAAGTTCTCAAATTAGTAATAAAATATTTAATCAGAAGTAGATATACGCCAATCCCCGGCAACAACACCAAAAATTTGACGAGGCCAATGCGTATAAGATTTTGCTACTCGTACTCTGTCAAATTCTAGTATAGTTTATGATATCATCCCACATAGATTGGAGAATCTAGCTACAAACTTATAATATTCTTACTACTATTTGGGAGAATCAAATTGATGAAGTGTTGTTTGATGAAAATTTAAATTGCTTAAGTTGAAACAAAATAACTTTCGGAAGATTTATATTTAAAAAGAGTTGGGAATCATTGAATTCACTCGATAACGTGATAATAATAAAATCTTAGCTTCTACATGTATTTCTCTTAGGAATAACTGCTTATTGCTAATACAATTATATTTTACTCACTAAGAAATAATTAATTAATAACACTACGCGAGGTTATGTAAATCAATTGATATATGACTCGTGACGATTAAACTAAAATAATTTTCTTGCCCGAATTGTGCTAAAAGATAGCAAAAATCTCTTGCGATTACTTTTTACTAAAAATCAACAATCTTGCCAACTACAACTCCTCCTTAAAGAATTAGAATGGAAGTAAGCAAGATTATAGACTTGGTATGATAGCTTCATAAGAATTATTCTCACTTTATTATTTTACCCAATAGTTATCATATATTAATTTTATTTCGTAAGAATTATAAAATTGACATACAACTAACTTTGGAGAATAAATAGATAAAAGTGATAATAATTAATTAAAACTAGTATTCCAGCACAATATAGAAATATAAGTAGAAAGTTTCAGGTCAAGCATGTAGTAAAATTGAGATTAATATTATAACGATATCGAGCTTCATCAACTATCCCAACAAAAGAGATTACTCCATTATGGAGTATTTAAATCTCGCAAATAAAGAAATTCTTAAAATACTATCAATACTCTTAGAAAATCCAAAAACTACAAGAGGAAAGTGAAATAGATAAAGAAAGAAGCAAAGACCAAAGCTAGAGAAAAAGTTGCTAATTGCCATGTCTCTTCTCCCCTTCAACACAAATATATACTATTTATAGAAATCAAATCCCATAAGGTGTCATGTTGTCTCATGCTTCTTTTGCCATGATGCCTCGTGCTTCTTTTGCCATGATGCCTCGTGCTTATTTTACTATGATGCCTCATGATATCTTTTTATTCCTTTATTTGCTTTATCATACTATTTTTATTTCCTGCAAAATACTATTAAAAAATACATAGAATTGACATATTATATATATATATATATATATATATATATATATATATATATATATATATATATATTATTTAAAAGAATTTATTTTCAAGTATATAATATATGAATATTTTATAGTCATCAGAAGGGCACACTGTGTTTTGACTTACGAATGTTTTGTTGGTATTGCAGTATTCGCCTGGTTGATTGACTGCTGATATTTAAATTTTTTGCTATGCGGTACAAAAGAATTATAGAATTATTCCTCGTGGGATGATCGTGCATGAAAGATGTGCTAGTCATCCGAGTGCTGGAGTTAGGACCAGTCACAGCGATTCATGTGTTCTATGAATTCGAAGACTGGGAGTTCTCAGAAGCATATTGTTTCAGGGTTGCGGCCTGTTTGAAGTGAGTATTTTATTTAAACTCAGTGGAGGCACTAGTTGTGTTAATTATTTGTGATAGCTATGTGCTATGAGTGTGCATATATGTGAGGTTTGAGCCCATGTGCAGGCATCAGGGCAAGTATTCATACTCTGAAGAATGCTTAAGCAATGATATGCCTAGAGTTGACTGATAAGCGTAAGGATATAACGTTTCTCGTATTCGTACCTTTGTTGAGAATTATCTGGTCTATACTTGAGGTTACTAAGAGGCTAATTCCCTGAATAAATTTGGTAGTTACTATTTCTACGTTAACTTACCGATTTGAGTTGTGATAGCACACTTTGCACATGCCTACTCTATGGCGTGTTAATTATACCAGTACATGAGCATAAAAGTCTTATTTCAGTTATCATATACATATATATTTGTTTTATTGCTCCTGTATGATTTGCTTGGACTGGAGGCCTATGACCATGGCAGGCCGATTATGTTATTGGCACATGAGTAGTCCGTGCGGATCCATATACTGATATTATTGGCACGTTAGTTGTCCGTGCGGTTGATGTTAATGTGAGCTATAATAGAGCTGGTTACCGTCATTTTTTATGTGTCTTGGTTCTACTATGTATGATGAGATCATAGCATTGCGGTTGTGGTGGTTCTAGTTGAACTTGCGAAACAATTCTCTTCTTTGAGATATTTTTCATTTTTGGGTGCACGGATTGCACAATTTGTAGCTTGAGTTATATTAGTATGGCGTGTCTATGGAATAGTTGTGTTTGATAATATAAGGTCATTGGACCTAGAATAGATACTATCAAATTTGATCACGGTATATTTCGGAGGATGATATCGAAAGTCGGCTTAGAAAGTGATTATGGTTCTGGTTGGGGCAAGAGAGCTCCATGACTAGTTTATCTGATGAGTGGTTATGAGTTTTTGAGTGTTTCTTTCATTATCGGCAGTGTACAAAGGTTTTGAACGAGGATTTATCTAATATGAGGTTTATCACCGGTATCAGGTTTGTTTTTAAGCAGCTACGGTGATTAGAAAATTATTATGAATATGCGAGTTGTGTGGTATATTGTGTGATTGGGGTTATGGCGATGGCTTGATACATCTTGTTCAGACTCACACAGTGTGTAGATATGAGATTCGGGTCATGAAAAGAATTCTGGATGTTAGAAATTGGGCTCTAAGTTTTTGTGCTAAGGTTAAATTAATGATTTTCAGTTTTGTTGTGTTGCCAGGCCTATATGGAATAGGGTGACGTGGTATCTATCACGACCTAAAATCCAACTAGCTGTGATGGAATGTAGCTCAACCCACTAGGTAAGACAGTTAATAATAAACCAGTTCAAATGATATTTATTAGGAGAAGGAATGAAAATACAACTGAACTGTTATACAAGAATTCCCAAGGATTGGTAGTACAAATCATGGGCTTCTAACTGGTGGATTTCAAGATGCCAATTTTAGGCTAAGCAGGTGGGTTAACTCCTGCGGAGTAATCTACGGAGGTGTGATCCTTATAATGCTGTGTGGAGAGTTTCTCTTTTACCAGCGAGGTATATGTATTGAGATTTAAATTTGAATTTGGTTGAGAAAGTTGACCTGATTGTCACATGGATGTATGCGAGCTTAGTATATGATTTGAGGTACTGCATGGTTTGTGTTATGTGAACTTATGAAGGATTTAGTTGAATCTCCAAACGGTATTATGGCAGTAATAGATTATGCGTATAGTGAGTTATCATGTTTTATTCTATGTCTTTGAGCCAAGTGGGGGAGTTTGCTATCGACGATTTGATTGCACGGTTATGTGTCGTATCAGTTTCAATTTGAGGTGTACTTGTGAACCATTTATGACTTGCATAGGTTGAGATCGAGGATGACTCGAGTAAGGAAATTTCTGGATATGGGATGTAATACACTTTATGGGTATATGGAAATCATGGAATGGTTTGAGTTTGCTATACGTGGCGGATGCAGTGTGCAAGGAGTAAGGGTTCACTCGATTATTTAGAGGTGTGGGTTATTTCTTTGGGTGTTGTTCTTCTAATGGGGCAGAGGTCGTTTGGCACGTTTGGGCGGCGCAATTGAGATTTGGGCAGAATGGATGATTTTCGAGAAATTTCTAATGGATTCAAAGTTTGTGTGTAGCAATCGAGAATTTTCCGTATTTGTACATGGCTAGGATCTAAGATTTACATTGGATGGTGTCAAGACTCGCGGTATTTCTTTGTCTATATGGATTCTATATTTCAGTATCAGGGAGGTAAAGGAAACAATTTTAGGTTCACATAAGGTCTCTTCAGAGTGGGTGTCTCGATTGTAGTACTTTGGGGTGCTAAGAGGGAATACAACAGCTTATGGGCCTTCGGGCGGTGTGATTGTATGCTAGGGTCTCTTGTGGTGAGCTTTGGGTAAGGATTGTGGTGTTCTAACAACAGAAATATCAGCTTGAGTGTAATTCGAAAGGAACTCGGAGAAATGGGATAGCTTGGTAGTAGGTTGGATCAGTACAGTAATAGATATGATCGGTTCTTTGGGTACTTATGATGTAGTGAGGCTTTACAAGAGTTTTGGTGTCAATACTCTTGTGTTTGGCAACCTGCATGGCTTGGTTGAGTTAGAGAGACTCGGTTCTGATGGTTTTGTTATGGGCAAATGGATTTCAAAGTGTTCTCAATAGTTTCTACCACAATTCGAGGTGTATATTTCCTGTTGGCGTGGGGAGCGTGTTGCATGTTGTGATTTTCTCCTAGATGAGATCAAATGGAAGGTTTCTGGCTAATTGAGTATGTATTTCTGCTGGATTAAGAGTTGATTATGAGATTCTCGTACTTTTCATATGATGGCATGATAACAGTGGTGTGTTGTGTGGGATTGAGGTTTACATGTGCAAGGTCACGGTCAGTTTTGAAGGGGAGATCATAAATTCTTAGACGGAATGGACGACTTTCGATGTCTAGATGAATGATATTACTACTTGGTATTGCCTGAGGAGGGCGTACATTTTAGAAGGTGCACTGAGTGTTGACTTACAGATGCTTTATTGGTATTGCGGTACTCGCCTGGTTGACCGAATACTGATATTCAGATTTTGCTATGTGACACGGTAGAATTATCAAAGTATTCCTCGTGGGATAAACGTGTATGAGAGATGTGTTAGACATTCGGGCAGTGGAGTTGGGAGCAGATATGGTGATTCAGGTGTTCTACGAATTTGGAGACTGAGATTTCTCAGAAGCAGATTGTTTCATGGTTGTGGACTGTGAAGTTGTGGCCAAAGCTAGCCGGATGATAGTATGTGTTATGATTCAGTCATTGTAGACTTTCAGAGGGTTATTTATCTATTTGTGGGTGACCAGAGTTGATTTGGGGTCCATTGGTAGGCCCAACGAGGATGTGTATGCTACACTGGGTCGGATTAATTGACCCGTACTGCCATTGTTGAGGGATGTGCCATTCGGTTAGAGTTGAGCTTATTCGTGTTCTGATATGTTCTATGAGTTACCGTTCTATGCCATGAGGGGTTGTGATTTGTTGGTTATATGCACACATGGGGCGGTTCTATTTGGGCCTTATAGCAGAGTTTTACCGAGATGTGTATTTGGATGTGGAATGAGTAATTGCGCATTGGTTATGTTCATTTCGGACTGGGGTATTGTGTTATTTGTTTCCCTGTATGTCACGACCCAAAATCCCACTAGTCGTGATGGCACCTAACCCAACCCGTTAGGTAAGCCAATTTCCAACTATCCAATTCCAATGAAATTAATTAAAAGAAAATATCTAAAACCAATACATCTCCCCAAGAACTGGTAGTATAAATCATGAGCTTCTAAGAATAAAGTATACAAAGCAGAAATGAAATAAATACATAGTCTGTTTGAATAATACATAAACAGAACTTTTATAAATCTAAGGCTACCCTGAACAAGAGGCAGCTACAACAGGAACGCAGGTACATCTTTAGATCCCGCAACCATCGAGCACAGCAACAACAACAGCCAACATCTGCACGCAATATGCAGAAGTGTACTATCAGTACAACCGACCCCATGTCATGAGTAAGTAACAAACTTAGCCTTAGGATGAAAGTACTGACAAGCTTCTACCAAGGTCAGAGTTCAACTTCCATTACCAACAATAGTTCATAACAATATTAAACAAGTAATACCAGAAGTAACTCAAGAATAAATGCTCAGCTAAATCATGATTTCTGAAAATAGTTCTGCCTTTCAAGTACATCAATGAAAAACCCGAATCGTTTACCGAAGTTACCAAAAATATGAATAAGTTTGAAAACAGTAATTTTTCTAAAATCCTTTAAATAATAAATAAAATATCTCATTTTCTTTCCCAGATAACCAGTGTAAAACAAATGCATCACTATGCCCATCTGTCAACATGTGTGAGAAATCATGAATAATGTGATACCGTACAGCATGAGGAAAACACATCTCTATGCACATATGTCATGTGTGCATGTCAATGCAATGTATCTTAGAGATTGCACTCATGTACTCACACTCTCAGAGTACTCAATCTCATTGTCTCGCATTGTCTCTCATTGTGCTCAGCACACTCAATCACTCAGCGCTATTAAATACATGATGCGGCGTGCAGCCCGATCCCTGTTTATAGTCGACATGCAACACGCTCCCCACGCCAACAGGAAATATACACCTCGAATTGTGGTAGAAACCATTGAGAACACTTTGAAATCCATTTGCCCATAACAAAACCATCAGAACCAAGTCTCTCTAACTCAACCAAGCCACGCAGGTTGCCAAACCCAAGAGTATTGACACCAAAACTCTTGTAGAGCCTCACCACATCATAAGTACCCAAAGAACCGATCATATCTATTACTGTACTGATCCAACCTACTACCAAGCTGTCCCATTTCTCCGAGTTCCTTCCGAATTACACTCAAGTTGATATTTCTATTGTTAGAACACCACAATCCTCACCCAAAGCTCACCAAGATATCCTAGCATACAATCACACCGCCCGAAGGCCCATAAGCTATTGTATTCCCTCTTAGCACCCCAAAGTACTACAATCGAGACACCCACTCTGAAGAGACCTTATGTGAACCTAAAATTATTTCCTTTACCTCTCTGATACTAAAATGTAGAATCCATATAGATAAAGAAATACCGCGAGTCTTGACACCATCCAATGTAAATCTCAGATCCTAGCTATGTACAAATCTGGAAAATTCTCGATTGCTACACACAAACCTTGAATCCATTAGAACTTTCTCGGGAATCATCCATTCTGCCCAAATCTAAATTGTGCCGCCCAAATGTGCCAAACGACCTGTGCCCCATTAGAAGAACAACACCCAAAGAAGTAACCTACACCTCTAAATAACCAAGTGAACCCGTACTCCTTGCACACTGCATCCGCCACGTATAGCAAACTCAAACCATTCCATGATTTCCATATACCCATAAAGTGTATTACATATTGTATCCAGAAATTTCCTTACTCGAGTCATCCTCGATCTCAACCTCTGCAATTCATAAATGGTTCACAAGTACACCTCAAACCGAAATCGATACGACACATAACCGTGCAATCAAATCGTCGATAGCTAACTCCCCCACTTGGCTCAAAGACATACAATAAAACATATGATAACTCACTATACACATAATCTATTACTGCCATAATACCGTTTGGAGATTCAACTAAATCCTTCATAAGTTCACATAACACAAACCATGTAGTACCTCAAATCATCTACTAAGCTCGTATACATCCATGTGACGATCAGGTCAACATTCTCAACTGAATTCAAATTCAAATCTCAACACATATACCCCGCTGGTAAAAGAGAAACTCTCCACACAATATTATAAGGATCATACCTCCGTAGATTACACCGCAGGAGTTAACCCACCTGTTTAGCCTCAAATTGTCATCTTGCTATACCCTTTCGCAGAAAGAGCTACTCCCCTATTGTTCGAGGAGCAGGGAGAGGAGCCCACAGCAGAGCCAACTCTAGTGGATTTCACGTCTGCACCGGGATTCCAGGAGGTCATGGGCCGTATGCTGTAGTTCATGGATACTATGACCTAGTCTAATTTATTCCCGGCAGACCTAGCCACATCTCAGGCGGGAGGGGGAGCACAAACCCCTACCGCGCAGGCTTATGGGCACGCAGCTGCAGTATATCAGACCCAGGGAGCAATACCCGTGGGCGCAGCTCAGCCAGTTGCAGCAACTACACCGAAGCCCATACTAGCTATGGCAGGTGATTCGCACAGGCTAATGGACAAGTGAACTAGGCTTCATCCTCTTGCTTTCGGAGGTGAGCAACATGAGGACCCCAGGATTTTATTGATCAGTGCAGGGACATACTGCACAACATGAGGATACTAGAGTCCCACGGGGTAGACTTTACTACTTTTTAGCTGTAGGGCAGGGCCCGTAGGTGGTGGCAGTCACATCTTCTCGGCAGACCAGCAGATTCTCCTCCCATGACTTGGGATCAGTTCACATGCCTCTTCTTGGACAGATACATTCCACCCTCTCAGAGTGAAGAGTTGCCAATTCGAGCTGCTCCAGCAGGGTTAGTTGTCAGTGAGTGACTGTGAGACGAGGTTCTCTGAGTTGTCTCGCCTTGTTCTTATGATACTATCTACCGATGCGGAGAGAGTGCAGAGATTTGTTGCCATATTGCACTCTGGTATTTAGGCCACCATGGAACGAGAGGTGGAGATAGGGATTTCTTACGGGCTAGTTGTAGAGATAGCTCGGAGGATTAAGGATGTCCGTCAGTGGAGCCGTGAGCAGGCTGCGAGGGACAAGAGGTTTCAATATTCAGGAGAGTTTAATGGTGCCCCGGCTTGGGGCAGAAGTCATTTCGTGAGGGGTCAGTCCAGCAGGACCCCTTATCTAGCACCGCCACCTCCTCGGGGTGCTCTAGTGCGACCTTATTTCAGTGTTATCCCATATAGTTCTTACCGCACACCAGTTATTCAGGGCTCCTCCAGTGGGTATTCAGGTCTTCAGGTCAACAGTCCACCATACCGAGGGGTCGTTTCGAGTGCGAGGATCTCAGCCATGTGCGGAGATTCTACCCCAGGGTTCGGGGTAGGCAAGTACAGCAGGGTCAACAATCTATGATTACCACACCAATTGGTCCACCAGTCGTCCGGCTGCCCAGAGGCAGAGGGCAGGTGGGTAGGGGTCATCCTAGAGGTGGAGTCCAGCCAGGTGACGCTCCAGCCAGGTTCTATGCCTTCCCGGCCAGACCAGATGCAGTGGCCTCAGATGCCGTGAATACATGTACTGTTTTTGTCTGCGGTAGAGAGGCCTCAGTATTATTTGATCCAGGGTCTACTTATTCCTATGTTTTATCTATGTTTGCTCATTTCCTGGGTGCTTCTCATGAGTTTTTGGGCACTCATGTTTATGTGTCCACTCCTATGGGCGATGTTGTTGTTGTGGACCGGATCTACCGGTCTTGCATTGTTAATTTATGCGATTACGAGACTAGAGCGGATCTTCTACGTCTTGATATGACTGCATTTGAGATCATCCTGGGCATGGACTACCTAGATTGCCTAGGTTGGAGTGGAAGGGTTCATTTGTCAGCACATCTAATCAGGTTATTTCCTTTTTGAAGGCTTGACACATGGTCAAGAAGGGTTTTTTTGGCTTATCTGGCCTATGTTTGGGACACTACTGCAGAGACTCTGATGATTGGTTCAGTGCCCGTAGTCCAAGAGTTCTCCGATGTATTTCCTTCTGAACTTCCAGGCATGCCACTAGATCATGATATTGAATTATGTATTGACATGGTTCCAGATACCCAGCCTATATCTATCCCACCGTATCACATGGCTCCGAAAGAATTGAAGGATTTAAAAGAGTAGCTTGAGGAATTACTAGCCAAAGGGTTCGTCAGACCGAGTGTGTCGCCTTGGGGTGCACCGGTAATATTTGTGAAGAAGAAAGATGGAACTATGCGAATGTGTATTGATTATCGCCAATTGAACAAAGTTATCATTAAGAACAAGTACCCGTAGTCGCGTATTGATGATCTATTTGACCAGTTGCAGGGTACTAGGGTGTTCTCTAAGATCGACATGAGATCGGGGTACCATCAGTTGAAGATTCGGGATTTGGATGTTCCGAAGACTGCTTTTTGGACTAGATATGGTCATTATGTGTTTCTGGTGATGTCTTTCGGTTTGACTAACACCCCAGCAGTGTTTATGGATTTAATGAACATGGTGTTCAAGCCATATATTGATTCATTTGTCATTGTCTTCATTGATGACATTTTGATCTACTCACGTAATATGGAGGACCACGAGCAGCATTTGAGAGTGGTGCTTCAGACATTGCGGGAACAAAATCTATATGATTAGTTCTCCAAGTGTGAATTTTGGCTAGACTATGTGACATTCTTGGGGCATATTGTGTCAGGCGAGGGTATTAAAGTTGATCCCAAAAAGATCGAGGCAGTTTAGAATTGGCATCGTCCCACTTCAGCGACTAAGATCAGGATTTTCGTGGGGTTAGCATGTTATTATCGTTGGTTCGTGGAGGGATTTTCATCTATTGAAGCACCTTTGACCAAATTGACCCAGAAGGGTGCTCCGTTCCGATGGTTTGATGATTGTGAGGTGAGCTTTTAGAAGCTCAAGGCAACATTGACTTTAGCATCGATATTAGTGTTGCCTTCTGGTGCAGGGATGTATAAAGTGTATTGTGATGCTTCACGTGTTGGCCTGGATTGTGTATTGATGCAGGAGGGGCGAATTATTGCATATGCCTCACGTCAGCTGAAGCCCCACGAGAAGAATTGCCCGATACATGATTTGGAGTTAGCTGCGATTGTACACGCTCTTAAGATTTGGAGGCATTATCTTTATGGGGTGTCTTGTAAGGTTTACACTAATCATCGAAGTTTGCAGCATTTATTCAAGTAGAGGGACCTAAATTTGAGGCAGTGTAGATGGCTTGAGTTACTGAAAGATTATGATATTACTATCCTTTACCATCCGGACAAAGCGACTGTAGTTGCAGATACCCTGAGTAGAAAGGCAGAAAGTATGGGTAGCTTGGCATTTATTTCAGCAGAAGAGAGGCCATTAGCTTTGGACATTCAATCCTTGGCTAACAGACTTGTGAGGCTAGATATTTCATAGCCTAGTCTAGTTTTTGCATGTGTCGTTGCCCTGTATTCACTATTTGAGCAGGTCAAGGCTCGCCAGTTTGATGACCCACACTTGTTGGTTCTTCGGGAAATGATACTATGAGGTAGTGCCAAGGAGGTTACTATCGGTGAAGATGGTGTTCTACTACTCCAGGGTCGTCTATATGTTCCTAATGTAGATGGGTTGAGGGAAAAGATCCTAGAAGAGGCACACAACTCTCGGTACTTTATTCCTCCAGGTACTACGAAGATGTATCGCGACCTGAGGCAGCATTATTGGTGGCGGCGGATGAAGAAAGACATAGTTGAGTATGTAGCTAGGTGCCTAAATTGCCAGCATATTAAGTATGAGCACCAGAGGCCAGGTGGCCTACTTCAGCAAATGACTATACTAGAGTGGAAATGGGAACGCATTACTATGGACTTTGTGGTTGGATTGTCGCAGACCTTGCGGAATTTTGATGTAGTTTGGGTCATTGTCGATAGGTTGACTAAGTCAGCACACTTCATTCCTGTTGTGGCTATGTATACTTCAGATAGGTTGGCCCAGATCTATATTTGGGAGATAGTTCGGTAGCATGGTGTGCCAATTTCCATCATATCAGATAGGGGCCCTATGTTTACTTCACATTTCTGGAGAGCAGTACAGAGTGAATTGGGGACCCGTGTAGAGCACATCACAACCTTTCATCCACAGACTGACGGGCAGTCGGAGCGGACAGTTCAGATCTTGGATGATATGCTCAGGGCATATGTGATTGACTTCGGAGGTCAGTGGGATCGTTTCTTGCCTTTGGCTGAGTTTGCTTATAACAACAGTTACCAATCCAGTATCGAGATGGCTCCATTTGAGGCTTTATATGGTTAGCGATGCCATTCGCCCATTGGATGGTTTGAGCCCGGCGAGGCTAAGTTATATGGTACTGATTTGGTGAAAGATGCCTTGGAAAAGGTGAAGTTGATTCAGGAGCGACTTCGCATAGCGTAGTTCAGACAGAAGAGTTACTCGAATCAAAATGCGCATGATTTATCATTTATGGTGGGTGAGAAAGTTCTCTTAAAGGTTTCACCGATGAAGGGAATCATGAGATTCGGGAAGAAGGGCAAGTTGAGCCCAAGGTTTATAGGCCCATTTGAGGTGTTGAGACGAGTTGAAATGGTTGCTTACGAGCTTGCTTTGCCTCCCAGTCTATCAGGAGTTCATCCGGTTTTCATGTATCTATGCTTCGGAGGTATCATGCCGACCTATCACATGTGTTAGACTTCAGCACAGTTCAACTATATGAGATCTTGGGTTATGAAGAGGAACCAGTTGCCATTGTTGATAGGCAGGTTCGCTAGTTGAGGTCCAAGAAGATTTCTACGGTAAAAGTTCAGTGGAGGGGCCAACCAATCGAGGAAGCGACTTGGGAGGCCGAGGAGGACATGCAGAGCAGTTATCCACACTTATTCAGTACTCCATGTATGATTCTAAACTCGTTCAAGGACGAACGTTTGTTTAAGAAGTGGAGAATGTAATGACCCAACCAATTGTCTTGCTTTCTAGAACCCCGTTCCCCTAAATAAGACTTCCCATATGTGCTTTTACCGTTTTATGACTTAAGGGGATGGTTAGTTCGAGATTTGGAAGCGTTCAGGTTGAAATCGGAACACTTGACTCCTTAGTTTGGCTTTAAAAGGCAAAGTTTGACTTTGGTCAACGTTTTGAGTAAACGACCCCAAAATCGGGATTTGACGGTTCCAATAGGTTTGTATAATAATTTTGGACTTGTGCGTATGTTCGAATCAGGTTTTGGACAACCCAAGAGCGTTTCGGCGCTTAATAGTGAAAGTTAACTATTTGAAGGTTTTAAGGTTCTTTAAATTTGGTTTGGAGTACGTTTTTGAGTAATCGAGGTCCGTTTGGAATTCCGAGCCTAGGAGTAGTTCCGTATGGTGATTTAAGACATGCACACAAAATTTGGTGTCATTCCGAGTAGTTTAAGTATGTTTCGGCGCGTTCGGAGTAAGTTTGAATAATTTGAAATTTCTAAGTTGAATCAATTTGGTTTGAGGTATGATTCTTAGTTTTGATGCTGTTTTATGCGTTCCGAGGATTAGAGCGAGTCCGTTTTATGATTTTAAACTTGTTGGTATGTTCGGGCGGTCTCCCGGGGACCTCGGGGGTTAATCGGACGAGGCTCGGACCAAGTTTGGAACTTTGGAGCAGCAGCTGAAGCGTCCAGCTTCTGCTGCAATTGCACCTGCGCTTGGCCAGCCGCAGGTGCGAGCTCGCAGAAGAAGACCAACATAGGGCAGCCCAGGGACTGCAGAAGCGAGCCAGGGACTGCACCTGCGAAGGTGCAGATGCGAAGGAATCGGCCGCACCTGCGGACGCGCAGAAGCGGTCCTCTGGTCCGCAGGTGCGGAGCCTGGTCAAGCGAGGGAAACTCGCACCTGCGAGGATTTTACGCAGCTGCGGAGCCTCAAGTGTGGCAAACTCTCCGAAGGCAAGTAGGCACAACCTTTATTTAAGTCCGGAGCTGCGCATTTTTAGCCTATGTTTCTTCATGTTTGGGCAATGTTTGAGCTTCTTGAGAGGAGTATTCACCTAGAAACTTGGATGTAAGTTAATTCTACCTATTGTGAGTTAAATACATAGATTATTGGTTGATTATAACATGTAAATTGTGGAAATCAAGGGTTTAGTTGAAAAACCCAGGTGTTGATAAAAATGGGATTTTAACCACGAAAATGGTTATGGAATGGATGACAATTGTATATTTGAGTTCTTGAGGTTATAGGTGACACTTTCCTCCGAAAATATCCGGAATCCGGGCACGTGGGCCGGGGTGAATTTTAGGAATATTACTAATTTGGTTTGGGTAACGAAGCTAATAACTTAATTTTGAATTGTTGAGCATGTATTGATTAAATTATATGACATTTGGCTAGTTTCGAATTTTTCGGCACCAAATTGAGGCTTTAACGCGAAATTGTGACCGGGAAGTGAGCTTTGAGACGAGGTAAGTCTCTTGTCTAACCTTATAAGAGTGAATTTACCCCATAGATGATTTAAATAAATATTTGTTTCTAATTGTGGGGGCTACGTATGTATGAGGTGGCGAGAGTCCGTGCATAGCTACTATCATGCTATTGTCCGGGTAGTTTTAGGAACAAATTCATGAATTAATTGGAATTTTTGCATCTTTACTTGTTAATTTTAAGTGCCTAAATTATATTAGTAATTGTTGGAGAAATTGTGGAAGATCGTTAATGAAATTCATATAATTTGTTTTTTTATAAAACCTCAATAATTCTTAAGTCAAATGCTTATAAAAATATCTCCCTCTTCTTGTGGAGCGGGCGAAACGCCTCGATAGTAGATAGATGTATCTGTGGTTCGTGTCGCCCGACCCTCAGAAGTGCACACATTATTCTGGATCGGGCCGTACGACCTTCGCATAAATCGTGCTTAATAATAAATCACCCGATGCTTTGATATTTATTTTGTTGCAGCTTGTGAAGGTAAATGATCATCTGGAAATTATCAAATTGTGAAAGAATTAATTGTTTCTGCCCGCTAAGGAAAAATCTATTGTTTATCACATAAATTGTGTTTATTTAAATATTTCTATCTTAATATTATTGACCCATAGTGAGTGCCAAAGTCGACCTCTTGTCACTACTTCTTCGAGTTTAGACATGATACTTACTGGGTACACGTTATTTACATACTCATGCTATGGTTGCTGCACATTTTGTGCAGGATCTGAGACATGTACATCAGGTGGTCCTACCGGCGCGCACTCCAGATACCCCGAGGTCTAGTGGTGACCTGCTTTCTGAGTCGTTCTGCAACCCTAGAGTCTCTCTCTCTCTCTCTTTTGTATTATGTTTTTGTCTATTTCATATTCAGACAGTGGTTAGAAGTTTGTATAATATACTAGATGCTCATATACTTATTACACCAGGACTTGGTACACTCACTAGTAGAATTGTGGTTTTGAATTGTTTTCTTGGTTTTATTTATTGAGACCCTTTTATTTTTTTCTTGAATCTTGCAAATAAGGAAAATTCAATTACTCAGAAATTTATTAAAAGAGGAAATATGTATTTAGTTCACTAGTTGGCTTGCCTAGCGGTGATGTTGAGAGCTATCATGGACTATAGGTGAAATTGGGTAGTGACATTCGGGTTGAGTATCTGGTGGTCCGGGAGCATTTCGACGCTTATTATGGAAAGTTGGCAATTCGGAGGTTTTAAAATTTTCTAAGTTTGGTTTGAAGTGGACTTTGGTGTTATCGATGTCCATTTAGGGTTTTGAGCGTTGGAATAGGTTCGTATCATGATTTATGACTTGTACGTAAAGTTTGGCGTCATTCCGGAATGTTTAAGTATAATTCGGACGCGTTCGTCGAATATTGAATGTTTGAAAGTTAAAAGGAGGATTTGATCATCGATTCATGATTTTGATATTGTTTGGTGTGATTTGAGGCCTCAAGTAGGTTCGTGTTATATTTTGGGACTGGTTTGTGTAATTTGACAGAGTCCCGGGGGGCTCGGGTGTGTTTCATATGTGTTTGGGTTGTATCGCGCACTTATTTGATGTTTCAACGTCGTTTCTTTGGACATAAAGGGTACCATATTGATAAAATTACCTTTTATTTGTGATTGGATTGAACCATTAGATCTGTATCGTAATTACGGAACCTTAGCAACAAGAATCATCAAATTTTGAGGTCGTATGAGAGAGTTATGCCCATTTCCGTGTCCAGAAAGATTGTTTGTTTCTGGTACGAACTTTCTTCTTCGCGAACGTAAAGGTGTCCCGCGAAGGCAAAGAACAAAAATCGACTGGATAGTGTTTTAAATGGGCAGACCCAACATTTTAGTATTTTGAGCATATCTTGAGTTTTAGAGCTCCGTTTGAGGTGATTTTTGCGGTGTTGTTCTCGTATCAACAAGGGATAAATATATATACTCTATTTATATGTTTTTCAATAATTATTTTCATTAGTTATTATTTTTATCCATGTTTGGATTGTAAAAGTTGGGGTTTTGAGCCCCAAAGTTATGAGATGGTAAATCCTTGATTTGAGGGTCCATTCATGGGCGAAATTGGATGATTTTTGGAATATGAACTATATAAGTTATGGGTAATAATTATTTTTGATAATTATTGAAATTCGGGTACGTGAGCCCGAGGGTTGACTTTATTGACTTTTCGAGCGGAGTTGGGAATCATTATAAATTATTAAATTGTAAGCATTGGAGTATATTTTCATTTATTTGCATGTTGTTTGAATAGTTTTGGAACGCTTGGCTTTGAGTTGAGGTGTTAGAGAGGTATTGGCGCCAGTTAAGGGAACTTCGAAGCGAGGTATGCCTCCTGTCTAACTTTGTGAGGGGGAAACTATTTCTTATGTGATGTAATTGTTATGTGCTATTAGTTGTGAGTGCTACGTAAGCACGAGGTGACGAGAATCCATACGTAGCTAAAGCATCTTTATGTCCGGTAGACTTAGGACTTTACCATATAATATTTGAAATTGACTTTACCATATAATATTTGAAATTATTCTGCTAGCTTAATTAATTGAAATTATAATTGAACTTGATTTAGAAATATATACACTTATATTAGACCGAGCCTTATTACCTTAAGTTGTTGGCATGTTATTTGAAAAATGGGAAAGGTTATACTCATCTTGTGTTCATATACTGTATCGTAAGCTCGTGTCTCGTAATTCAATAATTCCTTTCCTTTCTTGTGGAGCGGGCCGAATGCCTCGGCAGGATTATGTACCACACTCTCATGGGAGCGGGCTGTTCGCCTCGACAGTATAATAGATGCATCTATAGTTCGTGCCACTCTACCCTCGGCGGTGTACACATAATGATGGGTGGGGCTGATCGCCTCGGTGGTATCATACTCTTTCTGAGATCTGGCCATACGACCTTGGCATAATCGTGCATTATATCACTAGCAGTCCAAATTTTTACGAGATTTTCCTTTCACTGATGCCTTGCATTTTATATGGGAATTCTTATCCGTTTGTTATTGGCACTTGATATTTTCGAGCTATCGAGATAGAATACGAGATTGAGAAATTGATATTGTTAAAAGAAATTGAGGAAGATTGTTTTAGTTATAGATTTACCTCATTACTATTATTGTACTCTTATCTTTTTATGATTTATCATATAGATTTATTGGACCACTAGTAAGTGTCGATGTCGACCCATCATCACTACTTCTCCGGGGTTAGGGCAGATACTTACTGAGCACGCATTGATTTATGTACTCATGTTGCACTTTTGCACTAAATGTGCAGGATCTGGTAGGTTCATTTGATGATCATCTTGGAGCGTAGGCGCATCTGTTGAGGAGACTTCATGTGAGCTGCATTCCAGGCTACGCATCGCAGTCCACAAAAGCTCCATTGTACTATTTATTTTATCTTGTCTTATTTACATTCTAGACTGATGTATTATTGTACTTCGTAGTAAATGCTCAACACTTGTGACACCGGGTTTTAGGGGTACCTACTGGGTGTTCATTATTGTAGTTCGCGTAATTATTATCATTTCACATTGTAATTTATACCTTATACGAAAATTGGAAAAATAAAATCACGGGTTTTCTATGAGTACTAGATTTTACACTACTTATTAAATGGGATTTAATGATTTCAAAAGTGATAAAATCAGTAACTAAGTTGATTATTCACCATTGGCGATGGTGTTAGGCGCCATCACAGCCTATAGTGAATTTTGGGTCATGACTGCTTAGTATCAGAGCTTTAGGTTCACTTGGATCTCACGACTCATGAGCAAGTCTAGTAGAGTCTTGCGGATCGGCACAAAGACGTCAGTACTTATCTTCGAGAGGCTACATGGCTGTTAGGATCACTCCCCTTCTTGATTCCTCTTCGTGCTGTTTGATTCCATGGGAGCTTATGCCTTCATTTCCTTCCCACTAAATCTTATGCAACGTGGAGAACTTGTTATTAATTGGACATTGAGGAGTTGTAGTGGTACTGCAGACGTGGTGCAGGATGTTTCTCCCTGCGTATTCGGGCAGGCTATTATCGTCGCCTTGTGGAAGGCGTTCTGTTGTTTTAGCCCAGTATCTGTATTTCCTATAGTTTCGAGGCTATGCACAGATTATTATGATGTTCATATGTTGTTATCGCACAGTGTTGGTGTAATGGTAGGGTGCTTGTTTATATGTCGAGGCAGTGAATGACTCAAAAGGAGGATTTCTCTGTGTATGGTTTAGAGGTTTGGCATTTAATTCCAGCAGAGGAAAGGCAATCGGACTATGGATGTTCAAGCTTTGGTTGATGGAGTAACGAGAGTTGATATTTTCGAGCGTGGTGTAATTCTCATTTGTATGTGGTGAGTCCTCCTAGTTTGAATGCATTAAGGTTTGCCGGTGTTATGGTCTTCTTTGATTTGCCTTCGGGGCAGGGTGTTGTGAAATGGTGTCTGAGAAGTGGTTGTCATAGATGGCAGTGTGTAGCGATTTCTTAATCGAGTTGGTGTTTCTAATGCTAATGGCTCGAGAAGTATGATATTCGAGAAGGTTGAGAGTTGGTAAAAATTTATTAGTTCAGGTGCTACAGGTATGGATTTTATTTGAGGCAACATTTGGGCAGCAAAGGATGAGGAAGGATATGGTGGGAGGTGGCTCGCGGTGGTTGAATTAGTAGCAGGTCAAGTATGAAAAGCAGAGGTCGAGAATTTTCTTAAAAGAGATGGTTTAACCGAAGTGAGAGTGGTAGAGTAGCATATGAATTATGTGGTAGGATAACCACATGACTTGAGAAAAGTTTAGAGCGATTTGGGAATCGTGGTGGGAAGCGACTAGGTCTACGAATTTTATTTGAGATGGAAGCTACTGCACTGAGGAAGATTGAGTATGGAAAAGAGGAGTTTGCTTGAAATAAATAGGGGTGTGAAAACCTGATTACCGTTTTTGGATGCAACGTGACTTCGAGTTTAGAACGTATTGTCGGACTTTCAGTTGATGTCAATGGGGAAGGAACAGACTTGTACAACTGGTAGATGAGCATGGGCTCAGGAGGGTTTACTGAATGCATAGTAGTTGTACCCAGTGCAACGTCGTTGGAAGATGTCGGCATGGAATTCCACAGGTGGGTTATCTCCTGTGAGCAGGTTAGTGGTTGCGTGATGTTGATGAAGCTTCTATGAAGAATTCTACTTACTACCCGGTAAGAGGTCGAATATGTGATTGTGGCTGATGATTCGGAATGTTCATGAAACATTTAACAAAAAGATTTCGAGAAATTTGGGAGGTTAAAGGTGAAATATCATGGTAATTGTGAAGGAGGAATCTTTGTGGGTTCTAGGTTTATGTAATTGTAGCTTAAAGCTAAGTGGGGGAGACCCATCGTCTACGATTAAATTGCGTGGTTGTCTGGTGGTGCGTTTTCTAGTTATCGGTGCATTGGTGGGTTATTATGACTAAGAAAATAAAACATCTGGGGTAATTCGAGCGGAGAACTTGATGAATGTGTGTTATACTTCGCCTTATCGATTTGTGTGCAGTTTTAGGAAGACTCAGAGTTTATGCTTCTTCTTGTGGATGGTATGTAAAAGGAAACGAATTCAGCCGGTTGCTTCTTTGAGAGGGTCTTCATGTGCTAGCAGAGTGTTGGAGTTTGGTTATACCCGGGACCAGGACAGAGTGGGTGACTCTCAATAATGCTTCTAATGGGTTCAAGGATATAAGCACGGTGTCTAAAGATTTTGGGTCCGTTGTGTGGTTAATGATCGAGTTCTTGCAGTGGGTATTAGGACAATGTGATCTCGTGATTTGGGTCACTCGGGATCAGTGTTGATCGAGTTTTTTTATGTTTTTAATGGAGCTATTATTATTTCTAAGGCAGGTCAAGAGTAAATCAGAGGAAGTTAGGTTGGTTGGTAATGGTTTGAATTAACGTGATTGAGGCAATGATCAGTTCCTTCGGCGTGTTAATGTTATACAGATGATTTGTTGTGGTACGTGCGGGCTTGACAACAGCCATAATTTGATTGATTTGGAGGTATTTGATTATAATAGCCTGTTATGTATAGATAGATCCTGGAAGAGTTATGGTGGTTTAGACCACAACTTGAGGTTTTTATTTTCTTCGATTATGGGAATTCGGTTGCGTGTTGCCATCGTTCCTCTTAAATGTGTTGAGTGAAAGGGTTCTAAACGATGAAGTGGTTATTTTATTGGTGGTTCAGGAGTTATAATGAAAGTTTTGTACTCTTGCATAACGGCATGATAGGTGCAGTGAGCGGCATGGAAATTAGAAGTTGAGGATCAAGGTTGCGATTTGGTGTTGATGAGAATGTCACGAGCTCGGGGGAGGATTCCAGGTGTTCAGAATATATTGGCACTATTTTCGGGCATCCTGAGGATGGTGTGTTTCGTGTATTAGTGTTGGGTATTGAAATGCGGATGCTTGGCCAGTATTATATAAATAGCATAGTCGATGGCCATTAATTTTCAGATTTTACTAACTGGTGTGGAAGGTTGTGGGAGTATATCCCACGGGAAGATCGTATAAGTGTGATGTGTTAGTCATTCGATTGTTAGAGATTTAAAACAGGTATGGAGATTTTGGTATTGGCACCAATGGGAGAGGCTATGACTGAGAAGCGCTCTATTCCTCTAGTTGTGGACGGTGAGAGTTTGTTCCAGATTTGACGGTTGTTCTTATGTGTCATGAATAGGGTCATTGTGGATCCTTGAAAGGTTAGTGGCCCAGTAAGGAATGATCAAAATTGGCTTGAGGTCCGCTAGCAGATTTAATGTGGATGTGTGCTTTACATCAGATCAGGTCATATGTGTTCATTCAGTATAGCACTGCTTATGGAGGAGTTTTCGGGTGTTGGGTGTTATTCCCGTCGTCAGCTATTCTCTGTAATACTCTATTACGCTATGTGTGTTGTGAGACGACCTGATTATTCACATGTGTGTTGTGGTCCTATGTAGCTTATCATTATTGCACCTTAGTTGAGCTCGAGTTTTGTAGCGCATGGCACTATCCATCTCCACAGGGTTGTATTTTTGCACTTGGTGTGCTTGTGCTCGATATTCGGTAAGTTTGTAGGTATAATCATTATGGCTTGGTGGTTATTTCCTTATTTATTATTGTGTGTGGATCTGGTGGTACGCCGCCATGGGTATGTTGCTTGGATTGGGTTGCATGCCACAACGGTGTCATGTTTGGATCGGGTTGCATGCCGCAACGGTATCATGTGTGGATCGGGTTGCACGCCGCAACAGTGAGGTGTTGAGTACAGTTCCCTATACTTATTTTTGTGTATTTTATTCCTTATTTCCTGAGGAGGATTCATATTATTTGTTCGACCGTTTTATTCGTTATGCGGGCTGAGTAATTCTTTTCCAAAGTTTGTTCCTCCTTATGTGGTGTATCCATTTTGTGGCTTGTCGGCGCATTGATGGCGTCATATGAGATCTTGGTCAGTGTTTGAGGTGGCTTATTGCCTGATCAGTTTGTACTAGGTGAGACAAGATTATTGGACCTGAAATCAGTGCAATCGAATTTATATAAGGTATATTAAAGATCAAATATCGTTATTCAGTTCAGAATGAGGTAATGGTTCTTGTCAAGAGGAGGGACTCCATGATTTGTTGGTTTGGCAGGTGATTATGAGTTTCTACACATCTCTTTCGTCGTGGCAGTGTTGCGATAGTTGGAACCGGGTTTACATGTGTTATAAGGTGTATTGCGGGCATCTGATTCGTGAACTTTCAGCTATTATGGTCAAACGACTTATACAGTACATGGCGTAATTTCAACGGAGGAGCATGATCATTTTGATACAGTGTGTGGTGATTGATGCGGTGTTCGTATGTTAGAATTGGGTCTCGTGGAGAATTTAGGATGTTGGAATCTGGTTCTAAGGCTTGTTGGCAAAGAAAAAGGAAGTATCTTCAGTCTGGCTCGAGCTAATGTGCTCACATGGGTTGTGGTGGAACGGGTAGGTGCACGAGGTGTTAAATAGTGATTTTGGACAACTCCTGAACAAATCTTGGCACGTTCGATGACGAACATATGTTTAAGTGAGGGAGAATGTAATGACCCAACCAGTCGTTTTGAGCTCTAGCGTGCTGTTCGGCGATTTGAGGCCTTGCGTAGCTTCACTTCATGTAATATGACTTGTACGCGTAGTCGGAATTGAATTTCGGGAAGTTCAGAATTGATTCAAATGAAAAATTCTCAATTTAGAAGTTTTAAGTTGGAAGAGTTGACCAATGTTTGACTTTTGAGTAAATAACCTCAGAATCGGGATTTTTAAGGTTCCAATAGGTTCATATGATGATTTCAGACTTGGGTGTATGTTCGGGTTGAGTATCAGGTGGTCCAGAAGCATTTCGACGCTTATTGTGGAAAGTTGGCAATTTGAAGGATTTAGAATTTCCTAAGGTTGGTTTGAAGTGGACTTTGGTGTTATCGATGTACGTTTAGAGTTCTGAGCCTTAGAATAGGTTCGTATCGTGATTTATGACTTGTACGTAAAGTGTGGCGTCATTCCGGAATGTTTAAGTGTAATTCGGACGCGTTCGTCGAAGTTTAAATGTTTGAAAGTTAAAAGGAGGATTTGATCGTCGATTAATGGTTTTGATATTATTTGGTGTGATTTGAGTCCTCGAGTAGGTTTGTGTTATACTTTGGGACTGGTTTGTGTAATTGGACGAGGTCCCGCGGGCCTCGTGTGTTTCAGATATGTTTGGATTTGATCGTGCTCTTATTTGAAGTTTCAACGTCGTTTCTTTGGACATAAAGTGTACAGTATTGAGAAAATAATCTTTGATTTGTGATTAGATTGAACCATTATATCCGTATCATATTTATAGAACCATAGCAACAAGAATCGTCGAATTCCGAGGTCGTACGAGAGAGTTAGCCCATTTTCGTGTCTGGAAAGATTGTGGTTTTTGGTGCGGACTTTGTTTTTCGCAAACGCGAGGGATATCTCGCGAACGCGAAGAATGATATTTGGGTTTACCGGTCAACGTGAAATATTGCTCTTCGCGAACGATAAGGTGTCTCGCGAAGGCGAAGAACAAAAATCGTCTAGACAGTGTTTTAAATGGGCAAACCGAGCATTTTAGTATTTTTGAGCATATCTTTAGTTCTAGAGTTCGGTTTGAGGTGATTTTTACGACGTTGTTCTCGTCTCAACAAGGGGGTAAATATAGGACCTTTATTTTGATGTTTTTCCATGATTATTGTTGTTGTTTATTATTTTTATCCGTGTTTGGATTGTAGAAATTGGGGTTTTGAGCCCCAAAGTTCTAAGATGGTAAATCCTTGATTTGAGGGTGAATTCAAGGGAAATATTGGATGATATTTGGAATATAAACTATATACGTTATGGCTAATATTTATTTTCGATAGTTTTCGAAATCCGGGCAAGTGAGCTCGAGGGTTGACTTTATTGACTTTTCGAGCGGAGTTGGGAATCATTATAAATTGTTAAATTGTAAGAATTGGAGTATATTTTGATTGATTTGCACGTTGTTTGACTATTTTTGGAACGTTTGGCTTTGAGTTGAGATGTTAGAGAGGCGTTGGAGCCGGTTATAGAACTTCGGAGCGAGATAAGTTTCATGTCTAACTTTGTGATAGGGAAACTACTCCCTAGGTGATGTAATTGTTATGTGCTATTAGTTGTGGGTGCTACGTACGCACGAGGTGATGAGAGTCCATGCATAGCTAAAGCATGTTTATGTCCGAGTAGACTTAGGACTTTACCATATAATATTTGGAATATTTGAATTCATTCTGCTGGCTTAATTAATTAAAATTATAATTGAACTTGATTTAGAAATATATACATTTATATTAGACCGGGCCTTATTACCTTAAGTTGTTGGCATGTTATTTGAAAAATGGTAAAGGTTATACTCACCTTGTGTTCATATACTATATCGTAAGCACGTGTCTCGTAATTCGATAATTCCTTTCCTTTCTTGTGGAGCGGGCCGAACGCCTCGGTAGGATTATGTACCATACTCTCATGGGAGCGGGTCGTTCACCTCGGCAGTATAATAGATGCATCTATGGTTCATGTCGCTCGACCCTCGGCAGTGTACACGTAATGATGGGATCGGGCCGATCGCCTCGGTAGTATCATAATCTTTCTGAGATCTGGCCATACGACCTTGGCATAATCATGCGTTATATCGCTAGCAGTCCAAATATTCGCGAGATTTTCCTTTCACTAATGCCTTGTATTTTATAAGGGAATTCTTATCCGTTTCTTATTTGTAGTTGATATTTTCGAGCTGTCGAGATAGAATACGAGATTGAGAAATTAATATTGTTAAAAGAAATTGAGGAAGATTGTGTTAGTTACAGATTTACCTCACTACTATTGTTGTACTCTTATCTGTTTATGATTTATTATATAGATTTATTGGACCACTAGTAAGTGTCGATGTCGACCCCTCGTCACTACTTCTCCGGGGTTAGGCTATATACTTACTGGGTACGCATTGATTTACGTACTCATGCTGCACTTCTGCACTAAATGTGCAGGATCTGGTAGGTTCATTTGATGATCATCTTGGAGCGTAGGCACATTTGTTGAGGAGACTTCATGTGAGCTGCATTCCAGGCTACGCATCGCAGTCCATAGAGTCTCAATTGTACTATTTATTTTATCCTGTCTTATTTACATTCTAGACTGATGTTGTATTATTATTGTACTCCTTAGTAAATGCTCTTGACATTGGGTTTTAGGGGTACCTACTGGGTGTTCATTATTGTAGTTCGCATAATTATTATCGTCTCACCTTGTAATTTATACCTTATACGGAAATTGGAAAATTAAAATCATGGTTTTCTATGAGTACTAGATTTTACACTACTTATTCAATGGGATTTAATGATTTCGAAAGTAATAAAATGAGTAACTAAGTTGATTAATTACGCTTTGGCTTGCCTGATGGCGGCGTTAGGCGCCATCACAGCCTGGTGAATTTTGGGTCGTGACAATAAACAAAAGGTAAACGGTAGGAACATGAGTTTTTAATCAAATCACCGGGTGCAATACCGAGTGTTGGGTAGATGTAAGGCCTCGTAAAATTTTACCTAAAGCCCGGGGGAGTTGAAGAAAATTGTTGGAAGTGCAGGGCGTTTCTGCGGCCCATTCTGCGGTCGCAAAACTAATCTGTGGACCGCAGATCTGCCGCAGAATGAGGCAGAAATCAAGGCAAATGTCTGGACCATTATGCAATCCATTATGCAGCCGCATAATCATTTTACTGACCGCATAACCCATCGCAGACCCAACACAAAACAATTCCGGAGGGCAGTTCTGCGGCGCATTATGCGACCGTAGAATAGGTTTGCGTACCGCAGACCGGTCGCAGAGTGAGGCAGGGGTGCCTAGTTCCGAAGGGCCATTATGCGGCCCATTTTGCGGACCGCAGAAGCGTTATGCGGTCGCATATGCAACCGCAGATCTGCATCTGGGCTTCAATTTTTCTAATTTTTGAACCCGACCCCATTCTTATAAAACAACCTTGGGGATAATTTTAGAAGGTCAAAACATATATTTCTAGAGAGAGGGAGTTCCATAGAGTGAGAAGGGAAGTTCCTAAGCTTATCATTCATCAATTCTTGCTCAAAGTTGAATAATTTACAAGAAGAATTCACTAGGTCTTCATCTCCATAGCCCTCAATTTCGTGATTTTAACTGCAAATAGGTGTCACGACCCAAAATCCTAACCAGCCATGATGGTGCCTATCTCGATACTAGGCAAGCCAACAACCTCAATAAACAATAATTTATTTTAAGTTTGAAAATATAATATTTAAACACAATCCACAAGTCTCGTAAATATCGATACAAACACTCCCAAAACCTGGTGTCGCTGAGTACATGAGCATCTATACATTACAAGTCTGGAAAACAGGGTCTATAATAATTTGAGACCAAATACAATAAACAAAGGGATAGGGAAGGAGAGACAAGGTCTGCGAAACATGGCAACTACCTCTAAATCTCCAAAAAAGTCGACTGTGTGAAAGAATCAACACCCTCGGTGTCCGGGATCACCTGGATCTGCACACAAAGTGCAGGGTGTAGTATGAGTACAACCAACTCAGTAAGTAACAATAATAAATAAGGAACTGAAAGTAGTAACGAGTTTTTCAGCTAAGTCCAAATACAGTACTTTACAACATAAAAAGGTAGGCATGCTTTCAAGTTCAACATTTAAAACTCCACAGTAATTTTATAACAACTTCGAATGAAACAGGAGAGGATGTCTTTTAGAAATTTTTCTAAAACAGTGATATATGACAACTGAAATGCAACAATAATGAAAACAATGTATCCTCTCAGAGTAACAGCCACTCAGTCCTCCCATTCACTCCAGCCTTACAGTCACTCTTTCCTCACAGTCACTCATTCCTCCCAATCACTCAGCACTCGGCACTCGCACTCAGTAGGTATCTGCGCTCACTCTGGAGGGGCTCCTTCAGCCCAAGCACTATATCAAGCCAATCATGGCATAAATCAATAAAACATGCTGCTGCGTGCAGCCCGATCCCATAATATCCTCACAATTAGGCCCTCGGCCTCACTCAGTCATCAACCTTTCCAGTCTCTCGGGCTCTCAGAAATCATGATAATCAACCCAAAATGATAATATGATGTATTAATAAATAGCAACAGATACTGAGATATGATATGAAATGAATAAACATGACTGAGTGTGAAATTACAATTTGAACATATTATTCAACCACAGAAATGACCCCAGTGGGTATCAATAATAACAGCATATGTCTAAGCATGATTTATAATACGAGTCTCAGCTTAATTTTCTCTAGCACATAGAGAATGTACTGGTATCAACAGATTATACAACTATACAGTTCCATGGAATTTGACCAAGTCACAATTCCTATGGTGCACACCCACACCCCCGTCATCTAGCATGCGCGTCACCTCAAAACCAATCACATAACATATAATCTAGGGTTTCATACCCTCAGGACCAAATTTAGAATTGTTACTTACCTCAAACCGTGTAATTCTTTATTCTGCAATGTCTTTGCCTCGTGAATTGACCTCCAAATGCCTCAAATCTAGCCACAAATAATTCGATTCAGTCAATAAAATTTATTGGAATTAATTCCATAAGAAAATATTAATTTTCCATCAAAATTTAAAATTTAGCTAAAAACGCTCATGGGGCCCACGTCTCAGAACCCGACAACAGTTATAAAATGGGAGATCTTTAGCACCGATACACCACCATATTCTAGCACGGAGTCCGATCTCAGCCCGACCGGCTAAGCCATCTCACCCCGAGACTGTAATGACCTGGCCGGTCGTTTTGAGTATTACAACCATGTTCCCCCATTTATGACTCCATTTATGCTTTAAAGTTGTTATATGACTTGCCGGGGTAATTGGTTCGGGCTCGGTGAGGGTTTCAAATGAATTGAGACACTTAGTCTCCAAATATAGAAGCTTAAGTTGAAATAGTTGACCAAAAGTTGACTTATGTATAAATGACCTCGGAATAGAGTTTTGATAATTCCAATAGCTCCTTATGGTGATTTCGGACTTAGGAGTATGTCCGGATATTTATTTTGAGGCCCGCAGCTAAATTAGGCTTGAAATGACGAAAATAAAAAAAATTTTTGGAAGTTTGACCGGGGAGTTGACTTTTTGATATCAGGGTCGGAATCTGATTCTAGAAATTTGAATGGGTTGTTATGTCATTTATGACTTGTGTGCAAAATTTGAGGTTAATTGGACTTGATTTGATAGGTTTCGGCGTTGAATGTAGAAGTTGAACATTCTTAGTTTCATTAGGCTTGAATTGGGTTATGATTCGTGGTTTTAGCGTTGTTTGATGTGATTTGAGATTTAGACTAAGTTCGTATCTTATTTTAAGACTTGTTGGTATGATTGAATGGGGTCCCGAGGAACTCGGGTGTATTTTGGATCACTGGTTGAGAAACTAGTTAAGAATTTAGAGTTTGACCATGGTCAATATCGGGTCAATAAGACCTCTTTTTGGTGTTTTGAGTGCACGAGAAGGTTCGTAGCATCCTTTATGATTGAAACGCATATATGGTTTGTGACTGGGAGGTTCCGAATGAGTTTTGGGTGCTAAAACGAAAATTCTTTCGTTGCTGATTTTCAGGTGTAAAATAATTACGCAAATGTCACTTTTATCCCTTAAGTTTCTAGATTTCATTTAAATCTTCAAAACATCATATCTCCCTCATTTGTTAGGCCAAAACTACTGGAGGCATCAAAAGAGAATTTCGGGATTGTTTGCACACGAAACGAGGCAGAACAACATAAGCATGTAATGATCCAAAGGTCCATTTATAATTCTATAGATCAAAATTCGATTTTGAGACTTCCGGGAGATTGATAATGAATTATAGGAATGATCTGAAAAATTTGATCTAATTTCATCAAGTCGCGATTAGGTTTTTAGCGCGAAACATGAGTTAATTATTTAACAAGCAAAATTGGTATCACATTGAACAAATGATCTTCGAATTGAGTTTTGATTGAAGGACTAGGTTCATATTATTATTTGTGACTCATAAGAATAAGAATCGTCGAATTCCGAGTTCGTATGATAGAGTTAGAGCCTTTTTAGTGAAAATAAATATTGCTGGTGCAACAGGTTCTGGTGCGCACCTTTAGAGACTATATTTGGCAATTGTAGCGATGAGAATTGGGCTTTTAGGAATCCAAATAATGTTTTTATTGAGTAGTTTTTTGTTTTTGGCTCATTTCAACATTTTTGGACGAAAGAACACGGCTTGGGGCGATCTTTTAGGGAGAAATCATGGGAAATCTTGAGGTAAGTCACTTGTGATCATTTCTACTCCAAAATAATGAATTATCATCGAATAATCCGACTAGATTACATGATTTTGAGGTGTAAATCAGGGATTTGGACCTAGGTATTTGAAAATAAGATTTGAGGATTTGGAGATTGAGTTGATATCGGATTTGGTAAAATTGGTATGGTTAGACTCGTGGCTGAATGGGCTTTCGGATTATGTAACTTTTGTTGGGTTCCGAGATGTGGGCCCCACGGACGATTGTTTAGTTAAATTTCAGATTTTGTGGGAAAAATTAGTATTTTCTTATGGAATTAATTCCAATAATTTGCATTGATTGAATCAAATTAATTGTGGCTAGATACGAGGCTTTCAGAGACCAATCACAAGGCAAGGGCATTAAGGAGAAAGAAATTACACGGTTTGAGGTAAGTAACATTTCTAACCTTGGTTCAGAAGGTTTGAAGTCCTAAATGTTGTGTTATATCAATTGTTGGAGGTGGCGCACATGCTAGGTGACGAGCGTGTGGGCGTGCACCACAGAAATTGTGATTTAAATAAATGATGTGGAGTTTTAAAATTAATGAATCATGTTATTATTCGCGTATCCTCCACGTGTTAGAGAAATTGAGCTGAGGCTCGTATTAAAGATCATTTTTAGGCTACGTCCCGATATTTTGGGACCCATAGGGTCGGGTTGCTATTGAATTAATTATTTTTAAATGTAAATTTCATACTTTGTCATGCTCATCCATTGTGAGGATATTTATGGGATCGGGGCTGCCCGCCTGCAGCAGGACATATCGGCTATATATTATTATTATTATTATTATTATTATTATTATTATTATTATTATTATTATTATTATTATTATTATTATTATTATTATTATTATTATTATTATTATTATTATTATTATTATTATTATTATTATTATTATTATTATTATTATTATTATTATTATTATTATTATTATTATTATTATTATTATTATTATTATTATTATTATTATTATTATTATTATTATTATTATTATTATTATTATTATTATTATTATTATTATTATTATTATTATTATTATTATTATTATTATTATTATTATTATTATTATTATTATTATTATTATTATTATTATTATTATTATTATTATTATTATTATTATTATTATTATTATTATTATTATTATTATTATTATTATTATTATTATTATTATTATTATTATTATTATTATTATTATTATTATTATTATTATTATTATTATTATTATTATTATTATTATTATTATTATTATTATTATTATTATTATTATTATTATTATGGGATCGGGCTTTATGCCGCAGCAGGCCTTATAGGCTTTATTATTATATGGATCGGGGCTGCCTGCCTGCAGCAGGCCTTATAGGCTTATTTATTAGACGGATCGGGACTGCCCACCTGCAGTATGCCATATCTGCTTTATATTACGCTTGGGCTGAAGAAGCCCCTTCGGAGTCTGTACACACCCCCGATGAGCATAGATGATTATATATTCGGGATGAACTTCCCAAGGCATGGACTTGCCTTACTTATTTATATTGTGATGAATTTTTTCTAGACATGGATCTTGTCCGTATCATTTATATTTGGGGATAAATTGCCCCAGGGATGGATTGGCCTTATACGGTACTAAGTGACTAACTATTAGTTGATGTGTATATATATACAAGATGGAATATCTCTGGGCTGGATTGGCCATAAACAGTACCAAGTGACCGAATAATTAGTGACTTGTAGTACATGAGGTCTTTCCACTGAGATATCACATTCCTCATATCATGCAGAATTGATCTATTTTGCTAGTACTGAGTTTAACTATTGAACTTGAAAGTGTGCCTATATTTATGTACCATTATTTATGTATTGGACTGTACCAGCGGAGCTCGTCACTTCTTTCAGCCCAAAGGTTAGTCTTGTGACTTATTGAGTTGGTTGTACTCATACTTCACTCTGCACCTCGTGTGCAGATCCAGATGCTTTCGGACACGGCGATTGTTAGATCTTAGAGTGCTATCCATTGGAGACTATCAAGGTAGTTGCCTGATTTCTGTTGACCTTGACTCTCTCTTTCTCTCAGTTATTATACTGTTCTATACCGTTTGACGTTGTTTTTATCAGTCATACTTTTTATTCATATTAAATACTCATGTACTTAGTGATACCGGGTTTTGGGGAGTGTTTATATCTATATTTGTGAGATTTCTTCCGCTGAATTTAAATATTATGTTTTCAAATTTAAAATATATGGTATTTTATTGAGATTGTCGGCTTGCCTAGTATTGAGATAGGCTCCATCACGACAAATGAGATTTTGGGTCCTGACAAGTTGGTATCAGAGCCTAGGTTACATAGGTCTCACGAGTTATGAGCAGGTTTAGTAGAGTCTTGCGGATCGGTACAGAGACATCTGTACTTATCTTCGAGAGGCTGTCGAACCCTTAGGAAAAAAATCATTTTCTTGTATTCTGTCATGTGAATTTGTTGATTCCGGAAATTAAATTTCTGTTATTCAATTCTCTCAAGATGGTGAGGACACGTACTACCAGATCAGACGGTCAGCCACCAGTGCCACCAGTTAGGGCCGCGAGAGGACGGGGCTGTGGTAGCTCGTACAACAGTTGGAGCAACACCTGTAGCACCACCAGTTGCTCTAGCTCAGGAGCAAAATCCAGATATAGTTGAGTCGGCGGGGCCAGCTCAGGCACCCTTTATGCCCATTGTGATTCCATGAACGAGATTCGAGATGAGTATTCAGTGTTTTGGTGATGGGCCAGTCTGGAGGACTTGAGACCTGGGTTAGACCGCAGCTTAAGCTCGGTAGTTTTGGATGTGAGAACTTGTGTATTTGGACTTATGCGTCGGTAGTATCCCTATGAGTGGAATTTGTGGCTTGATGGGCGGTTAAATGACTATATGATGAGTATGATGTGAATGTGGGATGTGTTCAGGTGGGTTGAATGAGACGAATAAAGTTTACTTGTCACTCAAGAGTGTGCTATTGGGTACTTGATTCCTGTTTTGATGTGACGTACATTCTTGAGTTGTGAGTGCGTTGAGGGATCTATCATGCTGTTTAATTGTGGAGCGAAGTAGATTTTCATGTCGTGTTGATGATTTTAATCTCAGAAAGATTAAGTGATTGCATAGTAATTGTGACTGCGAAAGAGTATAACAAGATGCCAATTTGAGGCTAAGCAGGTGGGTTATCCCCTGTGGAGTAATCTACGTATGTGTGTTCCTTATAATATTGAGTGGAGAGTTTCTTTTCTGCCAGCGACTTGAATTTGAATCTGGTTGAGAAAGTTGACTTGAGTGTCAAGAGAATGAATGTGAGTTTAGCGGATGATTGAGGTATTTTTATGGTTGGCATTGCATGAGCTTGAGAAGAATTTTTGTTGAACTGACTGCGGTATTATGGCAGTAATAGAGTATGGGTATTGTGAGTTATCGAATGTTTTAATTTGTGGCTTTGAGCCAAGTGAGGGAGCTTGCTATTGACAATTCAATTTCATGGTTATATGTTAAATTTTAGTTTTGGTTTGAGGCATACTTATGGATTAGTTATGACTTGCAGAGGTTGAGATCGAGGATGACTCGAGTACTAAAAATCCTAAAAACGGGTTATATTGCGCTTTATGAGTATACGAAAATCATGGGATAAGTGAGTTGTTATTTGTAAAGGAAGTAGCGCGCACGGAGTATGAATTTGATAGGTGGTGTTAAGGCAGGGTTACCTCTTTGAGTGTTGTTGTGCTAATGGGGCACATGTCTTTTAGCTCGTTTGGGCGGTGCAATTTAGATTTGAGCAAAGTGGGTGACTCCTGAGAAAGTTCTAATGGGTTCGAGATTTATATATAGCAATCGAGAATTTTTTTGGATTTGTGTATGGATAGAATGTGAGATTTACGTTTAATGGTGTCGGGACGTGCGGTAATTCTGTTTGATTATGGATTCTAGATTTCAGTATAAGAAAGGAAAGAAAAACAATTTTAAATTCACATAAGGTCCTTAAGAGTGAGTGTTACGGTAGTGGTATTTATGGAGGTGCTTAAGAATACAATGGCTTATGGGTCTTAGGGCGGTGTAATTTTATGTTAGGAAGTCTTGTAGTGAATTTTGGGTAATGTTTTGACAAGGAGAAGTGTCAACTTAAGGGTAATTCAGAAGAAACTCGGAGAAAAACAAAATAGAATAACTTGGTAGTAGGCTAGACCAGTATGGTAATGGTATGCTCGGTTCTTTTGGGTAATTATGATGGGGTGAGGCTCTACAGATGTTTGGGTGACCTGCGTGGCTTGGTAGAGATAGGGAGATTCAACTCTAATAGCTCGGTTATTTACAAATGGGTTTTGAAGAGTCCTTGATTATTTCTATCATGGTTCGAACCAGATATTTTTCTACCGATGTGGGAGACATGTTGTGCATTGTGATTTTCTCCTGGAAGGAAGCAAGAGAAAGGTTTCTAACTAACCGGGTATGTAATTTGTCGGTAACTCAGAGTTGATAATGAGATTCTCGTGCTTTTCACATGATCGTGCATGAAAGATATGTTAGTCATTCAAATGCTAAAATTGGGATTAGTTATGATGATTTATGTGTCCTATGAATTTGGAGACTGGGAGTTCTCAGAAGCATATTGTTTCAGGGTTGCAGCCTAGTTGAGGTGAGTATTTTATTTAAACTTAGTGGAGGCACTAGTTGCGTTAATTATTTGTGATAGCTATGTGCTATGAGTGCGCATATATATATGGTTTGAGCCCATATGTAGGCATCAAAGCAAGTATTCATACTCAGAAGAATTACTAGGCTATGATATGCCTAGAGTTGACTATTAAGCGTAACGTTATAACGTTTCTCATATTCGTACCTTTATCAAGAACTATCTGGACTACACTTGAGGTTACAAAGAGACTAATTCCCTGAATAAATTGGGTAGTTACTATTTCTGTGTTAACTTGCCGATTTGAGTAGTGATAGCACACTTTGCACTTGCCTACTCTATGGCGTGTTATTTATACCAGTCCAGGAGCATGAGAATCTTAATTCATTTATCATATACATGTGTACTTATTTGATTGCTCCTGTATGATATGCTTAGACTGGGGGCTTGTGGCAATGCCATACAGATTATATTATTGGCACGTGAGTTGCCCGTGGGGATCCATATTTTGATATTATTGGCACGTGAGTTATCTCTGTGGGTCTAGATATTGATACTATAGCACGTGAGTTGTCCGTGTGGGTCCAGATATTGATACTATAGCACGTGAAGTTGTTCGTGCGAGTGATGTTAATGTGAGATCTAGAAGAGCTGGTTACTGTTATTAGATTTATGTGTCTTGGTTATACTATATATAATGAGCTTATAACATTGCAGTTGTGTGGTGCTTGTTGAACTCGCAATACGGTTCTCTTCTTTGAGACATTTTCCATTTTTGGGTACATAGGTTGCGCAGTTGTGGCTTGAGTTATATTGGTATGGCATGTCTATGGGATAGTTGTATTTAAAAATATAAGGTCATTGGGCCTAGAATGTGTGCTATCAGATTTGATTACGGTATATTTGGGAGGATGACATCGAAAGTAGGTTTAGAAAATGATTATCGTTCGGGTTAGGGCGAGAGAGCTCCATGACTTGTTGATTTAATAATTTGGCTTGATATGGGGTTTAATACTATTACCGGGTTAGTTTGGAGTAGTTATTGTGATCGGAAATGGTGCTACGAGCATGCGAGTTGTGTAGTATGTTACGTGATTATATCTGGGGTTATGGTTATGGCTTGATACAACTTGTTCATACTCATACAGCGTGTAGATGTGAGATTCGGGTCTTGAAAAGAAATTCTAAATGTCAAAAATTGAATTCTAAGGTTTATGGGCAAAGGTTGAAGTAATGATCTTCAATTACGTGGTATTGTCAGGCCTATATGGAATAGGGTGGCGTGGGATCACCGCCGGGTACGTACGTGGTAAGATGGAATATTGATTTTATGGACGTATGTTTAAGTGGGGGAGAATGTAATGACCCGGCCGGTCATTTTGAGCATTACAACCCCATTCCACCATTTACTGCTCAATTTATACTTTACAGTTGTTATATGACTTGCCGGGGTAATTGGTTCGGGCCCGGTGAGGTTTTGAAATGAATTGAGATACTTAGTCTCCAAGTATGGAAGCTTAAGTAACTGGAAGTTGACTTATGTGAAAACGACCTCGGAATAGAGTTTTGATGATTTCAATAGCTCTATATGGTGATTTAGAACTTAGGAGTGTGTCCAGATATTTATTTTGAGGCCCGTAGCTAAATTAAGCTTGAAATGGCGAAAATAGGAAATTTAAGTTTGAAAGTTTGACCGGGGATTTGACTTTTTGATATCGGGGTCGGAATCCGATTATGGAAATTGGAATAGGTCCGTTATGTCATTTATCACTTGTGTGCAAAATTTGAGGTCAATCGGACTTGATTTGATAGGTTTCAGCGTTGAATGTAGAAGTTGAAAATTCTTAGTTTCATTAGGCATGAATTGGGGTATGATTCATGATTTTAGCGTTGTGTGGTGTGATTTGAGATTTCGACTAAGTTCCTATCTTGTTTTAAGACTTGTTGGTATGATTGAATGGGGTCCCGAGGGGCTCGGGTGTGTTTTGGATCACTGGTTGAGAAACTACTTAAGTTAAGGATTTAGAGTTTGCCATGGTCAATATTGGGTCAATATGACCTCTTTTCAGTGTTTTGAGTGCGCGAGCAGGTTCGTAGCGTGTTTTATGATTGAAACGCATATATGGTTTGTGTCCGGGAGGTTCCGAATGAGTTTTGGGTGCTAAAACAAAAATTCTTTCGTTGTTGATTTTCTAGTGTAAAATAATTACGAAAATGTCATTTTTATCCCTTAAATTTCGAGATTATATTTAAATCTTCAAAACATCATATCTCCCTCATTTTTAAGGCCAAATTGGGTGATTCAAAAGCCTAACTTGACTAAAATTTCACAAGGAATCCATTAGAGGCATCAAATGAGAATTTCAGGATTGTTTGGCACATGAAATGAGGCAGAACAATATAAACATGTAATGATCCAAATGTCCATTTTTAGTTCTAGAGATTGAAATTCGATTTCGAGACTTCCGTGATTTCGATAATGATTTATAGGAATGATCTGGAAAGTTTGGTATAATTTCATCAAGCTGCGATTGGTGTTTTAGCGCGAAACATGAGTTAATTGTTTAACAAGCGAAATTAGTATCACATTGAACAAATGAGCTCTAGATTGAGTTTCGATTGAAGGACTAGGTTCGTGTTATAATTTGTGGCTTATAGGAACAAGAATCGTCGAATTCCGAGTTTGTATGATGGAGTTAGAGCTTTTTTAGAGAAAATAAATATTGCTGGTGCAACAGGTTCTGGTGCGCACCTTTAGCGACCAGATTTGACAGTTTTAGCGACGGGAATTGGGCTTTTAGCGACCCGAATAGTGTTTTTATTGAGCAGTTTTATTTTTTTAAAGCTCATTTCAACATTTTTGGATGAAAGAACACGGCTTGGGGCGATTTTTGAGGGAGAAATCACGGGAAATCTCGAGGTAAGTCACTTGTGATTATTTCTACTTCATAATATTGAATTATCATCGAATAATCCGACTAGATCACATGATTTTGAGGTGTAAATCAGGGATTTGGACCTAGGGATTTGAAAAAAAGATTTGAGGATTTGGAGGTCAGGTTGATGTCGGATTTGGTAAAATTGGTATGGTTAGACTCGTGGCTGAATGGGCTTTCGGATTTTGTAACTTTTGTCGGGTTCCGAGGTGTGGGCCCCACGGGCGATTTTTGAGTTAAATTTCAGATTTTATTAAAAAATTAGTATTTTCTTATGGAATTAATTCCAATAATTTACATTGACTGAATCGAATTAATTGTGGCTAGATACGAGGCTTTCGAAGACCAATTCACGAGGCAAGGGCATTGAGGAGTAAGAAATTACAAGGTTTGAGGTAAGTAACATTTCTAACCTTGGTTTGGAAAGTATGAATCCCTAAATGTTGTGTTATATTAATTGTTGGAGGTGACTCACATGCTAGGTGACGAGCGTGTGGGCGTGCACCATAGAAATTATGACTTAAATAAATGCTGAAGCTCGTATTAAAGATCATGTTTAGGCTACGTGCCGATATTTTGGGACCCATAGGGTCGTGTTGCTGTTGAATTAATTATTTTTAAATGTAAATTTCATACTCAGTCATGCTCATCCATGGTGAGAATATTTATGGGATCGGGGTTGCCCGCCTGTAGCAGGCCATATCGGCTTTATATATATGATTATTATTATGGGATCGGGGCTACACGCCGCAGCAGGCCTTATAGGCTTTATTATTACATGGATTGGGGTTGCCCGCGTGCAGCAGGCCTTATAAGCTTTATTATTATATGGATCGGGGTTGCTCGCTTGCAACAGGCCTTATAGGCTTATTTATTATACGGATGAGCGCTGCCCGCCTGCAGTAGGTCTGTACACACCCCTAGTGAGAGTAGATGATTATATATTCAGGATGGACTTCCTAGGGCATGGACTTGCCTTACTTATTTATATTGTGATGAATTTTTTCTAGACAAGGATCTTGTCCGTATAATTTATATTTGGGGATAAATTACCCCAGAGCTGGATTGGCCTTATATGGTACTAAGTGACTGACTGTTAGTCGATGTGTATATATATACATGATGGAATATCCTGGGCTAGATTGGCCATAAACAATACCGAGTGACCGAATGATTAGTGACCAGTAATACATGAGGTCTTTCCACTGAGATGTCACATTCCTCATATCATGCAGAATTGATCTATTTTGCTAGTACTGAGTTCAACTGTTGAACTTGAAAGCATGCCTACATTTCTATACCATTATTTATGTACTAGATTGTACCAGCGAAGCTCGTCACTACTTTCAGCCCAAAGGATAGTCTTGTTACTTATTGATTTGGTTGTACTCATACTATACTCTTTACCTCGTGTGCAGATCCAGGTGCTTTCGGACACGTCGACTGTTAGATCTCAGAGTGCTACCCATTGGAGACTATCAAGGTAGCTGCCTGGCATCCACTGACCTTGACTCTCTCTTTCTCTTAGTTATCATATTGTTCTATACCGTCAGACGGTGTTTTTATCAGTCAAACTTTGTATTCATATTAGATGATCATGTAGTCAGTGACATCGAATTTTGGGGAATGTTTATATCTATATTTGTGAGATTTATGAATTTAAATATTATGTTTTCAAATTTAAAATATATGGTATTTTATTGATATTGTCGGCTTGCCTAGTATTGAAATACGCTCCATCACGACAGATGAGATTTTGGGTCGTGACAGAGACATACACTCACAATACCGCCATGTGCGCAGCATGGCGTCGGATCTCAGCCTGATCGGCTAAGCCGTCTCACCACAATGCTGTGTGGGTCGACATCACATCACATCTCGCTAGCAATAATCTCATCCCATTTAAGGGGAAACATCTCACTACACCAATCTCATCCCATATAAGGGAAAACAGTCTCATCATATTAACACGGGGATTTACCCCTCAATCACTCCTACACCGACATGTATAGTTTTAGGATTAGGTTGTTCCGACCTACCCTTCCTCGGTGGCTAAACGATACTCCCAAGGCATTTATTATTAAAAGGATTTACCACTCATTTCATATTCTTTTACATGTCATTCATTTTATTGGCACCACTGGCCATAACACAATATCATTCTTGGCACGTTGGCCGTACTTCATAATTCATGTTCACTATTTCACTTTCAAACATCATCACGGATTGTCAACAACAAACATTTCTACTCAAGACTTTAACACACATTTGAGCAATTTAGGGTCTTAGGCACATGTGATTTCTTGCATAATTTGATATGATCACTTTCATTTAGGCTTGACTTGAAGTCACAACATTTTAATACATACTCATACTTTGAACTCGCTCCCGGAGAATAACATAATATGATAAGAATATTCTGGAACACATTTTGAACATATTCATATATATACATCTTTCGACACCAAACTTATTCAGAAAAGTTAATTCATAATGGACAACTCGGGACTTACAAGAACATCATGGGAATTCAATTCTAAGAGAGACGTTTAGCCAACATACCTTGCCTCGATCTTTTTAAATTACTACAATATTTCGGAAATCTGAGCCACTTCGATCTATTTAGAGATATAGCAAAATTGAACACAAATTAGGAAGGAGTTCATAGTTCCAGCTCACTTGAGCATATCAAACACTAGGTGTGCATTAAGGTTTCAAGGTTCTCATATGGTGGATTCTTTCACCCCTCTACCAAAGGTTTACCCAAAAGAGCTCAATAATCTTCCCACAACCCTTGATGGTACATGCATGTAAAATAAACAACTCCCACACCCAAGAATTGCATGGCTTATTACCTATTGTAACGACCCGGCCGGTCATTTTGAGTATTATAACCCCGTTTCCCCATTTACTGCTCAAGTTATGCTTTACAGTTGTTTTATGACTTATCGGGTTAGTTGGTTCGGGTTCGAAAGTATTTCGGAGTGAAATGAGACACTTAGTCTCATAATTGAAAACTTAAGTTGAAAAAGTTGACAAGATATTGACTTATGTGTAAACGACCTCGGATTCAAATTCTGATAATTCTAATAGCTCTGTATGGTGATTTTTGGACTCAGGAGCATGTCCGGAAAATTATTTAGAGGTTCATAGTGGAATTAGGCTTGAAATGGCGAAAGTCAAATTTTTGGGAAGTTTGACCGGGGGTTGAGTTTTTGATATCAGGGTCGAAATCCAATTCTGAAAATTTTAATAGATTCGTTATGTCATTTATGACTTGTGTGTAAAGTTTGAGGTCAACCGGACTTGATTTAATAGGTTCCCGCGTCGTTTGTGGAAACTTGAAGTTTCAAAGTTTATTAGGCTTGAATTGGGTATGATTCGTGGTTTTAGCATTATTTGAGGTGATTTGAGGGTTCGACTAAGTTCGTATGGTGTTTTAGGACTAGCAGGTATATTTGGTTGAGGTTCCGGGGACCTCGGGTGAGTTTCGGATGGTTAACGGATCGAATTCGAACTTAGAAGAAAATATAAAAGTTTCTGCCATCAGATGTAATCACACCTGCAGAATTTCCATTACAGGTGTGAGCTCGCAGAAGCGAGCCTTCCATCGCAGATGCGTCCAAGCATGGCTGGGGCTTCGATCGCAGAAGCGACAGGTAGCCGCAGAAGCAGCCCCGCACCTGCGTGTGTTTGATCGCAGAAGTGTAAGGGCACTTGGTGAGGCAGCTTCGCAGAAACGGGCAGCTCCTCGCAGAAGTGTGTCCACAGATGGGCACAAAATCCCGCAGAAGCGGAAACCCCTGGACAGTATAAAAACAAAGGGGTTCCGAGCTTTGCCATTTTTGGGCATTTCAAGCTCGGGTTGGGCGATATTTAGCGAGGTTTTCACGGAAAATCTTGAGTTAAGTCACTTGTGATTATTATTAGTCAATAATATTGAATTATCATCGAATAATCCGATTAGATTACATGTTTTTGAGGTGTAAATCAGAGATTTGAACTTAGGGATTTGAAAATATGATTTGAAGATTTGGAGGTCGAGTTGAGGTCGGATTTTGGTAAAATTGATATGGTTAGACTCGTGGTTTAATGGGCTTTTGGATTTTGTAACATTTGTCGGGTTTCGAGATGTGGGCCCCACGGGTAATGTTTTGAGCTAAATTTTAGATTTTGATGGAAAATTAATATTTTCTTATAAAATTAATTCCAATAAATTTTATTGACTGAATCGAATTATTTGTGGCTAGATTCGAGGCATTTGGAGGTCAATTCACTAGGCAAAGACATTGCAGAATAAAGAATTACACGATTTGAGATAAGTAACAGTTCTAAATTTGGTTCTGAGGGTATGAAACCCCGGATTATGTGTTATGTGATTGATTTTGAAGTGACGCATATGCTAGGTGACGGGCGTGTAGGCGTGCACCGTAGGAATTTTGACTTGGTCAAATTCCATGGAATTGTATAGTTGTATAATCTGTTGATACCAACATATGCTGTTATTATTGGTACCCACTGGGGTCATTTCTGTGGTTGAATAATATGGTCAAATTGTAATTTCACACTCAGTCATGTTTATTCATTTCATATCATATCTCAGTTTCTGTTGCCGTTTATTAATGCATCATATTATCATTTTGGGTTGATTATCATGATTTCTGAGAGCCCGAGAGATTGGAGAGGTTGATGACCGAGTGAGGCCGAGGGCCTAATTATGAGGATATTATGGGATCGGGCTGCACGCCACATCATGTTTTATTGATTTATGCCATGATTGGCTTAATATAGCGCTTGGGCTGAAGGAGCCCCTCCGGCATATGTACACACCTCCAGTGAGTGCAAGTACCTACTGAGTGCGAGTGTCGAGTGCTGAGTGATTGGGAGGAATGAGTGACTGTGAGGAAAGAGAGACTGTAAAGCTGGAGTGAATGAGAGGACTGAGTGACTGTTACTATGAGAGGATGCATTGATTTTATTATTGCTGCATTTTTGCGCTCATATATCATTGTTTTTGAAAATTTCTAAAAGACATTCTTTTCTGTTTCATTCGAAGTTGTTATAAAATTACTGTGGAGTTTTAAATGTTGAACTTGAAAGCATGCCTACCTTTTTATGTTGGAAAGTACTGTATTTGAACATGGCTAAAAAGCTCGTCACTAATTTCAGTTCCTTATTTATTATTGTTACTTGCTGAGTTGGTTGTATTCATACTACACCCTGCACTTTGTGTGCAGATCCAGGTAATCTCGGATACATAGAGCGTTGATTCTTTCACACAGTCGGTTTTTTGGAGATTTAGAGGTAGCTGCCATATTTCACAGACCTTGTCCCTCTTTCCTTATCCTTTTGTTTATTGTATTTTGTCTCAGATTATTATAGACCGTGTTTTCCAGACTTTTAATGTATAGATGCTCATGTACTCAGTGACACTAGATTTTGGGAGTGTTTGTATCGGTATTTGCGAGACTTGTGAATTGTGTTTAAATATTATATTTTCAAACTTAAAAAAAATTATGGTTTATTGAGGTTGTCGGCTTGACAAGTATCGAGATAGGAACTATCACGACAGGTTAGGAATTTGGTTTGTGACAAGTTGATATCAAAGCCTAGGTTACATAGGTCTCAAGTGTCATGAGCATGTTTAGTATAGTCTGGCGGATCGGTACGGAGACGTCTGTACTTATCTTTGAGAGGCTGCCGAAACCTTAGGAAAAATTCACTTTCTTGTATTCTATCGTGCGGAATTGATTTAGCTTGAAACATAATTCTTTGAATTCCTCCTACGCATTCGTGTGCGCATGTGAGCACTCAGTATCAGCTGTGTATCACTGGCTTGTGATTCCATGAATAAGGTTCGAGACGAGAATTCTGTGTTTTGTTGATGGGCCAGTCTGAAGGACTTGAGGCTGGAGTTAGACCGCAGCTTAAGCTCGGTAGTTTCAGTTGTGAGAACCTGTGCAATTGGACTTATGCGTTCGGTAGTATTCCTATGAGTGGAATTTATGGCTCGATGAGAGTTTGAATGACTATATGATAAGTATGATGTGAATGTGGGATCTGTTCATATGGGTTAAATGAGACAAATAAATTTTACTTGTGACTCAAGAGTTTGCTAGTGGGTACTTGATTCCTGTTTTGATGTGAAGTACAGTCTTGAGTTGCGAGTGCGTTGAGGGATCTGTCATGCTGTGTAATTGTGGAACGAAGTAGACTTTCATGTCGTGTTGATGAGTTTAAACTCAAAAATATTAAGTGATTATGTGGTAATTGTGGTTGCGAAAGGGTATAGCAATATGCCAATTTGAGGCTAAGCAGGTGGGTTATCTCCTGTGGAGTAATCTATGCAGGTGTGTTCCTTATAATGTTGAGTGGAGAGTTTCTTTTCTACCAGCTAGGCATATGTGTTGAGATTTGAATTTGAATCCTGTTGAGAAAGTTGACTTGACTGTCACGAGAATAAATGCAAACTTAGCGGATGATTGAGGTATTTTATGGTGAGTGTTGCATAAGTTTGAGAAGAATTTTTGTTGAACTGACTGTAGTATTATGGCAGTAATAAAGTATGATATTGTGAGTTATGGAGTGTTTTGTTGTATGGCTTTGAGCCAAGTAGGGGAGCCTGCTATTGACAATTCAATTTCATGGATATATGTTAAATTTTTGTTTTGGTCTGAGGCATACTGGTGGGTTAGTTATGACTTGCAGAGGTGGAGATCGAGGATGACTCGGGTAAGAAAATTCCTGGATACGGGTTACATTGCACTTTATGAAAATATATAAATTATAGAATGATTAAGTTGTTATTTTGAAGGATGTAGTGCGCACGAAGTATGAATTTGATTGGCCGTGTTAAGGCAAGGTTACTTCTTTGAGTGTTGATTGTGCTAAAGGAGCACGTGCCTTTCTGCCCATTTGGGAGGAACAAATTAAATTTGAGTAGAGTGTATGACTCTTAAGAGGGTTCTAATGGATTCAAAATGTATATGTGGCAATTGAATTTTTTTTTTGAATTTGTATATCACTAGAATCGGTTACTTACACTGGATAGTATCGAGACGTGCGATAATTCTGTTTGACTATGGATTCTACATTTCAGTATAAGAAAGGAAAGATGAAAAATTTTAAATTCACATAAGGTCCTTAAGAGTGGGCGTCTCGGTTGTGGTGTTTATGAAGGTGCTTAAGAAGAATACAATGGCTTATGAGACTTAGGGCGGTATGGTTGTATGTTGGGATGTCTTGTAGTGAGCTTTGGGTATGGATCGTAGTATTCTGACAAGGAGAAGTGTCAAGGTGAGGGTAATTCAGAAGAAACTCGAAGAAAATAGGATAACTGGGTAGTAGGCTAGACCAGTATTGTAATGTTATGTTCGGTTCTTTTAGGATAATTATGGTGTGGTGACACTTTACAGATGTTTCGGTGGCAATATTCTTGGGTTTGGTGACCTGCGTGGCTTGGTCGAGTTAGATGAATTCAGTTTTTATAGCCTGGTTATGTGCAAATGCATTTGAAAGAGTTCTTGATGGTTTCTACCATGGTTTGAACTAGATATTTTCTACCGGTGTGGGAGACATGTTGTGCATTGTGAATTCCTCATGGACGAAAGAAAATGGAAGGTTTCTAATTGACTGGATATGTAATATGCTGGTGACTCAGAGTTAATAAGGAGATTATCGTGCTTGTCAAATGATGGCAAAATAGATGTGGTATGTTGTGCGGGATTAAGACTTACATGTACAAGGTGGCAGTTCATTCTGGAAAGTAAGACCACAAATTATGGATAGAATGGTCAATTTTAGATGTTTAGACGGATATTATAACTACTCGCTAATCCCTGAGAAGGGTGTGCATTTCAAAAGGGGCATTGTGTTTTGACTTTCGGATGTCATCGGTGTTACGATACTTACCTAGTTAATAGACTTCTGATATTCCAATTATTGCTATGTGGAACGGGAGGAAATGTGAAAGTATTCCTCATGGGATCATCGTGCATGAAAGATGTGTTAGTCATTCGAGTGCTGGAGTTGGGACCAGTCACGGTGATTCTTGTGTTCTATGAATGTGGAGACTAGGGGTTCTCAGAAGCATATTGTTTCAGGGTTGCGGCCTGTTTGAGGTGAGTATTTTATTTTAACTCAGTGGAGGTACTAGTTGCCTTTGTGATGACTACGCGCTACGAGTGTGTGTGTGTGTGTGTGTGTGTGTGTGTGTGTGTGTATATATATATATATATATATATATATATATATATATATATATATATATATATATATATGTGAGGTTTCAGCCCATGTGCGGGCATCGGGTCGAGAAAATGTTTAGACTATGATATGTATATACTAGATGGTTAAGCGTAAAGTTATGACATTTCTCGTATTCGTACCTTTGTTGAGAACTATCCGGACTATACTTGAGGTTACAAAGAGGCTAATTCCCTGAATAAACTGGGTAGTTACTATTTCTGCGTTCACTTGCCGATTTGAGTTGTGATAGCGCACTTTGCACATACCTACTCTATGGTGTGTTATTCATACCAGTCCAAGAGCATGTGAATATTATTTCATATATCATAAACATGTGTACTTATTTGATTGCTCCTATATGATATACTTGGACTGGAGGCCTGTGACCATGCCAGGCGGATTATGTTATTGGCATGTGAGTTGTCTGTGTGGATCCATATATTGATATTATTGGCACATGAGTTATCTGTGCGGGTCCAGATATTTATACGATAGCACGTGAGTTGTCCGTGTGGGTTGATCTTAATGTGAGCTCTAGGAGAGCTGGTTACCGTTATTAGATACATGTGTCTTGGTTTTACCATGTATGGTGAGCTCATAGCATGTCGGTTGTACAAGTGCTTGTTGAACTTGCAAAAAGGTTATCTTCTTTGAAACATTTTCCATTTTCGGGTACAAAGATTGCGCAGTTTGCGGCTTGAATTAGATTGGTGTGGCATGTTTGTGGGATCGTTGTGTTTAATATTATATGGTCATTAGACCTAAAATGGGTACTATCAGGTTTGATTATGGTATATTTGGGAGGATGGCATTAAAAGTCGGCTTAGAAAGTGATTTTGGTTCTGGTTGGGGCAAGATAACTCCATGACTTGTTGATTTGATAAGGGGTTATGAGATTCCGCGTGTTTCTTTTATTATCAGCAGTGTACGAAAGTTTTGGAACGAGGTTATGTGGGATGTGGGGTTTATTATAGTACTTGGTTGGTTTAGAGTAGTTACCGAGGTCGGAAATAGTGCTGCGACTATGCAAGTTGTGTGATATATGATGTGATTATATCGTGAGTTATGTCTATGGATTGATACAGTTTGTTCGAACTTATACAGTGTGTGGATGTGAGAGTCGGGTCTTGAAAAGAATTCTGGATGTTAGAAATGAGGCTCCAAGGTTTTTGGGCTAAGGTTAAATTAATAATTTTTAGTTATGTTATGTTGTCAGGCCTATATAGAATATAGTGACGTGGGATCACCTCCGGGTATGTGCGTGGTAAGGTGGAATAGCGATTCGAAGGTTTAGGAACTACTCTTAGCATGCAGTTTATATCACAGTTTTGGAGGGCAGTACAATGAGAATTAGGTACACACGTTCAGCTGAGTACAACATTTCACCCTCAGATGGACGGAAAGTCCGAGCGCACTATTCAGATATTGGAAGATATGCTACGCACTTGTGTTACATATTTAGGGATTCTTGGGATTAATTTCTGTCACTGACGGAGTTTGCTTACAATAACAACTACCAATCGAGCATTCAGATGGCTCCGTATGAGACTTTATATGGGAGACGTTATCAGTCTCCGGTGGATTGGTTTGAACCGGGTGAGACTAGACTATTGGGTACTAATTTGGTTCAGGATGCTTTGGAGAAGGTTAAATTGATTTAGGAGCAGCTTCGCACGACGCAGTCTAGATAAAAGAGTTATGCTGACCAGAAGGTCCGTGATGTTGCTTACATGGTTGGGGAGAAGGTTCTGCCCAAGATTTCGCCCATGAAGGGTGTGTTGAGGTTCGGGAAGAAGGGCAAGTTGAGCTGTCTATATATTGGGCCTTTTGAGATACTTAAAAAGATTGGAGAGGTGGCTTATGAACTTGCTTTGCCACCTAGTCTATCAGGTGTTCATCCAGTGTTCCATGTGCCCATGCTCTGAAAGTATGTCGGGGATTTGTCTCATATTTTGCATTTCAGTACAGTGCAGCTGGACGGAAATTTTACTTATGATGTGGAGCCGATGGCTATTTTAGACCGGCAGGTTCGAAAGCTAAGGTCAAAGAACATAGCATCACTGAAGATACAGTGGAGAGGCCAGCCAGTCGGAAAAGCTACTTGGGAGATTGAGAAGGATATGCGGAGCAAATATCCACACATATTTGAGACTCCAAGTATGATTCTAAACTCGTTCGAGGATGAACGTTTGCTTAAGAGGGGGAGAATGTAACGATCCGGCCGATTGTTTTGAGTATTTTAACCCCGTTTTTCTATTCACTGCTCAAGTTTTGATTTACAGTTGTTTTATGACTTACCGGGTTAGTTAGTTCGTGTTTGGAAGGATTTCAGAGTGAAATGAGACACTTAGTCTCATAATTGAAAACTTAAGTTGAAAAAGTTGACAAGATATTGACTTATGTGTAAACGACCTCAGATTCAAATTCTGATGATTCTAATAGCTCCGTATGGTGATTTTTGGACTTAGGAGCGTGTCTGAAAAATTATTTGGAGGTCCGTAGTGGAATTAGGCTTGAAATAGCGAAAGCCAAATTTATGGGAAGTTTGACCGGAGGGGTTGACTTTTTGATATCGGGGTCGAAATCCAATTCTAAAACTTTTAATAGGTCTGTTATGTCATTTATGACTTGTGTGTAAAATTTGAGGTCAATCGGACTTAATTTGATAGGTTCCGGCGTCGTTTGTGGAAACTTGATTCGTGGTTTTAGCATTGTTTGAGGTGATATGAGGGTTCGGCTAAGTTCGTCTGGTGTTTTAGGACTTGTTGATATATTTGGTTGAGGTCCCGGGGGCCTCGGGTGAGTGTCGGATGGTTAACGAATCGAATTCGGACTTAGAAGAAAATCTGAAAGTTTCTGCCATTTGATGTAATCGCACCTGCGGAATTTCCATCGTAGGTGCGAGTTCACAGAAATGAGCCTTCCATCGCAGAAGCGGCAGGTAGCGGTAGGTAGCCGCAGAAGCGGCCCCGCACCTGCGGGCGTTTGATCGCAGAAGCGTAAGGGCACTTGGTGAGGCAGCTTCGCATAAGAGGGCAGCTCCTCGCAGAAGCGTGTTCGTAGATGCGCACAAAATCCCGCAAAAGCGGAAACTCCTGGACAGTAGAAAAATAGAGGGGTTCCGAGCTTTTGCCTTTTTTGGGAATTTCAAGCTCGGGCTGGGGGATTTTGAGCTAGGTTTTCACGGGAAATCTTGAGGTAAGTCACTTGTGATTATTATTAGTCAATAATATTGAATTATCATCGAATAATCCGACTAGATTACATATTTTTGAGGTGTAAATCGGGGATTTGAACTTAGGGATTTGAAAATAAGATTGGAAGATTTGGAGGTCGAGTTGAGGTCGGATTTTGGTAAAATTGATATGGTTACACTCGTGGTTGAATGAGATTTCGGAAATTAATGAAACTTACTTGAAATTTACCTTTCCCTTAACTTAACACCTTGATATTGTTTGAGTCTCCTATTGATTTCATGTTTTATTCTCCTTTTATTGTTACTCGTTCTATTCGGAGGGTGTTTAGTTTTACACACTAGTACAATTACATATGTACTAACATCCCTTATGCTAGGGGCACTACATCTTTAATGGATGCAGGTTGTTCCTTAGCAGGTGGTATTGATTAGTGATAGCAGCACACACCCTCCTCAGCTGACTTGGTGATCCCCACTTCATTTCGGGGTCTTGTATCTATCACGACCCAAAATCCTACCACAGGCGTCGTGATGGAACCTAGTCTCTAAGACTAGGTACGCCGATTACAATTACATTTCAAGCCATTATTTTTTATATATATACCAACAACGGAAATAATTACAAATATAACAACCTCCTAAGACTGGTAGTACTGAGTCACGAACTCTAACTGAATACATGAAATGATCTCAAGGATCGAATACTCAATACTGCTTGAATAATAAATAACAGAACAATAAAATGGAAATACTCCAAGGTATTGCAACGACCAAGCAGCTCTACCTTGAATCCTTGTGATCCCACTCTAACTCTGTCCGAGTCCGATATCTCCAATACCTGGCTCTACATAAAAATGTTCAGAAGTGTAGTATGAGTACACCACGGTCGGTACCCAGTAAGTATCAAGACTAACCTCAATGGAGTAGAGATAAGGTACAGTAAAGACACTCACTAGTCTAATTACATGTGCAATATAGTATACAAAATAATAGGAAACAAATAATAATAAGGGCAACACAAATCAACCAGTGATATGCCCGGCATGGCAACGAGAACACTATTAATATTACTCCACAAATAATAAATACAAGAAAAATCACAACATCATAAAAAATAATTACCAATGCAACCACTCCACATCATCACATATCATCCCTCATAATACCCTTATCACTCCTATAATAGCCACCATTATCCCTCCGCCCTGAGAATATCAATAGCCACTTTTATCGCTCATATTCTCACCCTTATCTCTCTTATAATAGCCACCCTTATCCCTCCTCCCTCACAATATCAATAGCCACCCTTATCGCTCATATTGTCACCTTTATCTCTCCTATAGCTACCCTTATCGCTCCGCCCAGACAATATTCCAACAAACTCAACAACAGTGAAATGCCACCCTTATACCCACATAATATCAACAGTGGAATGCCACCCTTATATCCTCAAATAACAACTCACACAACACAATAATTTACACGGAAAATTATCACGGCAACATAACAAAATCAATTTATATCACAATTTGCCCAATGGCCACAACAAAATTCTAAAGATACAACCTAATTAATTAATTTCACAACAAATAGCCGAAGGCTCCACACAATGTATATATCACCACAAAAATAATCAATAGAGATAGAAATTACTAAGCGTAAAGCAAAGCCTTCATTAATCCAAACTTTGATAATTATATTAACACTTCTTTTTAAACTTGCTTAATTAATTATTTGCATAGGAAAAATTCATATTGAAATTAAATTTCAAGAAATATCAAACCAACAATACTCACGAAATTACATAAATTTTCAAGAAACAATCACATCATATTGTCATATAAAAACAAATTCAACAACAAGGATTTAGGCATGGCAAATAGATAATTTAATAAATACTAACAATTATCCAAACTACTACATAATTTGCCCAAGATTTTAACTCAATGAATTTTGCACATATAAGCCCCGAGTACGTACTCGTCACCTCGCGTACACGGCTTTTCACATTTCACAAATAGCTTATAAGACTCGATGCCTAAGGGGTAATTACCCCACTCGAGGTTAAGCAAGATACTTACTTTTTTGAAGTTAGGCCGATATTCCAAAATAGCCTTCTTGCTTGAATTGACCTTAATTGTATAACTTCATTAAAATTCATCGGAAAAAATTCCGGATAATAAAACGCCGACTTGATAATTTATTCTAAGAAGTCAACAAAAGTCAATGCGGGGCTCGCCTCTCGGAACCCGACATAATTTTCACGAAATCCGAACACCCATTTCGATACGAGTTCATCCATACCGATTTTATCAAATTCTGATAACAACTCGATCTCCAAATCTTAAGTTTTTGTTTTTGGAAGTTTTGCAAAAATCTTGGTTTTGCTTCCATAAATTCACGGATTCATGATGTAATTGAGTATGGAATCATGAAATATAATCAATATAGGATAAGGAACACTTATCCCAATATTTTTCCATGGCCCAAAAATCGCCCAAGAACCGTGCTCCAAAAATCCAAAATGAAATGAAGGAAGTGACCATTTTTTGTCCTCAAGTTTCTGCCCATCCGTCACTAAAAGTCCATTTTCCGTCACTAAAAGTTTACACCAGAACTTGCTTGCACCAGCCTTTATTCAATCGATCATAACTTTATGTACAAATGTCTAAATGATGAATGGTTTAACTTTCTGGAAACTAAAATCAAAAGACTACAACTTTCATGTTTTGGTACTTTTGTGATTCCTTATGATTTGTGAGATATAAGCTTCCAAAGTTGGTTCCACGCATCAGAAATTTCTGTTGAAATGTCTAGTGAAACTGCTCTACCAGCCTTCATTCAATCTATCATAACTTTCTATACAAATGTCCAAATAATAATTGGTTTAACTTTCTGGAAACTTGAATCAATAAGCTACAACTTTGATGTTTTATATATTTTCAAATTCTTTATAGATTGCAAGATATAAGCTTCCAGAGTTGGCTCTATGCACCAGAAATTTCAGGCGAACAACTCTGCAACAGAAATTTCCAGCAACACTCTTTGTCCGAAATCCATTCCGTTTACCTTCTGAAATCCACCCGAGGCCCTAGGGACCTTAACCAATTATACCAACATATCCCAAAATATAATATGAACTTAGTCGAGGCTTCAAACCACATCAAACAACATCAAAACGATGAATCACACCTCAAATCAAAATCTTTGAACTTTGAACTTTCAAATTCTATATCTTGTGCCAAAACACATCAAGTCAATTCGGAATGACTTCAAATTTTTCACACAAGTCATAAATGATATAACGGACCTATTCCAATTCGATATCAAAAAGTCAACCCCCCGATCAAACGTCCCAAAAATCCAACTTTCGGCATTTCAAGCCTAATTCCACTACGGACCTCCAAATAATTTTCCGGGAACGCTCCTAAGTCCAAAATTACCAAACGGAGCTATTGACATTATCAAAATTCCATTCTGGAGTCGTTTGCTCAAAAGTCAACTCTCCGGTAAACTCTTTTCATTTAAGCTTCTAATTAAGGATTGTTTCTTTTAATAATTCCGAATCTTCCGAAAAATCAAACTCGACCACACCCGCAGGTCATAATACTTATTACAAAGTTGTTCGAGACCTTAAGTCATTGAACGGGGTGTTAATTCTTAAAATGATAAGTCGGGTCGTTACATTCTCCACCTCTTAAACAAACGTTTGTCCTCGAACGTGCTAAGAATTATTCTGAGGTTACCAAATTGATGGTTTTACTTTTACATATATACTTACGGTTGATCCCACGTTACCGTATTTGAGATAAGCCCGAAAACACCGTCTCAGTTGAGATTATTTCTTTGATTTACACTTATAAGCCTTAAAACCAATTTCTTACACTCCAAACATTTTCAAAAGGCCTGATTTTCACATCAACGCACGGTATTAGTCTCAACTGGCTGTAGCCACTCGTGTCTACACACATATCAACTTTCTTGATAGTGTTGAAGTACTTTGAAATTATTCTGGGGTGTTACATTCTCCCCGCTTAGGATCGTTCGCCCTCAAATACATAACATAACTTATCTCTTCTTTTGCACGTCTCAATCCCCCAAATATTTACTAACTCCCAAATTTTTCAAAAATTTCGGTAGAGTCTCCCCTGTAAATAGGTCTATCCGCTTACCAGAGTAACACTAAAACAACTCCTAACAACACATCCACAACCCAACAAAGCACCACAATGTATATATCAATAATACTAATCTCAGCATTACATGCACCGCATTATCATAATGATATCAGGACATGAAGCACATCATATGTATGCCCATCACCACATCTCTGGTATTAATAGTTGTTCATAATCGATTACAACATCGCCGATTAACCTTATATTAACCAGAACTTCGTTTCGAATTTTTCACAACACTGATAGCAAAATGTGAAACATGAAGACCTCATAACTATTTACCCGACTTAACGAGTTGCATTTAACGCCACCTGGGCACTCACCTCATAGGCTAAAACTCAATAACTACGGCACAATTATGGTACAGAAACACATAAAAGAATTATCACATAAGCCTATCAGGCATAACTCCCTATTAGTACTTTAGTACAAATTAAACTTCACAAAGGTGGAATTTAAACTCAAAAATATTTCACCACAAGGACCTCGTCCTTATATAACTTCCACTGCGCTTGTAGCCCATTTTAAATATTTCACATCATATAAAAATGTGAGGATCTCGTCCTCAACTCCGAATCACAAGTATTTTGCACATTGTGCCAACTGAAATTTCAATTTCCTTTCTTTCTTCTTTTCAATAAATTTCGTAAATATTTTTCATAACACATAATGAACCCTCATACCGGTAGGGCATATAATTCATAAAATTGGAATCAATTATTCCGAACCACATCAAGCCCACTGTAATGAATAATAAAAATTACTTTTGGACTTATAGCCCTCAATGCTACCCAAAAATAAAATGATAGACACGAGCTAATATCATCAAACCTCCCAACAGGGATAAACATATAAGTGGTTCACAAAATTACGATGCTCACCCATAAGCGGAGCATAATAGGAGGACTCGCCTCAATATTCAGAACCGAATCAAATTAAGGAAAAATATCATTTTATAACAAATCAGGATCATACCTGTAACGACACCATCTGGTGTATCGGCCTCAGCCAAATCATAGCGATTATATCAACGGGTCGGGCCTCCACCTCTTAGGCGCCCTCTACCCGTCTGTCCTCCACCCCTAACTGGTTGTGCACGTGGGGTAGTAGCTGCACTGGGGCCCATAGTCTGAGTGTTATGATAAAATTCACCCCTCCCAAGAATGGGACAATCTCTCATAATGTGCCTAGTGTCACCACACTCATAAAACCCCCTCTGAGGTCGCGGCTGCTCATACTGAGTCTGTGCCGGATAACTGGAATAACCACTGTAAAAATATCGTGTCGGTAGTGCACTAAAAGAACTTATTGGGGCATCCCGAGTAATCTGATATGCGGACTGAGCTGGACAACTGCTCGAACCTCTGCCATAATGGGTCATAGCTGAAGAGTAAAATCCACTGAACCCTCCAGAGCTTCGAGACCTTTTGACCTCCTTAGACTCCCTCACTTGGCGTGAAGCCACAGAATATATTCTGATGATCCACAATACTAACCTTCATCGCTCGTAGGACACCGGTCATAAGACACCTCAAGCCATTTATTTGGCGCATGTCATCCTCGTGACAGTTAAACTCGCTTCCTTCAGTGCCTTGGATGCGTATGTACCCTTTGCTAAATAGAAATCCCATACAAACTACATAGTCTCTAATACCACCAACTATTTCAGATCTACATCCACTTCGTGACCCTACCACAATTGTGATGATTAGGCAATTAATTAAACCTTCTTAATACCATACTTATCAATCAGATGTCAGAACCTGCTCCAGCCCAATGTGCACAACTGAATGATCTCTCAATACTTCCGCATTCTCGATCTGGACGACACGTTGTAATAATGGTTTAGCAACCCTGGCTCCCTTATAACTCCTTAGTAGTATCACGAACCGTTGGCGCATAGTTGATACCGAGTGCACAATTTCATACACGAGTGGATGCAAAAGAACATAATATATATGCTTCAAGATGAATAAATGCCGCACGATGAGGAATGAAAGAAGTGAAAAATTTTCCTACTAGCTCTGTAGCCTTTTGAAGATAAGTACAGACGTCTCCGTACCGATCCGCAAAATTCTACTAAACTCGTTCGTGACTCATAGAACCTATGAACCTAGAGCTCCAATACCAACTTCTCACGACCCAAAATCCCACCACAGGCGTCGTGATAGAACCTAGTCTCTAAGACTAGGTACGCTGATTACAATTACATTTCAAGCCATTATTTTATATATATATATATACCAACAACGGAAATAATTACAAATATAACAACCTCCCAAGACTGGTAGTACTGAGTCATGAACTCTAATTGAATACATGAAATGATCTCAAGGATCGAATACTCAATACTGTTTGAATAATAAATAACAGTACAATAAAATGGAAAAACTCCAAGGAACTGCGACGACCAAGAAGCTCTACCTTGAATCCTTGCGATACCACTATAACTCTGTCCGAGTCCGATATTTCCAATACCTGGCTCTGCACAAAAATGTGCAGAAGTGTAGTATGAGTACACCACGGTCAGTACCCAGTAAGTATCAAGACTAACCTCAATGGAGTAGAGACGAGGTACAGTCAATACACTCACTAGTCTAATTACCTGTGCAATATAGTATACAAAATAATAGGAAACAAATAATAATAAGGGAAACACAAATCAACCAGTGATATGCCCGACGTGGCAACAAGAATACTATTAATATTACTCCACAAATAATAAATACAAGGAAAATCACATCATCAAAAGAATTTACCAATGCAACCACTCTATATCATCACATATCATCCCTGACAATAGCCATCCTTATCTCTCCTATAGCCACCCTTATCATTCCTATAATAGCCACCCTTATCCCTCCGCCCTGACAATATCAATAACTACCCTTATCGCTCTTATTGCCACACTTATCTCTAATATAATAGCCACCCTTATCCCTCGGCCCTGACAATATCTATAGCCACCCTTATCGCTCATATTGCCACCCTTATCTCTCCGCCCAAACAATATTCCAACAAACTCAATGACAGTGAAATGCCACCCTTATATCCACACAATATCAACAGTGGAATGCCACACTTATATCCTCAAATAACAACTCAAACAACACAACAATTTACACGGGAAATTATCACGTCAACATAACAAAATCAATTAATATCACAATTTGCCTAATGGCCACAACCAAATTCCAAATATACAACCAAATCAATTAACTTCATAATAAATAGCCGAAGGCTCCACACAATGTATATATCATCACAAAAATAATCAATAGAGATAGAAATTACTAAGCGTAAAGCAAAGCCTTCATTAATCCAAACTTAGATAATTATATTAACACTTCTTTTTAAACTTACTTAATTAATTATTTGCCTAGGAAAAATTCATATTGAAATTAAATTCCAAGAAATATCAAACCAACAATACTTACAAAATTACATAAATTTTCAAGAAACAATTACATCAAATTGTCATATAAAAACAAATTCAACAACAAGGATTTAGGAATGGCAAATAGATGATTTAATAAATACTAACAGTTATCCAAATTACTACACAATTTGTCCAAGACTTTAACTCAATGAATTTTGCACATATAAGACCGAGTACGTACTCGTCACCTCGCGTACACAACTTTTCACATTTCACAAATGGCATATAAGACTCGATGCCTAAGGGGTAATTCCCCCACTCGAGGTTATGCAAGACACTTACATTTTTGAAGTTAGGCCGATATTCCAAAATAGCCTTCTTGCTTGAATTGACCTCCGGACAGCTCAAATCTATCCAAATTAATTGTATAACTTCACTAAATTTCATCGGAAACAATTTCGGATAATAAAACGCCGACTTGAAAATTTATTCTAAAAAGTCAACAAAAGTCAATGCGGGGTTCGCCTCTCGGAACCCGACATAATTTTCACAAAATCCTAACACCCATTCCGATACGAGTTCAACCATACCGATTTTATCAAATTCCGATAACAACTCGACCTCCAAATCTTAAATTTTTATTTTTGGAAGAGTTTGCAAAAAACTTGCTTTTTCTTCCATAAATTCACAGATCCATGATGTAAATGAGTATGGAATCATGAAATATAATCAATATAGGATAAGGAACACTTACCCCAATGTTTTCCCGTGAAAATCGCCCAAGAACCGTGCTCCGAAATCCAAAACAAAATGAAGGAAATGACCATTTTTGGTCCTTAAGTTTCTGCCCATCCGTCACTAAAAGTCCATTTTCCGTCACTAAAAGTCTATACCAGAACTTGCTTGCACCAGCCTTTATTCAATCGATCATAACTTTATGTACAAATGTCCAACTGATGAATGGTTTAACTTTCTGGAAACTAAAATCAAAAGACTACAACTTTCATGTTTTGATACTTTTCCGACTCCTTATGATTTGCGAGATATAAGCTTCCAAAGTCCTCCACGCATCATAAATTTCTATTGAAATGTCAAGTGAAACTGCTCTACCAGCCTTCATTCAATCCTTCATAACTTTCTATACAAATGTCCAAATAATAATTGGTTTAATTTTCTGGAAACTGAAATCAATAAGCTACAACTTTGACGTTTTATATATTTTCAAATTCTTTATAGATTGTGAGATATAAGCTTTCAGATTTGGCTCCACGCACCAGAAATTTCTGGCGAACAGCTCTGCAACAGAAATTTCCAGCAACCCTCTTTGTCCGAAATCCATTCCGTTTACCTTCCGAAATCCACCCGAGGCCCTAGGGACCTTAACCAATTATACCAACATGTCCCAAAATATAATACGAACTTAGTCGAGGCTTCAAACCACATCAAACAACATCAAAATGACGAATCGCACCTCAAATCAAAATCTATGAACTTTGAACTTTTAAATTCTATATCTTATGCTGAAACGCATCAAATCAATTCGGAATGATTTCAAATATTTCACACAAGTCATAAATGACATAACGGACCTATTCTAATTTCCAGAATTGGATTCCGACCTCGATAGCAAAAAGTCAACCTCCCGGTCATACTTTTCAAAAATTCAACTTTCTGCATTTCAAGCCTAATTCAACTAGGGACCTTCAAATAATTTTTCGGACATGCTCCTAAGTCCAAATTCACCATACGGAGCTTTTGACATCATCAAAATTCTATTCCGGAGTCGTTTTCTCAAAAGTCAACTCTCTGGTCTACTCTTTCCATTTAAGTTTCTAAATAAGGATTATTTCTTATAATAATTTCGAATCTTCTGAAAAATCAAACTCGACCACACCCGTGGGTCATAATACTTATTACAAAATTGCTCAAGACCATAAGTCATTGAACAGGGCGTTAATTCTTAAAACGACAAGTCGGCTCGTTACAGTATCTCTTATCCTTTGTACATAGCGTTTTGAGGTATAGCCAGGGCCTTCTTGCTGGCACTGTCATAGCACTCTTTTGTTTTTGTTAGAGCCTTCGTAGACATAGTGTGGGTTGTATCTATTTTTGGGAAGGTTAAACTAAAATAAATGTTGTAATCGTATCATAAGTTCCACTTTAACTATGATTGTACAATGTACAGTTTTGGGAGATTTGTTAATGACGTAACTAATGGAAATGAACTAGTGTTATTCACATGACCTCTTACTATCAAATTAATACAATGTATTCTTCTCTTTATTAATGGGTGAGTTGGGTAGAAAGTATTGTAAAGACTTGGTATTTGAGTTGCTTTTGACTAGTTTTGAGCCGTTTGGAAGCCGATACGCGCGGGATGGCATTTTTAGAGCATCATTTGGCTTGCTCGGTATTGGATTTGGCTTGTTCAAGGTAAGTAACACTTCTAACTTGGTGTTGAGGGTATGAACCCCGAATATACGTGATATGTGTTTTGTGTTGAGGGGACGCGTATGCTAGGTGACGGGTGTGTGAGCATGCACCGTATGAATTGTGACTCGGTTATTTTTGTGGTACTGTGTACTCTTATTCATATCAATGAAATCTCTACGTGCTAGAGTGATTTAGGTTGAGGGCCTGATTGTGAGGATATTGATGGGATCGGGCTGCTCGCGCAATTGTTGCTATTGATTTATGCCATGATTGGCTTATTATAGAGCTTGGGCTGCAGGATTCCCTTCGGAGTCTGCACACCCACAGTGAGCGCAGGTAACTACTGAGTGTGAGTGTCGAGCGTGAGTGCCAAAAGCAAGTGTTGAGTGATTGTGAGGACTGAGTGATTGGGAGGACTGAGTGACTCGGAGGAATGAGTGGATTGATACTCTGAGAGTATGCATATGGTTGTTCACTATGTTGTATCGCATTTGACATGTGCATTTGTCATATAGGCATAGAGATGCATTTTTCTCATGTTGTACGGTATCACGTCATTCATTACTTCTCATACACATTGACATGTAGGCATAGAGATGTACTTTCCTCATGCCTATTGATAATGAAACATTTACCTGTGGAATAGTTTTGGGAAGAAAAATCATACTTTCAAACTTACTCATATTTTTGGTGATTTTGGCAAAAGATTTGAGTTTTATTGTAATACTTGAAAAGCAAATGACTATTTTTCGGAACTGTGAACGAGATGAGCATTTTTATCGTAGAGTTATTATTTGTGTTACGTTCATTATATTGTTATGAACTGTTACTGGTTATTGGTATCGGACTATGACCTTTGTCCCAGCTCGTCACTACTTTCAACCTAAGGTTAAGTTTGTTACTTATTGAGTACATGTGGTCGGTTGTACTCATACTACACTTCTTTACCTTGCGTGCAGATTTTGGACACTGATGTTGCTGTATATAACAGAAACTAGCATTGAAGACGTATCTGCATTCCAGTTACAGTTGCCTCTTGTTCATGGTAGCCCTATACTTATGAAAATCTGTTTATGTACATTTGGATAGATGATGTATTTATTTGATACTAGTTTTGTAAACTCTAAATCTTAGAAGCTCATGATTCACTACTAGAAATTCACTAAAAACCAACCAAAAAAACCGACCAAAGTTGGTCGGTTATGGCCAATTACCGACCAAAACGCGACCATTAGGGTGTGGACGGTGTTTTGATGGTCGGTAGCTTAAAATGACCATCTGACAAGTTTAAGTACATACCGACCAACTTTGGTCAAAAACATATTTTATTAATTTAATTTTACTAACCAAGGTTGGTCGGTTTAACTAAATTATGTTTTTTTATTAATTATTAAAATTTAAAAAAACCAACCAACTTTAGTCGGTAATTGAAAATATGTATTTTTTTAAAATAATTAAAATTAAATATTACCGACCAACTATGGTCGGTTACCTCAACAGTGCAGGCAAAATACCGACCAAAGTTGGTCGGTAATGTTAAATTCTGGGAATTCAATGTTCATTAACCGACCAACTTTGGTCGGTATTTTGGAATAATATTGTTTTTATTAAAAACCGACCAACTTTGGTCGGTTTTTCTGGGTTTAATTTTGGCATAAAATGCCTGTTTTGGCAGCTACACTACCTGCCAGCATACCAACACAACAACAACAACAACAACAACAACAACAATAACAATAACAACAACGACAATAACAACGACAACGACAACGACAACGACAACGACAACAACAACAACAACAACAACAACAACAACAACACCGTCTGATAAACTTTCATCTACAAGACGGTATAAAGAACGATCTTGTGGAGGACAGGAAGAACGATCACGGGGAGGATGGGAGAAACGATCACAAGCAGAACGGGAGGAACGATCATGCGGAGGTCGACCCTCTGGAGATGACTCACGAGATCGGGGCAACAGAAAAGCTCCACTAGATATGAGAGTTCTGATCTGAGCTTGCATGCCAAGGAATTGAGCATCTCTAAGCCTTTCTCTTTCCTTGGCCGCTTCTAGCTCGGATGAGAGCTTTGTCACTGTCTCCCGCATAGTGGAGAGGCTCTCCCTATTAAGTTGCTCGCCTTGCGAGGAAGTCCCTATTCCTCGCATTCCACACTTATAGCGATGGGAGTTTTTAGTAGGAAGCCCGTATACCTTCCCCCATTTTGGACCGCCAACAGACTCCAACCATATTCTTTCAGCATCCTCGTCCGAAGGTTGGGTTGGCTCACCCGATTCACCAGCTAGATGACTACGGATAAATTCCTCCACGTTACTTTGGTAGCGACCCTATATTATTTTAAATTAAATCAGTATTTCAAAATTTTTATAAAAGTAAATTATAATACTTAAAGAAAATTGAAAGCTTACATATGCAATCGAGGCCCGGTCCTCAACCCACCTATCTTGATCCCCCTCTTTCTTCTTCGTCACAATATGTGTCTCCTTGAATAGCTCATCATGACTCATTGGACGCCCATACTTCTTTTCCTGTAAATAAATTAATTTAGTTAATAAATAGAATAGATATACTTAGAAAAGTAAAATAATTTAAGCAATTACGTACCAATCTTCTTTTTATTGTCCCTAAGCTGATCGCACCTCCAGTGTGCAAGGAGCCTCCCTTCTCGGATGCGCGAGCTTTCTTTCCTTTTTCGCTCCTCTCTAAGAACTCTGCGGTAAGCCATTGCCTTTGCAAATCATTCCACAAATTCTCAAGTAACCAGCCAGGCCTCTTGTTCTTCTTTCTAGTATCCGAGAAAGCATCCGCCAATCTCTTGCGAGCTTTATGATAAAAATTTGCAGCCACTTCCACACTATAGTGGTCTTCCCATACACAGTTGCTCTGTATTTCAAAAGTTAAATATTAGATGGAAACATCATAAATATAAACTATTAAACTGTTTAAAAGAACATTTATACCATAAATTGATAGAAAATTTGCTCCTTCAGCGAGAATGGGCAATCAGTCCAAGTCGCATAAGGGCCATCATAAAGCTTTCTGATGGCATTGGTGATTATCTTCGTAGTCTTATTACCCGGCCTGAACCTACAATTTAACAATAAAAATATATTAATATCTTAGTAAAAATGTTACAAATCAATAGACGCAAAAATAATGAATAACACTTACCCATCACCCTCAGGGACTATGATGATCCTGCCATATCGATCATAATGCACTACCTCGCCATCACCATCTAAAGCATGTGTATCAGAGACATGTGAAGACGGTGTAGGCGGGTCAGAGCTACTGCCGCGCAGGCGAAGGCCTGCAATAGATGGAGTCGATGATGAAGATGGTTGCGATACCTGTGACTGCGACATAGCTGGATGCGACCCAAGTGGATGTGATACTGATGGCTGTGACCCGAGTGGATGTGACATGGATGGATGCGATCCATGTGGCTGTGATATGTAGGGATGTGATCCATGTGGATGTGATGTAGATCGCTGCGATGCAGATGGCTGTGAGGTAGCTGGACTGTATGTCGGACGTATAGTCCTATGGCCTTGTGATGGAAGACCTGGTGTCTGAATGAAGGTGTACGGCTCGTGATGTTGTGGCAGCTCAGTATAGCCGTGTGGTGGAGGATAAGACATAGGCATCTCTGAAAAGGGTGGACAAGAGGGACTATTATTTTCTACCCTCATCTTTCCCTTCCTACCCTTTTCTCGACCCCGAGAACTAGTAGGGTCATTGTTACCTTGACCCTTGCCTGCCATCTACATAATATAATACATATTTAGATTGAAACATATAAGAAACTAGCTATAAAATGAGAGTGCTTTAAAAAACCAACTTTTTAATCCTCATCGACGTATTATTCCTCGTCCGAGAATTCTTCGTCCTCACTTGTTTGAGCTTCATCAGTTGATTCTTCGTCCTCATTTTTTATATTTGTTACTTCATTTATATCAACTTCTTCCAATATGCGTTCAGGATGTTCCAAATCATTTTCTAACTGATCGTCCACTATTTGGTGAACATTGGAGATATCGTTTTGATATGCAACATCTAACACATTCTCGACTTCCACCCTACCTACAGGCTTAGTTTTTATTACAACCCACCAATCGGACTTATTCCGCCTCAATGGATAAGGATCATAATACACTTGCCTAACGTTATGTGCAATTATGAAAGGATCATAGCGATCATACTCCCTCGTATGATTAACCTCAATTATGTTGTATTGGTGGTGTACTCTTGTACCTCTTGTTGGATTTGGGTCAAACCACTTGCATCTAAAGAGTATCAATTTCTTATATGGCCAACCTGTATATTCTAGTTGTAATATTTCTTTGACCACACTATAATAATCAATATCTCCAACTTGGTTGTCATCACCATCTTGAACCCACACCCCGCTGTTGTTGCTATTTTTATTTTTAGAGCAATCCTCTGTATGAAACTTATAACCATTCACTACGTACTTAGACATTATTGTGACCTGAAGCCCAGGTCCCCAAGATATATCTTTCAAAAATTAATTTACACCATTATTTGGATTATTTACCTACATAGTGTTAAAAAATTCATAAGTTAGCACAACTTATGAATCAATTTTTATACATTCATATATATATATATATATATATATATATATATATATATATATATATATATATATATATATATATATATATATATATACACACACTTACAAACTGTTTGAACTACGTATCAAATCTCGTATATACAGCATCATGGCCAAATTGACCCACGAAGTGACTGTGACACATCAAATATTTTTAGTAGTTGCATCAATATGTAGTCACAGTAAATTTTACATTTTGATAACTAATAAATCAATACTTACTTGAGAAATGGTACAACTTCGGGACAATTTAGCAACACATGAAGTGTAGCTGACTTGTACTCCATATCACTCAAACTTCTCTTTCTAACATCCTTAGAACATCGGCCTGGTTGATTGAATATGGACATTGGTGGATATAATGGATCATTCACACATTCGACCGTGTGCCTATTGGGCCTATTCCTAGAACATGGCACGTTACTCTCAAAATAATAAGAACAAAAATGTGCAGTTTCCTTTGCAAGATAGGCTTTGCATATAGATCCTTCAATCCTATTCCTCTGCTTAACAAATTGTTTGCATTTGCCAATTGTCCTACATAATGTCATGTTCGCCAAGAACATTCAAATAAAATAGAATATTACATCAAACTTATAATATTACCTCTCAAAGAGATACATCCATCTGCATTGAACAGGCACTCCAAGTCATACCTCGTGCACAAGGTGTATTGAAAGGTGTTCCATCACATCAAAGAAACCACATGGGAATATTTTTTCCATCTTACTAGAAATTACACGAATGTTCTGATCCATCCGAAGTAGGTTTTCTTCCCTTAATGTGGTAGAACACAAGTCTTTGAAAAATAAACTAATCTCTGTAATGGGTTTCCAGATTCTTTCAGGCAAACCACAAAAAGCAATAAGCACTAAGGTCTCCATGAAAACATGGCAGTCATGACTTTTCAAATAGCTCAACTTCCCTACCTCCATATCTACTTTTTTCCAAGATTCGACGCATAACCCTCAGGCATCTTCAATTTCGTAACCCAATCACAAATTTGTCGTCTTTCCTCCAAAGTGAATGTGTAACTTGCTTTGGGCTTGAACACCTTACCATTGTTTGCTGCCTGCAAGTATAATTCAGGCCGCCTGCAATATTCTTGTAAGTCCATTCTAGCCTTCGGGTTATCTTTTGTCTTACCTTTAACATCCATCATTGTGTTGAACAAACTGTCAAAATAATTCTTCTCAATATGCATGACATCAAGGCTGTGTCGGAGAAGATTATCCTTCCAATAAGGCAACTCACAAAATATACTTTGTTTCGTCCAATTATGATTAACACTATATCCGGAGAATCTATAAGGTGGAGCCTCAGTAACTTTACTGAAATTATGGACCCTCTCCCAAATTTCCTCACCTGAAAGTATCGGAGGTAGAGAATCATATTCCACTTTATTCTTTTTGAATGCATTTTTCATCCTTCTAAACTCATGATCATCAGGCAAGAATTGACGGTGACAATCAAACCATGATTGCTTTCGGTCATGTTTCAAAGTGAACGCTTTACTATTTTCCATGCAGTAAGGACAAGCTAGTTTCCCGGCAGTCATCCACCCAGACAACATTACATACGCAGAAAAATCGTTAATAGTCCACATTAAATTAGCACACAAATTGAAATTCTGCTTGGTTGATATGTCATATGTTTCAACACCATCATACCATAATTGCTTTAGCTCATCAATCAAAGGTTACAAATATACATCAATCAAACTTTTCGGATTACTTGGATCGGGGATAATACAATTTAAGAATATATATGGACTAGTCATACACAACTAAGGTGGTAGATTATAAGGTGTAAGAAAGACATTCCAACATAAATATGGTGTCGCGGATATAGAAAAAGGTGTGAAGCCATCCGCACACAGACCTAACCGAATGTTCCTTGGTTCACTAGAAAAATCTGGATATGTCCTATCAAAGTGCTTCCAAGCTTCTCCATCTGAAGGATGACACATAACACCAGGTGGTCTTCTATTTTCAAAGTGTCATCTCATATGAGGAGCAGAACTCATCGACGCATATAACCTCTTTAACCTAGGTATAAGAGGTAAATAATGCATCGCCTTGACAGCGACCATATTCCCGCTGGAAAGCCTCTTGAAACGAGGCTTTTCGCAAAATTTACGACTGTCTAAAGTTGCATCATCTTTATCATATAACATGCAACCATCTTTACAACAATCAATTCTCATTGACGAAAGTGCTAACTTAGAAACCAATCTCTTTGCCTTATAGAAATCACCAGGTAAGTTGATATTAGGGTCAACTAGTTCACTCATAAGGTCAATGAAAGAGTCCATGGCTGCTTGAGAAATATTCCAATCAGATTTGATACTTAGTAATCTAACTGCAATAGACAGCTCAGAGTGCGGACTTCCTTCACGTAGTGGACGACTAGCTTCCTCTAACTGTTCATAAAAACGTTTTGCGTCATCATTAGGAGTTTGTTCAACATTTTCATTGGGCTCACCCCCGAAGTGCATCCCAAAAGTATCCGCAACCATATCCTGAATTCTAGAATCAAGATTTGTATTCTCCACCGACCTACTACTTTCACCAACAACCATGTTATGAAATATCCCACGGCTACCATCGATCTCTCCATGATTAGTCCACACAAAGTAATTCTCTATAAACCCCTTCCTATAAAGATGAAGCTTAACTTCCTCCGATTTTTTAAACTTCATACAATCGCACCTGACACAAGGGCACCTAATTACTCCTTCACTTTGGTATGGTGGAAGTGACATTGCATGTCTAATAAAGTCATCAACCCCTTCTACAAAATCCTCCCGCAATCCCTGCCGATTAGGATAATTCCTATTGTACATCCAAATACGATGTTCCATCTATACAAATAAAATAATAACAAATTAATTTATTCTACAATTATAAATTAATTATATCTTCTTTAGTTAATTCAAGACAATTATTGTTTCCTAATTACACCAATTTATATCCTAAAAGTTCAATTCATATCCAAAAGATCCGATTCATATCTTAAAAGTTCAATTCATATCCTAAAAGTTCAATTCACAGGAACAAATCCTAAAAACTAAAATTTCAATTCATATCCTACGAGTTTAAACATAAACTAACTAAACTAAAGAAATTCAACCCATACCCTAAACGTTCGATTCACAAGAACAAATTAATTTATTCTACAATTATAAATTAATTATATCTTTTTTAGTTAATTCAAGATAATTATTTTTTTCTAATTACACGAATTTATATCCTAAAAGTTTAATTCATATCCAAAAGGTCCAATTCATATCCTAAAAGTTCAATTCATATCCTAAAAGTTCAATTCACAAGAACAAATCCTAAAAACTAAAATTTCAATTCATATCCTACGAGTTTAAACATAAACTAACTAAACTAAAGAAATTCAACCCATACCCTAAAAGTTCGATTCACAAGAACAAATTAATTTATTCTACAATTATAAATTAATTATATCTTTTTTAGTTAATTCAAGATAATTATTTTTTCCTAATTACACCAATTTATATCCTAAAAGTTCAATTCATATCCAAAAGGTCCAATTCATATCTTAAAAGTTCAATTCATATCCTAAAAGTTCAATTCACAAGAACAAATCCTAAAAACTAAAATTTCAATTCATATCCTACGAGTTTAAACATAAACTAACTAAACTAAAGAAATTCAACCCATACCCTAAAAGTTCGATTCACAAGAACAAATTAATTTATTCTACAATTATAAATTAATTATATCTTTTTTAGTTAATTCAAGATAATTATTTTTTTCTAATTACACCAATTTATATCCTAAAAGTTTAATTCATATCCAAAAGGTCCAATTCATATCTTAAAAGTTCAATTCATATCCTAAAAGTTCAATTCACAAGAACAAATCCTAAAAACTAAAATTTCAATTCATATCCTACGAGTTTAAACATAAACTAACTAAACTAAAGAAATTCAACCCATACCCTAAAAGTTCGATTCACAAGAACAAATCGTAAATCCTAGATTCTAACTAAACTATCCAAGACAATACAAAGTTAATAATTCAATTCTAACTAAACTATTCAAGACAATACAAACTCAAAATTGAAACACTCATCAATTAAAACGAATTCATAACTAATTGACTAATTAACAAAACTAATTAGTTAATAAAACTAATTAATAAAATAAATTAAAACAAGACCTAAACCCTAATCCTCAATAAAATACAATGTTCAAATAATTGAAACACTAATCAATTGAAACTAATTCATAACTAATTAACAAAATCTAGAAATAATAAATAAATGGGTTGTAATTCAAACCTAGAATTTTTAGGAGATGGAGAAGGAGAGGGGTGGCAGTGGCAGTGGCGACGGCGCGGCGACGGCGGGGGCTGGGCGATGGCGACGCGGGGTGGGGAATGGGATTTATGTGAGGGAAATAGAGAAGGAGAAGGGAAGGTATTGAGTGAGGGAAATAGAGAAGGAGAGGGAAAGATAAGAGAGAAATGGGGGTTCCCCCGTTTTTCAATTCTGATTTCAGAATTATCGACCAAAGTTGGTCGGTACATTAAGTGTTGACCGTTACCAAAAACCGACCAACTTTGGTCGGTTATTTTTTAAAAAAAAATTAAATTCTTTTTTTTTTGTATTTTTTTTTTAAAATATTATAAACTATAAAAAAAAAATATTATAAACTATAAGCATTTATTTTATTTAACTATACAATTATTATAAATAATTATAAACTATAAGCATAATTTTTATAAATAATTATATTAACTATTTACTTTTAATAAATTATAATAGCATCTATCTAAGTAAATTTTCTAAGTTATAATTAAGTATGTGAGTAATTTCTCACACACACATACACTATATTGTAATTGATGCTAATAACTTCTTTTTTCATTCGTTCATCACTAATAATGCATGACATAGATTAATCGATATATAGATCGAGACGTTTTGATGAATCATCGATTAATATTCATCGATACATCTAAGTAAGTTATAAGTCGATGAATCAATTTACAAATAGATATGTTTGATGATAAAGTATATATACTAATTAGTATCTTCCCAAGTCTATCCCTAAAAAAACCTGACCCTGTGGTCCTAGCGCTTCGTGTTCTTATAGATATACGGCTATACCTATATATATACACACACACACACACAAACATACTTCACTGTAATACTTTAACTATATATATAGCTTTTTATAGTATATGTTAGTGTGTGTATATATAGCTTGTTAAAGTTTGACCATGTTTGACCTATTAATTTAACTCGTTTACTTAATACTAATAACTTCTTTCGTTTATTTAATTTGTGACACACACACACACACACACACACACACACACACACACACACACACACATATATATATATATATATATATATATATATATATATATATATATATATATATATATACACATACACACACACACACACAAACATATACTATAACAAGCTATATATATAGTCAAAGTATTACAATGAAGTGTATGTGTGTGTGTGTGTGTGTGTGTGTGTGTATATATATATAGAGGTATAACCGTATATATATAAGAACACGAAGCGCTAGGACCACGGGGTCAGATTCTTTTAGGGATAGACTTGTGAAGATCCTAATTAGTATATATAATATATCATCAAATATATCTATTTGTAAATTGACTCATCGACTTATAACTTACTTAGATGCATCGATGAATATTAAAAACAAAACGTCTCGACCTATATCGATTAATCTATGTCATGCATTATTAGTGATGAATGAATGAAAAATAGAAGAATTAATATTAAACATCTTTGAAAAAATATATAGTATATGTTTGTGTATGTGTGTGTATATATATAAAACACGCTTCGTTGTACTACTTTAACTACATATATAGCATGTTATATATAGTATATGTTAGTGTATTCATTATTTGTATTACAAAATTGTTAACGAATTACATTTATATTATTTAGATAGTAAATATAAAAGTAATACAAAAGTTTGACCAACTTTGGTCGGTTATTTTGCAGAAAATAACAATTACCGACCAAAGTTGGTCGGTAAATGCTTCCCCTGCATTAACCGACCAACGTTGGTCGGTAAATTTAAATATAAATTCTTAAATATTATAAAATATTTTAAATAATAAAATAATTATTAAAATTGAAAAAATTGGGTCCAGATTACCGACCAACGTTGGTCGGTAATCCAAAATTTTCTTGTCTGACCAGCTGGGTCAATTCGTTGACCAATTTATAGACCAACGTTGGTCGGTATTTAGTTTTAAAAAAATATATAAAAAAAATTCCAGTTTTTGTCCAAGCCGGACGGGTTTTGGTCGCTTTTTTTGACCGACCAACGTTGGTCGGAAATATTTGGTCGATTTTTAGCGAATTTTTAGTAGTGATTTGTACTATTAGTCCTTGGGAATTCTTGTATAACAGTTCAGTTTTATCATCATTTCTTCTCTTAATAAATATCATTTGAACTGGTTTGTTGTTAACTGGCTTACCAAGCGGGTTGGGTTAGGTGTCATTACGGCTAGTTGGATTTTGGGTCGTGATATCAGGTCCGAGAATATTAAAATTGGAGATAACCTTATTGTTGTGGCATAATAGATATACTTCCACCTTCATGGAAGGAATTTCAAAAACTATGCGCCACAGACAAAAGGAAACTAAACTTGTGAGATTGATAATGCGGATTCGCATGGAAAAAAAGGCAAAAGGCCAAGATGCACTAATGCAATCGGAACAGAGCACTCTACAGCCCGTCATTGTAAAGGTAAATTTAATTACTAAAGTAAGCACACTCAATCTGTATTTTGTTGTAATTATCTCAGTAACTTATCCATATGCAGTACTTGAACCATAAGATTAAAAGATCCAGTCCAACGTTCCCAACCCACGGTAAAACCATAAAAATTGCAGTCATCCACGCACCTTCTTTTGATAATACAGAGACTTATCTTTTATCCTTATTACCTTTCTTAATCCACGTAATTGATTTTTCATTAGAGCATTCAACGGGGAGACGTCATAGATGTTTTTTTCGTTTTCAATACTATTCTCTTCTTGTATTAGATAAGACTGCGATGACTTAATTTTAGAACAGTGATAAGGCTACAAGAAAATGAACTATATGATTATTATCTATATGATTTTGAGCCGAGGGTCTAAACAACCTTTCTACTCTCTCGGATAGGGTAAGGTCTACATATACACTATTCTTCCCAGATCTCACTTGTAAAATTTTACTGGATCGTTGTTATTGTTGTTGTAGACACAACATTTAAAAATGACAATGTTTTACCGTGAGTTGGGAACTTTGAGTCTGGGCCTTTTAATCTCGTATGTGAGGTTTTAGAGTAGGAAGTTGTATAGCTTTAACAATAAATCAAATTAATTACCGTTACTTACCCATATTTTTTTACCCATGAAACCAATTACCCTTCATACTCATTGTAGTTCTTTTGGGTAATTGCCTTTTTTTTCTCCTTTTATTTTTTATCGTTATTCTTTATTCTTTGCTTTTTTTCTCCTTTTATGTTTATTTTCCAATCATAATATTTTTTATTTTCTTTTTCCACCATAATCTGATTTCATTCTCAATTTTGGCTCTTTTTATTTTCCTGTTGATTATTTTCTTTATGTCTTGTTCCTTTTCTAATTTCATTTAAATATTTTTTCCTTTTATTTCCTTTTTTGCATAATCTAATTTTATTCATATTTTTTTTCTCTTTTTCTTTATTTTTTTCCCTGTGCAATAATAAAAAGATAACTAATATAGTAAATATGTGTTTACCTTTTTTTAATATAACTGATATAATATATCTTTATCTTACTTTTTCTTATTTTCTTTTTCTGTAGATCTTTTTCTGTTGATCGGTTATAAGAACAACTTATATATTATACCTATTTTCTCTTCTTTTTTTTCCTTTTATTTATTTTTCTTTTTTCTTTTCTAATTTCATTTTTCATTATTCTCAAATTATTTTTTATTTTAATTGTTTTTTCATAATGTAATTATGCACATCTTTTTTGCTCCTTTATTTTTGTTCCTTTTATTTTTTTCACCATATCAACAAAAGATAACTGATATTGTATATTTTTTATTTTTTTATTTTTTATATATTAATTATTAGAAAATAAGTTATTATAGCATATAGTATACCAAAAATAATATATTAGTAATAGTTGAAGTATATTATTGCAATATACTATGATACCCATATGGTATATATCATACACCGACAGGGTATCATAGAGGACTACTCATTTCTTCAACAAACAAAATACCTACCGGTCCTCTATGATACCCACAAGGTATATATCATATACTAACATGGTATCATAGCGGTTTGGTTCATTCCTTCCAGAAACAGACTCAATCCTCTATGATACCCACATGGTATATATCATATACTGATTGGGTATCATAGAGGTCTGATTCATTCCTTTCACAAAGACATCCCGTTGTAACGACTCAGCCGGTCGTTTTGAGAGTTGTAACTTTGTTCCCCTATTTACTACTTATTTTATGCTTTATAGCTGCTATGTGACTTACTGGGGTAGTTAGTTCGGGTCCGAAGAGGTTTCGGAATGAATTGAGACACTTACTCTCAAGGTCAAAAGCTTAAATTGAAAAGGTTGATCGGATGTGGACTTATATGTAGACGACTCCAGAATAGAGTTTTGAAGGTTCCGTTAGCTTCTTTTGGTGATTTTGGACTTAGGAGCGTGTCTGAATTGTGATTTGGAGGTCTATAGTTGAATTAGGCTTGAAATGGCGAAAGTTAGAAATTTATAAGTTTGACCGAGAGTGGACTTTATGGTTACCATGCTCGGATTAGAGTTCCGGGAGTTGGAGTATGTACGTGGCATCATTTGTTACTTGTGTGCAAAATTTGAGGTCAATCGGACATGATTTGATAGGTTTCGGCATCGTTTGTAGAAGTTGGAATTTTCTTAGTTTCAATAAGCTTGAATTGGGGTATGATTCGTGTTTTTGATATTGTTTGATGTGATTTGAGGGATCGACTAAGTCCGTATCGTGTTTTAGGACTTGTTGGTATAATTGGGTGAGATCCCGGGGGCCTCGGCGGAGTTCATATGGTTAACAGATCGAATTTGGATTTTGGATGATTGCTGAAGCTGGGAGTCTGCTGGTGCAATCGCACCTGGGGAGCATTGATCGTAGGTGTGAGCTGCATTGCATACAAGCGGCCAAGAGTGGAGTTGGTCGGTGCTCGCAGGTGCGAAGAGATTGCCCGCACCTGCGGAGTCACAGGTGCGAAGAATTGAATGTAGAAACGGAAATGAAGAAGGGGGTTGGGTCCGCAAAAATGGTCACGTGGCTCGTAAAAGCGAGTCCGCTGGTGTGATGTTATGGTCCGCATGAGAAGAGAGAGCCGCATAAGCGGGAGATGGATCGCTTTCGCGACACCGCAGAAGCGGATAAGTTGTCGCAGGTGCGAGAAGGCCTGGGCAGTGTTTTAAAAATGAGGGTTCCGTAATTTTTACCATTTTAAACATTTCAAGCTCGAGATTTAGTGATATTTTAGAGGATTTTGGGGGGATTTCTTGAGGTAAGTTACTTGTGGTCTAATGTATTCAACAATTTTGTTTCCCCATTGATTTTTCGCCTAGATTGTGTGGTTTTAAGGTGTAATTTGGGGGTTTGAGGCTAGGGATTTAGAGAATTTAATTTGAGGATTTGGGTGGCGATTTGATATTGGATTTTGGTAAATTTGGTATGGTTAGTCTCGTGGTTGAATGGGTGTTCGGATTTTGTAACTTTTATTGGATTTCGAGATAGGGGCCCGGGGGCTTCTTTTGAGTCGACTTTTTGATTTTTTTGATTAATAGCTTAGTATTTACTTATGAAATTGATTATTTTAGCCCGTGTTGATTGTATCGAACTGTTTGTGGCTAGATTCGAGGCATTTGGAGACCGATTCACGAGGGAAGGGCATGTTGGAGTAGAGATTTACACGGTTCGAGGTAAGTAACACTTCTAAACTTGGTTCTGAGGGTATAAATCCCTGAATTACGTGTTATATGATTGGTATGGAGGTGACGCACATGCTAGGTGATGGGCATGTGGGTGTGCACCATAGAAATTGTGACTTAATTTTTCCCATGGAGTTGCATAATCAAATAATCATGTCAATACCCACATATCCTCCACGTGTTAGAGACATTGAGTTGAGACTCATGTTAAAATCATGTTTAGGTCAGGTGCCGATATTTTTGGGCCCCACATAGGTCGTGTTGCTATTGAATTTCTTGTTCAATTTATAATTATGTACTCAGTCATATCTATCATGGCATATTACATCTCAGTCTCTATTTCCATTCATTGGTACATGATATCATCATGTCGGGCTAGTTTTCATGATGTTGTGAGCCCGAGAGACTGGAGAGGTTAAAATGAGTGAGGCCGAGGGCCTGATTTTCAGTGATATTTATGGGATCGGGCTGCACGCCACAGCATGTTTTATTGATTTATGCCTGGATTTGGCTCATTATAGCACTTGGGCTGAAGGAGTCCTTCCGGAGTCTGCACACCCACAGTGAGCGCAGTTGATATTATATTGAGGGATGGATCTTGCCTAATTATTTATATTAAGGGATGGATCATCCCTGGGTTGGATTGTCCATATATAATAATGAGTGATTGAGTACAATACATGTACATTGGCATGTAGATATAGAGATGTCACATTTCTCATACCATCCTGAGTTGATCTATTTTTCCTGTTTTGAGTTTATTTGTTGAACTTAAAAGCATGCCTACATTTCTGTACTGTTAATTTTATATCTAACTGTACCTGTTGAGCTCGTCACTACTTTCAGTCCAATAGTTAGTCTTGTTACTTACTGAGTTGGTTGTACTCACACTACACCATGTACCTCGTGTGCAGATTTAGGCATTTTCGAGCACGGCGGTCATTGATTGCGTAGTCCGGACATTCGGAGATCATCGAGGTAGTTGTTGGGTGTTCGCATACCTTGACTCTCCTCCCTTATCTTTCATGTTATTTATTTCAGTTTTATTTTCTAGACGGTGTACCAAACTATATCATTATGTAGAGGCTCATGTACTGGGTGACACCCCGATTTTAGGAGAGATTATGTATTGAATTATGACTTCCTATCCTGCTTTTAAAAGATTTTCCTTTAATTAAGTTGTTTTCATATCTTTCAGAGTTTTAAAGTGTCGGAAATGTCTAAGTAGTCGGCTTGCCTAGTACTATGATAGGCGCCATCACGATGGGCTTGTTTTGGGTCGTGACAAGTTGGTATCAGAGCCTAGGTTACATAGGTCTCACAAGTCATGAGCAGGTTTAGTCGAGTCTTGTGGATTGGTACAGAGACGTCTGTACTTATCTTCGAGAGGTTATCGAACCCTTAGGAAACTTCACACTCTTGTATTCTTGTCGTTCGGATTTGTTGATTCCTATCACTAAATTTTTATGTTGTTCTATTCTCTCACATATGGTGAGGACGCGTACTACCAGCCAGGACGAACAGCCACCAGTACCACCAGCTAGGGCCACGAGAGGCCGAGGTCACGGTGGGGGCCACTGTCAGGGCAGGGGTTCAGCTCGTACAACAACTAGAGTGGGACCTGCAGATCTACCAGTTGCTCCAGCTCAGGAGCAGGTACCAGCTATGGTTGAGGTAGTGGGGCCAGCACAGGCATCGGTTGTGCCCATTATGATTCCAGGCCTTCATGAGGCTTTGGCTCAGATTTTGACTATGTGCACTAGCCTTGCTCAGACGGTTTTTGTTCCAACGCAACAACCACTTCTCATGCCGGGGGAGGTACCCAGACTCTCACTTCCCGTACTCCAGAGCATGTGATGCAGGGATTTAAGACACCAGGGGTATCGTTAGCCCAACAGGTTACAACTGCTCAGGCCCATGTGGGTTCCGTTATGACTGATGATGAGCAGAGGAGACTAGAGAGATTTGGTAGACTCCAGCCTCCATCATTCAGTGGGGCTGAGTCTGAGGATACCCATGACTTTTTGGACAGGTGCCAGCAGATTCTTCACACGCATGTATTCTAGAGACCATTGTGGTCTCATTCACTACTTTTCAGTTTACGGGGGCTACCTTCAGATGGTGGGAGGCTTATGAGAAGCGCAGGCCAGTCGGTGCAGCACCACATTCATGGCGTGAGTTCTTTGTTCTCTTTTTGAAGAAGATTAAGCCATAATATCGCAGGGAGGAGCTGCGCAGACAGTTTGAGCAGCTACATCAGGATGGCATATTTGTGACCCAGTACGAGATGAGGTTTTTCGAGTTGGCTCGTCACACAGTTCGGTTGGTTCCCACGGATAGGGAGATGATTAGGAGGCTCATTAATGGCCTCACATATCAGTTGCGATTGCTTATGATACGGGAGGGGGTATGTGGTGGTAATTTTGATGAGGTGGTTGATATTGCTCGGCAGATAAAGATAGTACGTAGTCAGGAGCATGAGGAGAGGGAGGCCAAGATGCCTCGAGGTCCGGGTGGTCCTAGTGGTGTTCAGTATAGGGGATAGTCTTACCACAACAGGGGTCATCTTTAAAGGCCCGCTCAGATGGCTCATCTAGTTCACTGTGGTGCATCATCTAGCCATGTTCATACAGTGCCCGTCTGGGCCAGTCATCTCTCAGTGCTCTTCCAGCTTAGAGTTCATCTCGTGCACTATTAATTTAGGGTTCATCTGTACCAAGTTCTTCTAATAGTTTTTCTGGTTCTCGGGGTCCGCCTCAATACTTTCCGCCATTTTCTGAGAAGGGATGTTTTGAGTGTGGAGAGTTGGGTCACATGAAGAGGTTTTGTCCCTACCTTATGGGAGGTCCAGTTCAGTAGAAAAATCAGGCCACTACTTCAGCACCATTTAATTCACTACCCGCCCAGCCAGCTCGAGGTGGGGCTCAGGCAGCTAGGGGTCACTCAAGAGGGGAAGGCTGATCAGGTGGCAATCAGGCCCAATTCTATGTTATTCCCGCCAGGCCAGATGTCATTGCGTCAGACACAGTGATCACAGGTATTATCTCAGTATGCCACATGGATGCTTCTGTATTATTTTATACTGATTCCACTTATTCGTATGTATCATCGTATTTTGCTCGTTATCTGGATATGTCCCGTGAGTTCTTAGTTTCATCTGTTCATGTATCTACGCCGGTGGGTGATACTGTTATTGTGGACCGTGTATATCGGTCATGTGTGGTGACTAATGGGGGATTAAAGACTAGAGTTGATCTCTTGCTGCTTAGTATGGTTGATTTCGATGTGATCTTGGGTATGGATTGGTTGTCCCCATGTCATGCTATTCTAGATTGTCACGCTAAGATCGTGATGTTTACTATGCCGGCGTTGCCAAGGATCGAGTGGAGAGGTTCTCTAGATTATGTTCCCAGTAGAGTGATTTCATATTTGAAGGCCCAACGGATGGTTGGGAAGGGATGTCTGTAATATTTAGTCTTTGTGAGGGATGTTGGTCCTGATACTCCAACTATTGACTCTGTTCCGGCTGTGCGAGACTTTCCGGATGTGTTTCCTGCACACTTATCGGGCATGCCGCCCGACACGGATATTGACTTTGGTATTAACTTGGTGCCAGGCACTCAACTTATTTCTATTTGTCTATATCGTATGGCACCAGTTGAGCTGAAGGAATTGAAAGAACAACTTCAGGAACTTCTTGATAAGGGGTTTATTAGGCCTAGCGTGTCGCCTTGGGGTGTACCGGTTCTGTTTGTGAAGAAGAAGGATGGTACTATGTGGATGTGCATCGACTATAGGCAGTTGAAAAAAGTAACAATCAAGAACAAGTATTATTTGCCGCGCATTGATAATCTATTTGACCAGCTTCAGGGAGAGAAGGTGTTCTCTAAGATTGATTTGAGATTTGGGTATCACCAGTTGAAGATTCGGGACTCGAATATTCTACAAACAACATTCAGGACTCGTTTTGGTCATTATGAGTTCCTTGTGATGTCTTTTGGGCTGACCAATGCCCCAACAACATTCATGCATCTGATGAACAGTGTATTTCAGCCTTATCTCTACTCGTTTGTCATAGTATTCATTGATGATATCTTGGTGTACTCTCGTAGCCAGGAGGAACATACCTAGCATTTGAGGATTGTGTTGAAGCGGTTGAGGAAGGAGAAGTTTTATGCCAAGTTCTCTAAGTGTGAGTTTTGGCTTAGTTTGGAGGCGTTCTTGGGGTACGTGGTGTCCAGTGAGGGGATTCAGGTAGATACAAAGAAGATTGAGGCAGTTCAGAGTTAGCCCAGACCCTCTTTAGCTACCGATATTCGGAGCTTTCTTGGCTTGGCTGGTTATTATCGTCGCTTCATGGAGGGTTTCTCATTTATCGTATCACCTTTGACCAAATTGACCCAAAAGGGTGCTACTTTCAGGTGGTCGAATGAGTGTGAAGAAATCTTTCAAAAGCTCAAGAGTGCCTTGACCACATCTCCAATTCTAGTTTTGCCATCAGCCTCTCGTTCTTATACATTGTATTATTATGTTTCTAGAACTGATATTGGGTATGTCTTGATGCAGGGGGGTAGAGTGATTACTTATGCTTCGTGTCAGTTGAAGTCCTATGAAAAGAACTACCATGTTCATGATTTGGAATTGGCTGCCATCATTCATGCATTGAAGATTTGGAGGCACTATCTCTATGGTATGTCTAGTGAGGTATTTACAGATCATCAGAGTCTCCAGCACTTATTCAAATAAAACGATCTAAATTTGAGGTAGCAGGGATGGTTGGAGTTGTTAAAGGACTATAATATTACCATTCCGTATCATCCCAGGAAGGCCAATGTGGTGGCCTATGCCTTGAGTAGAAAGGCGGTGAGTATGGGTAGCCTTTTCATTCATTCCTATTAGTGAGAGACCTCTTGCAGTTGATGTTCATGCCTTGGACAACCAGTTCGTGAGATTAGATATTTCAGAACCCAGTCGGCTTCTAGCTTGTGTGGTTTCTCGCTCTTGCTTATATGATCGCATCAGAGAGCACCAGTATGGTGATCCCCATTTGCTTTTCCTTAAGGACACAGTTCGGCACGGTGATGCTAGAGCTGTTACTATTGGGGATGATGGGATGTTGTGGATGCAAGGTCAGATTTGTGTGCCTAATATAGATGGACTACATGAGTTGATTCTTGAGGAGGCCCACAGTTCGCGGTATTCCATTCATCCAAGTGCCGCGAAGATGTACCGAGACTTGAAGCAGCATTATTAGTCGAGGAGAACGAACAATGATATAGTGGGGTTTGTAGCTCGATGCCTTAACTGTCAGCATGTGAAGTATGAGCATCAGAGACCGGGTGGATTGCTTCAGAGGCTAGAGATTCCAGAGAGGAAATGGGAGCGGAGCACCATGGATTTTGTAGTTGGGCTCCCACGGACATCGAGAAAATTTGATGCTATTTGGTTGATTGGGGATCGGCTCACCAAGTCCGCGCACTTCATTCCAGTTGGGACTACCTATTCTTTGGAGCAGTTGGCTGAGATTTACATCCGCGAGATTGTTCGCCTTCACGGTGTGGCAATGTCCATCATTTCAGATCGGGGCACGCAGTTTAATAGCAGTTTTGGAGAGACGTGCAGTAAGAGTTGGGCACCGAGGTTGAGTTGAGTACAGCATTTCACCCTCAGATGGAGGGACAGTCCGAGCACACTATTTAGTTATTTGAGGATATGATACGCGCTTGTGTAATAGATTTCGGGGGTTCTTGGGATCAGTTTCTGCCTCTCTCAGAGTTTGCCTACAACAACAACTACCAATCGAGCATTTAGATGGCTATGTATGAGGCTTTGTATGGGAGACGGTGTCGATCACCGATGGATTGGTTTGAGTCGGGTGAGGCTAGGCTATTGGGTACTAACTTGGTTCAGGATGCTTTGGACAAAGTTAAATTGATTCAGGATCGGCTTCACACTGCGCAATCCAGATATAAGGGTTACGCTGATAGGAAGATTCGGGATGTTACTTTCATGGTTGGGAAGAAGGTACTGCTGAAGGTTTCACCCATGAAGGGTGTTATGAGATTCGGGAAGTAGGGCAAGTTAAGCCCTTGGTATATTGGGTCATTTGAGGTACTTTAGAGGATTGGAGATATGGCTTACAAGCTTGCCTTGCCACATAGTCTGTCAAGTGCGCATCCAGTATTTCATGTTTCTATGCTCTATAAGTATGTTGGCGATCTATCTCATATTTTGGATTTCAGCACGGTTCAGTTGGAGAGTGATTTGACTTATGATGTGGAACCGATGGCTATTTTAGGTCGGCAGGTTCGAAAGTTGAGGTCCAAGGACATAGCTTCAGTGAAGGTGCAATGGAGAGGTCAGCCAGTTGAGGAGGTTACTTGGGAGACCGACGGGAGATGCAGAGAAGATATCCACGCCTATTTGAGACTTCAAATACGTTTCTAGACTCGTTCGAGGACGAACATTTATTTAAGATGGGGAGGATGTAACAACCCGGCCGGTCGTTTTGAGAGTTGTAACCCTGTTCCCCCATTTAATGCTCATTTTATGCTTTATAGCTACTATATGACTTGTCGGGGTAGTTTGTTCGGGTCCGAAGAGGTTTCGAAATGAATTAAGATACTTAGTCTCAAGGTCGAAAGCATAAGTTAAAAAAGTTAACCGGATATGAACTTATGTGTATATAACTCTGGGATGGAGTTTTGATAGTTCCGTAGCTCCGTTGGGTGATTTTGTACTTAGGAGCGTGTCCAGATTGTAATTTGGAGGTCTATAGTTGAATTAGGCTTGAAATGGCAAAAGTTGGAAATTTATAAGTTTGACCGAGAGTGGACTTTATGGTTACGAGGCTTGGATTGGAGTTCTGGTAGTCTGAGTAGGTACGTGGCATCATTTGTGACTTGTGTGCAAAATTTGAGATCAATTGGATGTGATTTGATAGGTTTCAGTATCGTTTGTAGAAGTTGGAATTTTCTTAGTTTCAATAGGCTTGAATTGGGGTCTAATTCGTGATTTTGATGTTGTTTGATGTGATTTGAGGGCTCGACTAAGTTCGTATCATATTTTAGGACTTGTTGGTATAATTGGGTGAGGTCCAGGGGCCTCGGGTGGAGTTCATATGGTTAACAGATCGAATTTGGATTTTGGATGATTGCTGAAGCTAAGAGTCTGTTGGTATGATCGCACCTGCGGAGCATTGATCGCAAGTGTGAGCTGTGTTGCGTAGAAGCGGCCAAGAGTGGAGCTGGACAGTGCTCGCGCGTATGAAAAGATTGCTTGTACCTGCGGAGTCGCAGGTGCGAAGAGTTGAGTGTAGAAGCGGAAATGGAGATGGGGGCTAGGTCTGCAGTAGCGGTCGTGTAACTCGCAGAAGTGAGTCCGCTGGTGCAGTGTTATGGTCCGCAGGAGTGTGGGGAACCAAAGAAGCGGGAGATGGATCGCTTTCGTGACTCTGCAAAATCGGATAAGTTGTCGTAGGTGCGAGGAGGCCTGTGCAGTGTTTTAAAAACGAGGGTTCCGTGATTGTCACCATTTTAAACCTTTCAAGCTTGGGATTTGGCAATTTTTGAGAGGATTTTCGGGGGATTTCTTGAGGTAAGTCATTTGTGATCTAATTTATTCAATAATTGTGTTTCCCCATTGATTTTCCCGCCTAGATTATGTGGTTTAAAGGTGTAATTTGGGGGTTTGAGGCTAGGGATTTGAAGAGTTTAATTTGGGATTTGAGTTGCGATTTGATGTCGAATTTTGGTAAATTTGGTATGGTTAGACTAGGGGTTGAATGGATGTTCGGATTTTGTGACTTTTATTGGATTCTGAGATGTGGGCCTCGGGGCAAATTTTGAGTCGACTTTTTGATTTTTTGATTAATAGCTTAGTATTTACTTATGGGATTGATTCCTTTAGCTCATGTTGATTGTATCGAACTGTTTGTGGCTAGATTCGAGGCATTTGGAGGCCGATTCGCGAGGCAAGGGCATGTTGGAGTAGAGATTTGTACGGTTCGAGGTAAGTAACACTTCTAAACTTGGTTCTGAGGGTATAAATCCTTGAATTACGTGTTATATGATTGGTATGGAGGTGACACACATGCTAGGTGATGGGAGTGTTGGCGTGCACCATAGAAATTGTGACTTAATTGTTCCCGTAGAGTTGCATAATCAAATAATCATGCCAATACCCACATATCTGCTACGTGTTAGAGAAATTGAACTGAGACTCATGTTAAAATCATGTTTAGGTTAGGTGCCGATATTTTTTGGACCCACAGAGATCGTGTTGTTGTTGAATTTCTTTGTTTAATTTATAATTATGTACTCAGTCATATCTATCATGGCATATTACATCTCAGTCTCTGTTGCCATTCATTGATACATCATATCATCATGTCGGACTAGTTTTCATAACGTTGTGAGCCCGAGAGACTGGAGAGGTTAATGACTGAGTGAGACCGAAGGACTGATTTGGAGTGATATTCATGGGATCGGACTGCACGCTGCAACATGTTTTATATATTTATGCCTGGATTTATCTCATTATAGCGCTTGGGCTAAAGGAGCCCCTTCAGAGTCTGCACACCCACAATGAGTGCAGTTGATATTATATTGAAGGGTGGATCTTCCCTAGGCATGGATCTTGCCTAATTATTTATATTGAGGGATGGATCTTCCCTGGGCTGGATTGGCCATATACAATACTAAATGATTGAGTATTCTGATAGTGTGAGTTCACGAGGCTTCCATCATAGTGCATCCCATACAGCATGTGCAATTGTATGTAGATATAGAGATGTCACATTCCTCATACCATCATGAGTTGATCTATTTTTCTTGTTTTGAGTTTATTTGTTGAACTTAAAAGCATGCCTACATTTCTGTTCTGTTAATTTTATATCGAACTGTACCTGCTGAGCTCGTCACTACTTTCAGTACAATAGTTAGCCTTGTTACTTACTGAGTTGGTTGTACTCACACTACACCCTATACCTCGTGTGCAATTTTATGCATTTTCGAGTACGGCAGTCATTGATTGAGGAGTCCGGACATTCGAAGATCATCGAGGTAGCTGTTGGGTGTTCGCAGACCGTGACTCTCCTCCTTTATCTTTCATGTTATTTATTTCAGTTTTATTTTCTAGATGGTGTACCAGACTATATCCTTATGTAGATACTCATGTACTTGGTGACACCCAGATTTTGGGAGAGATTATGTATTGAATTATGACTTCCTATCCTGCTTTTAAAATATTTTCCTTTAATTAAGTTGTTTTTATATCTTTCAAAGTTTTAAAGTATCGAAAATGTCTGAGTAGTCAGCTTGCCCAGTACTATGATAGGCACCATCACGACGGGCTTGTTTTGGGTCGTGACACTAGTCCTCTGTGATACCAACCTGATATATATCATATACTGACACGGTATCATAGAGGACTGGTTCATTCTTTCAAAAATAAAATCATTAGTCTTCTATGATACCATATGGTATATATCATATACTGCCAGGGTATCATACAATACTAGTTTATTTTTTCGAGAAGATTAGCAGTATATTGTTATAATTAAGTATATACTTTTGAATTAATTATTGTATACCAATATAACATATAGTATAACATGTTGGTATATTACAACTTTGGTTTTTTTTGTAGTTCTACTTAATTCTAGCTGAGTTTATAATACCAATATTGTATACTATAACAATATAATGTTACTACTTACTATAACCATGACTTTAGCTTTGCATAATAGCACCTAGACTATTCAACAAAATAGCAATCGAAGTATACTATTATGGTATATTGTATACTATTACAACATATTGTTGCAGTATATTGCATATTATTACAATTTACCATTACAGTATATTGTATATTATAACTGTATATTGTTACAGTATAGCTATATACTCCTACATTATATTGTATGTTGTAACTGTCACGACCTAAAACTCTAACCTGTTGTGATGGCGCCTATCGATAGTAACAGGCAAGCCGATTGCTTTTACTCTAAATGTTTCACAAAATAAACCAAAAGCTTGATATGACGGAGTTTTCATAAAGACGGGAGTTAAAGTCAAAATACAACACGTAAAAATAGCCCCAAATATCGGGGTGTCACTAAGTCATGAGCATCCAAACAACCAGTCTAAGAAATGGTGTCAATAAGAGTCTGTGTCTAAATGCCAATAGAGGAGAGAAAGATAACAAGAAATGAGAGGCAAGGACTGCGAACACCGGCAGTTACCTCGTGCCGATACTCAACCACGCACGAGATCAATGTCCTCCGTGACCGGGTACACCTAGATCTGCACATGAAGTGCAGGGTGTAGCGTGAGTACAACCAACTCAGTAAGTAACAAAACTAAATAAGGAACTGAGAAGTAGTGACGATCTATACAATTACCGTTCACTTCAGTAATTTCAGCAATAAGAGTAGACATGATTCAATTTTCGGCAATATAAGTTAAGTCAGTTGTACATTTACTAAGTTCAAATAAACCGGATACAATATTTTCCAGAAGTTCAGAACAATGACATATTTCAGCTAAGTGCAGCAACAAAATGAAACAAATGCAACCTCCTAGGATAACAATCACTAAAACTCTCAATAGCTCAAATACTCGGCTCTCAGCCCTCAATAATCACACTCAATAGGTACATGTGCTCACTGGGGTTGTACAGACTCCGGAGGGGCTCCTTCAGCCCAAGCGCTATATCGTTGCAGAGTGTAACCCGATCCAATCATATAAGTAGCCATGAGACTTGTTGTGGCGTACAACCCGATCCACAATCCATAAATAGCCATAAGGCTCGTTTTGACGTGAAACCCGATCCATATGCATTCATCCCTCAGGGCCGTTGCGGCGTGCAACCCGATCCATATACACTCGCATAGCTCACAGTTCGGCACTCAGGCCCTATCTAAGTCACTAACCTCTCCAGCCTCTCGTGCTCTCAGAAATCATACAAATCAGCCCAAAAGAGATGATAACAAGTATCAACAAGAAAACAAGAGAAAACATAGATATGACACGCAAGTAAAACTGTGACTGAGTATAAGACAGCAAATAGCAGCTAATTCAACAAGTACCCGACCGCTGCGGGTCCCAACAATGATATCATATGGCCTAAGCATGGTATCTAACATGAATGGCAGTCAAATTTCTAGACGGAGAGAACATGTAATTAACAGTAAGCTATTCGACTTTACAGTCTCACGAGATGGACCAAGTCACAAATCCCACACGGTGCACGCCCACACGCCCGTCACCTAGCATGTGCGTCACCTCCAAAATAATCATATCATACCAAAAATCCGAGGTTTCATACCCTCAGGACCAGATTTAAGATTGTTACTTACCTCAAACCGCGCAAAAATCCTACTCTGAAATGCCTTTGCCCCTCGAATCAGTCTCCAAATACCCCGAATCTAGCAACAAGCAGTACGATATAATTAATATAGGCTAAAAGAATCAATTCCACAAGAAAAATACGAAATTATAATCCAAAATCTGAAATAGGCTCAACATACTCCTTGGGCCTACGTCTCGAAATCCGATGAAAGTCACAAAACCCGAAAGCCTATTCACTCACGATTTCACTCGTACCAAACTTATCCAAATCCAATATCAAAATCTCAATCAAAATCCAAAAACTTAGTTGAAGAACTTCTTCTCAATTTTCCCAAATTTTCCACATCAAACAACACCAAAACACGAATCACCCTCCAATCCAAACTTAATGAACTTGAAACTTCAAATTTCTACAACCGATGCCGAAACCTATCAAACCACGCCCGATTGACCTCAAATTTTGCACACAAGTCATATTCAACAATACGGACCTACTCCAACTTTCGGAATTGGAATCTGACCCTGATATAAAAAAGTTCACTTCTGGTCAAAATCTTCAAAATTCAACTTTCGCCATTTCAGGACTAATTCTACTACGGACCTCCAAATCACATTCCTAACGTGCTCCTAAGTCCAAAATCACCCAACGGAGCTAACGAAACCAGCGAAACTCTATTCCGGAGTCGTCTTCACACAATTCCGACTACGGTCAAAATCCTAACACTTAAACTTTCGTTTTAGGGACTAAGTGTCCCCAAATCACTCCGAAGCCACAACAAAACCTCCCGGCAAGTCTCATAAGCAGAAAAAGATACGGGGAAAGTAGTAAATAGGGGATCAGGGCTAATACACTCAAAACGACCGTCCGGGTCGTTAAATCCTCCCCCTCTTAAAATAATTGTTCGTCCCGGAGAGAACATATAATTAATAATAAGCTATTCGACTTTACAGTCTCACGGGACGGACCAAGTCACAAATCCCCCACGGTGCACACCCACACTCCCATCACCTAGCATGTGCGTCACCTCCAAAATAATCACATCATACCAAAACTCTGGGGTTTCAAACCCTCAGGACTAGATTTAAGACTGTTACTTACCTCAAACCGCACAAAATCCTACTCTGAAATTCCTTTGACCCTTGAATCAGTCTCCAAATGCCCCGAATCTAGCCACAAGCAGTACGATATAATTAATATAGGCTAAAGGAATCAATTCCACAAGAAAAATACGAAATTATAAGCCGAAATCTGAAATAGGCTCAACCCCCCTCCCCGGGCCCACGTCTCGAAATCTGACGAAAGTCACAAAACCCGAAAGCCCATTCACTCATGAGTTCACTCGTACCAAAATTATCAAAACCCAAAATCTTAGTTGAACAACTTCTTCCCATTTTTCCCAAATTTTCCACCCAAATACGAAATTAAAAGATGAAATTAGTGATATATTAGTGGGATATAATCAAAATCAAGTAAAGAATCGTTACCCAATTGATTTCTCTAAGAATCCCTCAAAATCTCGCCCAAATCCAAGCTCTCAAACTCAAGTTTTGATAAAAATGGCCAAACCCGCGTTTTTAAAATCTTATATTCTGCCCAGGCAAATCCTTCTTCGCGAATGCGATACCCTCGTCTCAAATGCGAAGACCACTCAGCTCAACCTTATGCGAATATGGGACCAACATCACGAACGCATAGGCAAAAAGGCCTGGGGTCCGAGCCGCTCAACTTCCTCTACGCGAACGCGATGCCCTTCTCGCTTTCGCGATGCACTGCCTAACAACCCCTTCGCGAACGCGACTCCCACTTTACGAACGCGAAGAACAATCTTCCTCTTGACTCCAGCTCCTCTTTGCGAACACGGAACACCCCTTGCGAACGCGAAGAAGGAAACCAGCAACTGGAAAAACTAGAAAATCTGCTATCTTTCACAAGTCCAAAATGATCCCTTAAGTATCCGAAACACACCCGAGGCCCCCTGGACATTAGCCAAACATACCAACCAATCCTAAAACACCATACGAAATTAGTCGAGCCCTTAAATCACTTCAAACAAAAAAAATATATGAATCACCCTCCAATCCAAACTTAATGAACTTGAAACTTTAAATTTCTAAAACCGATGCCGAAACCTATCAAACCATGCCTGATTGACCTCAAATTTTGCACACAAGTCATATTCAACATTACGGACCTACTCCAACTTCAGAAATCGGAATCTAACCCTGATATCAAAAAGTCCACTTCCAGTCAAAATCTCCAAAAATTTGACTTTTACCACTTCAAGCCTAATTCTAATTCTACTACGGACCTCCAAATCACATTCTGGACGTGCTTCTAAGTCCAAAATTACCAAACGGAGCTAACGAAACAGACAGAACTCCATTCTGTAGTCGTTTTCACACAGTTCCGACTACTGTCAAAATCCTAAAACTTAAGTTTCCGTTTTAGGGACTAAGTATTCCCAAATCACTCCGAAACTACAACAAAACCTTCCGGAAAGTCTCATAAGCAAAAAAAAATACAGGAGAAGCAGTAAATAGGGTATCGGGGCTAATACACTCAAAACGACCGGCCGGGTCATTACAATAACGGTATACCGTTAGGTAACTGTATTGTTCTTCGATTATTATAGTGTACCGTTTACATTCTATAACAGTATACTATTGCAGTATAGCTATATATTCCTACAGCATATTGTATACCGTTGTGGTATATTGTTGGGTAATTGTGTTCTTCTTCGATTTTCAGCTGAAAAATTCAATCTCAATCACCTCAAATTAGCTCCAAATACGATCAAATTTTGGTATGAACTTCAAGAAGGTACAATAAGCAATATTTAATAACACTCACTTTGAATTAAATAAGAAATCTTCAAAATAAAAATTTAAAATCAGCTTAAATCCCTACAATGGTGGATATTCAAATACACATAAAAATTCAGATCAGAAAAACTTACTCGAAGGTACTATAAGCAATATACACCCACTTCAAATCTAATTTTAAAATCTTCAAGTTGAAAAATCTTATATTTGGAATTTTGGAGAAAGAATTTAAGAAAATCTTTAAATTTTAATTTCACCAACAAAACACGAAGTACAAAATCCAAGAAAGCATGAGATTTTGACAGAAAAGTGATGAGATTACATGAAAAATAACGAGGTCAACTGGATTTCATAGTCTATTAAAAGAGAAAGCTCTGGGATTTTGCATTTCAAAGGGGAAAAGGAATGTTTTCTACTAGATTAAGCTAGCGCTGAGAAAACAAATCAAAAGGGAAAAAGGAATAGGTAGGTCTGGTAAAATATTTCGGCCGAATAGGTAGTTTTTGTAAGCAACTTTCATATAGGTAATTATGGGTAATTATTTTGGGTTGTGTGGCCATTTGGTATAGATTTCCCTTTAGAGTATGGATAAGGGGCTTTTTTATTTTTAGCCCACGCTAGAAACTATTTACATTCGATCGCCGAAAAAGTGTATAAAAATAGTATAATTTTTGTATATAACATCCAAAATGTATCTATATACACAAAATATACAAAAAAATATATATTTTCGGGTATTATTTTGAGAGTGGCTATACGGTGACATTTTCCTTATGGAAAAGGGCATTTTACTTGAATATAGTCGTCCCTAAAAAAAACAATATATATATATATATATATATATATATATATATATATATATATATAAAAGCCTCTAATTTATTTTAATCATAAAACTCTTTTACTTTAAAATAATATTTTTAAATAAAATTATCTTGATTTCTGTTAAAATTGGCAAGAAAATTACAAGAATAATATTTTTAATAATTTTAAAATTATAAAATTATAATTTTATAGTTATAAAAGTAAGTTTAGTAATTTTTCTCAATTATACTGCAAGTTGAGTAATTTGTTGTGAAATTAACCCATCGTGATAATTGTCATTCTCTGCTGATCAAAATTCAAACAATAAAAATTAGAGAAATTTTTATAAAGTACTATAATTTAGAGCTTAATTATCATATATTATTATAATTTACCTAACTACCATTTATAGTTATTGTTCAATTGTTACTAGCTTGTATCATTTGTATTTAGATGCGTAACGAATACATGATCTGTCAACAGTATACGTTCGAGCAACGAATGCAATCTGTATCAACTAAATTCGTTATGCGAATGAATACAACCAATGGAAAATACAATGATGTATATAACAATACAACATGTATCGACTGTATTCATATCGCGCAACGAATATAATTAAGGCAAAATATAGAAATACAGAAAAGTAGAAATGTTCCCATTGAGAGTCAAACTCAAAACCTCCACTTGCTTAGCAGGTGTTCTAACCAACTGAGTTGCGAGAGCTTGTTGCTCTCTTGTTTCAGTTCAAATAATTTATCTCCTGTTTTAGTACTATAGGTGAATTTGCTATAAAATTCAAATATAGCTAAGAATAGTAATTTTTTGAAAGTATTACTACGGATAATAAATATAGTGTATATGTTTATTGTGTCGCGTAATTTTGCCTGACAATTTAGTAGAATATATTCATTCACTATTTTGATGATAAAATTTTGTACTAATTTGTCGTAGCTGCCAAAATTTTAAAAAGTACTCCCCGGTCCATAATAAGTTTTTTGGTTTTTGGCACACCCTTTATGTAGTTTCCTCACTATTTTCTATGGTAGTATTGTTGTTTATAGCTATTGCTTTTATATCTATTTTTCTATTTCTTACGATGCTGTTAATATTTTTTATCTTCTATTGTTGTCACTGACCTATTGTCTATTATTTATTTTTCTTCTTCTCGAGCCGAGGGTCTTTCGGAAACAGCCTCTCTACCCATCTAGGGGTAGGGGTAAGGTCTGCGTACATTCTACCCTTCCCAGACCCCACTTGTGGGATTATACTGGATTGTTGTTGTTGGTTTTGGTACACCCCTTAAGAAAATACTAACTCCTAGAGAAAAAAAGTGTTTGACTAAATTACCCTTAATTAAAATTTGCATAATATTGTTAATTTGACACATGAGATATATAAATAACGATAAATTTTGAAAAAATAAAGTTAATTTTTTTTATTATGTAAAAAGATACTTATTTTGAACCAAAATAAATAGGCTAAAAAATTATTTATTATGAACATGAGAATATACTAATTCTTGTATTTCGATGAAACATCAACAATTCGTTGGATTACCGGGGTCCCAAAAGACGGAAGGCAGTAGTGCTATATTATTTATTAGAGATAAATCTCAAGTTAAATAGAGAGAGAGAGCGTGTGTGTAAAAATGACCACTTACTAATTGGTCCCAACATGTCTAAATCAAAAATCGTCTTGTAAATAATAATTAACCAATTTATTAATCCCCACATGGCCGTCCTATTTTATTTTAGGGGAAAGGGAATAATTAAAATAAAAGGTCCCTTTAGAAGACTCATAGTACAATAAATTATCATATCAAACCCCTCCCCTACTCCAAAATCCCTTACTTTTGGGGTCTAAGCCAAACATAAATATAAAGATCTGTTTTATTTTAAAGACAAATCAGCAAGGCTTTACACCGAAAGAGAAAAAGATATGGCGGCCACTTTTTTATCTTTACGCGTGGAAGTTGCCTTTTCTTCTTTTTTGGAATTTAAAAGAGAGACAAACAGGACAGATGTTGTTTTCTCGAATGTTCTATAACATATGGCTAAATATGTGGGATTACTAAAGTCAGGTTTAGTTTACAAGATGATTAACACGTGTCATTCATCGGATGCATATCTTTTTTCTCCTTTGTTATCGTTATTCTAGATTCATAACTCTACCCTCGATATCTTTCTAACCTATATTTTTAATAATCTCAATAACTCTCGTTCCTTTGATGTCCATAACCCCCAAATATGTAATACCCTCTCGTTCCAATTTATGTGAACCTATTTGATTGGGCACGATGTTTAAGAAAAAATAAAAACTTTTGGAATTCGTGGTCCTAAACAAATCAAAAAGGGGTCCAGAGTATTTGTGTGGTTATAAAAGTTTCTCATTAAGGGTAGAATTGTAAGTTTAAGCAAAATTATTTCTAAATTTAGAAAGGGGTCATTCTTTTTTAAAGGACCAAAAAGGAAATAGGTGTACATAAATTGAAACGGAGGGAGTATGTAAATTTGGCAATTTATATTTATCTCTTGTCCTTTATTTGTTTTAAAATTTTTATTTTCGAAACTCACATCTCCTTAACTTTCACTCTTAATATTTTTCATAACCCCAAAATATTTAATTTAAAAATTTAAGATACCTTATGTTATTCCTCTACTTTTGCCTATATAAATTCATAACTTTTGTTTCATGAGACCCCTACCCAGGGTTAACTCCTTTCATTCCAGATATGAAATAATAATGGTGTCATATTTACCGCAGTAATAGTTTCACGTTTTAGTTTTGCTCGAGGAAGAAGGCTTGTAACGACTCGGCCAGTCGTTTTGAGTATTTTAGCCATGATTCCCTATTTAATGTCTCATCTATGTTATATTGTGGTTGCGTGAATTGCCAGTATGTTTGGTTTTGGTTTCGGGGGAATTTCAGAATGAAATAGGACATATAGTCCCTAAGTGAGAATTTTAAGTTGAAATGGTTGACCAGAGTTTGACTTTTGTGTAGACAACTCTAGAATAAAATTTTGACGGTTCCAATAGCTCCGTATGGTGATTTTGGACTTAGGAGCATGTTCGGATGTTGATTTGACGGTCTGTGGGTCGTTTCAGCGTGAATTGGCGAAAGTTAAAAAATTTAAGGTTTGGAAGATTGGAAAGTTTGACCGGGAGTTGACTATATTGATAACTGGGTCGGATTCCGATTCCGAAAGTTGGAATAGGTACGTCATGTCATTTATGACTTGTGTGCAAAGTTTGAAGTCAATCAGAATTGTTTTGATATGAATCGACATTAATTTTGGAATTCGGAAGTTCATAGTTTCATAGGCTTGAATTGGGTTGTGATTCATAGAATCGATATTGTTTGATATGATTTTTGGCCCCGAGTAGGTACGTTATGTGTTTTAGAACTTGTTGGTATATTCAGACGGGGTCCCGGGAGGACCCGGGTGTGATTCAAATTGAATCCGGATCAAATTTGGACTTGTGTGATTGCTGAAGTTGGGCTGTGTTTGGTGCAATCGCACTTGCGCACTTTGGGCCGCAGGTGCGGCCCTTGAGCCGCAGAAGAGAATTGTGGCTTTGCCCAGGTGGGACCACAGATGCGGTCAGAATCTCGCAAAAGCGAGTGAGAAAGTGCAGAAGCGGAAATGGCTGGCCAAGCCTAGGATCGCAGAAGCGGAACCCTTCCGCAGGCGTGAGAGCGCAGATGCGCATATCCACAGGAGCGGACGCGCATGTGTGCGATGTGGCCGCAGAAGCTGAATCTCCTGAGCTTAAGTTGGAATCGCACATGCGATGAAATTTTCGCAGGTGCAGCGTCGCATATGCAACCCCAGGCCCGCAGAAGCTAGGATCGTTGGGCAGGAAAGGGGTCTTCGAGAGTTTGAATTTCATAATCCATTTTTGGATCTAGAGAGCTCGGGTTGTCACGATTTTTTAGGAGATTTTCAAGAAAAATATTGGGGTAAGAAATTCTAACTTGATTTTTGTTAAATTACATGAATCTATTATTGTTTTCATCATTTAATTAGTGTTTTGAGTTAGAAATTTGGGGGAAACAATTGTGAAACTTCTTATGCTAAAATTTGGGGATTTGAAAAACAATTTGAGGTCGGAACTTCAAAGATTGATTTGTGGTTAGGCTATCATCAGTTGAAGATTCGGGAGCTGGATATTTCGAAAACTGCCTTCAGGACTCGGTATGGTCATTATGAGTTCATTATGATGTCATTTAGGCTAACCAACGCCCCAGCAGAATTCATACACTTGATGAACAGTGTATTCCAGCCCTATCTTGACTCATTCGTCATTGTGTTTATTGATAACATCTTAGTGTACTCCCAGAGCCGGGAGGATCATGAGCATCAAGGTAGATCTGAAGAAGGCCGTGTTTATTGAGGACCGTGCTCCAGACCTTGAGAGAAAAGAAGTTGTATGCAAATATTTCAAAGTGTGAATTCTGGCTTGATTCGGTGGCATTTTTGGGTCATGTAGTGTCGAGTGAGGGGATCAAGGTAGATCTGAAGAAGATTGAAGCAGTGAAGAGTTGGCCCAAATCGTCTTTAGCTACTGAGATATGGAGTTTTCTAGGTTTGGCAGGGTATTATCGTCGATTCGTAGAGGGTTTCTCATCTATTATTGCACCTATGACCCGATTGAACCAGAAAGGTGCTCCATTCAGGTGCACCGAGGAGTGTGAGGAGAGCTTTCAAAAGCTCAAGACTGCTTTGACTAGAGCCCAGTGTTGGTGTTGCCTACGGGTTCGGGGTCATACACTGTGTACTGTAATGCGTCGCGTGTTGGCCTCGGCACGGTGTTGATACAAGATGGTAGGGTGATGGCCTACGCGTCTAGACAGCTGAAGGTGAATGAGAAGAACTATCCTGTCCACGACCTTAAGTTAGTAGCTATTGTTCATGCCTTAAGGATTTGACGGCACTATTTGTACGGTGTCTCTTGTGAGGTCTAGACCGACCACCGGAGTCTACAACATATGTTCAAACAAAAGGATCTTAACTTGTGGCGGCGGAGATAATTAGAGTTACTTAAGGACTATGATATCACCATTCTATATCATCCCGCGAAGGCCAATATGGTGGCCGATGCCTTGAGTCGAAAGGCTGAGAGCTTGGACAGTTTAGCATATCTACCGGCAGCGGAGAGGCCATTAACATTGGATGTTCAGGCCTTGGCCAACCAGTTTGTAAGATTGGATGTTTCGGAGCCGAGTCGAGTTTTGCCTTGTGTGATTTCTCGGTCTTCTCTTTATGATCGTATATGTCACGACCCAAAATTCACCTAGTCGTGATGGTACCTAACACAACCATCAGGTAAGCTAATTAACAACTATCCAATTCCAATGAAATTTAATAAGATAATTGAGTGAAAGAAAATATCCGAATCTTATACATTTCCCAAGGACTGGAGTACAAATCATAAGCTTCTAAGATCAGAATTTACAAAGCTGATATGAAATAAATATATCATCTGTTCGAAATGTACATAAATAGATTTTTATAAATATAAGGATACTACTAACAGGAGGCACCTACAACTGGAACTCAGGTACGTCTTCAAATCCAGCTCCCGTCAATCACAGCAACATCAACATCCAACATTTGCACGCAAGGTACAGAAGTGTAGTATGAGTACAACCGACCTCATGTACTCAATAAATAACAAACCTAACCTTAGGTTGAAAGTAGTGACGAGCTGGGACAAGGGTCAGAGTCCAACTCCAATAACCAGCAACATTTCATAACAATATAAAACATGGTACAAGAAATAACTCGATAAAAAAATGCCCAGCTCATATAAAATTTCGAAAAATAAATTCTTCTTTTTAAGTATACAGTAAAACTCAAATCCTTTGCCGAAATTACCAAAATATGAGTAGGTTTGTAAAACTATGATTTTTTCCCAAACATTTCAACAATAATTAAGATGTTTCATTTTTCAGATAGCATGAGGAAATTACATCTTTGTGCCTACATGTCACTATGCTAGTGAAATCATGAATGGCGCAATATCGTACAACATGAGGAAAAATACATCTCTATGCATGTATGTCAAGTGAACATGTCAAATGCAAGGTATCTCAGAGATGAACTCATATACTCGCACTTTCAGAGTACTCAATATCACCACATGATATACCACATAACTCAAACACTCATAGCAATAACTTCTGATCACAGTAGATGCTCAAAAGAACTCATTACCGGTAATAACCTCATTTCAAACAAAATCTCGTTCAAAAACCATCGTACACTGCCGACGATGAAATAAGAACGCAGAAACTCATTACCACTCATCAGATCAACAAGCCATGGAGCTCTCTCTCCTTCGACAAGAACTATGGCCAATTTCTAAGCCGATCGGCGACATTAACCTTCCAAATGTACTGCGAACAAATCTGATGGCACCCATTCTAGGTCAAATGACCTCACTTTATCAAGCCCAACTATCCTATCGACACTCCACACCAATACTACCTAGAATCATGACCTGTACAATCCGTGCACCGATAAGCAACAACTCAAATGCACCCAAAATGGAAAATGACTCAAACGAGAGAACCATCCCGCAAGTTCAACAAGTACCACCACAACCGCAACGTTACAAATCCATCTTACATAGTAGTACCAAGACGTACGAATCTAACACAAAGGATCATATCTTAACATAATTTTGTTGTAATGCGTGACCCCATCCAAACACTGGTCCATATGAAATACCTCGAGCCACCATGCTCAAAATCATTAACCATGTGCAATTCAACATCAAGTACCCAAGGTGCATGAACATAACCATAGAGGAACCAATAACATAATACCACAGTCAACAAAGAACATAACCAATGTGCAATCACTCATTCAACACCCTAATACCCATCTCGCTCAAATTTCACTGTAGGGCCCAAATAGGATCGCAATATGTATGCATACAACCAACGAATCACAACCCCTTGTGGCATAGAGGAGTAACTCATAGAACAAATCAGAACACGAATAAGCTCAACTCAAACCGAATGGCACATTCCTCAACAATAGCAGTGCGGAGTCAATCAATCCGACCTAATGTAGAATACACATCCTCATTGGGTCTACCAATGGAACCCAAACCAACTCTAGTCACCCACAAATAGATACATAATCCTCTGAAAGTCCACAATGACATAACCATAACATATACTATCATCTGGATAGCTTTGGCCACATTTTCATAATCCACGACCATGAAACAATCCGCTTCTGAGAACTCTCAGTCTCCAAATTCATAGAACACACGAATCACCATATTTGCTCCCAACTCCACTGCCCGAATGTCTAACACATCTTTCATACACGATCATCCCACGAGGAATACTTCCATAATTCTTCTGTGCCACATAGCAAAATCTGAATATTAATAGTCGATCAACCAAGCGAGTACCGCAATATCAATGAAGCATCCGCAAGCCAAAACATAGTGCGCCTTCTGAAATGTACACTCTCCTCAGGCAATACCAAATAGTTATAGCATTCATCTAAACCTCGAAAATCATCCATGCTGCCTAAGAATTCATAATCTCCCCTTCCAAACTGAACCGCGACCTTGCACTTACAAATCTCGATCCTACACAACACACCGCATCTATCATGCCATCATATGAAAAGCACAAGAATATCATGATCAACTCTGAGTAGCCAGTAGAATACATACCCGATCAGTTAGAAACCTTCCACTTGATCTCATCCAGGAGAAAATCCCAATACGCAATATGTTCCTCATACCAGTAGGAAATATCCACATCGAACCGTGATATAAATCATTGAGAACTCTTTGGAATCCATTTGCACATAACCAAGCTATCAGAACTGAATCCCTCTAACTCAACCAAGCCACGCATGTCATCAAAACCCACGAGCATTGCCACGAAACACCTGTAGAGACTCGCCACATCATAAGTACCCAAAGAACTGATCATATCCTTTATCGTGCTAATCCAACCTACTACCAGGCTATCCCATTTCTCTGAGTTCCTTCCTAATTACCCTCAAATTGACACTTCTCCTTGCGAGAACACCACGATCCTTACCTAAAGTTTACCACCGAAGATCCTAGCATAAAACCACACCTCCCTAAGGCCTATACGTTGTTGTATTCCCTCTCCAACACTCCAAAAGTACCACAATTGAGACACATACTCTGAAGAGTCATGTGAACCTGAAACTATTCCATTTACCTTCCTGATACTGAAATGTATAATTCATAATGATATAGAAATATCATGAGTCTCGATACCATCCAATGTAACTCTTAGATCCTAGCCATATACAAATTCGAAAAAAAAATAAAAAAAATTCACATGTATGCCTCAAATCGAAACTAGCAGAAAACGCAACCCCATAATCAAATCGTCGATAGCCGACTCCCCCACTTAGTTCAAAGCCATAGGATAAAACACTCGATAACTTACAATACCCATACTCTATTACTACCATAATCCCGCACCGAAATTCAACTCAATCCCTCATAAGCTCATGTAACAAAAAACCTCTAATACCTCAAATCATCTGTAACCCTCGCATTCATTCTCGTGACAGTCAGGTTAGCTATTACCACCCATCCAAACTCAAATCGCCCAAGTATAACCCACTTGGTAGAAAAGAAAGCCTCCACACAACATCATAGAAATCACGCATTCGTAGATTACCTCGCAGGTCATAACCCACCTGCTTAGCCCCAAACAGACATCTCTCTTCAACCTTTCATAGCCACGACTACTATGAAATCAAATAACCTTCTTGAGTCTGAACTCATCAACAAGACATGAGAATCTAGTTCGTTCCATAATTAAACAACATGAAAATCGTCCAACACACTCATAACTCGAGACTATACGTCACATCAAGATGGAAATCAGGGACTCAATAGTCCTTTTCACATCCCAAGAAAATGCTTCTCGTCACATTCAACCCATTTGAACACATCTCGCAGTCACATCATACTCATCATACAACCATCCAGCCACTCATCGAGCCATAAATTCCACTCATAGGGACACTACCAGATATATAAGTCTAAAAATCACGTGCTCACACAATCGAAATCACCGTGCTCAAGCTACAGTCAAAACCCGGCCTCAGGTCCTCCAGACTGGTCTATCATCAGCACACCAAAATCACATTTCGCACATCATCCATGGAATTACAAGCCATCGATGCACAGCTGATATTGAGCGCTCACATGCGCAGACGAATGCATGAAAGGAATTCAAAGAGTTACACTTCAAGCTGAATCAATGTTGCACGATAAGGAAACAAAGATGGAAAATTTATCCTAAATGCCATGTAGCCTCTCGAAGATAGGTATGGACATCATCATACGGATCCGCAAGACTCGACTAGATATTTTCTCATGACTTGTAGAACCTATGAACCTAGAACTCTGATACCACCTTGTCACGACCCAAAATCCACCTAGTTGTGATGGAACCTAACCTAACCCGTCAGGTAAGCCAATTAATAACTGTCTAATTCCAATGAAATTTAATAAGATAATTAAGTGAAAGAAAATATCTAAATCTTATACATTTTCCAAGGACTTGTAGTACAAATCATGAGCTTCTAAGATTAGAATTTACAAAGCTAGTATGAAATAAATACATCATCTGTTCGAAATGTACATAAGCAGATTTTTATAAATCTAAGGTTACCATGAACAGGAGGCAGCTACAACCGGAACTCAGGTATGTCTTCAAATCCAAATCCCGTCAATCACAACAACATCATCATCCAACATCTACACGTAAGGTGCACAAATATAGTATAAGTACAACTGACCCCATGTACTCAATAAGTAACACATCTAACCTTAGGTTGAAAGTAGTGATGAGCTGGGACAAGGGTCAGAGTCCAACTCCAATAACCAGCAACAACTCATAACAATATAGTAAATATGGTGCAAGAAATAACTCGATAAATAAATGCTCAGCTCGTATAAAATTCTGGAAAATAAATGCTTCTTTTCAAGTGTACAGTAAAACTCAAATCCTTTGCCGAAATCTCCAAAATATGAGTAGGCTTGTAAAACTGTGATTTTTCCCAAAACATTTCAATAATACTTAAGATGTTTCATTTTTCAGATAGCATGAGGAAAGTACATCTCTATGCCTACATGTCACTATGCTGGTAAAATCATGAATGACGCAATGTCGTATAATATGAGAAAAAATACATCTTTATGCCTGTATGTCAAGTGTGCATGTCAAATGCAAGGTATCTCAGAGATGAACTCATGTACTCACACTCTCAGAGTACTCAATCTCACCGTCTCACGCTTTCCACTCATCATGCTAAATCATTCAGTAATGTACATGGCCAATTCAGACCAGGGAAGATCCATCCCGAAATATATACATCAACTGACCATCAGTCACTCAGTACTTGGTAGGGCCAAACTAGCCCGTGGGGAAGGTCCATCCCCAGGTATAAAAGATTCGGACAAGATCCATGTCTAGGGAAGATCCATCCCTCAATATAAATCAACTGCACTCACTGGGGTGTGTGCAGACTCCGGAGGGGCTCCTTCAGCCCAAGCGCTATAAACCGCACAGATAACTCACGTACTGCACGGACAACTCACATGCTATAGTATAAATATCTAGATCAGCACGAACAACTCACGTGCTGCACTGACAACTCACGTGCCATAGTATCAATAACCTCACAATCAAGCTTTCGGCCCAACTCAGTCATAAATCTCTCCAGTATCTCGAGCCCACAATGCTATAAAACTAGCCCAAAAATGATGATATGATATATCTATAAATAACAACAGAGACTGAGATATGATATGCAATGAATGAACATGACTGAGTATGAAATTACAATGTAAGAAAATAACTCAAAAACAGTAATGACCTCAGTGGGTCCCAACATAATAAACATATAGCCTAGACATGGTTTCTAACATCAATCACAGCTCAATAACTCTAGTACGTATTGGTCGCAGAAGCGAGGGAGAGCTTGGTGAGGAAAATCGCAGAAGCGGAAATTGGGGCGCATCTGCGGCCCTATAGAAGCGATGATCTTGGGCGCAAAAGTGTGTTTGGCTTCGCACCTGCGGTTGTGCAGAAGTGGATGGAGATACGTAGGTGCAAGGGGTAGGCTGGCTAGTGGAGTCCGCAAAAGCGGATCTTGTGTTGCAGAAGTATCTCTTGTGTCCGCAGAAGCGGAAATGACTGGGTAGAAGGTTTAAATCGAGGGTTTGGTCGTTTTGTTCATATTTTGAGATGTGGGACTCAGATTGAGGCAATTATGGAGGAAAATTTCATCACAAGGATTGGGGTAAGTGTTATACACTCTGTTTTGATTATATTTCGTGATTTTATCTTCATTTTCGATAGTTGGATTGTGAGTTTTAAAGAGAAAACTGGGGATTTTAGACTAAAGTTTCATAGAGTGAGTTTTTGATTTTTGAATGTCGATTCGGAGTCGGATTTGAGTAAAACTTCTATGGTTGGAATCATAATTGAGTGGGTTGTCATATTTTATGAGTTTTGTCGGGTTCTGAAATGCGGGCCCGGGTTGGGATTTCAGGTCGATTTTGGAGTTTTTATTAAGATTCGACCTTTATCATTTGGAATTATTTCCTTGGGCTTTATTTGATGTATCTGAGTTGCTTTTGGCTACTTTCGAGTCGTTTAGAGGTCCGTACGTGCAGGATGGCATTGCGGAGCATCGTTTGGCTTGCTCGGTATTGGATTTGGCTTGTTCGAGATAAGCAACAGTTCTAAACTTGGTGTTGAAGGTATGAAACCTCGAATTTTGTATGATGTGTTTGCTGTTGAGGTGACGCACATGCTAGGTGACGGACGTGTGGGCGTGCACTGTGTGAATCATAATTATGGTATTTCGGTAGTACTGTGTAGTCACCTGAGCTTATCTGTAACCATGAAATCAATGTCAACTTCCGGTCAAACTTATGAATTTTTCAAGCCTTCAAATTTCTAACTTTTGCCAATTAGTGCCAAATTCTTCTACGGACATCAAAATGTAAATTCGATCATACACCCGAGTTAAAAATCACCATAGGACCTAATGGAACTATCAAAACTCCGTTCTGGGTCTTTTACAAAAGTCAAACTTGGTCAATTCTTTCATATTAAATCTTAAATCATGAAATTCATTCTTCCAAATTGATTTTGAATAATCTGAAAACCAAAATCGACGATTTACATAAGTTATAATACATCATACAGAGCTTCTCATGCCCTAAAACTACCGAGCAAAGTACAAATGCTCGAAACGACCGGTCGGGTCATTACAGTATTAGAGAGCGTCAGTATGACGACCCCTATCTGCTTGTCCTCAAGGACATAGTTCAGCGCGGTGATGCCAAGGAGGTCACTATTGGGGATGACGGTGTGATACGGATGTAGGGTCAACTATGAATGCCCAATGTAGATGGTTTTTGTGAGTTGATTCTTTAGGAGGCCCACAGTTCGCGGTACTCCATTTATCTGAGTGCTGCTAAGATGCATCAGGACTTGAGGCAGTACTATTGGTGGAAGAGTATAAAGAAAGACATAGTGAAATTTGTAGCTCGGTGCCTAAATTATCATCAGGTGAAGTATGAGATTTTAGAGATTGCTTCAGTGGCTAGAGATTCTAGAGTTGAAATGAGAACGGGTTACTATGGATTTTGTTGTTGGGCTCCCACAGACTCAGAGGAAGTTCGATGCAGTATGGGTGATTATGGATAGGTTGACCAAGTCGGCTCATTTCATTCTAATGGTGACTACTTATTCTTCAGATCAGTTGGCTCATGTTTATATTCGCGAGATTGTCAGAGTGCATAGCCTGCCGATATCCATCATCTCTGATCGGGGTACACAATTTACATCGCGATTCTGGAGGGCCGTACAGTGTGATTCAGGCACGCAGGTTGAGTTGAATACAACATTCCACCCTCAGACGGACGGATGGTACGAGCGCACTATTCAGATATTGGAGAATATGATTTGTGCATGTGTGATGGAGTTTGAGGATTCTTAAGATCAGTTCTTGCTGCTTGCAGAGTTTTCCTGCAATAACAACTACCAGTCGATCATTCAGATGGCTCCGTATGAGGCCTTGTGTGGGAGGCTAGGCTATTGGGTACTGACTTGGTTCATGATGCTTTGGAAAAGGTTAAATTGATTCAAGATCGAATTCGTACAACCTAACCTAGACAGAAGAGTTATGCGAATCGAAAGATTTGCAACATTGCATTCATGGTTGGGGAGGAGGTCTTGCTCCGGGTTTCACCCGTGAAGAGTGTTATGAGGTCCGGAAAGAAGGGCAAGTTGAGCTCTAGGTATATCGGACCTTTTGAGATTCTTGAGAGGATTGGAGAGGTGGCCTACAAGCTTGTACTGCCACCTAGCCTAAATGTAGTTCATCCAGTATTCCATTATGTCTATGCTCCAGAAGTATAACGATGATCCGTCTCATGTGTTGGATTTCAGATCAGTCAAGTTGCACAAGGATTTATCTTATGTTGAGGAGTCGGTGGCCATTTTGGACAGGCAGGTCCGGAAGTTGAGGTCGAAGAACATTGCTGTCAACCAGTCGAGGAGGAGACTTGGGAGACTGAGCATAGCCGATATCCTCATCTTTTCACCACTTCATGTATGTCTCTATACTCATTCGAGGGTGAATGTTTGTTTTAAGAGGGGGAGGACGTAACGACCCGACCGGTCATTTTGAGTATTTTAGCCCTGATCCCTTATTAAAGTCTCCCCTATGTTATAATGTGGTTGTGTGACTTGCCGGAGTGTTTGATTTTGATTTCCGAGGAGTTTCGGAGTGAAATAGGACATATAGTCCCTAAGTCAGAGTTTTAAGTTGAAAGGGTTGACCATAGTTTGACTTTTGTATCGATGGTTCCAGAATGGAGTTTTGACGGTTCCAATAGCTCTGTATGGTAATTTTGAACTTAGTAGCATGTTCGAATGTTGATTTGGGGGTTCGTAGGTCGTTGCGACGTGGATTGGCGAAAGTTAGAAAATTTAAGGTTTTGGAAGATTGGAAAGTTTGACCGAGAGTTGACTTTATTAATAACTGGGTCAGATTCTGATTCCGGAAGTTGGAATAGGCCTGTCATATTATTTATGACTTGTGTGCAAAGTTTGAAGTCAATCAGAGTTGTTTTAGTATGAATCAACATTAGTTTTAGAATTCGGAAGTTCATAGTTTCATAGGCTTGAATTGGGTTGCGATTCGTAGAATCGATGTTGTTTGATGTGATTTTTGGCCCCGAGTAGGTCCGTTATGTGTTTTGAAACTTGTTGTTATATTCAGACGAGGTCTCGGGGGGGTGATTCGGATTAAATCCGGATCAAATTTGGACTTGTGTAATTGATGAAGTTGGGCTGTATCTGGTGCAATCGCACCTGCGCACTTTGGGCCGCAGGAGCGGCCGTTAAGTTGCAGAAGCAAATTGCGGCTTTGCCTAGTTGGGACCACAGATGCGGTCAGAGTCTTGTAGAAGTGAGTGAGGAAGCGCAAATGCGGAAACGGCTGCCAAGCCTAGGGTCGTAGAAGCGGAACCCTTCCGCAGGTGCGAGAGCGCATATGCGCATTCTCCGCAGAAGCGGACGCGCAGGTGCGCGATCTGGCCGCAGAAGCGAAATCTCCCGAGCTTAAGTTGGAACCGCACCTGTGATGAATTTTCCGTATGTGCGGCATCGCAGATGCGACCCCAAGCCTGCAGAAACAAGGATCGCTGGGCAGAAAAGGGGTCTTTGAGGGTTTGAATTTCATAATCTATTTTTGGACCAAGAGAGCTCGGTTTGTGGCGATTGTTCGGGAGCTTTTCAAGGAAAACATTAGGGGTAAGAAGTCCTAACTCAATTTTAGTTAAATTACACGAATATATTATTGTTTTTACCATTTAATTAGTGTTTTGAGTTAAAACATGGGGGGGGGGGGGGGGGGATTTGAGAAACTTCTTAGGCTACAATTTGGGGATTTGAAAAGTGATTTGGGGTCAGATTTGAATAATTCTTGTATGGTTGAACTTGTTATCGAATGAGTGTTCGAATTTTATAATTTTGGTCGGGTTCCGAGATGCGGGCTAGGTTTGACTTTTTGAGTTGACTTTTTATTTATTTGCAAAGATCGTAAATTTATGGTTCGAAATAGTTTCCTATAGTTTATATTTATAGTATGAAGTTGTTTTGACTAGATTCGAGCCGTTCGAAGTTGGATAATCGAGGAAAAGACCTACTAGTGGATTGAATTAGCGTGTTTTGAGATAAGTGTCTTGCCTAACCTTGTGTGAGAGAATTACCCCTTAGGATTGGTATTGTTTATTGATAAATGTGATGTGTGAAAGTCGTGTACGCAAGGTGACGAGTGTGTACACGGGCTAAATATGAAAATTTACCGATTTAGCTATGTAAATTTCGCTCATGCCTTTAATTTAGTTATCTTAACATGTTATCTTCATCATCATTAGTCTATTTTCACATGCTTTACTTGTCTTATCTCTTACTTGTTAATTACTCTACATGTTTAGTTGAAGTTCTCGTTTCCTTTATTCCATATTCATTATGTAACCATTAAATTCTTTACTTGAAGTTGTTATTCTTGGAATATTTTATTGTTGAAAGTGCCATTGAGTTATAAAGGTTGTGATTCACATTGAGGCAAAGTGTTAAGTTGTGATATACTATTCTGTTGAGTTATTCACTTTCGGTTATTATTGTTTAGACTCTTGTGTACATTATGGTTGAGCCATGGGCTATTTATTATGAAACACTGTTATTGTTGCCTTTTTTGGCGAGTTGTGATATTGGGTACTTAAGGTGTGATTTGTGATCTGTTGTGATATTGATACGCATGCTGTAGTATAAGGTCTTGGGATTGAAACGCATATGGTGAGATAAGGTGGGCTTGATACGCGTGGCTAGTAGGGAAACTACTAGAAGCCACATGGTGTGATAAGGTGGGCTAAAACGTGGGAAGTTATTTCAGAAAAAATAATTTTTAAAACTAAATGCAAGGCTCCCGCGGTGATATAATGAAAGATTGTAAATTATTCTTATGATTTGAGACTACGAGGTGGTACCTCGGCAGTGACTTTTGTTGGTACTTCTCTATTACTTCATTTGTGTTTGGTTGTGTTGTTTCCTTGTCTTAATATTTCTTGTTTTCTTACGTGATGTATTATTTGCCTTGATTCCGTATAGTTAATTTGGCATATTCCTTACTTGTTTCATTTCCATTGTTATTATTATTATTGCACTGTTAAATTACTCGTTCTGTCTCTTATTTATTCCAGTAGGGCTTTGACTTGACCTCGTCACTACTCTACCGAGGTTAGACTTAGAACTTACTGAGTACCGTTGTGGTGTACTCATGCTACGCTTCTACACATCTTTTGTGTAGATCCAGGTACCTCCTACCATCCAGGTATCAGTGAGTTGAGTTCGTACTTGGAGACTTCAAAGTACACATGCCGGCGTCAGTAGGCCTCGTAGTCACCCTCTATCTATTTCTATATCTTCCTTCTTTTATTAGTGTATAGGGATGATTATGACATCGTTGTAGAGCTTGTGACTCGATATCATCAGGTTTTGGAAAAATTGTATATGCTGAGTTGTGGAGTTTTCTTTATTAAATTGCTGAGTATTTGAGAGTTTACTTGTTATTTCAGTTATTTTCGCATGTCTGTTAATCTTTTCTAATCTTAGAGACTATGTGCCATCACGAGATCCAACGGACGGAAATTGGAATCGTGACAAGGCTCTTGAATGATGATCGGTTTGCGAGAGATGGTATCAACAACAGCTCGGGAAACTATGCACCGAGTCTGTGTTTCTTTTTCCTTTTATTTTCTTATGATTGAGGTTCCAAACAGAATGTGCGTTGTATTTCTTCTTTTTCTTCTACTTTCTCTCTGACTTTGAGAAATGGTGTATCTATGTACTTTTCTTTAAGATCGATGGAAGATTCATGAATGAATAACATGTTCTTTCTGACGTTAATGTATTTTGGATGAATACTAAAGGTCAAAACATGTATAAATACATATATCGTTGAACAGTTCTAAAACGGTTTTAAGGAATATGCCAACTTGGAACACTCAACAGATAATATTGCTAAAATTAAAATTTGGTAGTTGATTCCACTAAAGGAAGTGATAAAAGCAAAAACCATAAAAAAGAAATCATGCAATAATTCATGGCAATACGTAAGATCAGATCTTTTGTTTTTCTATTTTCTTTTTGAAAATATTAAGCAAAACCATCTTCAAGCGACTATGAAGGACAAGAATTGAGTTTACAAGTCTCTTAAAAGAGATGATCAAATCTAAAAAATCATCTTTTCCTCTATGAAATCGTTGTGTTTTTCAAGATAGAAACCTTCAACGGCCCAAGTGGGTGCAACTTTCTTTTTTTAAAAAAACAAATACTTTTTTCATCATGTGCAAATTTCTTTGTTTATATTTTAATTTTTTTTATTTGTATTATAATTTTACATTCTTTTTTATGTAAGGAGAAACATTCAAACAAGATTGAGAAAAAAAACATAGATATGCACATATTAAATAAAGACATTTATTATTCCATTAAAAAGAACACAGATTTCTTAAACTTCTTCAACTTTTTAGAAAGTCAAAGAGATAATTGAATAAGAAATATATATCAACTTTACATATACAGATTAATCCCTTTATTGATGTAGGGACAATTGTATTCTTCTATGACAAAGTTGTAACATCTATAGTGTTGAAGGTGTGGAAATTGCAACCTATATATATATATATATATATATATATATATATATATATAGTTTAACCAAAGAATTAGATTCTCAGTCAAAGCCTATTTTTAGAAGTACTCGGATTACTGATAATCAAGAAATTCAATATTCTCTCAGAAATGAGAAAGGAAATTAGAATAAAAAATGACAAAGTAATCAATAGAAAGCACAAGAAAGTAATTATATTCAAATAATAATCAGAACGTGTCTGTACAAATGATATTTCTTTCCCTTATATAGAGGTCTTCGAGTACAACGTCTTTTTCCTTTTAAGACCGAGTCATTATGAGCATTAATGACATTAATAAAATATTATAATTGATAATCGTAACTGTTCGTGAAGATTCTGTAACGTTTGTAATCATCCGCGCTCATTAATTGAAGATCGATGAATCTGCCCTTTTTATTGTCTTGGTTCATTCCTCCGGTACCTCTTCATATAACTTAAAGAGACTCGAGCAACCATTTCTTTTCACCTCGTGGGTGATTTATTCGTATTTGTTGCGACTCGTGTCTCTTTTAATGCTCCTCTCCAGATGTTGCTTTTCTAGTGATCTACGTGCCTTGCCATGTCAATCACATAATTAACTCCACGTGTAATATTTATTTTTACCAATATAGATAGTCACCCCACTTACTAATTATTCAGCAATTGAATATTTGGGAAGTGGATCATATTTATGGCGGGAATTTTTGCCGCCGTTTCTCACGTACCATTGTATCTTCCTCTGAACCAATGTGTCGTATGTCACTTCTATTTAATGCATGTGACATGTGGCAGTCGTCGATTGGTTCTGCAACTCTTCAGCGGGTTTTACGGCTTTTTTGTGGCTGCATCAGTCACGAAGTGACTGTTTTCATAATGACGTTTCCATCATTACCCTCTTTACATGACGATTGCTTTTGCATATAAATACATCCTTTGCCTTTGCTTTTACGAAAAACTTTCTTCAGTGTTCTTTATTCACAACTTACTCTTGTTCTTCATTATGTACTACTTCCCCATACAATTATGTCTTCTTCAAATCCTGATCCTCGAAAAGTCATCATAGTAGATGAACTTCCCCCTTATTCTGCTCCTATAAGGAGTAGGAGAGGTGGTAGGTTACGTAGTTTAGGGTCAGTGTCTGTACGTGGTTCTCCTTCTCAACCCAGTACTACTCCTCCATCATCTTCTAGAACTAGGGCTTCTTCTTCACATAAATCTTCCGCTAGAAGTAGGGATTCTAGTGAACCGCTTCGTGAACCTACTGTTGACGAGATTATTCCCGCTGAATTTTCCTTTGTCACTGATAGAGAATTAATTAAAAATCAGGTCACTTCCATGACTTCTCACAATCGTGCTGATGTTTACACTTCCCAGATTACTGAGGGTTTAGTTTCTATTGTGCGGAAAGATTGCTATTGGAAATTTGACTTCCCGATTCTAGTCCCCCATGAAAATCAGAGGATCACTTCCTTTAAAGCTGGTTTTTCTTTTGTGTATACGTATCCCTTCACATTAGGTTTTAAGCCACCTATTGATCCAGTTATCATTGAGTTTTGTCGTTTCTTCGATGTGTGTTTAGGACAGATTGGTCCTATTATATGGAGGGTTATGGCATGCCTAAGATACTTGTCAAATTTGGCTTCTTTACCCTTCACTTTTTACCATCTGATTCATCTTTACTCTCCCAAATTATTTCGTCATGGGATGTTTACTCTCATGGCGAGGAGTAAGAGGGTTTTGGTTAGCCCAGAAGACGACAAAGATTGTGGCTGGTATGCCCGATTTGTTGATACTCCTACAAGTGTGTTAGTAGGTAAAGAGAACATGCCCTTCCCTAAGAAGTGGAACTTTGCACGTAAGTCTTTCTTTCAATCTTTTATTTCTCTTCTTTTTTTGTGAAGAACTTGTAATCTCATAACTGTTTTACTTTTCTTTTTCAGCAACCATGAAAACTATTGAGGAGATTCATGATCTTCGTAGTTGGGTAGAGAAATTGTTAACCGTTGATACTATGGAAGAAAGGTCCTAGAAATACCTTCCAAACAGATTTGGATGGAAAGTTAAGACTCACGGTAACTTTCTCTTTCATTTTCTTCCTTACTTCCATGTTTATTTTGGAAATTTTTAACCTCTTTCTTTGTTAGGGTTTCCTATTCGAGGTGTGAGTGCTGCTTCAATCACTGCTTCGAGGCTCTCTCTATCAAAGGCTTAAGAGATAATCTTGAGTTCTTCATCAAAAAGAAAAGCTGATAGACCACAGAACTCTGAGGATGAAGAAGAACGGGACGAAGGCTCGTTGGTTCGTAAGCCATAGGCTAGGAGACAGGTCATTTCAGATGACGAAGCTACTCCCCCTCCTAGTTCAGTTCCCATGTCCGAGCCTGAAAATGCTACCTTAGTGAATTTTGATAAAGAGACACCTGCTGCACCCCGTGATTCTACTGAACAACTCTTTTCTCGTGGGTTTGATGAAGAAAGCTTTGGCTTTATATCTGAGGAAATGCATATTGCCACTTTTTATGCCTCTGCTCCGATTGAACCTCAGTTACCCGTTCCTGCTGCTGCCACTATTTTGCCCGTGGCTATTTTGACTTCCTGGACTACCCCTACTATTACAACTTCCCATGTTGAAGTTGGTTTCTCCAGTAACAGTAGGGCAATGAAACAAGTTACCATCGAGATTCCTAAAGATGGTAATCTTTTGAAGAAATCTGGCCAAGCTGATGTATTGCTGAAACCACTGATTGGCCCAGTTGAGAAGTCAAAACTTGAAAGTCACAGCTTTCTAACGTGGATGAATGATATTGTGCATTCGTCTTTAAAGGTATAAACCTTGTCTTTTTATTTTACGTGATTTCTCTTTTACTGGTATCACATTCCTCTTTTCATTGCATAGATCAATCTCATCAGAACGGAGATGATGAAAAGGATCGTCCACACAGAGCAGTTGATAAATGATTATCACACTGAGGCGGACAACTGGAAAGAACAGTTCGAGGGACTTCAACTTGAGATGGAGGTTCTAGAGGAAGAAAAGTGCACCTTAGAGCAACAAGTAAAGGTTATGGCAGCAGAACTAGCGGTTGAGAAAGCCTCATCCAATCAGGCAGGCAAAGACAAGAATCTTCTCGAGTCTTCATTTGTTGAGCAACTTTCCAAGGCTTCTGAAGAAATTAGGAGCTTAAAGGATTTGCTAAACCAAAAAGAAGCTTACTCTGGGGAGCTTGTTCAAATGCTCACGCAAAGTCAAGAAGATCTTCTTGTATCCTCAGATAAGGTTCGGTTTTTAGAGAGATCTCTTGCCCCCCTACAGGCTTCTTATGATGCTGCCTTGAATGAGAAGGATGAATTAAGAGCTCAGGTTGAGCAGTGGGAAAAAAGATTATGAGGCCCTTAAAGATAAAGTCGTTGTTGATGTTAGCTGGGATTTTTTGAACACTCGCCTCAAAACGTTAATGGAAGTAAGTCGGGAAGGCTTTGACTTAGATGCTGAGATTGCAAAGACTAGAGAGATGATTGAAAAGACCCAGTAGAGTCAAAGCTTTTCTTCACCTGAGGTTGGCATTCCCGAGGGTGATGAAATCGCTCCTGGTGAGGCCGTTGTTCAATTTTCTCCTGCTCAAGTTGCTCTTCCTTCTAGTGATGATGCCACTCTTCATCCTACCGGTTCAGATTCTGCCCCACAGTGAAAGTTTGAAATGTTTCTTTGTTTTTCCTTTTTTTTTGACAAGAGTGGGTTGCTCTAGTGGTGAGCATCCTCCACTTCCAACCAAGAGGTTGTGAGTTCGAGTCATCCCAAGAGCAAGGTGGGGAGTTCTTGGAGGGAGGGAGCCGAGGGTCTATCGGAAACATCCTCTCTATCCCAGGGTAGGGGTAAGGTCTGCGTACACACTACCCTCCCCAGACCCCACTAGTGAGATTATACTGGGTTATTGTTGTTGTTGTTTTTTTTTTTATTATTGGTGGAACATTTGGAGATTTACTCTTGGTCCCATTTGGGGGTAATATTTTGAAAAATCTTACTCCTAGTCCGTTTTGGGGTTTTTTGTATAAGACAATTAGGTTGGAACTAAGTTCATACTTAGTTTTAACCAGGTTATTATAATATCATCTTCTAAGTTTTTGTTCAACTTCTATGATATTTTATTCCGAGTTTCTGTACTACTCTTTTGTTATGCATTAAAAATGCTTCAATACTTTATGACTTTTTTAAACAAGCACGATTTATAAAAGAGGGCCCTTTTATAAAATCACTTAATGAAGAACACGTCTCAACTTCATAATGGTGTAAACATATGAAAGAAGAAATAGGAATACACACGTTTCTTTGAATAACTATGAGGAAGTTTGGTATCTTTCGAACTTTCAAATTGTATAATACTTTACATGTATTCAAGTATTATCTATAACTCTTTCGAAACTGTTTTCTTTACAACAGATTTTACAAAGTTCAAGGTTATATCTTGCAACCCATGACTAAATTATATCTTTCAACCCATGACTAAATATTTCTATTCATAAGATTTTGAAATTTACATTCACGAGTATATTCTTCATAGGTTTTTGAATCAGGCTTGCGTTTTTGGCTCTTGACTTTGCTTTTAACTTTCGATTTGTTGGGTAGACCATAGGCTTGACTTGAATTCTGACTTTTCCAGTCTTCTTTGCCTTCTTATATATATATATATATATATATATATATATATATATATATATATATATATATATATATATATATATAGTCCCCCAAGTATTTGAGTTTTGAAGTATGAAATCTCGAGCACTTGATTATTCCTTCCATGTGGTCCATTTCCTGAAAAGGAAAAACATACGGGACTCGGAGGTATATATAATTTAGATGATGACTGCTTAACCCTTTATATTTCCATCAGAAAGGTTGCAACCCTAGACCGGGAATAGTGTTGCTTTCGCGTGTCTTTCAGGTCTAATATCATCATTTGGTGTGGGCTAGCTTTTTGCCTATCATCTAAAATTATAGTATAATTGTAACTATACAAAACAAAAATCGTAATTGAATGATACCTGACCATGGGTATTTCTTTTGCTCAGAAATAGTATTTTTTTAAATGAACAGCATTCCAACTCGAGGGTAAAACCATACCATCCATGGTTTCTAACTCGTAGGCACCTTTTCCAGCGATACCTCGAACTTTATAGGGTCCTTCCCAATTTAAATTTAACTTTCCTGCTCCGGTTGTTTTCATTGATTGGAAAACCTTTTTAAAAATGAAGTCCCCAATTTTGAAGTACCTGAGGTGAGCCTTTCTGTTGTAGTATCGTTCTATGATTTGCTTTTGTGATGTCATCCGTATTAAAGCTGCTTCTCTTCTTTGTTCGAGTAAGTCCAAGTTTGTTCTTAATTCCTCATCGTTCGACTCTTCCGTTGCCAATGTGAATCTCATGCTTGGTTCTCCTATTTCAACTGGGATTAAAGCTTCTGAACCGGACAAAAGCAAAAATGGAGTTTCTCCCGTGGCTGTTTTTGTTGTGGTTCTACAAGCCCATAACACTCCTGGTAATTCTTCAGGCCAATTCCCTTTTGATTTTTCTAGTCTCGTCTTTAAATTATTGATGATAATCTTATTTGTTGACTCAGCTTGTCCATTTGTCACGGGATGGTAAGGTGAAGAGGTTATTCGTTTGATTTGCCAATTTTGAAAGAACTCCGTGATTTTCGAGCCTGTAAATTATGGGCCATTATCACATGAGATTTCTTTTGGAACTCCAAACCGGCATATAATGTTTTGTCAAATAAAGTCTTTCACCTACTTTTCTCGTACCTGTTTGAAAGCTCCTGCCTCTACCCATTTTGAAAAGTAATCTGTTAACACTAATAATAACCGTACCTTTCCTTTATCTTGTGGTAAAGGCCCTACTATATCCATTCCCAATTTCATAAATGGCCATAAGGAAATAATTGGATGTAATAACTCTGCAGGTCGATGCATATTGTTGGCATATCGTTGACACTTATCACATTTGGCTACAAAATTTTCCGCATCTTCTTCCATTTTAGGCCAGTAGTATCCTGCCCTGATTAGTATTTTAACTAAAGATCTTCCACTTGCGTGATTTACGCAATGTCCTTCATGTACTTCCCTCATCACGTACTCCGTTTGATTGGGTCCAAGGCACCTTGCTAAAGGACCGCCAAATATTTTTCGATATAAATTATCTCGAATTAGGCAGTAACGAGCAGCTTTTCGTTGAAGCACTTGAGATTCTTTCTTGCCTTCAGGTACGATCCCGTACTGCAAAAAATTAACAATCTCGTTTCTCCAATCCCAGGTTAAATTATTAAAGCTTACCTCATGTTTATCCTGGTCAAGTGTTGAATGAAATAAACATATTACAATAGCGTTTTCTTCACTCGTTACTTCTGCAACTGAAGCAAGGTTAGCCAACGCGTCTGCTTTTGCATTTTCTTTCATGGGTATTTGCACGATCTTCCATGATTGGAATTGCCTGACCAGTTCTCCTACCTTTTTCAAGTATTGTTGCATTCGTGCCTCTCTAGCAGTGTAAGTCCCCTGCATCTGCAATTACAACTTCATACTCTAAACCGGCTCCTTTGACATTTGAAGAGCCATCGGTAAATAAAGTCCATGTACCTTTGTCCTCCCTTACTAAAACTGCACTTACAACTACTTCTACAACTGCAAGATATACAAATAGTCTTTCTCCATCCCTTGGTTTAGACAGTAGGGGAGGATTTGTAAAGTATGCCTTCAAATCTTTGAGGGTTTGTCGGCATTCCTTAGTCCATTCAAACTGATTTTGCTTCTTCAATACTGAAAAGAATTTAACGCTTTTCTCTGAAGATCTTGAAATAAATCTCCCCAAAGCTTCAATCCTACCTGTCAATCTTTGTACCCTTTTTTGTTTTGTGAGTATATCATGTATTTCTTCAATAGCTTTAATTTGTGCAGGATTTACTTCAATTCCTCTATTAGATATGAGAAAGCCTAGAAACTTACCTGAAGCTACGCCAAAAGCGCACTTTTCTAGGTTCAGTTTCATATTATATCTGCGGAGTATCTCGAAGGTAGTTGAAAGATGTTGAAAATAATCTTCCATTTGTGTAGATTTAACCAACATATCATCAATGTACACTTCCATCGTCTTCTCCAGGTGTTCTTGGAACATCTTGGTCACCAACCTCTGATACATGGCTCCAGTATTTTTCAAGCCAAAAGGCATGATTTTGTAATAATAAGTCCCCCTGTTTGTAATAAATTAAGTTTTTTCTTCATCTAAGGGGTCCATTTTTATTTGATTATAACCAGAATACGCATCTAGAAAGCTTAATAATTTGTGGCCTGCGGTAGCATCAATCAATTGATCTATATGTGGTAAAGGAAATGAATCCTTCGGGCATGCTTTATTTAAGTTAGTCTAATCCACACAAACTTTCCATTTACCGTTCTTTTTCGGAACTACCACAGTATTAGCTAACCAATTAGGATATTTGACCTCGCGTATTGAATCGATCTTTAAGAGTTTCCGTACCTCTTCACCGATCACTTGATTTTTGAATGATCCTTGCTTCCTCTTCTTTTGTTTGACATGTATGAATGATGGATCTTTATTTAATTTATGAGTCATCACCTCCGGAGGTATACCTGTCATATCTGAATGGGACCATGCAAAACAATCCGCGCTAGCTTTTAAATATTTAATTAACTTACCTCTCCTATCTGGGTTTAACCTTGCTCCGATATGAATACTTCGATCTGGCCATTGTTCGAATAATGGAACAGCTTCAAGCTCCTCAATCATTTTTTCAATTTTTTCGTTCTCCTCTGGCTCTTGAATTACATCTGGTCTGGAGTCCACGTTTGTTTGTTTTGATACAATTTCTGTTGAAATTTGATTTACAACATCTTTCTCACTTGCTCTCGTATCTTTTTGACTTGCATTCGTATCTTTTTGGCTAGGCTGTATCACCGAATTGATGCTCCTTGAAGTTTGTTGATCTCCTCGAATCTATTGAATTCCCCATTTTGAAGGGAATTTGATAACCTGATGTAATATGGATGGCACAGCATCCATATCATGAATCCATGGCCTCCCAAGAATCACATTATAGGCCATATCTGTGTCTATCACTTGAAATTTTATTTCTTTGATGACCCCTTCCGCGTATGTGCTTAGTTCAATCTCGCCCTTTGTAATAACAGTTAGTTATCAAACCCAGATAAGGAACGTGCTTTTGGAACTACATGATTGCCCATCAGCATTTCGTTCACCACTCGTAATAGAATGATATTCACAGAGCTACCTGGGTCAATCAAAACTCGTTTTACATTAGTATCATGTATAAGTAAAGATATTACCAGTGCATCGTTATGAGGAATCATTAATCCATCGGCATCTGCATCATCAAAGGTTATGTTGTCGTCTTTCAGAGTTTGGCGAGTTCGCTTCCCGTGAGTTATTATGAACTTTGTTGTTTTTCTCGCGGCTGTATAAGTTACGCTGTTGAATTCTTCTCCGTCGTTGATCACATTTACTGTTCTCTTTGGAGACGGAGGTTTTGGGGGCTCTTGCCTATTTTTCCTGTAAGCTTGTTTGCCTTTCTCGCTGAACAATTCCGTCAGATAGCCCTGCTTCAATAAATGTTCCACCTCACATTGTAATAATCTGCAGTATGATGTTCTATGGTCGTGATCATTATGGAATTCGCGCCAAAAGTCTGGGTTTCTTCTATTTGGATTTGATCTCATCTCTTTAGGCCATCGTACCTTATCCCCCATGCTTCTTAAAATATCGACCAACTCGGAGGTACTCACGTTAAAATTATAGTCCCCAATCCTTGCGTTTGTATTATCATCTCTGTTAAGTTCACCTCGATCTTTTCTGAGTCTCGACGATGACGAACCTGAATCTCTATTTGCGGGCCTATGATCAGCTCGCACGTTTTCGAATTTGGAACGAGCTTCTCGCCCCGAAGGTCCCATATAAGGCTCGTACCTATTCTTACCAGACCTCTTCTCAGATTCTGACCGCCTCGGACCTGTTTTTTCCTCAACTCTTGACTGAGCTATGATATCTTCTTCGATCCGTAACTTGGTACTGTACCTATTATAGACATCATTCCATGTCGTGGCAGGGAATTCTCGTATGCTCTCTTTAAGCCTCCTCGTAGCTTCTGAACTTTTCTCGTTTAAATTGCTTGCAAATGCCATGGTTGCCCAATTGTCAGGTACTCTTGGTAGCAACATTCTTTCACGTTGGAATCTGTCTACGAATTCTCAAAGCAATTCTGTATCTCCTTGCTTTACTTTGAATATATCCTCCATTCTTTTTTCAACTTTTTGTGCACCCGAGTGTGCTTTTATAAATAGATCTGCAAGATCAGCAAAAGAGTCAATAGAATTTTTAGGTAAAAGAGAGTACCATGTTAATGCTCCTTTAGTAAGTGTTTTCCCAAACTTTTTGACCAGCACAGATTCAATCTCCTGCTTGGTTAAATCATTGCCTTTTACTCCCGTGGTAAATGCAATAACGTGGTCACATGGATCGGTCGTTCCATCGTATTTCGGGATGTCAGGCATTTTGATCTTTTTGGGAATTGGTAATGGAGTTGCGCTTGGTTTCCATGGTTGTTGTGAATATTTGTCGAAATCAACTCCTTTGATCACAGGTGGTATGCCGGGTATTTTCTCAATACGGTCATTTTGTTCTTTCACCTGTTTCTGCAAGGTTAGTATTAAAGTTTGTAAATCAGAATTATTAGGCGTACCTGGTCTCCCATCACGTGACTCGTTGGGAGTTCCTCCACTTCCAGAATTAGCCAACCCTGATTGTGGAATTTTCACAGTTGCAGTATTGTTTGGTGGAGGTGTGGGTGGCATAGTTGGTAGTCCCTTCACGAAAGCCTGGAGAGCATCATTCACGTACTCAGCAATTAACTGCTTCACAACATCCTGCTCGACAGTTTGTTTATTTCCATGTTGTTCATTGTTATGAGTAGTGGATCTTTCTGGTGATGCTTCTCTTGAATTGCGTGGGGTTCCTTGAGGTGACGGAACTGGAGTTCCTTCTACCTGTTGGTTGTTGTCATTAACATTCGCCATGATTCAGTTGAGAGAGAGGGATTTGGAAAGTAAGAGAAAATTATCAGATTCCCGATAACGGAACCAAATTGTTTAACCAAAGAATTAGATTCTCAGTCAAAGTCTATTTTTAGAAGTACTCGGATTACTGATAATCAAGAAATTCAATATTCTCTCAGAAATAAGAAAGGAAATTTAGAATAAAAAATGACAAAGTAATCAATAGAAAGCACAAGAAAGTAATTATATTCCAATAATAATCAGAACGTGTCTTTACAAATGATATTTCTTTCCCTTATATAGAGGTCTTCGAGTACAACGTCTTTTCCCTTTTAAGACCGAGTCATTATGAGTATTAATGACATTAATGAAACGTTATAATTGATAATCGTAACTGTTCGTGAAGATTCTGTAATGTTTGTAATCATCCACGCTCATTAATTGAAGATCCATGAATCTGTCCTTTTTACTGTCTTGGTTCATTCCACCGGTGCCTCTTCATATAACTTAAAGAGACTCGAGCAACCATTTCTTTTCACTTCGTGGGTGATTTGTTCGTATCTGCTGCGACTCGTGTCTCTTTTAGTGCTCCTCTCCAGCTGTCGCTTTTCTAGTGATCCACGTGCCTTGCCATGTCAACCACATAATTAACTCCACGTGTAATATTTATTTTTACCATATATATATATATATATATATATATATATATATATATATATATATATATATATATATATATATATAATGACCGCGCTTTTACGTATAAAGTTATAGTTTTCATTGGCAGATTTGGGATCATATAACTTAACATATAAGCTTCATTGGTTGATGTGTAAATATAGAACTTAATATTCGACGTGATAGAACTACTTTAGAAATTGTTTTAATTTTTTAACTTATCAGTACTAATTTTTTCTTTTTACATTAAATGTTTTACAAAATTAATGTTCATGACATCTTACTTTATACGGTGGTATTTGATTACTCATGAAGTTTAAGTTATTTATTTAGTTTAATGATTATGTTAACTATAAGGGTGGACTTAATTAAGCAACGGTTAAAATTTAATGCTACAAAAACATGTTACAACAAAGTTCAAATTCTTTCATAGTAGCAATGAGTTGGAAATCTTCAAATTTTAAAATGTTGTAGACTTGTAATTGTATATACTATCACTTAAATTGAGTCGAATTTTTGAAGACGTTCCAACATGAAAAAAGTTCGTGTAATTGGATAATCTCTAGGCTTTTAATTATCTTCTTCTCTTTTTCTTTTTCCTTTCATTTTATGTTGTCTGCATCAAATTTAACGTCTACATGCCAAGTGTGCATATAGATATTCTGGATTGTGGCCGTGTTTATCTTAGAGGTACTTAATTATTTCATATAATCCCACTACTTAAATACATTATAATCCCACTACTTAAATACAGTTTCCTTAAGGATGTTTTTTTGACATGAAGGAAAATATTTTTTTTTGAAAAATATTTTCTTTGGAAATATCTTTTTGAAAAATAAATGATTTTCTTGTTTATTTTTTGGTGTTTAGTTTGATAGCAGAAAATATTTTTAAAAAATATAATTTAGACAAATATTGTTAGACGAAATGAGTAAGGGCGAGGGAGAGTGATAGGTCGAGATTGAGGGGCCAGAGATGCAGTAGCGATATTGGGGGTGGGAGGTGGGGTAAAAAATTAGAGAAAAAATGAGTTCATAAAAAAATTATTTTTTAAAATATTTAAACTAATCAAACACGACAAAACTGAAAAAATATTTGCTTTCGTACCAAAAACACCCTTATTCTGTTATCTTACTCTCTTTTTCGCCCCTTCTGCAGACACATTACATCCAATTTCCATAGCCATGCCTAGACGAGTCGTATAAGTAATGGCTTTGAAAATCACGTAACCTGAGTTCTGTGTTGAGCTTCACCTTTTTGCAACTAATAAAGATATATAGTTGTCACATCCTGATTGGTCAACTTATGATATATCTTGATATGAGTCTGCGTCAGCAAAATTTTCATGTTCAGTCATCCAATCATGTAACCTTATCAGACGGATGATATTTTCTCACCTTTTTGGCCTTTTTGGTTAGGTAGCCATACGGACCATAGAATAATACAGATCATATATTATTATTATTATTATTATTATTATTATTATTATTATTATTATTATTATTTTCTTTCTAGGATTTTAAATTATGAGTCTGCAAGCTGGGACAACAAGAAAAAGATCCTTAACTACCTGTCCCGCTGATTGTAGCTTAAAGGCGGGATAAATGAGAAAATAAAAGAAAAAGCAGAAATTTATTGATTGGTATATTATTTTATTATTATTCTCTCAATTAGATTTCAAAGATAGATCACAGCCATAAATCTATAAAGTTTTCAGGAACTTTAACATTTAAAAAGTTATTGTTCTCATTAATCAATTCTCTAAAATAACGGAATAACAAATATGTTGTCTTATAATATATGTTTTGATTGCAAAAAAAAAAAAAAAAATGTATCATACGTTAGTCAAATATAAATAGGATAATATAGTCTATGTTATAAGAAAAATCAAATTATGGTGGATGTCTACTCTTCCTCCATGATCTTCTCAAATACTTAATGACATATTTCTATGCTTAATGACATATTCAATGACATATTTTTCTTCACTTTTCATGCCTATATAAAGGCCTTGTAATAGATAGGAAAATACACACAATTGAAGAAGAAAATCTATTCTTTCTCTCTATCTCCATTTCTTGTTCATGTTTTACTAAATTGCTTTTATTTCATAACAACATGTCTTGTTCATGTTTTACTAAGTTGCTTTTATTTTATAACACGTTATCAGCACGAATTACTCATTTCATGATCTTCTACGTCAAGACTATGTAAATTATAAGCAGGCAATGAGATCAAGTACAATGAAAAATGTCTTGGATGATAATACAAAGATAAGTTTTACATCCATCTAAACTCATTCATACTTTCATATCTTTGCATTAACTTTATGTGCAGTATTTAGTAAAAATATTTTTTTTAATTGTATCCAATGAAATAAAGAACTGGAAAGGTATGTCTTTATTTGCTACATCTCTTATAGGACAAAAATAATATTCCAACGTATATATATGTTCTGACCTTTTACATTCTATGATAGATAATTATTAAGGTAATTTAGTAATAATATTTTTACCATAACATGATGTATTTTATTGAAAGCAAAATTGACATATATCCTAATGAAATATATCATGTTATGCCAACGTATTATCTATCAACGCATTATGGCATAGCATGCCTTTATATGGGTAAAGCATTGAGTTTGAGTCCTAATGCACCATATTGATAATAATAATAATAATAATAATAATAATAATAATAACTAAAGAAAAAATAATGTAATTTTCATGAAAAAGTATGAAGCTTGTCCCACTTGATTTGCTCAATTCTTGAAGTGAATGTGATACCAGTGCATGATAAGTCTAAATAAAGACAAGTGGTTGACCAATGAATGTGGGCGTGCGAAAGGCCAAAATAATAATAGTTATCACTATGGTAATTATAAAAAGGGAGAAATTCTTTGAAGAGAATGTGACTTGTGATAAACATTGAGATTGCATACTCATTCCTGAAAGTGAATGTGAAAATATATATATGATAAAGATTATGCATAATAATGTACTTGTGCATAGTTGGATAAATACTACAACTCACCTCTAAGGGAGGTTTGAGACAAAGAAAGATAATGAATATTATTGTGTAGTTACATGAATATATCATTGGTCGCATGCATGTGATACGCCAAAAAAGTATTTTGTCATGCCTTATGAAAGTTATTAAAAGCAAAATTAAAGCAAAAAATTATTTTGCTTGTGATGATTTTGAACATGACAATTATTATGATATGATTCTCTTTGTGAAGGAGACATTCATTATATGAATGGTGTGACAAAAGATCTTGTAGTACAAAAGCAGTTAAGAGTTCTGAAAGAACTAATTTGTTTCTACCCGGATGAATAAAATTGTTGATGACATTAATATTGTAGTAAGTATCAAAAGAAATATTTTGATTTACAAATATATTAGCCAAAGTGGTTGGCATATTGAGACTAAAAATGAAAAGAAGATTGAATATCTTTATATTGCTATAATCATACTGGATAAATATGAAAAGTTACCTGACTTTTCTTCTATTTGTACTACACAAGTATAAGCATGATGATGCAATCACAAGCTACAAGTAAACTAGAGGTTTATTGAAATAAATATTAGTTGGCATGACCGGTTGACCATCTCGGTTCAATTATGATGCGAAAAAATTAATTGAGAATTATATTGGCATATATTGAAGAAATATAAGATTCTTCAAGAATTTTCTTGTGCTGCTTATTCTCATGATATACCGGTTAAGGTTGGGATTGAATTCTTTGATTTCTGGAACGAATAAAAGGTGATAAATATATAGGCCCAGTCACCTTCCATGTGGACCGTTTACTATTATATGATTTTAATAGATGCATCTATTATATGGTCACATGTGCATTTGTTATCAACTTGTAGTTTGGCTTTTGCAAGATTGATTGCTCAAATTATTAGAGCACAGTTCCAGAATATAAATTATGATGATTTATCTTGATAATACTGGTTTAAATCCAAGTTGGTTTAGCAGAAATTGTATGCCTCCAATTATATCTAAACCATTGGTTATGAGAATAAAATTGCCAAAATAAAATTTGGTATGTGATGTATTATTTAATATACAACAGCACTTGTACGCATCTAGCCAAGTTATGATAAGTTCTCCCTATCACAATCGGTTCAGGGTTAGGAACCAAATAATTTCCATCTAGAAATATGAATGTGCTATATGATTTAATTATTCCACCACAATGCACAAAGATGGATCCCCAAATAAGGCTAGAGATATGTGTTGGTGATCTCAATTCTCAACAATAGGGGGAGAAAATGGGAAGCTGAAAAAGTAATGCATGTAATAAATTATTATGAGTACATCGAGATCCTTGTACGAGAAAATGTGAACTTGAAGTTTAAGTGATAATTCATTTGCAAAATATTGCCAGACGTATTTGCTGACCCAAAGCTAAATGTCATATTCAGCTGTTAATGTTCCAAATAAAATAAAGTTCATAATGAATAGAGTCCATAGCATGCATAAAGCATAATAGATTAATCGGTTCCAAAGATAAAACTCCTTGAAGAAGGAGAGGAGCAAATGTTCAAGATGGTCATAATAAGGAGGCAAGTGCTCTAGAAGAGTACCACGACATAACACTTCATAAGACCTCATGGGAGAGGCTCAGGTACCTGAAAATAATAAGATAAAGAGATCTCAATAAGTTATGTCTTTATTGGGTAATAGTAGAATCGATATAAAATGATCGTCGACGATATTGTTAATATAATGTAGCGCTCAATATTATTAATATTGACAAGGATCTTGAGCTCAAATCTGTCATGAAATTTGGACAGATAAATGATTGGCCAAATGAAAAATACGCAATGAAAATTGATTTTACCTGAAAAATATGAAGTTAGACGGATAGTCCCAATACCTGAAAATATAAAGCCAGTGGAGGTATAAATGTATTCTTGTGCGAAAAAAAAAGGTCAAGTCGATAGACATAAAGACGACTTGTGTCAAAAGAAGATTTGTAAATATCCTGGCATTGATTATATAGAGACATGTTCTCTTGTGGTGGATGTCGCCATTTCAGGTTTTAATTTGGCAATACAAGAAAAACGTGATATGCGTATAATGGAAATCATTGAAGGATTTAAATTGTTCTGAAGCATATTAAGGTTTCCAAGAAATTTATTAAATAAAGCTTCAAAAATTCTTATACGGATTGAAACAATCAGGGCGCATGTGGTATAATCACCTGAGTGAGTACCTGTTGAAAGAAGGGTAAAAGAATGATTCAATTTGTCCTTGTGTCTTTATAAAAAGATCTAGATCTAAATTTGTTATAATCACCATGTATGTTGATGATTTAAATATCATTGAAACTCCTAGGGAGCTTCCTAAAGCAGTAGAACTTCCTAAAGTAGTAGACTATTTAAAGAAAGAATTTGAAATGAAAGATCTTGGAAAGATAAAATTTTGTCTTGGTCTACAAATTGAGTATATGAAAGATGAAATTTTTGTCCATCAATCAACATACACTAAAATAATTTTAAATCGATTTTATATGGATAAAGCACATCCATTACGACCTCATGAAAATAATGAAGAGCTTATTGGTCCCGATGTATCATATCTTAGTGCAATTGGTGCACTAATGTATCTTTCTAATATTACAAGGTCTGACATAACTTTTTCAGTTAATATCTTAATAAGATATAGCTCTGCTCCTACAAGGATACATTGGAATGGAATCAAACACATATTGCGGTATCTAAAAGAGACTACCGATATGGGGTTATTTTATGGCAATGATTGCAGTCCCGATCTTGTTGGTTATGCCGATCCTGGGTATTTATATGACCCACAAAAGGTTCGATCTCAAACAGGCTATGTGTTTACATATGGAGGCACTGCCATATCTTGGCGATCGACTAAGCAATCAATCGTGGCTACTTCATCTAATCATGCTGAGATAATTGCTATTCATGAAGCAAGCCGAGAATGTGTATGGTTGAGGTCCATAATACACCTTATTCGAGACAAATGTGGTTTGAAGTGTGACAAACTACCCACAATTTTATATGAAGACAATGCAGCATGCATAGCCCAGTTGAAGGAAGGAATTATAAAAGGGGATATGACAAAGCACATTTCACCAAAGTTATTTTTCACACATGATCTTCAAAAGAATGGTGATATCAATGTGCAACAGATCCGTTCAAGTGATAATATGGCTGATTTGTTCACCAAATCTCTACCGACGTCAACCTTCAAGAAACTAGTGTACAAGATTGGGATACGAAGATTCAAGGATGTGAATTGATACTCTCATCAGGGGGAGTTAATACACGTTGTACTCTTTTTTCCTTACAAGGTTTTATTCCACTGGATTTTCCTTGCAAGTTTTTTAACGAGGCAACCAAAAAGGCGTATTTCTAAACATGTGTACTCTTTTTCCTTCACTAGGATTTTTTTGCCATAGAATTTTTTCCTAATAAGGTTTTAACGAGGCACATTATCTATGGACATCCAAGAAGGAGTGTTATAAGAAAAATCAAATTATGGTGGATGTCTACTCTTCCTCCATGGTCTTCTCAAATGCTTAATGACATATTCAATGACATATTTCTATGCTTAATGATATATTTAATGATATATTTTTCTTCATTTTTCATGCCTATATAAAGGCCTTGTAATAGATAGGAAAATACACACAATTGAAGAAGAAAATCTCTTCTTTCTCTCTATCTCCATTTCTTGTTCATGTTTTACTAAATTGCTTTTATTTCATAATAACATATCTTGTTCATGTTTTACTAAGTTGCTTTTATTTTATAACATGCTACTATTAGTTCTTCATTGTTTGACTGAGTGATAAGTGGTTGAGCGAAATGAATCTTAAGATCATGTCCATCCGATTTATATTCGGAAAAGAGAAGAAATGAAAGAGAAAAAGGAAAAGGTACTTTTGAAAAAGAAATTTCAACTAATTATTCGAACCAATCCTAATTAAGCAACGCAATTTAAAAAGTGCACTTTCCACAATTTAATAGATTGATTCAACAAATATCAATAAAGGCCAGTAGTTCCAAATTATTTTGGCTAGGCTCCACTACACTTCAGTGCATTTCAGCCGTAAAGATTTCATCAAGGTCGTTCTATCCTCCACGTCACTAAGAGTAAGGGGTTTGAGTAATAGTATGTTTGTTCAAGTTTCTAAAATAAATTTACTTTGGAAAAGTTTTTTAAAAAAATACTTTTTGTGAGAATTAGTTTTTATTTAGTTGATTAAATTGAAAAAAAATATTTTTGAGAAGTAATTAGTATTTGGGAATAAGCTACTTTTTAATCTTTTTCTAAGTGTATTTTTCTGAAAAATAATTTTTAAAAAATTACTTTTGAGAAAAAATCACTTTTTTTATTCTCAAAAATTGTTTATGCTTCTATTCAAAATTATTTTTTTCTTTCTAAAAACTTGACCAAATACCTAAATTTTGAATAAAATACTTTTAACTAAAAATAACTTTTAGTCAAAAAGAAATTTGGTCGAACATACTATGAGTCATTTGGTTCACCCATAGATACGGGTGCACCAAAATTCTATGCAACTTGAATCTAGTCTAGAGAGAGAAAGGGTAAAGCAAGGAAGATACATACATACACTAAATGAAGGGCCACAATTAAATTTGTGGCTGAGAAAATTAATGGGTGGATGACGTGGCATCCACATTCCAATATCCTGTCGCTTAAATTAAGCGCGATCAAAATCATACTCCTCAACTTTGCCAACGAGGCCTTAACTATCCCCTTACTTCTAATATTGTATCTCAAGAAAAACAAATACATATAGAAAAAGAAAAAAATACTTTCACTTTTCAAACGACATCCGCCGCCGGCGGTGACTTCACGGCGACCAAACGAAAAGTTTTATTTGAAGAGATTAATCTTCTTCTTCTTCATAGTCTGCTTATCCTTTGTTTTTGCCTTTTTTTTTTCTCTGGAAAAATGAGGGAAGTGAAGGACCCAGAGATCAAGCTATTTGGCAAGAATATTGCCCTGCCTGAAAACGGCAAGATATTATCGGTCATCGTCTCCGGCGAAGATTCCGGCGTCGAAAAGCCTTCAGGTGCTAAAGAAATTAGTAGTGGGTGGGATCGTGATCCATGTTCAGTAGATAAGGAAGCAAGCAGTCCAGATGAATCAGACGATGGAAGTGAATACGAAAATGAAAAGGCTGATAAGGTATTTATTTGAATTATTCATTAATTTGATTCCTATCGACTTATTTGAGAGGACCAGGATTGCCATAATAGCTAAAGGAATCAGTTTTGCAATTTTAGTTTTTGATATTATGGTATTGATTTCTGGGATTTTCAAATGGATATAATCTGCTGTTTATTTGCATAATTTGCTCAAATTCAATCCGTTTATAAGTGTTAGAATCTTAAAACACATCTTCAATTTCAATTGCTCTTTTTCTTTAACCCCTCTGTAATCTACTGCTCTACTGTATTATTTTCCTTTAATGTTTTGTTGGTCAAATTGAGAAATCTGGACAACCAAATTTCATACCTCCTACACTTTGTTTTTGCAGCTCTTGGTTTCCAAATTTCTGAATATGTCTGGTTTATTTCGGAACTTTCTGTTACTTTGCTGTTAAGTTCCAGAAAGTTCGTTTGCCCGCGAATATTTTTTTAGTTATCAGTTCACGCATACCCTTTCTTTTGAGAAACAGTATTGGTTCTGCTAGAGTGCATATTAAGTTGTGGAGTAGTAGTAGTTTCTGCTTCTGGATATCACTATTGCCTTGCATAGAGAGGTCAATAGTTACTGTGCTAGTAAGCTTCCGTTTTAATTAGCAATTTAGTATCATTCAGAATTTCAGCTTTCTGTGTTAACTATCTTCTTCTTTTCACCATTGTTTTGGTTTTACATATGTGCATTTTGTAGTTGTGCTATTTTTTAGCATTTGCTTCGAATTTTCATATTAGCCATTAACAATTTTGGTCATTCTTTTGCCAAAACAGGAGCCTAATTAGGCCCCCGTCTCTCACTCTCAAGAAATCTCTAAAATGACCTGTTTAATTTATGCTCAATATCATTTTCAGTGATGTCCGCCTTTACTAGATGTAGTTGTAACTAAGGAAATTGGAGAAAGAATCAGCTTCTATTTCTTTTGTCCTCTTAGCCAATTAGGGGAATCCTGTAGGAAAAGCTTTCTGATTTTTCAGTGCCAAGGACTATGAGATTCTTTCCATTGTGCTGATTGAATTTTGGACCACATAATGGACTGTAGTTCTCTCACGGGAATCTTACAGGCAACTCATAAACTTTTGGTTTTCAATTTTAGGATCAAGTAACTGGAGAGCTCACTGAAGACACGTCAGAAGAGAAAGATCAAGATCAAGTGATGAAAGAATCAGAAAATCCCAAGTCTCCATCAGAATCAGAAAACAAGCCTAAATCTCCTCCTATTGATGATGAATCTCTCACTGTAAAAGCTTCCAAGACTGAGAATGATGCAACAGATTCCCAGCAGAAAACTCTGAAAAAGCCAGACAAAATTCTCCCTTGCCCCCGTTGCAATAGTATGGATACGAAATTCTGTTACTACAACAATTACAATGTCAATCAGCCTCGCCATTTTTGCAAGAGCTGCCAGAGATATTGGACTGCTGGGGGTACCATGAGGAATGTGCCTGTGGGAGCTGGTCGTCGCAAGAATAAGAACTCTGCATCGCATTGTCATCACATCATGATCTCTGAAGCCCTTCAAGCTGCAAGAATTGATCCTCCGAATGGATTTCATCATCCAATGTTAAAACCCAATGGCACTGTCCTATCTTTCGGTCCTGACTCGCCACTGTGTGAGTCTATGGCATCTGTTATGAATCTTGCTGAGAAGAAGACACCAAATGGGATCCGAAATGGTTATTACAAACCAGAACACAAGAATCCATCTTACATAGGCGGAGAAAATGGGGATGACTGCTCTAGCGGGTCTTCAGTCACCACAAATTCAATGGCGGAAGGAATTAAAAATCGGCCTCCTGAGGCAGTTATGCAAACTATAAATGGCTTCCCATCTCCAGTGCCTTGCCTCCCAGGAGTACCTTGGCCTTTCCCATATGCTGCTGTTCCTTTCCCAGCCATGAACCCTGCGGCGTTTCCTATGCCATTCTGCCCTCCACCTTATTGGAATTGCAATGTGCCTGGTCCATGGAGTATTCCTTGGTTGGCTCCACCACCCACTACAGCAAACCAAAACGGATCAGGCTCTTCTCCTAATTCTCCTTTAGGGAAGCATTCAAGGGACGGTGACTTGCTTAGGCCAAACAATCCTGAGGGTCAAAAGAACTCAGAGGGGTCTGTTTTAGTCCCAAAAACATTACGGATTGATGATCCTGATGAAGCTGCAAAGAGTTCTATATGGTCAACATTGGGGATCAGCTACGACTCTGTTAGTAGGGGAGGGCTTTTCAAGGGCTTTCAACCGAAAAGCAGTGAGAAGGATCACCCTGCCACTACGTCTCCGGTGTTGCAGGCTAATCCTGTTGCCTTCTCTCGGTCCCTCAGTTTCCAGGAGAGAGCCTAAAGTGATTCTTGAGCAATAGTCTCCTTCAGCTCATGTGGTACATAGTTCTAGAAGATGAATGTCGGTCTTCCAGCCTGATGTATATTCAATTAAGCTTAATTACAGCGGCATATGTGTACCAGAGCTGAGAATGTTGAGATCCCTCAAGTACTCCAAATGGAACTGGGGAAGCTATTGTAGAGATCAGTGTTTATCCTTTCCATGTAACATATTTTTGCTTGGTCAGCGTGTTTTTTCTATGTACATAAACTTTACACAGCTGACAGTAGAAAGTGGGAAGAGACCTTTATATGTTATATATGATGTACCCGTCAAAGTTAGTGTGGAAGGCGTCATCTTTTTTTTCTTCTATTTTTTCCGGTGGTTTTAATAATAGTTGAGCCTTCTTTTCAGATTTTCTGTTCATATTTTGACATCTTCTTGATCAATAGTCAATACATAAATGTGCCTTTTCTTTATTGTGCCTCAATCAAGGCATCACAACACTTAAAATTTTAGCAGGAAGTGCACTTGAAATTTTATTCCTTAAAAAAATATGCTCATAGCTGCAGATATGTTTGACAATAATCCCAATAGGAGCATTTCATGAATAATTTAGCAAACACAAATTCTTGGAATGAAATGGAGTTGCATTATATCTAAAATCTTTTCTTTCATACAGATAGTAATGAGCCCCTGACTTAACTCTGAGGATTCTAGAATAATAGCCGGTTTGGCCAAGCTTTTCCAAGGTCATTCCAAGGTTGAAGTGTTTGGCTAAACTTTTAGAATAAAAAAAAAATGTTATTGAGTAGAGGTACAAACAATTTTGGAGAAATAGAAAAAATATAACTTCTTCCCCAAAAATACTTTTCTGAAAAATACACTTAGAAACAGTTTTGAAAAACTTAGTCAAACACTAATTGTTGCTCAAAAGTGTTTTTCAAATTAATTCGCAAAATACAAACTACTTCTCACAAAAAAATACTTTTGAAAAAACTCTTCTCTTGACATAAGTTTATTTTACGGAAAAGGGCCAAAAATGCCTTTCAACTATTTGAAATAGCTCAAAAATGTCCTCCGTTTGTTTTTTGTACCAAAAATATCCCTGCCGTCTATATTTTGGACCACAAATACCCTTAAACCGTTAGTCTTGCCATTGAATGTGACATGGCAGTCCAACTGGGTTAGATTTGCTTACATTGTCATCCACCTAAGCAATCCAGCATGGCAAAATTATTTTTTCGGAAAAAATATTTTTTCGAATTTTTTTATTAAAATACAAAATCAACACTTATTCCGAAAAAAGTAAAACATTTCTGAAAAAATTATTTATTTCGAAATTTTTTATTAAAATATAATATCAACACTTAATCCGAAAAAAAGTAAAAAATTCCGGAAAATAACCCCCAAATATTTATTTTTCCAGAATTTTGGAATAAGTGTTGATTTTGTATTTTAATAAAAAATTTCGAAATAAATAATTTTTCCGAAATTTTTTTACTTTTTCCGGAATAAGTGTTGATTTTGTATTTTAATAAAAATTTCCAAAAAATAATAATTTTTCCGGAATTGTTTTACTTTTTTAGGAATAAGTGTTGATTTTGTCTTTTAATACAAATTTCCGAAATAAATAATTTTTCCGAATTTTTTTTATTTTTTTCTGAATAAGTGTTGATTTTGTATTTTTAAAAAAAATTGAAAAAATATATTTTCCGAAAAAATAATTTTGTCATGATGGATTGCTTAGGTGGATGGCTATGTAAGCAAATCTAACTCAGTTGGACTGTCATGTCACCTTCAATGGCAAGACTAACGGTTTAAGGGCATTTGTGGTCCAAAACATAGACGGCAGGGATATTTTTTGTACCAAAAACAAACGAAGAACATTTTTAAGCTATTTCAAATAGTTCAAGGACATTTTTGGCCATTTTTTCTTTATTTTAAAAGCTTGGCCAAATAGGCTATAAGCCAAAGTACCTTTTGTTTTCATAATTCATACAAACAACTCGCAAAAAGAAGTGGAAGAATGATGCTAAAGTTCACCTTTCCTTTCTTGTTTTCATTTTCCCAATCCCAAAAGGCCAGTTAGAAGTGGCTTCTCAACCTCAGATATCACGGAGAGCCTATATCACAGATTAAATACCTCTAGTTGTTTCAAGAATTAAGATAATTAGGCAAGACGAGAAATCAGCTGAATAAGTTGACAATCAAATCAAACTGTTTTGTTGATGTTGACAGTTGACATTGGAAAAGGGCCTGGTATACTCTGGCAATTTTCTTAATATAAAACAAAGCAGATATTTTTGAATTCTGAGCAAATCTAAGCCACGTCTTATACTAGATATATACACAATTAGTTGGGTATGGGACCTAAAATTCCCTATATGCTCCTTAATGGCATAAATGCTTTTGGCATTTTCTCTTAGCTTTTGCCTTTTTCTTTCTTTCTTCCTTTTGGCTTTTGCTCTTTTCCTTTTAGGGGCATTTATATTTGACAATTTTTTTTTCCATATATGCATGTGCTATCTCTTCTGTTTCTTGGGACAACTAATAAATCAAAGTCGTTGTTCAATGTAGGGTTCTTCCATTTCTAGCCATACCTTTTCTACAAAAATCTGCCACTGAATATTGCAACTCACGCAAATGAGAGTAACTCCTATGAGTAACTCCTAAGGATTCAACATAATTCTTTACGATTTGATAATAGAAAATGACTATAAAAATATATCTTATGTTTTATTTTCAAATCTCTTACATATTAAAAAACAAATCTATTGAAAAATTTGACATAAAAATAAAAATATCTTATAAGGGGCCTAAAACCAATTGATCCGTCTTTTTCTGTTCTTGAGAAAATAGTTAATAATTAGAGAATAATAATCGATGTATGCTTAGATTTGCGTAGTTCATGAGTAGAAAACTTTTAAAGAGTTTTGTTATAGAAAACCACTATACAGTTTTCAAAATGATATATTCTAACAAATGAAAACCATGTATACAGAACTTTGAAAAGATACATTATTTGGATGCAAATCTCTTCATCTAGGAGACAGATTGGGTGGAGATTGAAAATATAGTCCCATGATTGGCACACAAGAAAAGACTAAACCCTAACCAATAAGAATACTTCCATCCCAATTCTTAGCAATAGAAGTCCACAACTTCCAATTTATTTCTGCTAGTCACACTTCTCAGCATTCAGATAGATTAATAATAATAAATTTAATTAAGCTCCTCAAAAATCATCAAAAAAGGAAGAAAAATAATGTTACGGACAAACTTAGGGCCTGTTTGGCCATAAAAAAAAAAATTCACTTTTTTTCCAGATTTTTTTTTTTTCGGAATTAGTGTTTGATCATAAAAATTTCAAATTTCAGTTGAAATTGAATTTGGGAATTTTTTGGAGATGTGAAAAACTCCAAAAAGCTATTTTTCAAAAATTTCACTTCAAATCGCTCAAAAAAAATTCAAAAACACTCCAATTGTATTTTTGTCCAAGCATACTCTAATTTTCAAATAATCTTTTAACTTTAAATTTTTTTCAATTTTTTCCGAAATTGTGATGAATTTTACAATTCTTATGTCCAAACGCCCACTTACAATCTCGCTCTTATTTTTCTTTTCAAAGTAAACAAAATTCTTGATCTTACAAACTGAAGGAAGAAATTTGTTCAGCTTACCATATGGAAGTTTTTTAAAACAAAATAAAAGAAATGGTATTCATCACCCATTTCCCCCCTTGTAGTTGCATTATAGTATAGCCAGTAGTCAGTAGATATGATCATCAAACCCATAGTCCAAGTTTCTCCCACAGTAACACTAGCATCACCTCAAACTCCACAAGGTCAATCTCTATACTTGAAAATTTCACAGTTAAATTACTCTCTTGTTTGTGTTAGTGCTTTTTGTGTCATATCAACAAAAGGGATGAGAAGATAAAACAACATTAATTAAGCGCAGAGTCAATCCCAAGTGCATATAGTGACCCACCATTATCGATAGTATTCGCTCTGAGAAATCAAACACTACACCCAACTAACAACTTAGGGCTCATTTGGTACGAGAGATAAAAAATAATTAATTTCGGGATTAAATTTAAAATGAGTTTATCTTATATTTAGTTGAGATAAAATCGTGGTATAACTAATTTTAGAATTAGTTATACTGGGATTGCAATATTTTTTTATCCCTACGGATGATGGGATAACTAATCCCGAGATAATAAAATCTACGATGCGTTGTTCTAAGAGGAATTTTCAGAAACCACTATTGTTTAGTGGCTATTAACTTCCTATAGCTACCATATACATAATTACTACCTATAGCTACTATTTAGTTATTACGGTAGTGTATTCGTTGTATTCGCGCTGCTGTATTCATGAATAAAGCAGCACAAAGCGCCTAAAATCAGACAGTCCAGCTGTATGCGCATGTATTTACATGTATTCGTGCCATTGTATTCATAAAGCGCCTAAAATCAACGCAGTCCAGCTGTACGTACATGTATTCGCGCCATGTATTCATGAATACAGTAACGACAATCACTTTAAAAATAGATATGTCCAGTTGTCTAATAACTGAAATAATATCAACTAGCGTGATACACTCCTAATATAACTCAACAAAATCAATTCTAACATGTCTCATTATCAACCTAATTAATTAGAATAATTTTTCAGTTGTATATAACTATTGTATTTAACTTTTGTATTTAGTGTGTTTCAATATTTATTTTACTGTTGCATTCATTAGATTCAATGTTTGTATTTATTGTATTTTATATTCAGTGTATTCAAGTGAATTTTTATTAACAGTATTTTAGTTATTCCTAATACATGTTATTACTGTTGTATTCAATATATTTCATTGGTTGTATTCATTATATTTCTATTTGTATTCGGTGTATTTTACTGTATTTCAGTGTATTTCAAAATTAAATGTATTCACTATTTATATTTTATTCTATTTTAATATTTAAATTCAGTGTATTTCAATATTATATCTTGTATTCATGCATAAATACAAGTGTATTCAGCTGTATTAAAAAAATATAAACCTTCAAAATACATAAATACAGGCAAAAAATAATGTATTTATACAAAAGTACAATATATTTGAGTGAATTTGTACAGAATACAATGTGTTTGTATTATTGTTTGTGACTAAATAGAAAAGAAGGAAAGAAAGTTCACCGGAGATGACGTTTTTCGGGCAAGCAAAATATTGTATACATTGTATTAAAACTAAAAATGGAGACGAACAAAAATTTCGGCCCTCAAATCTTCTCCGGCGTAAAAAATATTACAATATATGTGTAGAGGAATCCATTGTAATATCCGGCGTAGAAGAAAGCCGTAGTCTCTTTCTTTCTAATATTGCAGTACAAATCTATTGCAAATATCCGGTATAGAAACTAAGTAGTACAAATCCATTACAATATCAGGACGTAAAAACTAAGCAGGTATTTTGCTCGAAGAGAGAGAGAGAGAAAGAAGAAAAATTTTGTTGGTATTTTGAGAGAGAATCGTGGTTAATTGAAAGAAAGAGAGAGAGAAGAAAAATGTGAGAGAGAATCTTATGTTTATCGAAAGAAAGAGAGAGAAAAACATAAATAGTGTATTTCATGCCTCAATGGTAATATATACCATAATACCTATTTTTCTATAAAATATAAAAGGTATTTATAGAAAATAATATTTTAAAATAATTTTAGTTTATAATAAATAGAGTGTATATTTTTGCGATGAAAGGTAAAATTTCCTTGTTCTAATTAGTAGCACCTATTGGCCTAAATTTCATATCAAATCTGCAAGTTCATTAGGGATTGCACGAGTCTCTATAGTAGTCCAAAGTTTCAGCCACTAAGTCTTGCGTATATTTAGGACCCGTTTGGATATAGATTTTGGTTACCTTTTTTTCAAAAAAAAAATAAAACTTTTATTTGTTCATAGAATTTAATTAGTTTTGAAAAAAAAATTGAATTAAAATCTTAAGTTATTCTTTCACTCACAAAACTTCACATTTGTTATTATATTAGATGCATGTCCAAAAATTATTTTCCAACACTGTAACGATTCGGACGGTCGTTTTGAGAGTAGTAGTCCCGAACCCCTATTTATTTCTTCCTCTACTTTATTTTGTGGTTATGTAACTTGCCGGGAGGATTTGTCTTTGATTTCGGAGTGAAATGGGACACATAGTCCCTAAGAAGGGAGTCTAAATCGTAGGATTTGACCATAGTTCGAACTGTGTGAAGACGACTCCGGAATAGAGTTTCGACAGTTCCAATAGCTCCATAGAGTGATTTTGGTCTTAAGAGCATGTTCGAATGTTGAATCGGAGGTCTGTAAGTTATTTTAGCGTCAATTGGTGAAAGCTAGAAATTTGATGAATTTTTGAGAAGTTTGACCGGGAATAAAATTTTTGAGATTCCGATTCCGAAATTTGAAATAGGTCCTTTAATGTCAATTATGACTTGTGTGCAAAATTTAAGGCGTGATTTTTCCAGCATATACTGGTAAAGGAGTTTTGCTGCATAACCTCAAAGGGCTTTTAAATTATTTATTAATTATTGGTTGCATCAGTTATCATCATTATTTTGCAACTTAAAAAAAAAATTGTTACTGGCGGCTGTCAACTAGAAGGTAAAAATCTATTGTTTTGCGATGGAATCTTTTATTCCATAGTTGTTTCTGATTAGGTCACATTAAAAGAAGAAGAAAAGGAACAAAGAATTAATCTCTATTGTCTATTCTTCTTTCTATTAAGTGGCTTCAGATGGAAAGGAATATTGTCTTCTTTCAGCATAAGGATTTTAGAGGTTTTGACCTTAATTATAATTGATGCCAGAAATGCATTGTTTTGATTTCTATGATTTATTTATCTATTTTTCGGTTGTAAATCAATAACCAAAAGGAATACTGGCAGCCCCTTTAAAATAAATTTGAGACCCATCATTAATTAATTATGGCTTGAAAATTTATATGTTTCTTTTGGAGAATTTAAATTTGACAAAGTGACCTTTTGTGTGGAGATTTATTTGTTTTGGAATATAAAAGATTGTGTATGTATAACCCATGTGAATATTGATTGGCCCAAATGAAGTTCAATATTTAATAGAATTGCATGTGCATTCTTGTGGTAATAAACACATGATGATTATTTGGTTTTACGTGTGAATAATGAATCGGTCCAAAGGACGATTTACTATTCGACATACTTTTTATTGTAAGTGTTTGATTATTACACCAAGATACCACTTACAAGTTAATATTTTGTCCAAATATGAAATATTAATAAAGTGACCGGTACCTTGAGATGGGGTTTACCTTTATTCAAATTTAAATTTATTTTGGTTTTGAGTGTTGTCTGAGCTTATTTTGTTGTTTATTGTTCTCTGGATTCAGTTGATATTACTCCTGCAAATATTACTGCCAACATCAATTCAATTCCTACGTTTAATAGCACTAACTTCAAGTCATGGCTAGAGAATTTCAACATAGTTCTCGGAGTGGTGGATCTCGACCTTGCGTTAAGGGTTGATTCTCTACCACCTCTTACAGGTAAGAGTACCTCTAATGAAAAGAGGGAGATGGAAAGATGGGAGAGATCAAATCGCATGTGTATGATGATCATGAAGAAAGCCATTCCAGACATATTCAGGGGCACTATGTCAGACAAGGTTAGGACGGCTAAAGAATTTATGTCTGAAATTGAAAAAGTATTTGTCAAGAGTGAAAAGGCAGAGATTGGTACACTGTTGAAAAGTCTGATTTAAATAAGGTATCAAGGGAAAGGTAACATCAGGGAGTACATCATGCAAATGTCTCATCTTGCTTCTAAGTTGAAAGCACTTAAGTTGGACCTCTATGAGGACTTGCTAGTGCATTTGGTTTTGAACTTTTGATATCCCTTCCACCACAATTTAGCCAGTTTAAGGTGAGCTATAATTGTCAGAAAGAGACTTGGTCTCTAAATGGACTCATCTCACACTGTGTTCAGGAAAAGGATAGACTGAAGCAGCAAAAGATAGAAAGTATTCACTTAGTCGTTGTGCCTAAGGACAAAAAGAAGGACAAGAAGATAAAGAATAAGGAAGTTGCATATACATCAACACAAAAGAAACAACATCAGGAACCAACTACAGATGGTTGTTTCTTTTGTAAAGTTAAAGAACATAAGAAGAAGGATTGTACCAACTATCATGCATAGCGTGTAAAGAAAGGTACACCTTTTAATTTTGTTTGTTCTAAGGTTAATTTGACTTCGGTACTAAGACACGAATGGTGGGGAGATTTCGGTATAATAACTCACATCACTGTATCAAAGCCTACTTATGGTGAAAGATACATCTACGATGGTGACGGCAAGTCGGTGGAAGTCGAAGCAATTGAAAATTTTAGATTATTGTTAAGAATCGATTTTATTTGAATTTGAAAGAGATTTGGGTTGCACCATTTTATTTTGATGGGGTTTGATTTATGTTTCTGTATTAGAAAAGTTTGGTTATTTTATTTATGTGGAAATGAAAAAAATAGTCTCTTTCATAATCAAAATTGGTTGGTCCCGGTTCGTTATCATGTTACAATAATCTATACTTACTTGATATGATTGCTTCATTCAATGAACCTTGCATGTTAACACAACTCGTAATAAGATAAATTAACCATCCAGTAGTCAGCTTCTTAATGGCACCAGAGATTATGTCATTATCTCTAAAGGAGAATTAAGAGACTTATGTCCAATAATATTTTCTATTCCCGTAATTTTTTAAAATTTTTATCCCACTGCTAAGGCTACTTTTTACAATAATATGATATTCTTTGAGGATGTTGAGTTTGCGGGTTATCACGACCCAATTCTCTTATAGGCCATGATCGTTGCGGAAAGGGCCTCGCAGATGCGGTCCTCTCCTCAGTTGGCTTCCTCACTTCTGCGGTGAGCACGTCGCACCTGCGCCTTCCCCCACTTCTGCGATCGTTTGCTTTGCACATGCGCCTCCGCAGGTGCGGTCCTCCCCTCGCTTCTGCGATTTCTGGGCAGCCTTTACTAGGCCGCTTCTACGGTTGTTGGCTCGCACCTGCGGCTGGCCTTCCGAAGGTGGGATTACACCAGAAGATAGATGCTTTAGCCATTTTCTCTAAGTCCAAAACTTGGTTCGTGCCACGTCCGATTAACACCTGAGGCCCCCGGGGGCCCGCCCAAACATACCATCAAGTTTGAAATCATAACACGGACTCGCTCGCACCCTCAGAACGCATAAAATAACATCAAAACTAAGAATCACACCCCAAACCAAATTAAATCAACTTATGAACTTGAAGTTCTTCCAACTTACTCCGAACGCGCCGAAACATACTTAAACTACTCGGAATGACACCAAATTTTGCGTGCAAGTTTTAAATCACCATACGGAACTATTTCCAGGTTCAAAATTTCAAACGAACCTCGATAAAACCAAAATCTACTCTAAACCAAATTTAAAGAACTTTAAAACCTTCAAGGTGTTATCCATATTAAGCTCTGAAACGCTCCCGGGTCATCCAAAATCCGATCCGAACATACGCCCAAGTCCAAAATCATCATACGAACATATTGGGACTGTCAAATCTCGATTTTAAGGTCGTTTACTCAAAACGTTGACCAAAGTCAAACTTAGCCCTTTTTGTTAACCTTAAGGAACCAAGTGTTCCGATTTCAACCCAAAACCTACCGAATTCCAAACTAACCATCCCCGCAAGTTATAAAATTATAAAAAGTACATACTAGGAGTCTTATTTAGGAAAATAAGGATCTAAAAAGTAAAACGATCGGTCGGGTCGTTACACGGGGGGAGAGAGAGTTAAGGACTTTTTCTTTGAAGAGGAACATAATTATATTCCTCTAATTGCTATTGTCAATGCTCAGGAACTAGTTTCTATACTTTACATTATTCAAGAAGCAAATTTGGATCAAAGACAATATTATTCAACCCGTGCTTCCAGAAGTAGTTCCCAAAGAACAAACACTACAACCTCGAGAATAGATTTCAATAAAGAAAATCATCTATGGACTTAAGAAAGTGTATCATTAATAGTATTATTGATTTCATCATGTTATTGTATCATTTGGTTTCGAGATAAATCTTGTTAATTATTTTGTATACCATAAGTTTAGTAGGAGTAAGTATATTTTTTATTGTCTGATGTATGATCAACTTTGTATGCATCTACATATCTCATTTAATTTAGGGATGTCGGAAAAATATTTAAATAATTTATAAACTTATCTTTTGAAAGTAATTTAAATGTTCAAAAGGCAATTATAAAGAACAAATATTTTATGCTCACATATAGAAAGTCGAAAAAGTTAAAGATAATCAGGTATTCGGATATCGACTTCACTAGATGCTGATATAATATGACATACTTGGTGGATGAGCTATATAAGGAAGATATTATGTAGCATCTGATTATGGAATATGACTGCAGAATTTTGCCATTGGATAAAGTTGAAAGCACACTTGAGTTATTTTGTAACAATAAGTTAGCAGTCTTGTATTTCAATAATAACAGGAGTTTGGTAAAAGTCAAAGCACATTGACATAAAGTTCCTGGTTATTAAAGAAAGTGTTCAGAGTGGCTAGGTATCTATCGAGCATATTGATACAACCTCCATGGTTGTGGATCCACTTACTAAGGGGCTACCACCCAAGGTTTTAGTGAGCATATTACTAATATGGATGTCATGCCATTTAATGATATTCAGTTTCGATGGGAGTTTGTAACCTCTTAAATGTTCTTTATGGACATAATTTGGTTTCAGTTTAAGGTTTCAGATAATAATTTCAGTTTAAGGATATTTGAGGTTATTTCTGCATAAATAAAGTATTCTGTTTATTTTTCACTCTGACTTATTTTTCAGTTGGACCAGGTTAAAATAGACATGCTTAGATCACATTGCATGTAATTTTCATGCTACATATCCATACTTGATCTACTTCATTTGGTTATGTTGGTATTCGTGATAAAGGAAGATTTAGTTATAATAAATGTATCGAAAGCCGCCTTGGTTCAATATTAGCATGATTGATGGACGAGATTGTTCGGAGGTACTTTGGTTTATGATAGCAAATATTTTGAGCTCATAAAGTGACACACAATTATAGAGTTATACGTGTAGTCCAAGTAGGAGATTGTTAGAACTTTTTATGGACTTACACATATATGGTATTAAGAATAATTGTATGTTGGTTGCTATCATTAAAAGATTGACTCAAATTAAGAATGATCTACTATGATTTTAAAGTTAAATAGGTCTATTAGATACCTTATAAAGTATGAGGTCTTATGTGTAGATACAAGGATGTAGTTTCTAATTTGATGATGGGCTAAATTAGAAATACATAAACTTGTACACCTATTAATAGGGTTATGACCCCCAAATCAGACGTAGGGTTTTCTTTCTAGCATCCCATCATTGGAAAGAAGAGAACGACTTACTAGTTGGTTTAGAAGACTGATAAAGATTCTCTGAAGTGTTCATGAATTCAGGTACGCTCCCGCATCTAATTTTTATTTTTTTGATGATTTGACATGATAGGTCTTGAGTAAAAGATGAAGACTTTTCTATTTGCTTGCAATGTCGGCTGTTGGCCTTTAGTTAGAAGTAGAAGTAGAGGGCGCCGAAGCCTACTTTTGTAATGTTAGGTTGAAAAAGGGGTTTTTCTCTTTAAAGTAATTTGGTTCTACAGAGAAAAAAGACAAGGTGTGTCTCGAATTGAATTGGACGAGTTGCATTTTGCCAGACATATTATTTTGGAATGATTCTTGATTGATAATTAAAAAATAGAAAGAATATAAAAGAGACTTAGATAAATTTTCTTGCTTTTTTGTTTGGTCATAAGGGATTGAACATATTTCAAACGAGTGATGAAACTAAAGAGGAGTAAGATATTGTAATGGAAAAAGCATTATTGGAAGGGAAGTGTGGATGTGATGCCTTTCACTTTCCAACAAAAAGTAAGAAAAAGATACTTTCACTTGGATGTTGGATGTCCAACTTCAACTTTAATTTATTTCAAAGTGGGGACAGAGGCGACAAAGACTAGAATGATTAATTTAATCTTGTTAAGGTGGTTAAGTAACCAAATGTTATCACTAATCACCACCAACCAAAAGTCAAACTCAAATCTCCATTTAACCCGCAGCCAGAACAAGAAAACTTAAACAAAAGTGTCACTAGAGAATTGGACATGCTTCACTAAACTTTTCTCAAGATTTTTCTGTTCACCACTAGCAAAAAATTTTCTTTCGCCCACTTGACATAGTGTCAATCTTAGATCTAATAAAGAGTTAATTACCAGCAGTAGGAAAAAAAATGTCAAAAATAACTTTACGAAGAATGATAGTGGTATTTCTCCTTCGGAAGAATTAACCTAAATAGCCGCCCACTCAATCCACTAAATTAAAAATAACCGGTGAAAGTATAATACATACATAATTTATGCATTATATGTGTATAATTATATATAATCAATGTATAAACTATGTATATGACTAGAAAAAGTAAAGAATGAATATGGCCGGTTATTTATGTAAAGATCCCTTTTTCCTTTTTCCCTTGGCCAAATTAGGAATACCAGAATTTTTATATTTCATATGATACTAATATTGTCTGAAGATTTTTTTTTAATTATGATTTTTAAACTATTTTGTAAAGATTTTTCATTTGTAGAAAAAGTATGATTTATCATATCTTGTGTGTAGTTTCACTGTCAACTTTAATGCAAAAATTACAGACGCAACATTCTAATTTAAATTTAAATTACTACTCCCTCCGGTCTATAATAAGTAATCAATTTATCTTTTTATTTTGGTCCAAAATACGTGTCCATTTATATAATCAAGAAAAAATTTAATTTGTTTTTTCAAAATTACGCTTATGTACGTATCTCTCAAAGTCTTTTACTCCTCACATTAAATTACTAAAATTAAATAGCAGCAACTGAAAAATCATTCAAAGACTCGTGAACAACTCCTCTAGTTTGTTTTTTCAAAGACGTTCTTAAAATTTTAGCAAACGTTTCAAATTTTATTTTGAATAATATAGTGATTTGAGAAAATAAGTAAGTGCTACTATAACTATGATGTAACATTTAATTAAGAATAATTTAGTTATACTAACTATTTTTATCTAGAATTTAATATTTTCTTACTGAGTGTGCCCAAAGTAAGTTGATCACTTGTTGCGGAGTGACAAAGTATTTTTTTTTAGTTTTGCACAAAGAAACTGTCATTCCTTCTAGAACAAAGAAAGTAGTAGAAAGATTGACCAGTCCGATTAAGCACAATAATACCAGTTCCCCTCTTATGTAGGATCCATGTAATGTTAATGTTATAGGTTCATCCAAACTTGCTTAAGACCATGTATGCGTTAAATAATTAGTCCTTGCTAAATAAGTAGATTCACTGCCCCCATTTGGGTAATACTTAAGAGTTGCAATTCTTGATTTGGATTAAAATAATACTACGTTAATCCTAACAAATAAATTTGATCCATAAAATTAATCAATCAAATTATTCGATCGAATTCGAGCCGAATGATGATGACAACGCGAGACTTGTCTTTTTCTCAACTCTTTAAACTAGAAAAAGTGCAATTGTATATATACTCATCAAAACTCTTTTCGTCGCCATGAGACAATGTCCCTTTGTCAAAGAGAAAAATTCAAAATTTTCATTTTTTTCTCCATTTCTCCTTTACTATAGGGCTGTGCATTTGGATCGGAGGGCTGTGCATTTGGATCGGATATTCAAAATCTGAACCGATCCGCTCAATTTCGTATTTCGGATATTTAGATCGGATTTCAGATTATGTTTATTAAAATTTTGGATATCCAGATCGGATTCGGATTGGTATAATTTTAACCCGATCCGATCCTAAATTCGAAATTATTAGTGCATGTATAAATACTATATTTTAATTTCGGATAGCCAGTACTTCCTTTACATCTTCCTCCAAGTTATTACCTTTATAATTGCTGGATTTAGTTACATTGGCATCACAGTACCCTCATAATTGCAGAAACATGAATTTTTTTTTGCTGTATTGCCTCTTCTACAAAAAAAATATAAGTATGAGTTTTGCGACTTAAAGGCATAACAACTCGAACCTCCAGAGAAATATTTTCTTAGAGATGCAATACTGATAAAAGGGATGAAAAGTAAAGAAATGTTTGTATTAGCACATAACACAGAAGAAGTAGATAAGGCAAATGCATTAGTTGATTAGATTAGCAATAGCCTTAATAATACGTATAATCCGATCCGAAAATCCAAAATATTTATCCGATCGAAACTTTAAAATCCAATTCGATCCGATATTAATTCGGATCGGATTCAGATTGCATTTTGTAGAATTCGAAATCCGAAATTTCAATCCGAAATGTGCTAAATCCGGTCCGATCCGTGCACAGCCCCGAGTTCACTATATTTTAAGCTCTTATAAGCTTAAACCCAACGTCCTTTTCCATCGATCGATTGTTTGCCCTATTTCAGAAGTTAACCTAACAGTATTTTGTAGGAGAGAAAGAGGAAGCTGCAAGCACAAATATCCAATCATTGTGCAGACCCAAATATCCATCATTCTCAAGTACTGTCAACAAGCCAAAGTGTCCAATGTGATGTGCAATACTGCAACCTGAACCTTGGATATTGCCAAGACAGATTCTAATCAACGTCAAAAAACTAAAAAAATCTCCAACCTTGTGTTGGGCCGAAAAAACAGAGCGAAACTATTAAGATCATGACATGAACCAAACTGTTATTACTACTCACTCGATCAGCCGTGTGTTCGGAACCAAAATGACGCAGAAACTATTCTTGTGGCGAAAAATTAGTAGTAACATAACGTCAAGTTTTGCGCATAAAATTATTATAACTCTTTGGCTCATTTTTTGTAAAAATAATATAGTAGTTCTTTTTGGCATCATTTTGGTTCCGCACTCCTCACACTCTCCGACCTACTCTAATCAAGGGATAAAGAAAAGGGATATTTGCTTTTTATTAAATGTAGTAACTAGCTCCTTTAATGATTCCTTTGGGATCTATTTGTAGTATCAAATATTTGTCGAACTATGAAGGAAAACAGTCGTAAATGTTTATTTAGCTTTGTAGTACGTTTAAAACGATTCTCTGTTTATAAAGTCAGATAAGTTGACAAAAGTGAAGAAGTTGCGTCATGTGCTTTTAGTTACTAGAAAGATTTTCAAAATTTGACAAATCCACTGCAAACTATACCAAATTCATTGTAGATTTAGCCGGCGTTTGGACATAAAAATTATAATTTTTGAAAAAAGCAGTATTTTGAGTTAAGTTAAAAAATAATATTTGAAATTTAAAATTATGTTTGGACATGCATTTCACTTGAAAAAATATTGCAGTTTTGTGAGTTGGGGAACAAAAATTTCCGAAAATTTTGAAAAAATGGTCAAACCACTTTTTGGTTTTGTGAAAACTCATTTTCCAAAAAAAGTTTAAAACTTGCAAAATTTCATGGACAAACACGTTTTTTGAAGAAAAAAATCGAAAAAAAAAAATATATTTATGGACAACGGGTCCTTAGATTTGGTTACAAATATTTGCAACCTAAGTAGGATGTTAGTAACGGATAAGGAAAAGGTTTTGTCTGGAAGAGTAGCACATCTACGAGGAAGCTAATTCGATAGCTGATGGTTTAGCCAATTAGGCCTTTAATCAAGCGCTTTGTTTTGGATGATATATGCTTGTGCCTTCTAGCATTTCTTTGCATATTGTGGGAGATGTTGGGTTTCAATCTTTTGCTTGATTTCCAGCTAGTTTTCTTTTGTTGCTTTGTTTCCTTTTATGAAAAAGAAGAGTAACACATTTACAAAAGCTATGAACCTAGTTGGGTAATATTTGAAGGGAGGATACAGAATATGGATCTAATATCCTAATACCCGAGAAATGGACTAGCAAAGATGGGATGACTAGTCGGCCTTTTGTTTCTGGGGAAATCTTCACCTTTTTGGGATCCGAACGGAAAAGGTGTTCCCCTCAATTCCGCGAACCATGCCTAAGAGCTTCTAATTGGGCCAATGTCAGCCCAATGTAGATCCAATCAGATTTTGATTTTGATATCACGTTTACAAGCCTCACAAAATCTGGTTTTGACAAAATTACAGGAGAAATTCAAAAATAACCAGATTAACAAGTGGTAATTGAAAAATAGCTACAGTTTCAAAAGTAATCGAAATTTAGCCACTTTTTATGTAAAGATAAATCTGAACGAAAATACTGTTCAAAATCCGAAAAATATTCCAGCATAATATACTGGAGTTCCAGCATATTATATGCTGGAACTTTCCGCGTGTTGGAGTTCCAGCATAATATGCTGAAAGTTCATACACAGGTGCACCAATCTCCAGTATATTATGCTGGACCGGTCAGTGTTGCAGCAAAATAGTGGTTATTTTTTAATAATTTTGCAAACGATAACTATTTTTAAATTACCAGTGCGAAAACTGGCTAGCCCGTACTATTTTTACCAAAATTACGGGTTATGGCCCATTATATAATTGAAATCATTATCCTTGCAATTTTCACCCCAGAAAGAAATTTCATGCGTAATTATTATGGAAAGTATAAAGGCACTTTGCAATTTAAGAAAATTCATACTACACAAAATCCCATTTATCAAACTTTCAGGAGTCTCACACAATTTCTGTCAGTTCTGTGAGGCACAATATAAAGTTTCTCCACAAGTATGTTGATTTTTTCTCAAATTGATAATGAGCTTCAAATAAGTCTTGGTTAGGTTTCATTAAAATTAATTATATGTGTAGACCATAGTCTCCTCTCCTAATTATCAAATGCCTCAAATATTAGTCCGTCACACCTTATGACTTTAGATATCAACTTACGTGGCATCTACATCACTGAGTGAGATGGGGCATGTGTCGTAAGGTGCCTAACAACTTCAGTAGTATTTAGCTTCAAGGACTGAAAATAGAAAATGAATTATTTGTCTGACGTCAATAAAAATATCATGAGTTTCGTTGACTTGACTGCAGGCTACTTGAAAATTTACCTTGCACTTGGGGGTGCGTAATATAGCATTTCCAAGAACTTAAAACACCAACGTATTATTTGGGTAGGGTTATTCTGGTTTAAAAATTCATTCTGGAACTTCTTTGGTCCATTTAATGTGTGCTTGGAAGGAACATACGCCTACTTATAAAGTAAAATATATAAGCGTTTACCCATAAAACGGTACAGTTAAATTTATACGTGATTTCTAAACAAATGAATTAATTTGATCTTGAATTAATAAAATAATCGAAAAATTATGCAATACTTAACTTTAGGATATAGACGAAACAGCAAAAGCAACAGTTCCGGCAACATGATTTTCGGGCATAACAATAGCGAAATCAAAAAGTAAGAAGATAAGATTGTATTGAGATTTGTATAGAATGTAGTGTAACTTTGCTAAAAAATTCGTGTCCTTTACAATGATAACTGAGTTCACTATTTATAGCTATGAAGGATGTCCTAGGATCGTGCCCTTCTTTAATGTCAGTTATGAGGGGTATTGATGAAGATGTAACGCTGAACATAAATGCCAAATTCCCTGAAACGCTCTTTACCAGAAATTATTCATCCCTTTATGCCACACAGTGCATACAACTCATGAACAATATTTTAAAAGGAGTGGGCGTAAGGCGAGACGTTTTACATATGCCTCAGCGAGGCGTAAGCCCAATAGGTATTTAATTTTTAATATTTTATAAATAATATAATTACAGTAAATATTTTTAAATAGGTAAAAATTCATAAAAATTGAAGAAAATTATAAATAAGCAAAATATATATGCAGATGTGCGTCATCGTCACAAAAAACTAGTCAAAAGAATTCATTATATGCTACGTACGAGCACAAAAAACTTGAATTGCAAAGAATAAATTTTTCTACACAGAGGAACAAAAAGGATGACTAACCTGCAATCTGAATTTTGAATTTGCTGCTATGGAGGAGAATGAAGTTTTCTTTGTATTTGCATAAAAAAATTGCTTGTTCGTTGCTTTTGGGAGATAATAGCATACTAGCGGACAAGATAAGAAAGTGAGAAAGACCATAAAGTAGAGCTTCTAGCAATAAAAAAAGGTCTTGACTTTAAATTTAATGTTCCAATTCCTTTTTAAAATGTTTGAGTAATTACAAACCGACTTTTGAGAATTTTGGTATTATATTAAAGACTTATTCAACAAATTTTATTTTAATTTGAAAAAGTTTCTTGGGCTTACGCTTCACTGCAAAAACTTGGGCGTACGCTCCAAACTGCTGGGCGTACGCCTCTTGAATCTTTCGCCTCTCACCATCACCTCGAGACATTTTTGGTACTCCTCGCCCTAGGGCTCGCCCCGAAAATGTCTTTTAAAACACTGCTCATGACCATGAGCGTGGTTATGTGTGGCCAAGGATGATCAACTGAACACCATTCGCCGAAAAAATATACGGTTTATAGGATAAAATATTACATGTTATCGAAAAAAAATGGACTTTGAATACCTTTTGCTTAATGTTAGGATTGAAGACCAAATCTGTCACTTTTTTACATACATCAAGGTCTAATTCCTATCACCGGGGAGATATCAAGGACCAATATAAAGCAACCCCAATACATTAAGATCATTTCCTCTTTTCTTTTCTCAGTTGAGCAAATTAACGTGGTATAGTTATTTGTTTTTCTAAACCCTTCCCAAATTAAACCCTTCCCAAATTAGGAGGATTTATAGTGTTTACACACCTCCCTTCCAGCGTGACTCGAATCCAGGACCTAACGGTCGTAGGTGAAGGTATTTTTACCAACTGAGCAAGCCTCACTTGTCGTGGTATAGTTATTTTATTCTTCACAAAAATGAAGAAACATGCGTGTGTATGCCGGTATATATGTAATATGTGGCTACTGGGCAGCGCGTTCACGCTTTGCACGAGATATCATAGTTTTGCTTCCTTTAATTTTCTGCGAAACTCATTCAAAGTTTTTGCAAATTTTTAATGCATTTTTAGTTTAAAATTAGATTCTTAAGGATTGAACTCTATCCTCTAAGATAAAAACATTAACTAAAGTGATAAATAAATAAACAAATATAACATGCAATTAGTTTAGTATAACTTAAAAGGATTTATTACTATAATTTTGATAATAAATTACTCTAATTTTTTTTTACAATTTACAACTTCTGAGTGACTGGATTTGCTAGTGTTACTTTTCTCAACTTTTTATTTTTGTACGTCGTTTTAGTGATTTGTTTGTTAAGTAATGTCACTGCTAGCAAAAAATCTTGCGTACGTTTTGCCAGCTGATTTGACCCTTATTCATTAAGTATTGATATCATTATTTTAAGTCAAGGATAGTTATTAGCTCACTCTCATATTTTCTGGACCCATAAGTAATATATGTGACGTTATTTTCTGAAAGAAAAAAGTACTAAGTATTACTAACTTTACATAGAAATGATATCCATAATGTATATAATTCAATTTTGTTGACCATTTCTACAACTTTAGATGTGTAAACGCACTTTTTAATTCCTTAGAGCATGTTTGGAAAGCCACATAGGAATTGGATTTGGGTGTAAGTAATTACACAGTTTCACATGTTTGTCTGTCCAAGTAATTACTTGGTCAATATGAAATTGAGTGTAATTGGAGAGGTATAATTACACTCTCCAATTCTCAAGGGGGAGGTGAGAATTGATGGTAATTACACTGTGTAATTATAAGGTTACTTTTTAATTTTTTCCCTTTTGTTTTTATTTTAATTTATTTTCTTTTATTTCCATTATTTTAATTTTTTTTATTTTGTATTTTTTATTTTACATTTACTTTTTAATTTCTTTTTATATTTTTAAAAAATATTTTTTATGTACATTATTTATCTTTTATTTATCTACTTTTACTTCTTGTGATTCCATGTAATTGCTCGTATATTTTATTTTTTTCATTTCGCGTAATTGCGTTATTATTTTAGTTTTTGAAACTACACCTCCTAATATTAGAAATAATAAGTCATTAATAAACTTGGCATATAATGAGTGACGCCATTAAAATAGAATTTTGTTGTTGAATGAGGTTATAAACTTATCATGTTTCGTATCTTAAGTTGTATTGGAACTTATTTTTATTATGTCGTTAAAGTTTTTTTTGTTTGGAATATTAAAATTGTGTTATATTTATGGTTCCAATTTACTTGTTTTAGTAGTATTGACTTGTTATTTCACATTGCATGTTGTTTATTTTTTAGTTAGAATTGATAGATTAGTTTTGTCAAATTTACATAATGTTATGATATTATATTTAATATTAATTTATTTTATCAAATATGCATTCCATGATATTCTTACAAAATGTATGTTTTTAGTTTTTATAATTAATTAAACTTAATATTAATAATTTAGAAAATATATCAATTATTTTTATAATATTATTTATAATATAATGACCCAACCGATCATTTTGACTTTTAGAACCCCGTTCTCCTAATAAAAATTTTTCGTATGTGCTTTTATAAATTTATGACTTGCGGGTATGGTTGGTTCGGGATTTGAAAGTGTTTGGGTTGAAATCGGAACACTTGGTTCCTTAAGTTGGCCTTAAAATGCTAAGTTTGACTTCGGTCAATATTTTTGAGAAAGTGATCCCAGAATAGAATTTTGATGATTCCAACATCTCCGTATTATGATTTTGGACTTAGTAGTGTGTTCGAAATTTTATTTGGAAGTCCGTAGTTAAATTAGGCTTGAAATGACAAAAATAAGAATTTAAGTTTGAAAGTTTGACCGGGGAGTTGACTTTTTGAAATCGGGGTCAGAATCCAATTCTGAAAATTTTCATAGCTTCGTTATGTCATTTATGACTTGTGTGCAAAATTTGAGGTCAATCAGATTTGATTTGATAGGTTCCGGCGTCGTTTGTAGAAATTGAAAGTTTCAAAGTTCATTAGGCTTGAATCTATGTGTGATTCTTGTTTTTAGTGTTGTTGGATGTGATTTGAAGACTCGACTAAGTCCGTATGATATTTCAGGATTTGTTGGTATATTTGATTGAGATCCCGAGGGCCTCGGGTGAGTTTCGGATGGTTAACGGATCAAAAACTGGACTTAAAAAGCTACTGCAATTTTTTTCTGCTGTAAATGCAGAAATCGAGCCCAGGGTCGAAGGCCAGGGTCGAAGCCAGGGACGAGGCTCAGGATCGAAGGCCCAACTCGAGGGCCATGATCGAAGGCAGGATCGAAGCGAGGATCGAAGGCAGAATCGAAGCCATGATCGAAGGTCCAGCTCGAGGGCCATGATCGAAGGCAAGGCTCGAGGGCTAGGGATCGAGACCCAGGATCGAGGGCTATGACCGAGGCCAGGATCAAGGGCCATAAAGATCGAAGCCATGATCGATTCCCAGGATCGATGGCTGTCTCGGCAGTTTATAAAACTGGGAATTTTGTCCCATTTGTCGTTTTTGACGAACTTGAGGTTGAGCAGAAGCGAATTTTGGCAGAATTTCAAGGAAAAATATTTAGGTAAGTAATTCTAACTTGAATTTGGTTAATATACACGAATATATCATTATTTTCACTATTTAATTAGTGTATTGAGATGGAAATTTGGGAGAATTTTAGAAATCTCATAAAAATGAATTTTTGAGATTTCAGTGTCGATTCAGAATCGGATTTGAGTGAACTGGTATGGTTGGACTCATAATTGAATGGGTTATCGGATTTTGTAAGTTTCGCCGGATTCCGAGATGTGGCCCCCCCGGGCGAATTGTTTTAGCTAATTTCAGATTTTATTGAAAAATATAGTATTTTCTTATGAAATTGATTCCTATAATTTTTGTTGACTGTATCGAATTAACTATGACTAGATACGAGTCGATCGGAGTCGAAAAATCGAGGAAAATGCATACTACTTAGTTAAATTGGACCAAGTCGAGGTAAGTGACTTGTCTAACCTTGTGTGGGGGAAATTTCCTATAGGATTGGTATTAATGTGAAAATTAAAATATGTTGAAAGTCGTGTACACGAGGTGACAAGTGTGTACACAGGCTAAATGTGAAAGATTATATCTTTAAATTGTGTAGATTGCTGTTGCATATTAATTAAATAATTTTACCTTGTTATATTCTTCATCATTGATTTAAATGTTTATATTTTAAATTTGCTTGACCTTTTCCTGCTAATTGTTTTACCTGTTTAGTTGAAATTTGGTTTCTTTTATTCTGTGCATTATTGGAAGGTTGATTTTCTTTAAATTAAATATTATTAATATGAATTATTTGACATTTTAAATTTGGTATTGAAGCAACGTATTAAAATTTTGAAATATTATTTTGTTGAGTTATTTATTCCCGAATATTTTTGTGAGATTTTCGTACTCATTGTGATGGAGCCGTGGGCTCTTATTTATGAAAAAATATTGTTGTTGATTAATTTTGGAAAATTAAAATATTTGGGAACTTGAGGTGCAAATTGTGATATTGATACGCATGCGGTTGTATAAGGTTTGGGTGTTGAAACGCATGCGGTGAGATAAGGATGACTTGATACGCGTGGCTAGTAGGGGAATCTACTAGAAGTCATGCGATGTGATAAGGATGGCTAAAATGTGGGATGCTATTTCGGAAAAAAATATTTTCTTTAAAATAAATGGTGAAGGCTCCCGCGGTGATATAAGAAAATAAGATATTGTGAATTTATTTATGATTTGGGACTACGAGGCGGTACCTCGGGAGTGCCCTTGTTGATATTTATTTATAGCCGTAGTTGCCTTTGATTATTGTTGTGATTTTCTAAAAGTTGAAAAGAATGCTGTTTTGTTTCCACGAGGTATTAATTGCCATTATTTGGTGTAATTAAATGGTGACATATTACTTGATTCATTTCCATTGTCATTTTATCTTATTATATTGTTAAACATTTTACCATGCCATTACTTATTTTTCAGTAGGGCCTGACCTGACCTCGTCACTACTCTACCGAGGTTAGGCTTGGCACTTACTGGGTACCGCTATGGTGTACTCATACTACGCTTCTGCACATCTTTTTGTGCAGATCCAGGTACATCTTATCAGACTAGGAATCAGTAAACTAGCTGTACGAGGAGACTTCGAGATATATCTGCCAGCGTCCGCAGACTCCGGAGTCCCCTTCTATCTTACTATGTTGTCTTCCTTATTTGCTTTAGACTTTGATATATAGAGACATAGAGAATAAATTCTTAGAAACTTGTGACTTATTTCTACCGGGTTTTGGGAGTTGTAATTATTTGAATTGTAGTTTATTTATTTCAGATATCTATTATTATTCCACATTGATAGGCTTACCTAGTCTTAGAGACTAAGTGCCATCACGACCTCCTACGGAGGAAATTTGGGGTCGTGACATAAATATATGATTACTAATTAGTATATATTCAAGAAAAAATATGCATCTTAAATACCAAATCTAACATCATTTATACTTATAAAATCATTTATAGGCATATATTTATTATATTAACTTTTAAGTTTGGATAATTATTTCATTAAAAATTTAATCTATATTGTGTAATTACATTTGTGCAACCAAACAGTACACTTGTAATTACACTGTAATTACATTATGACAAACAAACAGGTCATCGTAATTACTAGGTTGTATAATTACTAGGCTGTGTAATTACTACCCTAATTCCAATTACTAGCTAGCTTTACAAACAGACCCTTAAACGTGTCGAATATTGCTGCTGCAACACGCATTATTCTTGGATACTATTAATACATAAGTGAATTACCAGGAAATCACCATTGCCGACTTAGGCAAAAACTCCAATAATGCATGACCTTTTTGTTTATGTGTGGAATGGTAGGAAACTTGATTTCCTTTTCAGGATTCTTTCCTCCAAAATTTCCACAAAGACTAGACCTGTTTAAACTGTCTCTTTATATAGAGAGAGAGTTCACTTCTACAACCATCCCATTGAGTTAATATTAATTAATTCTGTTAATAGCCCCAAAGAAGAAAATTAATCCACAGAAGTTTGCAATGGAGACGATCTATTCAATCTTAGCGACAAGCCCTTCATTATTGGGCAAGAAGATAGCTGATGATCTCAATCAAATTTTTTGTATTATTTTAAGGTGTACCATTCTCAGCATCCAAAATACATTTCAAGATTTCTATTCTTGTTTTTCTTTTTTACTCCGAGGCATTCTTGCCTTCTTCGTCACTGTCCAAAAATCTTGGAATTGTAATGCTGACGCTGAAAATTCATCAAACAGCTTGAAAAATTCAAACTCCGGCCTTGAAAATCTGGATAATGAGGAGTTACGAGAGGAAGATGTTGAGGTAGTAATTATGGATAGGCTAATGAATTTTTGCAAGCAAAATGGCGATAGAATTGAGGATATTAAGCCAGAGTTGGCAGAGGTTTTGGGTTTGTTTGAGGAAGTAGAGCCTAGTTTTGAAGAAATTAAAGATGCTTTTGATATGTTTGATGAAAATAGAGATGGATATATTGATGCAAGTGAGTTGATGAAAATTATTGGGAGAATGGGTTTCTCTGAGTTTTCAATGGAGGATTGCAAAAAGATGATTATGGCTTTTGATGAAAACAGAGATGGCAGAATTGAATTTAGTGAATTTTTGAAGCTCATAGAGCAGACCTTTCAGGAACCTGATCAGAGCTAGACCGAGTTTTTTTATTTTTATTTTTAAATACCTTACTAGTTACTACTCCTACTATTAAGTATTACTAGTATATCATAAGGTATTGAGCATTCAGAGCAAAAGATGTAAATCCATTAATAATGTTATCATGTACGCAATAAATTTAAATAAAATTAACAAAACGGAGTGTTACAAATTTCCTTTTTTCCGGTCCAAATTGGTTTTGTAGTTCTCTACAGATTTATTTTAGTTTTATGTCTTTTTAATAAGAAATTTTTATTTTTACACATAAAAGATCTGAAAATAACACACAAGAGATCTGAAAATGCCATATTCTTCTGTTCAAATATAAGTGGCCACAGGAGATCATTTCCTCGATCGAATATGATTGTTATTTAGAACTGATATTAAACCTCATTGGATACAATGAAATCTTTAAATCAACAAACATCATTTTGCCCTTTTTTGAAAATATTGCACTTTGCTTACAATTATTCTTGTACAAATATTTTGATATATTCCTCATTTTAAGGCCTTTAAAACCTTTATAAGTACCAGAATGTAGAATAAAATAACTTTCTCAACCTGCATAATATGAACAAGCTATTACAACAATTAACAAATAGAAAGTCAAGGAGTTGGAGTTAAATTATCATACTATCTCTTTCAATTTTGTAGCTGTTTCTTATTTTATGAGCTAATTCAAACTAAAGATAAATTAGGTCACGGTAAAGCTTAAAAATTATAAGTTCAATGAAAAAAATTGAAAAGACACATTTGGAGTTTTCCCCAAATCAATTAGTAGAATTTTATTGGTAAAGCTAATCACTACTCCTACTACTTATTAATTCACAAGAGTAATATGATGAGACAATAAAAACCATCATATACTTTTAAAGAAGCTTTTGATAATTGATATGTGCGTTTGATTATAATTTGGACGTTTTTAGTGGAGTTTAAAAAAAGAATGACACTTTCTGGTGGACCTATAAAAGACTTCTTCTTCTTCTTTTTTTTTTTTTTAGACAAACAGAACTTCAAAAGCTCAATATTATTTTTGCAAACTTAATTTAGATTTTTTTCTAACCAAATGCCACCTAAGTCCTTTTTAGTACTATAGCAACTTGAGATCCTCAAGTAAGATTTTTGTATGTAATGCTAATTTTTTTCTCTTATCGTATTTCAGTTAGTTTACTTGTTGTTTTGAAGACCTTAAGTTGACTCGGACTATTTCAAAGGTTGGAGGTTCCTTGTCATCCCACATAATCTTTTAAAACCACAACTTCTTGGTCCTCGCTAGAAACATGTCACTTGAATAATTAAGTAGTTAACAAGAACTTACTAAAGTTCCAAGATATCTTCTAATTAACCAACCAGTGGTCAATTACAATTTACATGGCAGATATAATTTCAAAAGTGTTTGATGAAAATGAAGATTTTCGCGCTCTCATAATATCAGATAACGAGTGTGCAGAGGAATTGCAGCTCCAAGAGGTTATTGCAGCCTCTTTTTTCCATCTTCACATGTCATCATCAACACTAAACAATGAATCCCCTGAATCATCCCAAGGTTACTGTGAGATTTGCATGGAGACAAAAGGAACAGATGAAATGTTCAAACTCGACAACTGCTCTCACCATTCCTTCTGTTCCGACTGCATAGGCTCACATTCTCAGTCCAAGATTCAACAGAACATTTTTCCTGTAACTTGCCCAGGTTTGAGATGTCGCGCAATAATTGAACCTGAAACATGTAAGTCCATTATTCCAGAAAATGTTTTCGCGAGGTGGGAAGAGGGATTGAGCGAGTCAAGTCTTCTTGCTTGTGAGAAATTTTACTGTCCTTACAAAAATTGTTCAGAGCTTCTCATATATGATCATAATGAGGAGATAATTGAATGTATATGTCCTTCATGCCAAAGGCTGTTCTGTGCGTCGTGTTGTGTCCCTTGGCATACTGGACTTGATTGTGACAAGTTTCAAAAGGAAGAAAAAGACAAAGAAGAAGATTTAAAAGTTGAGGAACTTGCCAAGAACTCCAAATGGATGAAATGCCCTCACTGCAAACGCCTTGTGCAGAAGGCTGATGGCTGTATACACATAACCTGCTGGTTAGTTAATTTGTCATTTAATCCTATACTTTTGTGTTGGTGGGAGGATTAGTTTCCTTTTAATTTATACTGATTGTGAGTAGTTTAAATTAACTAATCAATCAATTGTTTACATGTGGCTCATTCTATATATTGTGGATTCAGGTGCAAATTTGAGTTTTGCTATGTGTGTGGAGGAACATGGAGTGAAGAGCATTGGAGTTGCCAGATTAGTTAATGATCATATCGGATTGCCTCTTCATATCAATTCCGATGATGGATGTTTGTTGTCCACTAGCCAGAAGGCTCAGAATTAAAAGAAGAACAAAATCGATTTTTGATGTTTGTTTGATTAGTATTATTATGTATAGTTAATTTTGCTGTCGGGTTCAAGTTGTGACTTTAAGTACTTCTGTGGCTTTCGAGTTGGACCTTGCATAACCTGTTTTGCTTATAAGCTGCTTGAATTGGAGAACAAAATCTAAGAGACATTTCCTACTCGATCCATCTCATTATGTGAAGTGTTTTTACACTGAATCTTAATGAAATAAAAGAAGATTTTAAACACATAGGTTAAATATATAGCATATATACTACAAAGTATCAAAATGGTCCTTATTTCCAATAATTACTGTCACGATCCAAAATTCATTATAGGTCGTGATGGCGCTTAACACCGCCGTCAGGCAAGCCAACGGTGATTGATCAACTTAATTGCTCATTCTTATTAATTTCGAAATCATAATTTCCATTAATTAAATAGTATAAAATAGAATTTACAGGGTAAAATGATAATAGCACGTGAACTACAATAATAAACAACCCGTAAGCACCCCCAAAACCCGGTGTCACAAGTGCATGAGTATCAACTAGGAAGTATAATAAAATACAACATATGTCTCGAATACAAATTAGACAGGAAAATATAAATAACCCCGATGGAGACTCTGCAGGCTGCGGATCGTAACATGGAATGCAGCTCACGGTAAAGTCCCCGCAATAACCGCGCCTTTGCATCCAAAAGACCACCAGATATATATATACCTACACAATAAGTGCCGCAAGTGTAGCATGAGTACGTAAATCAACGCATACCCAGTAAGTATCTAGCCTAACCCTAGAGAAGTAGTGACGAGGGGTCGACATCGACACTTACTAGTGGTCCAATAAGACAGATACAGTAGAAGTAAACAGATGTGAGTTAAAGTAAATAAACAAAATAACGAGTATAAATATGTGAAAAAATTCTCCTCTCGGCAATAACTCAAGTTCTCAGCTAGTAGTTACCTCCTCAATCGGAGAGTGTGTGTGTGTGTGTGTGTGTGTATATATATATATATATATATATATATATATATATATATATATATAAAATAGACCTGACCAAATAAGTCGTCACAGTTCAAATCAGGAAAACTCACAGATATACTGCTTCTTGTCAATTATTACACAACGATTTTATAAGAGTATTTTATAGAAATGTTGAGGCGTACGACCCGATCCTATCATAATATGTGCACTGCCGAGGGTCGAACGACACGAACCATAGATACATTTATTTTTATTATCGAGGCAAACGACCCGCTCTCATAAGAGTGCGATACATAATCCTGTCGAGGCGAACGACCTGATCCCATCATAATGTGTGCACTGCCGACGGTCGAACGACACAAACCATATATGTATCTATTATATTGCCGAGGCGAATGACCCGATCCCATTAGAATAAGAAGTTTTAACGGGTCCTTGACCCCACTCACGAATAGACGTGTGAGTTATAAATTTTTGAGGGAAACCTTTCAATGAAAACGCATAACGCGGGAGAAATTTGTAAGAGGAGTACAATTATTCCGCGGCTAATCATGAAGCCCGTCAAATCTCTACAATAGCAAGTCTATCACTCTACGCAAGTCTAGTCTCAAGTCGTAATGTAAAATAAAAGAATTCAATAGGCAAGGGATAACTCAAATAGTATAGTTATAGCATGATGTGAACCTAAGTATACCCGGTAATAACATGAATTTTAGCTGCGTAAAGACTCCCATCACCTCGTGCATACGTAACCCCCGCAACAAGTAACACATATCAAATACATCACTTAGGGATAGTTTCCCCCTTACAGAGTTAGACATGAGATTTACCTCGCTCCGAAGTTTCATAACAGGCTCCAAAGCCTCTCTAACACCTCAAACCGATGCCCGTCTCTCCAAAACTAGTCAAACAAATGTTCAAATCCATAAATACATACTCTATTACCCATAATTAATCAATTTATAACAATTTCCAACTCCGCTCGAAAAGTCAATAAAGCCAACCCACGGGCCCACGTACCCGGATTCTAAAATTTTTCGAAGATAAACATTACCCATAACATTACGAACTCAAATATATGATTTATTTCAAATTTGATACCCAATTTTGTAGTCAAAATATAAAAATACGATTTCTAGGTCTTCTACCAAAATTTCATAATTTTTACTAATTTCCACGTTCCAATCCATGTATAATTCATGTATTTAACTCACAATGAGAAGAAATCACTTACCTCTTGGTTGATGACGAAAATGGTGCTCCAAAATTGCTCCCAAGGTCGGCTTCCATGAAAAAATGGAGTGAAAATGAGCCAAACCCCCGCCTTTAAAATGACATTGCCCATCACTTCCTTCTTCGCGACCATGGAAACATCCTCGCGATCGCGAAGGCCAAAATCCCAACTGCCCAAAAGTTCTACTTCGCGTTCATGGTGGCCTTCCCGCGTTCGCGATGCTTCCATGTCTCACTCCTTCGCGTTCGCGGTCCTTAAGTCGCGTTCGCGATGGCGTAGCGCCTTCAGGACTAGCTCCCCTTCATCCATCGCGTTCGCGATACCCAGTCGCGTTCGCGTACAACACCTCTGCCTCATCTCCGCGTTCGCGACCCCATGGTCGCGTTCACAATGCACAATTTCCTCCCCAGCTCCAGCTTCTCTTCGCGATCGCCTCCCTTCAACTGTGATCGTGATGCTTACCAGGAACACCAAAAACCAGCAACATCCTAACTTGGTCCGAAACCACCCTGAATCACACCCGAGGCCCCTGGGACCCCGTCCAATCACACCAACAAGTCCCAACACCTTATACAAACTTATCCAAAGACTCGAAACGCCACAAATAACATCAAAATCATGAATCGATGATCAAAATCTTTCTTTCAACTTTCAAACTTCAACGAACGCGTCTGAATCACACTTAAACATCCCGGAATGACGCCAAATTTGGCGTGCAAGTCACAAATTATGATATGAACCTATTCCAAGGCTCATAACTTCGAACGGACATCGATAACACCAAAATTCATTTCAAATCAAACTTAAGAATTTCTTAAACTTTCAAAATGCCAACCAGTATTTTAAAAGGCGTGGGCATAAGGCGAGACATTTTACATATGCCTCAGCGAGGCGTAAGCCCTGAGGCACGGGGCCTAAGCCCCATAGGTATTTAATTTTTAATATTTTATAAAATAATATAATGATAGTAAATATTTATAAACATGTAAAATTGCATAAAAATTGAAGAAAACTATAAATATGTGAAATATAAATAATATCTAGCATGATTCTTAAGTATAACTAATGCATACAAATATATATATATATGTGTGTGTGTGTGTGTGCGCGCGCGCGCGCTCAATCCCTACAAAAAACTAATCAAATAATCTATTATACGCTACTTACAAGCAATGTTTTAAAAGGCGGGGGCGTGAGGCGGTGCGTTTTACTTGATATGGGGCGAGACATAAGCCTGGAGGCGGGGGGGAGGGGAGGGACGTAAGCCCCATGGATCTTTAAAAATTTTAATTTATAAATTAATAAAATAACATAATAACACAAAAAATATAAAATATAAATTAAAAGTTAAAAATTAAAAGAAAATTAAAGGAACTCATAGAAAAGAAATATCTAGCATGATTCTTAAGTATAACTAATGCATACAAATCATCGTATAACGTCTTTAACTTTCAAATAATTAAAAACTTACAATTTCTTTAAAAAAATAATCAAACTCCACATTTTACCTTCCTAAAAGTAAATAATTAATAAAATCTTATTAGTACGATAATTATAATATTACTTCTTCATGAATAAATACATTAGTTTAAGATATCAAATTAATAAAAGTGTATAACAAGGAGGGACAAATGAACTAAGACACGACCAATAACAAGTGAAGATATAAATTCGCAATACTATGTCACATTATTAGAGTTATGCTCTGTAAGGTCCCATAAATTTTTTTCTAAAAACCCCGATTCCGTGATGCCAAAGTAGGCGTATAGGTTAATAGTAGTAGAATTCTTCGTGGCAAGCCTGCGAGCCGCGGTTCGGACTTTTGGGATTGAACAGTGCGGTGGAGAGTTGAAGGAAAACGTTGGGCAGAAGTACGCATTTCTGTGGCCGCAGAACCATTCTGTGGACTGCAGACTGGTCGCAGAGTGGGGCAGGTTTCTGGGGCATTTTTTATGCCCAATTTCGCGGCCATTATGCGACCGCATAATTATTTCGCGGGCCGCCTTCTTGTCGCATATCCCGCCTTGGAATTTTTCGGAGGGAGGTTCTGCGGTGCACTATGCGACCGCAGAAACGTTCTACGGTGCATTATGCGACCGCAGAATAAGTCTGCGGGCCGCATAGTGACCGCAGACCATGTCAGTTTCTTTCTAGCTCTGGCACCATTTTCGTGGTCATTTCGCGGACCGCATAACCACTATGCGATCACATATGCGACTGCAGAACCTGTTTCGGAGCTTCAATTTTGGGGGTTTTTAAATCCGACCCTATTCCTTTAAATACACCCCATAGACCATTTTGATGATATTTTCTGATATTTTTAGAGTGAGAGAGAGGGTCCTAGAGGAAGAAGTAATCTTCATCACATTGCTCTTCAATTCTCACTTAGAATCTTGAAGATTATTAAGAGAGGCACCTAGGTATTCTTCCTAAGAGGTAAGATTCCATCACCCAAACCCTTAATTTCAAAATGTAACTAGAATGGGCCATTAGTAAGGTAATTTATGGGAATAAGAGTGCTTACCTTGCATGCATGTATCCTTGTAGTATGTGGGAATATTGTGAGCTAAAAATGGTAGAGAGTGGGTTGGAAAATGATAGAATCTTCCACAAAAGAGCCTTAAAATATTGATGCACACCTAGTGTTTGATAATATGCTCAAATGAGCTAAAACCATGTTCATCTTCCTAATTTTGGTTCAATTTTATTATATTGCTAAAATAGATTGAAGTTGCTAATAGTCCGGAACATATTAGAGTTGTAAGAGGCTCAATTGATGTATGTTGGCTAAACCCCCTTCTCCTTAGAATCGAATCCCACGGTGTTCATGTAATTGGAGTAAGTCCTTGATCATTATTGAATTGGCTTTTCCTAATGTAGTTGTGTTGAAGGATGTTTATTCAATGTTTATGCTAAATACTTCATCATGTCATCTTGCTACTTGAGAATATGTTAAAAAATGTGGAATATGTGTTAGAAATGTTAAGACTTCATGCTAAGATTGAAGTAAAGGTTGTAATACCAAATTGTATGAAAAGCCTCTATGTGCCTAAGATTCCCAAATTTGCTCATATATGAATTTAATATCTTCAATAAGTAGCCTTATTGGTGTGGATAATGATAATGATATTTGAATGTGGAAAGAGGGGACTGGAACTATGAAATACGGCCAAATACTAAGAATGACTTTGTAATCGTAATCACTAGTGCCAATGAATTGAAAGTATATGAAAGAAGTTCGATGTGAGATGATTGACTGAAAAAGGTAATGTCTCAAGTGAGATGGCCTAGCCGATCGGGCCGAGATCGGACTCCGTGTAAGAATACGGTGGTATTGTGGATGAAATTGTGGTAATGTCTCAAATGAGATGGCCTAGCCGATCGGGCCGTGATCGGACGCCATGCCGCACACATGGTGGTATTGTGCTGAAAATTATAATAAAATTGTGGTAAAATCTCAAATGAGGCGACCTAGCCGATCGGGCCGTGATCGGACTCCGTGTAAGAATATAGAGGTATTGTGAATTGTGGAATATCGGTGCTAAAGATCACCCAACCTAATAATATGAAAATTATCTTGAAAACGTATATGATCCTTAACTTGTTGTTTTACTATTATTTGAAGCTCTTATTGAAATCTTGGCTGTTCACCTTGTATTATTATTCATTCTATTGAGTTGGTGCTTAGCTTTACATACTAGTGCTATTCGACGGTACTAACGTCCCTTTTGTTGGGGGCGCTGCATCTTTAAATGGATGTAGGTGGTTACATAGCAGACAATGTTGATCACAGATAGTGCTGCATTCTCTTCTCAGCGGACTCGGTGAACCCCATTTCATTCTGGGGTCATGTATTGTACCTTTTGTTTATATTATGGTCACGTTTTGAGGTATAGCCATGGCCTTATTGCCGGCACCATCTTTACTCTCTTTGTATCTTTAGAGGCTCCGTAGACACTATGTGGGTTGTATATGGGTGTTGGGAATACCAGTTATGTTGTGTTTGATTACTTTTTCCACTCAAACTCTAAGAATGTGTATTTTGAGACTCAAAGGTGCCATGGCTAATGAAACGATTTAGTATTGCATGAATGAGCTCCACACTGTATAATTAATGAAATCACGTCTTTTCTTGATCATGAGTGAGTTGGGTAGACAATATCTGACATGCTTGCTCGGCTGGGTTCACTCAGTTGAGCGTCGGTCGCGCTTCCCGAGGTTGGGGCGTGACATGCTCAATCTTCATATTTCTATCGATGAATAGAACTTTTATTATTAATTTGTTAAAGAATTTTGAAGGTCAACGATATTAATTAGGAAATTCGACACGTGATTTGCGTTAAAACTATTAGGCGAGCCCCAAGGGTTGGGCGTTAGGCGTGTTTAGGACGCACGATTGGGCGCTTGGGGCGTAAGCCTCACAGAACTAAGCCACATACATGAGCCCCAGGGCGTTTTGCAAGTGTCCCGCCCAGGGGCGAGCCCCGGGCGAGTCCCATAACTGCCTTTTAAAACACTGATGCCAACCTTCCATAATAGGCGCTGAAATACTCGTGGACCACCCGATACTCAACCCGAATATACGCCTAAGTCCGAAAGCATCATACGAACCTATTAAAACCTTCAAATCCCGATTCCGAGGTCGTTTACTTTAAAGTCAAACCTTAGTCAATTCTTCCAACTTAAAACTTCCGAAATTAGAATTTTCTTTCCAAATCAACTATGAACTTCCCGAAATGAAATTTAGACCACGCGTATAAGTCATAAAATATAAAGTGAAGCTACCCAAGATCTCAAACTGCCGAACGATGCGCTAAAGCTCAAAACGACCGATCGAGTCGTTACAATTACATTAGTGGTAGAGCTTTGTGTTTTCACTTTCTCTCTTCTTCTTCATTTTTATTTTTTCTTGTAAAAAATGAACTTCTATATATCCAGAAGAGTCATGTCATTATGGGTACAATTGGGATGCTGGTTCTTTATAGTATTCAAACAGAGCAAAATTATTTTTTTTAAAGACAAATTAAAAAGAGAAGCACGCAACATAAAATTAGACAAAGTGGTATCTTTAATTAGGTGCATAACAACCTTTATCACTCCCATTGGCGCGAGGAAACCTTATCTGGAACATCTACATCACTACGCCAGGGATGTTGACATTAGAAATCTATGTAGTAATTCTACCCTTCTTCTTTTTTTTCGATAAGGTAAGATTAAGAATAATTATCTTTATTCATATTGGTAGTTTCTGAACTTGCAGGAGTGCCTGTAGAGAAGGGCTCTTCCCGACTTGCAGTGACATACCACGTCAAGAAGAGCATAAAAACGCGAGTTCACGAAGAAACCTCCCCTCCCCCCAAGAAAAAACAAATCCCAAAGGCCAAAACCAACGAGAAGAAACAAATCTAACAGTAAAACATTAGTATTGCATTCACCATTTAAACATCATATTTCCTTTTTTTTTAATGATTTTACTTTCAACATTTAACCATTTGGGTAATGACTACATTAGAGTAGTCAGAATGTTTTCCAGAAAGCAACATGGTAAGTCAAAGAGCTAAGTTAACAGAAGAAAAACATAGATGGACATCAAAGACTCAAATTTACCGTGATCTACAATTCAGCAGGGTTGTTTGGATTTGCGGTCCCATGATCTACTAAAAGGTGAAATGCTTCCTTGTGACTCACCTACACTTTTGAGTTGTGTCCATGGCACACGTGCTGGTTGTCTAAAACTGCTCCAATATTTTAGCTTCCTTGTGAATCACCTGATCTTGATGTTACTGATCTCTCTGTAAGGAAGTTAGTTTGGGCTTATTATAACATCCCAAACAACCACTTCTCTGTTAAAAATGACATTTGTTCTGTTAGAATAAGCTAAAGCACATAAAATATTAGTAATAAGTAGGGAAAACATGATCTTTTCTCTGATAAAGGGAGAAACAGAGTAATATTAGCAAAACAAAAATTAACACAGTATTATTAGGAAAGCAGAAGCATAGATTTAATGTTAACTTTGATGCCATATCATATTTATATTGAGCAATGATTATAAAGCAGTTAATCTCACCTTGTAAAATTACATCGTAACATGCTATACTCGTAAGAATTAGACCTTTGTGCAGTGCAATGCTATCAGTGAATGCTTTTAAAATTTGGACTGCTCTTTAGAACTATCACACATTAAATGATTCCTAATGCCAACTTGCCAAGATAGAGGAATGTGCAAAGGACAGGAGAAAACAAAAAAGTTAACGAGGTTAGTATTGGTTAACGTTAGTTAGAATTCATGGAAAATATATACTCAACATGTTCCATGAGAGAGTAGGCCAAGTTTTCTGGGACTAAAGGCCTATAGGAGTACATTCAGACAAACTAGATTAAGATTTACCTTTGAGTTCTTTTGAAGTATATATTTCCTACGCTCTAGAAAACGTAAATACTGAATCACTGTGTTCCTTTTTACTTTCTCTTTTAGGGGTTAACGATCGCATAACAGGTAGACAGGTACTTCTATAATAATATTCAATCAGCACTACTTATAAAACTTGATATTCTCCTATTGTCGACCTTCCTTCCTTACTGTTTGAACTTAACACGAGTCCCGGAAATATTACATGCTTCACTACTTCTTGATAGACACTTAGGTCCACCAAACTGTATAGAGAAAGTTCTCACAGAATATACACAATAAGAGAAAAGTAATGACACAACAGAGTTTTACGTAGAAAATTCCCAACTCACGGGATTAAAAACCACGATCTACACTCGTTAGTATTTCAATTTCACTAACCGAGCAACTTTTAGATTACAACCTATTGTAACCTAGGAATTAAACTGTTAATCCCTCACTCACTTGTAAAAACTCTATTACAAAACTCACAACTCGACTAATTCTAGCCAAGACACAAACACAAGATTTATGGTTTTACAAATAGTTTCCTACACAATACTTCTAACTAAACTAAGTAGGAATTACTAATAAATCACTCTAATAAAGGTGCAACACAACTAAGGACATATAATAATACAATGCTGGAAACTGGTCCTTCGTTATATTGTTCTTTGTTCTTGAAGCCTGGAAGTCACTTGCAAGATGGCAACACACTTGAGAGGAAACTTGATTAATTCTCGATGTGCATGTGTATGTTTTCTTCATTGCTTCATGTTAATAATATCAAAGTGATGTCACTTGGATGATGCAATCAAATATCCGGTACAAGGCATTCCCCATAAAGTGATTGTTACACTGTTCACACTGTTGCGTGTGTGCAGAGGAACAGTTGCAGCGACTTTACGGCTGTGAGAAATTGACTGGTACAGTCAGCAAGGGAACTAATGTCCCTCTGTTCCCTCTGTCGTCTCTTCGACTCTAGCTGTTGGAGCTTGTGCCCGATTTGAAATTTGTTGTGCTTTGGCACCTTGAGGATATGTAACAGGTTCCCGATCTGATTCTTAACATAAAGTTTGTTGGATCATCAAAATATGAAAAGGCACACATAACTTATCACTTCTTTTGCTGAAACCTAATTTTTATGTTTTTTTTTTCTTTTTTTTCTTTTATGGGGAAATGAGCGCTTCTATAATCAAGAATTCCAGAATTATAATCTAAATAGTAGTAAGAAAAATGGATCAGCCAGTAGAAACTATACTAGTTCACCACAGATAATATAATGGTTTCCTCCAAGTAACATTCACCTCAAATGCCTTTCTAATTAATTCATTAAGAGTATATAATTACTCTCTTTCAATTTATGTGAACCTATTTCCTTTTTAGTCCGTGCCAAAAAGAATGACATCTTTCCTTATTTGAAAATAATTTACTTTTATGCAATGATTTATAGGCACACAAAATATATGTGCTTCATTCTACCCCACAAGTTAAAAGTCTTCTTTTTTTTCTTAAACTCCGTGCCCAGTCAAATATGTTCACATAAATTAAAATAGAATATATATTAGAAATAAGAAAGATAATGTGACACCTCTATCTCTCAAGAAAGTCCTCTATCTTTTCTCTCCCTTTTTTGGCTTTTTATCTATACTTGATGTCTAAAAAATCTGTGCAACATTAAATATATCATATTTATGTCATCCCTATTACTGTCATTTATGAAAGGCTTAAATTATATATTTGCTTTTTCTTTTTAGAGAGAATGACTAAATAAATTCTACAATCAATTTGACGAAGAAAACGGTCCATCAATTAATTAAGGGAATTGAACAGGTTCTCCATCATTAAACATAAAACATTAGTCCACCACTATATATAGAGACTCATCTTTAGCTTGGTTTTGTATCTGTTAGTGGATTTCATGCCTTTCTGTTTTTAGCTCCATTGTTATTATTGATAGAAAAATATTTTTGATATCTCAAAAAGAAATATTCCAAAACTATGTCTAGATTAATTTTCTTACTATTATATTAATGAGTCATTATTATATTAATTATTTTAAATATATTTGTAACAACTAATTTGATAAGTTTGAATTCAATCTTTGACAAACAAAATCTGACAATTGAATGATAATAACTTACACGTTACTTTTGGTGCATCAGTTATGTATAGCCTTAACGTTTTAATTTTAATTTTAACGTTTCTTAGCCTTAATGGCTTTTGCTTGTTAACGTATATGGTAATAAAGATTTTGAAAAGCCTTTATGGCTTGGAAGCTTTCTGGTCAGATAGTGGAGTTTTGTTTGACTATATATACTGCTTTGTTTTCATCTTTTAAAAGGAGTGAAAACTGAGTGAAAACTTTTCTTCCCTTTCTTTTGTGCTGGGTTTTCTTTTATACAATTTTTGTTGTTTCTGTTCCTAGTTATACTAGAAGAGTTTGTTGAATCTTGGGGGATATGTCTAATATTATTCATTTCGGTGTGGGCAAAATATCCTGTTAAAGACAGTGTCTTTGACACGTCTCAAGCTAAACCTTTTATTCTCCATAATCATCCAACTTTTCCAACAATCTTAAGGATATTTTCACGTTGTTATTATGGAGAATAACACTGCTAATGTTGCTGTTGATGCTACTACACCCGCTGCACCAACTTTTTCTGTTGCTGTTCCTTCACCAATCAACTATGCCAAACCTTTTCCTGATGTTTCGAAAATTGAGATTTTTGGTGGAGATAATTTTAAGCGCTGGCAGGAACGTGTGCATTCTATTTTGGATATGCATGGAGTTGCTTTTGCACTTACTAATCCTAAGCCAACTGAAGCAACTTCCATTCAGATGGATCAATGGGTTCATGCTAATAAGGTATATAGACATACTATAATTTTTACTCTTTCTAACGAATTGTTCGATGTTTACGTTTCTTACAAGGAGGCAAAAGAAATTTGGGAGTCAATGATAACAAAGTACACTGCTGAAGATGCTACCAAACAAAAATTCGTGATTGGAAACTGCTACAAGTGACAGATGACGGAGGACAAGGACATAACCGCACAAATCAACGAATATCACAAGCTGATTGAAGATCTCAAGTCAGAAGAAATCTCTCTGCCCGAACAGTTTGTTGCTGGTATTCTTAAAGAAAAACTTCCCAAATCTTGGAGTGACTACAAACAATAATTGAAACACAAACACAAGCAGTTGTCGCTGAAGGACTTGGTCAAGCACATTATTATTGAAAATACTAACCACAAGCAAGTTGTTGCTGACAAAGGAAAGGAGATTGCTACAAGAACCAACCTTATGGAGGACAACAAGCAGCAGAACAAATCAAACAACAGGTATGATAAAAGAAATGGTTATAAACCCAAAACCAACAATCAAACCTTCAAGAAAAAAGGCAACTGCTTTGTGTGTGGCAAACCTGGCTACCATGCTGCTCAATGTCGGAAAAGGGATGGGAATGACTGCCCCGCTAAGGTTAAAGTAAATTTAACTGAAGCTAAAGCGGATGACATAATTGCAGCAGTTGTTTTCCAAGTGAACCTTGTGGCCAATGTGAAAGATTGGGTGTTAGATTCTGGTGCCACTAGACACATATGTGCTAACAAAAAAGATTTTGTGTCTTACATCCAAATTGAGGAAGGAGAACAGGTTGTATATCTTGGTGACTCAAAGACTACTCCAGTTCTTGGAAAAGGCAAAGTTCTTCTCAAACTCACATTTGGCAAAACTTTGGCATTGAATGATGTGTTGCATGTTCCTAGTATCCGAGCCAATTTGGTCTTTATGGAATTATTAGGAAAAGTAGGGGTGGAGGTTTTTTTTTGAATCTGATAAGGTCGTGTTAACCAAGAATAATATTTTTGTTGGCAAGGGTTATTATAGCCATGGCTTGTTTGTACTCAATGTTATGAATGAAAATGCTAGTTCTTCTGCTTACTTGATTGATTCTTTTAATTTATGGCATGCTAGGTTAGGACATGTTAGTTTATCATATATTAAGAAAATGCATTTCGGAGGTTTTATTTCAAATATTCATTATTCAAATATTGATAAGTGTGAAGTTTGTGCCGAAACTAAATAAACTAAGAAATCATGTGCTTCTGTGTTTAGGAAATCTGAATTGTTAAGTTTAATCCATACTGATTTAGGAGACTTGAAACAAACTATGACTAGAGGAGGAAAAAAATATTATGTGACTTTTATAGACGATTTTTCTAGATATACAAAAGCTTATTTTTTGAGGAACAAAGATGAAGCTTTTGATAAGTTTTTAATTTATAAATCTTAAGTAGATAATCAATTAGATAAGAAAATCAAAAGAGTTAGATCAGACAGAGGTGGTGAATTTATTTTATTGAATGATTATTGTGAGAAAAAAGGCATAATTCATGAGATAACACCTCCATATTCTCCACAATCAAATGGTGTAGTAGAAAGAAAAGATAAGACTTTAAAGGAAATGATGAATAGTATTCTTGTTAGTTCTGGTGCCCCGGATAATCTTTAGGGTGAAGCCATTTTATCTGCTTGTCATTCACAAAATAGAATTTCCTATAAGAAAATGGGTAAAACTCCTTATGAGTTGTGGAAGGGCTGCTATCCACCTAATTTGAAATATTTGAAAGTGTGGGGGTACCTTGCCAAAGTTATGTTGCCCGATCCTAAGAAAAGAAAAATAGGATCTAAAACATCTGATTGTATGTTTATTGGGTATGCTGAAAGTAGTGCAGCATATAGATTTTTAGTAGTCAAAAGTGATGTGCTTGAACATAATACTATTGTTGAAACAAAAAATACTAAATTTTTTGAAAATATTTTTCTTTTAAAATTTGAGAATATTCCTGATGCTCCTATTATTTCAAGTGATAATATTTCACATGTTCCAATTATTCAAAATGATTTTGAAAGTGAGGCCTTAAGAAGAAGCAAAAGATCAAGGAAAGAAAAATCTTTTGGTAATGATTTTTATACTTATCTTGTGGATAATGATCCTTTAACATATTCTGAAACTATTTCTTCGTCTGATGCCTCATTTTGGAAAGAAGCTATTGATGTATAAATAAATTTAATTTTACAAAATAAAACTTGAATTTTAGTTGATTTACCTCCGGGAGCTAAACCCATTGGTTGTAAATGGATTTTTAAGAAGTAACCCAATCCGGATGGTTCCATTGATAAATACAAAGCTAGACTTGTTGCAAAAGGTTTTACCCAAAAGCAAAATGTTGATTATTTTGATACTTATGCTCTTGTAACTAGAATTTTCTCAATTCGTGTTTTACTTGCCTTGGCTTCTATTTATAAACTTTTTATTCACCAAATGGATGTAAAAACTGCATTTTTAAATGGTGATTTGGAAGAGAAAATTTACATGGAGCAACCTGAGGGTTGTATAGTGTCTGGCCAAGAAAACAAAGTATGTAAATTGTTAAAATTTTTGTATGGTCTAAAACAAGCACCTAAACAGTGGCGTGAAAAATTTAATCAAGTATTGATTAATGATGGTTTTTCATCAATTGAAGTAGATAAATATATTTATACAAAATGTGTAGATGGTACATGTGTTATTATTTGCCTTTATATGGATGACATGCTTATTTTTAGTTCTAGTCTTGATTTGGTACATAAAACCAAAATTTTCTTGTCTTTTAATTTTGAAATGAAAGACGTGGAAGAAGCTAGTGTTATTTTAGACATGAAAATTATAAGAGATGGAAATAGCTTGAGGTTGACTCAAGAACATTATGTTGAAAGAATTCTTAAGAAATTTGATAATTTTGATGTGGTACCTGTAAGCACTCCTTATGATGCTAGTAATCAATTAAAAAAGAATAAGTGAGATGCTATAGATCAAAATAAATATGCTCAAGTTATTGGTAGTCTAATGCATTTGATGAATTTTACTAGACCTGATATTGCATATGCTGTGTGTAGATTGAGTAGATATACTCAAAACCCAAGTCATGATTATTGGAATGCATTAGTAAGAGTAATGAAATATTTGAGAGGTACCATGAACTATGGTATTAAATATAGTGAATTTTCCACTGTATTAGAAGGATACAGTGATGCTAACTGGATCTCTAATTCAGATGAGACAAAATCCACTAGTGGTTATGTGTTCACCCTCGGTGGAGGTGCTGTGGCATGGAAATCAGCTAAACAAACAATAATAGCTAGATCTACCATGGAATCTGAGTTTGTGGCATTGGAATTAGCTGGCAATGAGGCCGAGTGGTTAAAGAACCTTTTGGCAAGAATTTCACTAGGAATAAAACCGACACCTTCTGTGTCGATGCATTGTGATTGCCAAGCTGCAATACCCATTGATAAAAATAAATCCTTTAATAGGAAGAGTAGACATATCCGATTGAGACATAATGTGATAAAGCAGCTGCTGAAAGATGGAATTATTTCTATAGATTATGTGAAGTCAGAAGTGAATTTGGCCGATCCTCTAACTAAACCTTTGGGAAGAAAATTAATCTCTAAAACATCGAGGGGAATGAGACTATTTCCAATTTGAGTTTTATCAACAGTGATGGTAACCCAACCTATGTGATTAGAGATCTCATGAAGTAGGTTCATATGGGTAATAACAAGTCATTAGTTGATCAAATGTGCACTATTAAATTATATCCCTTCCTATGGTGTGTGTATATATAGTGCAAGACTGCAAGAAATGGGAGGCTGAGTTATTAAACTCTAAATCTAATCCATAGCCTAATTTAAGGTGGTGTATTGCGTTGCAGAATATACTTGATGATTGGACCTATATGAGTGTGGAGTGGGGCCGCTCCTATAAAATTTATGAAAAAAAAGAAAAAAATTCTAGAGCACTCATGAAAATCAGGCGCGCGCATGGCCTATTAGCGCAAAACAACGATAAACAACAAAGTGTGTGCGGGTATAATATGATAGATAAGACACTAAATTTACAAAAACATTCTTGGTTCATAGAAGTTTTGAACTTCACCAATTGTTCTGTAAGTTTAATCTTATTTTGTCTAGGTCTGGTTCATAGTCCAATAGACACCAAATTCGACCCATTATGCTAATTTGTGAAAACCCAGCAAATTATTTTATTATTTCATAATTTTCTTTTTGAGATATGTGGGGGATTGATAGAAAAATATTTTTGATATCTCAAAAAGAAATATTTCAAAACTATGTCTAGATTAATTTTCTTACTATTATATTAATGAGTCATTATTATATTAATTATTTTAAATATATTTGTAACAACTAATTTGATAAGTTTGAATTCAATCTTTGACTAACAAAATCTGACAATTGAATGATAATAACTTACACGTTACTTTTGGTGCATCAGTTATGTATAGCCTTAACGTTTTAATTTTAATCTTAACGTTTCTTAGCCTTAATGTTTTGTTTGTTAACGTATATATGGTAATAAAGATTTTGAAAAGCCTTTATGGCTTGGAAGCTTTCTGGTCAGATAGTGGAGTTTTGTTTGACTATATATACTGCTTTGTTTTCATCTTTTAAAAGGAGTGAAAACTGAGTGAAAACTTTTCTTCCCTTTCTTTTGTGCTGGGTTTTCTTTTATACAATCTTTGTTGTTTCTGATCCTAGTTATACTAGAAGAGTTTGTTGAATTTTGGGGGATATGCCTAATAATATTCATCTCGGTGTGGACGAAATATTCTTAAGGACAGTATCTTTGACAGGCCTCAAGCTAAACCTTTTATTCTCCATAATCATCCAACTTTTCCAATAATTATTAGGTATAAGTGTCACGACCCGAAATTTCCACCTTCGGACTGTGATGGTGCCTAACATTTCACTTGCTAGGCAAGCCAACGTTAGAATAATATTAACCATTTCTAAATAATTTTTAAATTTATTAATAACAAAGAAATAAATGCGGAAGTAAGGTCTGAAATATAGTGAATAATCCATAAAATTAACGGTGTCTAAATACCATCCCAGAATTGGTGTCACAAATGCACGAGCTTCTATAATAATACAAATAAAGGTCTGAATAAAATAAAGCTGTCTGGAAATAAACACACAACTAAAGTAAAATAGACGGGGACTTCAGAACTGCGAACGCCTTGCAGTTATACCTCAAGTCTCCTCTGAGTAGCTGAAATCCGAGCAAGTCTATGGTACGCCGCTGGGACCAACTCCGAAATCTGCACAAGAAGTGCAGAGTGTAATATCAGTATAACTGATCCCATGTACTGGTAAGTGCTGAGCCTAACCTCGACGAAGTAGTGACGAGGCTAAGGCGGTTCTCTTACATTAACCTGTACGCAATATTCGTAGCAACAACAAATAATAGAAATAATCAGGTAACTCATTTATAAAAATTGAAGCCAATTCAGCAGTCATAACCAATTATCATTTCCATCAATTCTGTTGCATCGTGCAACCCGCTCTCACAATATATTCACATTCAATTCTGTTGCAGCGTGCAACCCGCTCTCCCAATATATTCATTTTAATCAAGTCTGTTTCGGTGTGCAACCCGATCTCCCATATATATATATATATATATATATATATATATATATATATATATATATATATATATATATATATATATATATCGACTTTTTCAATCAAGTATATATAGACTTTTAAATAAGTCTGTTTGCGTGCAATCCGATCCCCCAAATATTGACTTTTACCAATTCTTATAGAAGAAATTTTACCAATTAATGCAACAATTAATATAAAATTATAAAACAACAAGCATAGAATAATTATGATTTAATTATGAAACAAATAATGACAAACAACAAGCTATTATGGAAATCAGGTAGAAAATAGGCCGTTTAATATTTAATATTCTAAATATCAAATAACAATTAAGACACATAATTCAAATAGCATGTAACATTTACTGCAGGAATTCAAGAATTAATATTTGACAAAGAATAAGAGAGAAATAAGTATTATAATAATTAATGTATGATTTAAAATAATTTATGATTTTTTTAAAAAGTAATTATGCAAACAATTAATTTGACGACGTAGACGTATAGACATTCGTCACCTCGCCTATACGCCGTTCACATCGTTTCACATAACAAATAGTTTAAGGGTTCCATTCTCTCAAGTCAATGTTAACCACGACCCTTACCTCGCTTTGCAAATTCCAATCAATTACTCAATCACAACATTTCCTTTTAAATTAGTCTCCAAAAGCTTCAAATCTATTCACAAACAATTCGATATACTCAATACGAATCATAGGAATTAATTCTATATGAATTTACAAATTTTTCGGATAGAAATTCGAAATTCATTTAAATATTTGACAGTGGGACACACGTCTCAAATCTCGGAAAATTTACGAAATTTAAACACCCATTCTGAGACGATTCCAACCATATAAAAATTGTCCAATTTCGATATCAAATCGACCTTCAAATCTTAAATTTTCGTTTTTGAAAGATTTTATAAAAATCTGATTTTATTTCCATAAATTCACGGATTCATGATGTAAATGAGTATGGAATCATGAAATATAATCAATATAGGATAAGGAACACTTACCCCAATTTTTCCTGTAAAAATCGCCCAAAACTTCGCCTTAACCGAGCTCAAAACGAACAAAATGTGAAAATAATATCGGACTCTTCGATTTATACACTGTCCAGGCATTTTCGCACCTGCGGTGTCTGGGCTCACATTTGCGAGCTCGCATTTGCGAGAAAATCTCGCATCTGTGAAAAGGGGGCTGCCAGCGTATGTCCGCATCTGCGGAACTTAGGACCACATCTGCGGTCACGCTTTTGCGCAAAAAGGGCCGCACCTGCAAGACCCCCAGGCCAGCACAGTTCCGCTTCTGCGTGATATGGTGCGCATCTGCGGACACGCTTCTGCGAGAAGCTGTCCCCTTCTGCGATCGAAGCCTAGACACGCCTGGGCGCATCTGCGATGGGAAGCTCGCTTCTGCGAGCTCGCAGCTGCGGTCCAAAATCCGCAGGTGCGATTACACCAGAAGGCCAAATTTCAGATTTTTCCATAAGTCCAACTCTTGTTCCGATTTCGATTCGAATCATACTCGGGGTACTCGGGACCCCGTCCGAATATACCAACAAGTCCCGTAACATAATACGGACTTACTCGGGGTCTAAAATCACGTCAAATAATATTGAAATTACTATTCACACCCCGATTCGAACTTTTAAGTTTTAAACTTTCCAATTTGCAAATCTCATGCCAAAATATATTAAATGAATTCAGAATGACTTCAAATTTGGCACACAAATCATAAATGACATAACAAAGCTACTCAAATTTCCAGAATCGGATTCCGGCTCGGATATCAAAAAGTCAATCCCGTGGTCAAACTTAGAAATCTTTAGCCTTTAAATTACTAGTTTCCGTTAAATAGTCATAACTTGAGTTAGGGACCTCCAAATTAAATTTCGGGCATACGCCCAAGTCCCAAATCATGATACGGACCTACCGAAATTGTCAAAATACTGATCCGGGTTTGTTTGCTCAAATTGTTGATCAAAGTCAACTCAGTTGAGTTTTAAGGCTCAATTTCACGGACTGCGCACGTAAGTCGAGAAATGATAATTAGTGCTTTTCGAGGTCTTAGAATACAGAATTACTTATTAAATTTAAAGATGATATTATGGGTCATCATATTCCCCACCTCTAAAATAAACATTCGTCCTCGAACCGAGTTAGAAAAAGTACGTGAGCTGGAGAAAAGGTGTGGATATTTACTCAACATGTCCGACTTGGACTCCCAGGTAGATGGCTCTACCAGCTGACCTCTCCATTGCAGTCGAACTGAAGGATAACTCTTATACCTTAACTGTCGTACCTGCTGGGCTAGAATAGCCACCGGCTCCTCCTCGTAAGTCAAATCTTTCTCCAATTGGATTGAGCTGAAATCTAACACATGGGATGGATCACCATGATATTTTCGGAGCATAGACACATGGAACACCGGATGAACCGCTGATAAACTAGGTGGTAATGCAAGCTTGTAGGCTACTTCACCCACCCAATCAAGAGTTTTAAAGGGTCCAATATACCTAGGGTTCAACTTGCCCTTCTTTCCAAACCTCATTACACCTTTCATAGGTGAAACCCGGAGTAATATTCTTTCTCCAACCATGAATGCAATATCACGAACTTTACGGTCGGCATAACTCTTTTGCCTAGACTGAGCTGCGCGAAGTCGATCTTGAATAATCTTGACCTTATCCAAGGCATCCTGTACCAAATCGGTACCCAACAATCGAGCCTCTCCCGGTTCAAACCAACCAACTGGCGATCGGCATCGCCTGTCGTATAATGCCTCATATGGAGTAATCCGAATGCTCGACTGGTAGCTATTATTATAAGCAAACTCCGCAAGTGGCAAGAAATGATCCCAAGAACTTCAAAAGTCTATAACACAAGTGCAGAGCATATCTTTCAATATTTGAATAGTGCGCTCTGACTGTCCGTTTGTCTGTGGATTAAATGCTGTACTCAACTCCACCCGCGTGCCTAACTCACGTTGTACAACCCTCCAGAAATGTGAGGTAAACTGCGTACCTCGATCTGAAATAATAGACACGGGCACACTGGAATGAAATGTGCTGACTTGGTCAACCTGTCCACAATGACCCAAACTGCGTCAAATTTTCTCTGAGTCCGTGGGAGCCCAACAACAAAATCCATAGTGATACGCTCCCACTTCCACTCAGAAATTTCTAACTTCTGAAGCAAACCACCAGGTCTCTGATGCTCGTACTTAACTTGCTGACAATTCAGACACCGAGCTACATCTGCAACTATATCCTTTTTCATTCTCCTCCACCAATAATGTTACCACAAATCTTGATACATTTTGGCGGTACCTGGATGAATAGAATATCTAGAACTGTGTGCCTCTTCAAGAATTAATTCACGAAGCCTGTCAACATTAGGTACAAAAATACGACCCTGCATTCGCAACACTCTATCTTCCCCCACAGCAACCTGTTTGGCATTACCGTGCCGCACCGTGTCCTTAAGGACAAGTAAATGAGGATCATCACACTGCCTCTCTCTGATGCGCTCATATAAAGAAGACCGAGCGACTGTGCAAGCTAGAACCCGACTGGGTTCTAAAACATCTAACCTCACGAACTGATTTGCTAAAGTCTGAACATCCGCAGCTAATGGCCTCTCACCTACCGGAATATACGCAAGACTGCCCATACTCACAGCCTTTCTACTCAAAGCATCGGCCACCACATTGGCCTTTCCGGGGTGATACAAAATGGTGATATCATAGTCTTTCAACAACTCCAACCATCTTCTCTGCCTCAAATTAAGATCTTTTTATTTGAACAAATACTGAAGGCTACGATGATCAGTAAATACCTCACACGAGACACCGCAGAGGTAATGCCTCCAAATCTTCAGCGCATGAACAATGGCTGCCAATTCTAAGTCATGAACATGATAATTCTTCTCGTGAACTTTCAACTGCCGTGATGCATATGCAATCGCCCTGCCATCTTGCATTAATACTACACCAAGCCCAATGTGAGATGCGTCACAATATACCGTATATGATCCTGAATCTGTGGGTAATACCAATACTGGCGTCGTAGTCAAAGCAGTCTTAAGCTTCTGAAAGCTCAACTCACACTCGTCTGACCATATGAACGGGACACCTTTCTCGGTTAGTCTGGTCAGTGGGCTGCCAGCGTATGTTCGCATTTGCGGAACTTAGGACCGCATCTGCGGTCACGCTTTTGCGCAAAAAGGGTCGCACCTGCAAGACCCCCCAGCCAGCCCAGTTCCTCTTCTGCGTGATATGGTGCGCATCTGCGGACACGCTTCTGCGAGAAGCTGTCCGCTTCTGCGATCGAAGCCTAGACACGCCTAGGCGCATCTGCGATGGGAAGCTCTCTTCTGCGAGCTCGCACCTACGGTCCAAAATCCGCAGGTGCGATTACACCAGAAGGCCAAATTTCAGATTTTTCCATAAGTCCAACTCTTGTTCCGATTTCGATTCGAATCACACTCGAGGTACTCAAGACCCCGTTCGAATATACCAACAAGTCCCGTAACATAATACGGACTTACTCGGGGCCTAAAATTACGTCAAATAATATCGAAATTACTATTCACACCCCGATTCGAACTTCTAAGTTTTAAACTTTCCAATTTGCAAATCTCGTGCCAAAATATATTAAATGAATTCGGAATGACTTTAAATTTGGCACACAAGTCATAAATGACATAACAGAGCTATTCAAATTTCCAGAATCAGATTTCAGCTCCGATATCAAAAATTCAACCCCGTGGTCAAACTTGGAAATCTTTAGCCTTTAAATTACTATTTTCCGTTAAATGGTCATAACTTGAGTTAGGGACCTCCAAATCAAATTTCGGGCATATGCCCAAGTCCCAAATCATGATACGGACCTACCAGAACTATCAAAATACTGATTCGGATTCGTTTGCTCAAAATATTGACCAAAGTCAACTCAGTTGAGTTTTAAGGCTCTATTTCACATTTTAATCCATTTTTCACATAAAAACTTTTCGGAAAATTGTACGGACTGCGCACGCAAGTCGAGGAATGATAATTAGTACTTTTCGAGGTCTTAGAACACAGAATTACTTATTATATTTAAAGATGACATTTTGGATCATCACAATAATTGCTTTGCTCCTTTAGAAATATTGATTGTACGGTATTTTCTGTTTTTTTATAGTTGCAAGAAATCAATAGATATGTGTTGCCGTCGTTTTCTTCCAGTAACTCACAACTGTGTCATTTGAAAGGCTCAGATTTTTGTGCAATTGCAGTGTGGGGTACAGTATTAATCCACAAGAAAAATAATACTTGAATAAATGATTATTTTCCAGTTATTAATCACCTTTTATTATTTTCTGTTCGCTCCGTTAGAAATAATGATAATCTTTTATTTTTTAATACATGCAAGACATCAATACTAGGATATTATATTTGGCACAAAACTAGCCACAAGGGATGAAATTCTAGAGTAAGTTGCAATAGAATTGACAAATTTAATTCATGCACTTATAACTTATGCCGTTAAAAAATCTCATTATCCATGCATTTTGTTGGTGTGCATTTGTTGTCATATTTTCTTTTTTGCGTTTAAATATGGGCAATATCAATTTTCTATTCAAATAATCAAAAAACAAACACCATGGTATTTGAAAATAGAATAGTTCTACTTGGGGGTAGCCATTTGGTTCACGGATAAGTTATAATAGCTCGATAGTTATAAGATTAATTGTAATACGGTCAGGAGTGGTATATTTTGTGTTTCACCAATTGGTTCTTTCTTCTTTTAATTTTTGGGTCAAGCTCATATTTTTGCAACTTAATTATGGTTATAATTACTGGGATATGACATTGTTGATACTATTTTTAAAACTTAAGTCGATTAACCTTTTACTTTTCTTTCTCATACGAAAATTAATTTTCTCTTTTCATTTCGACAAGAGAGAACTACTTCAATTTATTCTATTGAGAATAAGGTTGCACCCAACTTTATTTTTAAACATTTTAAGAATGCAAAAACCTACTACTCTACTAAGATTGTCTCTTTTTTTTTTTTATTATTGAATTTAAACATATCCAAAATAGAATATTATTCTCTATTTCAAACTAGCTAAATACAACTACGTATAAATACATATTAATTATTTTATTAATAATGAATATTATTATTTTGACAATATTTAAACATAAAATGGAGAGATGAGGTACGTATACCCATTACGTCTCATACAGTTACTAATAAATGTCATTCTTATCTTATTTATACAACCTTTAATTAGGAAGGGAAGGTTAAATGGCTTTAAGTCATACATTTTTCTCTCTATAACCAGTGGTGCAACATCTTCTCTTCCTGTGTCTTTGTTCATCTACACTTGCTTGAAATTTCTAAATAACCAAATCAGCAAATTCATTAAAATTGTAGAAGTATACATTAGAACACACATTTTGTATGGTAGAAACTATTAAAGAAGCGTATAAGCGATACCTTCACAAAGTCGATTAAAGAGGTCGGCTATTTCAGCATTATTGTCAAGCCAATGCTCAAAATATCCACTTTAATTAAGCGAGGTAAGTAACATCCTCTGACAAAATTGATCATCTCGATGAAGTTAAATATTATTTTTGGTTATTAAATTAGTTCATAGAATTAAATTTTGCCTGTATTTAAATTAAAATTTTATCTCAATAAAATCATAAAATTAGGAAAATTTACTCATTATTATTACAACCGCCGCGAAGCGCAGACAAATTTATCAGTGGGAAAACTAAAAAACCTATTACAAAGCCCTGCAATTATAAATAAATTCAATAAGTCATGCCCTAGAAATTTTCGAAGGACAGGGATGGAGAAGATAGAAGAATACCTGAGAGAGAAAGGTACACCGAAGGCCAAAATGCTATACTATTAGCTCGCCCTATATTTTATTGGTTTAGTGAGTTATTGTGCGATAATTGCACTAAATTGTGTTGTTTTATGTATAGGAATATCGAAATAAATCATCGAATAAAAGTTGCACAAAAAGAGGACAAAAACGCAAGAAAAGAGCCAAAAGCATCAAGTACCCAAACTGTGCTATAGACCAGGCTTCGTGAGATCTATAGCCAGGATGACCGCACTACAGACCAGACTTCGCGAGGTCTATAGCATGGTAATTAAAAGTCACGGGTTAAAAGACCCAAACCCTGATTTGGACCGGGGGATTGACAAAAATACTCCCCAAACGAGTTATTCTAGGGTTTGATATGATTTTGGAGGAGAAAAAGGCTGCAAAGCACTGTGGAGCAAGAATCAAACAAGTTTTCCCTTCCTTTATCTTTTTACTTTGTAGTTTAATGTCTTTGAACATTATGTTAATTGTTGTTGTATTCATGAGTAGCTAAAATCTTTCATCTAAGGTGTGATGGAACCTATTGGAGGATGATTTTCTACTACATTTAATATAGATTTGCTTTTGATTTTTCTCTACTTGTTCAACTACATTTTTATTGTTGTTAATTGAAGAGCTCTCAATTAACTGGGCCTATTTAGTGTGTATATTGCTCGAGAGAGAGTACACATTTATGTAGTTGTTGAACAACACCACTCCTAACGTAGTTGAGAGATCGATACAGAGGGTTTAAAGACGAGATTAGAGATAACGAAGCCTTGGTGCGATCGTAGTGAGAGGTGACTTAGTGCCAGCTAGCGTAGTTTGAGAGAATACGTCTAGTAAATTGTAATAGTTGCTCGAGAGAGAGCTACGACACTCAAAGTACTCACGATAGGTAGAGAATATTTAGGCGAATTTATAGAAAATATTGCGGGAAAGATTCCGACAATAGGGGAAATCATAACCTTAGACTTTTTCAAATCTTGTCTACAACATTTGCTTTGTTAGTTATAAATTACTGCATTTTTAATTACTTTGCTCTTAGTTAGTAAACATTCAAATCATTATATAATATTTTTGAAAGTTGATTACTTGAATTCGTGCAAAACTATTGGTTGTAATTAGTAGGTTATTTTTCCGTGGGATACTCCGAACTTGTAAACCGGATTATATTTGTAATGACCGCTAGACCTCTTAGGATGCATAGTTGGGCGTGATCAAATTTTGGCGACGTTGCCGTTGAAGTAACGCTGTTATTAATTACAGTTAGAAAGATTGCTAGAATTCTTAGTTTGGTCCAAACTTGTGAATATTTGTGTAATTATTTTCTTATCTTTGTTTATCTTCTTAATTGTTTTCTTATTTATTTTCTTAGTTTTAAAAAATGGCATCGTATAATGAAAATTGGTCGGATGGTAGGTGTGCATACTTTGATGACCCTTGTCCTTATTGCAGAGGACTACACTCGTGGCAAAATGGTTTGAATTATCCCGGGGGAGGATTGTACGCACAATCTCAAACCCATAAGTGGAGTATATGTGATAAGTGCGGTGGTCAAAATAGTTATTGGACTAATTGTGCTTATATGTCCTTCCCTTCCTCGAATCCCCGCTATGATAATTCTACTTTTTGTGATGATAATTATAGGGATATGGAAGTGGAAGAAATTGAGCATGGTCAAAATGGAGAGTTCAAACTCATGATGGAATGCCTACTTGAAGGAGGAAACAAAGAGCAAAAGGCCTTGGAGGAGCTTTTGAAAAATAGTCTCCAAAATAATTTGGCGCTTGAAAGGTTAAACTTACAAATGAGATAAATGCTTGAAGAGTTAGAGGTCCAAAAAGCCTTGGAAGTGGATGATAGCCAAGAACCTGCCTTAGAGGTTGAAGCCAAAAATCTTTCTCTGGCACTTGATCAAAACCTTGAAGAACTCTCAAATGCTCAAAATGAAAGGATGAGGCTCATGTTGGAGGCCATTCTTGAAAATGAGGAGAAGCACAACTTGGCACTCGAGGACTTGAAACAAGTACTAACTCAAAATGATGAGAATATCCGCACCTTGGAAGATCAAATAAAAATATTGGTTGAGGCTCATTATACCCACCAACTTGAGAGTGTGGAAAAAGTTAAAGAAAAGTCCAACTTCGAGGAAGAAAGTGAGCTTTATTTTGAGGAATCAATAATTGAATATCTGCTAACCGACTCCATGATTGTTGGTGATGCCAAGAAAAAATTAGAATTAGAGTCAACCGGTTTAGTTGAAAAGATGGTTGAAAATGACTCTAGTTCTGGGGAAAAAGAGGATGTCAAAATCCGGAAAAGGTTGCAAGTGGGGAGGCAATTATCTCATTCCAAGCATTTTTCAACTTTGGACTTGTATGGTGTGGGAATCGAACCATGTGAATCCATGTGGGAGTGCAAAGAATAAAGACAAGAGCCATACATCTTGCAATTTAAAAATTCAAGAACGCACGATAACATGCCTCAAAAGAAAGCCAAGAAATGCGAAATGAGAAAATTAAAGTTTGGCTTGATCATCTACTTACCATCCCTACCTCGTAGTCACAAGCTTGATTCCAAGTTAAGTGCTCAATTCATATCTTCTAAGTGGAGAGAAAAGTGATAAAGTTGATTCACGTCGTGACGCGACGTTAAATCAGGCGCTAGTTGGGAGGCAACCCAATTTGTAGTTTATTTTAGCTTAACTAGAATTTTCTCTTCGTGTTTAGTAACTAACAAGTTTTAGTTAAGTCTTGGTGTTTGAACAGGTAATGGAGCACGTTGGAAAGTCATTGTGCTTGGAGTCGGGCACAACACGGAATAAAAATCACATGAGTACTCTACAGACATCGTTGCGTACCTCGTGTTGCCCAGCCTAATTGTCACGACCCAAAATTTCTCACCGACGAAACCGTAATGGCGCCTAACATTTCACTTGCCAGACAAGCCAACGTTAGAGAATCATTAAACCATTTTCTTATTTCGATTCAGTAAATATCAATAATTAACTCAAATGAAAAATAATATGTGCGAAATATCATAAAATTGTATTAATTACTACTACCCGGATCTGGAGTCACAATTCACGAGCATTCTAGAATTTACTACAAGTAATAGTCTGAAAGAAATACAACTGTCTGAATGAAAGAAAACAGTAGGACATAAAAAGATAGACAGGGACTTCAAGGTCTGTGAACGCCGACAGATCTACCTTGAGTCTCCGGACAACGAACCAATAGCAAATCTCGATCAACCTGAGCCGGTATCAAAATCTGCACAGAAAGTGCAGAGTGCAGCATCAGTACAATCGACCCCATGTACTGGTAAGTGTCAAGCCTAACCTCGACGAAGTAGTGACGAGGATAAGGCAAGGCACCTAAAATCAACCTGTACAATTTAGCAGTGTATACGCAAATAACAGGAATGAAGAACTAAACAGGAAATGTCGGGAGGGGAGACATACTGAGGGGAATACAAGATAAAGAACTACAACAGAATGATCACCGGAGTAGCCAATATACCATGAATCAACAGGAATAGTGAATACAGTAAAAAAAAATGCACGGCATCACCCTTCGTGATTTTACTCTCAATCTCACCATAAAATTAATAGAAACGGTACGGCATCACCCTTCGTGCTTTTACTCCCATATCATGGCACGACATCACCCTTCGTGCATTAACACTCATAAAATGACACGGCATCATCCTTCGTGTATTAACACTCACAATATGGCACGACATCACCCTTCATCCATTAATACTCACAATATGGCACGGCATCACCTTTCGTGCATTAACACTCTCCCTTACCATAATGCAATGCATAAATAACAACCCGGAGATAGAATAACAAGTACAAACCTTACTTCAACATTTGGTTCCATAATGTCAATCCCAACTTTGAAATAAAAACTCAATTATCACTAGAAAATTCCATAAACATGATAAGAACGATAATTTGAACAACACTAGTATAACACGTAACAATTTGGCATAGGTATGAGACAATATCAGAAAAAAATAGAGAAACATGGAAAAATAGGTAAATTGGCGGCGCATAGGTACTCGTCACCTCACATATACGCCGCTCACATGAATTTCACTTAGCAAATAATCTAAGGTTCCTAATTCCCTCAAGTCAGGGTTAGACACAACACTTACCTCGCTCCGAAGGCCACTTAATTCTCAATCACAGCTTTTCCTTTGGAATTCACCTCCAAACCACTCGTATCTATTCAAAAATGACTCAATAATATCAAATATTGCTAAAGGAATCAATTATATTGCATAAATTAAATTTTCCAATTTTTCCTCCAAAAAGTCAAAAAATCGACGCCGGCCCCGCTTGGTCAAAACCCGAGGTTCGGACAAAATCCTTTTACCCATTCACCCCCGAGCCCGAATATGTAATTAGTTTTGGAATCCGACCTCAAAATTGAGGTCTAAATCCCCAAATTTTCGAAATCCCTAGTTTCTACCCTAACCCCTAATTCTACCATGAAACTCTAGATTTTTAGGTTGAATTCTAGTAAAATGAAGTAAAAGATTGAAAGAAACGAGTTAAGGAACACTTACCTATGATTTGGGAAAGAAAATGTCTTTGAAAAATCGCCCTAGGCCTCCTACCCTTTTGAAAACAAGAAGAAAAATGGCTGGAGTCCGAAATAAATGCTCACTGCCCAGTGACCTTCGCACCTGCGGTGCTTTGGTTGCACCTGCGCATCCGCATGTGCGGACGGAATATGCACTTCTGCGGAGAAGGACTGGGCCAACTGGGGCCGCACCTACGGACAGGGTTTTGCTCTTGCGGAAAAAATAAAGTCCAGGCCTGGGTCGCATCTGCGGGGCTTTCGCTCGCACCTGTGACTAAAGGCTCGCAGGTGCGGGCACACCAGATTTGGCGCACCAGCAGCCTTGTTTAGGTTTGAACTCAACTCGCGCATCGCCCGAATGGCACCCGAGCCTTCGGAGCTCCAAACCAAACATGCACACAAGTCTAAAAATATCATACGGACCTGCTCGTGTGATCAAATCGCCAAAATAACACCTAGAACTCTAAATTTAGCACCAAATCAAATGAAATTCTCAAGAACACTTTAAAATTTCTATTTCCTCAACTAGACGTCCGAATCACGTCAAATCAACTCCGTTTCTCACCAAATTTCACAAATATGTCTTAAATATTATAATGAACCTGTACCGGGCTCCGAAACCATAATACAGACCCGATACTAACGATGCCAATATCAATCAATTCTTAAAAATAAATAATTTTCAAACTTTTAATTTTCATCAAAAATTCATAACTCAAGCTAGGGACCTCCGAATTCGATTCCGGGCATACGCCCAGGTCCCATAATTCGATACGGACCTATCGGGATCGTTAAAATAGGAATCCGGACCCGTTTACCAAAAATGTTGACCGAAGTCAACTAAAATTAACTTTTAAGGCAAGAATTCTTATTTTCATTAGTTTTCAACATAAAAGTTTTTCGAAAACCTGCCCGGACTGCGCACGCAAATAGAGGAGGGTAAAAATGAGATTTTTAAGGCTTAAGAGCACAGATTCGAGTTCTAAAACATAAGATGACCTTTTGGGTCATCACACTAATGCACAACGAATATGGCAGTAGAGTTCGCGTCGCCACCCCTCCACCTCGCGACAGACCTTGCGTCGCGAGGGATGAGGGATGTAGCGAGGCCCACCTCGCGGCAAACATCACGTCACCTTCTCTCACTCTCGATGTATAGCTCGCGACGCTAGGTAAGTTTGACGTTTAATTTCTTTTCTTTTGTTTTCTTCTAACTTCTTTCTATTAAAACACCATAGAAACACACACACTCCTTAGTTAAAAGATAACACTGCTATCCTATTGTTCCCTCTCCCTCACACACAAGCACCATTGATGACATTCATTCATCCACTCATTCTCTCAATAGCAACATCAATTGAAGAGCAAATCCCCCTCCGAAGCATATAATGTATGTTTTTAACTCTTTTCTTTGTCAAAAATTCGAATTGAGTTAAGTAATGCAATTCCACAACTTTTGGGTATATCTTCATAGCAACAATATGCTTGCTCGCCCTAATCCCATAAACCCCATAGGATTGGTATTGTTGTTGTGTACAAAGGTGATAACATGAAATCCCCAAGCAGATTTGGGGAGGGTGAGGCAATCCTTCCCTACAACCACTTTGACAATACTAATGCATGCTAAGTGTTTGTCTAAATGCCTCAAAGGCATTCTTTGCCCAAATGGAGTTCTAGTTTCCGGGATTGTAATACTAGTTCTATATTGCCTTGCACCACTCCAAATTGCAAGTTTAGGTGGGCTCACCGATAGTTATATGCATCGCAATTGTAGTAAACATCATTTTTGCCATTGCTTGATTCTCATGCTAAAATAAAGATGTGAAGTCCGAGTAGCCTCAAAACGGTTGAACATCATGTCATGTACTCGTAAGTGTGGGGTCGCAAGACCGTGTTTTAAATTGATTCATATTCTCTATGACTGAGGAACGTTCACTTATGCAGGTATGAATATGCCTCCTAAGAAAGACGATGGTAAAGGCAAGGGCAAAGCTACTGCTCCTACTAAGGCCGGCCACTACGGAGGAAAGGGCCATTTTGGAGGAGCATTTTCCGCTTAATGCCCATGCCCAATAAATGGTTGGGCTTGGTGCTAGCCAAAGACTCCCAAAGGATATCAACACACCAGAGTGTTCCGAGGCCGATCCAGAGAAGTCCGACGAGGAGGATGATGATGATGCAGATGAGGGAGCAGAGGATGATGATTGGACAACTGCAGATGGAGCCTTCGAAAATAAGGGCGAGGACGATGACTGATTAAGGATTTTTTCCTACCCCCTTACCTGTTTTTGTTTATTTTTGGAATGTATATATGCATTGGGGACAATGCATGAACTAAGTGTAGGGTGGGAGATATTCTCTGTCATTTGTAAATATTAGATAAACTAATTAGTTCGTGTGTTTAACTTTTTTATTTTACTTTTTAGCTTCGTAATTACCCTTATAAAAAAATATTAAAAAAATAAAAAAAATGGCTGGACTTTTCCCGACGATGGATCTCTTAGGCAGTTTTCTTGAGGGACTAAAATCTATATATATATATATATATATATATATATATTTGTTTTTTCAAAAAAAAATTATTTTAGATAGTAATAATCCCTCGTGGTTTTTCTTTGTGCCACGGTTCTTTTCCACGGGATATAGTTGAAGCGGGTAGTAATTTTTGTTTTGTCTTTAGATTGGAATAAGATTTAGGGAATAAAAGAATGAAAAATGAGAATTGCTAGGTGCCTTTGACTAGATTGATAGTAGCATATTTAGGCTCTAGCATGTGGAGTACCTTCCCTATGGTTTGAAAATCTTATGATGCCTTGTTGAGTAATAACATGTTTATTGACGCCTATATCTCGTTTTCTTGGCTTGTGTCACTTTGTGCTTGATGCTTAATATTTTGTGGCTTTGTGAATACTTGCAATTGTTTGAGAATAGGAATGGAACCGTCCTTGGTGAATCATATGCCATGTGTGGTGAGAAATTGTATAGTCCGTGCCATTGCATTAGAGTCTAGAACTTGTCCGGATGTGAGTTGAAGCGAAATTTTAGGTTTTGCTCAGTTTGAAAAATAATTTTAGGCTTTCTTTGATCTCTTTGAACTTAATGCCTACCACAAATAAAATTTATCCCTAGTCAACCCTTTGAGCCTATAGACTTTTATTTGGCAACCACATTATAGGCCTATACCCATTTATTTTTAATTATCATTATTTTGATCCTTGTACCTCGTAAAGCACTTTAATTGTGAAGTGAGCGCTAGAAGAAGTAAGTACTAAGTGTGGGGTGGCTTTCGAGTGAAACCAATGAAAGAAAGAAAGGTGCACTTATTTTGTAAATTAATACACCACTAGCTGAAACTTAAAAAAAATAAAAAATTAGTAATCTTGTTCTTGCTAGTAGGTATGAATTAAGATATTGCTTAAATAAAAATAAAATACTTTGGGGATGATATTGTTTGTGAAAATGCAGTTGGGTTGAAAACAAAAATACGCTTCAAGTTAATTATGTGATGTGTTAAAGTGTTTAGGAGGGTTAGTCACTATTCCTAAATTTATCATACCCGTCTTTAAGCCAACATTACAACTATAAAAAGTTCTAAGTGATTTTAGACCGAGCGAGCTTATATTAGTAGAGGTCTACATAATGGTCAAGCCTATGGTACTTTATGCATGCATGTGACTTCTTTGTGAGAGTCAGGGATTTCTTTGAAATATGAGAATCCTTAAAATATATTTGAGCATTTGATTCAAATATGTGGATTCAACTTTGTTACACCCCATGTTTTCATACATGGAAGTACGCCATAAGTAAATTGATATAAGACCGGAAATGAGATGTTACGTCCTGCATTTTCGTACGTTGAAGTTTTGTCGTAAGTTAATCAATGTAAGCTCAGGAATGAGATTATTTTGAGGTTATAAGCATTATGCTATTTCAAATAAGGGATAAGTAAATTCGTGAAGTTGAGAGGGTAAGCAAATCGAAGAAAATAAATTTCGTCGATGTTTGATATTTTGGGATAAAATACGACCCGAGCTAAAATACCCGGTATTTATGGACTAGTACCATACAAGGTACCACATGGCCATGATAGTAAGATATACAAAGTGTGTTAAAAGTGAGTAGTATTTTAAGTAATTTGAGATAATTCTTAATTATGTGGATATTTGGTTACTTATTGGTTAATGGGAGATTAACAAGTTAATTAAGAAAATTATAGATAAGCTTAATTAAGCTATTGGATAAGATTATTAAGCCAAGAACGTGGCAGTAAGGAGTTCAGTCATTGTGACTCATTGGTCTTGACAAATAGGTGGCATGTGTAGGAAATGTTTTGGATTAAATAAACCCCAATAGTGGGGCTCACAAGTCTTTAAGGTAAGAGATTTCTTATATCTTGTAATTGAGCACTTATGTTGCTTCAGCAAACTGTTTTACGTGATTTCATACAAATCCTTTACAAAGTGAGAGAGATCTACGTGATTTTGCTTCAGCAATATTTTTCATTCTCAAACACACATCAGACGTGAGGTTTGAAGATTAGCAAAGTGACTTTGTTACAAATTGTTACCAATTTCGTGGAAATTCCTACAAAACATTAGCAACGTAATTTTGATTCTTCAACCAATTCCTACACCAAATAATTCCAACAAGAATTATTAGCACATTAGCAACGTGAGATTTTGCGATTCTATTGGAGTACGGTGCAACCTTTTCCAGGAATATCATACGAATTTTTTCCCTACTCCAGGTATGTTAAGGCTATCCCTTCTTTCTTTTGGCATGATCAATACGACACAAACGAAACGAGCAAATGCATAATTTCCATAAAAGACTCTATTCATAAAAATATTAGAGATGCCTATACTCTTGATTCTCCATGTGAATTATTATTATATCTTCTGTTCATGGGTCTCAGAAAAATACGTATTTGATAAAGTTTATCCGAAAGGCATATTGATTTTTATGGTATTCTGAGAAAATCTTATTAACGTATTTCTTATGCATTTCATGCATTTATACATATACATTGACCCAAGATCAGATGGCGTTATATACGCGTATATTATATATATATATATATATATATATATATATATATATATATATATATATATATATATATATGTGGAAAAGGTTACGGCGTTATATACGCACCACCACCTGATCAACTGGTATACGTTGATGATTTTTCCTACAGTGGCCGAGATGATATGATGGGAAGCCCTTAGAGGACTGATGATGTTATGAAATATGTACCTATGCACGACATGACATTCATACGCATATGCATGACACTATGAGTATTTCATGATTTACAGAGTTATCCAGACTTACAGGTTGAGTCATTTACTCTATATTTCTTCCAGGTCTGTTATGTACTTATTTATGTGCCTTACATACTCGGTATATTATTCGTACTGACGTCCCTTTTACCTGGGGACGCTGTGTTTCATGCCCGCATGTCCTGATAAACAGGTCGAGAGTCCTTCAAGTAGGCTATCAGCTCAGCGAAAGGTGTTGGTGCGCTCTATTTGCTCCGGAGTTGCTTATGTGGTCGGTAGGATTAGGACATGTACTGATTAGTATGGCAGGGCCCTGTCCCGACCTTCATAACATTTATGTACTCTTAGAGGCTTGTAGACATATATCATATACGTGAAAGATTGTACGGCCTTGTCGGCCTATGTTTTGAGTTTATAAATGATCATGTTGGTCTATTAGGATCGTATGTCACGTGTATATGATGATGTAACAAGAAAGATACGTTACGTTGGTACTAAGTTGAGTAAGGTACTGGGTTCCCATCGCGGCCCATCGGTCTGGGTCGTGACAAAAGTGGTATCAGAGCAGTTCTGTCCTAGGGAGTCTACAAGCCGTGTCTAGTAGAGTCTTGTTTATGGGTGTGTCGTGCACCACACTTATAAGCAGGAGGCTACAGGGCATTTAGGACTGTCACTCTTTCTTCTTATACTAGATCGTGTGGTAGAGCTCAGTTGTAAGAACTCAATTTCCTAAACTCTATCTTATTCATAATACGACGATGCCTACATCTAGAAAGACGGTTGGTAATAGATTGCATATGGCTGTGAAAGAGTTGTGTCAGAGGAACTCGATTTTGCATGATGCTTATGATGAGTAAATGTAAGGTCTTCAGTAGATCATGTGTGTACTAAGACGTGTAAGCCTCTCGATAAAGAGCATTAAGGAAAAGAATGTCTTGTTGAAGTTTTTAAAAGAAAGGGATAGGCAGAAATATTAGCAGGGAAATAAGAAGAGAGATAAGGAAGCATTATGAGTAAGATGTGATACATGGATGAGAAACGGTAGATCAAAAGATGACAGTATTACAGAATCTATAGTCAAGTGAAGGAAGAGACGAGAGGTGACCGGCCTTGAGACAACAAAAGAGTATAGGCCATAAAGTCATATCCTAACTTCAAAAAATAAGTTTGTGACTCTGACGCAACTACCGGAAGGAAAAGTTAGACCCTAGAATAATAGAAATCAGTATAGGCTGGTGAACAAGATAAACTAAACATAAATTAGAGACTGAGTGACTTGATAATAGTCAGCATCATGAGAATTCAATTTGCGTTCCGGTAATAATAGAATGGACAACAGAAGACGATTCATGAGAAATTCAGAAAATGGTCATTCAGGAAGACGCTTCCCTAAAGCAAGCAATATGAGAAAAGTTAAGCTTAAGGGATTGTATGTGCCAGTTGCACTAAGTGTCACCATTGTGAGTAAGGGAATTTGTTATCCTTGGTACAGAAGGATTGCCGCAAGGCGAGTAAGGGTCATTGATGTTGTGAAACGATGCCAAAGATGAAGAGGTGAAACATCTATAGGTAGATCGTCGTAGCGCTAAATATTAGTACTTCCCCAAAGAGGGAAATGTGGAGTTAGGTGGCATTAAGTCAGAATTAAGTAGTTCTAGTAATTATGGAATGGTAGAGGAAGAATGCGATAAAATAAAAAAGGGACGAGATTGCACTTATTCAAAGCCTACAGATATGCTACGATTCCAGAACATTATGCAAACACGACGTCAAGGAAAGGAAGTAAGGGTCCCTGGCCAAGATGTTATTGATAGATGAGGTATCAGTGCGAGATGTAAGTTAAGACAAAGGAAATAACCCAAGAAAGATTACGCGGAATATTGATATGAGAATGGGCCAACGAGTAGTCAGTAATTGATTTAGGAAAAGCCTAGTTATGGCTAAACAGGGGGTTACAGACGAGGTAGCAGATCGTGTAAGATAAACATAGTAAAACCCAATATGGTGAATCCAGTCTCGCAGATATGACATCGTGATCCTTGAGAAATATTCAGATAGGAGTTGGGGTAGTTAAAGGTATCATATGAGTGTTACGGAGATAAAAGAGAGTTCCACTGGGAAGTCAGTCATAATATCAAGTTCAGAAGCAACTCTACAAGCACAAGGGGGTGGAAGTAAGTAACTACAGATAATTATAGGCAAGGAAGGACATCAAAAGGTCCGTCAAGTATACAATGTAATAAGCTCACAACTTTACAAGAGTCAGAGAATCCTCCCTAAATACTACAATGAAAGACTAGCTGAGAAAGTAAGGAAGGAAGCTTTAACCTAAGCTGGGTGACCTAAGGAGGAAATGGTCTTATAACAACAGTCTCATAATAACATTGTATGCACTCCATAAGAAAATGGCACCTACTGTGGATAATGAACGGGAAGTAAAATCAGAAGTAATATTCAAGATCATATGAGTTGTATGGAATTCCAATATGCATGGGCACCAAGATAAGCTAAGTATGCACGCAAAAAAGGGGGGCAGAAAGACCAGGAAAAGTAATTGCTCACATTTGAAGAAAGCTGAGATGGAACAAAAAGAATTATTCGATTCATGATCCAAAGTTAGTTACGTTATGAACGCACTTGAGAGTTTGGAGTTTTATACATGCAACATATACAGCAGTAGAAGATTCCGGTATAAGTTAAAAGAAAGAATTAAGTGCAGGTCATAGACGAAGGATTGAATTATTAAAGGATTGTATCATGGATATTCCTCAGCTCCCATGAAAGACTAAACGTAATAACTAATACCATGAACCACAGACCGGGAGGTAGCTTAAGCCTACATAAAGGCTGATCAGAAGAAGGAGGAAACTAAAGAGTTATATCAACGAAGTAAATCAAGAATCTGATTATTGGACCCAGAAAATTATATAAATCGTGATTGAAAACATTATAGGATCACTCTTAATATCAGAGGTACCAGAGGGATAGTACAACAACCATATTCTATAACGGCCCTATGATAAAGCCGGTTAGAAAAGTACTAGCCTCATAAGAAGTGAGTACGAAACTCTCACCGGATTGTGTATATACCAGAGGTGCAAGTATTATAATAAAGCTTCAAGTTATGGACGTGAATTATACCTATGTGGAAGGGAGGTCATGAAAGAGATAGAAGATACGATGCGAGATTTTAAGGTAAGTAAGGTAAAGATGAACAATGTACAAGATACTCTAAGGCAGAAGATCGTGAATAGTCCATGCTTCAGATAGAAGGCTAGAAGCACTGGGATTCAATATCCAAGAATGATAGCAGCGTCGTCAGTGGCGTAACTTCCAGCTTATGGTTTCTAAGTATCGAGAGATCTAGTCAAGAGAGTAAAGAAGAGTTAGAGACGATGTGATGTCTCGCTTAATGTTCCAGAATAACATAAGGGAATCAATGGTGCAAGCAAGTTGAAGGAAGGTTGTGAATAGTATAAATAGATATGTAGAGGTCGCAAGTTAAAGTATAGTAAAGCGACAAGGTTTTATGACAGGAGTAAGGATGAGAAAGGGTGAGTAAGAAGGTGATGAGAATGGGTCAGTTATCGGGATTAAGCCCATGAAAACATGAGAGTCGATGGGTTCTCTAAGTTATAGAAGGCTCAATATAGCCTGAATGAACTCAAAAGAGTCTAGACTAGTAGCATTTAGAAGAGATGGAATGCTGCCCTGGTAGTGAAATGAAGGTGTAATTGTGACAGATAAAAGATAACGGTTGGCCCTTCGACTGAATAATGATTTGAAGAAAGGAAAAAGGGAGAAAGAGAAAAGATTTCGCGAACGGCACGAGATCAGAATACACCCATAAAGAAAATCACATCGAGATACTATGAAATACGATTACGAAAATCACTTCAAATATTCCTCGATGCAGCGTAAGCCCTAGTGGCAAGGTTTTACATAATAAGTTTCAAATCATCAGTGGTATATTGTAGATCAATATTGAGGCAAATCATAATGGATGGACAAAAGTCACAAAGTATAATCTAAGATTAGGTCGTCATTCTTAAGATGAACAGTAATGAGGAAGCATTAAAGGACTTAGATTTATACATATGGGATAAGCAACAAGAGTAAGCTGGAATTTGGTAGCAGACCTCCACAACGATAAATCGAAGTAAGAATTATGGTATAGTATGGCTTAAAGCTAATAACACCCAGAGGGACAGCTTGACATAGTTTTGTATATGTTCACAAAGGGAAGCCTAGAGATTGGCTAAAAGCTGGAGGAAAGAGAAGAGAAGAGTCGCATAGGCGCACATACAAAGTTAGAGTCGTAAAGGCTGCATGATAGAAGGTAGCAACAATTACGAAATTAGAAGGATTCTGACTACAAGTCGTGGTGTGAGAAAAAGGCTTAAAGGGGGGAATGCCTTGGCCTTTGGGGTTCATTCACAGAACAGTCGCCTAGATGGCAAGAGAAGTACTAAATTATTCGCAAGAGCTATGGGTTATGAGAATGATAAGTGCATCCGTCAACATTCGAGGATGAATGTTCCAAAGAGGGGAATGATGTTACACCCCATATTTTCATATGTGGAAGTACGCCATAAGTAAATTGATATAAGATCAGAAATGAGATATTATGCCCCGCATTTTCGTACGTTGAAGTTTTGTCCTAAGTTAATCAACGTAAGCTAGAGAATGGAATTATTTTAAGGTTATAAGAATTATGCTATTTCAAACAAGGGATAAGTAAATTCGTGAAGTTGAGAGGGTAAGCAAATCGAAGAAAATGACTTCCGTCGATGTTTGATATTTTGGGATAAAATATGGCTCGAGCTAAAATACCCGGTATTTATGGACTAGTACCATACAAGGTACCACATGGCCATGATAGTAAGATGTACAAAGTGTGTTAAAAGTGAGTAGTATTTTAAGTAATTTGAGATAATTCTTAATTATGTGGATATTTAGTTAATTATTAGTTAGTGAAAGATTAACAAGTTAATTAAAGAAATTGTAGATAAGCTTAATTAAGCTATTGGATAAGATTATTAAGCCAAGAACATGGCAGTAAGGAGTTAAGTCATTGTGACTCATTGGTCTTGATAAATAGGTGGCATGTGTAGGAAACGTTTTGGATTAAATAAACCCCAAAAGTGGGGCTCACAAGTCTTTAAGGTAAGAGATTTCTTATATCTTGTAATTGAGCACTTATGTTGCTTCAGCAAACTGTTTTACGTGATTTCATACAAATCCTTTACAAAGTGAGAGAGATCTACGTGATTTTGCTTTAGCAACATTTTTCATTCTCAAACACACATCAGATGTGAGGTTTGGAGATTAGCAAAGTGACTTTGTTACATATTGTTACCAATTTCGTGGAAATTCCTACAAAACATTAGCAACGTGATTTTGATTCTTCAACCAATTCTTACACCAAATAATTCCAACGAGAATTATTAGCACATTAACAATGTGAGATTTTGCGATTCTAAGGAACTACGGTGCAACCTTTTTCAGGAATATCATACAGATTGTTTTCCTACTCCAGATATGTTAAGGCTATCCCTTATTTCTTTTGGCATGATCAATACGACACAAATGAAACGAGCAAATGCACAATTTCCATAAATGTCTCTATTCATAGAAATATTAGAGATGTCTATATTCTTGATTCCCCATGTGAATTATTATTATATCTTCTGTTCATGGGTCTCAAAAAAATATATATTTGATAAAGTTTATCCGAAAGGCATATTAATTTTTATGGTATTCCGAGAAAATCTTATTAACGTATTTTTTTATGCATTTCATGCATTTATACATATACATTGACCCATGACCAGAAGGCATTATATACGTGTATATTATATGTATATGGGATTTGGGAAACGGTTACGGTATTATATACGCACTACCACCTGATCAGCTGGTATACGTTGATGATTTTGCCCACAGTGGACGAGATGATATGATGGGATGCCCTCAGAGGCCTAATGAAGTTATGAAATATGTACCTATGCACGACATGACATTCATACACATATACATGACACTATGAGTATTTCATGATTTACAGAGTTATCCAGACTTAAAGGTTGAGTCATTTACTCTATATTTCTTCTAGGTCTGTTATGTACTTATTTATGTGACTTACATACTCAGTACATTATTCGTACTGACATCTTTTTTGCCTGGGGATGCTGCGTTTCATGCCCGCAGGTCCTGATAAACAGGTCGAGAGTCCTCCAAGTAGGCTAACAGCTCAGTGAAAGGTGTTGGTGCGCTCCATTTGCTCCGGAGTTGCTTATGTGGTCGGTAGGATTAGTACATGTACTGATTAGTATGGCGGGGCTCTGTCCCGACCTTTATAACATTTATGTACTCTTAGAGGCTTGTAGATATATGTCGCGTATGTGAAAGATTGTACGGCCTTGTCGGCCTATGTTTTGAGTTTATAAATGATCATGTTGATCTATTAGGACCGTATGTCACATGTATATGATGATGTAACACGAAAGATACGTTACATTGGTACTCGGTTGAGCAAGGTACCGGGTGCCTGTCGCAGCCCATCGGTCTGGGTCGTGAAAAACTTACTCTCTTGTTCTTGTTGTGAGGGTACATGATTTCGCAAGGGATAGGTGACGTTATTAGATTTCTCTATGATGTAAATGTTCAAGCCATGAATACATTATGATATTTAGTCGGTTTGTGAGGTTAGGATTGTTATAAATATGTTGTTTTTTTGTTGAATAAAGATTTGAAGTATGGCATAAAGTAAGGGAAAGTTTGAAGGCATATGCTAAAGTTTAATTGTTGCTATCAACCATAGTCATAGGTATGGTGTGCTTCAGATGTACTAAAAGAGAATAGAAGTGCTCTAGGAATTGGTAGTTGACTCGAGGACGAGCAACGTTTAAGTGTGGGGTGGTGATGTTAGGCCAAAATGCTATACTTTTAGCACATTACTCGCACTATATTTTGTTGGTTTAGTGAGTTATTGTGCAATAATTGCGCTAAATTGTGTTGTTTTATGAGTAGGAACATCGGAATAAATCATCAAATGAAAGTTGCACAAAAAGAGGACAAAAAAGCAAGAAAAGAGCCAAAAGCATCAAGTACCCAAACTGTGCTACAGACCAAGCTTCGCGAGGTCTATAGCCAGGTTGACAGCGCCACAGACCATGCTTCACGAGGTCTATAGCTCGGTAATTAAAAGTCGCGGGTTAAAAGACCCAAACCCTGATTTGGACTGAGGGATTGATATAAATACTCCCCAAACGAGTTATTCTAGGGTTGGACATGATTTTGGAGGAGAAAAAGGCTGCAAAGCACTGTGGAGCAGGAATCAAACGAGTTTCCCTTCCTTTATCTCTTTACTTTGTAGTTTAATATCTTTGAACATTATGTTAATTGTTGTTGTATTCACGAGTAGCTAATTTTTACACAGTTGCTCCCTTTTTAAAGAATTTTCTCATAAATAATAGTATTTTCTGTTTATTCCAAAAATAGCAAACTTTTTTAACATTTTAGCAGATCTATTTTGAATTTAAATTTGAAAGTTTGACCAATTCTATTAGGCCCCTAAAAAATCTCCCGAATTTAAAAATAATCTTTCCTTTTTCTTTCCTATTTTCATACGTTATGTACTTGTAACGACTCGGCCGGTCGTTTCGAGAGTTATAGCCCCATTTTCCCTATTTCTACTTCTTTTTATGTTATTCAGCTATATTATATTATATCGGGTTAGTTGGTTCGGGACCGGAGTGGTTTCAGAGTGAATTGAGACACTTAGTCTCTTAAGTAAAAACTTAAGTTGGAAAAGTCAATCGGATATTGACCTATGTGTAAACGATCTCGGATTTGAATTCTGATGGTTCTGTTAGCTCCGTTAGGTTATTTTGGACTTAGGAGTGCATCCGGAATATGATTTGGAGGTCCGTGGTAGAATTAGACTTGAATTGGCGAAATTGGAAATTTGGCGATTTCGGTCGGTAGTGAAAAATTTGATATCGGGGTCAGAATAGAATTCTGGAAGTTGGAGTAGGTCTGTAGTGTCATTTGTGACGTGTGTGCAAAATTTGAGATCATTCGGACGTGGTTTGGTTGGTTTCGGCATCGGTTGCCGAATTTAGAAATTTAGAAGTTCTTAGGCTTGAATCCGAGGGTAATTTGGTGTTTGGATGTTGTTTTGAGTGATTTGAAGGTTCGACTAAGTTTGTATGTTGATATATGACTTGTTGGTATTTTTGGTTGAGGTCCCAAGGGCCTCGGGGTGATTCCGGATGGTTAACGGATTTGTCAAAATTGGAATTTGCAGCTGGAGCTGTTGCTTCTTCTATTTCCGCACCTGCGGAAGGAAGAGTCGCAGTGCGAGGCCGCTGGTGCACATGGGGAATGTGCAGGTGCGGACAACGCTGGGCTAGGCAGGATGCGCATGTGCGAGTTGGAGGTCGCATCTGCGAGCCCGCAGGTGCGAAACCTGGGGCACAGATGCAGAAAGGGGAAAGTTGGGCAGGCTGCGTAGAAGTGAAGGAAACGCACAGGTGCGACGGATATGCCACAGATGCGGAGTTCGGGCGGGTAAGTGAGTTGCGCGGGTACGGCTCCTTGGACCGCAGGTGCGGTCGCACGGGTGTGAGAAAAGGGGCCGCAGGTGCGATATGCCTGGGTAGAAGGTATATAGGAACACTTTGCGATTTTTTGGGCATTCTTCACAATTTCTATTTGGATTTGGAGCTTTTTGGAGAGTTTTGAAGAGGGAATCAAGGGGGCTTTCATTGAGATTTGGAGCATTTGGGTATGGATTGGTTATCTCCATGTCATACTATTCTTGATTGTCACGCTAAGACGGTGACGTTGACTATGCCGGGATTTTTGAGGGTTGAGTGGAGCGGTTCTGTAGATTATGTACCAAGTAGGATGATTTCATATTTGAAGGCTCAACGCATAGTTGAGAAGGGTTGCCTATCTTATTTGGCTTTTGTGAGGGATGTTAGTATAGAGACTCCTGTCATTGATTCTATTCCGGTGGTACGTGATTTTCCAGATGTGTTTCCTGCAGACCTGCCGGGCATGCCGCCTGATAGGGATATTGATTTTGGTATTGATTTTGTCCCGGGCACTCAGCGCATTTATATTCCACCGTATCGTATGGCACCGGCGGAGTTGAAGGAATTGAAAGAACAACTTCAGGAACTCCTTGATAAGGGATTTATTCGACCTAGTGTGTCACCTTAGGGTGCACCGGTTCTATTTGTGAAAAAGAAGGATGGTTCCATGAGAATGTGTATTGATTACAGGCAGTTGAATAAGGTCACAGTCAAGAACAAGTATCCTTTGCCTTGTATTGATGATTTATTCGACCAGCTTCAGGGAGCGAGGGTGTTCTCCAAGATTGATTTGAGGTCCAGTTATCATCAGCTGAAGATTCAGGATTCAGATATTCTTAAGACAGCTTTCAACACCCGATATGGCCACTATGAGTTCTTCGTGATGTCTTTTGGGCTGACCAATGCCCCAGCAACGTTCATGCATTTGATGAACAGTGTATTCCAGCCCTATTTGGAATCATTCGTCATTGTATTCATTGATGACACCTTGGTGTACTCTAGTAGCCAGGAGGAGCACGCTCAACATTTGAGGATTGTACTATAGAGATTGAGGGAGGAGAAGCTTTAGGCAAAGTTCTCTAAGTGTGAGTTTTGGCTCAGTTCAGTAGCATTCTTGGGGCACGTGGTGTCCAGTGAGGATATTCAGGTGGATCCGAAGAAGATAGAGGCGGTGCAGAGTTGGCCTAGATCGTCCTCAACCACGGAGATTAGGAGCTTTCTTGGTTTGGCGGGTTACAACCGTCGCTTTGTGGAGGGATTTTCATCTATTGCATCGCCCTTGACCAAATTGACCCAAAAGGGTGCTCCATTAAAGTGATCGGATGAGTGTGAGGAGAGCTTTCAGAAGCTCAAGACTGCTTTGACCACAGCTCCAGTGTTAGTTCTGCCATCTGCTTCAGGTTCTTACACCGTGTATTGTGATGCCTCGAGGATAGGCATTGGTTGTATTTTTATGCAGGTTGGTAGGGTGATTGCCTATGCCTCACCCCAGTTGAAGACCCATGAGAAGAACTATCCTGTCCATGATCTTGAGTTAGCAGCCATTGTTCACGCCTTAAAGATTTGGCGTCATTATTTGTATGAGGTTCATTGTGAGATCTATACTGATCACCGGAGTCTGCAATATCTGTTCAAGCAGAAGGATCTTAATTTGCATCAGCAGAGATGGTTGGAGCTTCTTAAGGACTATGATCTCACTATCCTATACCATCTGGGGAAGGCTAATGTTGTGGCCGATGCTTTGAGTCGCCGGGCAAAGAGGTTGGGGAGTTTAGCATATCTTCCAGCAGCAGAGAGACCTTTGGCATTGGATGTTCAGGCCTTAGCGGGCCAGCTTGTCAGATTAGATATTTCAGAGCCTAGTCGGGTATTAGCTTGTGTGGTCTCCAGGTCTTCTCTTTATGACCGTATCAGGGAGCGTCAGTATGATGACCCCCACTTGCTCATTCTTCAGGATAGGGTTCAGAGAGGTGATGCTCGGGATGTGACTATTGGTGATGACGATGTGCTGAGAATGCAGGGCCGGATATGTGTGCCAAATGTAGATGGGCTTCGAGAGTTGATTCTTGAGGAGGCCCATAGCTCGCGGTATTCCATCCATCCGGGTGCCGCGAAGATGTACCAGGATTTGAGGCAGCACTATTGGTGGAGGCAGATGAAGAAGGATATAGTTGGGTTTGTGGCTCGGTGTCTCAACTGTCAGCAGGTTAAGTATGAGCATCAGAGAATGGGTGGCTTGCTTCAGAGATTCGATATCCTAGAGTGGAAGTGGGAGCGGATCACCATGGACTTTGTAGTTGGGCTCCCACGGACTTCGAGCAAGTTCGATGCTATTTGGGTTATTGTGGATTGGCTGACCAAGTCCACGCACTTCATTCCAGTTGGTACTACTTACTCTTCAGAGTGGTTGGCTGAGATTTACATCCGAGAGATCGTTTGCCTACATGGTGTCCCAGTTTTCATCATTTCAGATAGGGGTACTCAGTTCACATCACAGTTTTGGAGGGCCGTGCAGTGAGAGTTGGGTACTCAGGTTGAGTTGAGCACAACCTTTCACCCTCAGACGGATGGGCAGTCCGAGCACACTATTCAGATATTGGAGGACATGTTACGTGCTTGTGTCATTGACTTTGGGGGTTCATGGGACCAGTTTTTGCCACTCGCGGAGTTTGCATATAACAATAGTTATCAATCGAGTATTCAGATAGCTCCGTACGAGGCTTTGTATGGGAGGAGGTGTAGATCGACAGTTGGATGGTTTGAGCAGGGTGAGGCTAGACTCTTAGGTACAGACTTGGTTCAGGACGCATTAGATAAGGTGAAATTGATTCAGGAGCGGCTTTGCACGTCGCAGTCTAGGCAGAAGAGCTACGTGGATAGGAAGGTCCGTGATGTGTCTTTTATGGTTGGGGAGAAGGTTTTGCTGAAGGTATCACCCATAAAGGGTGTTATGAGGTTTAGGAAGAGGGGCAAGTTGAGCCCCCGGTTCATTGGGCCTTTTGAGGTGCTTCAGAGAATAGGGGAGGTGGCATATAAGCTTGCCTTGCCACCCAGCTTCTCGAGTGTACATCCAGTGTTTCATGTTTTCATGCTCCGGGAGTATATTGGAGATCCGTCCCATGTTTTGGAATTCATCACGGTTCAGTTGGAGGGTGATATGACTTATGATGTGGAGCCGGTGGTTATTTTGGATCGGCAGATTCGAAGGTTGAGGTCAAAGGATATAGCTTCAGTGAAGGTGCAATGGAGAGGTCAGCCTGTGGAGGAGGCCACCTAGGAGACTAAGCGGGAGATGCGAAGCAGATATCCATGCCTATTCGAGACTCCAGGTATGTTTCTAGACTCGTTTGAGAATGAACGAATGTTTAAGAGGGGGATGATGTAACGACCCGGCCGGTCGTTTCGAGAGTTATAGCCCCGTTTTCCCCATTTCTACTTCTTTTTGTGTTATTCAGCTATATTATGTTATATCGGGTTAGTTGGTTCGGTACCGGAGCGGTTTCAGAGTGAATTGAGACACTTAGTCTCTTAAGTAGAAGCTTAAGCTGGAAAAGTCAACCGGATGTTGACCTATGTGTAAACGATCTCGGATTTGAATTTTGATGGTTCCGTTAGCTCTGTTAGGTGATTTTGGACTTAGATGTGTGTCCGAAATGTGATTTGGAGGTCCGTAATAAAATTAGGCTTGAATTGGCAAAATTAGAAATTTGGCGATTTTGGTCGGCAGTAGAAAATTTGATATCGGGGTCGGAATGGAATTTCGAAAGTTGGAGTATGTTCGTAGTGTCATTTGTGACGTTTGTGCAAAATATGAGGTCATTCGGACGTGGTTTGGTTGGTTTTGGCATCGGTTGCTGAATTTGGAAATTTAGAAGTTCTTAGGCTTGAATCCGAGGGTAATTTGGTGTTTGGATGTTGTTTTGAGTGATTCGAAGGTTCGACTAAGTTTGTATGTTGATATATGAATTGTTGGTATTTTTGGTTGAGGTCTCGAGGGCCTCGGGGTGATTCCAGGTGGGTAACGGATTTGTCGAAGTTGGAAATTGCAGCTGGAGCTGCTGCTTCTGCTATTTCCGCTCCTGCGGAAGGAAGAGTCACAGGTACGAGGCCGCTGGTGCGCGTGGAGAGTGCGGAGGTGCGGACAACGCTGGGCTAGGCAGGATGCGCATGTGCGAGTTGGAGGTTGCATCTGCGAGCCCGAAGGTGCGAAACCTGGGGCGCAGATGCAGAAAGGGGAATACTGGGCAGGCTTCAAAGAAGCGGAAGAAACGCGTACGTGCGCCTTCGCAGGTGCGACGGATGTGCCGTAGATGCGGAGTTCGGGCACGTAAGTGAGTTGCGCAGGTGCGGCTCCTTGGACCGCAGGTGCGGTTGCGCAGGTGCGAGAAAAAGGGCCGCAGGTGCGAGAAGCCTGGGCAGAAGGTATATAGGAACACTTCGCGAATTTATGGGCATTCTTCACAATTTCTATTTGGATTTAGAGCTTTTTGGAGAGTTTTGAAGAGGGAATCAAGGGGGTTTTCATTGAGATTTGGAGCATTTGGAGGCCGAGTCCAGAGGCAAGAGCATTGCGGGGTAGAGATTTGACCGGTTTGAGGTAAGTAACGATTGTAAATCTAGTCCTGAGGGTATGAAACCCTAGATTTTGTATCATTCTACTATTTTTAGTGACGCACATGCTAGGTGACGGGCGTGTGGGCGTGCACTGTTAGGGATTTGTGACTTGGTCCGTCCCGTAGCAACTGTAAAGTTGCATACTTTGTTGAAACTATATGATACTTATATGTTTTAGAAAGAATTTCTGTAAATTGGGCGGAATGCCATGTTTGAAGCCTTGCGCCAGTACTGTTTGGACCCTTAGGGGCTTTTTCTTACTAGCCTCTCATTGTTTTTGATTAAAAATTTATACTTAGTCATGTTTGTACTTGTTTACCGCATAACTCAGTTTTATGACTCTATTTTGATGCATATAAATATTTTGGGCCGAATGCCCCGTTTTACTTAAATGCCCGAGTGGCATGAGAGGTTTATGACTGAGTGAGGCCGAGTGCCTGATTTGTGAGGATATTTATGGGATCGGGATGCACGCCGCAGCATGTTGATATCGGCTGAGGGCCTGATTGTGAGGATAGGTGTGGATCGGGGTTGCCCGCTTGCAGCATACTTTTTTATTATAGCCCGTGAGTTGTCCGTGCAGATTATAGCGCTTGGGCTGAATGAGCCCCTCCGGAGTCTGTACACACCCCCAGTGAGCGCAGGTACCTACTGAGTACGAGTGCCGAGTCCCGAGTGCTGAGTGACTGGGAGGTATGAGTGATTGTGAGGTATGCCCGAGTGGCAAGAGTGATTGTGAGGTATGCCCGAGTGGCACAAGTGACTGTGAGGTTTGCCCGAGGGGCTGTTTATGATTTCATCATTTTTGCTCACCTTTGCATTGAGCCTTTGTTTGAAAAACTGTTGGAAAAATATCTTTAAATGATTTTTACTAGAATCGGGTTTAAACAAGATGATTTGATTCAAACGCTGATTTTTAAAGCATGTTGTATTTTACTGAGATTTCATGATATGAACCTTATATGCTATATTGCTCGTCACTACTTCTCAGTATTTATTTATTGTTGTTACTTACTGAGTTGGCATACTCACGTTACTCCCTGCACCTTATGTGCAGATTCAGGTGTAGCTGGACACGGTAGCGGTTATTGAGTGTTCTAGTTGCAGATTTTTCTTGGAGATAGCAAGGTAGTTATTTGGCGATCGCAGCCCCTGCTCTTCTCCCTCTTATCTTCCTCTAGTTGTATTTAGCTATTTTTCAGGCTGAGTTAGCCTTGATATTGTTAGACAGATTGTAGTAGATGCTCATGACTAGTGACGCCCCGATGTTGGGCTTTTTCTTTCGCACTTTTATTTTGATTTGAACTCCTTTATGAAGATTTTTATGTTAAATAACATTGAAATTATCTTTGAAATTAAAATATCGATTTGTTTTGGAAATGAGTCGGGTTGTCTAGTTCCACGATAGGCGCCATCACGATAGGGATTAGTTTGGGTCGTGACAGTACTTCTTTCTTTATACTTTACCCATCTCTATGCTCTTTACTTTGTCATGGAGGCTCTTGGAAGATCTTTCCTTCTCTTTTTTTTCTTTCAACTTGGCTAGAAGGGCTTGAAGCACGTTAAAGAGGAACTAATATGATAAAATATAAAATTAATATACTAGAACACCACTGTTAGTTATATATAATACGGTGTAGAATATCACTGTAATTTATACACTGTAAAATACAATCATTATATTATGTATATAAATATTTATAACGTGTATATATATATATATGTATTCATAAATTGTTTCAGCCATTGTATGTATAAAATGTGTATTAATATTAATAATAGTGGATACTTAACTTTATATATATATATATATATATATATATATATATATATATATATATATATATATATTCATATATAACATTTACTATTCATCATGTATTCAATAATTATAAAACACAATGTATTATTAAAATTAATATATTATAAGTATAACAATTAGAGTTAAAAGCAGTTAATGAGAGCAGGTAATGCATTAATTAAGGGAGAGAAAGTTGTGGCAATGATTATTTCAGCATTGTAGGGTTGTGTTAGAAATATAGTTAGTTAACTGCCATATTTGTTAATTACTTATTAGTGCTATGACTCTGTAAAATTTTCTTAAATATTGGCTAAATATGTTTTTCCCCCAAACTCTATCATCTAAGGTTTGATGAAACCTATTGGAAGATGATTTTGTACTATATTTAATATAGATTTGCCTTTGATTTTTTTCTACTTGGTCAAGTACATTTTCATTGTTGTAAATTGAGGTTTTGACCAATATTGTCCCTTATCTTTAAGGGTAGGTCTATTTTGGTCCCTCAAATATAATCCTGAGCATATTTAGTCTCTTAAGTATGCTAAAGTGGAGCATCTTTAGTCTCACTGACATAGGTTTTGACCAATATTGTCCCTTATCTTTGAGGGTAGGTCTATTTTGGTACCTCAAATATAGCCCTGAGCATATTTTGTCCCTTAAGTATGCTAAAGTGGAGCACCTTTAGTTTCACTGATACAATGTGTTCAAAAACTAACGGTGTTACCCAACTCTGATTCATAAAGCAAACCTTCTGCTCTGAAGCAAAAGTTGCCTCTTTTTTTATTGGATAACGCAAATTATCACTTTAATTTCTCATTTTTAGATAATGTCTTCTAAAATTTCGACCTTGAAAATATCTTCTTTTGTGCTAGTTTTCAATGAGTAAATGACACTGTATAGTCGCTGTAAAAATAATAGCCGAAAAAATGTATAAAATTTGTATATATATATATATATATATATATATATATATATATATATATATATATATATATATATATATCTTTTTTTTTTTTTTTTTAATGTTAATATATAAAAAATATACCAACTTTATATACTTTTTCCGCTACCATATGTAAATAGCTTTTGGTACTGGCTAAAAATGATAATACAACCTGGTTATTCATTTGCTTCAATAATATGCCTAGAAGTGATCCTGCCAGCTCTATTTTTTCAAATTTTAACTTTTCTTTTTGGAAAAATCAATCGAAATTTTTAAATGTATATATATACACAAAACAATTTACAAATTTTATATATTTTTTCGGCTATTATTTTAACAGCAGCTATACAGTGTCATTTTCTCATTGAAAACTGGCACAGAATGGGATATTTTCAAGATCAAAATTTTAGAAGACATTATCTAAAAATGAGGAATTAAAGTGATAATTTGCGTTATCCAATAAAATGAGAGGAAACATTTTGCTTCAGAGCAGAAGATTTGCTTCATGAATCAGAGTTGTGTAACACCGTTAGTTTTTGAATATATTATGTCAGTGAAACTAAAGATGCTCCACTTTAGCATACTTAATGGACTAAATATGCTCATGGGTTATATTTGAGGGACCAAAATAGACCTACCCTCAAAGATAAGGGACAATATTGGTCAAAACCTCGTTGTTAATTGAAGAAATCTCAATTAACTGGGCCTATTTAGTGTGTATATTGCTCGAGAGAGAGTACACATTTAGGTAGTTGTTGAACAACATCACTCCTAACGTAGTTGAGAGATCGACACAGAATGTTTAAAGGCGAGATTAGAGATAACGAAGTCTTGGTGCGATCGTCGTGAGCGGTGACTTTGTGCCAGCTAGCGTAAGTGAGATTACTCTACCACTCTATAAATGGAGGCTCGATAAGTGTTTTTACTTCATCAAATTCTTAGTTCGAGAGAATACGTTTAATAAATTATAATAGTTGCTCGAAAGAGAGTTACGACACTCAAAGTACTCACGATCAATAGAGAATATTTAGGCGAATTTATAGGAAACGTAGAGGGAAAGATTCTGACAATAGGGAAAATCATAACCTTAGACTTTTCTAAATCTTGTCTATAACATTTGCTTTGTTAGTTATAAATTACTGCATTTTTAATTACTTTGCTCTTAGTTAGTAAACATTCAAATCGTTATATAACATTTCTAAAAGTTGATTACTTGAATTCGTGCAAAATTATTGGTTGTAATTAGTAGGTTATTTTTGTGTGAGATTCGACTCCGAACTTATATATCGGATTATATTTGCAACGACCGCTAGACCTCTTGGTAGACATAGTTGGGTGTGATAATACACTAATCTCTCTCGCGTTGAAAACCTTCCCAAAATCGATCGCTGTTGAAAGTGACTTCTGATCAAACTTCAGAAAGTCGGCAACCAAAAAAAACTGAAGTCCCCACTTTTTTTATTTTAGTCCATAAATAGGTAGTTTCCCTTTTAATAAATCGTAAAAAAGTTAACGGAGCGCGATGACGGCGTTATGGCCCAGTTAACCACTGGTCGTCTGATCAGCGACCTGCCTGTATTTAATTAACGGAGGGAACTGGAGGCGTTTAGGCCCGGTTAACTACAGCTCTCAGACCCGTGTTTAATTAAAATTTATGACCATTTGTGTACTTAAGTTTGTTTAAATATCCATTTTGGGCGTGGACTCAAATTTTAGACCGCTTTTTCAACTTCCTAAAAAAGTCCCTTTTCACATGTACCTTGTTCCTTTGTACTTTGGGAAAAATTCAAGAATACTTATTAGCGGGCGTTTGAACATAAGAATTGTAAAATTTCGAAAAACAGTAAAAACAAAATCAAGTAAAAATGATATTTAAAAATTAGAATTGTGTTCTGATATGAATATAATTTTGGATTGTTTTTAAATTTTTATTAGTGATCTGAATGAAAATTTTGAAAAGCAGATTTTTGGAGTTTTTCAAATTTTTGAAAAAATCCAAAATTTATCTTCAAGTGAAAATTGAAACTTTTATGGCCAAACACTAATTTTGAAAAAAAATAAAAAATATTTTATGGCCAAACGGGCTCTTATAGGAAGAAATATTAGTCTGATACACCCGTTAAAAATCTATCTTATTAATTAATTATAATAACTACCTATTTAAGCTTAAAGAGGCTGAAAGCAGCACTCAAATCTAAACGATCAAACCTGGCCCTAACACAACTACATATTAAAGCTGAAACATGCTCAAAGCAGCTACATTTTAGACAAAGCCATAATAGATCGACCTATTGAAGCTGAAAGAAAATATTTGCAATAAATTTTAATTATATCCACCCGAATCCTAAGTCACTTATATATTTTTCAAAATTCTGAAAGTCATCCAGCTAATTCTATATTTCACAAAAGTCACTTATATTTTTTTATCACTTAAAAGTCACACAACTTTACCTTTATAACTTAAAAGTTATTCTGGTTCAAAACCTACAAAATATTCTACAAAAAATATGACATGGCATTAAATTTAATTTAAAAAGCTAATAATAATGCCATATAAGCTTAAATAGATCATATCTAAGTTAGACTCATTTCTTTCTCAACCCAATTTAACCTATAACCAAAATGAGTTATTAGTATTTTGACCATCAGATTTTGTGGTTGATTTGCAGAAAAAGAAGTCTAGAAAATTTAAGAAAAATTAGGTCTTTTGATTTTATCTTTGGGTTTTGGTTGTACATTTACGGTCGATGACACAATATGTTGTCTCTTTCTTTTGTCCAAACTATTGCTATAAGTATTTTTCCGTAAAACGGTAAACTTAAATTTATACGTAGTTTCTAGACAAATAAATTAATTTGATCCTGAAATAATAAAATAAACGAAGAATTATGCAATACTTAGCCTTAGGATGTAGACGAAACAACAGAAGCAACAGTTCCGGGAACAAGATTTCCGGGTACAACAACAACAAAATCAAAAAGTAAAAAGATAGAATGGTATTAAGCTTTGTATAGAATGTAGCGTAAGTTTGCCAGAAAATTCGCGTCTCTTATAATGATAACTGAGCTCACTATTTATAGCTATGTCTAGGGAAGGAGATCCTAGGATCGTGCCATTCTTTAATGTCAATTACGAGGGATATTGATGAAGATGTAACGGTGAACATAAATGCCAAATTCCTTATAACGGGTAACTGTTCTTAATGCCATGGAATATTCTCTATTAAATGCTACCGGGCGAAGAGCATTTATCACATTTTTATGAGCGTTATTCTTTCTGGTAACAAACGAAACAGTTGCCTTTGGTCTTTGGCCATCCCCCCATCTTGGGTTCTACGTGTCCCTTTTTTGGACGGCCATGTGTCATAGCATATTTTACCCTATACAGATAGTCCCCCTGCTTTTTGGTGACCTAACATTGTGTTACTGGAAAGTTGGTAGAAATCTGAAGGCTTATGCCGATTGATTAGACACACGTCTCTCCGCATTTAATGTCCCAAACATACGTCATCCCATGATTCAGCACAACTTTTGCCGATTATCGAGACAATCTTGGCCATGAATTTAGCCGCCAAAACTTTTACTTACACGTATCAACCTTCTCCCTTATACTTCATAATTTTTCAAGCTTCCCTTATCTAACTTGCATCTTGCTCTTCATCTTTTCTCTAATTCTCTTCAAACAAAAAACCTCCTTCTTCTTCCATACAATGGCTTCTTCCTCAAAGCATACCGGTTTTCAAAGAGCAAGAACAAGATCGAGGACTCTGCTCCTCCAACAGTAGGCTCCATCATTCCTAGAAGTCTTATTACCATAAAAGACTTTGAAGAAAAATTCCCTACTACTAACTCTAGTACATGGGTCGTCAAAAGGTATTCTTCTTCCATACATCCTTCTAGCATTCCTATTGTGAAGGAAGATTGCCGCTGCTACGACTTGGATATTATTGCTCCTGATCTATAGCAGCGAGTCACCCTACCCAAGGAGGGTTTTACATATTTTTACACGTATCCCTTTACTTTGGGTGCATTCTCTTTGAGCGGAGATCTTGACTCCGTGATTGCGAAGTTTTGCCTCCGCTACCAAGTGTGTTTGGTACAAGTAAGTCCTTCTAGTTCTGGTTCCGAGTTCTCGAGAACTGAAGAAGAATCGGAGGATGATGATGCTGAAGGCCAAATTGGTGAAAATGTTGAGCCATCGGTGGGTTCGTCTACTTCTCCCCGGGGCACGGACACTTCTCTTCCTCCTAGTTCCGGAGATACTGTAGTTTAGCCTTTCTTTTCTTTTTTCAATTCTTGTACCTGTGTCATTTTGACATATTTTTTGTAAATAAAAACATCTTTTTCTCAAGTATTGTTTGAGTCTTCCTTTCGTTTGAATATTCATGCAAGTCTTTAATCTTTGCATTTTTTTCCTTTTGCTTAAGAATTTTGCACAAGATTTTCTGTCTTGCGTCTTATTATGTGAAGCCTTGTGTGTATTTTCCCCGAAAGTATTTTTGGCTCCGGGCATCAGCCCTTTTTCGTGAGGGCTTTGATAAGTATTTGTGAAAGTTTACTTTTTGCATCCTTTCGTATACCGCTTCGGGTGTATCTTTCCCGAAGGCATTTTGATTTCGGGCATAAATATTTTCGGAACCAACCCTTTAACATGATGGTTTTTATAAGATAGGACCCTCTTACGTTTACGGTGCTCTTGAAGAGGACGTCTCCTGTTCATTACGACACTAGCATTTGAAGTACTTGTTTAACTTTCAAATGACAAAGTTAAGTCATCGTTCAGACAAGAAACAAGATAGAAACAAAAGGATTTCATTTCATTTCATTCCTTCTATTTTCAAAAATTACATAAGCATTTGCTATGCTGAAAAGAAATTTCTTTATCGGTGGCTAACTCGTACAACTTGTTTCTATGGAGCTGGCCGCACAGTCCATGGTCCCGATGATACAATTATATTTTCGGTTTTTCATTTCCCGGTCGACGTGGCAGTCATTGTTGTCGTATCCTCATATCATTCGCCACTCAGTGTTCGAATGCGAAGAGTGTGAAATAGAACACTGGAAGTCTTGTATCTTCGAATATTCTACTAATGCATTGCTAGATAATCCATAAGATGGTAACACACTTTACTTCCCCTTAGGAATTTATGCTATCGAGCGAAGGACTATCTAATAACCCTCTAGTGGTTTGTGCTCGTGAACAATCGGGTAACCTTTGCTCAATAGCAAACTTAACTTCCCGGTGGAAATTTTCTTTAAAGCAAAAGATTATCTAACCATCCCCGAGTAGATCTTTGCTTGTGTGCCTTGTTATTAAAGGTCTTATTATTGCTGTCTTCGTAGTATGCTTTCTGTTGCTGCCTCATTAAAAACCTTGCCAGAAAAATTCAATTGGGACAAAAACTGAACGAAGGGAAAAAGAGTGCTGCATATACTTTCTGATCGGATAATGTTCATCAGCAATAATATCTTTTGAGGTGTGCCACATTCCAATTGTTGGACAACTTTTCTCCTTATTGGTTTTCCAACCCGTATGAACCTTTCCCGGTGATAGCTGAAACCTGGTAGGGGCCTTCCCACGTTGGACCTAGCTTCCCCGAGTTGAGCTCCCGGGTGTTTTGAGTTATTTTCTTAGGATGAAGTCTCCTACTTTGAAGTAACGGAGGTTGGCTCTTCGATTATAATACCGCTCCATTCTTTGCTTTTGAGCTACCATTCTTATATGCACCAAGTCCCTGCGTTCATCGAGCAGTTCCAAGTTGACTAACATTGCTTCGTTGTTCGATTCTTCATCTGCCTGGAAATATCTTAAGGTGGGTTCCCCTACTTCTGCCAGGATTAAAGCTTATGCACCGTACACGAGGGAAAAATGGGTTTGCCCTGTGCTCAACTTGGCCATATTTCGGTATGCCCATAGAACTCCGGGTAATTCCTCAGGCCAGTTACCCTTAGTTGCTTCCAACCATTTCTTGAAGTTTTGAATAATCACTTTGTTCGTTGACTCCTTTTGACCGTTTGTTCTCGGATGATAGGGTGAAGATGTGATCCTCTTTAAAAGAAATCTTACCTATCCAGGAACCGGTGGCATTGGTCCGACGATGTCCATCCCCCATTTCATGAATGGCCATGGGGACAGAACCGAATGTAAGGGTTCTGCCTGTTGATTCACCAGTGGTGCGTAGCGTTGGCACTTATCACATTTTCATGCGAAGTCTTTGGCGTCTTGTTCCATGCGGAGCCAATAATATCCTGCCCTTACCAACTTCAGCACTAAGGAATTTGCGCCCGAGTGGTTGCCGCATATATCTTCGTGAACCTCTCTCATGACATAGTTAGCTTCGGATGTCTCTAAGCATCGGGCCAGCGGGCCTTGAAAAGATTTTCTATTCAATTGGCCTCTCTTGAAGCTATATCGCTCTACTTTGGCGCGCAGCGCCCGGGATACTTTGTGTTCTTCAGGTAGCCTCCCGTGTTTGAGGTAATCGATGATTTCATTTCTCCAGTCCCACACCAAATTAGTCTAATTTACCTCATAGTAACCATTTGTATCCAGGACTGAGTTCATTAGTTATAGTACCGTCCCGGACTCCGATCCCTTTATTTTCGTCGATGATCATAGATTTGCCAATGCGTCTACTTCTGCGTTATCTTCCCTTAGGATAGGAGTAATTGACCACTCCCAGAATCGCGCCAACAGATCCTGAATCTTTACCACGTATTTTTGCATGCGCTCCTCCTTGTTCTCGAAAATCCCGTATACTTGATTTACCACCAGCTGTGAGTCACATTTGATTTCGATGACCTCGGAGTCAAGTCCCCGGGCCAATTTGAACCCTACAATCAAAGCTTCATACTCTGCTTCATTGTTAGTTAAAGGGACCGTTCTGATGGCTTGCCTTAGGGTTCCCCCGAAGGCGTGACTAAAATTATACCGAGCCCGGAGCCTTTTATATTGGAAGCCTCGTCCGTAAATAAGGTCCAAACCCCTGATGTCGATTCCAACCCCATTACTGCCTCTTTGGTCGCTAGAGGAAATAATCCCGGACTGAAATCAGCCACAAAGTCAGCCAAGACTTGTGACTTAATTGCAGCCCTTGGTTTATATTCTATGTCAAATTCACTCATTTCGATGGCCCATTTGGCCAATCTACCCGAGAGCTCGGGTTTATGGAGAATGTTCCGCAAAGGGAAAGTAGTCACCACGGCTATCGAGTGGCATTGGAAGTAGGGCCTCATCTTTCGAGCGGCGACTACGAGAGCTAAGGCCAATTTCTCCAAATGTGGGTAGCGAGTTTCTGCTCCCATTAAAATTTTACTAACATAATAAATTAGAGATTGTGTACCTCGTTCTCTCGGACTAAAATCGCACTTACCACAACTTTCGAGACTGCGAGATAAACTAGCAACGTTTCACCTTCTTTTGATTTTGAAAGCAATGGAGGGAATGAGAAGTACTTCCTTAAATCCCTCAAAGCCTGCTGGCACTCCAGGGTCCATTCGAAATTATTTTTCTTTTTGAGCAGTGCGAAGAAACGATGACACTTTTCTGATGACCGAGAAATGAACCTGCTCAAAGATGCCAATCTCCCCGTAAGCCTTTGGACTTCTTTCACATTTGATAGTTGGTCCAGGATGTCTTCTATGGCTTTGATCTTATCGGGGTTTACCTCAATTCCCCTCCGTGATACCAGAAATCCCAGACACTTACCAGAGCTGACCCAGAACGCGTATTTCTCGGGATTAAGTTTCACATTATGCTTCTTTAGGATGTCAAAAGTTTCTTGCAGATGTTTAAGATGATCACATACATTTAAAGACTTAACGAGCATATCGTACATATACACTTCCATAGTTTTTCCTATTTTATTTTCAAACATCTTGTTCACGAGCTGTTGATAAGTGGCTCCGGCATTTTTCAACCCGAAGGGCATCACATTGTAGCAATGTATACCAAAATTTGTTATAAAAGAAGTCTTTTCCTGATCCTCCGGGTTCATCTTAATTTGGTTGTACCCGGGATAAGCATCGAGGAAACTTATTAACTCGTGCCCGGCCATGGCATCAATTATTTGATCAATGTTTGGCAGTGGGAACGAGTCTTTCGGGCACGCCTTATTAAGATCTTTATAATCTACACACATGCGAAACTTATTTTTCTTCTTAGTAGCTACTACTACATTGGCTAGCCAGTCTGGATATCTTACCTCTCGGATCGAACCAATATTAAGTAAGCAGATTACCTCTTCTTTGACGAATTTATTCCTGGCTTCGACAATCGGGCATTTCTTTTGTCTTATCGGAGGTATGTTGGGATCCAAGCTTAACTTTTGTATGGATACCTCTGTCGGGATGCATGTCATATCCTCATGTGACCATGAAAAACAATCGGCATTAGATTTAAGAAATTTAATAAAGTCGGACCTGAGTTCTGGGTGCAGTCCTGTCCCCAAGTAGAATTTCCTTTCTAGGAATTCTTCGAACAATGCCACTTGCTCCAGCTCTTCCAATGTGGACTTCGTTGCATTGTTTTCTTCTGGAACTTGAAAATATCTCGGCACCTGATAATATTTTGACGCCTCTGCCCCTCCCCCCGGATAACTCTATCTAGTTCGGGAGTAGGTGCCAGTCCCTGTAATTGCTATGCCACGTGTTCCTTTCCTTTGCAACTGGATACCGAAATTGTATTCATCTCCCTTGCCGCCGGTTGATCACCCCTTATCTGCTTAATTCCTTCGGATGTTGGAAACTTTAGCAATTGATGACACTTTGATGGTACAACTTTCATCTCGTGCAACCATGGCCTTATCGGAATGATGTTGTATCCCATATCATCATCTACCACTTCGAAAAGAATTTTTTTCATTACTCCTTCAACGTTCATGAGTAATAAAATTTCTCACCGGGTTGTCACACTTGCGAGGTTGAATCCGGCAAGGAGCTTTATGGCCGGAACTTTTGGTGAGTTTAACTTTTTCCAATACTCTCCATTGTATGATATTAGCTGAACTTCCTGGATCTACTAGAACGCGTTTAGTCTTAAAATCTAATACATTTAAAGAAATTACCAGTGTGTCATTATGTGGTAGCAGCAATCCGTCTGCGTCCTCATCCGTAAAAGTGATATCGTCTTCCCAAAGCCTTTTGCTATGCGTTATTGATACTTTCATCTTCTTTGCTGCTGAAAAGGTGACCCCGTTAATCTTGTTCCCTCCGAAAATCATGTTGATTGTTTGACGCGGGGGATCTTCTCCTGCTTTCGAGGGTTTTGAGTTGTCCCGGTTACGACCATAATTGTTCTTAGCTCGATTACTCAAGAATTCTCTGAGGTGACCATTCTTCAATAATGTTGCAACTTCTTCCAGGAGGTGTCGACAGCCCCCTGTCCGGTGCCCATTCATCCTGTGGTATTCACACCTCAAGTTGGGATCCCTCTGGCTGGGATCAGATCTCATCGGTTTCGGGAACCGTGCTTCTTTGATGTTTCTCATGGCCGACACCAACTCCATTATACTGACGTTGAAGTTGTATTCCGATAACTCGGGGTAAGAAGGATCCCGTGACTGTGACACCTCTTTATCCTGCAGTGATCGACTGCTCCGACCGCAATCAGTCCTATCAACGGCGAACCTGTCCGATGTCCGAAAATCTCTGTTGCGGCCTTCGGTCCATTCGTAGGGCAAAAGCTGCCCCCACGAAGTCCTTCTATTCGCGTCATAATCATCATTTGATTTTTCTCTGTTCTTTTCTCGTACCAGTTGTGGACATCCGCCCAGGTCGTTGCTTGAAACTCGAGTAGGCTTTCCTTCTCGGGAAGCATCTGAACTCCTCAGATTCAATCCCTTGGTGAATGCTTCAGCCGCCCATTCATCCGGGACAACCAGGAGCAACATTCTCTCCTTCTTGAATCGGGTAACAAACTCTTGTAGCAGCTCGGACTCTCCTTGCGCAATCCTAAATATGTTGGCCTTTCGGGCATGTACTTTTCTAGCACCGGCATGAGCCTTGATGAAAGAATTCGCGATCATTTCAAAGGAGTCTATGGAATGCTCGGGTAACAGTGAATACCACGTCAAGGCTTCCCCCCCTCCCCCCACCCCCGAGGGTTTTTCCAAATTTCTTTAGCAACATAGATTCAATTTCTTGAGGAGCTAAATCATTTCCCTTTACCGCCATTGTGTAAGTGGTAATATGCTCCTGGGGTCTGAAGTTATGTCATACTTTGGCACTTCAGGTATTTTGAAATGCTTCGGGATTAACTCTGGTGCCGCACTTAGCTTGTATGGTAATTGAGTATACTTTTTTGAGTCCGGACCATTTAGCACTGGTGGTGCATCCGAGATCTGGTCCATACAGGCGTTCACTTCCCTCATAAACCGTAAAAGTTCATTCTTGAAAGGATCAATTTCGTTATTGAGGCCGGATTCGCTCCCCCTGCCCCATCGGAGCCAATTTCACCCCTGGGAGTGTTGTTATCGACCCTCTATATTGTTTGATTCGCAGGACCCCCGGGAGGAATCAAATCTCGTCTGTTTGCATTATTTGAAGCTCCTGACTGCGCCTGTTTCAACTCCGTCATAATCTTATCTTGTCGCGTGAGGTGACCTAGAGTGATTGCGTGTTGCTTTTGCAAGATCCTTACCGCGTCAATGACATGTTCCTCTTTAGCATCATCGGGAGTTGTCTCCCGAACAAGTCGAGGATATTGCCTGTCATGTACCGGTATGGCGCCATTCCCCTAATTGTGGGTGTCACTGATTGAGTCATCAAAATGAGTCTGATCCCTCGAATCTCGGGGTTGTGCATGTTGTTAACAGTATTATCTGCTATTTCTTATGATTTCTTCTAAGACAAAATAATCAAAACATGTTAGTAAAAAAGGGCAAGGATCAATTTAACCACATGGCTGTCTAGGCCCCACGGTGGGCGCCAAACTGTTTACCCGTAAAATAATACAATTGAATTTATACGTGGTTTCTAAACAAATAAATTAATTTGATCCTGAAATAATAAAATAATAGAAGAATTATACAATACTTAGCCCTAGGATGTAGACGAAATAATAGAAGCAACAGTTCCGGGAACAGGGTTTCCGGGCACAACAACAATGAAATCAAAAAGTAAGAAGATAAAATGGTATTAAGCTTTGTATAGAATATAGCGTAAGTTTGCCATAAAATGCGTGTCATTTACAATGATAATTGAGCTCACTATTTATAGCTATGTCTAGGGAAGGAGGTCCTAGCATCGTGCCTTATTTAATGTCAAATACGAGAGATATTGATGGAGATATAACGGTAAACATAAATGCCAAATTTCCTGTAATGGGTAATTGCTCTTAATGTCATGGAATATTCTCTATTAAATGCTACCGGGCGAAGAGTAATTATCACATCTTTATGAGTGTTATTCTTTACGGTGACAAACGAAACAGTTGCCTTCGGTCTTTGGCCATCCCCCGTCTTGGGTTCTACGTGTCCCTTTTTTTGGACGGCCACGTGTCATAGCATATTTTACCCTATACAATAGGTTGTCTACGATTGTAATATGTACCGACAGTTACCACTATGCAATTTAATTTTAGGTGTTTGTTACTGAGCATTGTTTTTGTCTGTTGGTATTGCTTAATAATCAGCATTTTGACTTTAATGGAATAGTAATTTGTGAAAATAGGTTCTTATTAGCTTGTTGTTCTTGTCTGTTAGTGGTATATTTATATAATATGTGAGATGCATATGGTAGTATTTTATGAAATTATAGGTGGTGACACTAAGGTTATCACGTAACAAATAAATGAAGATTTTTTTAGCACAAAATAATCGTTCTTGTCTTCTCCTTCTGATGGTCAAAATATTAATAACCTGTTTGGGTTATGGGTCAAATCGAATTGTGGATGAAATTGATCTAAATTGGGTATGTCCATCTAAGTTTATGTGGCATTATAATTAAATTTAAAGTTGTGTCATATTTTTTATAAGATATTTTATAGATTTTGAACTAGAATGACTTTTAAATTACAAAGGTAAAGTTGAATAATGAAAAATAGATAAGTGACTTTTATAAAATAAATAATTAGTTGGATAACAATCAGTAAAATTAACCTCAGGTTTCCAGAGTTATTGTTGAAAGGGGAAGGCAATGTTTCGACTTCGGACTAGGGTGTACACATTCGTTCAGACAAATAAAGAGGGGAAGGGAATATGTAGGTTGGGTAATATTTTTTCGCTAGATAGATATTATTTGCAACAAAGTTTCTAGTGGCAAAATCGAGTAAATAAAATGGCCTAAGTATGTATTTTGCATAATTTTCTCTTTTACTTTTTTCCCTTCGGGCCATATTTTGCCGATTTGATTTGTGTAAGAGTACATAGCAAATTACTATTCCTTCGTTGTAAAATTTTTATACATCTCTGGAAAGTTACAATTGTTTGCAGCCCTTCCTTTGCCAGCTCTTCTGAATTCTGATAGTAGTATACCTTACTAATTAAACCACTATTATTACTATCACGAGTCAGAGCAAAATGTGTAAATCCATTGATAACACTTTGTGTGTCTAATGTCATCCATGTACTCAATTTATTTACAAATAAAAATAATAAGGCAGAAAATTATGAATCACACCGCAAAATTACGACTTTTTTTAAAGAAAGTCAAGAGGACCTATTAGGATTCTGTTTAAGTTTCCTGATTGAAATTCCAATGATTGCAGTAGATGTGGATGCGAATAGACCTATAAGGTTATAACTATCTAAATTCTAACTACAAAAATAAAAAATAATAGACTAAGATTTTAAATGAAGGATAATAAATATACGGGATCTGCTTTTAAACTTCTTGTGATCTTCAATCAATTATGTGCTTACCGGGAGTTAGCGCTATAGCGCTTGATCGAAAGGCCTCTCCAATTTCAGGTAAGTCGCATAGCCAATCAAAACTAGTTTGGAATTGAGGTGAATATATTGATAATAATCTTCCTATGCGAGCGGCTTAGAATTCTAAATATTAATAATTGCAAAGGCCATGGCCCACGAGTTGCAAGCGTAGTTGATTGATTGGTGAATGTATTGATAATAATTTTCCTATGCGAGCGGCTTAGAATTATTAAAATCGCAAAGGCCACATGGCCCACGAGTTGTAGGTGCAGTCTAGCAGTTTTCTGATTTTCAAATCCTTATGATGTTAAGATTAGAATTGAATTTATCTCTGTTACCTGGATTCTTGACGCAGAAGGGAGCATTGAAACAATAGTAAAGTTGTTTATGTGAGACCTATAGGTTAGGAGTTCGAGTCATGTTTATATCAGGTTAGGCTGCCTACAACACATTTTTTAGGCACGACCTTTCCCTGAACCTTGTATGAACGTGAAATGCTCGTGCACCGGGCTGCCCTTTTTCATTTTTAGGATAATTCGAGCACTGGTGGACAAAAACTGTCCAAACAAAGAGTTTGAAAAAATTCAGTTTTATTTTTGCTATCTCAATTCTTAGAACTTTTCAACCAAATGCCAGCAAGTATTTTTCAGTACTGTAGCAACTTGAGATCCTCAAGTAAGAATCTGTAAGTATACTAAATTTTAATCTTTGTCATCTTTGGGCGGTGGAAATATTACTTAGTTTATAGACGGAGTTTTCACTTTAATTTACTTCCGAAGACCTTAAGTTGATTTGGACTTTGTCAATGGGTGGAAAATCCTTCACATCGCACATAATTTATTACAACCACTAGCTCTTGGGTCGAAGGAATAGGCACATTTAGAGCTGTGGGACTTGAAGGAATAGTCCCTGCTAGGAACATGTCATTAGCATTTAGCATAAGGAGATAACAGGAAATGATTAAAATTGCAAACGTCAATTGCTTAGCATTTTGCTTGTGTCATGTAGAAGACTGATCCCTATTTGCACCAAGTCTTGCTCTATAGTCTTGCTCTCCAAGTATTTTCCGGGTAACTTAATGAAGACAACTTAATTTGTCCTTAATTTTATATGAAATGTCCAATACCAGAAGGACAATATAAAACCCTTTGCACTACATCAAATAGTCTCACAAATCAGCAAAGATCTTCAAGAAAAATCCTAAGCCAACCAGTGATCAATTCCATATATGACAGACATAATTTCAAAAGTGTGTGATGAAAATGAAGATTTTCGCGCGCTTATAGTATCAGATGATGAGTGCGCAGAGGAATTGCAGATCCAAGAGATTATTGCAGCCTCTTTAGGAATTTTCCATCATCACATGTCATCATCAACAATGCAAGAATCCCCGGAATCATCGCAAGTTTACTGCGAGATTTGCATGGAGACAAAAGGAACAGATGAAATGTTCAAACTCGAGAATTGCTCTCATCATTCTTTCTGTTCTGACTGCACAGGTTCACATGTCGAATCCAAGATTCAACAGAACATTTTTCCTGTAACTTGCCCAGGTTTGAGATGTCGTGCAATAATTGAACCCGAATCTTGTAAGTCCATCGTTCCAGAAAATGTTTTCGCGAGGTGGGAAGAGGGATTGAGCGAGTCCAGTCTTCTTGCTTGTGAAAAATTGTATTGTCCTTATAGAGATTGTTCAGGGCTGCTATTTTATGATCGTGATCAGGACACAATTGAGTTATGCCCTTTATGTCGAAGGCTGTTCTGCGCGGCATGTGGTGTCCCTTGGCATACTGGGCTTGATTGTGACAAGTTTCAAAAGGAAGGAAAAGACAGAGATGATTTAAAAGTTGAGGAACTTGCTAAGAAATCCAAATGGATGAAATGTCCTAAATGCAAACACCTTGTGCAGAAGGCTGATGGCTGTATACACATAACATGCTGGTTAGTTAGTTTGTTGTTTAATCCTATACTTTGGTGGTGGTGGGAGGATTAATTTCCTTACTACTGATTTAGCGTAATTATTGATGTGTTTACATATGGCTTAATCCTATATATTGTGGATTCAGGTGCAAATTTGACTTTTGCTATGTATGTGGAGGAACATGGAGTGAAGAGCATTGGAGTTGCCAGATTAGTTAATGATCATATCGGATTGCCTCTTCGTACCAATTTAGATGCTGGATGTTTGTTGTCCACCAGCCAGAAGGCTCAGAATTACGGGGAAAAAAAAAAGGAACAAAATTATACTGTTTTTAGTTGGTACTTTATGATGTGATTAATTTGGTGTGTTGTCCAAAATGTAGTAAAGTAGGTACTTCTGTAGCTTCCGAATTGGACCTTGGATAGCGTTCATCTGTTTTGATTATAAGATGCTTGAATTGGAGACCAAAGAGCTAAGACACTCTTTATGTCTTTTTTTTTTTCCAGGTCAAAAACTAGAGACTTAATTAGGTGCATAACAAAAAAGCAATCAATTCCTTAACTACAAATTAATGTCAAACTAGTTGGAACAGTCATATGAATCGTCTTATCTACTCCGCTGGCTCTACGCATACTCATTTTATTTAGGTGAGCAAGTTTCATTACGGTAATTCTATTCTTTTATTTGAGCTTGAAATTGATTAAAAGGCATCTGAAAAAAATTGCGGTCAAGAAATAATTCTTAACTCTCGAAATTCAAATACCATCACATAAATTTGAATGAAGGAAGTATTATAATTTTCATATTAAAATGTACATAACTCCATCTGTGAAGATGTAGCACAAATATATGTATAGCATAGCTGAAAAAAATAATAGCATAATGTTTTTATTATGCCATTAAAATTGTTAGAATTGACTTCTCCTTCGGGTGTATTGCTTCTGTACAAAGAGATCTTCTTTTTTTGCCCAATTAAATATGGATAAAGATCAAATTTATCCCTGAATTATGCTGATACGGATTTTTCCTCCGTAATAATTTGGTCAGTGTTATGAAAATAATTATATTGTGGATATTCATTTATTATTCCGCTATAGATAATTTTCTTGAAGAAGATTATCCATTTAGTACTCAGTTGAAGTTTATCTACAAGCAGCTGATGCATGCAGGTTGCAAGCAGCTCAATGAAATGATTTGCAGCAGCTTCTTATTAAACAGGCAGGTTGCAAGCAACTCATGCAGACAGCTTACAAGTAGCTAAAGAAAAGCCTTGCAGCTGCTTCCTGAAAAACCTCGCAGTTGCTTCCTTTCTTCTATAAATAGAGGAGTTTTCAGTTCATTATGTACATAAGTTTGAAATTTGAATAATATATCAGTTTCTCTCTATACTTGTCTTTACTTTACAGTTTTTATTTTATAACACGTTATCAGCACGAGACTCTGCCATCTCGAGAAAATACTTTGAAAGTATCAGATGTACGAAGTTTCTTTTTCTAAATAATGTCAAATCTTTCTAAACTTGAGTTTGTAGCCCTAGATATATCGGGTAAAAGTTACATTTCTTGGGTGCTTGATGCCGAAATTCATCTTGATGCGATGGGTCTGGCAGACACCATCAAAGATAAAAATCAGGCATCAAATCAAGACCGTGCCAAAGCAATGATATTCCTACGTCATGACCTTGATGAGGGCCTGAAAATGAAATATCTTACTGTTAAAGATCGAGTCATACTGTGAAATAATTTGAAAGATAGATATGACCACCTGAAGATGGTCGTTCTTCCACATGCACGTTATGATTAGACTCATCTAAGGCTATAAGATTTTAAATCTATCAGTGAGTATAATTATGCTATGTTCAGAATTATTTTCCAATTGAAACTATGTGGTGATAATATTACTGATCATGATATGTTGGAGAAAACTTTCACCACTTTTTATGCCTCGAATATGCTCCTGTAGCAGCAATATCGAGATATGGGATTTAAAAAGTATTCTGAACTTATCTCACATCTTCTTGTAGTCGAGCAACATAATGAGCTATTAATAAAAAAATATGAAAGCTGACCTACTGGTTCTTATCCATTCCCTGAAGTGAATGAGACGAACTTCCACCAAGCTAAGTGTGGAAGAGGACGTGGCTCCAGTCGTGGTCATGGTCGTGGTCGGGGAGGAAACTCTAATCGTGGTAATAATAATGCACCAAAGAACCCTCCTCACCACCAATAGTGAAAAAGGAAGGAACAAAAGCATGAAGCGGTGCAAGAAGCAAAGCCAGAAAATACATGTTATAGATGTGGAGGAAAAGGGCACTGGTCACGTACATGTCATACGCCAAAGCACCTGGTTGAGATGTATCAAGCCTCCTTGAAGAAGACAGAGAAAAATGCTGAAGATAATTTAGACTTCATGCATTTGGATGTAGCTGATTATTTTGCACTCCCAGAAGGAGAAACAAGTCATGTGATCGGTAGTGAATCTGTAGAAATATAAATATTTTAATTTTTGTTGTTTGTAGTAGATAGCATGGTTATGTAATTATTGTACATACATAAAAGTTATGCTTTGATAATAATGTTTACTATCATATTTATTTTGTTTATGTCATTTTGAAGAATATGGATAATCCTCAAATTATGTTTGGATCAAAGACCAATCATAAAGATATTTGTGTAATTGATAGTGGAACAACTCATGCCATATTCAAAGATCAGAAATACTTTTCTTATTTGCATAAGGAAAAAGCAAATGTTTCTACAATTTCTGGTAAAATAAGTTTGATTGAAGGCTCCAGAAGAGCTATTGTATTTCTGTCTAAGGGAACAAAACTTATTATAGACAATGCATTATTCTCCTCCAAGTCCCGAAGAAACTTGTTGAGTTTTATAAATATCCGCCGAAATGGATATCATGTTGAGACAATAGATGAAATGAACGTGGAATATCTTTGTGTTACAAAAAATATTTCTGGCCAGAAATGCATTGTAGAAAAGTTACCAACTTTATCTTCTGGCTTATACTATTCAAAGAATTAGTACAGTTGAAGCACACTCTATCGTAAACGAGAAGTTTACTGATTCAAATACTTTTGTGCTTTGGCATAGCCGTTTGGGCCATCCTGGATCAATAATGATGAGACGAATTACTGAAAATTCGAGTGGACATCCATTAAATAACCTGAAGATTCTTACAAATGATGAATTTTCTTGTGAAGCTTGTTATCAAGGCAAAATGATCACTAGACCATCACCAATGAAGGTTGGCATTGAGTCTCCTACCTTTTTAGAACGTATACATGAGGATATATGTGGACCTATTCACCCACCAAGTGGGCTGTTTAGATATTTTATGGTCCTAATAGATGCATCTTCAAGATGGTCTCATGTTTGCCTACTATCATCTCGCAACCTGGCGTTTGCAAAGTTATTAGCCCAAATAATTCGATTAAGGGCACAATTCCCAGATTATCCTATAAAGGCTATTCTCCTTGATAATGCTGGAGAATTCTCATCTCAAACTTTTGATAATTACTGTCTATCAGTTAGAATAAAAGTTGAACATCCTGTAGCTTATATTCATACTCAAAATGGCCTTGCAGAGTTATTTATTAAACGGCTGCAATTGATAGCAAGATCACTACTTATGAAAACAAAATTGCCCACTACTGTTTGGGGCCATACTATCTTGCACGCAGCATCACTTATCCGTCTCAGACCAACACATTATAATAAATATTCTCCGTCACAATTAATTTTTGGTCATGAACCAAATATTGCCTATCTACGAATTTTTGGACGTGCTGTATATGTGCCAGTAGCACCACCACAGCTCAGTAAGATGGGCCACCAAAGAAGGTTAGGAATATATATTGGGTCTGAATCACCCTCTATTATTCGCTATCTTGAACCATTGACGGAAGATTTATTTACTGCTCGATTTGCAGATTGTCGATTTGATGAAACAAGTTTCCCACAATTAGGGGGAGAGAAAAAGGAAATCAAAAGAGAAATTGTGTGGAAAGTTTTATCATTATCTCATTTTGATCCACGTACCCCTATATGTAATCAGGAGGTCCAGAAGATCATCCATTTACAAAATATAGCAAATCAAATGCCAGACGCATTTACTGATTTGAAAAGGATAACTAAGTCACATATCCATGCAGAGAATGTGCCTATACGGATTGATGTCCCAGCAGGACCATCTACTAGCATAAGAACTAGTGAACCTAAAGCACGCCTGAAGCGTGGTAGGCCTTTGGGTTCTAAGGATCGAAATCCTAGAAAAAGAAAATCGACAAATGATCAAAATGATATTAAGAAGGAATCTCCTGAAGAGACCCAAGATCTGATTAGTTCTGAGATTCCTGAAGAAATCAATGAACCCGAGACTCAAGTGAGTGAGGAACTTTTAATAAGTTCTACTGGTGATAGGATTAATTTAAATGGATCTGAAATAATGGTGGATAATATTTTTGCATATAATGTTGCACTTAACATTATGCAAGATAGTGAGGATTGTGAACCCCGGTCTGTCGAAGAATGTCAACAAAGATTTGATTGGCCAAAATGGCAAGGGGAAATTCAATCAGAATTGAACGCACTTGCTAAAAGAGAGGTCTTTGGACCAGTAGGCCAAACACCTGCTGGTGTAAAACCAGTTGGTCATAAATGGGTTTTTGTGTGAAAAAGGAATGACCAAAATGAAGTTGAAAGATACAAGACTCGCCTTGTCGCACACAGATTCTCATAACAACCTGGAGTTGATTATGAAGAAATATATTCACCAGTTATGGATGCCATAACATTTCGATATCTTATCAGTTTAGCCTTGCGTGAAAGACTTGAAATACATATGATGGATGTGGTTACAGCTTATCTGTACGGGTCACTTGATAATGAGATTTACATGAAAATCCCTGAAGGATTTAAAATGCCTGAAGCATATTCGAAATCTCGGGAAATGTATTCAATCAGATTACAAAGATCTTTGTACGGTTTAAAGTAATCTGGGCGCATATAGTATAATCGCCTTAGTGAATATTTACTGAAAGATGGTTACATAAATGATGTTATTTATCCATGTATTTTTATAAAGAAAATAACATCAGAATTTGTTATACTTGCTGTTTATGTTGATGACATAAATCTTGTTGGAACTCCAGAAGAGCTCCAAAAGGCAATTGAATATCTTAAGAAAGAATTTGAGATGAAAGATCTTGGAAAAACAAAACTTTGTATTGGATTGCAAATTGAACATTTAGCAAACGGGATCTTTATGCATCAATCTGCCTATATAGAAAGGGTCTTAAAACGTTTTTACATGGACAAAGCGCACCCATTGAGTACACCAATGGTTGTTCGATCACTTGAAGTGAATAAGGACCCGTTCCGACCTCCAGAAGAGGATGAGGAACTTCTTGGTCTTGAAACACCCTATCTCAGTGCAATTGGTGCACTTATGTATCTTGCTAATGCAACAAGGCCTGACATAGCATTTTCTGTTAATTTACTAGCAAGATATAGCTCTTCTCCTACTCGGAGACATTGGAATGAGATTAAGCATATTTTACGATATTTAAAGGGAACTCTTGATATGGGTTTGTTTTATGCTAACAAAAGTAGTGCAGATCTTGTTGGTTATGAAGATGCAGGTTATTTATCTGATCCCCATAAAGCTCGATCTAAAATCGGGTACGTGTTTACATGTGGAGGTACTGTCATATCATGGCGCTCCACAAAGCAGTCAATTGTTGCTACTTCTTCAAATCTGTCACGACCCCAAATTCCCTCCGTAGGATGTCGTGATGGCACCTAGTCTCTAAGACTAGGTAAGCCTATCAATGCGGAATAATAATAAATATCTGAAATAAATAAACTACAATTTAAATAATTTCAACTCCCAAAACCCGGTAGAAATAAGTCACAAGCTTCTAAGAATTTATTCTTAATGTCTCTATATGTCAAAGTCTAGATAAAATATAAGGAAGCAACATAAAATGATAGAAGGGGACTCCGGAGTCTGCGGACGCTGGCAGATATACCTCGAAGTCTCCGTGCGCAGGTAACTCAATGACGTCTAGGCTGGTAAAATGTACCTGGATCTGCACAAAAAGATGTGCAGAAGCGTAGTATGAGTACACCACAGCGGTACCCAGTAAGTGCCAAGCCTAACCTCGGTAGAGTAGTGACGAGGTCAGGTGAGGCCCTGCTGGAATATAATAATGGCATGGTAAAATATTTATCAATGTAGTAAAATAAAATGACATTGAAAATGAATCAAATAGTATGTCACATTTAATGACACCAAATAATTACAAATAATATCTCGAAATTTCCTTCAACTTTATGAAAATCACAATAATAATCAAAGGCAACTACGGCCATAAATCAATATCAACAAGGGCACTCCCGAAGTACCGCCTCGTAGTCCCAAATCATAAATAAATTCATAATATCTCATTTCCTTATATCACCGCGGGAGCCTTCATAATTTATTTAAAGAAAATATTTTTCCCGAAATAGCATCCCGCGTTTTAGCCACCCTTATCACACCGCATGACTTCTAGTAGTTCCCCTACTAGCCACGCGTATCAAGCCACCCTTATCTCACCGCATGCGTTTCAACACCCAGACCTTATACCACCGCCTGCGGATCAATATCACAATATATCATAATTTGCACCTCAAGTGCTCAAATAATTTAACTTGCCAAAATAATTCAACAACAATATTTTTCCACAATAAAGAGCTCACGGCTCATGCCAAAATAAATCATCAATAATAGTTTGCCAAAATAAATCATCAATAATAGTTTGCCACAATAAAGAGCTCACGGCTCATGCTCACGGCTCATGCCAAAATAAATCATCAATAATGGTTTTCCACAATAAAGAGCTCACAGCTCATGTCAAAATAATTCATCAATAATATTCTTCCACAATAAAGAGCTCACGGCTCCCTCACAATGGGTATAAAAATATTCAGGAGTAAATAATTTAGGAAAATAATATTTCAAAATCTTTACTACGTTGCTTCAATAGCAAGTTTAAAAATGTCAAATACTTCATATTAATAATATTTAATTTAAAGAAAATCAACCTTCAAATAATGCACAGAATAAAAGAAACCAAGTTTCAACTAAACAGGTAAAACAATTAGTAAGAAAAGATCAAACAAATTTGAAGTATATATCTCACATCAATGATGAAGAATATAACAAGATAAAATAATTTAATAAATGCGCAACAGTGATCTACACAATTTAAAAATATAATCTTTCGCAATTTAACCCGTGTACACACTCGTCACCTCGTGCACACGACTTTCAACATATTTTAATAATCACATCAATACCAATCCTAGGGGAAATTTCCCCCACACAAGGTTAGACAAGTCACTTACCTCGACTTGCTCCAATTTAACCAAATATTATGCTTTTTTCTCGAATTTTCGACTCCGATCGACTCGTATCTAATTATAATTAATTCGATACAGTCAACAAAAATTATAGTAATCACTTTCATAAGAAAATATTACATTTTTATTAAAATCCGAAATTAGCTCAAAATTTGCCCGTGGGGCCCACATCTCGGAATCCGACGAAACTTATAAAATCCGATAACCCATTCAATTACGAGTCCAGCCATACCAATTTTACCAAAATCCGATAAAAACTCGACCTCCAAATCTTAAATTTTTGTTTTTGGAAGATTTTGCAAAAATCTTGATTTTTTCCATTTAAATCCGAAATTAATGATGAATATGATCATGGATTTATGAAATATAATCACATTTGGATGTAGAACACTTACCCAAGTTGAAGTCTTGAAGAAATCCTCAAAATCGCCCAAGAACCGTGCTCCAAAACTCCAAAATGAAATGAAGGAAATGACCATTTTTGTTCCTTAAGTTTCTGCCCTAATAACACTATTCCGGTCGCTAAAAGTCCAATTCCGTCGCTAAAAGTGTCACATCTGGTCGCTAAAGGTGCATACCAGGACTATTTACACCAGCAGTTTTATTTTACTAAAAAGGCTCTAACTCCATCATACGAACTCGGAATTCGACGATTCGTATTCCTATGAGTCACAAATAAAACTACGAACCCATTCGTTCAATCAAAACTCAATTCGGAGCTCATTTACTCAATGTGATACCAATTTCGCTCGTTAAACAATTAACTCATATTTCGCGCTTAAAACTCAATCGCGACTTGATGAAATTAGACCAAACTTTCCAGATCACTCCTATAATTCATTATCAAAATGTCGAAAGTCTCGAAATCGAATTTCGATCTCTAGAACTAAAAATGGACTTTTGGATCATTACATGCTTATGTTGAAAACATCAAACTCTTCATCGACAGCCTGTAGTGTATCAATCATAACTTCTTGTACTCAACTCCAACTGCCAAACGGTTTAGTTCTGCAAACTAGATACAAAGTACTACAACTTTCATATTTTGCTCATCGCCCAACTCCTTATAGATTGCGAGATATAAGCTCCTAAAGTCAGCCCTGTGCAGCAGAAATTTCTGGCGATGCACACTGCTGTAGCAAAAATCTGCAGTAGCAGCTTCAGTCAATCGATCATAACATTTTGTATAAATGTCTGAATGATAAATGGTTTATCATTCTGGAAACTAGAATCAAAGGGCTACAACTTTCATGTTTTGAAAATGTTCAGATTCCTTATAGATTTCGAGATATAAGCTTCCAAAGTCAGCTCTGTGATTGCACCGGTTGCTGTCCAAAAACAGCTTCTGCAGCAGAAAAATTCCAGCAGCTCCTTTTTGTCCGAAATTCATTCCGTTTACCTTCCGAAATCCACCCGAGGCCCTCGGTACCTTAACCAAATATACCAACATATCCCAAAATATAATATGAACTTAGTTGAGGCTTCAAACCATGCCAAACAACGCCGAAATTACGAATCGCGCATCGAATCGAATTATGAGTTTTCAATTCTTCCAACTTCTATATTTTGCGCCGAAATATATCAAATCAATTCCGATTGACCTCAAATTTTGCACACAACTCATAAATGACATAACTGAGTTATGAAAATTTTCAGAATCAAATTTCGATCCCGATATCAAAAAGTCAACCCCTCGGTCAAACTTCCCAAAAATTCAACTTTCGGCATTTCAAGCCTAATTCCACTACGGACTTTCAAATAAAATTTCGATCACGCTCCTAAGTCCAAAATTATCATACGGAGCTGTTGGAATCATCAAAATTCTATTTTGGGGTCGTTTGCACATAATTTGACATTCGATCACTATTTGAACTTAAACTTTTAATTTTTCATCAAAATTCCATATCTCGGGCTAGGGACCTCAGAATTTGATTCCGGGCATATGCCTAAGTCCCAAATCACGATACAGACCTACCAAAATTGTCAAAACACTGATCCGAGTCTGTTTGCTCAAACTGTTGACCAAAGTGAACTCAGTTAAGTTTTAAAGCTCTAATTCACATTTTAATTCATTTTTCACCTGAAAACTTTCCGAAATATTTTTACGGACTGCACGCTCAAATCGAGTAATGGTAAATAGTGCTTAGATCACATAATTAATCATTAAATTTAAAGATGACATTTTGGATCATCACATTCTCCACCTCTAAAACAAACGTTCATCCTCGAACGGAGTTAGAAAAACAACCTAAGCTGGTGAATAAGTGTGGATAACAGCTGCGCATATCATGCTCGGTCTCCCAAGTCGCCTCCTCGACCGAATGACCCCTCTACTAAACCTTCATGGAAGCAATATTCTTTGACCTCAGCTTTCGAACATGCCTATCCAAATTAGCCATTGGTTCCTCAACATAAGATAGATTCTTGTCCAACTGAACCGAACTGAAGTCTAGCACATAAGACGGATCGCCGTGATATTTCCAAAGCATGGAAACATGGAATACTGGATGACCGGCAAAGAGACTAGGTGGTAGTGCAAGTTTGTAAGCCACCTCTCCAACTCTCTCAAGAATCTTAAAAGGCCCAATATACCTAGGGCTCAAATTGCTCTTCTTCCCGAACCTCATCACACCTTTCATAGGCGAAACCCGGAGCAATACCCGCTCACCAACCATGAATGCAACATCACGAACCTTCCGATTCGCATAACTCTTCTGTCTAGATTGGGCTGTACGAAGTCAATCCTGAATCAACTTAACCTTTTCCAAGGCATCCTGAACCAAGTCTGTACCCAATAGCCTAGCCTCGCCCGATTCGAACCGACCCACTGGGGACAGGCACCACCTACCATACAAGGCCTCATACGGAGCCATCTGAATGCTTGACTGACAACTATTGTTGTAAGCAAGCTACGCAAGTGGTAAGAACTGATCCCAAGCACCCCCAAAATCTATCACACACGCACGAAGCATATCCTCCGGTATCTGAATAGTGCGTTCGGACTGCCCGTCCGTCTGAGGGTGAAATGTTATACTCAACTCTACATGAGTACCCAACTCTCGATGTACAACCCTCCAAAACTGTGAGGTAAACTATGTACCCCGGTCAGAGATGATGGATATCGGTACACCGTGAAGTCTGACAATCTCGCGAATATATACCTGAGCCAGCTGCTCTGAAGAGAAAGTAGTAATCACAGGAATAAAATGAGCTGACTTAGTCAATCTATCCACAATCACCCAAACTGCATTGAACTTCCTCCGAGTCCGTAGGAGCCCAACAACGAAATCCGTAGTGATCTGCTCCTATTTCCATTCTGAAATTTCCAACTTCTGAAGCAATCCACCCGGCCGTTGATGCTCATATTTCACCTGCTGACAATATAGGCACTGAGCTACATATTTCATTATGTCTTTCTTCATCCGCCTCCACCAATAGTGTTGTCTCAAGTCGTGCTACATCTTCGCAGCACCTGAATGTATGGAGTACCGCAAACTGTGAGCCTCCCGGAGAATCAATTCACGAAAACCATTTATATTTGGCACACATAGCCTGCCCTACATCCGTATTACATCTTCATCTCAAATAGTGACTTCTTTGGCATCACCGTACTGAACTGTGTCCTTAAGGACAAGCAGATGGGGGTCATCATACTAACGTTCCCTAATACGGTCATAAAGAAAAGTCTGAGAAACCACACAAGCCAAAACTTGGCTCGACTCGTAAACATCCAATCTAACAAACTGGTTGGCCAAGGCCTGAACATCCAAGGCCAAAGGCCTCTCTGCTACTGGTAAATATGATAAGTTGTCCACACTTTCTGCCTTACGACTCAAGGCATTGGCCACTACATTGGCCTTCCCAAGATGATAGAGAATGGTGATATCATAATCCTTAAGCAACTCCAACCATCTTCGCTGCCGCAAATTAAGATCCTTCTGTTTAAACAGATATTGTAGATTTCGGTGATCGGTGTAGACCTCATAATGGACACCGTACAAATAATGGAGCCAAATTCTTCAAGGCACGAACAATAACTGCTAACTCAAGGTCGTGGACCAAATTTTTTTTTTTCATGTACCTTTAACTGTCTGGACGCGTAGGCAATCACCCTACCGTCTTACATCAATATCGCGCCGAGATCAATACGTGACGCATCACAATACACAATATAAGACCTTGAATATGTAAGTAATACCAACGCTTGTGAATACGCCCACATCTTCAGTCGGAACCACACGTTAAGAAAATGTTTGAGCATCTCTGGCTCCCTCGTAGTCCATCTGCGGCATCACGAACCATCGACACACAACTGATATTGAGTGTGCAATGTCATACACGAGTGGATACAAAGGAATATGAGATATATGTTTCACGCTAAATCAATGTCGCACGATAATGAATCAAGGAAGTGAATATTTTCCTAACAGTTCCATAGCCTCCCGAAGATAAGTACAGACGTCTCCGTACCGATCCGCAAGACTCTACTAAACATGTTTGTGACTCATAACACCTATGAACCTAGTGCTCTGATACCAACTTGTCACGACCCCAAATTCCCTCCGTAGGATATCGTGATGGCACCTAGTCTCTAAGACTAGGTAAGCCTATCAATGCAGAATAACAATAAATATCTGAAATAAATAAACTACAATTCAAATAATTTCAACTCCCAAAACCCGGTAGAAATAAGTCACAAGCTTCTAAGAATTTATTCTCAATGTCTCTATATGTCAAGGTCTAGATAAAATATAAGGAAGCAACATAAAATGATAGAAGGGGACTCCGGAGTCTGCGGACGCTGGCAGATATACCTCGAAGTCTCCATGCGCAGGTAACTCAATGACGTCTAGGCTGGTAAAATGTACCTGGATCTGCACAAAAAGATGTGCAGAAGCATAGTATGAGTACACCACAACGGTACCCAGTAAGTGCCAAGCCTAACCTCGGTAGAGTAGTGACGAGGTCAGGTGAGGCCCTACTGGAATATAATAATGGCATGGTAAAATGTTTATCAATGTAGTAAAATAAAATGACATTGAAAATGAATCAAATAGTATGTCACATTTAATGACACCAAATAATTGCAAATAATATCTCGTGGAAATCAAAACAGAATTTCCTTCAACTTTATGAAAATCACAATAATAATCAAAGGCAACTACGGCCATAAATCAATATCAACAAGGGCACTCCCGAGGTACCGCCTCGTAGTCCCAAATCATAAATAAATTCACAATATCTCATTTCCTTATATCATCGCGGGAGCCTTCACAATTTATTTAAAAAAAATATTTTTCCCGAAATAGCATCCCACGTTTTAGCCACCCTTATCACACCGCATGACTTCTAGTAGTTCCCCTACTAGCCACGCGTATCAAGCCACCATTATCTCACCGCATGCGTTTCAACACCTAGACCTTATACCACCGCATGCGTATCAATATCACAATATATCACAATTTGCATCTCAAGTGCTCAAATAATTTAACTTGCCAAAATAATTCAACAACAATATTTTTCCACAATAAAGAGCCCACGCCTCATGCCAAAATAAATCATCAATAATAGTTTACCATAATAAAGAGCTCATGACTCATGCCAAAATAAATCATCAATAATAGTTTGCCACAATAAAGAGCTCACGGCTCATGCCAAAATAAATCATGAATAATAGTTTTCCACAATAAAGAGCTCACAGCTCATGTCAAAATAATTCATCAATAATATTCTTCCACAATAAAGAGCTCACGGCTCCCTCACAATGGGTGTAAAAATATTCAGGAGTAAATAATTTAGGAAAATAATATTTCAAAATCTTTACTACGTTGCTTCAATATCAAGTTTAAAAATGTCAAATACTTCATATTAATAATATTTAATTTAAAGAAAATCAACCTTCAAATAATGCACAGAATAAAAGAAACCAAGTTTCAACTAAACAGGTAAAATAATTAGTAAGAAAAGATCAAACAAATTTGAAGTATATATCTCACATCAATGATGAAGAATATAACAAGATAAAATAATTTAATAAATGCGCAACAGTGATCTACACAATTTAAAAATATAATCTTTCATAATTTAACCCGTGTACACACTCGTCACCTCGTGCACATGACTTTCAACACATTTCAATAACCACATCAATACCAATTCTAGGGGAAATTTCCCCCACACAAGGTTAGACAAGTCACTTACCTCGACTTGCTCCAATTTAACCAAGTATTATGCTTTTTCCTCGAATTTCCGACTCCGATCGACTCGTATCTAGTCATAATTAATTCGATACAGTCAACAAAAATTATAGTAATCACTTTCATAAGAAAATATTACATTTTCATTAAAATCCGAAATTAGCTCAAAATTTGCCCAGGGGGCCCACATCTCGGAATCCGGCGAAACTTATAAAATCCGATAACCCATTCAATTACGAGTCCACCCATACCAATTTTACCAAAATCCGATAACAACTCGACCTCCAAATCTTAAATTTACGTTTTTGGAAGATTTTGCAAAAATCTTGATTTCTTCCATTTAAATCCGAAATAAATGATGAATATGATCATGGATTTATGAAATATAATTACATTTGGATGTAGAACACTTACCCAAGTTGAAGTCTTGAAGAAATCCTCAAAATCGCCCAAGAACCGTGCTCCAAAACTCCAAAATGAAATGAAGGAAATGACCATTTTTTATCCTTAAGTTTCTGCCCCAAAAACACTATTCTGGTCGCTAAAAGTCCAATCCCGTCGCTAAAAGTGTCACATCTGGTCGCTAAAGGTGCACACCATGACTATTTACACCAGTAGTTTTATTTCACTAAAAAGGCTCTAACTCCATCATACGAACTCGAAATTCGACGATTCTTGTTCCTATGAGTCACAAATAAAACTACGAACTCATTCGTTCAATCAAAACTCAATTCGGAGCCCATTTACTCAATGTGATACCAATTTTGCTCGTTAAACAATTAACTTATATTTCGCGCTTAAAACTCAATCGCGACTTGATGAAATTAGACCAAACTTTTCAGATCACTCCTATAATTCATTATCAAAATGTCGAAAGTCTCGAAATCGAATTTCGATCTCTAGAACTAAAAATGGAATTTTGGATCATTACATGCTTATGTTGAAAACATCAAACTCTTCATCGACAGCCTGTAGTGTATCAATCATAACTTCTTGTACTCAACTCCAACTGCCAAACGGTTTAAAGTTCTGCAAACTAGATACAAAGTACTACAACTTTCATGTTTTGTTCATCGCCCAACTCTTTATAGATTGCGAGATATAAGCTCCTAAAATCACCCCTGTGCAGCAGAAATTTCTGGCGATGCACACTGCTGTAGCAAAAATTTGCAGTAGCAGCTTCAGTCAATCGATCATAACATTTTGTATAAATATCTGAATGATAAATGGTTTATTATTCTGGAAACTAGAATCAAAGGGCTACAACTTTTATGTTTTAAAAATGTTCAGATTCCTTATAGATTTCGAGATATAAGCTTCCAAAGTCAGCTCTGCGATTGCACCGGTTGCTGTACAAAAACAGCTTCTGCAGCAGAAAAATTCCAGCAGCTCCTTTTTGTCCGAAATTCATTCCGTTAACCTTCCGAAATCCATCTGAGGCCCTCGGTACCTTAACCAAATATACCAACACGTCCCAAAATATAATATGAACTTAGTTGAGGTTTCAAATCATGCCAAACAACGCCGAAATTACGAATCGCGCATCGAATCGAATTATGAGTTTTCAATTCTTCCAACTTCTATATTTTACGCTGAAACATATCAAATCAATTCCGATTGACCTCAAATTTTGCACACAACTCATAAATGACATAACTGAGTTATGAAAATTTTCAGAATTGGATTTCGATCCCGATATCAAAAAGTCAACCCCTCGGTCAAACTTCCCAAAAATTCAACTTTCGGTATTTCAAGCCTAATTCCACTACGGACTTCCAAATAAAATTCCGATCACGCTCCTAAGTCCAAAATCACCATACGGAGCTTTTGGAATCATCAAAATTCTATTTCGGGGTCGTTTGCACATAATTTGACATTCGATCACTATTTGAACTTAAACTTTTAAATTTTCATCAAAATTCCATATCTCGGGTTAGGGACCTTAGAATTTGATTCCGGGCATACGCCTAAGTCCCAAATCACGATACAGACCTATCAAAATTGTCAAAATACTGATCCGAGTCTGTTTGCTCAAACTGTTGACCAAAGTGAACTCAGTTGAGTTTTAAAGCTCTAATTCATATTTTAATTCATTTTTTACCTGAAAACTTTCCGAAATATTTTTACGAACTGCACGCTCAAATCGAGTAATGGTAAATAGTGCTTAGATCACATAATTAATCATTAAATTTAAAGATAACATTTTGGGTCATCACAAAATCATGCTGAGATAATAGCTATTCATGAAGTAAGTAGGGAATGCGTGGTTGAGATCAGTGATTCATTTTATTCAAGAAAAATGTGGTTTGGAGTGTGATAAAAGATCCACAATTTTATACGAAGACAATGCTGCATGCATAGCCCAATTGAAGGGAGGATTTATAAAAGAAGATAGAACGAATCACATTTCACCAAAATTATTCTACACACACGATCTTCAGAAAAATGGTGACATTGATGTGCAGCAAATCCGTTCAAGTGACAATCCGGCAGATTTATTCACTAAATCTTTGCCAACTTCAACTTTTGAGAAGATGGTATACAAGATTGGAATGCGGAGACTCAAATATTTGAAACAAGGTTTTCATCAGGGGGAGTAAAATACGCGATGTACTCTTTTTTCCTTACTAAGATTTTTTCCCACAGGGTTTTCCTTATAAGGTTTTTAATGAGGCAGTTAGAAATGCGTATTACTAAATATGTGTACTCTTTTTCCTTCACTAGGATTTTTCCCACTGGGTTTTTCCTAGTAAGGTTTTAACGAGGCACAATACCTTTTAATGAACATCCAAGGGGGAGTGTTATGAAAATAATTATATTGTGGATGTTCATTTATTACTCTGCTATAGATAATCTTCCTGAAGAAGATTATCCATTCAGTACTCTGTTGAAGTTTATCTACAAGCAGCTGATGCAGGCAGGTTGCAAGCAGCTCAATGAAATGATTTGCAGCAACTTCTTATTAAACAGGCAGGTTGCAAGCAGCTCATGCAGACAGCTTACAAGCAACTAAAGAAAAGCCTTGCAGCTGCTTTCTGAAAAGCCTCGCAGCTGCTTCCTTTCTTCTATAAATAAATGAGTTTTCAGTTCATTATGTATATAAGTTTGAAGATTGAATAATATATCAGTTTCTCTCCATACTTGTCTTTACTTTATAGTTTTCATTTTATAACAGTTAGATGTGTATTTGCCAAAATGTTACTTCGTAAAAGAATTAGTATATCGTACACTAGATAAGGCTGACGGACCTACAAGTTATTTGTCTTCGTACACATTTGTCTTGTAATGAATTATGAATATTTGGAGTGAAAGTTGCAGACAAACCTCAAATTAGTCGTTTCATTGAAGGAAGGAAGGAAGGAAGAAAATGAATGTAGAAGGGATAACGCAAAAGATGTTGTTCTAAGAAGAAACTGATGAAATCAGATTTATGCTCTTTTTTAAACATTCACAATACCTTTTAGTCATCCATTTAATCAAATAGAGCTTTTCTTTCTTTTCCCTTATGTATTCCATACGATATTACTAGCTAATGTGCTGCTGGTTTGAGATATCCGCTTGTCTGAAAACAGCAAACACTTCTTCCTCGGAGTTTGAATCTATTTCAAACATATTCTTAATTGTCGTACTGCATAGAGTATTTACAAAAAATATATTAACCCTCATCGAATATTTATACCAAATTCTAAGAATATTTACACACCAAACTGTAATGACTTACTATGATTAAATTATTTAATAAGGTAAAAATAGCACTAATTTACCATGGTTAAGTGAAAGGACAGTATCTGCAAACACATTCTCGGTGCGAACAAGTTTTTACCGAGTATTTAATTGAGAATGCATAGTTTTAGTCGCTCCCAGTCATAATAGCTTTTTACCGAGTATTTAATTGAGAATGCATAGTTTTAATTGCTCCTGGTCATAATAGCCGATAATATATATATATATATATATATATATATATATATATATATATATATATATATATATATATAAATCTGGACAGGTAGAGTCAGCATGTTAATTCTATGGTGTTGAGTGTGCTAATCAAAATTTCATATTGGAAGCTTTAAGATCTGAGAAGCTACTTGTGTAGTCTCTTAAAAGCGAGTCGTGTTAGTAAAAAACGAACAGTTATCCACATACCAACAAAACTACTAAATCCGCCCCTGGTTTTGATGATCGGGAACTTGCCTGAAACGTCGAGTTTGACAAGTGCATCACATGGGACTTAGTTAGGACGAGCAATCCCAAGTTCCAAAGTGCGGGAACGGAGTATCTCTTTGAAATAGACAGTCGAGATTCCTGTGCTGCCTCCACTCCCGGTATCTATATAGGGAAACACATATTTACTCCTCCCTCGTCGACTGCATTTCTACTTGAGCTTATAGCCTTAAGGTACTTGTAGCCTAATTCCATTTCAATTTGGTGCTTTAACCTAATCGCCATGTTCATTTTGGTTGTTTATATGATGGGAAGGGTAAGGATCAACATTAGGAGATTGGAGACCAGTAGTAACCGCCAAGTCACTTATTGCAAAAGAAGGTCCGGAATCTTGAAGAAAGCTAAGGAGATTTCAGTGTTATGTGATATCGACATTCTCCTTCTTATGTTTTCTCCGACTGGAAAACCAACGCTATTTCAAGGAGAACGAAGGTACTACCCTAGCATCTGTCACACTTGAACATGCTATTAATAATCTGCAGTGACCATTCTAGTTTCTTTCCTGTAACTTTTATTAAGTAGTATATGTCATTATCCGAATTGGTTAGAGGCACGTGGATTGGTTGAAAGTCATGAGTAATTAGATTAGTTCTTTAGCGTTTAGATCTAATTTGGTGTAATTTTGCATTTTAGTCTCATCGAGGACCACTGTGATTGTACCTTACTTGAAATCCATGGAATATCATTTGTGTATGTAATGATCTATGAGGTTAGGATTGTTACATAGTATCATTGATCTCTTCATTGGGGGATGTGACACAACAGGTTACTTTATTGCCTATTGGTGACTGTACTCTATCTTTGACAAGTACCCAAACTTCTAGCGTCGTGCACTGGGCATGCAAAGGTCAAACTGAGCGATGTTCTCATTTTAAGTTACCTGGTATGAAGAGTCTTTACTCCTCTAGAAGATGATCTTCTAAATAGTCAAAGTGCACAAGGAAGGTTTTAATTGCTATTTTCTACTACTAGCCTTTAGTCAGAGTTAGTCTTCTGTGCTGATTTAGTCCCTGTGCTTTATTTATCTGTCACTAGCTAATCACAGGTCCTTCATCATTATGGTGAACTATAGGATTATTCATCCCCTAATTTCTGTTGCATGTCTTCAGCAATTTTGATGAAATAATTGCAAAATTTGCTCAATTGACTCCTCAAGAAAGGGCAAAAAGGTACAAAAAACAGCCTTGCCTATTTGGATTAGTCTCATCTAAGAGTATATGATAAAGAGGCTAAATGACCAGTTTTCTGTTAATCTTGAACTTAAAACAGGAAGTTGGAGAGCCTTGAAGTAAGTTTGATATTCATAACCAATCTGATTTTTCTGCTTTCTCTTGTTTTTATTTCTTCATCCAGTTGAATGTAATCACAATGTTAATGGTTACATTACAGACACTGAGGAAAACTTTTAAGAAGCTTGATCAGGATGTAGGTGTGCAAGAGTTTCTAGATGCTAGGTAAGTAGCTTTAATCAATTTGAGGATCCTTTCTTTCAAATTTGTACCTAACGAAAAGAATGGTTCTCTTTTTCAAGGTTGTAAGGCATCATGTTAACCATTTACCTTGTCTTTCCCCCTCTCTTTGTTTCTGTTGCAGTGATCCATCAGTTGAGGTATGCAGTATTTTACTCTGTCAACTCCATTTTGGCTTCTGTTGTAAAACTTAAGTCTTGTATATAATTGTTTTTAGTAATTGGTGCTGACAGGAATTGCACAACCAAGTGAAAGTCTTGCAATCTCGACTTACTGATGTAGAAAAGAGACTCAGGTATAGCTGTGCATTCCCTTTTCATTTTTGGTGTTCAAATGTTGCCATAAATTGACCTCTTTATCAACTGCTAAAATAAATTGTGTAATCGTAATTTGCATTTGCTTTTTGAATGTATCTGAAGAAACTTTTGAGGAATATCTAGTCACTTTTCTTGTTTGGTCACTTTTGTTGGACATCTACACGCAATCAATAGCATTCTGCTTGATTGTAGGCTCAATTAATACCATCTTGTGTGATTATAGGCCCATCAGTTGCTTTAATTTTAATCCACATATGCTGCTTCAGTGATTGAGTTAATATGCAGTTGGAACTAGATCATATGGGCTAAATGACTAATGTCATCATTCATCTTTTATTGACCTAACTCCTCTGCATGGTTGTAGCTGGTGGAGTAATTCTGATAAGATAAATAAGGTGGAACATCTTACACAGATGGAGTGCGAACTAAGGGAGTCACTTACAGTTCATGTACGGAAGGTAATATATCATTTCTTCCCAAAAGCTGGATTAATACTGAAGTATTTTGTTTTGATGGTAATTGATGATCCTAGTGCAGCAACAAGTTTTTAGGAAACAGTCATACTATTGATGAACTATATACTTTTTCCTCAATATGGATTTTGGGAGACTTAGGGACTGCTCTTCCTCTTGCCCTTCCTCCCCTTGTTCTTCTGTTTCTGTTTGTCTCTTGCTTTTGCTGTTAGGGAAAAGCAGTGTAAACTGTATAAATAGCTTAACGGTTTTGCACTTGAATTTTGTAATAACAGCTCCAGAGCATGACCCATTTGCATCTTCCGATGGGCAGTAGAGATATGGGGTGCTCCGGGGATATACATCTGTTGCAGAATGTTCTCATGTTTTGGACTATGGGAAAGAACTGGAGCTTGACCGACCAAGACAGACAACTGCAATATTAGATGACACTGTTTGGGATGATTTAAATAGTATAGCATGCTTGAGACAGCAACTAAGTGAGCCATATTCGTACTATCCTTACGATAATCTTAATCTGCTGGAAAGGAAAAGTTTGGATCCTCAGAGAGGTAGATTTGAGAGGATATTTGATGTTTGGCATATTTCGATATGTGTTGATGTTACTTTACCCATGTTTTAACCACTTCTTGATGTTATTTAATCTTTAAAACTCCCAACATGGTGTAATTATTGGTTTGATGACTAATTAAGTTATGTGTGACGATTTAAGGTGTTCGGAGTGCAAAATATGAAGAAAAGGTGGTTTAGCCAGAGGAAGAAGGGTTGGATGCGTCGCATCCAACCTAGGAAAACATCATCCTGCGTGCAACCTTAGCAGTGAAGTTGGGCCATAGCGTTCGCCATCGCGTGCGAAACTGGGAAATAGAAGAGAAGGCTGGATGCGTCGCGTCTACCCTCACATGCAAAGTTAAGAAATGGAGGACGAGGTGGATGCGTCGCATCCGCCTTAGCATCAACCCCTGAAGCCGATTTGGACTAGAGTTAGGAGAACTCTAGATTACAACTTTTGGACGCAATATATAAGCTTTAAAACGCCTCTTGTAGAGGAGAGAGACGGGGGAAGAGAAGAAAAAAGGCTATAACCAAGTTCAAAGACCACGGAATTCGTCTGGAGTTTTATCCTTTCTTTCTTTTATTGATTTTTATGCAATCTTATGAAATTTGGGATGATTGCCTGAATATGAGTGGCTAAGAACCCTATTATTCTAGGGTCATGGGTATACATGAATGTTGATGTTTGAAGTTTAATTTGACGACGTTGGGTTTATCATATTGGGTTATTTATTTAATTCTGTTTCTAATTATTTTGCTGTGTAATTAACAGTGAAATACTATCTACGAATCTAGAGTTGAACTCGAAAGTGGGAACCCTAGACTGCATATAGAAGTAAATAGAGTAAGTTTTCAAAACCCGGGCATCGGGGAAAGGATTCGCGATTAGGATAGACATATACCTAATTGCCTTACTCGGTTAAAATACAGGAATTGTAAATGAGTTCTTGTTAAACTTAATTCCATAGACATATAGGTATTAAGTTAACTTGAGCATGCGAGTAAGAACTCGACAGATTCTTACGAGTGAAATTAACCCTGTGAATCAACAATTCAGATAAATCAATTAGCTATTTTAAAATACGAATGCAACATGAATGTTAGATGACCCGTGACCCTGGAATATTATATCCTATTGATTGTTGAACAAAACTATTTAAGTGTTGTGTTGAATTCTTAGCGATTCATTATTTGATCGTCCGTAGGTAGTAAGTTAGAAAATTATATATTTTGTTAGAAATATCTTGAATCAATAAGCTATTCGAGTTTGAATTAGTCAAAGTTAATCATAAGTCTTCGTGGGAACGATACTTTATTCACTACTTTATTACTTGACGACCACGTATACTTGCGTGAGTGTGTTTGGCCGTAACAATATTTGATGGATTATGAAACTCAAAGAAATTTTAATCTGCCTAGATCTGTGGGTTCTGGCAATAATTCCTGGGATAGTGCAGCTGGCGTCTCTGGAGCTCCAATTTTGGATGAAAAATCATATCCGCAGGTAATTTTATCCCTAAACATTCTAAGGTTATTTCTCAACTCTGTGGGACAGTTAATCAATGGAGCAATGATGTTTAATTGTTCAATCTTACAAATTGATTTTATCTGACTCGCACGTGTTACCATCTTCTTTATGAGTTGAATATGCTGAATGCAAATTTTATGTTACTCCGCTAAAGGAAAACTCATCTTCAAATATACTGTCATTTAATTGATCCTGTCTGGTCTAACATCTCTTACTTGGTTTCATTGGGTTTTTGGATCTATTTCCTGCAGCAAGGGAACTGTTCGCGTGATTGAACTGCCGAGATGTAGCAAAACTTGTGTTTTCTTGTGGCTAAAAGAACTCTTCATTAGGGAATGAGTTTATATTTACAGGTTCAGTTGCTGTTCGTAGATAATTATGTTCAAATGGTCATAGGTGTTGTGCTCTGATCTGTATAATTAGAATAAGAGCTTGCTCATATATTAGATTTGAGACAAAGAGTTACTTCACTTCGCTTCATTAAATTACGAGGATTTCTTCTGCAATTCAGATGCAAATTGAACTACTAAAAGAAAGCTATTCCCTTTTACCAAATCCAAGTCTCGATGAGAGTCGAGAACTAGCTAAAGGGTGCTTTTCTTCCTCTTTATATACTGATGATTTAGTGGGAATAACACGAATAAGACGTGCAATTTTAAATGCCCTGTACATTAAAAGTTCCTTGTTTACCACAAAGCTCTATTCTTGATCAAAAACCATAACATGGTTACAAGGGTAACAATATATTCAATCCAGTTTCCATGAAGTTTTCTAGTTGCTGAGTGTTTGGACAATGGTGTTGTGCCATGGGTCTGAGAGGTGCTGCAGAAGGTTGTCAAAAGGTCCCTTTCCTACTACATTGTGCTGCACTATGAATCCCAAAAATGCCAACATTGCCAATCTCCCTGCATATTATCCATGTGAAAGTTAGTGATGTTACTATTATAGTAGATAAAGTTTAGTATTAGTTGTGTTATTTTATTCTTACAGTGGATAAAGTTTAGTGATCGTACGTGAAATATAACAGGGTTGTGGTTGTTAGACTTACCATTAGCAATTTCCTTTTCTTTGGCCTCGGCAGTTGGTGCAAAGTTGAGTGGGTTGAAAATACCACCGGGGTAACCAACTTCATTAGGAGGCAAGCTGTAGCTCTTGAAGATGGGGTCTTGGTTAACACTTCCTGGGTTCTTAATGTCTTGCCACCTTCTGATCTCGACGTAGTGGAACAAGATGAACTCGATCACAAACAGGGTTGATGAAGATGCAAAGTACTCTTCTTTTCCAGCATCGTACCATTTGGGCACGTTAAGTATTCCAATGTTAGTGAAAACCTCAGGCAGCAGCATCCCAGCAACACCCAACATAGCCCAACGACCGTTCACCAGTTCAGCCTGGACGAACCATTTCAAGTTCTCTGGGTCCTCAGCAAGTCCCAATGGATCAAAACCATTGTCTCCTGGGAGACTAAGACAAGCAAGCATTCGAGTATTAGAACGAGGCTAAAAACCATTAGTAAAAGTATGCTCTTTGTAACAGCTTAAGTTAAGTTTTCACATGAGGTAGTCACACAATTCAATATGATATCGAGCAGACCTAGGTCCTGTGATTAAGTCTTTCTGCCACGAGTATTTTAAGAAAAAAAGAAAGAAAATTTAACATACTTGGCTCATGAAAAAGAATCAAGACTACACCCATAATTAAGTAAATAAAAGTGTGTCTTTATAAACAACTGGATAACCCAATTATAAAGGTGAATGTATGTACCTGCCATCAAGATAAGTAGGAGAGGCTAAGCCTGGAAGCCATTGACCTTTCTTAGCTTCAACCTTGAATGAGTTGTAAGATGAAGAAGTCAAGGGCTTAAAAGAGACCTCTCTGTTTAATTTACCAGATGATCCACTGAGGAATCTGGTTTTTGAGGCACATGGGCGGAAAATGGCAGCTGAAGCTTGTGTTGTAACTGTTGCCATTTTTCCGACTTGAATAAAGTTGCTGGTGTTGATGTTGGGAGAAACCAAGAAAAATAGCAATGGAGTTAAGGTGAGTTAAACTTTGTATCTTTTGTTTATGCATTTGTACTGCCATTTCAAAGGTATAATTGTGGCTCTGGTTCAATCTTGAAGAGTGCCAAGTGGGACAACAAAGATTTTTAGGAATTCAACGGCTGGATTGGGTTGTGAATTTCATAGTAGCCAATAAGAAGAAATGAATCTTATCCTTATCTCTGCTTCCATATCCTCAAATCTGTTTCTTTGTTTCTGTTGGTTTTAGAAGATGATGAGGGACCCATAAACTGCCACATAGGTAGAAGGGGAAATAAATGAAAATTGGGAAATTCTGTTAGTGGAAAGATATTTGCCATCTGGAATCACTCATATCCAATGAAAATGTGACAATTGGTTGACTCAAAGTTAGTCCTGGCAAAAGATATCTATCTAACTAAGAGATTTCAGGAGATGATGAGATCTAGTGAGTAAGTCACTGTTGGGCTACATTTTGCTACTGAACCAATTTAACGTTTAAGGCTTATAAATCCTAAACACATACTAAATGCATCTCTTTACTGCTTCAATGGATAATAACATTAATAAATCTACTAGGATCTAAATTGTCTTTCAATCCAACAAAAGCACAAAAAGTTACAGCGAGTCTATAAGAAATGGACCGTTTAGTTACAAAATAAGGAAAATAATTCTGGTATAAAATCCTATATTATTTTATACTAGTACATTTAGTTGGAAATAATTCTAGTATAAAATTCTAGATTATTTTTGTTTATCCCAAAAATGAGTAACAATTAAATTGGTACGCGGTTTAAAGGATACGTGGTTTAACTCAATACGAAAAATTAAGAATAACAGATAGATGGATTAAAGACAAAATAAACGATCAAACCAATTGCAATACGATGACCAAGTCTAATCTTGTATTGAACAGTGGGATTCACCCTCGATTGGACCCTCGGATCAAGCCGGACTACGAATGGAGAAAAGAACAAGTGAGTAATGCCTTTAATAGTAGCTAGAAGACAAAGTAAAACTTTTATTTCTTTCAATTGCGTGTTACAATGTGTCAGACTAAAGAAAGACTCCCCCTTTATATAGTAGAAGAATTTCAGTCCTAGTATAAGACTAAAAAGGTAAAAATCTTCTTTTTCCGGTAACTGTTGATCCATAATCGATACTGCACGAGATTCGCGTCGTAATATCCGGTTGAGGGCGAGTATTACGGCCCCCTATCCGTCATGCATAACCATCCACTGCGTCCCCCGAGGTCTAGAAGTTATACTCGATCCGAAGTGCGTTACTTTACCATGCCCGATGTCGGATATATCGTCCACTGCTTTATCGTGCCCGGTGTTTCTGGCCTCGATTATAACCTCACGGATCCGTGCTTTCCCTTCGTTCTCTCACCGGATAATCGGGGCAGACATTGCCCCCGATTATACTCGTACACATATAGTCCCCTCATTTTTCGGAGGGTAGATTTACCGAAGCGACGGAAAGCGAAAAGTGAACCCCGCTTTCTTCCTTCGTACGCTTACGACCGAGTTGACGGGTCAACAAAACGTCCCATCAGTCGCGTCGTTCTTGCTTCGGACACGCGTCAGCCGCCGGTTGACTGTCCTCGAATGCAAAACGCCGCGCATTGATTGTTCTTCCTCTATAAAATCTCCTACCCCTTTTTCACTTCTCCTTTTACCGATTCCAAAACTCTTTGACTTACCCTCGAATTCTCCACTCGCCTTTAACTTCTTCAAATCTTCATACATTGCTCCTTAGATCTTCATATCTTCATCCTTAAATCTTCATACTTCTCAACCTCGGTTCACCCTCGACCATCTGCTTCATCTCTACAGTCCTCGAATCTTCCGGGGGGTTTGATCAAGCTCATTCGCCGAGTCAGTAAAGCTCTGTTCTCGAGCATTGACGAGGACCGAGATTGAGGATGGTAGGGGACGTTCGTTTGGGTGAAAACTGAAGACCTCATTCCCTCTGAATTTCTACTGTTCCCCAAAAAGTGGAACGTATTCCGTAAGTCTTTTCCTTCTCAAGTATTTTGCATTACCTTTTATTCTTTTCCTAATTGCCTGTGTTTATCATTGTGCAGCGGTTTCCCAAGTTTCTAATGCAGTCCCCCATTTCAAGGAGTGGATCGAGGGGATCTGCAAACAGATATCTTACTCCGAGGGCGCATGGCGCAAACTCTCGAAGGGCAAATAGGAGTCCTGTTCCCATGGTGAGGCTCTATCTTGAATGATTACTCACACATTTGACTTGTACTTCACTGAGTCTTCTCCCTTCTCAGAGGTTTGCCCAAGACCACCGAGCTCAGGCCATTAGATGAGGACGAGGATCCGTCCTTGCTTGCCGAACTCTCTGTTTCTGGACAGCCAGGGGCTGCCGCAAAGGAGGAGAAAAAGAAGAAGAAAAGGAAGTCCTCGGGCTCCCCGGATGTCGAGGTGAAGAAGAAGAAGAGGATTGTGGCCGTCTGGGTCAGGAGAAGCAACAAAAAGAGCACCAAGTCTAGGGTGCCAGACTCTAATTCCCTCTACCGGCTCAGGGATTACCCCAAGGATGACGACCTTAAGTGCATTGCTCACGAGTCGACCCTCAACGATGGGGAGCAGGTGGTGATCGGAAAAGGTGGCCAAGAGGTTGATCCTCCCCTAGCTCGGGAGGAGAGTCAGAGGCCATGGCCTCCCGAGAAACCGCTCCCACCCCGAAGGAAGGCGTTGGTGTCATTGACATCACGAGGACGCCGTCCCACACAAAGTCCATGTTCGAAGGGGCTCGATCCGAAGGGGAGAAATCAAACAAAATGGCATTGGGTCCAGACGATGCCCTCAACATGTTCTTTGACGGCATGGACATGGGCGCGTTGGAGGACTACTCAGGATTTGGTCATCTAGAGGTCCCAAAAAAGGACGTGCCATTGGGAGTGGGCGAGCCGAGCACGAGCCCGAAGCTAGTGAGGCAGTTCCCTGCCCTGAGCGTGGATCCTGACCGTAAGAGAATGGTCATTCTTACTATCCTAGTGGACGCTCGGGCGTTGTCAGCTCCGGTGGGTATGGCTAGCTATCTCCGTTGCCTGGTGACCGAGGAGGGCCAAGCAAAGATGAATGAAGTAGGCACATTGAGCCTTTTCAACGAAGCGCAACAGGCATTGAACCAGGTAAGACGTCTACTCTTCGTACCCATTGCGAATTTTGCTTAGTTTTAGACATGTTCTAATGACTTCGTTGTTTTTTAGGCTTCAGTGCTTCATCATGAAAGCTTTCTTCGGTCCTGCTTAAGAATCAGCCAGCTCGAGTTCAAGCTCAAATAGCAAGTCCGGAAGAAGGACATGTACAGGGCTTTTAGTGAACAACAAGATGAGGCCCTCAAGGACCTCTCAATTCTCCGAGCTGAGCTGGAAAAGGCTTAGAATGAGGCCTCATCCGTAAAGCGGGAGCACACTGACCTGGTCGAGAAGGTAAGGATCTTTGAGGCTAAAAACGAGAAGCTACTCGTGGTGACTAACAACGCAATTTCGCAGGTCCAAGAGAAGATAGACCTAATCAACCATCTTTGAGTTGAGATAGATGAGGTCAAGGCCATGACCGAGGCGTGGAAAGGCTTAGAATGAGGCCTCATCCGTAAAGCGGGAGCACACTGACCTGGTCGAGAAGGTAAGGATCTTTGAGGCTAAAAACGAGAAGCTACTCGTGGTGACTAACAACGCAATTTCGCAGGTCCAAGAGAAGATAGACCTAATCAACCATCTTTGTGTTGAGATGGATGAGGTCAAGGCCACGACCGAGGCGTGGAAAGGCAGGATGGACCTCCTGAGTTTGGAAAAAGAGGCTGCAAAACAAGAGCTGGAATAGATCAAGGACCAGCTCCGGGTGGCAAAGGACAAGGCCGATAAGTGGTCTCGGCTAAATAATGAACTCCGGGCACAGCTGAACTCAGTCGTTATGGAACAAGATTCCCTCGGCCAAGAATATAATGCACTGAGGTCCAAATTGGAGGCAGTTTCTATTGATTCCTCCGACGTAAAGGAAATGCTGGCCTAGTATAAGGCTGATGTGGAGATGGTCGAGGCTTGCATAAAGACGAAGACCGAGTACGTAAAGCGGTTATCTCGGAGAGAGACCCTTGAGGAGATCCATGCCCGAGGTTTTGACCTGTCGGCCGAGATTGAAAAAGCCAAGAGACTCGAGGCTAAGGCAAAGGAACTCTATGAGCCTGAGGGTCCCGAAGGCTCTGAGGGTTCCGACGGTTCTGGTGATGAGTCGAGCCCTAGTGAATACCATGCATAGATGCCTTATTTCTGTTTTAGTTTTCCCTTGTATATTTTAGTTTTTGTTTATTTTGAGGTCATTTTATCATGCCTTCGAAGGCTTTTAAGATGCTCAAGTGTCTTAGATGATGTTTTTGCCGAGGGTAACCTTTTAATAGGTTTGACTATATGTAAGGGCCTTACTTTCTAAGTACGGATTTCAGATATCTCCGAGCCATTTGCAGGGTGGATAGCCCGGGATTCGATAGCCCGGGCCGTCTGAATTTTTTGTCGGACGATAGTCCCCGAGTAGGGGTAGCTCGTGGGCTTTAGGATCTAGGATCGAAGAAGCGAAATGCGTAGTGAAAAAGTATAAGGGAAGCAGAGATTTCTTTCATTGTTTAATATGTAGGGTACATGATCGGAGGCGCATAAGCCTTATGTCGTGGCTAGAGTGGGCTACATGGGTACGGTTTGTATGACCGTTTGACACTTACAAATAAATCCTAATCACTAAGACTTGGCTTTGACATATAAAACTTCTTCCTTTCTAAGGATCCTAACCCAGGGGTAATGACCCCCAGTATTTGAGGCCGAACTTGTGAGGGCTCGGATATTGTTGATTCGGTGCAAACGATCATCAATTCTGGTTTAAGGTTGGTCTTCAAAACTAAGGTAGCACATTCTACTATTGCCTCATTAAAAACTGATAACAACACGATAGGGGATTCAAGAATTACTAAAGAAAACGATAAAATCAAGAAACGTGCGGAAGCTAAAAGAAAATAGGGAAACGAAAAAGACAGAAATTAAAGATAGATTGAATTCAAGAAAGAGTTTCTTCAATTCAAGAAGTCTATTCTTGAAGTTGAATCCTAGCAACAACAATATAGCTAAAGAAGAACTAATTGCCTTTGGTAGAGAATTAAAAACAAGAGATAGATTGTGAAACCCAACCTTTTAGAATAACAAGAACAACAATAAGCCTAAACTTATCACTTTTCTTAAATAGCTAGAAGTGATCTAAGATTTCGGAAAGGGTTTAATCTTACCACCTTAAGTTGATTTTTGAAGGTTGAAGAATAAATCCAAGAGTAGCCACACACAAGAGTGCAAGAAAAATCTCACAATTATTTTTTATATTGTTTATAATAATCTCCCCTAAAAACAAAGAAAACACCCTTTATATAGAGAGGGAGCCACGGAATTCTACCAAAAAAATAAAGAAAGAAAGTCCAAAATGATCTTGAAATTTTTTGAAATCTTGGAAAGGAAATAAAGTCCTAACTACTTTGGACAAAAAGTCCAACTACCTTAGGATTGGATCTTGAAAGTCCAAAACCAATCTTGGATAGAATCTTGGAAATCTTGAAAATCTTGAAGGACATTTGCAATCAGCTTGGCACCAACTTACACTCAACTTCGCACGACTATTGTACCCTTCTTTGACATCAAGTAAGTTCTTTTTATGTTATAAAAACGTGACTTCATGTAGGACTTATTGGGCTGCAAGTTTGGATACATTTTAGGTGCCAAAATGGTCCAAAAGTGGACTGATTAGGACCTTCTTCAAAAGATATCTCTTGGGATCCAATACTACTCTTCTTGGACATAAATTTGGGCCATAAAAAAATTGTAACACCTAGCCAATTCACATCCTTTATCCTTGAGTTCTTCCTCCCAATTAACAACTTCTTTATTTGCACTTGAAGTATAATGACCTTGTTTTGCAACTCTTTAGCTTGACATCTTGCTAAAGGCCCTCTTTGAGATTCCAAAGCTTCATTCTTGTACTTGAATATAGTTGAGCTTCCTAGGATGCTATCATTCCCCTCTTCTTGCAGAAAATGCGTCCTTGAATTTCGACCTTGCAAAAAAATGAAGACAGGCACAGTACATGACATCCACTAATATGAAAAATTGGTAGGAATAAAATAAGATAGTGACCATGTTTTCACTTAACCCAATTAAGCCTAATAGGTATATATACTACCTTATAAAGCATATGGACATCATCATCCCAATAAAATTTATGCTTACTTAGATTTGTCCAATAAAAACCTCTCTTAACGTAGTCTAAAAATGTGCATGACAAAGAAATTATAAAAGATTGATCACACATCCATTTAAAACAAGTATCTCTACCACATATATCAAATAAGACACTTTTATGATACAGCCAAGTGTCAATTACAAATATCATGGATTCTTCTAAATATAAGCTATTCAAAGAAGCACATAAATTCTCAAGAAGGTTAGAAGAACCCATAATTACCAAAATTAAAGTTTCAATACATTCAAGCTCGTGATTATAACTTTCCCCAATAATATTTCTAACATCAACAGATTCTAAATATTTGCTCAAACTGTCATAGAAAGAGTCATAGATAAGCTCATGAAAGAGTATTTGATCACGAACGTCACAATAATCATGCATAGCCTCTTTACTAGTAGCAAACACTTTTATAGGCTCACAATCAACATGACTAGAAGAATGACTTCCCATCACACAACAAAAATCATATTTTAGCAATTTATCATATGAAAACTCATTAGCCACTTGAATAAAAGAAGAAGAAATATTTAACTCATTCGCAATCCTCTTCTCATAAATTTCATGCCTCTTTTCACAAAGTTGGAATATATAATCATCTATGTCATACTTAATTTCAAAAGGAAGCAAATTACTCTTGCACTTGAACTTAGATATTACAGTTAATGACTTGATATGCATCAAAATATCATCATCCACAAAAATAATAAAGTCACCAACATAAGAAATAAGAGTATAGTTCATTACCTCCAAAAATACCTTAGGTGTTCTAGAAAGCCCATGAAATCGAATAAACCAATTATACATACCATACTTGGACTTATTTACCAATGGAACATCATCACCTTGTATTCTTTTATGCAATGGATCTAACTTAGAAATGTCTTTAGGAAAATCCATGTCATAAAACTGTAAATATGGATCAAAATAGTCAAAAGGTTCAACAACAAAGAAATTAATCAAGATTTTATCTTCCACTATCCAACAAGAATAGATTTCGCCAAATTCATGTTGGAATGCAATTGGATCCTTTGCCACCATATCTTGCACCTCACCTCCCCTTTCAAAAGGTATTTCAACACGTGGCTGCACAAAATCACAAGAACTAAAACAAGAAAGAGTTAATGGGTTAGGAAGTAAAGAAACTTGTTTTTTGCTTAAACTCTCTTTGACTTTTATCACAAGACTAACTTTCTCCTCATCCTTAGCCTTTTTTTTCTCACTAAAGTTTTTTTCTTTTTCTTCACTCAAACCCTCTTGTTTTTCTCTCTCCACCTCATAGACTTTTGTTATCTCATTGCCTTCTCTTTTCCTTTTTCTCAAGATCACTCGTTACCTCACTTGACATCCAACTCTTTTCACTCAAGACAACCTCTCCTTTTTCCTCTCTTGGAAGGTCAACATGCACTCCCTTACTCCTCTCATTCTTTTCTCTCTCATATTTTTCCATATTCTCTTTAACAATCTTTTCATCTTCACAAATTTGTGAGAATGTCAAAGGCCTAAGAATGAGTTTCTTCCCATTAACCTCAAAAGAGTATCTATTTTTTTTATACTATATTAAGCACTTCTATAGACATACCATGGCCTTCCTAACAGGATATGAAAACTATTCATGGGAATGACATCACACCAAATCGCATCCTCATACCTTCCAATAGAGAATTGCAATAACACTCTTTTATCTACTTTTACGCCTTTCAACATGTAGGGTTCAATATATTCAACACAAGGCAAATTCAATTTCTCAACCATATAAGTGCTAATTAAGTTATAGCCAAATGCTTTGTCAATTCTAAGGGCATAAATTGCAGAACATCGCTTTAGCACTTGTTTGAAAAATAACTTTACCATTGTCTTCCTTTCATTCGGTATACTGTAAGTTCGACTTTTCAAGTTGTTGAGTCATAGCTCTCCTCCTTCCAATGTAACTACATGTTTGAGACATCTTGATATATATTAAAGGAAATATGTCTCTCAAATTTGACTTTTTCCCTATAATGCTTGATAAGTAGGGATTTTGACCGCTTATTTGCTCTCTTTTACTTACGTTTTAGCTCAAAAATGCTTAAAGGTATTCCGGAGAACTAATGAAATGTGATTTCTTGCAGGAATATTGGGAAACTAGCCAAAGAAGTGAAAATCAACTCAAAAAGGAGTAAAATTGGACAAGAACCAAAATAAGGCAAAAATGGCTACAGTGTGGACCGCACAATACAATGTGCGGCCGCAAACTCTGAAGAGGCACTGATAGAATCTCTTCACAGAGTGCAGACCGCACAATTATTGTGCGGCCGTAGAAGACTAGATTCAAAGACCTTTAGTTTTGGGAGCTTGAAGATGTGTGGACCGAATCATTATTGTGCGGCCGCAGGATGCAAAAATACGGCCGCACTCACAAATGTGCGGTCCGCAGAGTGAAGCCCTGATCCAGTCCAAGCGCAAGGATGCGGCCGCACTCAGAATTGGGCAGTCCGCATAATTAGAGGAAGTACGGTCGCATCTCACTTTTGTGCAGCCACAGAAAGCCATACCCACCAGTCAATCGCAAAGTGCGGACTACACACAGAATTGTGTGGCCGCACAACCTTCGCAGGGGTAATTTTGTCAAATAGTTTTAGCTGAGTATAAATAAATCTTTTTGTCATTTTTAGGTTAAGTTTTGTGCACCTGAACATTTAGAGTCATTTTTATTTACTGTATTGGGCAACTTTGTACTAGTATAGCATTTATACATTAGATTTTCTTTCCTTAATCAATTATTATGCATTTTATCTTAGTTTCTTCTTTAATTTCTGCATTTTTCATGAGTAGCTAAGCCCTTAGCTAGGGTTGTGACCCAACCCTAGTATGAGTACTTAATGAGTTATTGATTTAGAGCTTATTTGTGATTGGGTATATGAATTTTAGCCTAGTTCTTGCTTGAATTTGAGAATTGATGGTTGCAAACATTGATTCATGCCTAATTGACTTAGTCTATACTTGAGAAAGTGAGACTAAGTCTAGGAAAACTTGGCTAACAAGAAATTGATAGCCCCGATTAAAGGGTCGAATCTAGAGATAGTAAGACCCGACTTGAGCATTTATCACTTGTTTCGTGAGATACCCATTTGGACTTGAGAAAGCCGAATTAGGCAAAATTACTCAAACTACGGAGAGGTATAGAGTAGGGGTGGGCATAATACCGGCCGAATCGAAAAAATCGGCCAAACCGTGAATTTTAGTTTTTCGGTTTCGGTTTAATCGGTTATTCGGTCGGTTTACGATTTTTAAATTATTAGATTTTGGTTTTTCGGTGCGGTTTACGGTTTTGGTGTTTCGGTTTAACCGAAAAACCAAAATTTTGGGTATGCTCAAAAGTTTTGTAAAATGTAAACTACTAAACTTAATGTTCTGAAGCCCACCCCATCTGAAATTCTGAAGGCCCAATACCAGCCCACCCAATTTACCCAAACTCTAAGCTTAATTAGCCTACACTACAGACTTTCGCTTTCCATTTCCCATTTTTCCTTCCTTACTCATTAGAAATTAGAAATTAGGGTTCGTCACTTCCTCCTCTGTCACTCTAAGTCCATGCGACTGTTGTTGTGCTGCCGAGTGCCGACGCTCATCCTTCTTCCTCAGCTCGTCGTTTTCGCCGGTCGCTCATCTTTCTTCCTCAGGTTAGTGGTTACCTTCTTCTTATGAGTTTTCCTTCTCCATTTTTGTGTCTTTTTAAAATTTGTTAATGGCGGTAGCAAAGTATACTATAACTTATTTTTTTGTTTTATTTTACTGCTTTTATTTATTGCGACACCACTTTCGAGTTCTAGATTTTGAAAAGGAAAAAGAAATTAGTCTATTTTGAACCACTACTAATAAAGTTATTGATCTCTTAACTTTTTTCAAATAGGAGTAGTCAAAATTTAAAACATCAAATTGACTGCTTATAGCTTATAGCTTTGCTTTATTGCTGGGTGGGGTGGCTGGGATAGGAGACATCTGTTACAACTTTCAATTCTTAGAATAATTAGTCTCGGTTACAGCTTTCTGATTTTCATATGAAAATTGGAATGGAATTAGTGGACATTGCCCCCAGTGGAATGAAAATTTCTGATTTTCTGATTTTAAAAAACATCAATCAGTGGCACGTCTATTATAATCTCTGCCAATTCTTAGAATCAGTGGCATGTCTATTATATTCAGTTACATAAGTAGTCTACACTGGATATAAAAATCTTGAACCGTTAATAACCGAAAAATTAAACCGCAAAAAACCAAACCAAACTTTAAAAAAACCGCACCGAACCGTAAATACTTTGGTTTGATTTGGTTATTAAAATTACAAAATCGAAAACCGATAAACCGAACCGTACTTTCATAATAACCGACCGAACCGACCGACGCCCACCCCTAGTATAGAGTGAGTAATTATGTGTGATTGCTATATTGTATCCCGATCAACCAAACATGCCCTAAAGCTATAAATCCGTTAGGTAACCGACTAGGCAGAAGTCGCAACCCTAGATCTTTTATAACTTGAAAAACAACCAAAACCAAAAATATTGTCTCTTAGCTTTACAATTACAAGCATTAGCGTAAAAGTAGAAGTCGAAACAACAACTGAAAATGTGGAAGTGTAATCTTAAGCAAGTCATACATTCACACTAGGTATATACCTAATCCCACATCAAGCTCCCTGTGGAATAGACCCCGACTAGCGTTGGGTTTTTATTATTGCATCGACCAACTCGCAACCTAAATTAGTGGTGTGAGTTTGGGCGACATCAATTTTTGGCGCCGTTGTCGGGGAGCTAAAAATTGATTTTGCTGTATATTTGGTTTTGTGTGTGACTTGTCTTCTTTTCTTTCCGAGTTACTAACATTTTTGTGAATCGATTGTAGGTACAAAAAAATGGCTCTCAACAATGATCCTCTCGGAAATATACCTTTGGGGGATGTGCACGTGGAAGATGACCTAGTTGAAGAGGTTCCTCTTGAACCTCAAGCAAATAGACTAGGCCGACAGCCTCAAGACAACATTCCCGTTCCTCCCCCAAATCCACCAAGAGTGGCTCCATACCAGGTGTTACCGAATGAAGGGTACGCAAGTGTCATAGTCCTGCCCCGCATTAGGGCGGGCAACTTTCAATTCACAAATGTTATGCTTACACTGCTTGAGCACCGGGGATTCTTCACCGTGGCTCCGAATCAAAATGCGTACAAGCACTTGAAAGGATTTGTGGACACCTGCTGGGGTAGTAAGCAGAATAACGTTTCTGAGGATGCTTTAAGGTTGAGACTATTTCCCTTTTTTCTACGGGAGAAAGCCTTGGACTGGTTAGAAAGATTACCAAACCATTCTATCCATACATGCGATGAATTGGCGAAAACATTCATTGCCAAAGTTCTTTTCTCCCGGGCATATAGCTACTCTTAGAGACGGGATTCTAGTATTCAAATAAGAATCCAATGAGCCTTTGCACGAGATATGGGAGAGGTACCGCACTATGGTGAAAGAGTGCCCAAATAATGACATGACCAAGGCTATGATTCAACAAACCTTCTACAGGGGGATCAATACTACCAATCAATGCGTGGTCAGCCTATTTGCCGGTGGAAATTTTATGACAACACCATATGCTGAAGCTTGTGAAATATTAGATGAAATGGTGGATATCTCATTGGCATGGCAAAGTAGAGCAAATGTTCCTCAAGGTGATCCAAATGTGATTCACTTACACAAAGAATTGCACGATCATGGGCAAGCAATTGCTGAGTTGACCACTACAATGGATCAATTGGCCAAAGCTCAACTTCAACAGGTTCAAGGTCCTAAGCAAGTAAATGCAATGGAAGGTGTCAATATGATGGTGAACAAGTGAAGGCAAAAGGGTCAACAAGTGCAAAACCATGTAGAACAATTTGTGCAAGATGATAGTGGGTTCGACCAAGACGAATCATATAATGAGCAAGAGGAAGAAGTGCAATGTGTGAATAATTAGCAAGGGAAAATGAACAACTCTCAAGGCCCGAATCAACAATGGCAATCTCAAGGAAATCAAGGAAATTGGAACAATCAAAACCACCAACGCAATTGGAGTGGTGGTACCAACAATCAAGGTAATTGGAACAATAACAATAATCAAGGCAATTGGCACAATCAAGGCAACCAAGGCAATTGGGGTGGCAACAATCAAGGATATTGGGGAGGCAACAACCAAGGGGGTTGGAATGGTAACCAAGGAATCCGGGGCCGGGCTCTCAAAAGCCCCTGATGTATCAACAACCAAAAAACCCGCCTCATTATCCGTCTCAAGATTCAAGTTCTTCCAACAATGAGATGGGACGGATTGAAAATATGTTCAAACAAAATGCCGACTCTGATGCTCAATTAGCCTCTCACAACTCTTCAATACGCAATTTGGAATTTCAATTGGGGAAAATCTCGCAAGCTTTAAACACTCGTCCTAAGGGGGCACTACATAGTGAAACGGTGGTGAACCCGAAGGGTGGTAGCAACATGGGACATGCCATGGCCGTAACAACAAGGAGTGGAAGAGGTGTAGATGTAACAACCTCAAATCAAAGAAGAATTGTGGATGATGATGTAGTGGTGCAAGAAGATGAGATTCCAAGCAATGTGGTTCAAGCTAATGAAGAAGTGAAAATTGATATTGATGAGAGTGCGGAGGAGACCCAAGAAGAAGTGAACCCGTCTAGGGAACACGTGATTGACATACCAGAACCGGTAGTGCCAAAGGCCAAAGCACCAATGCCAAGACCTCCTCCTCCATACCCTCAAAGGCTCGCCAAGCAAAATAGTGAGAAATAATTCAAGAAGTTTATTGACATGATAAAGAGCTTATACATTAATGTGTCATTGGTTGAGGCGTTAGAACAAATGCCCAGTTATGCAAAGTTCATGAAAGATTTGGTGACAAAGAAAAGATCAATGAATTGTGAGACTATCAAGATGACACATCAAGTGAGTGCTATTGTGCACTCAATGGCTCCGAAATTGGAAGATCCCAGCTCTTTCACAATCTCTTGCACTATTGGAAGCGTCGACTTTGCCAAAACTCTATGTGATCTAGGGGCGAGTATCAATTTGATGCCCTACTCGGTGTTCAAAACTTTGGGAATTGGGAAACCAAGACCCACATCTATGAGGTTACAAATGGCGGATTGTACTATGAAGAGACCATTGGGTATTATTGATAATGTGTTGGATTGTGTTGATAAGTTCATCCTCCCAGTGGACTTTGTGATCCTTGACTGCGAAGTGGACTATGAGGTGTTTATTATCTTGGGTAGACCTTTCCTTGCTTTGGGGAAGGCTCTTGTGGATGTGGAAGCTGGTGAGCTCACCTTTCGGGTGGGCGATGAAAAGGTGGTTTTCCATGTGTGCAAATCTATGAGGCAAACGAATAGCAACAAAGTTTGTTCGTTTGTGGACTTAGTCACCGAGGTGATTGTTGATGATGCTAGTGCCATGATGAATGTTGATGATACTTTGGAGGCCGTATTGCTTAATAATGATGATGATGAGAAGGATGAATATGTGGAATGTGTAAATGCATTACAAGGAATGGGGTCGTATACTTATGAACCCCGAAAATTGTCCTTAGATCTTGAGAACCGGAAGACTCCTCCAACAAAGCCCTCAATCGAGGAGCCTCCCACTTTGGAGTTAAAGCTATTGCCTTCACATCTCAGGTATGAGTTTCTTGGCCCATGTTCTACTTTACCTGCTATTCTTTCCTCTTGCTTGACTAACGTGCAGGTAGATTCTACTTTGGCGGTGCTTCAAAAGAGGAAGAAAGTTATAGGATGGACACTGGCGGATATTCAGGGTATAAGCACCGCCTTTTGCATGCACAAGATTATTTTAGAGGAGGATGCCAAATCCTCCACTGAACTTCAAAGAAGGTTAAATGAAGCAATACAAGAGGTGGTAAAGAAGGAGATCATAAAGTGGTTGGATGTTGGGGTAGTTTACCCATTTTCGACAGCTCGTGGACCTCTCCGGTGTAATGTGTCCCAAAGAAAGGGGGCATGACTGTGGTCACCAATGACGTGAACGAAATGATTCCTACAAGAACGGTGATCGAGTGGAGAGTGTGCATGGACTATCGGAAGCTCAACAAAGTCACTCGGAAAGATCATTTTCCGCTTCTATTTCTTAATCAAATGCTTGACAGGTTGGCCAGATGAGCTTTTTATTGTTTCCTTGATGGATATTCCGGCTACAATCAAATTCTCATTGCTCCTGAGGACCAAGAAAAGACTACTTTCACTTGTCCCTATGGTACTTTCGCATTCTCGCGGATGCCATTTGGGTTATGCAATGCACCGGCTACTTTTCAACGGTGTATGATGGCCATCTTCACCGACATGGTGGAGGATTTTCTTGAGGTCTTTATGGATGATTTCTCTATAGTTGGAAATTCCTTCAATGATTGCTTGAACAACTTGGATAAGGTCTTGGCAAGATATGAGGAGACAAACTTGGTTTTGAATTGGGAGAAATGTTACTTCATGGTCGAAGAAGGCATAGTCCTCGGCCACAAAATCTCAAAGCATGGTATTGAGGTCGACAAGGCCAAAATTGAGGTGATCTCCAAACTCCCTCCCCCTACATCCGTGAAGGGAGTGAGGAGTGTCTTGGGTCATGCGGGGTTCTATCGCCGATTCATCAAGGACTTTTCCAAGGTGGTGAACCCCTTGTGTAAACCTTTGGAGAAGGATGCCAAGTTCCATTTCAATGAGGATTGTATGAAGGCATTCGAATTGCTCAAGTTCAAGTTGACTACTACTCATATTATCACCGCACCGGATTGGAGCTTGCCTTTTGAGCTCATGTATGACTCTAGTGATGTGGCGGTCGGAGCAGTTATGGGACAGCGTATCAACAAAATCTTTCATCCGATCTATTATGCTAGTAAGACCATGAATGATGCCCAAGTCAACTACACAGTGACCGAAAAATAGCTCCTTTTTTTGCTATGGAAAAGTTTCGCCCGTACTTGATGGGTACAAAGGTGATTGTTCACACCGACCATGCGGCGCTTCGATATTTGATGAGCAAGAAAGATTTTAAAGCAAGACTAATGCGGTGGGTGATTCGTTTGCAAGAGTTTGATCTAGATATTCAAGACCGCAAAGGTAGTGAAAACCAAGTGGCGGACCACTTGTCTCATTTGGAGGAGGAAGGGAGGCCACATGATGGCCTTGAGATAAATGATTCATTTCCCGACGAGCAACTCCTAGCCATTTCTATGACCGGGATGCCATGGTTCGCCGACTTTGCCAATTGTCTTGTGAGTGGCATTGTACCAAATGAGTTCTATTCAAACCAAAGGAAGAAGTTCAAACGGGATTGCCTTGACTATTATTAGGATGAGCCTTATCTCTTCCGGATTTGTACCGATGGTGTGATTCAACAATGTGTACCGGAGGAGGAACAAATGAAAATTCTTGAGGCTTTCCACTCTTCGCCATATGGTGGTCACCATGGTGGAGATAGAATGGCAACAAAAGTGTTGAGTTGTGGATTCTATTAGAATACTCTTTACAAGGACACTAGCGATCTCGTCAAGCGTTGTGATGAATGTCAAAGGGCTGGTGGGATTTCTAAGAAAAATGAGATGCCCCTCACCACCATCTTGGAGATTGACATTTTTGATGTGTGGGGCATTGATTTCATGGGTCCATTCGTGAGCTCTTGTGGGAATACTTACATATTGGTAACTGTGGATTATGTGTCAAAGTGGGTTGAAGTCGTGGCTATGCCCAACAATGAAGCTCGGAGTGTGGTGGCATTTTTGAAAAAGAACATCTTCACAAGGTTTGGTACTCCAAGGGCCATTATTAGTGATGGAGGGTCGCACTTTTGCAACAAAGTTTTTGACACCTTACATACAAAGTATGGTGTTACTCACAAAGTGTCGATCCCCTATCATCCTCAAGCAAGCGGGCAAGTTGAAGTTTTCAACCGGGAGATCAAGAGTATTTTGTCAAAGACCGTGAATGCCAATCGGACGGATTGGTCAAAGAAACTTGATGATGCTCTTTGGGCTTATAGGACGACGTACAAAACACCGATTGGTATGTCTCCGTATCGGTTAGTGTTCGGGAAAACTTGTCACCTACCGGTGGAACTTGAGCACAAGGCTATGTGGGAATTGAAGAAGCTTAACCATGAATGGGATGTCGCCGCCAACTTAAGGGTGGCACAATTGAATGAGCTTGATGAATTCCGATTCCATGCATATTCAAGTTTGTCCTTGTACAAGGACAAGATGAAGTACCTCCATGACAAGTACATCCGGAACAAGGAGTTCAAAGAAGGCGATCTTGTACTATTGTTCAATTCTCGGTTGCGGATGTTTCCGGAAAAGTTGAAATCCAAGTGGAGTGGTCCATTTGAGGTTGTGCATGTGACACCCTTTGGTACATTAGACTTGAAGAACAAGAATGATGAAGTGTTTAGATTCAATGGTTACCGGGTAAAACATTATCTTGGCAAAGTTGATGATGGCCACATTGTGGCGTTTGTTCATTTCAAGTAATTGATGGTAACCTGCGTTGTGCCGCGACATTAAATCAGGCGCTTCTTGGGAGGAAACCCATGTGTCTTTTTCTTTTTCTTTTTCATTAGATAGGCTTTGTTTTGTGCTAACTAGTTTTGAAGTGTATGCAGGAATGGATGTGCATTGCAGGGATTGTGTAAAAACCTTTTGACTAAGTGTTGAAAGAGTGCGGACCACACATTAATTGTGCGGACCACACAATTCTAAAGGCAGCAATAGAAATCACTCTGCGGCCGCACAATTCTGTGTGCAGTCGCACAACTGGAAGACAAAAATTGCAAGTTCTCTGAAGTTGGCCTATCAAAATTCATAGCCAATCTGCGGCCGCACACAAAATTGTGCGGTCCGCACAAATTCTGCGGCCACACTCACTTATATGCGGATCGCAAAGTTGTTTCAAGGTCCAGGTAAAGAGTGTGGTCCGCACTCGCCTTAAGTTTGGGGGGACTTGGTCAACCTACAAATAGAACCTAGAGACACTATTCACAACTTTATCACTCTGAAGTCTTGAACCCTAAGCAAATACAGTGCACGATCAATTAGTTCACAATCTCCCTTCATTTCATCAGTGTAGATTCTTACCTGCATCCTTCATAACTGGTATGTTCATTACATCTTTAGAGTTTGCAATTTCTTTTATTTTTTGTTCTTTTGTGGTGTGAGTTGTTAGACCTAAAATGTCAATTGTTAGTCATAAGTTCTTAAAATCATATGGGTAGCTTCATATATGTTTATTAGGGACTAGTTAGACCATTAATCATGTTAATTTGTGCATGCCATGTCTAAATTGTGAAAAATTGCATGAACCCTAACTTTACTGTCGTAAATGCTCAAATTGTGCAGCCGCACACAAATTTGTGCGGTCCGCATACCACTTGATTAGGGAAAATATTGTGCTTGAAAAGTTTGGACCGCACTCAATTGTGCGGTCCGCAGAAAAAAATTGTGCGGCTGCATAAATATGTGTGCGACTGCACTTTTGAACTTCAGAGAATCAGCATCTCAGGATTGGACATGTGCGGCCACACTCAAAATTGTGCGGTCCGTAGAAAAATTGTGCGGTCCGCAGAAAAAAAATTATGCGACTGCACTTTTGAACTTCAGAGAATCAGCATCTCAGGATTGGACATGTGCGGCCAGACTCAAAATTGTGCGGTCCGTAGAAAAATTGTGCGGCCGCATAAAAATGTGTGCGACCGCACTTGTGAACTTCAGAGAATCAGTATCTCTAGAACGGACTTGTGCGATCGCACTTAAAATTGTGCAGTCCACACTTCAGGATGTGCAGCCGCACTTACAATTATGCGGTCTGCACTTCAAAATTGTGCGGTCCGCACTAGAAAGTCTGCGGCCGCACTCAAAATTGTGCGGTCCGCACTGTCTCCTTTGATGACTATTATGCTGCAATTGTTTTATAAATATTTGAAGTGTTTTGAACTCAACTAACCTATGCACCTTTGTATTGCAAACAATGGTTAGATCACGTGGTGGAGGCGATACATCAAAAGGGAGAGGTGAACCCTCCCGAGGCAGAGGAAAAGGTACTCGCCCTTTGCGCGTGCAATCGAAGCCTATTGCTAAAAAGCCGACCACCAGGAGAGGAAGGGCCACAGAGCCCTCAGAATCCAGTTCCTATGCCCCATCCAAGGAAGCCTCCGAGGGTCATTCAATAGAGGTCCAACCTGAGTCCCGGTCCCAACCATCCCAACCCACTGGGCGATTTCAATTGCGCGACGAACCTACATCTAGTTCTTCTGGGGGTTCTGATGCGGGAAGCCAAGATTCTGAGCCCTCCTCTACACCTACTCCTCCGGCACCAGTACCTATTGATGTCGAAGATGATAATGTCCCAGATGATGGTAGAGGGGGGGAAACTCAAGTGGGCGGCCTTGAGAGGTCGAAGAAAAAGGAAATGTGGGAGGATTGGTTCATGAGCTTGACAACCTTCAACAGGTTCCGGGAATTGTGGCCCCAGAGGTCGCTCACACTTGAGCAACAGTTCTTATTTAAGGATTTGGATATTCATAATCCAAATGTCCTTAGACAGTTCCACGAGCACAAGGTGTGGAAGTGGTTCACCCACAGTGTCATCGATGCAAATGAGCACTTGGTCATGGCATTCTACACCAATATGGCTCATATCAAGAAGGGGACAAAAGTGACAAAGGTGAGAAATTTGAAAGTCCGCTTCAATGCCTGCTCTTTGAACACTTATGTGGGATTCGAAGACGTGGAAGCAGTCCAGTACCTAGAGAAGTTGACTCTGGGTGACACAGCTCACCCGTGGCTAGCTGAGATTTTGGCCGCCCGAGGACCATCACCACCATGGATTACGATAGGAGTTCCTATCCTCCGGGCCTACCTAAAGTTTGAAGCTAAAGGGTAGAAAACCTTTTGTGTGTAGCCGGATTGATCCGAGTTTGAATGAGAACAACCTCCCCTTTCCCCGGGCAGTTTTGGTGGCTTCTATTATGGTGGGGTACCCGATCAATGTGGGTGCCATCATGTCAAGCAACATCACATTGGCGGTCCGAAAAAGTGAAAAGTCCCACCCTTATCCAAACACCCTCACAGAGTATTTCAATGATGCCAAGGTGGAGCCGAGGCAATATGACACAAAAGTAAAGGCCAAGAAGCCTTTCTCATGGTACCACCTACAGGGTGCTGACACCCCAAAGTTCAAGGGTAAGATCACTACCACCATTGATCAGTCTGACGAGCCATCGGTTGTGGGTTCTGAGGCTGCTGCTGAGCCATCTACAGCTCTCATGCCTTCCACAGTAGCCGGACCTTCCACCGGGACAGCCGCCATTCCACCATCTTAATCTTCTAGGCCATCAGCTGCAGTACCAGTGCCAGCCTCATCCATGTATCCTCTCACTACGCTGCGAGTCTCCCAGACTTTGGCGAGCCTTAACAACTAGATGCAGACAGCCACTTCTAAGTTGTCTGACATATCCAGTATTGTTGCATCATAGTCTTTTACCCCAGCAGCACCACAGGTCCCTCCATCAGTGGAGGAAACATTGAAGAAGATTCTAGACAACCAGAAGACTATTATGGATACTCTGGTGGCTCACGGGGGTGCTATTGAGGAGTTGACCAAGTAGGTGAAGTAGATGAGGAAATCCCAGGCTTCAAGGAAAGCAGTGGAGAGTTTGAGCAGGGAGGTGAAGAAGATAGCAGCAACAGGTGATTTGCCCTTTGACCTACTAATGGAGACATATCCATCAGTACCAGCTGACCCAGCAGCACCATCAGCAGAGGCACCAGCTGGCCAGTCTGAGGAGCCAGATCTCACTGCCCCCACTACTGAGGAGATGCTTCAGATGCTCACCAACCCTGTTGTCCCTCAGCCCGGTGATGATGAGATACAGTTGGAGGAGACTGAGGTTAGTGATGCTGCCAGTTACCCTGAGACCATATAGGGAGTTTTCTTTACTCTCTATCCTCTTTTGTTTTGATGTTGCTAAGCATTAAGGACAATGCTTATTCGGGTGGTCTATTTTGGTTCATTTTGGATGACGCATTTTATTACATTTGGGCCTGTAATAACTTTAATACTCTCTTTATTTTATCTTTATTTTTATTTTATTCCTCATTATGTATATATTCATCCCGCTTGTATATATTCTATTCCTCTTGGTTTGTATATTCACTTGCCTTACTTTCAGTATTTTATTTCATAGCTTCTTCATTTTGTTTTCTTAATAGTATAGCTTCTTAGTTACTTTATTAGCTTCTTTTTGATTTGTTAGCTTCTTTTTATGTTTTAGTGAACAATAAGCCTTTGGTTTTCTTAATACTATGGTTCTTTTCAAAGATGGGTCTTGTGTGAACCGGGTAACTCTTCCCAACGATGGATGGCATGAAAATCTTCTTAAGGGATCGAGTCAGTTTTTGATGATTAGGTAGAAACAAGTAGTATTAATGAATAAATATGGGTCAAGCATGCTTCACTTGGTACCAACACACTTAACTACGCACTTATGGTTAAAAATAAGTTTTTGTAAAGAAATAGCCCTAGTTAGTTACCTTGTGATTCTTGTGTTGACTTAGGCAATCATCGGGTGGTTTAGTTGAACCATTAGCGATTTTCAATCTTGAATGCAGTTGTTGTGGGCCCTTGACTCTATTCTCTTTGACAATCCGGTTGTGTGAGAGGTGAGGTATTTTGTTACAAGTCCAAGTACCCGTGCGGGTGGTCTAGAACTTTCCCCGAATGTGTTTCTAGGCGAAATTCTAAGTTAGCCTGGCTTGAGACGTGATTGTAGGCTTTCCTTGACCCGTTTCAAACCTTCCATGTCCCACCAATGATATCATCCTTAGTAAACCCTTTTGAGCCTAAAGCTTTTTTATTCGATAACCACACTACAAGCCTTTACCCATTTTATAGTGACTCTCTCTTGGCACCCGAACTTTCTTAAGCACTTGATTCAAATGGCAAAAACATAAGTTTGGGGGAGAGACGAGGAGTTTAAAGATGGTCTCAAGGCACAAAAAAGAAAAGAGAAAAGAAATGCAGAAGAGGAAAGGCAAAGAAAAAGAAAGGAAGAACTAAAGAAAAACACAAAAAGAAAGTGAATAATGTGAAAGGGTTGAAAAGATGCAAAATAAAGCAAAAGTTTAAAGCATGGATAACAAAGAAGGAAAGTATGAATCGCATAGCAAAGAAAGAGTGATGTCAAGTCCCTCTAATCCCCCTAAGGGAAAATAAAATGACTCAAAGAGTCGAAAAAGTAAGAGCCAAAAAGAGAATATGAAGTACTAAAGGGAAGATGAACCAATTCCATTCCGATATTTCCCTCCTTAGTCCAAAAGCCTTCATTACATGCCGAAAAAGCCCTACGTGATTTCAAGGCGAGCGAGCTTTCATTAGTGGTGATCTACATGAGGGGCAAGCATATGGTACTTAGAGCCGGCCTTGTGACATTCTTTTGAGAGTGATGAGCGAATCTTTCTCGAATCATTGAATTGAATTATTCATTCGTGAGTGAGATGAGCTTCCGAAGAGTATAGGAGGAGGAGTTTGGGATTCACAGTGACCTGCATGAAAGTGCAAGCTTCCTTGATGAACAAAGTCAACACTTGATGCTCAAGAGTCACATTAGAGCCATTTGTGCTTTAACATTCAATTCATAGGCTTGTTAATGATTCATGAGTGTGTGGGTAATTGTTGGTCCCAATTGATTTGTGTTTGGCTCAACTTAGGCCAGCTGAAATAGCCCTTTTCTAATGGAGGTGGGAAATTGCCTTAATTGCTTGAGGACAAGCAAAAGTTTAAGTTTGGGGGAGTTGTTAAGTAGGGATATTTGACCGCTTATTTGCTCTCTTTTACTTAGGTTTTAGCTCAAAAATTCTTAAAGGTATTCCCGAGAACAAATGAAATGTGCTTTCTTGCAGGAATATTGGGAAACGAGCCAAAGAAGTGAAAATCAACTCAAAAAGGAGTAAAATTGGACAAGAACCAAAACAAGGCAAAAAGGGCTATAGTGCGGACCGCATAATACTGTGTGCGACCGCAAACTCTGGAGAGGCACTGATAGAATCTCTTCACAAAGTGCGGACCGCACAATTATTGTGCGGCCGCAGAAGACTAGATTCAGAGACCTTTAGTTTTGGGATCTTGAAGATGTGCGGACCGCATCATTATTGTGCGGCCGCAGGATGCCAAAATACGGCCGCACTCACAATTGTGCGGTCCGCAAAGTGAAGCCCTGATCCAGTCCAAGCGCAAGGATGCAGCCACACTCAGAATTGGGCAGTCCGCACAATTAGAGGAAGTGCGGCCACATCTCACTTTTGTGCGACCGCAGAAAGCCATACCCACCAGTCAGTCTCAAAGTGCGGACCGCACACAGAATTGTGCGGCCGCACAACCTTCGCAGGGGCAATTTTGTTAGATATTTTTAGCTGGGTATAAATAGATCTTTTCGTCATTTTTAGGTTAAGTTTTGTGCACCTGAACATTTAGAGTCATTTTTATTTACTGTATTGGGGAACTTTATACTAGTTTAGCATTTATACATTAGATTTTCTTTCCTTAATCAATTATTATGCATTTTATCTTAGTTTCTTCTTTAATTTCTGCATTTTCCATGAGTAACTAAACCCTTAGCTAGGGTTGTGAACCAACCCTAGTATGGGTACTCAATGGGTTATTCATTTAGGGCTTATTTATGATTGGGTATATGAATTTTAGCCTAGTTCTTGCTTGAATTTGAGAATTGATGGTTGCAAACATTGATTCATGCCTAATTGACTTAGTCTATACTTGAGAAAGTGAGACTAAGTCTAGAAAAACTTGGCTAACAAGAAATTGGGGTGAACTCAAGAAATTGATAGCCCCGATTAAAGGGTCGAATCTAGAGATAGTAAGACCCGACTTGAGTATTTATCACTTGTTTCGTGAGATACCCATTTGGACTTGAGAAAGCCGAATTGGGCAAAATCACTCAAACTACCGAGAGGTATAGAGTGAGTAATTACGTGTGATTGCTATATTTATCCCGATCAACCAAGCATGCCCTAAAGCTATAAATCTGTTAGGTAACTGACTAGGCGGAATTCGCAACCCTAGATCTTTTATAACTTGAAAAACAACCAAAACGAAAAACATTGTCTCTTAGCTTTACAATTACAAGTATTAGCGTAAAAGTAGAAGTCGAAACAACAATTGAAAATATGGTAGTGTAATCTTAGGCACGTCATACATTCACATTAAGTATATACCTAATCCCACATCAAGCTCCCTGTGGAATCGACCCCGACTCGCATTGGGTATTTATTATTGCATCGACCACCTCGCAACCTAAATTAGTGGTGTGAGTTTGGGCGACATTAATACTCTCACCTCTCTTTCCTTTTTCACTCAAAGCAACTCTTGATCGTTAATCTTTAGATTTACCAATAAATCTTACTAGTCACAATCTTAGTGATAAGAATGTGGAGTTAGATAAAAGGAAAAAGAAAGTGAAGGACCAAACCTAGGAAGAATAGGAATTGGTTATTAAGGAAAAAAAAGAATTTAAGAAACCTAAAACCCACAAGAATAAGGAAAGAAGTTACCTTAATCTTCAAGAACTAGGATCCCCTCTTCTTGTTTGTTTCTTGACTTGGAAACCAAATTATACTTGAATCTGAAAATAATAATGAGCAATAGCACTTTTTGGGCTGAATTTCGTTTTTTTTGTTTTGTTTTTTTTTTTTTATTTTTTTTTTTTTTTGCTCAAGAACCACCCAAGATTATCAAAATTAAATCTTGATTAGCCTATGCTCTGATACCACTTGATAACAACACAATAGAGGATTCAAGAATTACTAAAGAAAAATTAAGAAAATCAAGAAACATACGGAAGCTAAAAGAAAATAGGAAAACGAAAAAGACAGAAATTAAAGATAGAATGAATTCAAGAAATAGTTTCTTCAATTCAAGAAGTCTATTCTTGAAGTTGAATCCTAGTAACAACAATTAGCTAACGAAGAACTAATTGCCTTTGGTAGAGAATTAAAAATAAGAGATAGATTGTGAAACCCAACCCTTTAGAATAACAAGAACAACAATAAGCCTAAACTTATTACCTTTCTTGAATAGCTAGAAGTGATCTAAGATTTCGGAAAGGATTTTATCTTACCACCTTAAGTTGATTTTTGAAGGTTGAAGAATAAATCCAAGAGTAGCCACACACAAGACTGCAAGAAAAATCTCACAATTTTTGTTGATTTTATTTATAATAATCTCCCCTAAAAATAAAAGAAAACACACTTTATATAGAGAGGGATCCACGAAATTCTACCAAAAAAACAAAGAAAGAAAGTGGTAACTACTTTGGACAAAAAGTTCAACTACCTTAGGATAGAATTTTGAAAGTCCAAAAACAATCTTGAAAATCTTTGAAATCTTGGAAAAGAAATAAAGTCCTAAATACTTTGGACAAAAAGCCAATCTACCTTAGGATTGGATCTTGAAGGTCCAAAACCAATCTTGGATAGAACCTTAGAAATCTTGAAAATCTTGAAAGACATTTGCAAGCAACTTGGTACCAACTTGCACTCAACTTCTAGCACGACTATTGTACCCTTCGTTGACATCAAGTAAGCTCTTTTATGTTATAAAAACGTAAATTCATGTAGGACTTATTAGGCTGCAAGTTTGGACACATTTTAGGTGCCAAAATGGTCCAAAAGTGGATTGATTAGGACCTTCTTCAAGGGATATCTCTTGCGATCCAATACTCCTCTTCTTGGACATAAATTTGGGCCATAAAACAATTGTAACACCTAGCCAATTCACATCCTTTATCCTTTAGCTCTTCCTCCTAATTAATAACTTCCTAATTTGTACTTGAAGTATAATGACCTTGTTTTGCAACTCTTTAGCTTGACATCTTATTAAAGGCCCTCTTTGAGATTCCAAAGCTTCATTCTTGTCCTTGAATATAGTTGAGCTTCCTAGGATTCTATCAAAAACCTTGTCGAAAAACCCATTTTGGGACAAAATCGGTTCAAGGGAAAAAGAATGCAATACGTGCTTTCAGACCTAATAGCCACATTCTCCCATGGATGAGTACTTGCATATGTTAGTCCGTAATATAGCTAAAATAAAAAATAAATTAAGTTTGTACCTTAGCAGTAGTACCGCTTTAAGTGTGCCACGTTTCAATTGTTCGGTTGTTGTACACCGTTTCCCGATTTGAGTTTATACGAGCCTCTGCCGGTTATGCCAACGACTCGATACGGTCCTTACCAATTCGGGCCCAGTTTCCCATTGTTTGAGTTCCTGGTGTGTAGTGTTACCTTTCTCAATACCAAGTCCCTAACTTGAAATTTCAAAATGTCGGAGGTTAGCTCTTCGGTTGTAGTTCCTCCCTACTCGTTGCTTTTGTGCAGCCAACTGGACCAGGGCGGCTTCCCACTTTTCGTCCATTAATTCTAGGCTCGTGGCCATGGTCTCGCCGTTTGACTCTTCGGTACCATACTGGAACCTGAGGCTTGGTTCCCCTACCTCGACTGGTATTAAGGCTTCCGCTCCGTAGACCAGAGAGAACGGGGTTGCTCCGGTGCTCGACTTCGAAGTCCTACGGTATGCCCACAGGACTTCGGGCAATATAACCTTCCACTTTCCTTTTGAACCGGTCAGCCTCTTTTCAGGGTTTAGAGTATGGTTTTGTTCATCGATTTCGCTTGCCCGTTCACACTAGGGTGGTAAGGTGTTGATAATATCTTCTCCGAAAAATGATCTTACCTTGCTGCCGATGAATTGGTTTCCATTATCGCAAACGATCTCGACCGGTATCCCAAATCGACAGATTATGTGATCTCAGATGAAGTCGATGAATTCTTTTTCCTGGACATTCTGGAACTCCCGAGCCTCGACCTATTTGGAAAAATAATCGATCGTGAATAATATGTATTGGACTTTATCGGGTGCTCATGGCGGGGGCCGACGATATCCATTACCCATTTCATAAATGGCGACGGTGACAGTACCGGGTGGCGTATCTCTCTCGATTGATGAATCATCGAGGCATGTCTTTGGCACTCGTCGCATTTTCGCACAAAGGCTTTCGCATCCTTCTCCATTTCATTCCAGTAGTATCCAGCTCTTATTAGCTTTCGAACTAAAGATTCTGCCCCTGAATGGTTCACGCAAGTGCCCTCGTAGACTTCTCTCATGGCGTATTCGGTCTCTCCCGGTCCTAAGCATCTGGCCAATGGGATAAAGAAGGATCTCCTGAACAATGCCCCTTCGACTAAGCTAAATCTGGCAGCTTTGGTGCGCAGGGCTCTCGATTCCTTGGGATCCGAGGGTAATTTTCCTATCTTCAGGTAGTCTATATATTTTTTTCTCCAATCTCAAGTCAAACTTGTCGAGTTTACGTCGGCGTGACCTTCTGATCGAGGCCAAACCTACACCACTATAGAGTAGCGAGGATAGTCGATGCAGTTTTACCCAACGACTGGATCAATTTCCACAGGGAGTTAATTTGGTTTGGAGTTGGGTGTCTAACTAATCTAGATGTGCGTGTTGTTCCTAATTGCACTTCCAAACATTGTTGCGATTGATTATATTCTAATTTTATACTATTGTATGCTGAGTGTAAGCTAAGTACAATATTTTTGGTGAAAGTTTTCAAGTGTTAAAAGGCACTAGGGAAGTGACTTCCGCCTAGGTGAGTATCTAATGGGTACCAAGAATCTAGGACAAGATTGTTATGATTGGGGTCGTGATATAACCATCACACATAAGCGCTCACTCTATACCTCTCGGTAGTTTGAGTGGCTTTTCCCGATTTGGCTTTCTCAAGCCCAAATGGGTGTTCATACAATACAAGTGAAATTGGCTCAAGTCGGGTATTACTATCCATAGATTTAACCCTTTAATTGGGGCTATCAATCTCTTGAGTTCACCACAATTCCTTGTTAGCCTAATTTTCCTAGGCTTAGTCCCTCTTTCTCAAGAAGAGCCTAATTCATAAAGGCATGAATCAGTGTTTGCAACCACTAATTCTATAATTTTAGCATGAATTAGGCTAAATATCACTAACCTATAAACAATTAAGCCCTAAAATTCATGACCCATTAAATACCCACACTAAGGTTGGGTCACAACCCTAGCTATGGGGGTCTAGCTACTCATAATAACAACAGAAATCAAAGATAAAGATGAAATATAAGCCATAAAATTAAAGTACAAGATGAAAATCTAAAGTTTGAAGGTAAATCAACTCTAAAATTGCCCAAAAAGGGAAAAACCAGCCGTTCATGTGCTCTGCTAAACAAAACTTAACCTAAAATTGATAACATGATCTATTTATACTAGGCTAAAATTTTCGGACAAAAATGCCCTTGCGGAGGATTCGCGGACGCGTAATTTTGAGAGCGGATTAACGGGCGCGGCCGCGTAAGATCAACGCGGACCGCAAAATTACGAATGCGGATGCGAATACAATTTCAGAGAGTTGATATTCTGGACTTTTCAAGTCCGCGTCCGCTGACAATTTGCGCCCCCGCGAAAAGCTCTCGCTTACCGTGAAATTTTGAGCGCGGTCCGCGTAATTCCCCACACTTAGGCAAATTTTTCCAGCAACAGTCTTGTACTGCACAAACAATTCCTACACAAAGCTCACAACCAATTAGTTCAAAATAAAGCCTGATCTAAGAAGAAAATCAAAAAAGAAAGAAAAAAAATATGGGTTGCCTCCCAAGAAGCGCCTGATTTAACATCGCGGCACGACGCATATTACCAACATCATTGGAAATTAATCAAACTTGCCGAGGTAATGCTTCACTCGGTTCCCATTAACTTTGATGATTTCACCATTTTTGTTTTTCAAGTCAAGAGCACCAAACGGAGTCACGTGCACCACCTCAAAAGAGCTACTCCATTTTGACTTGAGATTTCCCGAAAACAGTCGTAACCGAGAGTTGAATAGAAGAACCAAGTCACCCTCCTTGAATTCTTTGTTCCGGGCATATTTGTCATGTAAGTACTTCATCTTGTCCTTATACAAGGACGAGCTGGAATAGGCATGAAACCGGAATTCATCAAGTTCATTGAGTTGCTCTACCCGGAGATTGGCTGCTACATCCCATTCAAGGTTTAACTTCTTGAGCGCCCACGTGGCCTTGTGCTCTAACTCAACCGGAAGATGCCATGCTTTCCCAAATACCATACGGTACGGAGACATACCAATTGGAGTCTTGTACGCAGTTCTATAAGCCCACAAAGCATCGTCAAGTTTCCTTGACCAATCCGTCCAGTTTGCATTGACAGTTTTTGATAATATGCTCTTTATCTCCCCGTTGGAGACCTCAACTTGTCTACTAGCCTAGGGATGATAAGGGGTTGACACCTTATGATTGACACCATACATGAAAAGTAAAGTGTCGAAGGCCTTGTTGCAGAAATGAGAACCCACATCACTGATGATCGCCCTAGGAGTGCCAAACCTTGTGAAGATATTTTTCTTTAAGAATGCCACCACACTCCGTGCCTCATTGTTGGGCAGAGCTACAGCTTCAACCCACTTGGAAACATAATCAACAGCAACCAGAATGTAAGTGTTACCACACTAACTCACAAAAGGCCCCATGAAGTCTATGCCCTACATGTCAAAAATATCGATCTCAAGAATAGTGGTAAGAGGCATTTCATCCTTCTTGGAAATTCTACCAGCTCTTTGGCATTCATCACAACGCTTAACAAGCTCACTTGCATCTTTATACAGGGTAGGCCAATAAAATCCACAGCTAAGAACCTCTGAAGTAGTTCTCGCCCCACCATGATGACCACCGTAGGGCGAGGAATGGCAAGCATCAAGAATATTCATTTGCTCCTCTTCTGGGACACATCTCCGGATCACACCATCATTGCAAATCTTGAAGAGATAGGGCTCGTCCCAATAACAATCCAAGCTGTCCCGTTTGAGTTTCTTCCTTTGGCTAGAAGAGAGCTCACTCGGGACAATGTCAGTCACAAGAGAGTTAGCCACATCGGCAAACCAAGGGATACCATTCAAAGACTCGGAGAGGAGTTGTTCATCCGGGAACGGATCATTAATTTCGAGGCCGTCGTGGGACCTCCCCTCCTCTTCTAAGTGGGACAAGTGGTCCGCCACTTGATTATAACTTCCTTTTCTATCAATTATTTCAAGGCCAAACTCTTGAAGCAGAAGAACTCATCTCATCAACCTAGCCTTCGAGTCCTTTTTGGTCATCAAGTAACGGAGTGCCGCGTGATCGGTGTGCACAATCACTTTGGCACCCATGAGATATGGCCTGAACTTATTTATGGTGAAGACAATGGCTAATAACGCTTTCTCGTTCACTATATAATTGACTTGGGCATCATTCATCATTTTGTTTGCATAATAGACCAGATAAAATATCTTGTTGACCCTTTGCCCCAAAACCGCTCCTACCGCAATGTCACTAGCATCGCACATGAGCTCAAATGGTAAGCTCCAATTGGGTGCGGTAATGATGGGAGTGGTTGTCAATTTATACTTGAGAAGCTCAAAAGCTTTCATGCAATCTTCATTGAACACAAACTTTGCATCCTTTTCTAGTAGCTTGCACAAGGGGTTCACCACTTTTGAGAAATCCTTGATGAACCTTCGGTATAACCCCGCGTGCCCAAGAAAGCTCCTAACTCCCTTGACGAAAGTAGGAGGAGGGAGTTTTGAAATAACTTCAATATTCGCTTTGTCCACTTCAATACCGTTCTTTGAGATCTTATGGCCGAGGATAATGCCCTCCTCGACCATAAGGTGGCATTTTTTCGAATTAAGCACTAGGTTGGTTTCTTTACATCGGGCCAACACTTTGTCAAGATTATCCAAGCATTCTTCAAATGAATCCCCACAACACTAAAATTATCCATGAACACTTCGAGGAAGTCCTCCACCATATCCGTAAATATTGCTATCATACACCGCTGAAAGATAGCCGGTGCATTACACAAACCAAACGACATCCGTGAGAATGCAAATGTGCCATACGGACATGTGAAGGTGGTTTTCTCTTGGTCCTCCGATGCAATGAGAATCTGGTTGTACCTTGAGTACCCATCCAAAAAGCAATAGTAGGCACGCCCGGCAAGTCTGTCTAACATTTGATCAAGAAAGGGCAATGGAAAGTGGTCTTTATAGGTCACTTTGTTCAGCTTCTGTAGTCCATACATACCCTCCATCCGGTGACAGTACGAGTGGGGATCAACTCATTTTTCTCATTTGTGACCACAGTCATACCCCCTTCTTCGGCACACATTGTACCGGTGAAGTCCATGAACTATCCGAAATAGGGTACATAACCCCTGCATCAAGCTACTTGATAATTTCCTTCTTGACGACCTTTTGCATAGCCTCATTCAACCTTCTTTGATGTTCCACGGAGGGTTTGGCATCATCCTCTAGAATAATTTTGTGCATGCAAAAGGCGGGGCTTATACCACGAATGTCAGCCAAAGTCCATCCAATTGCCCTTTTCCTTCTTTGAAGCACTGCAAGGGTGGAGTCTACCTGTACGTTAGTTAGGCAAGCAGAAAGAATAATAGGTAATATGGAAGAAGGGCCGAAGAATTCATACCTGAGGTGTGAAGGCAAAGGCTTCAACTCCAATGTTGGTGGCTCCTCGATTGAGGGCTTTGTTGGTGGAGTCTTTCGGTTTTCCAAGTCCAAGGAAAGTTTACGGGGCCCATATGAGTAGGATCCTATTCCTTGTAACGTATTTGCACATTCAATCAAGCCTTCCTTTTCATTATCCTCATGGTTTAACAACACAACTTCCAAAGGGTCTTCCACATTGATCATGGCACTCGTGTCATCAACTATCACCTCCGTCACAAGATCCACAAAAGAGAAAACTTCATTGCTATTTGGTTTCCTCATTGATTTACACACGTGGAATACAACTTTTTCATTGCCCACTCGGAAGGTGCGCTCCCCTGCTTCCACATCAACCAATTCCTTCCCTGGTGCTAGGAAAGGTCTCCCCAACATTATAGGCACCTCATAGTCGACTTCGCAGTCGAGAATCACAAAATCAACAGGCAAAATAAACTTGTCGACCCAGACTAGAACATCATCAATAATACCAAGTGGCCTTTTCATTGTCCGATCCGCTATTTGTAATCTCATGGAAGTAGCTCTTGGTTGCCCAATACCTAGTGTCTTGAACACGGAATATGGCATCAAATTAATACTTGCTCCCAAATTACACAAGGCTTTTGCAAAATCGGCGCTACCAATGGTGCATGGAATTTTAAAGCCACTGGGATCTTCAAGCTTTGGAGCCATCGAGTGCACAATGACACTCACTTGATGAGTCATTTTGATGGTCTCACAATTCATAGATCTATTCTTAGTTACCAAGTCCTTCATGAACTTGGCATATCCCGGCATTTGTTCGAGAGCTTCCACCAAGGGCACATTGATTGACAAACTTTTCATCATCTCAATAAACTTATTAAATTGGTTTTTATTATTTTGCTTTGCAAGACTTTGAGGATACGGTGGAGGAGGCCTTGGCAAAGGGGTCTTGGCTTTAGGCACTACCATTTTCGGTATGTCTATCACGTGTTTCCTAGGCGGGTTCACATCATTTTGAGTCTCCTCCATGTTATCATCAATATCGATCCTCACTTCATTATTCACATGCTCATCATTGGCTTGAATATCATCATTTTCTTGCAACACAACATCATCACTCATAATCTTCTTTGGATTAGAGGTACTTGCATCTCTACCTTTACTGCTTCTTGTGGTCACCGCCATAGCATGACCTGTATTATTCCCACCCTTCGGGTTTACTACCGTATTACTTGGTAGTGCTCCCTTAGGGCGAGTATTCAATGCTTGAGAAATTTGACCCATTTGTACTTCCAAGTTGCGAATAGAGGTAGTATGGGAGGCTATATGGGCATCAGAGTCAGCATTCCTTTCCATCATTTGTTTGAACATATTCTCTATCCGCCCCATCTCATTGTTTGAGGAACTTTGCCCTTGAGACGAATATGGAGGCGGATTGTTGGGTTGTTGATACATCGGGGGCCTTTGAAAGCCCGACCCCCGGTTGCCTTGATTGTTATTATTCCAACCCCATTGGTTTCCATTGCCGCCCTAATTGTTATTGTTGTTCCTTAATTCTGATTGTTGTTCCCCCAATTGTTCGAGTTGTTGTTGTTGCCATTGTTCCAATTCCCTTGGCCTTGGTTGCCCCAATTTTGATTGTTCCCATACGATCTCCATTGTTGATTTGGAGCATTGCTCCGTTGACCTTGGTAGTTATTGGCATATAACACTTCCTCACTTTGATCATCATAAGAATCGTCTTGATTGTAACCACTACCACTTTGCTCATATTGATCTTGATTATTCTGCACTTGTTGGCCACGCTGTTTCCTCTTGTTGACCATGACATTTACCCCTTCCATGGCATTTACTTGCTTTGTCCCTTGAACTTGCTGAAGCTGGGCCTTTGATAACTAATTCATAGTAGCTGTCAACTCAGCTATGGCTTGTCCGTGATCATGAAGTTCCTCGTGAAGATGGATGACATTAGGGTCACCCTGAGGAACATTTGCCCGACTCTGCCAAGCTGAGGATGTGTCAGCCATCTCATCAAGTATGTCACAAGCATCGGCATAAGGCATTTTCATAAAATTTTCCCCAGCTAGCTGATTCACCACACACTGGTTGGTCGTGTTGATGCCCCTATAGAATGTCTGCTGAATCATTGCTTCAGTCATATTATTGTTTGGGCATTCCTTGACCATTGTCTAGTATCGCTCCCAGATTTCATGTAGGGGTTCATTAGATTCTTGTTTAAAGGCTAAGATCTCATCCCCCAATGCTGCCATATGACCCGGTGAGAAAAACTTGGCTATAAAATTTTCTTCCAACTCATCCCACATGTGTATGGAGTGGTTGGGTAGCCTCTCGAGCCAGTCCAAAGCTTTCCCTCTAAGTGAAAATGGGAAAAGTCTCAATCTCAGAGCGTCCTCCGACACGTTCGTCTGCTTTCTCCCCCAGCATGTGTCTACAAAACCCTTTAGATGCTTGTATGTGTTCTGATGAGGAGATCCAGAGAAAACTCCCCTTTGCTCCAATAAGGTCAGCATGACATTTGTAATTTGAAAATTGCCCGCCCGAATCCGGGGCGGGACAATTGCACTTGCGTAACCTTCATTGGGTAGCACCCGATATGCTGCCCGTGGAGGAGGTTGGGGGGTTGGAATGTTGTCATTAGCCTGGCGGCCTCTTCTTTGGACTTGAGGTTCCAGATTAACCTCATCCTCACCATTGTCATCTACCTCCTCCCCCAGAAGAGCATGTCCGAGAGCATCATTATGAGCCATTTGGTACCTAAAGTGATTGATACACAAAAGTTAGAAAAAATAGAAGGAAAGAAAAACAAGACAAACAAATAGTTAGATAGATAGACAATGCCGACTAACTCCCCGACAATGGTGCCAAAACATGATCGAGGCCAAACCTACACCCCTATAGAGTAGCGAGGATGGTCGATGCAGATTTACCCAACGAGGCCGGGATCGATTTCCACAGGGAGTTAATTTGTTTGGAGTTGGGTGTCTAACTAATCTAGATGTGCGTGTTGTTCCTAATTGCACTTCCAAACATTGTTGTGATTGATTTTATTATAATTTTATACTATTGTATGTTGAGTGTAAGCTAAGTACAATATTGTTGGTGAAAGTTTTCAAGTGTTAAAAGGCACTAGGGAAGTGACTTCCGCCTAGATGAGTATCTAATGGGTACCAAGAATCTAGGACAAGCTTATTATGATTGGGGTCGTGATATAACCATCACACATAAGCGCTCACTCTATACCTCTCGGTAGTTTGAGTGACTTTGCCCCGATTTGGCTTTCTCAAGCCCAAATGGGTGTTCATACCATACAAGTGAAATTGGCTCAAGTAGGGTATTACTATCTCTAGATTTAACCATTTAATTGGGGCTATCAATCTCTTAAGTTCACCCTAATTCCTTGTTAGCCTAATTTTTCTAGGCTTAGTCCCTCTTTCTCAAGAAGAGCCTAAGTCATAAAGGCATGAATCAGTGTTTGCAACCACTAATTCTACAATTTTAGCATGAATTAGGCTAAATATCACTAACCCATAAACAATTAAGCCCTAAAATTCAAGATCCATTAAATACCCACACTAGGGTTGGGTCACAACCCTAGCTATGGGGGTCTAGCTACTCATAATAACAGTAGAAATCAAAGATAAAGATGATATATAAGCCATAATATTAAAGTACAAGATGAAAATCTAAAGTTTGAAGGTAAATCTACTCTAAAATTGCCCAAAAAGGGAAAAACCAGCCGTTCACGTGCTCTGCTAAACAAAACTTAACCTAAAATTGATAAAAGGATCTATTTATACTAGGCTAAAATTTTCGGACAAAAATGCCCCTGCGGAGAATTCGCGGACGCGTAATTCTGACCGCGTCTGCGTTTGAGCTTTTGCGGCCGCGTAATAATGAGCGCGGTCCGCGTTTCTTCAATACTGGGCTTGTATTAGTCTTAGTTTCACGGACCGCATAATTTCAATCGCGCCCGCGTGTGTTTCCATCACGGCGGCATAATTTGGACGTGGACCGCGTTCTTCAGTTAAGCCCGACTTTCAGGGTCTCTGAACGTCAAGATGCGCTCTCAGCGGAATTTCCTTCGTGGCCGCGCCAAAGATTGTGGTCGCGCCTTTCCAATGCGGTCAGCGGTGATTTTAGTACTCAAAGCAACTTCTCTGAATCTACTTTCGCGGACCGCATAATAGTGGCCGCCTCACTGGTGGTCCTTGCGCGGCCGCGCTTTTCTGCCGCTCTCAGCGCTCCAGTCTCAGCCTTGGATTCGTGCAGGTTTGACTCCTTCATGAGTTGATTATGGCTTCTTTGCCTCATTTTGACCAAACCCTACAAGCAAGCATATTAAATTAGTTTTTGGGAATACCTTTACGCATTTTTTACCCAAAACCTAAGCAAAAGAGAGCAAATAATAGGCTAAAACCCCTAGTTATCACATTCTTCCACCATCGAGTTCATCAGTTGTACCACTGCCCCCGAGCTAAATTCATCAGAGTCGACAGACGACCCTAAGTTGGCCAGTGCATCGGCCTCACTATTTTGATCTCGGAGTACATGTTGTATAGTCCATTCCTTGAATTGGTGCAGGGTCACCTGCAATTTGTCCAAGTACCTCCACATCCTTTCCTCTTTTACTTCGAACATTCAGTTGACTTGGTTTACAACGATGAGGGAGTCGCATTTGGCTTCGATCACTTCGGCCTCGAGGCTCTTAGCCAGTTCTAGACCTGCAATCATGGCTTCATATTCGGCTTCATTGTTAGTCAATTTTACAGTTCTAATAGACTGTCTAAGTATGCTTCCAACAGGTAGTTTTAACACGATACCGAGCCCGGACCCCTTCGCGTTGGAAGCACCGTCTGTGAATAGGGTCCAGATTCCCGAATTAGCCCCCGAGGCTAGCAGTAATTCCTTTTCGACCTCGGATATTAAGGCCGACGTAAAGTCGGCCACGAAGTCTGCCAAAATATGAGATTTTATGACAGTTCGGGGTCAGTACTCGATGTCATACCTGCTAATCTCCACGGCCCATTTGACCAGCCGTCCTGAGAGCTCGGGCTTATGTATGATATTCCTTAGCAAGGAGAGCGCTAACTTTTCTAGGTGAGGGTACCATATTTCGGCATCGCCTAGAGTTCTATTGACATAGTAAATAGGAAATTGTGTACCTTCTTCCTCCCGGACTAAGACACCACTTACCGCCACCTCGAAAACCACCAAGTAGAGGTACAGTTGTTCGTCTGCCTTTGGTGTGTGCGCCAAAGGGGGGCTCCACAAGTGTCGTTTGAGTTCCTCCAAAGCTTGCTGGCATTCCGGAGTCCAGGAAAAATTATTCTTCTTTTTCAATAGTGAGAAGAATCGATGGCTCTTGTCCGATGACCTCGAGATGAACCGCCTTGACGTTGTCCACTACGGTGATGTCTCTATGGCCTTTATTTTGTCGATGTTGATCTCTATCCCCCGTTTAGATACCACGACGCCCAAACTGACCCCAAATGCGCTCTTCTCCGGGTTTAGCTTCATGTAGTATTTCCTTAGTATGTCGAAGGTTTACTGCAAATGTTTCAAATGGTCCTCTGCTCATAGGGACTTGACCAACATATCGTCAATATAAACTTCCATTGATTTCCCTATTTGTTCTTTGAACATCCGGTTTACTAGGCATTGATAGGTGGCACAAGCATTATGTTATAGCAGTAGGTGCCAAATTTTGTTATGAAAGAATTATTTTCTTGATCGTCCGGGTCCATCCGAATTTGGTTGTACCCGGAGTAGGCATTGAGAAAATTGAGTATCTCGTGCCCGGCCGTCGCGTCGATCATTCGATCGATGTTAGGCAAAGGGAAAGAATCCTCCGGGCATGCTTTGTTTATATCTTTATAATCCATACACATCCTTAGTTTATTTCCTTTTTTAGGTACGACCACTACATTAGCTAACCAACCCGGGTATTTAACTTCCCGGATAGATCTCTTTTTAGAATGAGGTTTGGATACCTCATTCTTGACGAACGCATGTTTGATATCGGATTGTGGCCTTCTCTTCTGCTTAACTGGATGGAACTTCTGGTCCATACTCAGCTTGTGAGTGATTACATCCAGTGGGATCCCTGTCATGTCAAGATGCAACCAAGCGAAACAATCGGCGTTAGCTTTAAGAAAATCAATAAGTTTTTTCCTGAGCTCGAGGGTTAACCCCGTGCCCAGGTATACATTTCGATCCGGTAGATGTTTGATTAATATAACTTGCTCCAACTCTTCAATCATTGATTTGGTGGTGTCAGTGTCATTGGGATCTATGAATGATCTTGGGACGCTGTAATCGTCCTCATTGTCTGCCCCTCGTTCTTTATGTTTCTCCTGTTCGGCTGAGGCCGGTATTAGTGATTGCTATTTAATCTCTTCTTTTTTAGTTGGTTTCGCGCTCCTCGATGTTGAGTTTGCGGGAACCTGTATCACTTCGTCGACAACAAATATTTCCTTTGCGGCCGGTTGTTCTTCGTAGACCATTTTGACTCCCCCCGATGAGGGAAACTTCAGTACCTGGTACAAGGTCGAAGGCACCGCCCTCATGTTATGGACCTATGGCCTTCTGAATAAAGCGTTGTACCTCATATCCCCTTCAATCACGTAGAACTCATTTCTAGGATTGTCCTAGCAGTGTTTACCGACAATGTTATCTCTCCTTTCATATTCTCACATGCCATGTTGAATACATTTAATACCCGGATTGCCAGTACGATTTGATCATGCAACCCCAATTGTACTACGACCCTTGATCTGATGATATTGGCTGAGCTACCTAGATTAATCAGCACACGTTTAACCCGAGATTTATTGATAAATATAGATATTACCAGTGCATTGTTGTGAGGTTGTACGATGCCCTCGGCCTCTACATCACTGAACGAGATAGTTCCCTCTGGAACGTAATCCCGGGTGCGTTTTTCCCTTGTGATTGACACTTTAGTGTGTTTTATCATTGGTCCTTGGGGGACATCGACTCCTCAGATGATCATGTTGATCACGTGTTGAGGCTCCTTTTAACTGACCTATTTGTTACCATCCCTTTTCCTGAAGTGGTTTTTGGCTCGCTCACTTAGGAATTCTCGGAGGTGCCCATTGTTGAATAACCGAGCAACTTCTTCTCTTAACTGTTGGCAATCTTCGGTCCTGTGATGGTGAGTGTCGTGATACTTACACATCAAATTAGGATATCTTTGGGTATGGTCGTACTGCAATGGTCGGGGCCACTTAGTCTCTTTGATGCACCCTATGGCCGATAACGTCCACGTTGAAGTTGTACTCCGATAATCTCGGTGCTTCCCTACTCCCGAGCGACTTGTCGAACCTACTCTTTCTCATCAATCCCCGGTCACTAGGCCCTCGATCAATTCTCTTCTCGTTCTTTGCAGGGTGATGCCCGGATCTATTTCCTGTTTGATCCGCATTGTATGGTTGATATCAATATCGGCCCGGTCTTGGCTCTTGATCAATGGCTCTTTTAGATCTATCATTGGTCCTGATGGGGTAAGCAAACCCAGAAGGGGCCTCGAGTTGGTCACCCTCGACCTTAATCTTCGACTTGTACCTATTGTGGACGTCTGCCCAGGTTATCGCCGGGTACTCTACCAAATTTTATTTTAGATTTTGAGAGGCCATGAAACTTTAGGGGTTAAGCCCCTGAGTGAATGCCTGGATGGACCAATCATCTACAACTAGTGGTAGGTCCATCCGCTCCATCTGGAATCTTGAAACGAACTCCTTGAGCATCTCGTTATCCCATTGTTTGACCTTGAAAAGATCTGACTTTCTGGTCTCGACCTTGATGGCCCCGGCATGGGTCTTTACGAAAGCATCTGCAAGCACAACAAGCGAGTCAATGAAATTGGGAGGCAAGTTGTAATACTATATCATTACTCCATTGGACAAAGTTTCTCCAAACCTTTTCAGCAACACCGACTCGATCTCATCATCTTTCAAATTATTTCCTTTAATCGCGCACGTATAGGAGGTCACATGCTTGTTTCGATCCGTGGTCCCATTATATTTGGGAATGTCGGGCATATGGAACCTCTTTGGTATAGGCTTCAGTGCTCACTAGGAGTAAAGGGCTTCTGAATAAATTTGTTGGAGTTCGGTCCCTTCAGTATCAGGGGTGCTCCCGGAATGTGATCGACCCTGGAGTTGTATGTTTCCACCTTCTTGTCGTTGGCCTCAATATTTTTCTCGCCCGACTCCACCCATTTTTTCAACGCTTCGAGCATCTTCATTACCTCTGAAGTTACCCCGGGCTAATTGGATCCACCCAATCTTTCGGTAATTTGTTCGTCTCTTCGAATGCTTTCCCCTGATTATTCAGTCTCGACCCTGTTGCGGGCATGGCTTTGATTCTGTAGCTATGCTATTGCCGCTTGTTGAGCCTACAACATTTCGAAAATCAACACTAGGCTCATCCCATCACCTTCACCTTCAGGCGCTTCTCGAGCTGTAGGCCGGGGTCCCCCACAAACACTATTTTCGGGATCAGTTGGCACGTTGATGTTGATGGCCACCTGCGAGTTAGCATCAACCGGATCAGAGGTTGGGCATCATTGGGATCGGCAGGAAGGACATCATTACTGGGCACCACATTATTATTTTTGCCGTGATGGCCTGACTCAGCGTCAATGTTCAAGTGAGAAAACTGAGAGTTTGACATTTTTAGGCTGACCTGAAATTAAGAATTCAAAGAACAAGCATAAAATAGGGTGTGTTATGGAGATTCGTATCAAGCCACCACTATTATCCTTATCACCATGGTGGGCGCCAATTTATTTACCCCAAAAATGAGTAACAATTAAATTTGTACACGATTTAAAGGATACGTGGTTTAACACAACATAAATAATTAAGAATAACATATTGATGGATTAAAGAAAAAATAAATGATCAAACCAATTGCAATACGATGACAAGTCTGGTCATGGATTGAACTGTGGGATTCGCCCTAGATTGGACCCTCGGATCAAGCCCGATCACGAATGGAGAAAAGAACAAGTGAGTAATGCCTTTAACAGTACCTAGAAGACAAAATAAAACTTGATTGCTATGAATTGCGTGTTACAATGTATCAGACTAAAGAAAGACTTTCCCTTTATATAGTAGGAAAATTCCAGTCCTAGTATAAGTCTAAAAAGGTAAAATCTTCTTTTCTCGGTAATTGTTGATCCATAAGTGATACTGCATGAGATTCGCGCCTAATATCTTATTGAGGGCGAGTATTACGGCCCCCTATCCGTCATGCATAACCGTCCATCACGTCTCTCAAAGTCCAGAAGTTATACTCGGTCCGGGGTGCGTTGCTTAACCATGCCCGATGGAAGATATATCATCCACTACTTTACCATGACCGGTTTCTGGCCTTGATTATAACCTCACGGATCCATGCTTTCCCTTCGTTCTCTCACCGGAGAATCAGGGCAGACATTGCCCCTGATTATAGTCCTACACAGATAGAACCCTCATTTTTTGGAGGGTAGATTTATCGAAGCGACGGGAAGCGAAAAGTGAACCCCGGTTTCTTCCTTCGTATGCTATGACCGAGTTGACAGGTCAACAAAACGTCCCATCAGTCACGTCATTCTGGCTTTGGACACGTGTCAATAGCCGGTTGACTATCCTCGAATGTGTAACGTCGCGCATTGATTATTCTTCCTCTATAAAAACTCCGACCCCTTTTTCACTTCTCCATTTTTCGATTCCAGAAATCTTTGACTTACCCTCGAATTCTCCACATTAACTTCTTCAAATCTTCATACATTGCTCCTTAGATATTCATATCTTCATCCTCAAATCTTCATACTTTCTCTTTAAATCTTCAACCCAGACCTTCATATCTTCATCCCATCTTCAAATCTTCATATATTTTCCTCAAATCTTCATACTTTTCAGAATCTGATGGTAAATACTTCCAAATCTGTTCCTCAGCAAACTGCCCCTTCATCTTCCAACTCGGCCACAGATGCCGAGGTGGCCCAGGAGCCTCCTTTGAAGTGTTTCGTCCCCGGGGCTGCTCTATTAAGAATGAATTCAACATTGAAAAGGCCTCAAGTCAGCAGGATTGAGGTGAGGGGGCATGAAAGTTCGAGGCGAGGGTGCATGGAGGTTCGTTTGGCAGGGGTGGTTCGTTTGGGTAAAAACCAAAGATCTCATTCCCTCCAAATTTCTACCATTCCCCGAAAAGTGGAACGTATCTCATAAGTCTTTTCCTTCTCGAGTATTTGGCATTCCTTTTTATTCTTTTCCTAATTACATGTATTTATCGTTGTGCAGTGCTTGCCTGGGTTCCTAATGCAGTACCCCACTTCAAGAAGTGGATCGAGGGGATCTGCAAACAGATATCTTACTCCAAGGGCGCATGGCGCAAGCTCTCGAAGGGAAAGTGGGAGGCCCGGGTCCATGGTGAGGTCCTCTCTCGAATGATTACTCACATATTTGACTTGTATTTCACTGAGCCTTCTCCCTTCTCAGAGGTTTGCCCAAGACCACCGAGCTCTGGCCGTTGGATGAGGACGAGAATCTGTCCTTGCTTGCCAAACCCTCTGCTTCTAGACAGTCCGGGCTGCCGCAAAGGAGGAGAAAAAGAAGAAGAAAAGGAATTCCTAGGGCTCCCTGGATGCCGAGGTGAAGAAGAAGAAGAAGAACGTGGTCGTCCGGGTATGGAGAAGCAACAAAAAGAGCACCAAGTCTAGGGTGTCGGACTCTAATTCCCTCTACCAGCTCAGGTATTACCCTAAGGATGATGACCTTGAGTGCATTGCTCACGAGTCGACCCTCAACGAGGGGGAGTAGGTGGCAACCGGAAAAGGTGGCCAAGAGGTTGATCCTCCCCTAGCTCGGGAGCCAGAAAGAGAGTCGGAGGCCACGGCTCCCCAAGAAGTCGCTCCCATCCTAAAGGAGGGAGCTGGTGCCATTGACATCACGGGGACACCGTCCCACACAGAGTCCACATTCGAAGAGGCTCGAGCTGAAAGAGAGAAATTAAACGAGACTGCACCGGGCAAAGACGATGCCCTCAACATGTTCTTTGACGGCATGGACATGGGCGCGTTGGAGGACTACTCCGGACTTGGTCACCTAGAGGTCCCAAAAAAGGACGTGCCATCGGGAGCAGGTGAGCCGAGCTCGAGCTCGAAGCTAGTGAGGAAATTCCTTGCCCCAAGCGTGGATCCTGACAGTAGGAGAATGGTCGTTCTTACTATACCAGTAGACGCTCGGGCACTGTCGACTTCGTTGGGTGTGGCCAGCTATCCCCGTTACCTGGTGAACGAGGAGGACCAGGCAAAGATGAATAAAGTATGTACATCGAGCCTCTTCAACAAAGCGCAACAGGCACTGAACCGGGTAAAACGTCTACTCTTCATACCCATTGCGAATTTTGCTTAGTTTTAGACATGTTCTAATGACTTCGTTGTTTTTCAGCCTTCAGTGCTTCATCATGAAAGCTTCCTTCGGTCCTGCTTGGAAATCATCTGGTTCGAGTTCGAGCTCAAAGAGCAAGTTCGGAAGAAGGACATGTACAGGGCTCTCATTGAGCAACAAGATGAGGCCCTCAAGGACCTCCCAATTCTCCGAGCCGAGCTGGAAAAGGCTTAGAAGGAGGCCTCGTCCGTAAAGCAGGAGAACGCAGACCTGGTCGAGAAGGTAAGGATCTTTGAGGCTAAAAATGAGAAGCTACTCGTGGTGACTAATAACGCAACTTCGCAGGTCTAAGAGAAAATAGACATGATCGACCAGCTTCGGGTTGAGATGGATGAGATCAAGGCCACGACTGAGGCATGGAAGGGCAGGATGGACCTGTTGGCTTCGGAAAAAAGAGGCTGCAAAAGAAGAGTTGGCATCGGTCAAGGCAAAGGACAAGGCCGACAAGTGGTCTCGGCTAATTGATGAACTCTGGGCACAGCTGAACTCAGCCGCACCCGTACACAATTTTATATTGCATTCTGTCATTTTTCTCATTATCAATCATCGACATATGGGGTCTAAACATCATGTTATTCCTCCAAAAACATAGGTAGCATTGTGTTTATACAAAGGGATAATCCTAAATCACCCATGAACTACTAAATTAGAAGTTTGCACTAGCTAGTAATTTTTTGTTGATACCCTAAAATAATTTTTTTCTCTTTCTCACATTAAATTTAGAAAAAAAAGTTTTTTGGTGATTTTTGTCTTTAACGGCAAAATAAAAACAATATTCAAATATTGTTAGCAGTGTAAACCATAAATTTACCCAAGTACATTTGGTCTCTCTTTGGACTTGACCCCAATAATTGGACCAATGCAGTTCGGTCCAAGTCCAATTATACGTTTGTCATTTGTCAATTATCCGGGAATGGCTAAGCAGAAAACTTGATCTACTTCGTGATAGATCTTGCAAGTTGCAACATTATGATTGTTAAAGGAAACTTTTGATAGCCCATTAAATAAGTACGTTCTGTCTTTTATATCATGTTTTGAATGGGTGTCAAACGGACTGGGCTGGCTCGGTTTCGGACCGGCCTGGTGGTAAGGGGGGCGGGCAGGGCTGGGTCGGGACGGAAACCGTCCTGTTCCGGGAGAAATTTGAACACTGGCTAACCAGATCGGTACAACCCTATAAGATCTTGCCACTCGTAAACCGGTTAACCGAACCGGTCCAGACCGATTCAACGGCTAGTTCAATTTCTTTTTTAATAATCTTGACTGTTGGCAACGATCAGCTGCCATTTTGACCGTTGCCCAACGGCTAATTTGCAAGAATAGCTATTTTTTGGGCATTATTTTTAAAAATAACACTTTTATTATTTACTAATTTAACTCTTTGAAAAACTATAAATAGACCCTCCGCTCTTCATTATTTCTTCACTCATCTCTCAACCCCTCCTCTTCTTCATTTCTTCACTCATCTCTTAATTCTCAAACCCAAATTCTCAATTGTCATTCTCTCATTCTTCACCTAAATTGCAACCAACTAATTAGTTCTCATTATTTTTGGAATTATATTTATGGTATTATTTGAAGTTTGAACTTTGAACAATTGAAGTTTCTTCGTGATAACATAGAGTTGCGAAATTCAATTCCAAAACTTCAAAATATTATCAAGTGTTCAATTTATTGCAGAATTCGGTGTACTCGTTCTAACTCTTTCTCTTATTTAGTATTTTATTTTCATATTTAATTTTTATTAGTAGTTAACTTTTCACTATATATTTAATGCTGCAAAAAGAGTTTGTAATAAGGTTATTAATTGGGGTACTCGGGGAAATAGAAAAAGCACTTTTAGTAGTAATATAAATAACTTTATACATATTTCTGAAACATCACATGATAATAATATAGATTATGAATAATTACAGGAAGATTATGATATAGAAGATAATGAATTAGAAATCGAAGATGAGACACCACCTACACCTAGTAATGTTGAAGTTGGTAGCAGGGGTGGTGGTTGTGGCACTAGTAGTAGACCGCATGTGGCCCCGACTGGAGGAAATAGAGAATACAGATAGAGTTAGATGCAAAATTTGTAAAGATGATTTTAAATATAAGCCTGGAGGAAATTTTGGCGGGACTGGGACACTTAGTAGACAAATGAGAATTACTCATCCTATAGAATGAGACTCTGATTTAGATGAAAATCAAGGAACTCTAAATCCTAGTACTGGAGGACCTATGAAATATGATAGAATTGAGGATCGTGAGGAGTTAGCAAAAATGATTGCTTTGGGTTGTCTACCTTTTTCTTTTGCTTATTCATCATATCTTATTATGTATATTCAAAGAATTTATAATCCTTTATTTAAAAGTATCCCTAGAAGTACTTGTAGACCTGATATCTTTAGACTTTATGGACAATATCAGATATACATACATTATTTGTTTGACCACCTTCCTTGTAGAGTTTCTCTAACTTCTGGTATTAGCCATGCTCTTAATGGAAATGATTATTTGATAGATGATAATTATTGTATGCAAAAACATATTATCGCTTTTAAATATGATGAAAATCAGAGTCATGCTGCTATTTTATAAGTACTACTATTTGCGAAGTTGTCGCATTTTACAATCTTAATAAAAAGGTATTATGTATGTCTTTTGATAATGCTTCTAACAATAATGCCGCTATTTCAATTGTAACCACCACTTGACGAAAATTTTTATGTTAGGTGTGTATGTTATGTTTATAATTTAATTGTTAAAAGTGGCCTTGATTTATTTTTGACTGAAATTACTCATGTTAGAAGAGCAGTTGGTGTTATTCAAGGAAATAATAGACAATCTAGAATTAAATAATTTTAGACTAAGTGTACCGAACATAACCTTAACCCTAGATTTATGCCAGATGAAATTGTTACTAGATAGAATTATACATACATATTTTTAAGATGTTGCTACAAATATAGATTGCTATAACTGAAGTTGCTAATGCACATTGTACTGATCCAAACCCGTATGTTAACAACTAATACATAGGAGGTCATTAGTGATGTTGTTAAATTTTTACACAAATTTTATACAGCTATTGTTGAGTTTTCTGGAGCATATTACCATACTGTTACTATGGCTTTAGTACATATAGCTGAAATTTCTTTTCTACTCTCTGATTTTAAAAAGAAAGAAAAATATAAGGATGCTGTTGAAAAAATGCAAGCAAAATTCAAAAAATATTTCTTTTCAATTTCTCATATTTACTTAATTGGTGCTGTTTTAAATCGTTCTATTAAGATGTCTAATTGTCACCAATTAATCAATGCTTTATATACTTATATGGAGATTGGACCAACTGAAACCCTAGATATATATATTGTTGTATGAACAAGCTAAATGATTATTTACAATAATTATATAATTATTATGCAAATATAATTGATGATGATGCTAATAATGTAGGCAATATTAATCCCACTTTTCATTGTACTACTACTACTACATCTGCTACTATGGATGAAGATGTAGGCCTTGATGGTTTTAATATTTGGTCTACATTTCCTTCCACTCAAACCAGTAGCAGGAACATTGGTGAACTTTAATTCTACTTGTAAAAGCAAACAGAGCCTCGTACAAAGGAATTTTCACCGTTGGCATGGTGGCATGAAAATGAAAAGCAATTCCTATTCTTTCCGCAATGGCTCGGGACGTGCTAAATGTGCCAATTTCAACTATTGAATTAGAGAGTGCATTTAGTCAAGCAAAACAACAACTAGGAGACACCCGCCACTCATTGGGAAGCAATGCTTTGGAAATTTTAGTATGTTTCAGAGATTGGATTAGATGGGAACGAAGAAATCAAGGACGTGAAGATGTTGATAAACCAGAAGACGAGGAACTTGGAGATATATTAACACATGATAACCCATCTGAATTTAACACTCCAGAAGATGGCCAAGAAGTTTGTATTGATTATGAAGAACTTACGAAGGCAATGCAAACTCTTTGAAGTTTGAAGATTATATTTAATAATTCAAATTTGAATTTACTTTTTTCTTTAATATAGTTGTTGTAAAATGTAAACTTTAATTTGCAAGTTTGAATTAAAAAATAACTTGCAAATTATAAGTTAAATTTCTTTTCTTCTTCATTGTATTATCTTAAATTCTTAATGAAATATTCAAATATAAGGCTTAAAGCCTTTGAAGTTTTTAATTAAAATTCCAAATATAAGACTTTTAAAGCATTTGAAATTTATTCAAACACTCTTTTTATAAGATTGTTTTTATGTTTTACATTTTTACTTTATCTTAATATAAATCACGATAGTTATACAAAATACGCACACACAAAAATTTAAATAAAACCAGCCCGGACCAGAACCGTTCCGGTTCAAATTTTCACTGGCGAGGCCCGGACCCGGTAAGACCGCTATTTTGAAACCGGTACCGAGACCGACCGGTCTCGTTTTTCTCTAGCCTGGCCCGGCCCATTAGGCCTAGAACCGTTCCGATTCAAATTTTTACCGGCAAGGCTCGGACCCGATAAGACCGGTATTTTGAAACTGGTACCGAGACCGGCGGGTTTCCTTTTCCTCTAGCCCGGCCCGGCCCGGCCCCTTGACACCCATATTTTGAAGTTAACATGTAAAGCTTTGTTTAGTCAAGGAAGGGCATGTGAAGGAAATTGATATAAAAGGAACTAAGATGTTAAGAATACACTAGAAGTGGTTCTTTCTTGGTTAAATTCGAGAGGGCCAAGAACATTATTTTGCTTCTTTTTTGTCTCCTAATTTCCTGTTGCGCTATACAAATAAAAACAAAATGACAATTCACAATTGCAAAGATTAATAATACTGACTTTTATTTACTTCTTCTATAGAGACAAAAACATACAACACCAACCGTTTTACAATCACACGCAAATCAAGAAAAGAAAACAACATACTTAAACGACCACAATATACTGTTTCAATATTCATGCAAACCAAAATGAAGAATTACTATTAATAAAAAAAGGTTTTACCACTAAACTAGTATTCCCCTAGAATGAAGTACTGTGGCGGGTGGTGACATTAAAATCCACCACCTCGGTCCTCAATTTCTGTCCTCCTAAAATAACAACAAACAGAAACTTGCGACTTCATAAATTACTAGCATTACACCCAAAATAAAGAAGAAAAAATGGTGTAGAGCCACTTTAAAATAAGCCCTTCCCATCAACACATTAGTAGTATAGTCCTAATTTGTCACCACTGCAATAAGATTTATTTATTGTTTTATAGCTAAATTGATTAATTAAGTGAACTGGGCGCCTGTAAAGGTTTGGCCAAAGGACCAACCGGCAGGGATAGCGTCATTGGAGATTAGAGTGCGGCCATCACCAGTGGTAACCTTAAAAGAAAGGCTTTGAACATCAAGATTGGAGTTGCTCTGCCAATTTTGACCCCAGTTGCGAGACATAGGTATCCAGTCGGTTCTAGAACCTTTAACTGAAACTGCATTAACATCACCAGAACCTCCGACATTGGTCACGAGCACCAAGTTGAAGTATGAGTGACCGTTCATTGTAAATCTGATGCCTCCCTTTTTCTGGCAGCCTACCCTGCATTAATGGTACAATTTTAAAACCAACCTCCACATTTGAAACTCGTGAGTTAGCATTGTGTTAATAAGAAAATTTGCTCTTTTGTTTTTTTGGGGGGATTAAAGCTAATGAACCAACCACCGATATAAATATTACTAGTAGGGGGCAATCTATGTCACGAGATGTAACCAACAGAATGCTCGTGTTAAACTTAAACCAACTTGTAGTAATTCATGTCAGAGACATTAAATTCACAAGACGTGAGAACTTAATATTAAGGAGTACGTCCAAGCTAGCTTTCATCTGTATCTTTATCCTTGAAATTTGGAAATTGACCCCGGGTATAACAGAAAAGAGTTTAACAATCAAATATATACTTGCACGATATGGGTTCTCTCGTTTTTGCCTTAAAGATTGTTTTGTATATACTCCCTCCATTCATTTTTAGTCGTCCACTTTTAACTTTGCACTCCATTTAAGAAAAATAAATGACGTACATATTTTACAATTTTACCCATAATAGTAATAGCATTTCAAAAAATCTTGGGAGATAATTTGAAAATTTAGTAGTTAATGATACGGGTAAAATATGAAGAAGAAAAATTATCTTTTATTTTTAATTTGTTAAAATGGACAAGTAAAAATAAAAATTATATTTTTAATATAGTGGACAAGTAAAACTGAATGGAATGAGTATATTAAAACATATTGGACTCTATCTACATAACTAGAGCTATTCAAAAATCACTCAACGTTTTTTTTTTTTCCTTTTAATTTTTCCGGACTCTGACACTTAACCGAAATACTAAGGCCCCGTTTGTCCATAAAAAATTGTAAAAAATGTGTTTGTCTATGAAATTTTGTAAGTTTTTGAAAAATTTTAAAAAATACTGCAATATTTTTCAAGTGAAATGCATGTCCAAATATAATTTTAAATTTCAAATACCAGTTTTCAACTTAACTTCAAATACTAGTCATTTTTTTTCAAAAATTACAATTTTTATGTCCAAAAGCCTACCAAGTCAAAGACATGACAAGTTGAGATTTTTCAACAAATACGAGAATAAAATTGAAAAACAAGAAAGCAAAGGAGGTAGTATATAGATTCAAGTTAGGGTCTTACCTTCGGTAAGAAACAGGGACAATCCCAGCTCTGTAGTGAGCAATTTGTTGGAAGATAGGCTGAGAGAGGTCAAAGTGGTGCAGGGGAGGGTTGCACCACCCTCCTGCATTGTTTGGTAGGGCGTAATTTGGTGGGCAGAAATTAGTAGCAGTGACCACTATAGACCCTGGAATACACCACTCGGAATCACCAACGCACTTGATTTCAAAGCAAGCCCCGCAGCTCAGCCCATTATTGAACATTGCTGTGCTCAATGCTGCTGTATTTGTACCATATCCTTGGCTGTACAAATTCCCATAACCACATGCCCCACCTGGATTATAGAAATATGAATTTTGTTAATGCCAAAATAAAAATTGTTTAATAGAAAATGGGAAAAGCAAAAGCATTTGAAGAGAGTAACATATATACCCATGGTTCCGGAAGCATCACCACCTCCATAGAAAGTGGCATGAGCTTCAATCCATCCTTCGTCAATGCCGTGGACGCAATTAAATATACAAAAGAGACCAACGATGGAGAACCACAGTATTGGCATTTTTTCTGTAAATTCAAGTAAACTGAGAGGTGTTACCCTTTTGGAACTAACAATACTTTATGAGCACTGACCTTAATGTGTGTTCTTTGACGGGAAAAATAGATGATTTTCTTTAGTTGTTTCACTAGGAGTGAGGAGTGAGTTTACTTTGCAATGAGAAAAGGAAGGATTGAGGTGGGAATAAATAGATGTTAGGCGAAACCAATGAACACAGCAAGCCCTTTTTTTTCAAGAGAATCTTTTTTTTTTTTTTTGGTTTTGGGTGCTTTATTAAAACCAGTCTTTTTCTGTGTCTAGACCGCTAGCGGCAAAAAAAAAAAAATACTCTCTAGTTTACTGTTCTATAAATTGATTATAAAGACGAAGCAAGTTGAGAGGGGACCAAACATTTGTTCCGTCGGCGGTGTCTAGCCGCTTTAGGGAACGCAACTTGTAAGAGGTGTTAACCTATACCGTTTTGTAGTTAAGAAAATTTTAAAGTGGTACAATTAAGAAAATTGATTAATAATATGGATCAATCCATTGAATTAATAACTGACAATCGATTTTGGAAAACTTATACGGATCAATGGATTTACCAAATAAAGATTGATTGAAATGGTAACTGAGAATTAGTACTGACTGTTTGTTTCTAAACAAATATTTGACAGAAATAATTAATTGAACTAGATTTAAACTAATGTTACACTAGGTTAAAAAAAATTAACATAATCTTAAAGTTCATGGTCAGAGTCTACGTCCTTAAGCTCCTTTCCGTCCTGGTATTCGATTCCAAAAATAAAGTAACCGACCAAATGGCTACCTCCCACCTGTTATGATGTTCATCCAATCTTGACATGATTGGCTTTACAGGACGGCTATTTAATAATCTTATTTCTGTAGTGACTTTTTAATTATATGAAACTTGATATTCAATTTGGACATTTTGCGCGCCTTAAGAACTTGAAATATCAATTGAAACTTGATATTCAAATGAAGATATTGTGGAACGAACTGAAATTGAAGTTTATTCTCTAAAATATACTGATTAAGCGATTATTATGAGTACTAGAATTGACAAAATCATTGATAAAATGGACTATATATGGAGCGCCTGCACGAAATTAGTAGTTCCAAATCTTGACTAATTTTTAGATTTATTGGAGTGAATATCAAAACGAGTGCAACTTGGCTAGGTTAGTTTGCTAGTTGCTACTACCTTGAAATTATCAATCAACATAGACTTAGCTCTCATCTCATTTATTGTATGTTCGTTGAATACCATTTTTTGATTTCTCTAGATAATTTCCCTTTTCTGTCAGGATTCTGGAATAGTAGAAGAATTCCAAGACAAAAGGCTGAAAAATAGGTTGTGATATGGCGTATTAGCATGTGAGAGTTGAATACCAAATCCAAGTGAAAAAGAAAGAATGCTGCTGTGGATATACAGTGGTCATACATCTGCCAGAACTGCGCGAATCGCCGCCCATATCAGACGCCATACCCTTCTACCATTCTATACGTTTGAGGCTTCAACTTGAATTTTAGTACTATATGTATATCACTTTTGGAGGGATCAATGCAGAGATAACGCTTTCTTTCATAAAAGTGGTGAGATTTAAGTAAAACCGAGGGGGAAATAACAAGCACACTTACACTGTTACACCTGCATGATTATATTTTATGGGCGCTTCCGAAGTTATGAGTTGTGGCAAAACACGGATCCATGGTTTGAACTTATGGGTTCAAATTCGCAATTCTACCATAATTATCTAATTTGCTGAGTTCAATATCTATTACTAGGATATATTTAGTGAACTTTTTAATACATATATATGGTCTAAACTGAAAGTTATGGGTTCGGATAAACTCATAGCATGTTCATTGGATATGCCCCTGGTTATGGTGGACTCTATTTACCCTTAAAACGGATAACAATTAAATTTGTATGCGGTTTAAGGATATATGGATTGATTCAATACAAGTAATCAACAATGTTAGTTAAACGAATTAAAGATAAAATAAATAACCAAACCAGTTGTGACGTTGAGTCCGGGCTCGAATTTAAGCTTAACAGTAGTTTTGCCCTCGACCGGACCCTCGATTCGAAGCCAAATGTATATGAAGAACTATAATTAAAATGAGAACCTTTCAATAGCTAGAAAGTAGAGAAATAAATTGTATTGCCTTGATATACGTGTTACAATATATTTATTGAATAAGAAACTTCCCATTTATATAGTAGGGGAGTTTTACCCCTAGTACAATTCTAAGAAAGGTAAAAATCCTCCTTGTACATCAATCACCGATACGTTATCGGCATCGGGCGAGATCTGCGTCGTGATATCCGGTTGAGTGCGGATATCATGGCCCTCCGTTAGTCGTGTGCAACCATTTGTAGTGCTTCCCGAGGTCTTGGAGCTCGTTCCGGGTTCGGGGGTATTGTCTTGTTAGGCCCGGTGGCGGGCACCCCGTTCCAGCCTCGATTTAAAGAGTTCTCAGATTCGGTCTCTATCTCGTACATTCTTACTTCTTACTTCATTTGTCTCAACGAGAACTCGGGATGTGTGCTGACCTAGTTCACCCGTATACAGATAGTCCTCTCATTTCTGAGAGAGTAGGTTCGCCGAAACGATGGAAAACGATAGATGAACCTCGGTTCCTTCCTTCGTACATTAAAACCGAGATGACGAATAAGCCGAAACGTCCCATCAGTCGCGTCGTTCTGACTTCGGACACATGTCAACCATCAGCTGGTCGCCTCCGAATGTGAAACGTCACGTATTGATTACATTTTCTCCTATAAAAGCTTCGATCTGTTGTACTTCTTCCACTTTCTAATCCTAGCTTTTATCTTCGAATTCTCTAGCGGCTATCAACTCTTTCAAATCTTCATCTCTTTACCTTTGATCTTTAAATCTTCATAACTGTTCTTAGGTTTCTATCTAGATCTTCATCCTATCTTTAAACCTTCATACTCTTTCCTTCAAACCTTCATATCTTTCCTTCAAACCTTCATATCCTCCCTTCAAATCTTCTTATTCCCCAGATCACGATGGCCAAGATTTTCAAATCAGTTCCTCAGCAAACTGCCTCTTCATCTTCCCACCAGGCCACAGGTACCGAGGGGACCGTTCCTGAGGTGGTTGCTCTCGAGACGGATGCTCCCGAGGTGGTTGTTCCCGAAGTGGCTGCTGCCGAAGCGGCCCCAGAGCCCCCCATGGAAAGCTTTATTCCCGGGGGCTGTTCAATCGGAGACGATTTCAAAGTGAGAAGGCCTCATCCAAACAAGACCGGGGTAAAGGGGCATCGAGATATATATGCTCAATTACCGAAGATAGCCTTCCCATAGTCTGAGAGGACTGTAAATGTGGAGGTAAAGACGTGGTAGTCCCCAGGCCTGAGGACGATATTACTACTCATGTGGAGGGGTATTTAAGTATTTACACTTACCCCTTCACGCTGGGCCTGGTAGACCAGTAGTTTTGGCCTTTTGTAAGAGATACGAGGTATGCCTTGGGCAAATCCACGTGTCTCTTTGGAGGATCGTGATCCTACTATGTTATTTTGTGAACAACACCGAGTCTCCTCGGTTCACCTCGATCACCTACTCCGTCTATACAGTCTTTGAATTTTTCGAGGGGGACTAATCAAGCTCACTCGCCGAGCCAGCAAGGCTCCCTTTTCGAGCATCGACGAGGATCGAGACCGAAGCTGACAGAGGTGCTTTATTCGGGTGAAGACTGAAGATTTGATTCCCCCCGAGTTCCTACCATTTCCCGCGAAGTGGAACGCATCTCGTAAGTGGAGCCTTTCCTTAAGTTAAGTCCCCTTTATTTCCTTTCTCACCATCAGTATTTGTGGTCGTGCAACTGTTGCTCGGGTTCCCAATACGGTCCCCCGGCTCAAGGAGTAGATCGAAGGCATCTGCAAGCAGATGCCATACTTCAAGCGCTCGTGATACAAGATTTCGAAGGGCCGATGGGAGGCCCGTTCTCACGGTAAGGCTCTTCTCAGAATAGTTACTATTACGCCCCAAACTTATTTAACGCTGACCTTTTTGTTTTTTGCAAGTTTGCCTAAGACCACCGAACTTAGGCCGCTAGAAGGGGATGAGGGTGATCCCTTACCCATTGATCCCTCTGTTACGGGGCAGCCCTAGGCTGCCGAGGGGGAGAAGAAGAAGAGGAAAAGATGACAGCTTCCCAGGCTTGTAATCCCAAGAAGAACACCAACTCCCGGGTGCCGGATTTTGACTCGCTTCGCCAACTCAGGGATTAGTCCAAAGAAGATGACATCTTTGTCATTCACGGATCGACCCATATCGGGGAGCAGGCGACAACCGAGGAAAAGAGCCATGGGGACGATTTTCTTCCGACTCGAGAGGTTGAGATAGAGACGGGGGATGAGACCTCCCGAGAAGCTGCTTATGTTCCGAAGGAGGCGACCGGTGTGATAGACATCATCGAGATGCCCTCCTATACCGAGTCCATGCTTGAAGAGGCCCAAGCAGAAAAGGAAAAGTCAAGTGAAGGAGTTCACGGCGCAGACGATCCTCTCCAGTCCTTCTTTCATAGCGTGGACACGTCCACTTTGGAAGATTTTTTCGGGTTGGACGACCTGGAGATCTTGAAAAAGGACGCGCCTTTAGAGGCTGGCGGGTCGAGTTCGAGCCCAAATTGGTGAAGCAGTTTCCTGCTATGAGTGTGGACCCCGGCCACAAGAGGACAGTCATTCTTACGGTCCCAAAAGATGCTCGAGTTCTATCTGCTCCAGTGGGCATAGCCAGCTACCTCCAATGCCTGGTGACCGAGGAGGACCAGGCGAAGATGAACGAGGTGGGCGTGTCAAGTCTCTTCAACGAGGCGCAGCAGGCTCTGAACCGGGTATGGCATCAACACTCCCTCGTGAATTCCACTTAGGTTTCAATATCCCTTACTATTTGTTTTGCTTTGCAGGCCTTGGTGTTTCACAGTGAGAGCTTCCTCCGGTACCACTTCAAAATCAACCAGCTCGAGTTCGAGCTCAAGGAGCAGGTTCGGAAGAAGGACATGTACAGGCTTCTAAGTGAGCAACAGGACGGGGCCGTCAAGGATCTTCACGCCAAGTTGGACATGCCCCGGAAGGAAGCTTTGACCCTGAAGCGGGAATATGCCAACCTGGTCGAAAAGGTAAATGTCTTTGAAGTTAAAAACGAGGAGCTAGTCACGGTGGCTAACAACATAACCTCGCAGGTCCAACAGAAGATCGACTTGATCGACCTACTTCGAGTCGAAATGAACGAGGTCCAAGCCATGACCTACTGGCGTCAGAGAAGAAAACCGCTAAGGCGGAGCTGGCATCAGTTGAGAACCAACTCTAGGTGGCGAAAGACAAAGCTAACAAGTGGTCTCAGCTGGATGACAATCTCCAAGCACAACTGAGCTCGGTTGTCATGGAGCGGGACGCCCTTGGAAGAGAATACGAGGCGATGTAGAGGCAGCCGAGGTCCTCCTATAGGCAAAGGCCGAATATACGAAGTGGCTATCCCGAAGAGAGACCCTCGAAGAGATCCACGCCTGAGGTTTTGACCTATAGGCTGAGATCAAGGAGGCCAAAAAGTCTGAGGCCATGGCGGAGAAGCTTTACGAGCCTGAAGGTGCCGAAGGCTCTGAGGGTTCCTAGGGCTCGGAGGGATCTGAAGGCTCCGACGGTTATGGCGACGAGTTGGGCCCTGGTGAAGACTAGGCGTAGATGCCTTAGTACTTTTTAAATTTTTGTCTCATGTATATATATATATATATATATATATATATATATATATATATATATATTTGTTTATTTTGAGGCCATTTTTATTAGGCCTTTGTAAATATACTCTAGAATTTATATATGAAATTTTCCCTTTTTGGCAATATCGTACCTTTAATTTTCCAGCATCTTTTCATAATTTTTATTCATATAATATTTCTAATGCCTTAGCATAGAATCAAATGTATTTATAGAGCGTTCAATTTTTCAGAGGTCCGATCAGGGCCTGACCTCGATAGAATTTTGTTTGCTCGAGGCTTTGAAAACTCGTTGTAACCGGAGATTTTTTTTAAGATGCTTAAGCGATTTTTAGACGATGTTTTTGCCGAGGTTAAACTTTTAGTAGGTTTTGAGTTCTTATAAAGGCCTTACTTTCTGATTACGAGCTCCGGACATCTCCGAGTCATTTTTAGGGTGGCTGTAGCCTTTCATATTTGGGAATCGTCTCATAGGTTTGGTGCCTCCGGGTTGTCCGAACTTTCTTCGAATGACAGTCACCGAATAGGGGTAGCAATTGGGCTTGATAGTCCCCGAGTAGGGGTAGACCGTGGGCTCTTAGGATCCTGAACTTAAGAGGCAAGAAAATGCATAAATAGCAAGGCGAAACTTTCTTTCATTTCTCAGTGTGTAAAGTACATGATCGAAAGCGCATAAAAAACTTGTATCATGGCTTGAGCGGACTATGTGAGCACGGTTCATACGATCGTTTGGTCCTTATAGTGAATCTTAACCACCGAGCCTTAGCTTCTACTATACAAAGTTTTTCATCTTTCCTTGCTAAAGAACCTTGATCCTTAGTACGAGGGTAATGGCTCCCATCATTCGAGGTCGAGCTTGAGAGGGCTCAGATACTGTTGACATGAAGTGAACGATCATTGACTCCGGGTTGAGACCGGCCTTCCAATCTAAGTTAGCACATTTTAATGTTGCCTCGTTAAAAACCTTGCCAAAAAATGCATTTTGGGACAAAACCGGTTTAAGGGAAAAAGAGTGCAACGCGTGCTTTCAGGCCTAATAGACACATCTATCCTTGACTGTTGCCTGCAAGTGTTAGTCCGACTCATAACATGATTAAATAGTAGTTGAGATCGTACCTTAGTAGTAGTATCGCTTTAAGTGTGTCACATTCCAATTATTCAGTAGTTGTACACCGTTTCTCGCTTCGAGTTTGTATGAGCCTTTGCTGGTAATTCCGATGACTCGATACGGTCCTTCCCAATTCGGTCCCAATATTCCTTTATTCGAATTCCGGGTGTGAAGTGTTACTTTTCTCAACACCAAGTCGCCGATCTTGAAATGTCGGAGGTTGGCTCTTCGGTTGTAGTATCTTTCCATCCGTTGTTTCTCGGCGGCCAATCGGACTAAAACTGTCTCACGCCTTTCATCCAATTATTCTAGGCTCGTGACCATGGCTATGCCATTTGACTCTTTGATCGTATATTGGAATCTGAGGCTCGGCTCTCCCAACTCGACCGGTATCAAGGCTTCGGCCTCGTAGACAAACAAAAACGGAGTGGCCCCGGTACTAGACTTTAAGGTTGTACGATATTCCCATAGGACTTCGGGTAAGATTTCTTTCCATTTCCCTTTGGCATCGGTCAACCTCTATTTTAGGTTTTGAAGTATGATCTTGTTTGTTGACTCTGCATGTCCGTTCCCACTAGGGTGGTAAGGTGTTGATAGTATCTTTTTAATCTTGTGATCTTCAAAAAATTCGTTTACCTTGCTACCAATGAATTGCTTCCATTATCGTACACGACTTCGGCCGGTATCCCAAATCGACATGCTATGTGGTCCCAAATGAAGTCAATGACTTCTTTCTCCCGAACCTTTTCGAATGCTTGAGCCTCGACCTATTTGGAAAAAAACATCAGTCATGAATAGTATGAATTGAACTTTACTGGGTGCCCATGGTAGGGGACCGACGATGTCCATTCCCTATTTCATAAACGTCCACGGGGACAAGATCGAGTGGAGTAGCTCTCCCAGTTGATGGATCATTGGTGTGTGTCTCAGGCAGTCGTCGTATTTTCGTATGAAGTCCTTCGCATCCTTCTCCATTTCGGTCCAATAATAGTCGTCCCTGATTAATTTCCGAACCAAATATTCTGCCCCCGAATGGTTTCCGCAAGTTCCTTCGTGAACTTCTCTCAAGGCATACTCGGTATCTCCCGGCCCCAAGCATCTGGCTAACGAGCCGTCGAACGTTCTCCTGAATAATGTCCCTTCGACCAAGTTAAATCTGGCAACCTTGATACATAAGGTGTTGATACCCAATTTTTTCCTCGTATTTTTAAAACATATATATATATATATATATATATATATATATATATATATATATATATATATATATATATATATATATACACACTTTTAAAGTAGTATATTTGCATCATCATTTAGCTTATAAACCTATACAAGCATTTTTCATAATTTTTAAAGATTTTAAACCAATTTATTTCTGTATTTTATTGTATAAATATCCAATAATTATCCTCCAAATTATTTTATGATGATTTAATCATCTAAACTTATCATTTATACCAGCATGAGATTTAAAATATTTTTCAGTGCATTTCTTATAACTACATTTACATTTTTAAGGCTAAATTGCACATTTTGTAATAATAGCCCACATGCATATATAATTATATTATTTATGCAAAAAATGACTTTTTTAATTTTTATAATGTTAAGTAGTTATTTTTAATCACTTTAGTGCATAAATGATATTGTTTGATATTTATTAATTATTTTTCTAAATTATTTATTTATTAAACATTGGGTATTTAAAATCTGGCCCAAACCTTACCTATTTTCGGACCTAGACTACCCAGTCCCAGCCCAATAATATCTCAAGCCCAAACCAAACTCCCCTTTACAAAACCCGGTCGGTACCCATTTTATATGACCACCGCATTTCTCTTTAATCCCAGCCGTTGATCTCTCAAGATGAGCGGCCCTCGTTCACCCCCCTCTTTAACTATCCAAACCCGCCCAAACCCTAACCATTCTCACCACCGGCCACCCCTAAATCCTCTCTACTCTCTCTTCTTCTCTAAGAAACCCTATCCGCCGCCTCTCAAAACCCTCCCCTAATCCCTCTTCTAATGGGATTTTCCTCTCATCTCCTTACCATATTAGTATGTTTCCGCTATTGGTTGATTCTCCATGGTATTACCTAATACTTGCCTAAACATGGCAAGTATTACCACTCTGATTCTGTCGATTGACTCCCATTTCTTGAATCTGGACAATATTCCATCTACACACGTTTATTCTACACCGTGTGAGTCCGATTTTGTTTATCTTTTGTTGATTCTTACTTACCCTAAAACTAGGGTTTACAGATTTTCTTCAAAATCGAACCAAAATTGGTTCAAACCCCTGATTTTGAGTATTATGTTGTCTATATTCGTTCTATGCTACTGCGAGTCCAAATATTCATTTATATTCTGTTGATTCTTACTTACCCTAAAACTAGGGTTTTCGGATTTCCTTAAATCGGACCAAAATTGGTTCGATTCTCTAATTTTTAGTGTTATTTGTGTCTATATTCATCCTATGTTATTGTTTTTGTGTATATTTCGTTGATATTTGTTTTCCCTAAAAACTAGGGTTTGGCCTGATTTTTCTCCTAAATTGGTTCTAATTGATTCTCCATGCTCTTCTTTCCTTATTTTTATATCTGATTGATTATATTTCCTTGTTTGTTTTTTCGATTCCTACTACTATAAAAACCCATTCCCCTTCCCTTTTTTGGACAGAACTTAAATCACTATTTTTCTACTAAAATTGAAGCTTTACTCTCTGCTCGTTGAGTATCTTGTTATGTTTTGGGCTCTTAGCCGGCTAAAAGCCAAGGCCACCGAATTTCTATTTTTTCGACCTCTCTTGGGTGTGAGCACTACCTGGGTTCTTGAAACCCTTGGGAACTTGACACATTTGAGACTCTGGTCCTATTTGCTGTTCTTTCTTGTTTATTGAATAATCACAGGTTAGTTTCTAAACCTTCGCAATGTTTATTCCATTATGTTAGCATGTTTTCTGAAACTGCATGACTTCACGTATTCCCTTGACTCTTTTCTATCTAATTCTGCCTATAATTACTAGCCTAATAATGTCTTTGAACCTAGCTTAGTCAATTTGGACAGATTGAAGCATGTTTAGCTTGGTGATTGCTGATAATCTAAATGTTCTGCCTTGATTATATGGCTTAATCCATGTTTTCTGCCTAATTCTGAATCTCTAGTGATTAGTTTTTATCATTAATATACCTTAGTTTGTTTAAGACCTTCATTCTAAATGTATAGTGTGCCCCTACGTATATGATTGTCACTATATGTGTTCTTTCCATATCCAATTCTGTATCTCTAATAACCTGTTATCCTTTCTTCCTTGACTGATTCCCTCTATGGTACCTGATCATGTTTGTGTTATACTGTTTAATCCTGAGTTTGGTATAATCTGATCCTTTAAGTTCTAAACTAATTGTATTAATTGGTTTTACTAGTCTAATGCCCTTGCCTGCTAACTTTGCAATCCCAGGCTCCGTGTTTCTTGTCATATGTAACTATGTCCCAATGTATTAGTTTGTTTCTCGAGTTCATGTTCATTATGTGATTATCTTAAAGTGTCTCCAAATGCTTTTCCAAACCTATTAATTTATTACTATTGCTTTGATTATTTCTTGTAATGAGTCTAATTCTAGGTCGGCTGGAAGCCAAGGCCCCCTAAATCTTCTCTATTAACCTCCCTAGTGTGAGCACTGCCCTGGGTTCTTGAAACCCTTGGGAACTCTGACACACTAGGGACTAAGGTTTTGCGGCCACTTTGTCCCAATTGCTCAATTTTGCCTCCCTTTTCACCTACTGAATGAACCAATTGGTTTGTGTAAATGGTTGTTAATCAGCTGTGGTTACTGGGTTTTGGCTATTTTGTGTAAATGAAGATTGTTTTCTGGGTTTGATTAGCTATGACTTTTGGGCTGTGGTGAAACCTGTATGGATACGAAATTTGAAGGCCTGGCCAGGCTGGGTATACTTTGGGCATGTCTTAGGCCCACTATAGTGATTTTGTAACTTTGTAATTTGATTCATTCATTGGGCCTGTAATAATGATGTAATAATAATTGAGGTATTAGTAAAATTAGAAAAATGGGTTTATTCTAATATTTGCATGAACGAGTAGAAATCTTGCCTATAGGTGTTTAATTTACTCAACATGTTCTGCTCCTATGTGTTGTTAGATAACCAGTCCATAGGACCTGAGTGTTTAATTTGTTTAACATATTCTGCTCCTTTGTGTTTTATTAGATACCATGCCTATAAGAAATAAAGTGTCAATGACCAATCTTTCAATTTACATAACTGCAGCATATTCATTAGATACTATGACTATAGGGCTATGTTAGCTTATGTTCTACAAAATCTGCATTTAGAAATTATGCCTATAGGGTTTTACTTGGTTAATTCGCTGTTATACTACCCACCTAGGAGACATGTCTATAGGAGCTAGGTATAAAAAAAATCAATTTTAATCGTTAATCATTAGAAATCCTGCCTATAGGGTAATATCACTCGCTTTTAAGTGTTAATATTGAACTTTCAACACTGTTTCGTTGCCACTATTAGAAATCATGCCTATAGGATCAAACTGAGTAATTCTGAGTATCTTCAATAGTTATCACTGCCAACTATTGCATAAATCACCTAGATATCATGTCTATAGATTTAATTGCTTATAATCTGTAATCAGCAGGTCGACTGTATAGTCGCTTAGAAATTGTATCTAAAATGGCATCTTGCTCTGAAACTACCTGCATGTTTGAATCCCAAGGTCACATAGAAACTATGTCTATAGGGCTTAATGGCTTTAACTTGTCTCAATTCTGAAACTGTCAAACGCCTAATTTGTTTGCGTGCATTTGTTGTCTAAGTGTAGAGGCTAACTTGAGCCCTTAATTGCCTTCACATAAAGTCCACCTTGTTTTGTATGTCGCCTAGTTTTATCATTTTGAGCAACCTAAGTTAAGTCTAGAACCACCCAAAATAGAGGTCCAAACACCCTCTGGACCATAGGCATGGGACGAGTAGTACACGCATAAGGCACGGTTAGAATCAACTAGTGCATTTTAGGTAAAAATTTAAAGATAGTAATCGGGTAGCAGGAGATGATAGTCTATGCCCGCTGAATAATACGAGTAACACCCCACCTCGAGGGAGTTACAAAGTATTATTTATGTTGTACAGGGTGATCCTTTAGGCTAAAAAACTTAGGACCCCCCATCTTATCTTTAAACCAATTATCTGTGTTTACGCAAGGACTTTCTGATAATGATTTTTTAAAAAAACTTCTTGTTTTCCTCTATGACTATTTGAATAATTCATATAATTCAAGTTCGGCCGGGACCCACAGTTTTGGACCTCGAAGTGCTTAACACCTTCTCTTCGAGGTAATTTGAGCCTTCACCCGATCTTTGGTGACTCAAACTGGTTAAACCAGAGTTATTTGCAAATAGGTGCCCTAACGCACCTCAAACCCGTTAGGTGGAGACTCTCTCTTTTAACACCCTTCCTTTAAAAGAGTTGTCACGTGTCGAAACCCAATTTCGCGAGAAAAGAGGGGCGCGACAGCATGGCGACTCTGCTGGGAAAATTTTTAGGCTCTTACCATAGCGAACTTGGTCTATATGAATTAGTCTTCTTTGATGAATATGTTCATTACATGAACATCCTGCTTCCATTTTCCCTTTTTATGGCTACATGCACACCATTTCCCCTATTTTCCTCTATTTTAATATGCAAATCTTTGCTTAATTTGGTTACAATGTACGTTTTCCTTTATTTTCTAGTCATGTTCACTTGCTCCAAATCATTTTATTTTTAAATTTTGCTACATCATGTCTCTCCCTACCCCTACCCCCTTGCTTGCTTTATTACAGTTCTTTCATATTGCGCGAACTAACTTCTTCCTTATTTTTCTTTCTTTTTATGTCTTTACATTTCATTTAATACTGCATTTACCATCTTCATCATGCAAAATACTTGACAACGTGTTGTTTTATCTTTACATAAAGCATGTTTTACATCATATTCCACTTGTGCGTAATTAATACCATAGCGGCACTTGATGAGTGTCCGCGCTCTTCGTAAATCACACTTTTAAATTTGGAAAGGCTTATTTGCGGTAAAACTAGTCGATCAGTGGTGCAATCGACAGTTTCGTGCCTTCCCCTGTCAAGTTGTCCACTTGAGGGTACCGGTCTAGACTCTTCTAGAAACCCCCACTCTAATATTAACTGTGTATGCATCATGTCTAAACCTAGTATGGCTTAGAACGTTGTCCGCATAATAACTCTCTAAGGCAAGCCTTGTCCAAAGACCGCCGAAATTTCCTTAAATCCCAATGGCTACAATCATGATATGTGCATTATTTGGAGAAAACGTGCCGATATGCTAATCATTAATATGTAAATAGTCGAATCCGGAGGGGGAAAGGGTTAACTTTATTTGTTTTGCAGAAATGAGGCACAAAGTCCCCAGGTTCGGCATGTTTCGAAGTATCCTACCTTTGTTGCTAGATTGGTGGGAAAGTCTCTCTCCAAGTGACAAAAACCATATGAAAAGAGTTCTCGGGAATTTACCTTCTTTGTTAGATATTCAGCTGAACAATGTGTTAATTGAGGTTGCCACCATGTTCTGGAATGAGAAGAGGGACGTCTTCCGTTTTGGTGATATAGAAATGACTCCCCTTCTAGAGGAAATAGGAGGCTTCGCTAGGCTCCCATGGGATAGCCCTGGCTTGTTGGTACAGGAAAACCGTATTTCTCAAGGTTTCCTAAAAATGATGGGTTTCAGGAAAAATGATGAGTTAGTATGTCTGAAGAAATCTTACATACCATTCAATTTCTTTTACGAGTGTTATGGTCACAGCAAGTCATATCGCTTTTAACATGATGAATTTGCCATCACTTCTTTGGGTTGGACTCACCGCCAGGTTTTTCTATTCATTGTCAGTTTTCTGGGGATACTGATATTCCCGATACGAGAAAGGATTCACAATCGCCTAACTATGATCATTAAGACCCTAATAGAAGGAATTGAGGGGTAAACTTACACTATTGTCCCAATGATCGTGGTTGAGATGTACCGAGCCTTAGACCGTTGCAAAAAGAGATATAGGCATTTCGAAGGTTGCAATATGTTGCTATAAATATGGTTGTTGGAACACTTTCAGAGAGGACAATACCATCAAGAATTCCGCGACGACCATGGAATGACCACATAGCTTATCACCATCCAAAGAGAATGACTTTTATCCCAAACAGGTTTGCACAACCGGGAAATGTTGTGAGCTGGGTACATTTCTTTAGCAATTTGACTGATGACAAGGTACATTGGATGTTCGACTGGTTCCCAAGCAGTGAATTCATCATCAGGTCGAGAGATGTTCCTCATCTAGTGATAATCGGATTAAGGGAAATCTATCCTTATGCTTCTATCAGAGTCATGAGGCAAGCTGGGAGAAAACAGGTTATACCACGAGTTTCCAAAATGGTTCATTACAAAGCAGACTTCCAAGGGAATGTCATTCCATTCAAGTTCGAGGCACAACACATGTGGCATCAAAAGATTATTATGGAGAAAAAAGCCAGACAGGTATCATGCTGGCCATATGTACTTCTACCCATCATGGTTGGTTGATGAGATAGTAGGAGAGGTCAAGCCAGGGGTTGATTTGAGAAATAGGGTCATAGACGACGCTGCTGAAGCACAAGTCAAATACAGGAGGTTACGCAAAAGGGTCTTTGAATCTGAGGCCAGGCATTTGGAATAACATAAAGTGGACATGGAAGTAATCAATGAATGGAGGGGAATCGCTACTAAATCAACAAAAATGTTGGAGTATTTGGAGTAGGGTTTGATAGAACTTGAGGGAAAGATGAGGAAAAGGGTCTCGGATTGTCAGAACGCAGAGGGCAATCAAGGAGGACATCTAGCAAGGGTGTATCTGTTGTTGGACATGCGCGACCTAGGGAATCTGATTGATGGGGCTAAGAAGGCCAAGCTTGGAGAAGGTCCCTCTGGGACCGAGTAGATTAGGAATGATGTTTTCTAGATTCATTTTAGAATTTGATTGTAATAAGAAAAATGCCACTAGTGACTCTTTATAATTATTGTCGCTTTAGTAGAGATTTGGTCTATTTATCATATCAATGAAATGACGCAGTTACCGGCATTGAGTTTTCTCCAAAGCTATATGTCGCTAGGCCTACCTCGGGCACGATGAGGTCCCCAAATTAGGATGCGAATTTATAATTCCACAATACGTGTTTAAATATCATAAATATCCTTTTAATACTCCTTACTGACTTATTTACCTTTTTGTTTTTCTTCTTTTCTTTGTTTATTCCCATCCCCTAAGGTTGGTTCGTGCATACTGGCATCATCAGCATATCATGCCAGATCTAGAGGTCCTCCGCCTCCTCCTCCTTCAAGTGATCCTAAGAACAAAGTAAAAGTAAGATGGATGATATGAGTGGTATCAGGAAAGACAACGCTACGCACACCGAGAATGTCAAAACTTCGGATGGTCAGAGTACTCCGGCGCAGAATGACTTGGTTTTACGGTTAGAACAGAAGATATTGGAGTTACAAGGGGAACTTGAGCAGGTCCGTAACTTGGACAACCTTTCCCTTACCCTGAATGTTCTCGATATCAACCAACAAAATACCCAAAAATCCAACACCTTCTCAAAACACATAAAACCAGCACCCACAAAATCCTCCCGTGCCTCATCAATACGCCACACCTCCCCAAAATCCTAATCCCCCACCAATACCAAACACCTCCACCCACATATCAGCCTTCACCTCCTAGATATCAACAACTCGCTACCGCCTACCACACTTACAACACTCAGCCAGCATATTACCACTCACCACCAGCCCGCCAAAACTACCAAAAACCCAGGCCAAATTTCGACCGTAGGCCGCCCAGATAATACACTCCTATTGCCGAACCTATTGACCAGTTGTATGTGAGATTGAAAGTTACCGGTTATGTCACTCCCATTTCCGCTGTCGCCATGGAAAATTCCTCTCAATGGGTCAATCAGAATAAGACATGTGCCTACCATTCGGGCATGAAAGGTCACACTATTGATGAATGTCGCACTTTAAAGGATAAGATCCAGACGCTGATTGATACCAAAGTTATATAGGCAAAGGATACTGCACCTAATGTCCGCAACAATCCCCTTCTAGATCACAGGAGCCGGGGGGTAAATGTGATAGAAACTGATGAAGAATGCGATCAAAAGGGTCAATTGGGCTCATTCGAGAAGGGGATGATACCAAAAGGCCTCCAGTCACTCTCACACCTATTGTGGTATAGATACAGTCACCAATTGAAGTTGAGGTAGCCGCACCAACCCCATTCGAGGTAACAACGCCCTCAGCCACGCCAACTCCGTTCGAAGTAGAAGTGACCACACCGTTCACCTTAACGGTAGCACGCACACCATCCTTTAATTCCAACGTTATGCCCTGGGACTATACTGCAGAAGCGAGAAGGAAAGGAAAGGGGAAAATAGAAGAAGCCGGTGCAGCACAAGGTATGACTAGAACTGGTAGGGTTTACACGCCCGAGCATTTGGGGGGAACAAGTAAAGAAGACGCTTCCAGGCAGCCTATCATTAAAACTGGCTGGGATGATCTTTGGAGAAAGGTGCAAGCAAGGGAGTATTCTGTGGTTGATCACTTGAACAAAACCCTTGCTCAGTTATCCATTCTATCACTACTGCAGAATTCTGAGGCACGTAGGAACACGTTGATGAAAGTGTTGAATGAGGCTTATGTACCCAACAATATTACCGGTGGAGAGATGGCCAACATGGTAGGACAAGTATTGGAAATCCATAAGATCACTTTCCACGAAGATGAATTGCCACCAGAAGGGTTGATCCATAACAGGGCGTTGCATATCACAGTACAGTGCGAAGACAGATTCATTGCTAGGGTCTTGATAGATGGGGGTTCAAGTCTCAACATCTGCCCGCTGACTACTTTGAAGAGGTTAGCTAAAGTTTTGCATGAGATACGAGCAGGAACTATGAACGTAAAAGCGTTCGATGGGTCTCAAAGGGCCACAATCGGAGAAACCAACCTCTGCTTACAAATGGGTCCAACTTAGTTTGATGTTGAATTTCAAGTGCTCGACATATCCGCCTCATACAATCTACTATTGGGACGACCTTGGATACACGCCGCTGGGGCTGTAGCGTCTACTCTGCATCAAGCTGTGAAGTTTGAATGGAATCATCAGGAGGTGATCATTCATGGAGATGGAAATAACCCTATTTACACCAACCAGACTGTCCCGGTTGTGGAGAATAGGAGGAAGTTAGGGGGAGAGACTTATCATCGCATTGAGCGTGTTAACACGATCGAGAAAGACAAATGGTGGAGTAGCAAAATAGAAAGCATATTGGCATGGACAGGGTATGAACCAGGCAAGGGTCTTGGCAAGAATCTCCAAGGGATCACCAAATTAATACAGTTAAAACGTCACGGTATGACCTTTGGACTAAGATATCAATACACTTGGCATGAGTATCAAAATTGATCGCCACCATGGAGTGGTCCCTATCACCCTCTCGAGCGACCGATACCACATTTGAGCTAGTCCTTCCATCAGGAGGATATGATATGGGGATCTGAAGAAGATGAAGTGCTAGCTGGTTTTAGGAATCTATTCTTAGAAGATGAAGACATGGACTGCAGTGTAATAGTTGAGGAGGAGGAGGAGGAGGAGGAAGGCCTCGTCATCCAGACAGTAGAAAAGGGAGTTGTTCTTAGGAACTGGACTGCCACACCATCAAGAGCCCATCGAGTTCCTGGGTAGGCTGGAAATTAGCATCATTTATTTTAAAAGTAATTTTTATGAGCATTTAAAACATTTTCAGTATTTTGTTTTAAGCATGTTTTGTTTTGAAATAATTTCTCGGGTCGTCGAGCCGTACCTGTTTGACGTTTTCAAGATTTATCTAATGCATTGTTATTTTAGTATTTATTATTATTCTTTATGTTTTTTTTCTCTACAGCATTATTATTACCTATCCCGATGAACTTACGACTTTGACATGTAATGAGACAATGCAACATAAGGATAGCGACTCGAAAGAAATAGAAGAAGAGGATATAATACCTGAGGAAATTGTAAGAGAAGTTGAAGATTTTGAGAACAAGACTAAGTCCAACCTGGACGAAACTGGGATAGTCAACTTGGAAGATTCCGTAACAGTCAAAGAAACTCGCATAAGCATTCACCTGTCACCATCAGAGAAAGAAGAATACACTCATTTCCTGAAATAATATGAAGACATTTTCGCATGGTCTTATGATGATATGACTGGTTTGAGCACGTCCATAGTGGCTCATAAACTACCCACCAACCCAATGTGTCCGCCAGTAAAGCAGAAGCTCAGAAAGTTCAAGCCAGATATGAGTCTAAAAATCAAAGAAGAAGTCACCAAGCAAATCAAAGCTAAGGTTCTCAGAGTGGTTGAATCCAACTTGGTTGGCTAACATCGTGCCAGTTCCGAAGAAGGATGGGAAAGTCAGAGTATACGTCAATTATCGGGACCTAAACAGAGCAAGTCCCAAAGATGATTTCCCGTTACCCAACATACATATACTGATCGACAATTGCGCCAAGCATGAACTCCAATCCTTTGTGGATTGCTTCGCGGGATATCATCAGATCTGGATGGATGAAGAGGATGCCAAAAAAAATAGCTTTTATTACACCGTGGGGGGTGTACTGCTATAAAATGATGTCATTTGGTCTGAAGAATGTTGGGGCCACTTATATGAGGGCCATGACAACTATTTTCCACGACATGATACACAAGGAGATAGAGGTATATGTGGATGATGTCATCATCAAATCCAAGAAGAGTACAGATCACATAGAAGACTTGAGGAAATTCTTTGATCGGCTTCGGAGGTACAATTTGAAATTGAATGCCGCAAAATGTGCCTTCGGGGTCCCCGCAGGAAAGTTGTTAGGATTCATTGTCAGCCTCCAAGGAATTGAGCTAGACCCATCAAAGGTCAAGGATATCCAGGATTTACCACCTCCAAAGAACAAGAAAGACGTGATGAGCTTCTTGGGACGTCTTAATTACATCAATCGCTTCATAGCATAATCAACTATGATCTGTGAGCCGATCTTCAAAATGTTAAAGAAGGATGCCGCAACCAGTTGGACTGAAGACTGCCAGAATGCTTTTGACAGAGTCAAAGAATATTTGTCCACACTGCCAGTCCTGGTCCTGCCAGAACCTGGTAGACCACTTCTACTCTATCTCTCCGTATTAGATGGGGCTTTCGATTGTGTCTTGGGACAAAATGACGAGACGGGAAGGAAAGAACAGGCCATATACTATCTGAGTAAGAAGTTCACATCCTACAAAGCACGGTAATCTTTTTGCTGGAACGCACCTGCTGTGCTTTGACCTGGATAGCCCAGAAACTGAGGCACTACTTCTATGCCTATACCACATATCTCATATCAAGGATGGATCCTCTGAAGTGCATCTTCCAGAAACCCATGCATGCAGGGAAGCTGGCAAAATGGCAGATATTATTGAGTGAATTCGACACCGTCTATGTGAGTCAGAAGGCAGTTAAGGGACAAGCATTAACGGATCATCTTGCGGAAAATTCTGTGGGAGGAGAATACGAACCACTAAAAAGGTATTTTCTTGATGAAGAAGTATCATTCGTTGGAGAAGATATCGCTGAACCCTACGACGGATGGAGAATGTTTTTTGATGGAGCCGCAAACTTCAAATGAGTGGGTATTGGAGCCGTTTTGGTGTCAGAAACAGGTCAACATTATCCGGTATTCGCGAAACTCAAATTTTCGTGCACCAATAATATGGCAGAATATGAGGCTTGCATATTGGGGCTCAATTTGGCCGTTGACATGAATATCTACGAATTACTGGTAATTGGTGATTCAGATCTTTTAGTACATCAGGTGCAGGGAGAATGGGCTACAAAGAATACCAAGATATTACCATATCTATATCACGTGCAAGAGATGATGAAGAGGTTCATGAAGATAGAGTTTAGACATGTCTCGAGAATCCAGAATGAGTTTGTAGACGCATTGGCCACTGTGTCCTCCATGATGCAACATCCGGACAAGAATCTCATCGACCCCATTCCGGTAAGGATTCATAATCAGCCAGCTTATTAAGCTCATATTGAAGAAGAAGCAGACGGGAATCCATGATTCCATGATATCAAGGAGTATTTGGCAAAAGGAGAGTACCCGGAGTATGCAAATCATACTCAAAAACGCACGCTCTGAAGATTGTCCAACCATTTCTTCCAAAGTGGAGGAATTCTGTACAGAAGGACTCCATACCTAGGTTTATTACGGTGTGTTGACGCCAAAGAAGATTCCAAACTGCTCGAAGAGATATACTCTGGAACTTGTGGACCATACATGAATGGTTTCGTTTTAGCCAAGAAGATACTGAGGGCAGGTTATTTTTGGATGACTATAGAAACAGACAGTATCAGGTATGTCCAGAAATATCATCAGTGCCAAATACACACAGATATGATACGGGTGCCGCCAAATGAACTCAATACAACGAGTGCACCTTGGCCTTTTGCCGCTTGGGGAATGTACATCATTGGACCTATCGAGCCCGCCGCTTCAAACGGGCACAGGTTCATTTTAGTGTCCATAGACTACTTCACAAAATGGGTCAAAGCTGTATCCTACAAAGTTGTAACCAAGAAAGTTGTCGCAGATTTTGTCAGAGATCGTATTGTTTGCCGATTCGGGGTTCCAGAGTCCATCATCACCGACAATGCCGCCAATCTCAACAGTGACCTAATGAAAGCTATGTGCGAAACCTTCAAAATCAAGCACAAGAATTCCACAGCATACAGGCCTCAAATGAATGGAGCCGTGGAGACCGCAAACAAGAATATCAAGAAAATACTGAGGAAGATGGTAGACAACCACAAGCAATGGCATGAGAAGTTACCATTTTCCTTATTGGGGTACCGTACCACAGTTCGCACATCAACCAGGGCAACTCCCTATTTGTTGGTCTACGGTATCGAAGTTGTCTGTTATACCCCATGTTTTCATACGTAAAAATACGCCATAAGTGAATTGATGAAAGACCGGGAATGAGATATTACATCCCGCATTTTCATACGTTAAAGTTTTGTCGTAAGTTAATCAACATAAGTTCGGGAATGGGATTATTTTGAGATTATAAGCATTATGCTATTTTAAACACATGATGAGTAAGTTCGTGAAGGATAAAGGGTAAGCAAATCAAAGGAAATAAATTTCGTTGAAGTTTGACATTTTAGAATAAAATACGGTCCGAACTATAATACCCAGTATTTATGGACTAGTGCCATACAAGGTACTACATGACCGTGATAGTAAGTTATATAAGGTATGTTAAAAGTGAGTAGTATTCTAAGTAAGTGGAGATAATTCTTAATTATGTGGATAATTGGTTAATTATTAGGTAATGGGACATTACCTAGTTAATTAATAATTAGTGGTTATCTTTGGATAAAGACTAAAGTCTTTGGATAAGAATTAAATCAAAAACGTGGCAGCCCTTAAATTTGGCAATAAAAGCCACTATGTGACTCATAAAACACATGGCAAGGTGTCACCTTATTAGAACATTTAACAAGATTCACTTAGCTTAAGCCTTTTGAACGTGAATCATACAAATATAGGCACTTTGGCATTCTTTAAGCCTTCTTCAACGTGATTTACACAAATAATGTTGTGAAGATATAACATCACGTTTCAGAGAGATTGTATACGTGATTTACAATGGTCGGAGCTGTAACGTGAGATTTTGCGATTTTAAGGAAGTACGGTGTAATCTTTTTCAAGAATATCATATGGATTTTTTCCTACTCCAAACTTGCCGTCACATGCTTTGTCGCAATTGACGTGTATTAAAGGGATTGTCAAGAGAATCGACTCAGGTATGTTAAGCCTAAGCCCTTTCTTCACTTTGGCATGATCTACCACATGAGTTTGATAACGAGACATAAAGAGAAATTCATATTCCGGAATTTATATATATTTTCATAGTCTCGTAAGTTACAATATTCTCTTTATCGGGACTTCATATTCAATTGAGTATTTTTTTTTTCCAGTCAAGAGAGCAGAAAGTCTATATATACAGTATTACAGTATTTGCATTACCATCGAGCTATAATCGATGGGCAGGCCCCTATTGGGCAACCTCTAATCAGATGGTAAGTTAAATACCGAGCCTACTATGGTCGAGCGCCTATGAGCGAGCCCAGTTAGTCGAGATATAGAGCCTAGTATGGCCGAGCGTCTATGAGCGAGCCTACTACGGCAGAGTAGTTATATATATACCGAGTCTTATAAGGCCGGACAACTATTTTACTTACTATATTGAGAGAGTTGAGTCAGTATCAGCAGGTAAGCATATCTTCAGATTATCATTGACTTCCAGTTGCTTTCAGTTATTATATTATCAGTTCAGTTTCAGCTTTCAGTATAGTGCCTTACATACTCGGTACATTATTTCGTACTGACGTCCCTTTTCTGGGGGCACTGTATTTCATGCGTGCAGGTTCAGACAGACAGACGGGTATACCTCTGTTGCGTGTTGTCCGAGTTCAGCTTGATCGGTAAGCTCCATGCCTTTCGGAGTTGACGGGTCTAGAGCTTTATGTACATATTGTGTATAAATGTATATATGTTATGAGTAGGTCGGGAAGCTGTTCTGATCACAGTATATCCATCAGTAGAGGCTTGTAGACATATCCTATCAGTTAGTGCAGCATGTTGGGCTTGTAGGCCTTGTATGTATATTTGGTTGGTTTGTCAGCTGTAGTAATTATGACGACCTTGTCGGCCCAGTTTTAATATATTGATATTTATTCAGCATTCGCAGTTGTCTTGCAATGTGGCCCATGGCCAAAGTATGACATCATATGTTCAGAGTCCCTTAGTCGCAAGTTGGTACACGAGGATAGATGAGGCACCGAGTGCCAGTCTCTCTCCCAGGTTCGGGGTGTGACATTGTCATTCCTATCGAGGTTGAAATTCCTTCTTTTAGAATTATACAAGAAGATGAACTCAGTGATGCAGAATGGATAAGAAGCCGCTATGAACAATTAGCTATCATTGACGGAAAAAGAATGAATGCAGTGTGTCATGGTCAACTCTATCAGAATAGGATGTCCAGAGCTTTCAACAAAAGGGTCAAACCTAGACAGTTCGCACCGGGGCAGCTAGTACTAAAGCGGATCTTCCCACATCAAGATGAAGCCAAAGGGAAATTTTTGTCCAATTGGCAAGGGCCTTACATGGTTCACAGAGTACTAACAGGAGGAGCACTCATACTTGCAGAAATAGACGGAGAGGTTTGGCCAAAGCCTATCAATTCAGACGCAGTCAAAAGTTATTATGTTTAGCATGTTCGTATTTCTTCATCTGATGTAATTGAACTACGCTCGACCTAATTCCCGTTTAAGAGGGGATACGTAGGCAGCCCTGAGGGTTCGGTCACAATTGAATAAAATTTTCATTTTCCCCACAACCAGAAACTGGGGCAGAATTTTGAGAAGGACCCTCAAAATTCCGGAGCAAGTCTAGCCAACGTCATCATATGCAGAACAGTCAGAGAATCGCCTAAGTAAACTGGGGCAGAATTTTGAGGAGGACCCTCAAAATTCTAAAGAAGTCGCAATGTCTCTAAAATGTCACAGTCATTGGTTCATATAATTTATCCAATATTGCATACTAATGTATTTTAAATAACTGCATTCATCATATGCAAGCACATTTTCGAAAACCTTTTTTTTTTATGAAACAGCCAGATGCTACCCGTGGTAACTCAAGCAGGACTTTGATATAGAGAAAATCAAAGCAGGCAGGTGGAGGCACGAACCAACCTTACCCCGTAAAACTCACGATTGTCCTTTGGATGCAGGAACAACAAATATTCTCAAATTCGGGAATATCTCAGAATCACTGTCTTCATAACGACAAAGCTGCCAAGCGCAAACACATTTCCAGCTAAGAAATATTCTGCTACTACTTATTATCTGTTCATTACATGAGACTAAGCATTGTCTCCATCTTGCATGAGGCTAAGCTCCGCCTCCTTAATTACATAAGGCTAAGCACTGCCTTCCCCTGCAGGAGACTACGCATTGTCTCTATTTTGCATGAGGCTAAGCACTGCCTCCTTAATTACATAAGGCTAACCACTGCCTTCCCCTACGTGAGACTAAGCATTGTCTCCACCTTGCATGAGGTTAAGCCCTGCCTCCTCAATTGTATAAGGTTAAGCATTGCCTTCCTCTGCAAGAGACTAAGCATTGTCTCTATTTTGCATGAGGCTAAGCCATGCCTCCTCAATTGCATAAGGCTAAGCACTACCTTCTCCTGCATGAGACTAAGCATTGTCTCCACCTTGCATGAGGTTAAGCCATGCCTCTTCAATTACATAAGGCTAAGCACTGCCTTCCCCTGCATGAGACTAAGCATTGTCTCCATTTTGCATGAGGCAAAGACCTGCCTCCTTAATTGCATAAGGCTAAGCACTACCTTCCCCTACATGAGACTAAGCATTGTCTCCATTTTGTATGAGGTTAAGCCCTGCCTCCATCTTGCATAAGGCTAAGCACTGGCTTTCCTTGGATGAGACTAAGCATTGTCTCATATCCTACATGAGGCTAAGCCCCGCCTCCTCAATTGCATGAGACTAAGCATTGTCTCCATTTTGCATGAGGCTAAGCCCTGCCTCCATCTTGCACAAGGCTAAGCACTGCCTTTCCTTGGATGAGACTAAGCATTGTCTCCCATCCTGCATGAGGCTAAGCCCTGCCTCCTCAATTGCATGATACCAATCATCGTCTTCCACTTCGCATGAGGCTAAGCATTGCCTCCCTAGTCGTATAAGGCTAAGGTCTGCCTTTCCTTACGTAACCCCAAATGCTATGCTACTTGAAATCTAGCACTATTCTCCACCTCGGGCTAAGCTCTGCCCCCGATCTTACACAAGACTAAGCTTTGTCTTGTTTCGTTTCGCATATAACCAAGCGTCATGTCTTTGCATCTCATGGACTGGAATATCGCCATTTTGTCCGAAGGCATCATCCTCATATCCAGAAGACATCATGCCATGGCCTGAGGATCTCTCAATATCGCACATCATTATTCAAAGGCGTCATAGTTGAGAGGCACCATTTTCATGGCCTGAGAACATCATTTCATGGCTTGCGAATCCCTTATCACACAATTTATGGCCCAGGACATCATGGTCTAAGGACATCATCCCCATAGTCCAAAGACATCTTTCATGTTCAAAAGGGAATTTGCATCATGTTTAAATTATCGCAATATACACCTGCATGCATTGTATTTATGTTTTGCAGGTAATCCAAAAGGTAATTGTTCTCCCAACGGGAGCAATCTTCGCTCCAAGTTTCCGCTTAATATTCACATCCTGCAATTATTTCAAACGTAACCAACCACCGTCCGTTACCCATTTCCACCTGATGATCGTTCAAATACCCATAACCGTTCCAAGGTACATACATTCACAATTCTGATATCGTCCTATCCAGAAGAGCTTGTCCGTTCCTATAACAACTCCATCGGCTTATTCAACCGTTGGATCCAAAACTACACACAGCCTGATTCCTGTAAAATCGTGGATATGTAGGAAACTCAGTAACCGGAGTTCGACCTATATTTTTTTTTTCAAATCACCCCATTCGGTCAAAATCGGTCATCATTTCTTTACCCGACAACTCTTTCATCATTCCCGGGTAAAGAGGGGCAGCTGTTGATACCCAATTTTTTCCTCGTATTTTTAAAACATATATATGTATATATATATATATATATATATATATATATATATATATATATATATATATATATATTTCTGTATTTTACTGTATAAATATTCAATAATTATCCTCTAAATTATTTTATGACGATTTAATACTCTAAACTTATCATTTATACCACCATGAGGTTTTAAATATTTTTTAATGCATTTCTTATAACTACATTTGCATTTTTAAGGCTAAATTGCATATTTTGCAATAATAGCCCACATGCATATATAATTACATTATTTATGCAGAAAATGACTTTTTATATTTTTATAATGTTAAGTAGTTATATTTAATCACTTTAGTCTATAAATAATATTTTTTGATATTTATAAATTACTTTTATAAATTATTTATTTATTAAACATTGGGTATTTAAAATTTGGCCCAAACCTTACCTATTTTCGAACCTAGACTACCCAGTCCCATCCCAATAACATCTCAAGCCCAAACCAAATACCCCTTTACAAAACCTAGTCGGTACTCATTTTATATGACCCGCCTCATTTTTTTTTAATCCCAGCCGTTGATCTCTCAAGATCAACGGCCCCCGTTCACCACCTCTCTTTAACAATCCAAACCCGCCTAAACCCTAACCATTCTCACCACTCGCCGCCCCTAAATCCTCTCTACTCTCTCTTCTTCTCTAAGAAACCCTAGCCGCTGCCTCTCAAAACCCTCCCCTAATCCCTCTTCTAGTGGGATTTCTCTCTCATCTCCTTACCCTATTCATATGTTTCCACTATTGGTTGATTCTCCACGGTATTACCTAATACTTGCCGAAGCATGGCAAGTATTACCACTCTAATTCTATCTGATTAACTTCCATTTCTTGAATCTGGACGATATTCTGTCTACACACATTTATTCTATACCGTGTGAGTCCGGTTTTGTTTATATTTTGTTGATTCTTACTTACCCAAAAACTAGGGTTTACAGATTTTCTTCAAAATCGAACCAAAATTGGTTCAAACCCCTAATTTTGAGTGTTATTCTGTCTATATTCGTCCTATGATACTGCGAGTCCAAATATTCGTTTATATTCTGTTGATTCTTACTTACCCTAAAACTAGGGTTTTTGAATTTCCTTAAATTAGACCAAAATTGGTTCGATTCTCTGATTTTTAGTATTATTTATGTCTATATTCATCCTATGTTATTGTTTTTGTGTATATTTCATTGATATTTGTTTTCCCTAAAAACTAGGGTTTGGCCTGATTTTTCTCCTAAATTGGTTCTAATTGATTTTGCATGCTATTCTTTCCTTATTTATATGTCTGATTGATTATATTTCCTTATTTGTTTGTTCGATTTCTACTACTATAAAAACCCATTCCCTTTTTGGACAGAACTTAAATCACTATTTTTCTACTAAAACTGAAGCTTTACTTTGTGCTCGTTGAGTATCTTGTTCTGTTTTAAGCTCTTGGCCGGCTGAAAGCCAAGGCCACTGGATTTCTATTTTTTTCGACCTCTCTTGGGTGTGAGCACTACCTAGGTTCTTGAAATCCTTGGGAACTTGACATATTTGAGACTCTGGGTCTTATTTGCTGTTCTTTCTTATTTATTGAACAATCACTGGTTAGTTTCTAAACCTTCGCAATGTTTATTCCATTATGTTAGCATGTTTTCTGAAACTGCATGACTTCATGTATTCCCTTGACTCTTTTCTGTCTAATTTTGCCTATAATTACTAGCCTAATATTGTCTTTGCACCTAGCTTAGTCAATTTGGACAGATAGAAGCATGTTTAGCTTGGTGATTGCTGATAAACTGAATGTTCTGCCTTGATTATATGGCTTAATCCATGTGTTCTGCCTAATTCTGAATCTATAGTGATCAGTTTTTGTCACTAATATGCCTTAGTTTGTTTAATACCTTCATTCTAAATGTATAATATGCCCCTACGAATATGATTGTCACTATATGTGTTCTTGCCATATCCAATTCTGTATCTCTAATAACCTGTTATCCTTTCTTCCTTGACTGATTCCCTCTATGGTACCTGATCATGTTTGTGTTATACTGTTTAATCCTGAGTTTGGTATAATCTGATCCTTTAAGTTCTAAACTAGTTGTATTAATTGGTTTTACTAGTCTAATGCCCTTGCCTGCTAACTTTGCAATCCCACGATCCGTGTTTCTTGTCATATGTAACTCTGCCCCAATGTATTAGCTTGCTTCTCGAGTTCATGTTCATTATGTGATTATCTTAAAGTGTCTCCAAATGCTTTTCCAAACCTATTACTTTATTACTATTGCTTTGATTATTTCTTGTTATGAGTCTAATTCTAGGCCGGCTGGAAGCCAAGGCCCCCTAAATCTTCTCTATTAACCTCCCTAGTGTGAGCACTGCCCTGGGTTCTTGAAACCCTTGGGAACTCTGACACACTAGGGTCTAAGGTTCTGTGGCCACTTTGTCCCAATTGCTCAATTCTGCCTCCCTTTTCACCTACTGAATGAACCAATTGGTTTGTGTAAATGGTTGTTAATCAGCTGTGGTTACTGGGTTTTGGCTATTTTGTGTAAATGAAGATTGTTTTCTGGGTTTGATTAGCTATGACTTTTGGGCTGTGGTGAAACCTGTATGGATACAAAATTTGAAGGCCTGGCCAGGCTGGGTATACTTTGGGCATGTCTTAGGCCCACTATAGTAATTTTGTAACTTTGTAATTTGATTCATTCATTGGGCCTGTAATAATGTTTAATAACAATTGGGGTGTTAGTAAAATTGGGAAAATAGATTTATTCTAATATTTGCATGAACAGGTAGAAATCCTGCCTATAGATGTTTAATTTACTCAACATGTTCTGCTCCTATGTGTTGTTCGATAACATGTCCATAGAACCTGAGTGTTTAATTTGTTTAACATATTCTGCTCCTATATGTTTTATTAGATACGATGCCTATAGGAAATAAAGTTTCAATGACCAATCTTTCAATTTACATAACTGCAGCATATTCATTAGATACTATGACTATAGGGCTATGTTAGCTTATGTTCTACAAAATTTGCATTTAGAAATCATGCCTATAGGGTTTTACTTGGTTAATTAGCTGTTATACTACCCACCTAGGAGACATGCCTATAGGAGTTAAGTATAAAAAATCAATTTCAATCTTTAATCGTTAGAAATCCTGCCTATAGGGTAATATCACTCGCTTTTAAGTGTTAGTATTGAACTTTCAACACTGTTTCGTTGCCACTATTAGAAAGTATGCCTATAGGATCAAACTGAGTAATTCTGAGTATCTTCAATAGTTATCACTGCCAACTATTGCATAAATCACCTTGATATCATGTCTATAGGTTTAATTGCTTATAATCTGAAATCAGCAGGCCGACTGTGTAGTCGCTTAGAAATTGTATCTAAAATGGCATCTTGCTCTGAAACTGCCTCCACGTTTGAATCCCAAGGTCACATAGAAACCATGTCTATAGGGCTTAATGGCTTTAACTTGTCTCAATTCTAAAACTGTAAAAAATGCCTAATTTGTTTGCGTGCATTTGTTGTCTAAATGTGGAGGCTAACTTAAGCCCTTAATTGCCTTCACATGAAGTCCAACTTATTTTGTATGTCGCCTAGTTTTATCATTTTGAGAAACCTAAGTTAAGTCTAGAACCTCCCAAAATAGAGGTCCAAATGCCTCATGGACCATAGGCATGGGACGGGTAGTGCTCGCATAAGGCACGGTTTAGAATCAACTAGTGCGCTTTAGATAAAAACTTAAAGAGAGTAATCGGATAGCAGGAGATGATAGTTTGTACCCGCTGAATAATACGAGTAACACCCCACCTCGAGGGAGTTACGAAGTATTATTTATGTTGCATGGGGTGATCCTTTACGCTAAAAAACTTAGGACCCCCCATCTTGTCTTTAAACTAATTATCTGTGTTTACTCAAGGACTTTCTGATAATGATTTTTTTAAAAACTTCTTGTTTTCCTCTCTGACTATTTGACTAATTCATATAATTCAAGTTCGGCCGGGACCCACAGTTGGGGACCTCGAAGAGTACTTAACACCTTCTCTTCGAGGTAATTTGAGCCCTTACCCGATCTTTGGTGACGCAAACTGGTTAAACTAGAGTTATTTGCAAATAGGTGCCCTAACGTACCTCAAACCCATTAGGTGGTGACTCTCTCTTTTAACACCCTTCCTTTAAAAGAGTTGTCACGTGTCGAAGCCTGATTTCGCGAGAAAAGAGGGGCGCAACACATGGCTCTCGATTCTTTGGTATCCGAGGGCAATTTCCCTATTTTCAAGTAGTTTATGTACTTGTTCCTTTAATCCAAGGTTAAACTCGTTGAGTATACTTCAGCGTGGCCTTCTTATATCACCGACTTCATGAGTTATATGACTGTTCCCGAATTGAATTCATCGTTATCAACCGATGACCCAAAGTTAGCCAAACCATCAGCCTCGCTGTTTTGATCTCGGGGCACGTGTTGTAGGGTCTATTCCTTGAATTGATGAAGCGTTACCTGCAACTTGTCTAAATAACTTCGCATTTGTTCCTATTTTACTTCGACCGTCCCATTGACTTGATTTACCACGAGGAGGGAATCACACTTAGCTTCAACCACCTCGACCCTAAGGCCTTTAACTAATTCGAGACCTGCAATCATGGCCTCATACTTGGCCTCATTGTTAATCAATTTCACAGTTCTAATACACTGCCTAACTACATTCCCCGTAGGAGTTTTCTGCACGATGCCGAGCCCGGACCCCTTTGCGTTTGAGGCACCGTCCGTAAAAAGGGTCTAAATTCCCTAGGTAGTCCCCGAGACTAACAATAATTCTCTTTCGACTTTGGACAGTAAGGCCATCATAAAGTCAGCTACGAAGTCGGCTAAAATTTGAGATTTTATGGCGGTTCGGGGTCGATACTTGATATTGTACCCTGCTGATTTCGACGGCCCATTTGGCCAACCTGTCCGAGAGCTCGGGCTTGTGCATAATGTTCCTCAGTGGGTAAGAGGTTACGACACATATGGGGTGACATTGAAAGTACGGTTTTAACTTTCTGGAGGCGCTTAGCAAAGCGAGCGCCAATTTTTCCAAAGTGAGGATACCTTGCTTCGGCATCGCCTATAGTTCTACTAACATAGTAAATAGGATTTTGCATACCTTCCTCTTTCCGAACTAAGACTCCACTTACCGCCACCTCAAAAATCGATAAGTAAAGGTACAACTGTTCATCTGCCTTCGAAGTATGGAGCAAGAGGACACTCGAGAGGTACCATTTGAGCTCTTCCAAAGCTTTTTGGCATTCCGGGGTTGAGGAAAAGTTATTCTTCTTCTTCAAAAGTGAAAAAAACCGATGGCTTCTATTTGAGGACCTCGATATGAATCGGCCCAAGGTGGTTATATACTCGGTCAGCCTCTGAACAACCTTGATAGTGTCCACTACGGTGATATCTTCTATGGATTTGATTTTGTCGAAATTGATCTCGATCCCTCGACTGGATACCATGACCCCGAGGAATTTTTCGGATCCGACCCCAAATGCGTACTTTTCCGGGTTCGGCTTCATATTGTATCTCTTCAATCTATCGAAGGTTTCCTGCAAATGTTTCAAATAGTCATCTGCTCGCAGGTACTTGATTAACATCTCGTCAGTATAAACTTCCATTGATTTTCCTATATTTTCTTCGAACATCCGATTTACTATGCGTTGATAGGTGGAACCGATGTTCTTTAATCCGAATGGCATTGCGTTATAACAATAGGTGCTGAATTTAGTGATAAATGAAGTTTTTTCTTGATCGCCCGGGTCCATTCGAATTTGGTTGTACTCGGAATAGGCATTGAGAAAAATGAGTATCTTGTGCCCGCCCGGCGCGTCGATCATCCGATCGATGTTACGCAATGGAAAAGAATCCTTAGGGCATACCTTGTTTAGATCTTTATAATCCACGCACATTCTTAGCTTATTTCCTTTCTTAGGTACTACCACTATGTTGGCTAACCAGTCCGGGTACTTAACTTCCCGAATATATCCTATTTTAAGGAGTTTAGATACCTCGTCCTTGATGAATGTGTGCTTGACCTCGGCCTGCGGTCTCCTTTTCTGTTTAAGCGGGTGGAACTTCGGGTCCAGACTCAGCTTATGAGTGGTTAACTCTGGTGGGATCCATGTCACGTCAATATGGGACCAAGTGAAACAATCTATGTTAGTTATAAGAAATTCAATAAGTTTTTTCCTGAGCTCGGGAGTTAACATCGTGCCCAAGTATACCTTCCGATCGGGTAAGTGTTCTATCAATATGACTTGCTCCAGCTCCTCGACCGTCGATATGGTAGCATCAGAATCATCTGGGGCAATGAGCGACCTAGGAACTCCGTAATCATCATCATCGCCTACTTCTCGCTCTTCTGTTTCGATCGGGGCTGGTATCGGTGATTGCTATTTAATTTCTTCTTTCCTGGTCGTCTCCGTGTTCTTTGATGTCGAGACCACGGGCACTGGATCACCTCGTAGACTGTAAACATTTCTTTTGCAGTCGGCTGCTCTCCGTAAACCATCTTGATTCCTCCCGGCGTAGGGAACTTCAGTGCTTGGTGTAATGTTGAGGGTACTGCCCTCATGTTGTGAACCCATGGCCTTCCGAATAAGGCATTATAACTCATGTCCCCTTCGATCATGTAGAATTTTGTATCTTGAATCGTCCCGGTGGTATTCACTGGCGGGATTATTTCTCCTTTAGTAATTTCGCATGCCATGTTAAATCCGTTCAATAGCCGGACCGCTGACACTATTTGAACTTGTAATCCCAACTGCTCTACGACCCTCGATTTGATGATATTGGCCGAGCTACCTGGATCAATCAACACATGTTTAACTCGAGATTTATTTATAAGTACGGATATCACCAGTGCATCATTATGAGGTTGTACGATGCCCTCGGCATCCTCGTCGCTGGACGAAATGGTTCCCTCCGGGATGTAATCTCGGGTGCGCTTTTTCCTCGTGATGGATACTTTAGTGTGCTTTATCATTGGCCCATGAGAGGCATCGACCCCTCCAATGATCATGTTGATGATGTGCTGAGGTTCTTCTTGGTAGGTCTGTTTGTTGAAGTCACTGTTCCTGAAGTGGTTTTTTTGCTCGATCACTCAGAATCTCTCGGAGGTGCCTGTTATTGAACAACCGGGCAACTTCTTCCCTCAATTATCGGTAGTCCTCAGTCATGTGGCCATGAGTGCCATGATACTTACACATCAGGTTAGGATCTCTCTGGATAGGATCGGACTACAATGGTCGAGGCCACTTGGTTTCTTTGATGCGCCTAATGGCCGATACGATGCTGGCTGTATCAATGTTGAAGTTATACTATGATAATCTTGGTGCTTCCCTTCCCACGAGCGGCCTGTCAAAACCATTCTTGCTCATCAGACCTCGGCTATTGGCCCCACTGGCGCTTCTCTTCTTGTTCCTCGTGGGGTTACACTTGGGCATGTTCCCCCTTCGATCTGCATTGTATGGTTGATATACCGATTTCGGACCGGCTTTGATTCATGATCGACGACTCTCTTAGGCCTGTCATCGGTTCTGATGGGATAAACGGACCGAGAAGGGGCTCCGAGTTGGTCGTCCTCGACTCTAATATTTGACTGGTACCTATTGTGGACGTCGACCCAAGTTACCAGCGGGTACTCTACCAAATGTTTTTACAGCTGCTGTGAAAGCCAATGAGCTTCGAGAGTTAAGTCCTTGAGTAAATGCCTGAACAGACCAATCATCCGCAACCGGAGACAAGTACATCTGTTCCATTTGAAACCTTGGTACGAACTCCCTGGACATCTCGTTGTCTCTTTGCTTAACCTTGAAAAGGTACGATTTTCTGGTCTCGACCTTGATGGCCCCGGCATGAGCCTTTACAAAAGCATCCGCGAGCATAGCGAACGAATCAATGGAATTTGGGGGTAAGTTGTGGTACCATATCATCGCTCCTTTTGATAGAGTTTCCCCGAACTTCTTTAATAAAACTGACTCGATTTCATCGTCTTCCAAGTCATTACCTTTGATGGCGCATGTGTAGAAGGTCACATGCTCATTTGGATATGTGTATCTGTTATATTTTAGAATATCGGGCATACGAAACCTCTTCGGGATTGGCTTCGGTGCCACGCTCGGAGGAAAAGGTTTTGGGACAAATTTCTTAGAGTCCGGGCCTTTCAATATTAGAGGCGCTCCTGGGATTTGATCGACCCAGGAATTATATGTCTCTACCTTCTTGTCGTTTGCCTTAAGTTTCTTTTCACCTGATTCCACCCGTTTCGATAATGCTTCTAGCATTTTCATTACTTTGGGGCTGACACCGGACTCAGCTTCGCCCGGCCTTTCGAAGATCTGCTCATTTCTTCAGATGTTTTCCCGAGACGGTTCGAGTTCGACTTTGCTAGGGGCGTGGCTTTGATTTTGCAGTTGCGCTATCACCGCTTGTTGATCCTGCAATATTTCGAAGATCAATCGTAGATTGACCTCGTCACCTTCGCCTTCGGGTGCTTCTCGAGCCATTGGTCGGGCTCCTCCGCGAACGTTGTTCTCGGGGTCAGTAGGCGGGTTGGCGTCGATGGCCACCTGCAAATTAGCATCGATTGGGTCTGCAACTGGGACTCTGTTGGGATCAGTAGGGGGTACCTCATTGCTAGGAACTAGATTGTTGTTTTCGCCATGATGGCAAAACTTAGCCTCAACATTCAAGTGATCAGACTGAGAATTTGACATTTTTAAGTTGATCTGAAATTGAGACCTTAAAGAACAAGTGTAAAATTGAGTGTGTTATGGAGATTTGTATCAAACCACCACTGTTATCTTTAGCCCTACGGTAGGCGCCAAACTGTTTACCTTTAAAACGGATAACAATTAAATTTGTACGCTGTTTTAAGGATATGTGGATTGATTTAACACAAGTATTGCCTTGATATGCGTATTACAATGTGTCTATTGAATAAGAAACTTCCCCTTTATATAGTAGGGGAGGGGTGTTGTCTTGTCAGGCCCGGTGGCGGGCATCCCGTTCCAGCCTCGATTCAAAGAGTTCTCATATTCGATCTCTATCTCATACATTCATACTTCTTACTTCGTTTGACTCACCGAGAAATTGGACTGTGTGCCGACTCCGAGTTCACCTGTATACAGCATGCATAATTTTTTTTTCTTTTTCCTTTAAATTACCGATTAAAAATACAAAAATATAATTTGACCGAAATGGAACAGAAAAAAAAAACTGAAGCAGGAAATTTCCCGAAAATTGAAATAAGTGAGCGAATCAAATGGAAAATCTAAAAGGTTTTGTGCATGGTATTACACGTAAAATCAGAAAAGTGCATAGTTTCAGAATGTGGTCATAGTAGGAGTTTATTTTGTTTCTGGTCAAATTGATTATGTATGTTATTATGGAAGTCAATGATAGTTAATTACAGTAAAAATTAAGACTTTCAACTTTTTTCTTCGAAATCGAATTCTTAAAAGAAATCTGTGGGATTGTATGAAAACTTTGTCCATATTATCTTGTTCTCACGGGTAATTAGAAACCTGAAAACAGGAGCAGGGAAATATCGCATTCGCATACGTAGATGACAACAGAACATACGCATACAGTGACAAATTTCAAATCTCTCTCCTGCTGATGAGTTGCTTTCGAATTTTACAGTACCGATTTTCATGCACAATCCCAATTCCCATCTCCCAAGATATATGCGTGTTGCTTAATAACTAGTGGCGGATGGAGGATGTAATTATTTTTTTTCTTTTTTTCTTTTCTAAGGAGGATGTAATCAACTGGTCCAAGATATTGAACACAACATTTTCATCCAGAAGGGTGAACACCTAATTTTTTATCATGCTTGAATTTTCTGCACTCATCTCCCCAATATCTATTTTTCCACTTCCCCCACTCTTACTGTTTACAATTCACACTCTCACTCTCTCCTACACATACAACACAAAGTCAAAAAAAGGGAGGAGAAAAGAGGGGGACAACGAGGAAAAAGGGACGTGAAAAGAGGAGGAAGGAATCATCTTGCACCCTCAAAAATTAGTCTTTAAAGCTCATGAAAAGCTAGCCACTTTCCATCCAATTTTCAGCCAAGAAAAGTTAAAAAAACGGGCAGCAATTTTCGGCCATTAAAAGAGCCAAAAAACTCAGCAGCTGCTGCTTATCTTTTTATGGAAAAAACGGCCTCCCTCAGCCGAAAAACCAGTTGAGAGCTCAGCTAAGAATCAGCTCTTTTCCACCTCAAAACACCCCCAAAATTACATCAAACCAGCGTAAAAATCAACCAAAACAACCCCAAACCCCAGCTAGAAAACCTCCTAAAAATCAGTTTCTTTCTCCTCCAAAAACACGAAGAGATCGAGCCTAAATTCCAGCAGTTTTCTCCATTAACACCTAGCTAAACAAATGGCACAAAATACCATTGAAATCCAGCTCCTCACCTCCAAAGCACTACCAAGAAATAACTAAAGTTTCTGGGTCGAGTTGAGGTTGCCGGAGTTTCGGCTGAGGTCTCGTCCGTGGTCTGTCTGAGCATTAGGAGTCACTCTCACTTCACTAAGCTCCATCTTTTTACTCTTAAATCTGAAGTTTTATTTTTTTTCAAAAAAAGAAAATTTATAGCTTAGTTTATATTAGCTTGAGTTATGCTTGAATAAATTGTGGTGATAATCATAATCTTGTATGTGTCGATTTGGTCTTTGGTTAGAAATATTGGCATCTTTAGATTTTAAGTTACTGAATATTTTGCATATTTGTTTAAGAATGGTTTAAATGTTTATGATTTAGATCTTCTCTCTTGTTTGGTAAGTGAAATATAAAGATAAATTGTGGTATCTAAATTATACATGCTAGGAACGATATATCGCTTTTGAATTATGTTATTTTGCTTTTGAATATTATCAGTGTATGTAGATGCTTACTTATGTTTAACCAGGGTAAGAATGCACGTTATTTTCTAGTATTACTTTGGAATTGATTATTTATGTTTACAGTGGTACTATAATTATATTAATTTTAAGGCAACTGAAGTATAAAGGTAATTGAAATGGACCATGAAAGTTTTAGTTGATAAAGTGATGATAACAAGAATTGGGTTTTGCTTTTGAACTATTATTTGTTGTGGGTTTGATTTGAATTTTTGAAAAAGAAAGCATGTGTGAGATTAGGTAAAAGAGTTGGTCTAACTCCACGATTCCCTTAATTTTAGTCTGTTAATTACTTATAAGTTGATAATCCCGTCAACTGTAATAATATCTAAGTGATATACTTCCTCTACAATAAATTTCATACCTCATGACTTTACAATAATCTCAAAATTAGTTTAGGAAAAATAATTAACAATATCGCTAGGCAACTAGTAGGCGCACTTTAATTTTTTTTATTCACAGACTCGCTTGCGTAGCGTGATGTTTAATATTTAGTAAATTAATTCTATAATCTCAATAGCTTAACTATTTCCTAACTTAATTAATCTCTTGTTCTAATCGTGGATTCGCTTGCGTAGAGCGATAGTGGCATTTAATAATTTCCTAAACTAATTTTCTTAATCACAAATGTAGTAATTTCTCAAAAGTACTATAATTATTTGATTGTCTAGATACCTTCTCCATCATGATTTAAACCTAGAAGAATAAACCTCATGCCAGATATTCCTAGTAGGTTCGCTTTATTTGCATCACGACATTTGACTTAGCAAGGGTCGGCACAGGAGTCGAGTTCTGTTTTAGGACACGTACCTTGTTGAGACCATTACATCATGTTATGTACTATTTGTTGCATTATTTGGGAGGCTTGCACGTTGATCGATTTTAGCATAAATCAGTTGAATAAACAGAGAAAAAAAAAGGAAAAAATGATGTGGTCTAGTGCGAATAGTTTTTAAAGATTAATTTTTATTAAAAAAAAAAAAGAACATAGTCGGTTTTGACCGAACTACGTAGGTCTGATTCTCACCGGATGTGAGATAGCTAGGCAAACCTCATCGGTTCCGGCCCCAATTTTCAAAAAAAAATTCAAAAATATTTTTCCTTTCCTTTATTCCCTCTTTAGAATTCTTTCCTTAGAAAATCCAAAGAAAAAATCCAAAAATATTTTTCTTCTTTTACGAAGTCTTTCATTCAAAAAAAAAGAACAAAAAAATTTCAAATCAAAATCCAAAATATTTTCTTCCTTCTTTAGAATTCCTTCTTTTTAAAAAAAATAAAAAAATTCAAAATTCCATAAAAAGAAAAAGAACTCAAAAAAAAAAATATTTAAAAGTCTTTATATATATATATATATATATATATATATATATATATATATAATGGGTCAGTCTATTTTCGATCTCCCTGAACTATGTAATGATCTGATTAATGTGGCGACATGATACGTAGGCAACCCACAAAAGGTTCGATCAAAATATTTTTCAACGATTCTAAGATGGGGGATCAAAATGAGGTGTGAGGGAAAAGAAAAAAAAATGGTGATAATGTTAGGAGCGTGGCATATTACGTGTGATTCGTATCTATAAAATGCCTAACCCTAACACGTTTGTTGTCTCTTATATAGTAAGCTTAAGGTGGTTGATTTGTGGTGAAACTAGCAACACATCATTACTTCACCAGATCAAAGAGAACGATAGTAATGGATAACAGTGATAAAATTGATTTGCTCAGTGACAATCCCCAGGGTCCGTCAGTTGAGCAAGAATCGGAGGAAATAAGAAAATTGAGGCAACAACTGTCTGATGTATATCAAGCTTGGGTTTCTGGTCAGCCTTCATCCCAGGGTCCCTCGGAGGGAACTTTCACCGTACCCCGGGCTACTCAACCCCCGCTCCATGTAGTAAGCGATCATATTCTACCACCATGGTATGTGCTAAACTACAACCTCCATGCTGCCCTTGGTACCTCTAATATACGACCTCCAGTCACACCGGTGAGGAACACCCCTCTCGTCGTGTCTGGCGCACTGGTATATACAATCCCGCCACCACCTTCTGGGACAAGGCCAAACAACGATCCACCATCTCATGCTTATGATGGCCAATACTACTCTCCAAATATGACTTTCAGGGTCTCGGCTCCATACAATCAGACTCCTCAATATGAGTCACCAGTGGAAAATGAAAAGCCCGCCAAGACAGTTGAGCCGGATGAGATGGCTTGGAAAATGAAAAGTCTTGAACAACATATATGTCGTGGTACACTATTATCCTGAGGTCCGCCAATCATATATGCTTCCTGAGGTCCCACAACACTATTACCCCCATCAAGATGCTTCTTATGTCGTGGCACAACATCCCTATGCGGTGATGAACGCGCGATCTTACACGCCGCTACAAGATTATACACAAAACTGAGCTCCACCTCCCAAAAATGCTTGTCCCTACCAAGCTCCATATAATTCCCAACCAAATATTCCCCAATACAATCCTCTCCCAATAGATCCCCTCAGAAGGAATCAGTTCACCCCTATTGGTGAATCATACTCTAGTCTGTTCTAAAAAGTTAGTTAGGCTAGGTCTGTTGTAGCCAGTGTCCCCGAACCGGCCAAACCCTGACTCCACCTCGCACTGAGCTGATGCTAGATGTAAATACCATTCCGGAGTAGTAGGACATGATACTGAATATTGTTGGACTCTCAAAAGAGCAGTGGAAGACCACATCAAGGTCAAGGCAATAGTTCTTCAGGACGAGGAGGCTCATAATGTGACAAGCAATCCCATGCCTGCTCACACCAATGGGCCAGTCGTTGGAATGATTTGTGAAAATGAAGAATTTGATCAGGCACTGAAGTCCATTGCAGCCATTGACGGGACAGAAGAAAAGCCAAAAAATGGTCGCCAAACCTGAAAGTCCCCTATTAAACGGGAGTCTCAGTAGCCGGTCTTGCTATCCTTTCCACATTCAGATTATTTCAGGGTATGATCCGGATGTTTAACTTTGTTGTCTTACTTTCCAATGTAAACCCTTCTATCTTTAAAATTTAAAATTTTAAAAAAAATCAAATGAAATTAATATTTCATTGTCTGGGAATGTCTCTTTTCTTAATCTTGTCACTTTTCTTATTCTCTTTTCAGTGCTGTTAAATGCAGATTTTGATGACATGACATGCCTGCGGACTTCAGGCCCAAATCCTAAAATACTGTCAGACTTTGAAATAATGAATGAAAAAACAGAATGCAATGAAGATAATTTTAAGGAAATAAAATAAAGAATCAAAAATGTCAAAAGGTCCATACATTGTAATGGGAGTACTGCCAAAAGAGAGTGTTGTACTTGGGAAAGATCGAAGGAAATATCCCTCAAACAATGTCAACGCAAGTGCAGTCAAAAGGTACTATGTTTGATCCTCTATATAACATTAATGTTCTCTGGTTGGGATGAAAAATGATTTCTTTCTCACTATCCAAATACTATCAACCTTTTGCAAACCCTTTAAGTCGGTTCCCTTTTCTTTGATTACCCTCTTTGAGACTTGGAAGTTATTATTGAGGAAAAAAAATAAGGAAAAATAGAGAAAACAAAACAAAATAGAAGAAAAAAAACTACGTTCGACTTGATTTTGAAAGGATACATAGGTAGCCTCTCTCTGGGGTTCAGTCACACCAAAACAAAAATCTAAATTCCCCCAAAAGTGAAACTGGGGCAGATGTTATAATGATTCGGCGATGGTTTCGTCTGAAAAGTTTCAAAGTTGTAATTCAATCCAAATTCTTTTTACCCCAAATCATGTTCAAGTCCTTCCGATCAATCGACAAAGAGATTCAAAATGGGAGGATACAGTTACTTGGATATGATGCAATCATATGAGAGAAATAAAATGAGAGGGTCTTATTGGTGAAAAACCCCATGGGCACGTATGGCGATGGTAAGCAGAGAAATTAAAATAAGAGAGTCTTGTTAGTGAAAACACGCAAAGAGCACTATAAGGCGATGGTGAGAAGAGAGAGGTCAACTGGTGAAAACCCACAAAGGGCGCCACTGATCGAAAAGAAGATCCTCACAACCATTGGCATCGACACAATCATGGGTAAGGTTTCTCGATTTTGAGGAAAAAGTTGTGATGAATTTCTAAGAGTCGGACGGTTTACACAGATCAGGCATCCAGTCCAAAAGGCATGTCATGTTCATTGAAGTCTGCATGTACTTCAAATAAGTCCTTTCCTTTCCCCGAAAGGGATACCTCTTGTCTATATTCATTGTCCATTTCATTGTTGTTGTTCTTTGAATCCCTTTCGGTCTAACTCTGTTCCAAAAACTAAGGCAAAGAAGGGATGGCAAGACTGATTTATAAGGCTCTCGTTTGATATAAGCTAATATGCAAAAAAGGCACCCAGACTCGGCAGGGGCATCAAGTCGATCCCGACTGGCCATGGCGGCCGGTGCTTAGAAATCAAAAACTCTTGTAAGGAGGAAATCAAATTGAAAGTACCTACAAGGCAAAATGAAGTTGAATAGGTTAAGTCCCAAGTGGCTAACCGTTTTGGCAAAGTTTGAAAAGCCAAAGGTTCCCCAATGCTCTGAAAGTTTTGGAGGAAAGAAGTCGAAAGTGAAATGCCACAAAGGCAAAAATAAAGTTGAAAAGGTTAAGTCCCATGCGACCAACTGTCATGTAAAAGTTTGAAAAGTCAAAGGCTCTTTGGGGCCATAAATGCAAGTGGTATTCACGAAACATCTAGTGGCAGGTTGAAATCATCATCAAAAGAAGATGGGCACAAAGCCAAGTTGCTAAAGATATCAAGGCCACAAACCGGCCACCACTTTTTAAAACTCACAGTTTTTCTTTGTTTGCAGCAGGAACAAAGCAGTGCAGAATGGCGATTCCTAAAGAACGAATGTCACCAAAGGTGAGTTTCGCAAAATCTTTATTTTCTTTTATTTTCAGCATGCATCACTATTATAGATTATTTTCGTAGCTTAACCCATGTAGAACCTTTTCGCCTAGAGGGATTCAGCTCATAGTTCTGGGTAGAAGTACTCTTCGCCCAGGCTGTTTTTCGTAGCTTAACCCAGGTAGAGCCTTTTCTCCTGGGGGGATCCATCTCATATTTCCGGGTATAAGTACTCTTCGCTCAGGTTGTTTTACGTATCTTAACTGAGGTATAACCTTTTCGCCAAGGGGGATCCAGCTCATATTTTTGGGTAGAAGTACTCTTCGCTCAGGTTGTTTTACGTAGCTTAACCCGATAGAACCTTTTCTCCTACGGGGATTCAGCATTTTCAGTAATACAGGGCACCAATCCGTGGTTACATTTCATTTTCAGTAATACAAGGCGCCAACCCTTGGTTACATTTTCTTTTCAATAATACAGGGCACCAACCCCTGGTTATATTTTCTTTTCAATAATACAGGGCACTAACCCTTGGTTATATTTTCTTTTTCGTAATACAGGGCACCATCCCCTAGTTACATTTTATTTTTCGTAATACAGGGCGCAAACCCCTGGTTATATTTCCTTTTTCGTAATATAGGGCGCCAACCCCTGATTACATTCCTTTTCAGTAATACAAGGTGCCAATCCCTGATTACTTTTCCTTTTCAATAATATAGGGCGTCAACCCCTGGTTACTTTTCCTTTTCAGTAATACAGGGTGCTAACCCCTGGTTATATTTTCTTTTCAGTAATACAGGGCGCCAACCCCTAGTTATATTTCCTTTTCAGTAATACAAGGCGCCAACCCCTAGTTACATTTCCTTTTCAGTAATACAGGGTGCCAACCCCTGGTTACATTTCCTTTTCAATAATACAGGGCGCCAACCCCTGGTTATATTTCCTTTTCCGTAATACATGGCGCCAACCCCTGGTTATATTTTCTTTTCCGTAATATAGGGCGCCAACCCCTGGTTACATTTCCTTTTGCGTAATATAGGGCGCCAACCCCTGGTTACATTTCCTTTTCAGTAATACAAGGCACCAATCCCTGGTTACATTTCCTTTTCAGTAATACAGGGTGCCAACCCCTGGTTACATTTCCTTTTCCGTAATACAGGGCGCCAACCCCTGGTTACATTTCCTTTTCAATAATACAGGGCGCCAACCCCTGGTTATATTTTCTTTTCCGTAATACAGGGCGCCAACCCCTGGTTATATTTCCTTTTCCGTAATATAGGGCGCCAACCCCTGATTACATTTTCTTTTCCGTAATATAGGGCGCCAACCCCTGGTTACATTTCCTTTTCAGTAATACAGGTCGCCAACCCCTGGTTACATTTTATTTTCAGTAATGCAAGGCACCAACCCTTAGTTATATTTCCTTTTCAGTTATACAGGGCACCAACCCCTGGTTACATTCCCTTTTCAGTAATACAGGGCACCAACCCCTGGTTACATTTTCTTTTCAGTAATATAGGGGGCCAACCCCTGGTTACATTTCTTTTTCAGTAATAAAGGGCACCAACCCCTGGTTACATTTTCTTTTATGTAATACAGGGTGCCAACCCCTGGTTACATTTCCTTTTCAATAATACAGGGCTCCAACCCCTGGTTACATTTCCTTTTCCGTAATACAGGGCGTTGACCCCTGGTTGCATTTACTTTTTTATAATACAGGGCACCACCCCCTGGTTACATTTCCTTTTCAGTAATACAGGTCGCCAACTCCTGGTTATATTTCCTTTTCCATAATATAGGGCACCATCCCCTGGTTACATTATATTTTCAGTAATACAAGGCGCCAACCCTTGGTTACATTTCCTTTTCAGTAATACAGGGTACCAATCCCTGGTTACATTCCCTTTTTAGTAATACAGGGCATCAACCCCTTATTATATTCCCTTTTCAGTAATACAGGGCGCCAACCCCTGGTTATATTCCTGTTCGGTAATATAGGGTAACAACCCCTAGTTACTTTTTTTTTATAGTAATATAGGGTACCAACCCGTGGTTGCATTCCTTCCTAGTAATATAGGGCACAAACCCCTGGTTACATTTTCTTTTCCGTAATACAGGGTACCAACCCGTGGTTACATTTCCTTACCAGTATCAGGGTATACCAATCCCTAGTTGTGTTTTCCGACATAGGGTCACCACTCCCTAGTCTCCTTACCAGTATATGGTATACCAATCCCTAGCTATACTTTCCAACATAGGATCTTCATTCCCTAATTGATGTGAGCTTAAATGTAGGGTACACCACTCTCTAGTTGATTTGAGCTTAAATGTAGGGTACACCACTCCCTGACATCTTTATTAATATATGGTACGCCATTTCTTAGTTGCATTTCTCCAACATAAGGTACATCAATCCTTAGTTAAGACATCATTTTGACAAGAAGGGTACACCATTCAAAAAAAATAATCATCTTCATGTTTTCTCAGGGTATACCATTTCCGACACTTTAGTGCTTTTAATAGATAAGTAGTTTAGAATTTTGTTACAATAACTCACGAAATTTTTCTAGTGAAAATTGGGGCAGAAAAATTTCGTTCGCTTGTTTGTTTTGGTGTCTGACCAGGTTTTACCTCGAGGCACAGGGTTCGAGATGACCAAAAGAAGAATTCTCAATCCAGAATAAAGAAATGAAAAGAAAAAGAAGTGAATCTAGAATGCAGAAGCGGATGAAAAGATGTGAACTGCTCAAGACATGACCGAAGTCACGAGTATTGCATTTCCCGTCTTCATCAGAAGAGGCCGTAGAAGAATGAACTGGCACCTGCAACTAGCAAGCATCAAGGTTCAGATCAGAGTCTGCGTGAAGAACCAGTCAAGATTCAAGATCAAGTTTTAGAAGACTTATAAATAGGAATCTTGTAACTCATAGCTGATAGGCTTGTTTAGTTTCTTTTGATTTTGATGTAATAACAGGACCACAGACCGGAGCCTCGACGGAACCTCACTTGACTCTCCAACTCATCATTCCATCACTCTCCTTGAACTACACGCGATCTGATTCCCTTATAACCCGGGATATGTAGGTTGTCCAAAACCAACACTCGGTTGCACTCTTTTCTCTTGTCTCTTCCCTTTTAAATAATGGTATGGCCAAAAATTAGTCATATCGCTCATCTTTTCTTTGCCTGAAAACTCTTCATGTTTGCAAGCAAAGAGGGACATGCTGTGAGCACCTAAATTTTTACCATGCTTGAATTTTCTGCAATCATCTCCCCAATACCTATTTTTTCACTTCCCCCACTCTTACTCTTTATAACTCACACTCCCACTCTCTCTTACAGATACAACAAAAAGTCAAAAAAGGGAGGAAGAAATAGAGGGACAACGAGGGAAAAGGGGCATGAAAAGAGGAGGAAGGAATCATCTTGCACCCTCAAAAATCAGTCTTTAAAGCTCATGAAAAGCTGGCCACTTTCCATTCAATTTTTAGCCAAGAAAAGCTCAAAAAACGGGCAGCAATTTTTGGCCATTAAAATAGCCAAAAAACTAAGCAGCTACTGCTTATCTTTTCCTGAAAAAAACGGTCTCCCTCAGCCCGAAAATCAGTTGAAAGCTCAGCTAAAAATCAGCTCTTTTCTACCTCAAAACACCCCAAAATCACGTCAAACCAGCATGAAAATCAGCCTAAACAACCCCAAACCCCAGCTGAAAAACCTCCTGAAAATCAACTTCTTTCTCCTCCAAAAACACGAAGAGATCGAGCCTAAATTCCAGCAGTTTTCTCCAATAAAACCCAACTAAAAAGATGACACAAAATACCATTGAAACCCAGCTCCTCACCTCCAAAGCACTACCAATAAATAGCTAAAGTTTCTGGGTCGAGTTGAGGTTGTCGGAGTTTCGGCTGAGGTCTCGTTCGTGGTCTGTCTGAGCATTAGGAGTCACTCTCACTTCACTAAGGTCCATCCTTTTACTCTTAAATCTGAAGTTTTGTTTTTATTTTTTTGAAAAAGAAAATTCATAGTTTAGTTTATATTAGCTTGAGTTATGCTTGAATAAATTGTGGTCGTAATCATAATCTTGTATGTGTCGATTTGGTCTTTGGTTAGAAATATTGGCATTTTTAGATTTTAAGTTATTGAATATTTTGCATATTTGTTTAGGAATGGTTTAAATGTTTATGATTTGGATCTTCTCTCTTGTTTGGTAGGTGAAATGTAAAGATAAATTATGGTATCTAAATGATACATGTTAGGAATGATATATGGCTTTTGACTTATGTTATTTTGCTTTTGAATATTATCAGTGTATGTAGATGCTTAGTTATGTTTAACCAGGGTAAGAATACACGTTATTTTCTAGTATTACTTTGGAATTGATTATTCATGTTTAGAGTGGTACTATAATTATATTAATTTTATGACAACTGAAGTATAAAAATAATTGAAATGGGCCATGGGAGTTTTAGTTGATAAAGTGATGATAACAAGAATTGGGTTTTGCTTTTGAACTATTATTTGTTGTGGGTTTGATTTGATTTTTTGGTAAAGAAAGCATATGTGAGATTAGGTAAACGAGCTGGTCCAACTCTACGATTCCCTTAATTTTAGTCCGTTAATTATTTGTAAAGTTGATAATCCCATCAACTGCAATAATATCTAAGTGATATACTTCCTCCACAATAAATTCATACCTCATGATTTTACAATAATCTCAAAATTAGTTTAGGAAAAATAATCAACAATATCGCTAGGCAACTAGTAGGCGCACTTTAACTTTTTTTATTCATGGACTCGCTTGCGTAGCGTGATGTTTAATATTTAGTAAATTAATTCTATAATCTCAATAGCTTAATTATTTTCTAATTTAATTAATCTCTTTTCTAATCGCGGATTCGCTTGCATAGCGCGATAGTGGCATTTAATAATTTTCTAAACTAATTTCCTTAATCACAAATGTAGTAATTTCTCAAAAGTACTATAATTATTTGATTGTCATGATTCCGGATTCGCTTGCGAGGCGCCATTCTGATAAGTTAATTAATTTCGTTTTCGATCACGCATTCATTTGCGTAGCATCGTCATGACAACGTAATATTCTCCAAGTCATTCTTTAGTAATCCTAATAATCAAGCAATAAAAGCGGACATAGGTAAAACATGAGAACCAATAAAACACAGGTTATCCAAAAATAATATAAGTCAAATGTAGTCAATAAAGCGACTGTGCTAGAACCAAGAGATTCGGAGAATGCCTTACACCTTCTTCCCGGTCAACATAATTACTTATCCGGACTTTATTTTTGCAGACTAATAATAATATAGTCAAACATTCCTTTGACTAGAGATTCAAATAAAAGGTACTTGGAACACCCAAAAACTCAATTCCAAGTGGCGACTCTGTAAATAAAACAATCCCTATTCAAGTTTGTCACTTTAAATGAAAATATTCTTTAATCCACAACAATCGATAAAACGCGTATATCTTTTTTGGGGTAAAAAAAGGGGTGTGACAAGGAGCACAAATATATACTTTAAAAATCACTTATGTTTAAAAAAATACATACCAAATTCTGACAGTAATTTCTAAAATGAATTAATAATAAGAACCTAAGGATTGAACCATCAAATTAAAATTTTAAGTCCAAATTAATAATAGTACGAAATTTGCAAAATTCCAGTCATTGTTGATATTGCAAGCTGCTTTCAAAGGTCTCCTTCCAATTTACCCAAAAAACAAAAAAAAATGAAGAATTAATCCAAATAGCCGCTCACCCAAACGCTTAAATTAAAAATAATCTGTAGAGGTATATTATATGTGTATAATTATATATAATTAATTTATAAATTATGTATATGACTAGATTAAATAAACAATGAATATGACCGGCTATTTGCGTAAAAATCCCCAAAAAATAGACAACAATAAACAGTAAGGACAACAATTCTCGACCCCTATGTTATTTACAATCACAAAAACTAAAACGGAGTTAACAAGATAAATTAAGTCTAGTTTCTAAGGATCTGGCCAATCAATTATCGTAAGCAGCCTAACAATTAAAGAAAACAAGTTATATATCACAAATGGCAAAATATTGGCAATAACTGACTTAAATATTGCCAGTGATGGTTTCTCAAAACAGCAAGATCGGGGTCTCGATGAAATGATAGATACAAAAGCTTGCAATACTAATTTATATCTTACAAGGTTGAATTTTCTTTGGTGAAAAATCTTTTGGTAATTCTCATTACAACTCTCGTTACAAGGGAAATTGTACCATATATTTTTATGAGGCAAAAACTAATTGTCTAAATATTACTATTATTTAGAAATGAGAGTTGGGTGTACAAACAAGGATATGAACATGGGTAAATTTGATATTTTAAAAATAAATTCTGCTTTTGTTTTCTCAATTTTGCCCCTACCTTTTATGACAAAAGCTTTGCCAATTGGGGGTTTAACGGTATTTACATTCGCTCCTTTGTTAATATCGAATCCCCGCTCATATTCTAACAGTGTTCTTCATTAGCTTTTTCATAAACGAGCCCAGTTCTCAATCCTATGCCTCTACTGATTTTGCCTGCAATTGCTCTTTCACTATTTTCATCGGAAGCTGCTGAATCTGAGAGGAGACTTTTTTGTTACTTCGCTCAGCTCTCCGGTATTCTTCTTCTTCCACTTTCTTTTTTCCTTTTTTTTGGGTGGATTTCATAGGGGAATTTTCCATATCCTCTGTTTGTTAGCCATGTCTATATTTCAATTTTCAATGTGAAATTTAGGGGTTTTATGTTCTGGTTTGATTTAATCTATGCATGTTTGGAAATTGATACCTAGATGTATGATTTTGAACATTTGATAAATACAAATCTGACATTTTAAATAAAACTTAACCTCAAAAGTTATTATTCCTAGAAGAACTCGACAAGATTATTCTCTTTTTCCACTTTTCGTCACCTCTGGTTGCTTCAAAGTTCTAGCAACTGGTGGTTTTTTCCTTTTTTTTTATTTGGGTTTCACCATATTCTGAGATTTGTTAGTTTTGGTCTTTCAATGATCTGTTTGAACAGTCTTCAGGACTTTTCTGGATTTTCTGCAATTTTTTTTGATTTTTTTATTATTCTTTTCTGGTGTGTGCATAGCCAAACATTTATACAAAGCCTTCACAACATTTTAAACAAGTATTTCAGTAATGAATATGGCTGAAGTTCTTGATTGTTCTGCCCTAATCGACCCCTTCATTTAACGGGTATTTTCCGATTCATCGAGAAGTTGATAGAACCATAGTGAAAGCACCAGTGGATAGAAATTGTTGCATAGCAGTCGTTCTGACGGGTTCATTGTCTTTGCTGGGCTTCCCTTTGCATTAGATTATTTGTTCTGTATCTTCAATAGCATTTTCTAATCTTGAGTACGACCATTTTTTTTTGAAGAATTTTCACGGGTTTAATGGCCACCATCTTCTTCTCTTTTTCCTTCTTTTCTTTCTAATTTATGTACTAAAACGACAGGGAGATGCTGCTTTATATGTACTTGGCCGTGTGAATGTAGTTTAGTGTATGAAGAATATCCTATAATTCTTGCTAGGAGAATAGGAATATCTCTTTATTAGGGTATTAGTGTATACTCAAATTTGTCCCCTCATATATATCTTTTCAAAGTACAACATTACACCAAGATCGTGGTATATACTGGTTTATCACCGCAAACTAGATTCAACTCAACAACAAAATAGATCCCGCTTATCCACTAGCGTTGGAGCTGATCAATTGGTATAGGATCTTTAGTATTATTCTTTAAAGTTAATCTGCACATCATATTGATATTGAAATACCCTATATGTTGTGACGACAGGGCAAAAACAAACATATACATGTTTGCAAGTTATGCATCACGCAGCTACTTACGGTCTTCCGCCTCTCTCACAGTGTTTCCTGTTCAACAACGAATTATACCCATTGCAGAAATTCTGTCAAAAACTTCTGTAAGTTTAGTAGATATCCAAATCTGTATAAGTTTATTTATATAACATAGATAACCAACATGTGATTTTCTTTTCGTTGAGAGTGGGATTTTTCATGTTGAGGCAGAAATATAAATATCCAATGACATGCAGAAGTTTTATGTAAGGAAAGAAGGGAATTTGACTGCACCCATTTTAAACAATGGACAAATAAGTTCATCGATATTATGGTTTTGCCATGCTTATAAGTTTCATTTTAAGAAAATAGATCACATATGTACAGATATTAAACTATCTTTTTGCAGGTGCACATTCCAAATTGATTTACTGATGGTAGTGGCTCGACAACTACAATTATTTCTGGTAATCTAGCTGAAAAAATGCTTTACATTGGTTATTTATTTGTATTATTGTACTTTATAAATGTTCTCAGTTTGTTGTTTCTATTGAAGCTATGTGGGCCATGATTGAATCATTTTTAGAATGTAAAATATGCATATATTATACTTTCATTTTAGCTTCATTTTACCGGGTAATTTAGATCTAAAATTTGGCTTCTTGCATTTTCAGAATTCATTTGGGAAAAATCATCCTGGAGAAGTTCTAACAATATGCGTGCAAGTCTATCAATTTTGTCCTACGTAGAAAAGGAACACATCTTTCCACCGGGTATTGGCGGAAACATAAAAGAAACTCAAGCTTCTAAGTACTAATGAGGTAGAAATGGAAGCAGCGGTTGTGATATCTGAATCTTCTAAGCACAAGGCTGAAGCTAGAAGATTGAGTCCCCCAAAGTATCTGTAGTTGAGGATTGAGATTACTTATATTCTCTGACTTCTAAATTGATGTGATTATAATATTATGCAGCTTAGATTATGCTTCCTTCCTTACAATTCTGATTGTCTTTTTTTTGCACTAACTTATGTTTTCCAAAGTCAGGAAGTATCAACCTTTTTTGGGGATCTTTTGCTACTGAAAAAGAAAACCTTTTTGGGTTCTCAATTGAATGCTAAAGTCTCATTCCCCCTACTCTTCACAATATTATTTCTAATGTAAGTTAATCGAGTGAACTTGTGAATGAAAAGGGAATGTATCACTGCCAACATGCGCTATTTTTAAGAATGAGTTGATGCAGGCTACAAAAGCATTATGTGGTGGTGGTGATCGATCATTAAGAACTAGGGAGGATGATTATGCTGGTTATGAAAGTTTTTGGTTGCCTCAGTGTTCTACATTTACAGGTAAAGCAATGTGCCACTTTATTTTACGTTAGTTCAAACTAGTTTTGCCTTTAAATATATGAGATTAGTTGATCTTAGTAGATATTTACATCTATTTCATCTTGGTTTAGTTGTCGAGAGACTTTTCAATAAGCAATATGACATTACATATGTTAACTTTTCAAATTTCTTCTAGCTTAACCTAAGCACTTTGAGGTAGAATTTTCCTGCAGCGATTTTTCCAGTCAAAGTTTCTTTTAATGTGTTCCAGCTACATTTATTTTGAACATTTAGGAAATTCATATTATATTTTAGTATATGCAAGGGTAGAGTAACTCACTAATGTTCAAAATACAATATGAGGCTTATGGGTTGTGTTCCATAAAAATTGGCTACTAAGGTTAGTACTACAGCTCCAGCTCAGAGGCAAAACCAGGATTGAGGCTTATGGGTTGTGTTGTACTGAAGATACAAACAGTTTATGTATTTTTTCCGGTATTATGTCTGTAATATTTATATGTTAATGGTTTCACTAGACACTGCACTTATGCCTTCTTCACATATGGTATATATAAAAGTACGCAATAGCAAATATTGTTGTGCTCTTGTGCAAAATTACTTTAAATGCTTAATTATTGGAAGTAAGATGACTCTGGTATGTACTAAATCATCACCAGTGCATCTTTGACGCCTACCACTCAAATTTTATAAATAACTTCATATATTATGTGAACAAAATTCCATATTCAAGGATGCTGCTTCACGAGTATAAAATTGCCTTTTACTCCTTCATTGTTTTCACTCTCTTTTTTGACTACTTTGTCGTGTAAATATGATCTGATGCTAATATTGATGTTATTGAAGTTGAAACCAATACATCACGTGTTTCATCCAAATAGATATTCAGATTTCTTTTGAAAGTATAGAGTTTTTTTTTTGTAGGCCAGAAAGGCAAAACCATTAGATTCCTGATGGAAGAACTGCCTCAGGCAGTAGGACATCATGACAGCAACACACCACGACACCAGTAGTAGTTTAGCAGTTACCCAACATGGTTTCTACCCTAAAATCAGAATGCAAATAAAACAAATAGACCTCTTACGTGTTTAGTTTGCTTCTGCCAGCTCCCATTGTTGGTGCATGCTTGCTTCTTTCCTCTTAATTCTATAATAATATAATTCATCCATAAATTGCAGCAGTTACGTCCATTTAATGAAGGATATAGGCAGCATAGACTTCAAGGATTAAAAAAATAAATGTGGACTCCTGATTTGCTGCAACACTTCCTTTTCCTTTAATTAACTGTAGAAGTTTATTGTTGGGCTTGGGCCGGTGCTTAGCACCGGCATTCCCCTGCTAGTATATATACAAGCATGACAAATTCATGGCTAGCTGACAGCGTGTTGGTTCGTTCATTCAGGGGCGGCTCAATGATATTTGTGGCCTAAAGTCAAACTTCAATAAGCGGCCTTAAGATTTTTGTTGTAGAAAAAAACTCATACTTTTATTTGAAATTTATTTTTCTAGCTTTTTGAGATGCGAAATTATTAATAATTTGTTTGTAATCGGTTTCTTGTAATAATTTTTTTTCAATTGATAATATAGCTAATCCATTTAATCTATTTTGAGACATTGTTGATCTTAAGTAAGATTTTATTAATTTTAATTTTGAAAAACTTCTTTCCGCAGAGGCAACTGTTACAGGAATTGTTAACATTATTCTATAAGCAATATAAGCATTTGGAAAAGAATCAAGTCTTTTTATATGATTAAGTATATCGATTTGAGTATTATCTTCTACATGTATTATTTCCCTTAAAACTTTTAATTCATAAAATAAGTCTAAACCATCAATATCAGAGTTACTATTATGTTTCAAAGAACATTCAAGGTTAAGACAATTTTTCTTTAAGTTCTCATCATCTTGAGATCTCAACTTTTTGCCACTAAATAGGAAACCAAAAATATTTTCATATGCTTCAAATTGTTCAAATCTACTTTGAAGTGAAAAAATAGCTTGGTCTACTATGTATAAGAAGTAATCAACTCTAAAAGATTCTTCAAGAGATTTTATAATTTCATTATCAACATTCTCATCAAATTGTTTCTTTCTATATATTACACGTTTATTACATTCAACTCATATGCAATTTCCTTAGCAGAAATCATGACAGTTGCAAATCCTTCTTCTCTATATTTTTTGAAAAAAGAAATCAAACCCCTAAGTTGATCTATGGCAACATCAATATCCATACCTTTTGATTGTAAATGTTTGCTAACTGAATTAACTGCAAATAGTATATCATACCAAATAGTCATACCCAGTAAAAACTCAAAAATTTCAAACTCATAAGTTGCTAAACAACTAGCTTCGCTTTTAGTTTTTGGATCCTCACTAACTTCTACTAATTTTAATAAAATATTTCTTATTTGTGGAGTTTGAAATCGTATTGCTTTAATACTTTTAATACGACTTTTTCGACGCGTTTGTGATAATGATTTAAGAGTTAGGCTAGGTACATTATCTTTTAAAAATTTTCATTGCTTAGTTAAAAAAAGAAAATAGTGAATATATGCGTTGTACTACTCCAAAAAATGATATAGCTTTGGCACAAGAATTAGCCATATCACAAAGTACCAAATTTAGATTATGACAACCACATGATGTATAAAATGATTTAGGATTTATGTCGAGCAGTCTTTTTTGCATTCCTTGGTGTTTTCCCTTCATATTGGATCCATTATCATATCCTTGTCCTCCTTAAATTATCAATATCAAGTCCAATATTTTTTATCTCATCTACAATAACTTCAAAAAGACTTTTTCCACTTGTGTCATCAACTTTTAAAAACTCTAAAAAATATTCAGTAATTCTTACTGGAGTTACAGTGATGTCGGCACTCCGTAATATAAAAGACATTTGTTCTTGATGACTTGCATCTGGAGTGCAATCAAGTATGATTGAGAAGTACTTTGTTTCTATAATTTTGTCAATAATTTTATTCTTAATTTTACTAGCTAATAAATTTATCAATTTATTTTGTATATTATGTCCAAGGTAATGATTATGGATTTCATCATGCTTAATTCGGCGAACATGTTCCTGCATGATTGGATCAAATTCTGCAATCATTTCAATTAGACTCAAAAAAATTCCGTTACTTTCTTGATAGTTCTTTTCATTTTTTCCCCTAAATGCCAAATTATTTTTTTCAAGAGTTTTTATCACAACAATAATTCTTGATAATATATTTTTTCAGTGCTCTCTATCTCTATTGATTTGTTCTTGAACATCTTTATTAATTATTTTACTTTTGTGCAATTTCATTTCTAAATCAATCCATGCACCCATATTAATAATATGTTCTTTTGATGTTTCATGAGCTTTGAGCACTTATATTTCTCCAATCATTACTTCCATTAATAGCTAATTTACTGCTACAAAAGCTAGAAGTAGTATTAAACAACTTACAACAAAAACAAAATACCGTATCCAAATCTTTAGAGTAAACTAACTATCTTCTTTCATGTCTTTCTCCACTAGCCAATTTTTGAATATAATTTGTAGTAGAAAAATATCTAAAGAATTTATCCTTTGAAAAATATATTTTAGTAATTTTAATTAGCCCCTTTTCTACTAATAGATCTCTCAATTTTGTATCTATACTAGTCCATTGACTAGGATCATATATGTTCCTGAGAGTATAATTATCCAACTTATTTAGAACTTCTTGTTTTTCTTGAGGATATATGTTAGGTTTCTCCACAACTTCTCCTCCTTCCTCTTCTTCTTGAATTTTATTATTGCCTATCTCAATTATATTAGTGATTTGTTCATATATCATAAAATCTTTCACATTTTCTGATTTAAATTTTTTAATATTCGCTATAAATTTATCAAGTGCTTCTTTTTGGGATTGTACTAGAGTTTCAATCCTTTTTCTTTTTTGACGTTTTGAACATCCGGATTCATATTTTCTAGTTGACATATTAAAACTCTAATAAATAACTAAAATATCAATATATACTTATAAAGAAAATATATCCCCCCAAAAATAAAAAGTAGATACAAATAATAAAATATAGAACGATCAAACCTTATTCAACAAGACAACAAATAGATAATTTGATAAGCTTTTGCTACTTCAAAATTCTTGATGTAAGACCAAAATACTTGAGAGCAAATTAAACAGATGGTACTTGTGTAGTTGTGTTATGCTATTTTATTTTGAGGTAGTAACTGAATGAGATTTGAAATTTGGAATGTAGAGTCCATACAAGGCTTTGCAGAGAAAGATAAAAAAAGATAAAGAATGTGGGCCCATTTTATAATAATAATGGTAGATAAATTAGACAACCTAGTGGGATGTTCACGCGTGGGACATGAATTCCCAAAATAGATTCCTTTTCCAATTGTTCTCCAACGTCAAACTTGCATTTTTTTTTCTTTTCAAATACTTAATATTATTAAAACAAATGGACAAATACATTAAATATCAGAAAATTTTGAAGCCCCTACAAATAATGAGCCCTAAGCAGTTGCTTTACTTGCTTGGCCATTAGGCCGGCCCTGACCGTTCATTGACTAGCATTGTTCATGATTTAGACTAATGGTTCAAAGCAACCATTGTTCCTCTTTTTTTCGTTTCTACCTTTACCACTTTTGGTCTTACCACATTAGTAGTTAATGCGTTACGAATTTTCATAGGGAATTAACCCAAATAATCCTCACCTAATCTTTTAAAATAAAAATAGTCGGTGGATATATTATATATTTATATATATATTAACTGTGTATATAATTTATGTATACTGGGTAAAAAAAAAAAAAATTTGGCCAGTTTGTGTAACAATCGTCTTCATATGTGCCACTGCGGTCACTTTTGGGCTTTCTAGTGTTTTATTAGCCCGTTCAGCAGTAGCCTCAATAAGTGGATCAAATACACGAAGAATTTAGCTGGGCCTTATCCACGGCAGCCCATAACCTAGTAAGCAGTAGCTCTGATTAACGTCGACTGTTGAAATTAATCTTTGTGTTTTCAAATAGGTCGTTTAAATTTTGTCCCCATTAATTTGTGCAAAAAATGACCTAAGATACACATGTAGCAGATGGAAAAATATTTTTGAACAGGTTATGCCTAGTGGGTTGCAACTTTATTACAAATCTATTTTACACATTATACTTTATTAAATTATTCATAAATCTTGCCAAATAGGTAAATTGTGCATTGTTCACAAGTTATGACATATAAGTCATAACTTTCGTACAATTTCAATTTATATATCTTGTTAAATCATTCACAAGTCTTGTCGGATTGACAAAACTTATCATGTTCACAAATTATGCTGAGCAAGTTATAATTATAGTACAATCTTCATTCTACTCGTTTTTAGATTGTTCACACGTCTTGCTAGTCTAGCATAACTAGTACTATCTTCATTCTTTTCATCGACTTAAATTTTTCATAAATGTCAATTATGTATATCTTGTTCAATAATTTATAAGTCTTGTCGGACTGCAAGATTTGATACCGTCTTCATTCTACCTATTTTGTTCAATTGTTTATAAGTTTTACCATATTGAGAAAATTAACATTTGTTTATTGTGTAAGCTAGTTCGTAAGAGAAAAGAGTGCTTTTTGCAACTAGTACAGAAGTACTTGAAATCCCAAACTACTGAATAAGTTAGGGGTGCAAAAGAGAAAGCACTTTATATTGCAGGGGTAAAAACAATAGAAGGAAGACATAGGAGGAACTAAATAGAAATAGCACACTTAGAGGGGTATCATAGCAATTGCATTGCCCCCTTTCTTAAACCCTAGTTTCGAACCCTCCACAGATCACAGTACACATGTATATATAAACACCCCCATTTATCTCCAATATCCAGGACTAGAAACCCTAGCAGTAACACATCTTCTTTTACGCCCAGCCGACTTCGCTATGAATTCTGCAGAGTTCTGACACTTAATAAAATCTCATTCCATGTATGTTTTATTTGCTCATTTGGTCGTTTTTGTTTGTGTTATTTGTGTGATTTTTGTGGTGTATGAATATGATACCCTTTTGCCTCTGATGGTAATCTTAAATCTCTAGATTTACCTTGAGGCATTAAGTCATTCTACTCATCAATTACTTTTTTTTTGAGATCTTAGTTTATAGGATATCAATTCTCCTACTTATTAGATTGGCGCAAGTGATGATATTTAATACACCATACTCCCTTGTGGAGAAGGATGAAGTTTGTTTTACATCGGAAATCAGAATCTCTGATGCGTTTTCTTTTTTCCCTTTTGTAATTTTCCCTATAATTTCATTTATTTACATTTATGTTGCCTCTGCCTATGATGGCATTAAATATACTTTGAGTATTTCACTATGAAACTAACTTAACTCTGAGGCTTGAGGTTATATTCCTTTCTTTCCACTCCATTCAGTTTTATCCATTTCCTTTTTAGGTTTCCTCTTTGTATGAAAATGTGATTTATGTTTTCTAGTCATTTTGTTATTGTTTGTAACTAATTAGCTTAGTGTTTCAATGTTACTGTTGTTGATTTGCAAGTGATGATAAAACAGACAGGGACATCAGAACCTCCATTATATGGGGAAAATGTGATGACTTAGTCTAATGGGAATCTCTCTGATGCAATTCGGCTAAGTTAAAATACCTTTCTCATTGTTTATGCTTTTAATTCACAAGTCTTTTCTTTTGATCTGTGCAAATGATGATAAAACAGACAGGGACATCAGAACCTACAAGGTTATGATGATTTGTCGATGGGAATCTCTCTGATGCACTACACCATTTTGTTTTCAGATGTGATTTTTGGCAGCTTAATCTTTTCTATAAAAGTAATATAATCTTGGAATTGCTGTTTTTAACACTCCAATAATTGATATTTGCCAGTGATGTTATTATTTTATGACTTGTGATTCGTGATCATGTCAATGAATCATCGCATCTGAGGCAAAGTAAATGTTTTTCATTTTGATGTTGCAAATTTGTTCTGCTCTTTTTTCTTGGTTTCATCTAATTTTTCTCCTCGACTTTTTGCCAAAAAGGAAAACGAAAGCCTGATTTGATTACAAATGATCAGAAAAAGGATGATGTTTTGGTTTTTTCTTTTTGTTTGCCAGTGATGTATTTATATTTGCATGTATTATCAGAAACAAGGATGATGATCTGCAAAATTGTCACTACCTCTGAGGCAAACTATCTATCGCCAATTGTTCTTTGTTTCTTTATTCGCTTAGAATAATAATGGATGTGTGTTTTGATTGCTGAGTTTGTCCTCTAAACATTTTTACAAAATAATATCCTTATTATCAGGATTCGATGGAGTAAAGGCTGTTGATTTTGACTAAAGAACTGTGGTTTAGACTTATTTCTAGTTAATTAAATCTAAACCCTTAATATTAAAATGGATTAGTGTTATTGATCCAAGTAGGAACTTGGAGAAATGTAGATAAGAAAATGAAGAGCTATATCCCTTAGTAGTGGAAGTATTTTAAGTGCTTCAATTTCTCTCTCATTCCTTCTACGCGATCTGCTTGGTCCTCGCTTTCGCTGTGCCTTAGCTTTTCCAATTGTGCGATCGGTCCTCGCTTTCGCTGTGCCTTAGCTTTTCCAATTGTGCGATCGCATACAATACTATCTGATCGCATAGTACAAATTTTCATTCGTGTTCAACAAGCCTTCGCGATTGTGGACAAAGACACGTGATCGCGATTAAGGAAACCAGAATTGGAAATACCAGATTTTTCCAAAGTTTCAATACACCTGTAGCCTATTCGAAATTCACCCGAGCTTTCGGGGTTCTAAACCAAACATGCATACAAATTTTCAAACATCATATGAATTTGCTCGCGTGATCAAATCGTCAAAATAACACCTAGAACTACGAATCGATAACCAAATCAAATGAAATTTTTAAGAAAATTTTAAAACTTATATTTTCACAATTGGACGTTTGAATTGCGACAAATCAACTCCGTTTCTTGCCAAATTTCGGCAGACAAGTCATAAATATTATAGTGGACTTATACTGGGTTTCGGAACCAAAATACGGAGCTGGTGTCTATAAATCCAACATCAGTAAATTCTTAAAAATAGGGGTCTCGAAATTCGATTCCGGGCATATGTTCAAGTCTCAAATCACGATACGAACCTATCGGAATTGTCAAAACACTAATATGAGTTCGTTCGCTTAAATGTTGACCAAAGTCAATTCGGTTGAGTTTTAAAGTTTTATTTCATATATTAATTCATTTTTCATACAAAAATATTTTGGAAATTATATGTATTGCGCATGCAAGTCTATGAATGATAAATAGTACTTTTCGAGGTTTTAGAAAATAGAATTACTTATTAAATTTAAAGATGACACTTTGGGTCATCACATTCTCTACCTCTAAAACAAATGTTCGTCTTCGAACAGAATTAGAAACAGTACCTGAGCTGGAGAAAAGGTGTGGATATTTATTCCGTATGTACGACTCGGACTCCCAGGTAAATGCCTTTACCGGCTGACCTCTCCATCGCACCCGAACTGAAGGATAACTCTTAGACCTCAATTGCTGGACCTGTCGGGCTAAGAATAGCCACCTGCTCCTCCTCGTAAGTCAAATCTTTGTCCAATTGGATTGAGTTGAAATTTAATACATGGGGTCGGATCACCATGATATTTCCGGAGCATAGACACATGGTACACCGAATGAACCGCTGATAAACTAGGTGGTAATGTAAGCTTGTAGGCTACTTCACCCACCCTTTTTGGCATCACCGTGCCGCACCGTGTCCTTAAGGACAAGTAAATGAGGATCATCATACTGCTGCTCTCTGATGCGCTCATATAAAGAAGATCGAGCGACTGTGCAAGCTAGAACCCGACTGGGTTCTGAAACATCTAACCTCACGAACTGATTAGCCAAGGTCTGAACATCTGCAGCTAACGTCCTCTCACCAACCAGAATATACGCAAGACTGCCCATACTCACAACCTTTCTACTCAAAGCATCGGCCACCATATTGGCCTTTTCGGGGTGATACAAAATGGTGATATCATAGTCTTTCAACAATTCCAACCATCGTCTCTGCCTCAAATTAAGATCTTTTTGTTTGAAAAGATACTGAAGGCTACGATGATCAGTAAATACCTCACACGAGACACCGTAGAGATAATGCCTCCAAATCTTCAGCGCATGAATAATTGCTGCCAATTCTAAGTCATGAACAGGATAATTCTTCTTGTGAACTTTCAACTGCCGCAACGCATATGCAATCACCCTGCCATCTTGGATTAATACTACACCAAGCCCAATGTGATATGCGTCACAATATACCGAATACGATCCTGAACCTGTGGGTAATACCAACACTGGCGCCGTAGTCAAAGCGGTCTTGAGCTTCTGAAAGCTCAACTCACACTCGTCTGACCATCTGAATAGGACACCTTTCTGGGTCAGTCTGGTCAATGGGCTTGCTATAGATGAAAACCCTTCCACGAACCGACGATAGTAACCTGCTAAACCCAGGAAACTCCGGATCTCTGTAACTAAGGTAGGTCTAGGCCAATTCTTAACAGGCTCAATCTTCTTAGGATCCACCTTTATGCCTTCTGCCGATACAACATGCCCCAAAAAGGCAACTGAGCTTAACCATTACTCACATTTTGAAAATTTGGCATATAACTGATTATTCTTCAAAGTATGAAGCACACTCCGAAGATGTTGCTCATGCTCCTCTCGACTGCTGGAGTAAATCAAGATATCATCAATGAATACAACTACAAATGAATCCAAATAGGGCTTGAACACCCGATTCATCAAATCCATAAATGCTGCTAGGGCATTTTTCAACCCAAATGACATCACTAGGAATTCGTAATACCCATACCGAGTCCGAAAAGCTGTTTTAGGGACATCAAGTGCCCTAATCTTCAACTGATGGTAACCAGACCTCAAATCGATCTTTGAAAATACCTTGGCACCCTAAAGCTGATCAAATAAGTCATTAATTCTTGGCAGCGAATATTTGTTTTTGATAGTGGCCTTGTTCAACCGTCGATAATCTATATACATCCGCATAGAGCCATCTTTCTTCTTTACAAATAGTACTGGTGCACCCCAGGGCGAGACACTAGGTCTAATAAATCCCTGATCAAGCAAGTCTTGTAACTGCTCCTTCAATTCTTTCAACTCCAGCGAGGCCATACGGTATGGTGTGATAGAAATGGGCTGAATGCCCGGAGCCAAATCAAGACAGAAGTCAATATCTCTGTCGGGTGGCATTCCGGCAAATCTGCAGGAAATATTTCTGCAAATTCACGAACCACTGGTACTGAGTTCATATAAGGAACATCCACGCTGGGATCACGAATATAAGCCAAATAGGCTAGACACCCTTTTTCGACCATGCGCTGAGCTTTCATATAAGAAATAACCCTCCTGGCAGAATGGCCAGAAGTTCCTTTCCACTTTAACCGAGGTAACCCCGGCATGGATAGGGTCACTGTCTTGGCATGACAATCATGATAAGGTGACAACCAATCTATACCCAAGATGACATCAAAATCTACCATATCAAGAAGTAGAAGATCCACACTAGTCTCAAGACTATCAATAGTAACCACACACGAACGATATACATGATCTACTACAACAGAGTCTCCCACCGGTGTAGATACACACACAGAAACACTCAGAGGATCACAAGGCACAACCAAATATGAAGCAAAATAGGAGGACACATAGGAATAAGTAGATCCTGGATCAAATAGAACTGAAGCATCTCTATGGCAAACTGGAATAATATCTGTGATCACAGCATCAGATGACTCAGCCTCATGCCTAACTGGAAAAGCATAAAATCGGGGCTGAGCCCCGCCACTCTGAACTGCGTCCCTGGGACGACCTCTAGCTGGTTGGCCTTCACCTCTAACGGTCTGACCTCCACCTCTATTGGCCTGACCTCCACCTCTAATGGCCTGACCTCCACCTCTAGCTTCCTGACCCATACCTCTAGCTGGCTGAACAGGCAGTGAAACGACCAGTGCCGATATGATGGCACGAGAATCTTGCCGAGATTTGTTACTCGCCAACCTAGGGCAATACCTCCTGATGTGACCAATGTTCCCACATTCATAACACCCATCCTGATGCCGTGCCTGCTGAAGATGAAGCTAACCTGAATGGGCCGGATAACCGCTGTAGTGCCTCTGGAGTGGTGGTGCATTGATATGAGCTGAATGTCCACTAAGTGCTGGCTGCCCATAGTAAGGTATAATAGGACCGTGACTCCCTGAAGCACCGGGAGATGCATGAAGTGCTGAATGAAATGGTCTGGGAGGATGACCCCTACCAAAATTACCCCTGCCTCCAGGCAAGGCACCACTAAAACCACCGAACTGACGAGGCCTCTTATCAGACCTCTGCCCTCTCTCCTGTGCAAGAACCATCTCGATCCTTCTTGCGACATTAGCAGCCGCCTGAAATGAAATCTCACTTCCGGTCTTCTTGGCCATCTGAAGCCTGATAGGATGAGTGAGTCCTTCAATAAACCTCCTCACTCTCTCTCCCTCAGTAGGTAGTAAAAGGAGAGCATGACGGGTCAAATCCACAAAACGGGACTCATATTGAGTAACAGTCATACTGCCCTACTGTAGACGCTCAAATTGCTTGCGGTAATCCTCTCTCAGTGTGATTGGAAGGAACTTCTCCAGAAATAGCAGAGAGAACTGCTCCCAGATAAGTGCAGGCGATCCAACTGGTCTGGCCAATATATAATATCTCCACCACCTCTTGGCGGAACCCGTCATCTGAAATATAACAAAATCAACCCCATTGGTCTCAACTATACCAATGTTCCGCAGCACCTCATGATAGCGGTCAAGATAATCCTGTGGGTCCTCAGGAGGTGTAACACTGAAGTGAACTGGAAAGAGCTTAGTAAACTTATCTAGTCTCAATAAGGCCTCAAAAGACATGGCAGACCTATCACCGGTCAGTGCCGCAATAACTGGCTGAACTACCCCAACTGGCGGGGCTGCTGAAGCCTGATTCTGGGGAGCCATCTGTTCTGGAGCGGGAGTAGTGGGAGTTTGTGCTCCTCTCCCAGCCTGTGAGACGACTGGTGCCACTGGAAATGTACCATTCTAGGCCACGCCCTCCATAAGACTTACCAAACAGATTAGAGCGTCCTGAAGCACTGGAGTAGCTATGAATCTTTCCGGGACCTGAACTGGTCCAACTGGTACATTCTGAACTGGAACCTCCTCCTGAAGATCCACATAAGGTTCTACAACAGGTGCAGCTGCTCGAGCTCTAAACTGAGCTTTACCTCTGTCTCTGTCTCGGCCTTTAGCATGACCTCGGCCTCGACCTCTACCCCTGGCCATAGTTTCCACCAGGGGTTCTGGTCCCTGTCCATCGGTAGATGTATTACGTGTTCACACTATCTGCGAGGGAATAAGAGTAGAATGGTTCAATCATCGATGATAGAAATAAGTCGCACGACAGAATAAGAAAGAAATGATATTGTTCCTAAACTTCATAGCTTCTGAGAGATAAGTACAGACGTTTCCGTACCGATCCTTCAGACTCTACTAAGCTTGCTCATGACTCGTGAGACCTATGTAACCTAGTGCTCTGATACCAACTGTCACGACCCGAAATTCCCACCTTCGGGATCGTGATGATGCCTAAGATTTCACTTGTTAGGCAAGCCAACGTTAGAATACTATTAGATATTTTAAAACAATTTTAAATTTAATTAATAACAAAGAAACATATGCAGAAGTAAAGTCTGAATTATAGTGAATAATCCATAATAATAGCGATGTCTAAATACTATCCTAGAACTGGAGTCACAAGTGCACGAGCTTCTAGAATAATACAAATAAAGGTCTGAATAAAATAAAACTGTCTGAAAGCAAATACACAGCTAAAATAAGATAGTCAGGGACTTCAGAACTGTGGATGTTGTGCAGTTATACCTCAAGTCTCCTCTGAGTAGTTGAAATTCGAGCAAGCCTATGGTACGCCGCTGGGACCAACTCCGAAATCTGCACAAGAAGTGTAGAGTATAGTAGCAGCACAACCGACCCTATGTACTGGTAAGTGCCGAGCCTAACCTCGACGAAGTAGTGACGAGGCTAAGGCAGATCACTTACATTAACCTGTATGCAATAATAGTAATAGCCACAATAATAGAATTAAATCAAGTAACTCATTTCTAATAGTTGAAGCCAACTCAACAGTCATAACCAATTATTATTTCAATCAATTTCCGTTGCAGCGTGCAACCCGCTCCCACAACATGTTCATTTTCAATCCTCCTATATATTTATTTTTAAACAAGTATATATAGACTTTTAAATAAGTCTGTTGCGGCGAGCAACCCGACCCCCCCAATATGGACTTTTAAACAAGTCTGTTTCGGCGTGCAACCCGATCCCCCGATATGGACTTTTAATAAGTTTGTTGCGGCGTGCAACCCGATCCCCCAATATGGACTTTTAATAAGTCTGTTGCGACGTGCAACCCGATCCCCCAATATGGACTTTTAATAAGTCTGTTACGGCGTGCAACCCGATCCCCAATATATTCATTTCAATCAATTCTGTTGCGGCGTGTAACCCGCTCCTCCAATATATCTATTTACTAATTCTTATAGAAGAAATTGCGCCAATAAATGCAACAATTAATATGAAGTTTTTAAGACAACAAAAAAACAAAAATTATGATTTAACTATGAAATAAATAATGACAAATAATAATTTATTATGGAAATCAGGGAGGAAATATGCAGTTTACTATTTAATATGCTAAATATCAAGTAGCAATTAATGCACAGAAATCAAATCAGCATGTAACAATTATTGCAGGAATTCAAGAATTAATATTTGACAAAGAATAGGAGAGAAACAATTATCATAACAATTAATTCGTGTATTAAAATAAATTTAGGGTTTTCAAATAATTATGTAAACAATTTATTTGACGACGTATAGACACTTATCACCTCGCCTATACGTCGTTCACATGCATTTCACATAACAAATAATTTAAGGGTTCTATTCCCTCAAGTCAAGGTTAACCACGACACTTACCTCGCTTTGCAATTTCAATTAATTACTCGACCACAACTTTTACTTTTAAAATTATCTCCAAAAGCTTCAAATATATTCATAAACAATTCGATATACTCAATACCAATCATAGGAATTAATTCCATATGAATTTAGTAATTTTCCGGATAAAGTCCGAAATTCATTTTAATATTCGAAGTGGGACCCACATTTTGAATCCCGAAAAAACTCACAAAATCCGAACACCTGTTCCGATACGAGTTCAACCATATAAAAATTATCGAATTCCGACATCGGATTGACTTTCAAATCTTCATTTTACATTTTCGGAAGATTTTATAAAAATCTAATTTTTCTCCCAAAATTTCACGGATTCATGATATAAATGAGTATGGAATCATGAAATATAATCAATATAGGATAAGGAACACTTACCCCAATATTTTCCCGTGAAAATCGCCCAAGAGTCCCCTTACCCTAGCTCAAAATCGAAAATGGTGGAAAATGGGTCGAAATCCCATTTCTTGAACTTAAGTTCTATTTCTCGGATTTTTACTCATCGCGATCGCGGAAATTCGTTCGCGATCGCGTAGAACAACTTCTGCCCAGGTTAGTTTAACTCTACGCGATTGCGTAAATGGCCATGCGATCGCATGGAACATTTTCTCAACCTTACGCAATCGCGTACATGCTTATGCGATCGCGTAGCACAATTTCAGTGCTTCAGCTTCTGCCTCATTCCTTCTATGCGATCGCAGCTTGGTCCTCGCGTTTCACGGATGAAGACACGTGATCGCGATTAAGGAAACCAGAACTGGAAATACCAGATTTTTTCAAAGTTTCAAAACACCCGTAGCCTATCTGAAACTCACCCGAGCCCTCGGGGCTCCAAACCAAACATGCACACAAATTCTAAAACATCATATGAACTTACTCGCGCGATCAAATCGCCAAAATAACACCTAGAACTACGAATCAGACACCAAATCAAATGAAATTTTCAAGACAACTTTAAAACTTATATTTTCACAACCGGACGTCCGAATCACGTCAAATCAACTCCGTTTCTCACCAATTTTGGTAGACAAGTCATAAATATTATAGTGGACCTATACCGAGCTCCAGAACCAAAATACAGACCCGGTGTCAATAAATCCAATATCAGTACATTCTTAAAAATCATTACGCTTTCAAACTTTTAATTTTTCATCAAAATTCCATATCTCGGGCTAGGGATCTCAGAATTCGATTCCGGGCATACGCCCAATTCCCAAATCACGATACAGACCTACCGGAATTGTCAAAATACTGATCCGAGTCCGTTTGCTCAAAATATTGACCTAAGTCAACTCAGTTGAGTTTTAAAGCTCTATTTCACATTTTATTCCATTTTTCACAATAAAAATTTCCGGAAAATCATACGGATTGCGCATGCAAGTCGAGGAATGATAAATAGTGCTTTTCAAAGTCTTAGAACACATAATTACTTATTAAATTTAAAGATGATACTTTGGGTCATCACAATTTTCTTTTTCGCAATCGCGATGGTATTTCCGCGATCGCGAAGGTATTTTCGCGATCGCAATGCATTGATTCGCTCCGTTATTATAAACTACTCTATTTCGAGGGTTTTGGCCATTTTTACATTTTGGGAGCTATGGAGCTCGGATTGAGGTGATTCTTGAAGCAATTTTCACCATGTGAATTGGGGTAAGTGTTCTCTACTCGGTTTTGGTTATATTCTATGAATCTATCTTCGATTTTATCTTTTGATTGATGAACTTTAAAGAGTAAATTGGGGGTTTTGTCCTAAAGTTTCATAATATAAATTTTTGAGTTTTGAATATCGAATTGGGGTCGGATTTGAGTGAAACTTGCATGGTTGGACTCGTAATTGAATGGGTTATTGGATTTTGTAAATTTTGTTGGGTTCCAAGGTGTGGGTTTGGGCTAGGCTTTTGGCCAATTTTGGGCTTTTAATTCAAGATTTGATCTCTTTCGATCGGTATTGGTTCCTTTTGCATTGTTTGATGTATTTGACTTGTTTTTGGTTAGTTTCGAGCCGTTCGGAGGTCGGAACGTGCGGGATGGCATTTTGGAGCATCGCTTGGCTTGCTCGGCATTGGTATTGGCTTGTTCAAGGTAAGTAACTCTTCTAATCTTAGTGCTGAGGGTATGAAACCCCGAAATACGTGTTATGTGATTGGTATTGAGGTGATGCACATGTTAATTGACGGGCGTGCACCCTGTGAATTGTGACTCTGTTGTTTCCATGGCACTGCATAGTGGCCCTATTTTGTTGATATCCATGTTTTCACCATGTGATAAAGTAATTGAGGTGTCAATCATGCTAGATATCATGTTTAGGCTTTATGCCAATATTGTTGGGACCCATAGTGGTCGTTTCTTGCTGTCATCTCACTGATTTCATTGATATTTTGTACTCAGTCATATTCATGCATTCATATCATATCTCAGTCTCAGTTGTTATTTATTTATTGATACATCATATCATTGTTGTCGGGCTAGTTTCATGACATTGTGAGCCCGTGAGTGAGACTGGAGAGATTGATGACTGAGTGAGGCCGAGAGCCTGATTATGAGTGACAGTTATGGGATCGGGTTGCACGCCGCAACATGCTATATTGATTTATGCCTGGATCTAGGTTATGATAGATCTTGGGCTGTAGGAGCCCCTCCGGAGTCTGCACACCCCCAGTGAGTGCGGTTGATATTATTGAGGGATGGATCTTCCCTGGACATGGATCTTGTCCGAAGTATTTTATACTCGGAGATGGATCTTCTCCACGGGCCGGATTGGCCTTCCTCGGTACTGAGTGACTGATGGTCAGTGATGTATATATTCTGGTATGGATCTTTCTTGGGCCGTATGGGCCATATACAGTATCGAGTGGTTGAGCATGATGAGCGAAAAGTATGAGACAGTGAGATTGAGTACTCTGAGAGAGTGAGTACATGATTCATCTCTGAGATACATGGCATTGGCATGCACACATGACATATAGGCATAGAGATGCATTTCTCCTCATGCTGTACGGTATCACGTCATTCATGACTTTTTACACACATTGATATGTGGGCATAGAGAGGTATTTCACACTTGCTATCTGGAAAGAAAATGAAACATCTTATTTATTGTGGCAAGGATATTACAATTTTCAAACTTACTCGTATTTTGGCATTTTCGGTAAAAGATTGGGTTTTCACTAAGATACTTGAAAAGCATGACTATTTTCTGGGACGAGTTGAGCATTTTACTTTTGAGATACATCTTTTATTACTTGTATTATGCTGTTATGAACTGTTGTGGGATATTGGTATTGTACCCGACCTTGTGTTAGCTCGTTACTACTTTCAACCTAAGGTTAGGATTGTTACTTATTGAGTACATGGGGTAGGTTGTACTCATACTACACTTCTGCACCTTGCGTGCAGATGTTGGTTGCTGATGTTGTTGTGTTCGATGGGGAGCTGGATTGAAGATGTACCTGCATCCCGGTTGTAGCTGCCTCTTTTTCGTGGTAGCCTTAGATCTATAAAACTCTGTTTATGTACTTTTCAAACAGACTATGTATTTATTTCATTTTCGCTTTGTAAACTCTATTCTTAGAAGCTCATGATTTGCACTACCAGTTCTTGGAAAATGTATAAGATTTAGATATTTCTTTACTTAATCATTTTATTAATTATTATTGGAATTGGTTAGATGTTAATTGGCTTACCTAGCGGGTTGGGTTAGGTGCCATCACGACTAGTGGATTTGGGGTCGTGACAAGGTGGTATCAGAGCTCTAGGTTCATAGGTTCTACAAGTCATGAGCAAGTGTCTAGTAGCGTCTTACAGATCGGTATGATGACGTCCTTACCTATCTTCGAGAGGCTACAGGACATTTAGGATATACTTCCCATCTTTCATTCCTTATCGTGTGGCATTGATTCAGCTTGAAGCGTAACTCTTTGAATTCCTTCTACGCATTCGTATGCGCATGCGAGCGCTCGATATCAGCTGTGCATCGATGACTTGTGATTCCATGGAAGAGGTGCGAGATGTGATTTCGGTATGCTAATGATGGGCCAGTCTGAAGGACCTGAGGCTGGGTTTTGACTGTAGCTTGAGCATAGAGATGTTGATTATGTGAGCACGTGCTTTTGGACTTAAATGTATGGTAGCGTCCATGTGAGTGGAATTTGTGGCTCGATGAGCGGTTGGATGGCTATATAATGAGTATGATATGACTGTGGAAAGTATTCAAATTGTTCGAATGTGACGAAAAGAGTTTGATTGAGATGTAAATTTGGTGCTTGATTTCCATCTTGATTTGACGCATAGTCTCGAGTTATAGGTGCGTTGAAGGACCTCTCATGTTGTTTAGTTGTGGAGTGTAGTAGATTTCATGTCATGTTATGAGTTTAGACTCAAGAAGATTAAGTGATTGTGTAATAGTTATGACTGTGGAAGAGTATAGAGAGATATCGATTTGAGGCAGAGCATGCGGGTATCTCCTGCGAGGTTCCTGAGATTGTGTGGTCCTTATGATGTTTTGTAGAGAGTTCACTTTTACCAATGAATGATATATGTTGCAATTTGAGTTTGGATCGCTGGTGGAAGTTGGCCTGACTATTACAAGGGTGAATGCGAGATTTGCATATGATGTGAAGTTTTAGATGGTTTGCGTTACAAGAGCTCAGGAAGGATTTGGTTGAATCTCACTACGGTATTATGGCAGTAATAGAGTATGGGCATTGTAAGTTGTGTGTTTTGATCTATGGCTTTGAGCCAAGTGGGGGAGTCTGCTATGGATAAGTTGATGGCACGGTTATATGTTGAATTGGTTTCAGTTTGAGGCATACTGGTGAATCAGTTATGACTGCAGAGGTTGAGTTCGAGGATGACTTGAGTTAAGGAATTTCTGGATACGGGTTGTATTATGTTTCAGGGCATATGGGAAACACTGAATGATTGAGTTATTATCCGTAAAGAATGTAGGGTGCATGGAGTAGGGAATTCACTCGGTTGCTTAGAAGTGTGGATTACTTCTTAGGGTGTTGGTATGCAAATGGGGCACAAGTCGTTCGGTATATTTGATCGGTTTAATTGAGATTTGAGTAGAGTGGATGACTCTCGAGAATGGTCCTAATGAATTCAAGATTTATATGTAACAATTGGGAATCTTTAGGATGTGTAATTGGCTAGAAACTGAGATTTATATGGGAGGGTATCAAGACTTGTGGCATTTCTATATCAGTATGGACTCTACATGTCAGAATCAGAAAGGTGAAGGTAATGTCTTTAGATTCGCAGGAAGTATCTTCAGAGTAAGTATTTTGGTTGTGGTACTTCTGGGATACATAAAGAGGGAATTCAGCGGCTTATAAGCCTTAGGGCGGTGTGATCCTATGCTAAAGTTCGTGGGGCAAGTTTTGGTCAAGGTTAGTAGTGTTCTAGTAAGGAAAGGTATCAATTCGAAGGCAACTTGGAAGGAACTCAGAGAATGAGGACAGCTTGGTAACGGGTTGGACCAGCGCAGTAACGGATGTGATTGGCTCTTTTGGTTCTTATGATGTAGTGAGTTTCTACAGGTGTTTTGTGGCAATGCTCTTGTTTCTTTGGCGACCTGCGTGGCTGGGTTGAGTTAGAGAGATTCGATTCTGATAGCTTGGTTGTGTGCAAATGGGTTTTGAAGAGTTCTCAATGGTTTTTACCACGATTTGAGGAGTATATTTCCTACCGACATGAGGAATATGTTGCGTATTAGGATTTTCTCAGGGATAAGATCAAATGGAAGGTCCTTGGCTAATTGAGTATGTAGTTTCTTGTGACTCGGAGCGGACTATGAAGTTCTCATATTTTTTCATATGATGGCATGGTATTTGCGGTGTGTTGTGTGAGATTAAGATTTATGTGAGAGGGATCACCATTCTGTTGGGAAGCATGGACGGTTTTAGATGACTAGGTAAATGATATTACTATTTGGCATGGCTTGATGAGAGTATACATTTCAGAAGGGGCAGTATGTTTTGATTCATGGATACTTCACTGGTATTGCGGCACTCTTTTGGTTGATCGACTACTGATATTCAAATTTTGCTATATGGCACGGAAGAAATTTAGAAGTATTCCTCATGAGATGATCGTGTATGAGAGATGATTTAGACATTCTGGCGGTGGAGTTAGGATCAGACATGGTAATTCGTGTGTTTTATGGATTTCGAGACTGGGAGTTCTCAGGAACAGATTGTTTCATGGTTACGGACTGTGAAGTCGTGGCCGAAGCTAGCTAGATGATAGTATGTGTTATGATTCAGCCATTGTGGGCTTTCAGAGGGTTATTTATCTATGTGTGGGTGCCCAAAATTAATTTGGGGGCCCATTGGTAGGCCCAACTAGGATAGGTATTATACGCTGAGTCGGATTGGTTGGCTCCATACTACTATTATTGAGGGATATGCCATTCGGTTGTTGTTGAGCTTATTCGTGTTCTGAAATGATCTGTGAGTTACTCTTCTATGCTACGAGGGGTTGCGATCCGTGGGTTATATGCACACATGGTGTGATTCTATTTGGGCTTTATAGCGGAATTTAAGCGAGATGAGTATTTGAGTATTGCATGATTGTTTGCGCGTTGGCTATGTTCTTTCCGGATTGTGGTATGGTGCTAATTGCTCTCCGGGGTTACGGTAATGCACCTTGGGTACTTGATGTCAAATTTCGCGTGGTTATTGATTTTGAGCATGGTGGCTGAGGTATTTCATATGGACCAGTGTTTGGATGGGGTCACGTATTGTAGCGGAGTTATGTTGAGATATGATTCCTTGTGTTAGATTCGTGTGTTTTGGTTCTACGGTGTGTGATAGGTTCTTATCATTGCATTGTGGTGGTACTTGTTGAGCTTGCGGGACAGTTCTCCCGTCTGAATCAGTTTTCTATGATTTGAGTATATTTGGAAGGTTGCTTATTGGTGCACGGATTGCACGGGTTATGGCGTCAGATTGTATTGATGTGGCATGTCACTAGAGTGGTCGTGTTGGATGAGATGAGATCATTGGACCTAGAATGGATACTATCGGAATTGATTACAATATGTTTGGAGGGATAATATCGAAATTTGACTTAGAATTTGCTATAGTTCTTGTCGAATGAGAGGGAATTCCATGTATGGTTGATCTGATGAATGGTTATGAGTTCTGCTTGTTTCTTTCATCATCGGCAGTGTACGAAGGTTTTAGAATGAGGTTTTGTTTGATATGAGGTTTATTACCGGTGTTGGGTTATTTTGAGCAGTTACTGTGATTTGAAATTATCGCTATGAGTATTTGAGTTATGTGGTACATCATGTGATTATATCTTGGGTTATGGTGAAGGCTTGTTACAGCTTGTTCAGACTTATACAGTGTGCAGAGGCAAGATTCTGATCTTATAGAAATTCCAAAATTTTGGAAATTGGATTCTAAGGTTTATGGGCTAGGTTGAATTAAGAAACTATGGTTATGCTGTGTTGTAGGGCCTATATGGGATAGGGTGACGTGATATCACCCCCGAGTATGTACATGGTAAGGTTACACGGCGATTTGATGGCTTTTGGAACAACTCTTGGCACGTTTGAGGACAAACGTATGTTTAAGTGGGGGAGGATGTAACGACCCGACCGGTCGTTTTGAGCATTTACACTTCACTTGGTTGTTTGAGCTCATGAGTAGCTCCGTATGATGTATTTTGACTTGTGTGAATCATCGGTTTTGACTTTCAGGTTATTCGGAATCGAATTGGAAGAAAGAATTTCATTGTTGCAGCTTTAAATCGGGAGAGTTGATGAAGTTTGACTTTTTAGAATTTGACCTCAGATTGGAATTTTGATGGTTCTGTTAGCTCTGTTGGGTGATTTTGAACTTAGGAGCGCTTTCGGATTGTGATTTGTAGGTCCGTGGTTGAATTTGGCTCGAAATGGCGAAAGTTGAAAATTTGAAAAGTTTGACCGGAAGTGGACTTTTTGATATCGGGGTCGGATTCCGATTCCAAAAGTTGGAGCAGGTCCGTAATGTCGAATGTGACTTGTGTGCAAAATTTGAGGTCAATCGGACGTGATTTGATAGGTTTCAGCATCAGTTGTGGAAGTTGAAGTTTCAAAGTTCATTGAATCCGAATTGAGGTGTGATTCATCATTCCAATGTTATGTTGGGTGTTTTGAGGCCTCGAGTACGTCTGTGTTATGTTGTTGGACTTGTTGGTATATTCGGATGGGGTCCCGAGGGGCTCGGGCATGTTTCGGATTGTGTTCAGACTATTTTCCTCCATTTTGGCCTTGCTGGTGTGTTCTGGTTTTCTGGTGCGTGGATTGTTCTTCGCGATCACGGATCAGTTGATACGATCACGTAAAGGGAAAATGGAGTTGGGCTGTTTATTATTCGCGGTCACGATTGGCCAGAAGCGATCACGTAGATTTGTGTTGAAGACTATTCGCGTTCGCGTAGGTGTGCACGCGTTCGCATTGTAAAACTGAGCTGGGCAGGTCTTTAGGGCTTCTTCATCGCGTTCGCGTTGGTTTTTTTCGAGACTGAACAATTTGTGCTTCGTGATCGCATAGCTTATTCCGCGATCGCGTAGTGTAATTTTAGGGGCAGTGCATTTTCTTCTTCGCGATCGCGAAGGTATTTCCGCGATCGCGATGCATTGATTCGCTCAATTATTATAAAGTGCTCTATTTCGAGGGTTTCAGCCATTTTTATATTTTGGGAGGTATGGAGCTCGGATTGAGGCGATTCTTGAAGCAATTTTTACCATATGAATTGGGGTAAGTGTTCTCTACTCGGTTTTGGTTATATTCCATGAATCTATCTTCGACTTTAGCTTTTGATTGATGAATTTTAAAGAGGAAATTGGGGGGTTTTGGCCTAAAGTTTCATAATATGAATTTTTGAGTTTTGAACATCGAATTGGGGTCGGATTTGAGTGAAACTTGCATGGTTGGACTCATAATTGAATGGGTTGTTGGATTTTGTAAATTTTGTCGGGTTCCGAGGTGTGGGCCTGGGTTGGCTTTTGGCCGATTTTGGGCTTTTAATTCAAGATTTGATCTTTTTCGATCGGTATTGGTTCCTTTAGCATTGTTTGATGTATTTGACTTGTTTTTGGTTAGTTTCGAGCCGTTCGGAGGTCGGAACGCGCGGGATGGCATTTTGGAGCATCGTTTGGCTTGCTCGGCATTGGTATTGGCTTGTTCGAGGTAAGTAACTCTTTTAATCTTAGTGTTGAGGGTATAAAACCTCGAAATACGTGTTATGTGATTGGTATTGAGGTGATGCACATGTTAATTAACGGGCGTGTGGGCGTGCACCCTGTGAATTGTGACTCCGTTGTTTCCATGGCACTGTATAGTGGCCCTATTTTGTTGATATCCATGTTTTCACCATGTGATAAAGTAATTGAGGTGTCAATCATGCTAGATATCATGTTTAGGCTTTATGCCAATATTGTTGGGACCCATAGTGGTCGTTTCTTGCTGTCATCTCACTGATTTCATTGATATTTTGTACTCAGTCATATTCATGCATTCATATCATATCTCAGTCTCAGTTGTTATTTATTTATTTATTTATTTATTTATTGATACATCATATCATTGTTGTCAGGCTAGTTTCATGACATTGTGATCCCGTGACTGAGACTAGAGAGATTGATGACTGAGTGAGGCCGAGAGCCTGATTATGAGTGACAGTTATGGGATCGGGCTGCACGCCGCAACATGCTATATTGATTTATGCCTGGATCTAGGTTATGATAGATCTTGGGCTGTAGGAGCCCCTCCGGAGTCTGCACACCCCCAGTGAGCGCAGTTGATATTATTGAGGGATGGATCTTCCCTGGACATGGATCTTGTCCGAAGCATTTTATACCCGGAGATGGATCTTCTCCACGGGCCGGATTGGCCTTCCTCGGTACTGAGTGACTGATGGTCAGTGATGTATATATTGTGGGATGGATACTTCCTGGGCCGTATTGGCCATATACAGTACCGAGTGGTTGAGCATGATGAGCGGAAAGTGTGAGACAATGAGATTGAGTACTCTGAGAGAGTGAGTACATGATTCATCTCTGAGATACATGGCATTGGCATGCACACATGACATACATGCATAGAGATGCATTTTTCCTCATGCTGTACGGTATCAAGTCATTCATGACTTTTTACACACATTGATATATGTGCATAGAGAGGTATTTCACACTTGCTATCTGGAAAGAAAATGAAACATCTTATTTATTGTGCAAAGGATATTTGGAAAAATTACAGTTTTCAAACTTACTCGTATTTTGGCATTTTCGATAAAAGATTGGGTTTTCACTAAGATACTTGAAAAACATGACTATTTTCTGGGACGAGCTGAGCATTTTACTTCTTAGATACATCTTTTATTACTTGTATTATGCTGTTATGAACTGTTGTGGGATATTGGTATTGGACCCGACCTTATGTTAGCTAGTCACTACTTTCAACCTAAGGTTAGGATTGTTACTTATTGAATACATGGGGTCGGTTGTACTCATACTATACTTCTGCACCTTGCGTACAGATGTTGGTTGCTGATGTTATTGTGTTCGATGGGGAGCTGGATTGAAGATGTATTTGCGTCTCGGTTGTAGCTGCCTCTTGTTCGTGGTAGCCTTAGATCTATAAAACTCTGTTTATATACTTTTCAAACAGACTATGTATTTATTTCATTTCCGCTTTGTAAACTCTATTCTTAGAAACTCATAATTTGTACTACCAGTTCTTGGGGAATGTATAAGATTCGGATATTTCTTTACTTAATCATTTTATTAATTGTTATTGAAATTGGTTAGAGGTTAATTGGCTTACCTAGCGGGTTGGGTTAGGTGCCATCACGACTAGTGGATTTTGGGTCGTGACATTAAGTATGATTCAGCGCGTTTCGAGTAAGTTGGAAGAACTTGAAGTTCATAAGTTGATTCTATTGGTTTTGGGTTGCGATTCTTAGTTTTAATGTTGTTTTCCGCGTTCCGAGGGTACGAGCGAGTCCGTTTTATGTTTGCAAACTTGTTGGTATGTTCGGTTGATGCACGGAAGTCGCTTGGCCTTGAGTGATCAGCTGAGGCATCCAGCTTCTGGTGCAATCGCACATGCGGAAGGCCAGCCGCAGGTGTGAGCTCGCAAAGGCGAGCTAGCAGCCGCAGAAGTGGCCCAGCATGGGCAGCCTAGAAACCGCAGATGCAGACAAGGCAACCGCAGATGCGCGACCGCATAAGCGGTCAAGGGACCATAGAAGCAGGGGCTTGCGCAGGTGCGACTCATCTGCTGCAGGAGCAGCATCGCAGAAGCGAGCCCTCATTCCCGAAAATGTGGACTTAGGCTAGCCAAGAGAGGATCGTATTTGCGATGAACCTTCCGCTGATGCGGACCAGGGACCGCAGATGCGAAATTCCTGGAGGCAGAATGGTCCATTTAATGCGGGACTTAGGCTATTTTGACTCATTTTCTTTCATCTCTTGGGTGATTTTGGAGCTCTTGGAGAGGGGTTTTCACCTAGCACTTTGAGGTAAGTAATTTCTATATAATGTGAGTTAAATACATAAATTATGGGTAGATTTTAATATGTAAATATTGTGAAAATCATGGGTTTAGATGAAAAACCTAGGTTTTGATAAAAATAAGATTTAACCACAAAAATGGTTACGGAAATGAGTGAAAATTATATATTTGAGTTTGTGAGGGTATGGGTAACAACTTTCTTCAAATATTTCCGGAATCTGAGCACGTGGGCCCGAGGATGAATTTTAGGAATCCTTTAATTGGGGTTGGGTAATCACTCTAATAGTTAAATTATGAACTTTTGAGCATATATTGATTAAATTATATAACATTTGATTAGTTTTGGATTCTTCGGCACATCGTTGAGGCTTTAGAACAAAATTTTAGGCCGGAAAGTGAGCTTTGAGACGAGGTAAGTCTCTTGCCTAATCTTGTAAGAGGAAATTTTCCCCATAGGTGCTTTAAATTGCAATTTGCTTCTAATTATAGGGGCTACGTATGCACGAGGTGACGAGAGTCCGTGCGTAGCTACTAATTATACTTATGTCCGAGTAGTTTACGATCCGAATCATGAAATATTTATAATGTTTGCACCCTACTTGTTCATTAAAGTGCCTAAATTATATTAGAACTTGTTAGATAAATTGTAAAAGATCGAATTTCATTTACTTGAGTTTTGACGGGTTACTTGACCATTAGTGAAAATTGTATTTCATTGTGCATTAGCCTTGTATTAGCTCTTAAATCGGTAGTTTAAAAAGTATCATCTCTTCTTGTGGAGCGGCCGAACGCCTTGGAAGTAGATAGATGCATCTATGGTTCGTGCCGCTCGACCCTCGGCAGTGTACACATTATTCTGGATTGGGCCGTACGACCTCGGCATAATCGTGCGTGATAACACTCGAAGTGTAATCATATAATTGATATCCTTCCCTGGCTCGAGAGGCAAAATTATATAAAATAGAAATTTATTTGGAACTTACCGTGTGAAAGGATTATTTACTTTCTACTTGTTATAGAGTTATTATTATTATTTACATAACCCATGCTCATTTAGAATTATGTATTTCTTTACTATTAGCCCATAGTAAGTGTCGATGACGACCCCTCGTCACTACTTCTTCGAGGTTAGACTTGATACTTACTAGGTACATGTTGTTTATGTACTCACGCTACACTTCTGCACTAACCTTGCAGGATCTGAGGCAGGTGCATCTGGAGGTCGTATCGGCGCGCATCCCAGATATCCCGAGGCCTAGTGGTGAGCTGCTTCCTGAGCCGTTCTGCAGCCCCTAGATTCTCTCTTTTGTATTTATATCACGTCTACTTTATTTTAGACAATAGTTAGAGTTTTGTATATTCTACTAGTTGCTCATACACTTGTGACATCATGTCTTGGCACACACTAGTAGACTTTATGGTTTTGGAGTACTGATATTACTATGGTTGTCACTCGGTTGTCTTCGTTTCATTTATTGAATTTTTCACTCTTTAATTTCCTATTAAATAGAATTTAATTACTTGAAAGCTTATTAAAAGAGTAATAACGTGGTTTAATTCACCGTTGGCTTACCTAGCGGTAACATTGGTCGTCATCACGACCCATGGTAGAATTTGGGTCGTGATAACATGGTATCAGAGCACTAGATTCACGTAGGTCTCACAAGTTATGAGCAGGCCTAATAGAGTCTTGCGGATCGGTACGTAGACGCCCGTACTTATCTTCGAGAAGTTATAAGGTGTTAGGAAGCTACTCTTTTTTCATCTCCTATCGTGCGATTGATGTGGTACTAAGTATCTTTCTCTTATTCTCTCACAGATGGTGAGGACGCGCGCAACGAATGTTCCAGACCATGGAGGAGCTGCTCCCCCTGTTGCTAAAGGCCGAAGTAGAGGCCGAGGGAGGGCTCCAACCCCTGGTAGAGGACAAGGACATCCTAGAGTTGCTCCAGTTATTCCACCAGTGGGTCCAATAGAGGATCCTATTATTGAGGAGCAGGGCGAGGTGCCTGCAGCAGAGCCAACCCCAGTGGATTTCATGTCCGCACCAGGATTCCAGGAGGTCATGGGCCGTATGCTACGGTTCATGGACTCTATGACTCAGGCTGGTTTATTTCCAACAGACCCTGCCACATCTCAGGCGGGAGGGGGGGCACAGACCCCTACCGCTCAGGCTGCAAGGCATATAACTGTCGTGTATCAGACCCCAGGCGCACTACCCATGGGTGGAGCTCAGCCAGTTGCAGCAGCTATACCTGAGCCCAGACCAGCTGTGGCCGATGATCCGCAGAAGCTATTAGATAGATGGACTGGGCTACATCCTCCTGTCTTTGGGGGTGAGTGGCATGAGGATGCCCAGGACTTTATTGATCGGTGCAGGGACAGACTGCACAACATGAGGATATTGGAGTCCCATGGGATAGATTTTACTACCTTTCAGCTGGAGGGCAGGGCCCGTAGATGGTGGCAGTCCTATCTTTTTGGAAAACCAACCAGTTCTCCTCACATGACTTGGGATCAATTCACACGCCCTTCTTGGACAGATATATTTCACCCTCTCAGAGGGAAGAGTTGTAGTTTCAATTCGAGCAGCTCCAGTAGGGCCATATGTTGGTGATCGACTATGAGGCGAGAATCTCTGAGTTGTCTCGCAATGCACTTATGATACTTCATACCGATGCAGAGTGAGTACAAATATGTGTTGCCGGGTTGCACTTTGGTATCCAGGCCAATGTGGTTCGGGAGGTGGAGATAGGGACTTCTTACGGGCTAGTGGTAGAGATAGCTCGGAGGATCGATGGTGTCCGTCAGCGGAGCCGAGAGCAGGCAATGAGGGATAACTGGTTTCAATATTCTGGGGAGTTCAGTGGTGCCCCGGCTGGGGGAAAGGGTCAATTCATGAGGGGTCAGTTTACCAGGCCCACATATCAAGCACCGCCCCCTCTTTGGGGTGCTCCAGTGCGACCTTATTTCAGCGCTATGCCAGAGAGTTCTTACCGCCCTCCAGCTATTTAGGGATCCTCCAGTAGGTATTCAGGCCATCAGGGTCAGACTTCAGGTCATCAGTCCACCGCACCGAGAGGTTGTTTTGAGTGCGGGGACCTTAGTCATGTGCGGAGGTTCTGCCCCAAGCTTCGGGGCCAGGCAGTGCAACAGGGTCAACAACCTATGATTCCAGCACCATTTGCCCTACCAGCCGTCTGACAACCCAGAGGCGGATGACAGGTGGGTAGGGGCCGTCCTAGAGGTGGAGGCCATCTAGGAGGCTCTCTAGCCAGATTCTATGCCTTCGCAGCTAAACCAGATACAGTGGCCTCAGATGCCGTGATTACAAGTACCATTTCTGTCTGCGGTAGGGATGCTTCGGTACTATTTGATCCAGGGTCTACATATTCATATGTTTCATCTCTGTTTGCTTATTACTTGGGTGTTCCTCATGAGTCCTTGGGTACTCTTGTTTATGTGTTCACACTAGTGGGCGATTCTGTTATTGTAGATCGAATCTATCGATCCTACATTGTTATATTCTATGGTTATGAGACTAGAACGGATCTTCTGTTGCTTGATATGACCGACTTTGAGGTCATCCTGGGCATGGATTGGTGTTCTCCATATCATGTCATCCTTGATTTCCATGCCAAAACTGTTACCTTGGCGATGCCAGAGTTACCTAGACTGGAGTGGAGGGGTTCATCTGTCAGTGCATCTAGTCGGGTTATTTCCTTTCTGAAGGCTTGACACATGGTCGAGAAGGGTTGTTTGGCTTATCTAGATTCTATTCGGGATACTACTACCGAGACTCCAGCGATTGATTCAGTGCCCATAGTCAGGGAGTTCTCCGATGTGTTCCCTTTCGATCTCCCAGGCACATCAGATCGTGATATTGATTTTCGTATTGATTTGGCTCAGGTACCCAGCCTATATCTATTCCACTGTACCGCATGGATCCGAAGGAGTTGAAGGAACAACTTGAAGAGTTGATGGCAAAGGGGTTCGTTAGACTGAGTGTGTTGCCTTGGGGTGCACCAGTGTTATTTGTGAAGAAGAAATATGGCACTATGCGGATATGCATTGATTACTGCTAGTTGAACAAAGTTACCATTAAGAACAAGTACCCGTTGCTGCGTATTGATGATTTGTTTGACCAGTTGTAGGGTGCTAGGGTGTTTTCTAAGATCGACTTGAGATCGGGGTACCATCAGCTGTTGATTCGGGATTCCGATGTTCCGAAGACGGCTTTTCGGACTCGATATGGACATTATGAGTTTCTAGTGATGTCCTTTGGCTTGACTAATGCCCCAACGTCGTTTATGGATTTGATGAACCAAGTGTTCAGGCCTTATATTGATTCGTTTGTCATTGACTTCATTGATGACATTTTGATCTACTCACGTAGCATGGAGGAGCACGAACATCATTTGAGAGTGGTTCTTCAGACCTTGTGAGAACAGAAGCTATATGCTAAGTTCTCCAAGTGTGAGTTCTCGTTGGATTCTATGGCATTCTTAGGGCATGTTGTATTAGGCGAGGGTATTAAGGTTGACCCCAAGAAGATCGAGGCAGTTCAGAGTTGGCCTCGTCCTACCACATCGACTGAGATCAGGAGCTTCCTGGGGTTAGCAGATTATTACCATCAGTTTGTGAAGGGCTTTTTATCTATTGCAGCACTTTTGACTAGATTGACCTAGAATGGTGCTCCGCTCCATTGGTCCGATGATTGCGAGGCGAGCTTTTAGAAGCTCAAGACCGTATTGACTTCAGCACTAGGTGTTAGTGTTGCCTTCCGGTTCTGGGATGTATACAGTGTATTGAGACGCTTCACACGTTGGTTTGGGTTGTGTATTGATGCAGGAGGGGCGAGTTATTGCATATGCTTCACGTCAGCTGAAGCCCCATGAGAAGAATTACCCTATACACGATTTGGAGTTGACTGCGATTGTTCATGCACTTAAGATCTGGAGGCATTATCTTTATGGGTTGTCATGTGAAGTTTACACCGATCATCGTAGCTTGCAGCATTTGTTCAAGTAGAGGGATCTTAATTTGAGGCAGCGCAGGTGGCTCGAGTTACTAAAAGATTATGATATTACCATCATTTATCATCCGGGAAAGGTAAATGTAGTTGCAGATGCCTTGAGCAGAAAGGCGGAGAGTATGGGTAGTTTGACATTCATTTCAGCGTAGGAGAGGCCACTAGCTTTGGACATTCAGCCCTTGGCTAATAGACTTGTGAGGTTGGATATTTCATAGCCCAGCCGAGGTCTTGCATGCGTCGTCGCTCAGTCTTCACTATTCGAGCAGATCAAGGCTCGCCAGTTTGATGATCCGCACTTGTTGGTTCTCAGAGAGATGATACTACAGGGTGGTGCCAAAGAGGTTACTCTCGGTGAAGATGGTGTTCTGTGACTCTAGGGTCGCCTATGTGTTCTAATGTTGATGGCTTCAAGGAGAAGATCTAAGAGGAGGCACACAGTTCTCGGTATTCTATTCATCCAGGTGCTACAAAGATATATCGCGACCTGTGGCAGCATTATTAGTGGCGACGGATAAAGAAGGACATATTCGAGTATTTAGCAAGGTGCCTTAACTGCCAGCAAGTTAAGTATGAGCATCAGAGACTAGGTGGTCTATTTCAGTAGATGACTATACCCGAGTAGAAATGGGAACACATTACTATGGACTTCGTAGTTGGGTTGTTGCGGACCTTGCGAAAGTTTTATGCCGTTTGGGTCATTGTCGACAGGTTGACCAAGTCGGCACACTTTATTCCGATTGTGACCATGTATTCTTCGGAGAGGTTGGCCTAGATTTTTATTCAGGAGATTGTTCGATTGCATGGTGTACCTGTTTCCATCATATCAGATAGAGGCCCTTAGTTTACTTCGCATTTTCGGAGAGCAGTAGAGAGTGAGTTGGGGACCCAGTTAGAGCTCAGCACAACCTTTCATCCGCAGATCGACGGGCAGCCGGAGCAGACAATTTAGATTTTGGAGAATATTCTCAGAGTATATGTGATTGACTTCGGAGGGCAGTGGGATCGATTCTTGCCTTTGGCCGAATTTTCTTACAACAACAGCTATCAGTCCAACATCGATATGGCTCCATTTGAGTCTTTATATGGTCGGCGATGTCGTCCTCCCATTAGATGGTTTGAGCCCGGCGAGGCTAAGTTATATGGTACTGATTTGGTGAAGGATGCCTTGGAAAATGTAAGGTTGATTCAGGAGCGACTTCTCACAGCACAGTCCAGACAAAATATTTACGTGGATCAGAAGGCGCGTGATTTATCATTTATGGTGGCGAGAAGGTTCTCTTGAAAGTCTCGCCGATAAAGGGGATCATGAAGTTCGGAAAGAAGGGCAAGTTGAGCCCAAGGTTTATAGGTCAATTTGAGGTGTTGAGATGAGTTGGGGAGGTTGCTTATGAGCTTGCTTTACCTCCCAGTCTATCTGGAGTTCATCCAGTTTTCCACGTGTCTATGCTTCGGAGGTACCATGCCAACATGTCGCATGTGTTAGACTATAACATGGTTCAGTTAGACAAGAGTCTGGGTTATGAGGAGGAGCCAGTTGCCATTGTTGAAAGGTAGGTTTTCCAGTTGAGGTCCAAGAATATTTTTGCAGTAAAAGTTCAGTGGAGGGGTCAACCAGTCTAGGAGGTGACTTGGGAGACCGAGGAGGACATGCGGAGTAGATATCCACACTTATTCGGCACTCCAGGTATGATTCTTGACCCATTCGAGGACGAACGTTTGTTTAAGAGGTGGATAATGTAACGACTCGACCGATCGTTTTGCTTTCTAGATCCCCGTTCCCCTAAATAAGACTCCCCGTATATGCTTTTACTGTTTTATGACTAGCACGGATGGTTAGTTCGGGATTTGGAAGGGTTCGAGTTGAAATCGGAACACTTGGTTCCTTAAGGATGGCTAAAAAAGGCTAAGTTTGACTTGAGTCAACGTTTTGAGTAAACGACCTCGGAACCAAGATTTGACAGTTCCAATAGGTTCGTATGATGATTTTGAACTTGGGCGTATGTTCGGATCGAGTTTTGGATGACCCGGGAGCATTTCGGCGCTTAATATTGGAAGTTGGCACATTGAAGGTTTTAAAGTTCTTTAAATTAGGTTTGAAATAGAATTTGGTGTTATCAAGGCCCAATGGGGATTCCGAGCCTGAGAACAGTTCCGTATGGTGATTTAAGACTTGCACGCAAAATTTGGTGCCATTCCGAGAAGTTTAAGTATGATTCGGCGCGTTCGGAGTAAGTTGGAAGAAGTTGAAATTCATAAGTTGATTCTATTGGTTTTGGGTTGCGATTCTTAGTTTTAATATTGTTTTCCGCATTCTGAGGGTGCGAGCGAGTCCGTTTTATGTTTGCAAACTTGTTGGTATGTTCGGACGGGGCCTCGAGGGCCCGGATGCCATTCAGTCGATGCGCGGAAGTCATTTGGCCTTGAGTGATCAGCTGAAGCATCCAGCTTCTGGTGCAATCGCACCTGCGGAGGGCCAGCCACAGGTGTGAGCTTGCAAAAGCGAGCTAGCAGCCGCAGAAGTGGCCCAGCATGGGCAGCCTAGAAACCGCAGATGCGGACAAGGCGACCGCAGATGCGCGACCGCATAAGCGGTCAAGGGACCGCAGAAGCAGGGGCTTGCGCAGGTGCGGCTCATCTGCCGCAGGAGCGGCATCGCAGAAGCGAGCCCTCATTCCTGAAAATGTGGACTTAGGCTAGACAAGAGAGGACCGCATCTGCAATGAACCTTCCGCAGATGCGGCCCAGGGACTGCAGATGCGAAAGTCCTGGAGGCAGAATGGTCTATTTAATGCGGGACTTAGGCTATTTTGACTCATTTTCTTTCATCTCTTGGGTGATTTTGGAGCTCTTGGAGAGGGGTTTTTACCTAGCACTTTGAGGTAAGTAATTTCTATATAATGTGAGTTAAATACATAGATTATAGGTAGATTTTAACATGTAAACATTGTGAAAATCATGGGTTTAGATGAAAAACCTAGGTTTTGATAAAAATGAGATTTAACTACGAAAATGGTTACGGAAATGAGTGAAAATTATATATTTGAGTTTGTGAGGTTATGGGTAACAACTTTCTTCAAATATTTCCGGAATCCGAGCACGTGGGCCCGGGGATGAATTTTAGGAATCCTTCAATTGGGGTTGGGTAATCACTCTAATAGTTAAATTATGAACTTTTGAGCATGTATTGATTAAATTATATAATATTTGATTAGTTTTGGATTCTTCGGCACATCGTTGAGGCTTTAGAACAAAATTTTAGGCCAGAAAGTGAGCTTTGAGACGAGGTAAGTCTCTTGCCTAACCTTGTAAGAGGAAATTTTCCCCATAGGTGCTTTAAATTGCTATTTGCTTCTAATTATAGGGGCTACGTATGCACGAGGTGACGAGAGTCCGTACGTAGCTACTAATTATACTTATGTCCGAGTAGTTTAGGACCCGAATCATGAAATATTTGTAATGTTTGCACCATACTTGTTCATTATAGTGCCTAAATTATATTAGAATTTGTTAGAGGAATTGTAAAAGATCAAATTTCACTCACTTGAGTTTTGACGGGTTACTTGACCGTTAGTGAAAATTGTATTTCATTGTGCATTAGCCTTGTATTAGCTCTTAAATCGGTTGTTTAAAAAGTATCATCTCTTCTTGTGGAGCGGCCGAACGCCTCGGCAGTAGATAGATGCATCTATGGTTCGTGCCGCTCGACCCTCGGCAGTGAACACATTATTCTGGATCGGGCCGTACGACCTCGGCATAATCGTGCGTGATAACACTCGAAGTGTAATCATATAATTGATATCCTTCCTTGGCTCGAGAGGCAAAATTATATACAATAGAAATTTATTTGGAACTTACCGTGTGAAAGGATTATTTACTTTCTACTTGTTATAGAGTTATTATTATTATTTACATAACCCATGCTCATTTAGAATTATGTATTTCTTTACTATTAGCCCATAGTAAGTATCGATGACGACCCCTCGTCACTACTTCTTCGAGGTTAGACTTGATACTTACTAGGTACATGTTGTTTATGTACTCATGCTACACTTCTGCACTAACCTTGCAGGATCTGAGGCAGGTACATCTGGAGGTCCTATCGGCGCACATCCCAAATATCCCGAGGCCTAGTGGTGAGCTGCTTCCTGAGCCGTTCTGCAGCCCCTAGAATCTCTCTTTTGTATTTATATCACGTCTACTTTATTTTAGACAATAGTTAGAGTTTTGTATATTCTACTAGTTGCTCATACACTTGTGACATCATGTCTTGGCACACACTAGTAGACTTTATGGTTTTGGAGCACTTATATTACTATGGTTGCCACTCGGTTGTCTTCATTTCATTTATTGAATTTTTCACTCTTTAATTTCCTATTAAATAGAACTTAATTACTTGAAAGCTTATTAAAAGAGTAATAACGTGGTTTAATTTATCGTTGACTTGCCTAGTGGTAACGTTGGTCGCCATGACGGCCCATGGTAGAATTTGGGTCGTGACACCTACTAGAGCCACTTGTCCTCCCCTGACATTTTCAATCAAATTTATAGAGTCTCACTTAAGATAAGGCAACAATGACAAGAACATTAATGGTAGTGAGTGTGTCATTCAGTTACCAAATGTGAATGAATTTGGCTAAACAGTACGTTCATGGTGGGGCAGTAGTCTGTATATAATTGTTGATCGTCAATGAGGGGCAGCTCAACAGAATTGGTGGCCTAAAACCAAAATATATTAAAAAGACCCTGAAACCTTTTTTATAAAATCCATATAATATTGAGATATAAAACAAACATACATGACTTTGATCTAGTGGTGAGAGCGCAACTCATGATATATGAGTTAGGCGCACGTCATATGGTATTGAATTTTTCCCTTAAGTGAAAATGGTAAAGGATGAGCTCATTATCCATCGTGTTTTGAACCTTACGACATTTGTCTCAGAGATTTTTTATTTAAAAAAAATGAGACACAAAAGAACTTGCTTTCTGGTGTGTGGATCAATCAAATGTGACAAAAAGGAATAGTTAATTTAGAGAATTTGAGTTCAAATTAGAAAGTAAAATCGTGAGAATCATGAAAAAAGACTATACGTAAAGGAAGAAAAATAAAATTGATGAGAAGGTAAATATATTATTTAATTTAGTGAGAAAAAATTATCCAGTTAACTTACTCAATCTTACGTTTACCAAATGTTAAAAATTATTAAAATTTGAAATCTTTTATTAATAATTATATAAATATAAATTATGGAGTATATATTATATAATAATATAGTAGTGCTTCTTATCTTTGACGCCCTAAATATTTGGGGGCCTAAGGCAAGGGCTTCACTTGCCTTACCCTAGAGCCGCCCTTGTTACGAAATATTAAAAGGATCGAATGGCTCAACTTTACCATTCAGACAAAATACTGTAGACCAATTATTAGAAAAGGTAACGTGGAGATTAGCCTAAGAGTTGTCTAGGGGCAAACATCAAACTACCAAGAGCTTAATAGGTTTGGTCAAACTGGAAAAATCAGTTTATTTTGAGAAGTGTTTTTTTTTCAAAATTACTTTTTTCAAAAGTACTTTTGGTGAAAAGCAATTTGTGTTTTGGCTAATTAATTTGAAAAGTATTTCTAAGCAGTAATTAGTGTTTGGCTGAGTTTCTAAAAAGTACTTCTAAGTAAGCCTGTCAAACGGGCCGGGTTGACCCGTTTCCGGATCGGCCCTGACCGGTTGAAATCCGGACCGGCTCGGACTGGTAGTAAGGGGGCCGAGTGGGATGGGTTAGGGGAGTTGCTCCGTTTATAAAATAAAATCCGACTAACCGGACCAGTCAAACCCGGTCAACAAAAATTACTGTTGAACCGGTTAACCGGATCCGATTTTTGCTTTTCATCCTATTTTCATCCTATTTTTTAAAGTGAAATGATCGTTGGCAATGGTCAGCTTCAATTTGGCCGTTGCCCAACGGGTGGATTGCAAAAATAACCCTTTTTTGGGCAATTTTTTTAAAAATAACACTTTTAGTAATTACTAATTTAGTATTTAGAAAAATTATAAATACACCCCCGTCTTCTTAATTTATTCACTCATCTCTCATTTCTCAAACTCATATTCTCAATTATCATTCTCTCATTCTTTACCTAAAGTGCAATCAACTATTTGGCTCTCATTCTTTTTGAAATTTAATTTATCGTATTATTTATTATTTGAAGTTTGAACAATTGAACTTCAAACTTTGAACAATTGACGTTTCTTCATGGTAATATTGGAGTTGCAAAATCATCAAGTGTTCAATTTATTGCCGAATTCGATGCACTCCCTCCAACTCATTCTCTTATTTACTATTTTATTTGCATATTTAATTTTTGCTAGTAGTTAAATTTTTACAATATGTTTAATGCTGCAAAAAGAGTTTGTAATAAGGTTGCTAATCGGGGTAATCGAGAAATAGAAAAAGAGGTATTACTTCAACATCTGGTAGTAATTTAAATGACTCTATACATATTTCTGAAATATTATCTGATAATAATATAGATTATGAACAATTACAGAAAGATTTCGGTATAGAAGATAATGAATTAGAAATTGAAGATGAGACACCACTTACACCTAGTAGTGTTGGAGTTGGTAGCATGGGTGGTGGTCGTGGTGCTAGTAGTAGACCACATATGGCCTCGACTACTAATCAGAGAAAAAGACACCACTTAAGACTGCATTTGCAACCACCACTTGACGAAAATTTTCATGTTAGGTGTGCATGCCATGTTTATAATTTAATTGTTAAAAGTGGCCTTGATTTATTTTCAACTGAGATTACTCATGTTAGAAGAGCAATTGGTGTTATTCAAGAAAATAATAGACAATCTAGAATTAGAGAATTTAAGAATAAGTGTATTGAGCATAACCTTAACCCTAGATTCATGCCAGACGAAATTGTTACTAGATGGAATTATACATACTTATTTTTAAAATTTTGCTACAAATATAGATTGCCAATAACTGAAGTTGCTAATGCGCATTGTACTGATCCAAACCGTATGTTAACAACTACTACTTGGGAAGCCATTAATGATGTTAAATTTTTACATAAATTTTATACAACTACTGTTGAGTTTTCTGGAGCATATTACCCTACTGTTACTATGGCTTTAGTACATATAGCTGAAATTTCTTTTCTACTCTCTGAATTTAAGAAGAAAGAAAAATATAAGGATGCTGTTGAAAAAATGCAAGCAAAATTCAAAAAATATTTCTTTCCAATTCCTCCGATTTACTTAATTGGTGCTGTTTTAAATCCTTCTATTAAGATGTCTGATTGTCACCAATTAATTAATGCTTTATATACTTATATGGAGATTGGACCAACTGAAACCCCAAATATATATTGTTGTATGAACAAGCTAAATGATTATTTACAACAATTATATAATTATTATGCAAATATAGTTGATGATGCTGCTCTTAATGTAGGCAATGTTAATCCCACTATGCATTGTACCACTTCTACTACTATGGATGATGATGAAGACCTTGATGGTTTTAATATTTGGTCTACATTTCCTACCACTCAAACCAGTAGCAGGAACATTGATGAACTTCAATTCTACTTGCAAAAGCAAAAAGAGCCTCGCACAAAGGAATTTTCACAGTTGGGATGGTGGCATGAGAATGAAAAGCAATTTTCTGTTCTTTCCGCTATGGCTCGGGACGTGCTGAATGTGCCAATTTCAACTGTTGCATCAGAGAGTGCATTTAGTCAAGCAAGACAACAACTTGGAGACACCCGTCACTCATTGGGAAGCAATGCTTTGGACGTTTTAGTATGTTTCAGAGATTGGATTAGATCAAAACGAAGAAATCAAGGGCGTGAAGATGTTGATAGACCAGAAGACGAGGAACTTGGAGAATATTAACACATGGTAACCCATCTGAATTTAACACTCCAGAATTTAAAGCCTTTAACACTCCACAAGGCAATGCAAAACCTTTGAATTTACTTTTTTTTCGTTAATTTACTTGTTGTTAAATGTAAACATCAATTTGTAAGTTTGAAATAAAAAAAGCACTTGCAAATTATAAGTGTAATTTTTTTCCATCTTCATTGTATTCTATTATCTTAAATTCTTAATGAAATATTCAAAATTTCAAATATAAAGATTTTAAAGCCTTTGCATCTATAATGACCCGACCAGTCATTTTGGGCTCTAGCGCGTCGTTCGGCGTTTTGAGGCCATGAATAGCTTTACTTCAGGTATTATGACTTGTACATGTGGTCGGGATTGAATTTTGGGAAGTTCGGAGTTGAATTGGAAAGAAAATTCTCATTTCGAAAGCTTTAAGTTGGAAGAATTGACTAAGATTGGATTTTAGAGTAAACGGCCTCGGAATCAGGATTTGAAGGTTCCAACAAGTTCGTATGATGATTTCGGACTTGGGCGTATGTTCGTATCAGGATTTGGATGCCCCGGGAATGTTTCGGCACCTATTGTGGAAGTTAGCATTTTGGAAGAATTCCATAAATTTGGGTTGAAGTGCATTTCAATGTTATCGATATCCGTTTGGAATTCTGAGTCTGAGAATAGCTCCGTATGGTGATTCCGGTATTGGGAGCGCATCCAAAAGTGGATTTGGAGGTCCGTAGGTCATTTTGGAGTCGTTTGGCAAAAGTTAGGAATTTGAAGATTTTTGAAAAGTTTGACCGGAAGTGGACTTTTTGATATCGGGGTCGGATTCCAATTCCAAAAGTTGGAGTGGGTCTGTAATATCAAATGTGACTTGTGTGTAGAATTTGAGGTCAAACAGACGTGATTTGATAGGTTTCAGCATCGATTGTAAAAGTTAAAGTTTCATGAATTCGATATTGTTTGGTGTGATTTGAAGGCTCGGCTAGGTTTGTAATGTGTTTTGTGATGTTTTGGTATAATTGGTTAAGGTCCCAAGGGTCTCGGGTGGATTCCGGATGGTTAGCGGATCGAGTTTGTACTTGAAAGAAAAGATGAGGCAGCTGATATCTGGTGTGATCGCACCTGCGCAATAAGGGCTGCATATGCGAGCCAGTGGTTGCAGGTGCGGTTTGGGTGAAGCTGGGAAATGATCGCAGGTGCGAAAGGTTGTCCGCACCGGCGAGGTCGCAAATGCGGAGGTGCGTCGCAGGTGCGAGAGTGAGAGAAGGGTCTGGGAGCGCATGTGCGAGGGTATGTCCGCACCTACGAAGGCGCAGATACGGAAGGAAAGGCGCATGTGCGGAAATGTCGCTGGGCAGAAGGGTTTTATAATCGGGACTTGGCCCATTTTTCTCCCATTTTCATTTGGTTTGGACGATTTTGGGGAGCTTCAAGGGGAGATTTTCATCAAGCAATTCTAGGTAAGTGGCTTCTTCCCATTTTGAGTTAAATACATGAATTATACATGGGTTGGAACATGGAAATTAGTATAAATTGTGGGATTTTGGTAGAAGACCTAGAATTTGGTATTTTTGGATTTTGATCACGGAATTGGGCATGGAATTGAGAATAAACTATATATTTGAGTTTGTGAGGTTATGGGTAAAGTTATTTTCGAAAATTTTTGGAATCCGGGCACGTGGGCCTGAGGGTGATTTTTATCGACTTTTCGATCGGGGTAAGAAATTGTTATAAATTGTATTATATTGAGTATTTGAGTATATATTAATGGGTTTGCATAATTATTGGCTAGTTTTAGAGTGTTGTGCATCGATTCAAGTTGTTTGAAGGGCTCGGAAGCCGGTTATGGAATTTCGGAGCGAGGTAAGTCTCCTTTCTAACCTTGTAAGAGGGAATTTACTCCATAGGTGAAATAAATCAATGTGTGCTCCACTTTGTGGGGGCTATGTACGCACGGGATGACGAGAGTCCGTGCGTAGCTACTATTATGCTTAAGTTCAGGTAGTCTAGGACCCAAAAACATGCTTTACTTATAATATTTGTAATCTTGTTGTCAATTTAAAATGCTTAAATCATATCGAAATTTGTTAATAAATTTCTAAAAGGCTAGACATCGTTTTCTTGGTTTTTAAAAGAGAAATTTGCCTTTTCATTGGCTAATTGCCCCTTGATGAATTCTTGATTGATTATTTGAATGTGTTATCTTTTATGGAACGGTCCTAACGCCTCGGTAGATTAAATAGATTCATCTATGGTTCGCGCCATTCGACTTTCTGGCAGTGCACAGTTTAAATAATTGTTGGATCGGGCCGTACGACCTCGGCATGACTTGCGTATGCTTGTATTGCTTGCCTTGAAATTTATAAATAACGATATTGCCTCCATGGTCTGAGATAAACTGATAATTTGATATGGCCTCATTGGACGGAGATATAATCGTTAAATAATGGGAGATAAAATTTGGAGATTCCTTAATTATGAAAGAACTGTTTACTTAATTCAGAATAATGGGCTTGCAACTGTATTAATTAATTCATGTCTAATTTAATGATATTATTCCATTTATTTATAGCCCATAGTAAGTGTCGAAGTCGACCCCTCGTCACTATCTCTTCGGGGTTAGGCGGGATACTTACTAGGTACGCGTTGATTTATGTACTCATGCTACACTTGCTGCACATTTTTGTGCAGGTACACATATGTTTAGCGGCCTTGTGGGCGCAGAGGCGTGATTATGGAAGGAACTTAGGTAAGCTGCATTCTATACGACGAGTTTCCCTTAAAGTCCTTACATTTTTCTTGTCCAATTTGTATTCCGGACAGTTGTTGTATTTTATTTTATATTCCTAGTTAATGCTCATGCACTTGTAAAACCGGGTTTTGGGAGGATTATGGGTTGTGCTGCGTTGGAAATTTTAAAGATATTATTATTTATCTTGTAAACTTCATCTTTTATGATTTAAATTGAAGGAAAAATATGTTTACAAAAGTAACAAAATGAGAATCCAATTAAGTACTTGTTGTTGGCTTGCCTGACAGTGGTGTCCGGCGCCATCACGACCTTTATGGATTTTGGGTCGTGACAATATGGTACTAGAGCACTAGGTTCACTTAGGTCTCACAAGTCATGAGCGATTCTATTAGAGTCTTGCGGATCGATACGGAGACGTCTGTACTTATTTTCGAGAGGCTACATGGGAGTTAAGAGCACTTCCCTTCTTGATTCCTCATCGTGCGATTCGATTCCTTTGAGGCTTATGCCTTTATTTCCTTCCTATTCAATCTTACGCGACGCGAAGCGCTTATTATAAATTGGAATCAAGAAATTTTAATGGCACTAATGATGTAGAGCAGGATGTTTCCCCCTTGCGTATTCGATTGGGGCTAACGTCGTCACCTTGTGGAAGGATGTTCTGTCATCTCAGCTCAGTAGCTATATTTTCGATGGTTTTGGGGCTATGCACTAATTGGTATGACGATTCGTGCGTTGCTATCGCACCGTGTTTGTGTAATGGAATGATTCTTGTCTATGAGTCGAAGTAGTGAATGACTTGGAAGGAGGTTTACTCAGTGCATGATTCAGAGATTCAATATTTTATTTCCGGCGAAGGAAAGGCAATCGGACCAGGAATGTTTAGATTTGGGTTGATGGAATAACGAGATTCGGTATTTTTGAGCGTGGTAGAATTTTCATCAATAATGTGGTGTTGTCGCCCTTGATTGAATGTGTTAAGTTCGCCGGTGTTACGATCTTCATCAATTTGCCTTCGGGGCAGGGTAGGGTGAAACAGTGCGGGGGAAGCGGCTGTCAGAGATCGCATTGTGCGGTGGTTCAGGACTTAATCGGTGGTACAAGTGTTGAGGGCTCAAGGAAGACGATCTTCGGAAAGGTTTGAAGTTGGTAGCGGTCTATCGGTTCAAGTGCTACAGAGGTATATTTTGATTTAAGGCAACAACTGGGTAGCGAAGGATGAGGTAGGACATGTGGGAGGTGTCTTGTGGTGGTTAACTTCCTAGAAGGCCAAGTGTGAGAAACAAAAGTCGAGTAGTTGCTTAAAGAAGGAAGTTTGACCCAAGTGGGAGAGTGGCAGAGTAGCATATGGGTTCTGTGATAGGATAGCTACATGCCTTGAGGAAAGTTTAGAGTGATTTGGGAATTATGGTGGACGATGATTGGGTCAACGGGCTTAATTTGAAATATTGGCTATTATATGGCGGGAGATCGGATACAACAGAAAGGAGTTGCTTGATATGAAAAAGGATACAACATGACTTTGGATTGGAATGTATTGTCGCACCTTTAGTTGACGTCCATGAGGAGTGAACGGACTGGTACAGCTGGTGAATAAGCTCGGACTCAGGATGGTCTACTGATTTCGTAGTAATTATACCCAGTGCAGCGACGTTGGAATATGTCGGCATGTAATTTCCACATGTGGGTTATCTCTTGTGAGCAGGTTAGCGGTCGCGTGTTGTTGACGAAGCTTCTGCGAAGAATTCTACTGGCTACCCATTAAGATATTGAATATGTAAATGTGGCTAGTGGTTTGGAGTGTTCATTAAAGGTTAATAGAAGGATTTTGAGGAATTTGGCGGGTTGATTGTGCTAGATCATGTCGATGAAGAAAGAATCTTGGTGGGTTCCAGGTTTATACAATAGTAGCTTCAAGCTAAGTGGGAGAGTCTCACCGCCTACAGTTGGATTGCATGGTCGTCTATTTGTAAGATTTCTGGTTATCAGCATATTGATGGGTTATTACGACTAAGGAAAGAGAACATCAGTGGTAATTTGAGCAAGCAATTTGAGGAATGTGTGCTATAGTTGGCCTTATCGATTCATGCTCAAGCTTTGGGGATACTCAGGATTTATGCTTCGTGTAGAGGCAAGTTACAAGGAAGATGATTCAGCCAAGTGCTTCTTTTAGAGGGTTCTCATGTGCTAGCAGAGCCTTAGAGTTGATTATATTCGGGACCAAGTCAGAGTGGGTGACTCTCAATAACGGTCCTAGTGGATTCAAAAGTTAAGGTGTGGTGCCTAAGGATTTCGAGTCCATAGTATGGTTGAATATCGAGCTTTTGCAGCAGATTATGATAAATAAGCTTGGAGTGTTCTGTGTTATCTTTGGTCTACAGGGTATCATGAGAGGAATAAGAGCATGTAACTTTGGATTTATAGAAGAATTATCAGAATGGGTGTATCAGTTGAAGACGTGACTATGCGCACAAAGAGGGTATGAAATGGTTCGTGGGTTTTGAGACAATGAGGTCTTGTGAAATGGGATCACTCAGGATGAGTGCGGATTGAGTTCGCTATGTTTTGATTAGAGCTATTATTATTCCTAAGGCAAGTCCAGGGTAAATTAGAAGGAGTCGGATCGATTAGCAATGGTTGAATCGGCATAATGATGGCAATGATCAGCTCCTTCAGTGTGTTGGGCTACTCATGTGATTTGTGACGGTGCGTGCGAGGTTTGACGGTCGCCGTAATTGATCTTATCTGGAGGCTTTCGAGAATTATGGCCTGTTATGTGCAAATGGATCCCAGAAGGGTTATGGTGGTTTAGACGCTACTTGAGGTTGGTATTTTCTGCGGATATGAGGATTCAGTCGCGTGTTGCGATGGTTCTCTTGGAATGAGTTAAGTAAAAGGTTTCTATGTGATGAAGTGTTTACCCTATTAGTAGTTCGGAAGTTAAGATGAAATTCTTGTACTCTTGTGCATTGGCATGATTAAGTGCAGTGATCGGCATGGGATTCGGAAGTTGAGGATCAAGGTTGCAGTTTGGTGTCGACAAGAATGTCAAGAGCTCGGATGAGCGGGAAAGGATTCAGATGGTTAGAGTAAGCTGGTATTGTCTTTCGCGTCACCTGAGATCGGTGTCCTGAGTAAGAGGCGTTGAGTAGTGATTTCATATTTTTGATTTGCTTTACAACATTTGTGCGGCCGGTGGTATGGATGTGCACACTTGTTATCTGGTGTGGAAGGTCGTGGGAGCACGTCCCACAGGAAGATTATATAAGTGTGACATATAGTCACTTGATTGATCAAAGATTAGAACCAAGTATGGAGATTGCAGTACTATTGTTCATGTGAGAATTTATGCCTGGAGGGTGCTCGGTTCATTTGGTTGTGGACCATGGAGGTTTGTTCTGGATATGATGATTGTTTTTGTGTGTTATGGGAAAAAGGGTTATTATGAACCCTTGAAAGTTTATTAGACTAGTACAGTGCAATCCGAATCGGCTTGAGGTCCGTGGGTGGATATAGATATGAATGCGGGCTCTATGTTGGGCTGGAGGTGTTAATTTCAGCATAGCGCTCCTTGTGGAGGAGTATTTGGATGTTGGATGTTAATTTGTCGCCGACTATTTTATGTAATACTATATTGTGCCGTGTGAGTTGTGAAACGGCTTGTTAATTTCATATCTGTTGAGGTTCTACGTGGGTATGATGTTATGTGAGCAGGATGGCTCTCGAGATTCAGATCATATATCGCACCTTAGTTGTGCTTGACTTTTGTAGCGTATGGCACTATCTGTCTCCCCAGGGATGGTATTATGCACTTAGCGTGCTCGGGGCCGATATTTGGGTATTTGGTAATAATGACCATTCTAGCTCGGTAAGTATCTCCTTATATAGATTTTATGTTCGGATCGGGTTGTGCGCCGCAACAGTGTGATGTGAGTACAGTCCCCTATATCTATCTTTGTGTGTTTTATGTTCCATTTTCTAAGGAAGGTTCTTAACACCTTTTCGGTTGTCTAGTTAGTTACGTGGGTTGAGTAGCTCTTTCAGAGTTCGATTTTCTTATGTATCACATTCAAGTTTGTAGCTTATTGGCACATTGTGGCATCACATGAGACTTTTGGCAGCGTCTGAGATGGCTTATTGCCTGAACAACTTATACTGGGAGAGACAGGATTATTGGACCTGGGGTTAGTGTGATCAGATCGGTATGAGGCATAGTTAAAGAGTAAGTATCGGTATTCAGTCCAGAATAAGGTAATGGTTCTTGTCAAGGGGAGAAACTCAATGAATGGTTGACTCGGTAGTTGGTTGTAAATTTCTACGCATCTTTTCCACTGCGGAAGCATTTCAAAAGTTGGAACCAAACTTATATATGCCATGAGGTGCATGGTGAGCATCAGGTTCGTGGAATTTCAGCTATTGTTATCAGAGGATGTTATTATGGTCATGTGAATGTTGCGGTGTATGGTGTGAATTCGGCAAAGGTATGCAGTCGTGCTCTGGTACATCGTTTGGTGATTGATACGGTGTTCATATGTTGGAAGCAGGCCTGGTAGAGAATTTCGGATGTTGGAACTGGACTCTAAGGCTTATCTACCTAAATAAAAGAGAATATCTTCAGATTTGATCGAGCTAATATGCTCAACTGAGTTATGGTAGCACGGGTAGGTGCACGAGGTGTTAAGCAGTGATTTCAGACAACTCCGGCACGGTTCTTAGCACGTTCGAGGACGCACGTATGTTTAAGTGGGAGAGAATGTAACGACCCGACCGGTCATTTTGAGCTCTAGCACGTCGTTCGACGGTTTGAGGCCATGAGCAGCTTCACTTCAGGTATTATGACTTGTACGCGTGGTCGGGATTGAATTTCGGGAAGTTCGGAGTTGAATTGGAAAGAAAATTCTCATTTCGAAAGCTTTAAGTTGAAATATTGACTAAGATTGGATTTTAGAGTAAACGGCCTCGGAATCGGGATTTCAAGGTTCCAGCAGGTTCGTATGATGATTTCGGACTTGGGCGTATGTTCGGATCTCGCTTTGGATGCCCCGGGAATGTTTCGGCACCTATTGTGAAAGTTAGCATTTTGGAAGAATTCCATAAATTCGGATTGAAGTGCATTTCAATGTTATCGATGTGCGTTTGGAATTTCGAGTCTGAGAATAGCTCCGTATGGTGATTCCGATATTGGGAGCGCGTCCGGAAGTGGATTTGGAGGTCCGTAGGTCATTTTGGAGTCGTTTGGCGAAAGTTAGGAATTTGAAGGTTTTTGAGAAGTTTGACCGGAAGTGGACTTTTGATATCGGGGTCGGATTTAGATTCTGGAAGTTGGAGTGGGTCCGTAATGTCAAATGTGACTTGTGTGCAAAATTTGAGGTCAAACGGACATGATTTGATAGGTTTCAGCATCGATTGTAGAAGTTGAAGTTACAAAGTTCATTAAGCTTGGAATGGGGTGCGATTCATGAATTCGACGTTGGTTGGTGTGATTTGAAGGCTCGACTAGGTTCGTAATGTGTTTGGGAAGTGTTGGTATAATTGGTTGAGGTCCCGAGGGCCTCGGGTGGATTCCGGATGGTTAACAGATCGATTTTGGACTTGGAAGAAAAGATGAGGCAGCTGATATCTGGTGTGATCACACCTGCGCAATAAGGGCCGCAGATGCGAGCCAGTGGTCGCAGGTGCGGTTTGGGAAAAGCTGGGCAGTGATCGCAGGTGCGAAAGATTGTCCACACCTGCGAGGTCGCAGATGCGGAGGTGCCTCGCAGGTGCGAGAGTGAGAGAAGGGTCTGGGAGCGCAGGTGCGAGGGTATGTCTGCACCTGCGAAGGCGCAGATGCGGAAGGAAAGGCGCAGGTGCAGATAGTGCTAGGCAGAGGGAATGCGCAGGTGCGAGGTTTTGGTCGCACCTGTGAAGCCGTAGGTGCGGCTACTGTTCCACCGGTGCGGAAATGTCGCTAGGCAGAAGGGTTTTATAATCGAGACTTGGCCCATTTTTCTCCCATTTTCATTTGGTTTGGACGATTTTGGGGAGCTTCAAGGGGAGATTTTCATCAAGCAATTCTAGGTAAGTGGCTTCTTCCCATTTTGAGTTAAATACATGAATTATATATGGGTTGGAACATGAAAATTAGTATAAATTGTGGGGTTTTGGTAGAAGACTTAGAATTTGGTATTTTTGGATTTTGACCACGAAATTGGGCATGAAATTGAGAATAAACTATATATTTGAGTTCGTGAGGTTATGGGTAAAGTTATCTTCGAAAAGTTTTGGAATCCGAGTACATGGGGCCGAGGGTGATTTTTATCGATTTTTTGATCAGGGTTAGAAATTGTTATAAATTGGATTATATTGAGTATTTGAGTATATATTAATGGGTTTGCATAATTATTGGCTAGTTTTGGAGCGCTGTGCATCGATTCAAGTTGTTTGAAGGGCTCGGAAGCCGGTTATGGAACTTCGGAGCGAGGTAAGTCTCCTTTCTAACCTTATAAGAGGGAATTTACCCCATAGGTGAAATAAATCAATGTGTGCTCCTATTTGTGGGGGCTACGTACGCACGAGGTGACGGAAGTCCGTGCTTAGCTACTATTATGCTTAAGTTCAGATAGTCTAGGACCCAAAAGCATGCTTTACTTGTAATATTTGTAATCTTGTTGTCAATTTAAAATGCTTAAATCATATCGAACTTTGTTAATAAATTTCTAAAAGGCTAGACATCGTCTATACGGCGATCCGCAGCCAATAGAGTCTCTCTCAGTTAATGCTCATGCACTTGTGACACCGGATTTTGGGAGGATTATGAGTTGTGCTATATTGAAAATTTTAAAGATATTATTATTTATCTTGTAAACTTCATCTTTTATGATTTAAATTGAAGGAAAAATATGTTTTCAAAAGTAACAAAATGAGAACCCAATTAAGTACTTATTGTTAGTTTGCCTGACAGTAGTGTCCGGTGCCATCACGACCTTTATGGATTTTGGGTCGTGACAGCATCCTTATATTCAAACACTCTTTTTATAAGAAGATTGTTTTTTTGTTTTATATTTTTACTTTATATTAATATAAATTACGATAGTTATACAAAATACAAAAAAAAAAAGAATAACACTAACCCGGCCCGGCCCGACCCCTTGGACCCGTAACCCTTCCGGTTCATTTTTTACCTGGATGGACCTGTTAAGCCCGGCTTGAAAAAATCGGTAACCGGCCCAGATTGGAAACCGGCCGGTCACCTTTTTTCTCAACCCGGCCCACCCGTTAAATACCTATACTTCTAAGTGTATTTTTCTCAAAAGTGCTTCTAAGTTAATTTTTCTTAAAAGTGTTTATCAAAAAAAGTGCTTTTGGGAAGAAGATATTTTTTCTGCTTCTCCAAAACTGTTTTTGTTTCTCCTTAAAAATACTTTTTTTTTCGTCTAAAAACTTGGCCAAACACTTAACTTTGAAAAAAAATTACTTTTTTTTGTTTTTCAAATTGGAGAAGCTTGACCAAACAGGCTATAAGTCTCACGGATCACCAATTACCATTTTGCTTATGCATGCTTTACACTTATTAAACTTTTCACATCCCTCTTTTGAATTATTTTTCTCCTGCATCTAAAACATTTTATTATTTTCATTTAAGCATTTGACTATAATTCAAATATGTTGCATCTTAAAAATGCTATTGGCTATTTGTTCATAAATAAATTATAATTATTGTGTGGCTTGATGCTTAATAGTTTCTCATTGGACGTGCTATTTATTGAAGTAATTTTTATTTACATTATGAGCTGTTTAAAGTTATATATATTGGGGGAACGGGTTGTACGCCGCAACGGAAATGAACGTAAATATATCTATATTGGGGGATCGTATTGCACGCTGCAATAGACTTATTTAAAAGTCAATATTGGAGGATCGGATTGCACGCCGCAATAGACTTATTTAAAAGTCAATGTTGGGGGATCGGATTGCATGTCGCAATAGACTTATTTAAAAGTCAATATTGGGGGATCGGATTGCACGCCGCAACAGACTTATTTAAAAGTCTATATATATATATATATACTTGATTGAAATAAATATATGACATACTTGATTAAAAGGAATATATTGGGAGAGCGGATTGCACGTTGCAACAGAATTGAATGTGAATAAATTGGGAGAGCGGGTTGCACGCTGCAACAGAATTGATTGAAATAATAATGGATTATGACTGGTGAGTTGGCTACAATTATTATAAATGAGTTACCTGATTTATTTCTATTATTTGTTGTTGTTATTAATATTGTGTACAGGTTAATGTAAGTGAACCGCCTTAGCCTCGTCACTACTTCGTCGAGGTTAGGCTCAGCACTTACTAGTACATGGGGTCGGTTGTACTGATACTACACTCTGCACTTCTTGTGCAGATTTCGGAGTTGGTCCTAGCGGCGTGCCATAGACTTGCTCGGATTTCAGCTACTCGGAGGAGACTTGAGGTATAACTGCATGGAGTCCGCAGTTCTAAAGTCCCCGTCTATTTTTCTTTAGCTGTGTGTTTATTTCCAAACATCTTTATTTTATTCAGACCTTTAATTGTATTTATTCTAGAAGCTCTTACACTTGTGACACCAATTCTGGGATGGTATTTAGACACAGTTATTTTTATGGATTATTCACTATATTTTAGACTTTACTTTCGCAATTGTTCTTTGTTATTAATAATTTTTAAAATTGTTTTAAAAAATGGATAATATTATTCTAACGTTGGCTTTCCTAGCAAGTGAAATGTTAGGTGCCATCACGGTCAGAAAGTGGGAATTTCGGGCCGTGACAGTTGGTATCAGAGCACTAGGTTACATAGTTCTCACGAGTCACGAGCAAGCTTAGTAGAGTCTGAAGGATCGGTACAGAGACGTTTGTACTTACCTCTTTGAGGCTATGAAGTTTAGGAACAATATCACTTCTTTCTTATTCTGTCATGCGAATTTATTCTATCATCGATGATTGAACCATTCTACTCTTATTCTCTCACAGATGGTGAGAACACGTAATACCACTACCGATGGATAGAGACCAGAACCCCCGGTGGCAACTACGACCAGGGGTAGAGGTCGAGGCCGAGGTCGTGCTAGAGGCAGAGGAAGAGGCTGAGGTAGAGCTCAGTCTAGAGCTCGAGAAGCTGCACCTGTTAAAGAACCTCAGGTGGACCTTCAGGAGGAGGTTCCAGTTTAGAATGTACCAGTTGGACCAGTTCAGGTCCCGAAAGGATTCATAGCCACTCCAGTACTTCAGGACGCTTAAGTCTATTAGGTAAGTCTTATAGGGGGCGTGGCCCATAATGGTACATTTCCAGTGGCACCAGCCGTCTCACAGGCTGGGGGAGGAGCACAAACTCCCGCTCCGGAGCAGATGGCTCCCCAGAATCAGGCTCCAGCAGCCCCGCCAGTTGGGGTAGTTCAACCAGTTGTTGCGGCACAGATCGGTGGTAGGCCCGCCATGTCTTTTGAGGCCTTATTGAGACTGGATAAGTTTACTAAGCTCTTTCTAGTTCACTTCAGTGGTACACCTTCTGAGGACCCACAGGATTATCTTGAATGCTGCCACAAGGTGCTGCGGAACATGGGTATAGTTGAGACCAATGAGGTTGATTTTGCTGTATTTCAGATGGCGAGTTCCGCCACGAGATGGTGGAGATATTATACATTGACCAGACCAATTGGATCGCCTGCACTTACATGGGAGAAGTTCTTTCATCTATTTCTGGAAAAGTTCCTCCCTATCACACTGAGAGAGGAATTTCACAAGTAATTTGAGCATCTACAGCAAGGCAGTATGACTGTTACTCAGTATGAGTCTCGTTTTGTGGATTTGGCCAGTCATGCTCTCTTTTTACTCCCTACGGAGGGAGAGAGAGTGAGGAGGTTTATTGAGGGACTCACTCACCCTATCAGACTTCAGATGGCCAAGGAGACCGGAAGTGAGATTTCTATTCAGGCGGCTGTTATTGTCACAAGGAGGATCGAGATGGTTCTTGCACAGGAGAGGGCAGAGGTCCGATAAGAGGCCTCGTTAGTCCGGTGGTTTCAGTGGTACCTCGTCTGGAGGCAGAGGTAATTTTGGTAGGGGTCATCCTCCCAGACCGTTTCATTTAGCACTTCATGTATCTCCTGGTGCTTCAGGGAGTCACGGTCCTATTATGCCTTACTCTGGGCAGCCAGTATTCAGTGCACATTCAGCTCCTATGAGTGCATCACCACTCCAGAGTTACTACAGCAGTTATCCGGCCCATTAGGGTCAGCTTCAGCTTCAGCAACCATAACATCAGGATGGGTGTTATGAGTGTGAAAACATTAGTCACATCAGGAGGTATTGCCCTAGATTGGCGAGTAATAGATCTCGGTAAGATTCTTGTGCCATCATACCGGCACCGGTTGCTTCATCGCCTGATCAGCCAGCTAGTGGTAGGGGTCATGCAGCTAGAGGGGGAGGTCAGGCCATTAGAGGTGGAGGTCAGGTCATTAGAGGTGGAGGTCAGACCGTTAGAGGTGGAGGCCAGCCAGTTAGAGGCCGTCCCAGAGACGCAGTTCAGAGTGGCGCTTTTTATGCTTTTCCAGCTAGGCCTGAGGCCGAGTCATCTAATGCTGTGATCACAGGTATTATTCCAGTTTGCCATAGAGATGCTTCAGTCCTATTTGATTTAGGATCTGGTTATTCCTATGTGTCCTCCTATTTTGCTTCATATTTGGTTGTGCCTTGTGATTCTCTGAGTGCTTCTTTGTGTGTATCTACACCGGTGAGAGACTCTGTTGTTGTAGATCGTGTGTGGTTACAATTGGTAATCGTGAGACTAGTATAGATCTTCTACTTCTTGATATGGTAGATTTTGATGTCATCTTGGGTATGGATTGGCTGTCCCCTTATCATGCTATATTGGATTGTCATGCCAAGACAGTGACCCTAGCTATGCCGGGGTTACCTCGGTTAGAGTGGAAAGGGACTCCTGGTCATTCTGCCAGCAGGGTTATTTATTATATGAAAGCTCGGCGTATGGTAGAGAAATGGTGTCTAGCCTATTTGGCTTATATTCGCGATCCCAGTGCGGATGTTCCTTCTATGGACTCAGTACCAGTTGTTCGTGAATTTCCAGAAGTATTTCCTGCAGATTTGCCGGGGATGCCACCCGACAGAGATATTGACTTCTATATTGATTTGGCTCCGGGCACTCAACCCATTTCTATTCCACCATACTGTATGGCCCCGCTAGAGTTGAAAGAATTGAAAGAGCAGTTACAAGACTTGTTTGATCAAGGATTCATTAGACCCAGTGTCTCGCCCTGGGGTGCACCAGTATTATTTGTAAAGAAGAAAGATGGCTCTATGCGGATGTGTATAGATTATCGGCAGTTGAACAAAGCCACTATCAAAACCAAATATCCACTGCTAAGAATTGATGACTTATTTGATCAGCTTCAGAGTGCCAAGGTATTTTCGAAGATCAATTTGAGGTCTGGTTACCATCAGTTGAAGATTAGGGCATCTAATGTCCCTAAAACAGCTTTTCGAACTCGGTATGGGCATTACGAATTCCTAGTGATATCATTTGGGATGACAAATGCCCCAGCAGCATTTATGGATTTGATGAATCGGGTATTCAAGCCTTATTTGGATTCTTTTGTGGTTGTATTCATTGATGATATCTTGATTTACTCCAGCAGTCGAGAGGAACATGAGCAGCATCTTTGAAGTGTGCTTCACACCTTGAAGAATAATCAGTTATATGCCAAGTTTTCAAAATGTGAGTTTTGGTTAGATCAGTTGCCTTTTTTAGGCATGTTGTATCGGGACAAGGCATAAAAGTGGATCCTAAGAAGATTGAGGTTGTTCAGAATTGGCCTAGACCTACTTCAGTTACAGAGATCCGGAGTTTTCTGCGTTTAGCAGGTTATTATCGTCGGTTCGTGGAAGGGTTTTCATCTATAGCAAACCCGTTGACCAGATTGACCCAGAAAGGTGTCCCATTCAGATGGTCAGATGAGTGTAAGTTGAGCTTTTAGAAGCTCAAGATCGCTTTGACTACGGCGCCATTGCTAGTATTACCCACAGGTTCAGGATCGTATACGGTATATTGTGATGCATCTCGCATTGGGCTTGGTGCAGTATTAATGCAAAATGGCAAGGTAATTGCATATGCATCACGGTAGTTGAAAGTTCACGAGAAGAATTATCATGTTCATGACTTAGAATTGGCATCCATTGTTCATGCGCTAAAGATTTGGAGGCATTACCTCTATGGTGTCTCGTTTGAGGTATTTACTGATCATCGTAGCCTTCAGTATCTGTTCGAACAAACGGATCTTAATTTGAGGCAGAGAAGATGGTTGGAATTGTTGAAAGACTATGATATCACCATTTTGTATCACCCCGGAATGGCCAATGTGGTGGCCAATGCTTTGAGCAGAAAGGCTGTGAGTATGGGCAGTCTTGCATATATTCCGATTGGTGAGAGGCCATTAGCAGCAGATGTTCAGACTTTGGCTAATCAGTTCGTGAGGTTAGATGTTTCATAACCCAGTCGGGTTCTAGCTTGCACAGTCACTTGGTCTTCTTTATATGAGCGCATCAGAGAGAGGCAGTATGATGATCCTCATTTACTTGTCCTTAAGGACGCGGTGCGACACGGTGATGCCAAACAAATTGATGTGGGGGAAGATGGGGTTCTGCGAATACAGGGTCGTATTTGTGTGCCTAATGTGGATGGGCTTAGTGAATTAATTCTTGAAGAAGCACATAGTTCCAGGTATTCTATTCATCCAGGTACCACCAAAATATATCAAGATTTGCGGCAACATTATTGGTGGAGGATAATGAAAAAAGATATAGTTGCATATGTAGCTCGGTGTCTGAATTGTCAGCAAGTTAAGTACGAGCATCAGAGACTTGGTGGTTTGCTTCAGAAGTTAGAAATTCCTGAGTGGAAGTGAGAGCGTATCACTATGGATTTTGTTGTTAGGCTCCCACAGACTCAGAGAAAATTTGATGCAGTTTGGGTCACTGTGGACACGTTGACCAAGTCAGCACATTTTATTCTAGTGGCAGCTACCTATTCTTCAGAGAGGTTAGCTGAAATTTACATTCGTGAGATTGTCCGCGTTCACGGTGTGCCCGTGTCTATTATTTCAGATCGAGGTACGTAATTTACCTCAGACTTCTGGAGGGCTGTACAACGTGAGTTAGGCACGCGGGTTGAGTTGAGTATAACATTTCATCCACAGACAGACGGACAGTTAGAGTGCACCATTCAGATATTGGAAGATATGTTTCGCGCTTGTGTTATAGACTTTGGAGTTTCTTAGGTTCAGTTCTTGCCACTTGCGGAGTTTGCTTATAATAATAGCTACCAGTCGAGCATTTAGATGGCTCCATATAAGGCATTATACGGAAGGCGATGCCAATCGCCAGTTGGTTGGTTTGAACCGGGAGAGGCTCGGTTGTTGGGTACTGATTTGGTACAGGATGCCTTGGATAAGGTCAAGATTATTCAGGATCGACTTCGCATAGCTCAGTCTAGGAAAAAAGAGTTATGCTGACCATAAAGTTCGTGATATTGCATTCATGGTTGGAGAAAGGATATTGCTCCAGGTTTGACCTATGAAGGTGTAATGAGGTTCGGAAAGAAGAGCAAGTTGAGCCCTAGGTATATCGGACCCTTTGAAATTCTTGAAAGGGTGGATGAAGTAGCCTATAGGCTTGCATTACCACCTAGTTTATCAGCGGTTCATCTGGTGTTCCATATGTCTATGCTCCGAAAATATCATGGTGATTCGTCCCATGTGTTAGATTTCAGCTCAGTCGAATTGGACAAAGATTTGCCTTACGAGGAGAAGCCGGTGGCTATTCTAGCCTGGCAGGTCCGACAGTTGAGGTCTAAGAGTTATCCTTTAGTTAGGGTGCAATAGAGAGGTCAGCCGGTAGAGGCATCTGCCTGGGAGTTCGAGTCGGACATGCGGAGTAAATACCCACACTTATTCACCAGCCCACGTACTTTTTCTAACTTCGTTCAAGGACGAACGTTTGTTTTAGAGGTGGAGAATGTGATGACCCAAAATATTATCTTTTAATTTAATAAGTAATTCTGTGTTCTAAGTCCTCGAAAAGCACCATTTATCATTTCTCGACTTGCGTGCGCAATCCGTAAAATTTTCCGAAAAGTTTTCATGTGAAAAATGGATTAAAATGTGAAATAGAGCTTTAAAACTCAACTGAGTTGATTTTGGTCAACATTTTTAGAAAATGGACCCTAGATAAGTGTTTTGACAGTTCCAGTAGCTCCGTATCGTGATTTGGGACTTGGGCGTATGCCTGAAATTTAATTTGGAGGTTCCTAGCTCAAGTTATGACCATTTAACGGAACTAGCAATTTAAAGGCTCAAGATTTCCAAGTTAACCACGGGGTTGACTTTTCGATATCGGAGCCGGAATCCGATTCTGGAAATTTGAACAGCACTGTTATGTCATTTATGACTTGTGTGCCAAATTTGAAGTCATTCCGGATTCATTTAATATGTTTTTGCACGAGATTTGCAAATTAAAAAGTTTAAAACTCAAAGTTTGAATCGGGGTGTGAATTGTAATTTCAGCATTGTTTGACGTGATACGAGACCCCGAGTAAGTCCGTATTATGTTATTGGACTTGTTGGTATATTCGTACGGGGGCCCGAGTACCCCGAGAGTGATACGGATTGAAATCGGATCAAGAATTGGACTTAAGCAAAATCTGAATTTTTCCTTCTGTTGTAATCGCACCTGCGGATTTTTTCCCGCATGTGCAAGCTCGCAGAAGCGAGCCTTCCATCGCAGATGTGCCCAGGCGTGTCCAGGCTTCGATCGCAGAAGCGTGTCCGCAGATGCACACCAAATCACGCAAATGCGGGACTGGGCTGGCCTGGGGTCTTCGCAGGTGCGGCCATTTTGCGGAGAAGCGGATGTTGCAGGTGCGACAGGAGTGTCCGCAGATGCGGAACTTCACCTGGCAGCCTGGCATCGCAAATGCGAGCTTTGTCTATGCGAGCCCACAAATGCGGAACTTTTATCCGCAGATGCGAAAATGACTGGGCAGAGCCCATAAATTCGGAAGTCGCCATTTTTACTCATTTTTGAGTTTCAAGTCTCGGATTTGGGCGATTTCACGGGGAATTTTCACGACTTTGAATTGGGTAAGTGTTCTTTAACCAAAAGTGATTATATTTCACAAATCCATGTCTATATTCATCCTTTATTTCGGATTTAGATGGAAGAAATTGGAATTTTTATAAAATCTTTCAAAATCGAAAAGTTAGGATTTGAAGGTCCATTTGATATCGGAATTGGATAATTTTTGTATGGTTGAACTCGTATTGAAACGGGTGTTCGGATTTCGCGAGTTTTTCTGGAATTTGAGACGTGGGTCCCACTGTCAAATATTTTAATGAATTTCGGGTTTTTATCCGGAAAATTAGTAAATCCAAATGGAATTAATTCCTATGATTAGTATTGAATATATCGAATTGTTTGTGAATAGATTTGAAGTTTTCGGAGACAAATTTAAAAGGAAAAGTTGTGGTTGAATAATTCATTGGAATTTGCAAAGCGAGGTAAGTGTCGTGGTTAACTTTGACTTGAGGGAATAGAACCCTTAAATTAATTGTTATGTGAATTGTATGTGAAAGACGTATAGGCGAGGTGACGAGTGTGATGACCCAAAATGTCATCTTTAAATTTAATAATTAATTATGTATTCTAAGACCTCGAAAAGTACTATTTATCATTTCTCGACTTACGTGCGCAATCCGTAAAATTTTATGGAAAGTTTTTATGTGAAAAATGGATTAAAATGTTTAAGTTCAAATAGTGACTGGATGTCTAATTATGTGAAAACGACCCCGGAATAGAATTTTGATGATTCCAACAGCTCCGTATGGTGATTTTAGACTTAGGAGCGTGTTCGGAATTTTATTTGGAAGTCCGTAGTTAAATTAGGCTTGAAATGGCTAAAAATAAAAATTGAAGTTTGGAAGTTTGACCGATGAGTTGACCTTTTGATACCGGAGTTGGAATCCAGTTCCGGAAATTTTCATAGTCCGTTATGTCATTTATGACTTGTGTGTAAACTTTGAGGTCAATCGGAGTTGATTTGATAGGTTCCGACATCGAATGTAGAAGTTGAAAACTCTTAGTTTCATTAAGCTTGAATTGGGGTATGATTCATGATTTTAGCGTTGTTTGATGTGATTTAGAGGTTTGACTTAGTTCGTATGATATTTTAGGACTTGTTGGTATATTTGGTTGAGGTCCCGAGGGCCTCGGTGAGTTTCGGATGGTTAACGGATCAAAAATTGGACTTAAAAACAGCTGCAGTGTTTCCTCTTCTGTTGGATATTCTGAGTTGATATCGAGCCCAGGTATCGAGCCCAGGGTTGACGAGGCTCAGGCTCGAGCTTGAGATGGATGCCAGGATCGAAGGTCCAGCTCGACGACATGATCGAAGGTAAGGCTCGAGGGCTAGGATCGAGACCCATGCTCGATGCCCTGATCGAAGGCACATGCTCGATTCCCTGATCGAAGGCACATGCTCGATGCCCTGATCGAAGGCCCAGCCTCGATGTCCTGATCGAAGGCAGGCCATGACCGAGGTCCAGGCTCGAGCCTGTGATCGAAGCCGCGATCGAGGCCCAGTTCGAGGACCAGTTCCGAAGGCTGCTGGGCAGTTTTATAAAAAGAGGGCATTCGTCCCATTTGCCATTTTTGACGAACTTGAGCTTGAGCAGAGACGACTTTTGGCAGATTTTCAAGGGAAAAATATTGGGGTAAGTGATTCTAACTCGGATTTGGTCTACATATACAAGTATATCATTGTTTTCACCATAAATTAGGGTTTTGAGATTTAAATTTGGGAAAGTTTTAGAAATCTCATAGAAACGAATTTTTGAGATTTCAGTATCGATTCGGAGTCGGATTTGAGTGAAACTGGTATCATTGGAATCGTAATTGAATGGGTTATCGGATTTCATAACTTTCGCCGGATTCCGAGATGTGGGCCCCGCGGGCGAAGTTTTAATTAATTTCGGGATCGTTTCTTTAAAATGTAGTATTTTCTTATAGAATTAATTTCTTTAATATTTAGTGATTGTATCGAATTATTTTGGCTAGATTCGAGCTATACGGAGTTGGATAATCATGGAAAAGGCCTTATAGTAGATTAAATTGGAGCAAGACGAGGTAAGTCTCTTGTCTAATCTTGTGAGAGAAAAATTACCTCATAGGTGATTAAGATTAAACAATTGTTGCTAAATTGTGGGGGTTACATACGCACGAGGTGACGAGAGTCCGTGCGTAGCTACTATTAATGCTAAAGTCCGAGTAGTTTAGGACTCAAAGCATGCCTTACTTGTGTAAATTATATTCTTTGATTAATTAATATTAATTGATATATATGAATATATTGTGAATTGTTAGATAAAGATATTAAAGGATTGAAATCTCATATGCTTAATTTTTGTTTAAATCCATTAATTGTTAAAAGAAATTGTTCTCCTCCTAAATTTATCTTATAATAAACATACTCTCCTTCTGGAGGCACATAAGAAAATGTCCTCCTTTCTTGTGGAGCGGGCCAAACGTTTCGGCAGGATAGATGCATCTATGGATTGCGCCGGACGTCCCTCGGCAGTGTACACAACACTCTGGATCGGGCCGTACGTCCTCGGCAGAAATCGTGCTTAATAATAATAATAATTACACGATGCTTTAATAATTTATTTCAGCTTGTGAAGCTAATTAATAAATTGGAAAATCTTTAAAATTTAATGAATTATTATTCTTTCTTGTTAAGGAATTAATTGTTACTCCTGTAAATGAGATTTAATTGATAAATTGGAAATTATTTGAATTGAAGGAATTTAATTAGTGTATTGAGAATTTTTACATTCGAAGGAATTTGATTATTTTCGCTGATTAAATAAATTATTATAATATCTATAAATCATGCTGATTTAAATATCCTAGTTTTATTTTAGTTATTATTGACCCATAGTGAATGTCAAAGTCGACCATCTCGTCTCTACCACTTCGAGATTAGTCTTGATACTTACTGGGTATACGTTGTTTACGTACTCATACTATACTTGCTGCACTTTTTGTGCAGGACCTGAGACAGGTACTAGTGGAGGACCTATCATCACATAACCACGTCATCCCGAGGCATAGTGGTGAGCTGTCTTTCTGAGCCGTTCTGCAGCTACCAGTGTCTCTTCTTATATTTACATTCTGTCTATTTCATTTCAGACAGTATTTGGAGTTTTGTATAATCTAGTAGATGCTCATTCACTTGTGACACCAGGTCTTGGCACACACATTGGTAGAGTTTGGGTTTATATTTTTTTTTCTTGGTTTTAAACTTTATCAAAGTATGCTAAATTTATTAGTTGGCTTCCCTAGCTGTAGTATTGGGCGCCATCACGACCTACAGGTGAAATTGGGTCGTGACAACATGGTATCAGAGCACTAGGTTCACGTAGGTCTCACAAGTTATGAGCAGACCTAATAGAGTCCTGCGGATCGATACAGAGACGTCTGTACTTATCTTCGAGAGGATATATGGTGTTAGGAAACTACATTTCTTCATATTCCATCGTGCAATTGATGTAGTACTAAATATCCTTCTCTTATTCTCTCACAGATGGTGAGAACACGCTCTAATGAGATTCCAGACCAAAGAAGAGCTACTCCCCCAATTGCTAGACGCCGAGGCAGAGGCCGAGGGAGGGCTCCAGCCCGTGGTAGAGGGCGAGGACGTCCCAGGACTATTCCGATTATGCCGCCAGTGGATCCAGCAGAGAATCCCACTATTGAGGAGCAGGGTGAGGTACCTGTGGCAGAGCCAGCTCCGGTGGACTTCACATCTGCACCAGGATTTCGGGATGTCATGGGTCGTATGCTGCGATTCATGGACAATATGACTCAGGCCATTTTATTTTCGGCAGACCTAGCCACATCTCAGGCAGGCGGGGGAGCACAGACCCCTACCGCGCAGGCTCATGGACAGGCAGCTGCTGTATATCAGACCCAGGGTGCACTACCCGTGGGTGGAGTCCAGCCAGTGGCAGCTGCTACACCTGAGCCCAGGCCAGCTGTAGCCGCCGATCCTCAGAAACTATTGGACAGATGGACTAGACTACATCCTCATGTCTTCGGGGGTGAGAGACATGAGGATCCACTGGATTTCATTGATCGTTGCAAGGATAGACTGTACAACATGAGGATATTGGAATCCCATGGGGTTGATTTCGCTACTTTTCAGCTAGAGGGTAGAGCCCGTAGATGGTGGCAGTCTTATGCTCTTGGCAGACCAGCAGATTCTCCTCCCATGACTTGGGACAGGTTCACCTGTATCTTCTTGGACATGTATATTCAACCCTCCCAGAGGGAAGAGTTGCGGTTTCAGTTTGAGCAGCTCCAGCAGGGCCAAATGTCAGTGACTGATTATGAGGCGAGGTTTTCTGAATTATCTCGCCATGCACTAATGATACTCCCAACTGAGGTGGAGACAGTGCGAAGGTTTGTAACCGGTTTACATACTGGTAGTCAGGCCACTATGGCTTGAGAGGTTGAGATAGGTACTTCTTATGAGCGAGTTATGGAGATAGCCCGGATGATTGAGGGTGTACGTCAGTGGAGCCGAGAGCAGATTATGAGAGATAAACGTTTCAGGTACTCTGGAGAGTTCAGAGGTGCTCCGTCCGGGGGCAGAGGTCAGTTCGTGAGGGGACAGTCCAGCAGACCCCCATATCCAGCACCACCACCTCCTCGAGGTGCTCCAGTACGACCTTATTTCAGTGCTATCCTAGAGAGTTCTTATCGCCCACCAGCTATTCAGGGTCCTCCCAGTGGGTATTCACATCCCCAGGGCCAGACACTTAGTCAGTAGCCCATCGCACCGAAGAGTTGTTATGAGTGCGGGGATCCCAGTCACATGCGGAGGTTTTGCCCCAGGCTTCGAGGTAGACCAGTACAGCAGGGTCAGCAGCCTATGCTTACCGGACCAGTTGCTCTACCAGTAGTCCGACCACCAAGAGGCGGAGCACAGGTGGGTAGGGGCCGTCCTAGGGGTGGAGGTCAGCCAGGCGGAGGCTAGCCAGTTGGCGCTCCAGCTCGGTTCTATGCTTTTCCAGCTAGACCAGATGCAGAGGCCTCAGATGCCGTGATTACAGGTATTATTTCTATTTGTGGCAAAGATGCCTCAGTATTATTTGATCCAGGATCTACGTATTCATATGTGTCATCTCTATTTGCTCCATTCCTGGGTGTTTCTCGTGAGTCCTTGAGTACTCCTGTTTATGTGTCCACTCCTATGGGCGATTTTGTTGTTGTGAACCGGATCTACCAGTTCTGTATTATTACATTCTGCAGTCACGAAACTAGAGCAGATCTCCTATTGCTTGAGATGACCGATTTTGAAATTATTCTGGGCATGGACTGGTTATCTCCATATCATGCTATTCTAGATTGTTATGCCAAGACTGTTACCTTGGATATTCCAGCACTGCCTAAGCTGGAGTGGAAGGGTTCGCCTGTTAGTTCATTTAATCGAGTTATTTCTTTTATAAAGGCTCAACACATAGCTGAGAAGGGTTGTTTGGCTTATCTAGCCTATGTTCGGGATACTACTGTAGAGACTCCGGCTATTGATTCAGTACCTGTAGTTCGGGAGTTCCCCGATGTATTTCCTTCAGATCTTCTAGGTATGCCACATGATCATGATATTGATTTCTGTATTGACTTGGCTTCAGATACCCAGCCTATATCTATCCCACCGTATCGCAGGGCTCCGAAAGAATTGAAAGAATTGAAAGAACAGCTTGAAGAGTTACTAGCCAAAGGGTTTGTCAGACCGAGTGTATCGCCTTGGGGTGCACTAGTATTATTTGTGAAAAAGAAGGATGGAACAATGTGGATGTGTATTGATTATTGCCAATTGAACAAAGTCACTATTAAGAACAAGTACTCATTGCCGCGTATTGATGATCTATTTGACCAGTTGCAGGGTGCTAGGGTATTCTCTAAGATCGACTTGAGGTCGGGGTACCATCAGTTGAAGATTCGGTATTCGGATGTTCCGAAGACTGCTTTCCATACTAGATATGGTCATTATGAGTTTCTGGTAATGTCTTTTGGTTTAACTAATGCCCCGGCAGCGTTTATGGATCTGATGAATAGGGTATTCAGGCCATATATTGACTCATTTGTCATTGTCTTCATTGATGACATTTTGATCTACTCATGTAGTGAGGAGGAGCATGAGCAGCATATGAGAGTAGTGCGTCAGACATTGCGGGAACAAAAGCTATATGCTAAGTTCTCTAAATGTGAGTTTTGGCTAGAGTCTGTAGCATTTTTGGGACATATCGTATCGGGCGAAGGTATTAAAGTTGATCCCAAAAAGATTGAGGCAATTCAGAATTGGCATCGTCCCACTTCGACGACGGAGATCAGGAGTTTTCTGGGTTTGGCAGGTTATTATCGTTGGTTCGTGGAAGTTTTTTCATCTATTGCAGCACCTTTGACCAAATTAACCCAGAAGGGTGCTCTATTCCGATGGTCCGATGATTGTGAGGTGAGCTTTCAGAAGCTCAAGACATCATTGACTACAGCACCAGTGTTAGTGTTGCCTTCTGGTTCGGGGATGTATACAGTGTATTGCGACGCTTCGCGCATTGGCTTGGGTTGTGTATTGATGCAGGAAGGGCAAGTTATTGCATATGCTTCACGTCAGCTGAAGCCCCACGAAAAGAATTATCTGGTACATGATTTGGAGTTAGCTGCGATTGTTCACGCTCTTAAGATTTGGAGGCATTATCTTTATGGGGTGTCTTGTGAAGTTTACACTGATCATCGCTGTTTTCAGCATTTGTTCAAGCAGAGGGACCTAAATTTGAGACAGCGCAGATGGTTGGAGTTACTAAAAGATTATGATATTACTATCCTGTATCATCCAGGCAAAGAAAATGTGGTTGCAGATGCCTTGAGCAGAAAGGCGGAGAGTATGGGTAGTTTGGCTTTCATTTCAGCAGAGGAAAAGCCATTAGCCTCAGATATTCAGTCCTTAGCTAACAGACTTTTGAGGCTGGATATTTCAGAGCCCAACCGAGTTCTTGCATGTGTTGTGGCCCAATCTTCACTATTTGAACAGATCAAGGCTCGCCAGTATGATGACCCACACCTGGTGGTTCTTCGTGAAACGGTATTACGAGGTGGTGCCAAGGAAGTTACTATTGGTGCAGATGGTGTTCTATGACTCCAGGATCGTCCGTGTGTTCCTAATGTGGATGAACTGAGGAAAAAGATCTTGGAAGAGGCACACAGTTCTAGATATTCTATTCATCCAGGTGCTACGAAGATGTATCGTGACTTGAGGCAGCATTATTGGTGGCGACAAATGAAAAAGGACATAGTTGAGTATGTAGCTCGGTGTCTAAATTGCCAGCAAGTTAAATATGAGCACCAGAGGCCAGGTGGCCTACTTCAGCAGATGACCATACCAGAGTGGAAATGGGAACGAATTACTATGGATTTTATAGTTGGGTTGCCGCAGACCTTGAGAAAGTTTGATGCAGTTTGGGTCATTGTTGACAGGTTGACTAAGTCGGCACATTTTGTTCCTGTTGTGACTACGTATACTTCAAAGAGGTTGGCCCAGATTTATATTCAGGAGATAGTTCGGTTGCACGGTGTGCCAATTTCCATCATATCAGATAGAGGCCCTCAGTTTACTTCACATTTCTGGAGAGCAGTACAGAGTGAGTTGGGGACCCGTGTAGAGCTCAACACAGCCTTTCATCCGCAGACCGATGGACAGTCAGAGAGGATAATTCAGATTTTGGAGGATATGCTCAGGGCATGTGTGATCGACTTTGGAGGTCAGTGGGATCGTTTCCTGCCTTTGGCCGGGTTTGCTTATAATAACAGTTACCAATCCAGCATCGAGATAGCTCCATTTGAGGCTTTATATGGTCGGCGATGTCGTTCACCTATCGGATGGTTTGAGCCAGGTGAGGCTAAGTTATATGGTACTAATTTGGTAAGTGATGCCTTGGAAAATGTAAAGTTGATTCAGGAGCGACTTCGTACAGCACAGTCCAAACAAAAGAGTTACGCAGATCAGAAAGCACGTGATATATCATTTATGGTAGATGAAAAAGTTCTCTTGAAGGTTTCGCCGATGAAAGGAATTATGAGATTCGGGAAGAAGGGCAAGTTGAGCCCAAGGTTTATAGGCCCATTTGAGGTGTTGAAACGAGTTGGGGAGGTTGCTTATGAGCTTGCATTGCCTCCCAGCCTATTGGGAATTCATCCGGTTTTTCACGTATCTATGCTCCGGAAGTATCATGCCGACCTATCATATGTGTTAGACTTCAGCACAGTTCAGCTAGATAATAGCTTGGGTTATGAAGAGGAGCCAATTGCCATTGTTGATAAACAGGTTCGCCAGTTGAGGTCCAAGAGGATTTCTGCAGTAAAAGTTCAGTGGAGGGGCCAACCAGTCGAGGTAGCGACTTAGGAGGCCGAGGAAAACATGCGGAGCAGATATCCAGATTTATTCAACACTTCAGGTATAATTCTAAACTCGTTCGAGGGCACATGCTCGATTCTCTAATCGAAGGCACATGCTCGATGCCCTGATCGAAGGCCCAGCCTCGATGTCCTGATCTAAGGTAGGCCATGACCGAGGTCCAGGCTCAAGCCTGTGATCGAAGCCGCGATCGAGGCCCAGTTCGAGGACCAGTTCCGAAGGCTGCTGGGCAGTTTTATAAAAAGAGGGCATTCGTCCCATTTGCCATTTTTGACGAACTTGAGCTTGAGCAGAGACGACTTTTGGCAGATTTTCAAGGGAAAAAACATTGGGGTAAGTGATTTTAACTCGGATTTGGTCTACATATACAAGTATATCATTGTTTTCACCATAAATTAGTGTTTTGAGATTTAAATTTGGGAAAGTTTTAGAAATCTCATAGAAACGAATTTTTGAGATTTCGGTATCGATTCGGAGTCGGATTTAAGTGAAACTGGTATCGTTGGAATCATAATTGAATGGGTTGTCGGATTTTATAACTTTCGCCAGATTCCGAGATGTGGGTCCCACAGGCAAATTTTTAATTAATTTCGGGATCTTTTCTTTAAAATGTAGTATTTTCTTATAGAATTGATTCATATAATAATTAGTGATTGTATCAAATTATTTTGGCTAGATTCGAGCCAGACGAAGTTGGATAATCGTGGAAAGGGCCTTATAGTGGTTTAAATTGGAGCAAGACGAGGTAAGTCTCTTGTCTAATCTTGTGAGGGGGAAATTACCTCATAGATGATTAAGATTAAACAATTGTTGCTAAATTGTGGGGGCTACGTACACACGAGGTGACGAGAGTCCGTGCGTAGCTACTATTAATGCTAAAGTCCGGGTAGTTTAGGACTCAAAGCATGCCTTACTTGTGTAAATTGTATTCTTTGATTAATTAATATTAATTGATATATATGAATATATTGTGAATTGTTAGATAAAGATATTAAAGGATTGAAATCTCATATGCTTAATTTTTGTTTAAATCAATTAATTGTTAAAAGAAATTGTTCTCCTCCCAAATTTATCTTATAATAAACATACTCTCCTTCCGGAGGCATATAAGAAAATGTCCTCCTTTCTTGTGGATCGGGCCAAATGCCTCGGCAGGATAGATGCATCTATGGATCGCGCCGCACATCCCTCGGCAGTGTACACGACACTCTGGATCGGGCCGTACGTCCTCGGCAGAAATCATGCTTAATAATAATAATAATTACATGATGCTTTAATAATTTATTTCAGCTTGTGAAGCTAATTAATAAATTAAAAAATCTTTGGAATTTAATGAATTATTATTCTTGCTTGTTAAGGAATTAATTTTTACTCCTGTAAATGAGATTTAATTGATAAATTGGAAATTATTTGAATTGAAGAAATTTAATTAATATATTGAGAATTTTTACATTCGAAGGAATTTGATTATTTTTGCTGATTAAATAAATTATTATAAATTCTATAAATCATGCTGATTTAAATATCCTAGTTTTATTTCAGTTATTATTGACCCATAGTGAGTGTCAAAGTCGGCCATCTCGTCTCTACCACTTCAAGATTAGGCTTGATACTTACTGGGTACACGTTGTTTACGTACTCATACTATACTTGCTGCACTTTTTGTGCAGGACCTGAGACAGGTACTAGTGGAGGACCTATCATCACATACCCACGTCATCCAGAGGCATAGTGGTGAGCTGTCTTTCTGAGCCGTTCTGCAGCTACCAGTGTCTCTTCTTATATTTACATTCTGTCTATTTTATTTCAGACAGTATTTGGAGTTTTGTATAATCTACTAGATGCTCATTCACTTGTGACACCAGGTCTTGGCACACACATTGGTAGAGTTTGGGTTTATATATTTTTTTCTTGGTTTTAAACTTTGTCAAAGTATGCTAAATTTATTAGTTGGCTTGCCTAGCTGTAGTGTTGGGCGCCATCACGACCTACAGGTGAAATTGGGTCGTGACAACGAGTGCCTATACGTCGTCAAATTAATTGTTTGCTTAATTATTTAAAAATCCTAAATTTATTTTAATACATGAATTAATTGTTATAATAATTATTTCTCTCCTATTCTTTGCCAAATATTAATTCTTAAATTCTTGTAATAATTCCTACATGCTTATTTGAATTATGTGCACTAATTGCTACTTGACATTTAACATATTAAATATTAAACTGTCTATTTCCTCCCCAATTTCCAAAATAAATTGTTATTGACATTGTTTGTTCATAAATAAATTATAATTATTTTGTGCCTTGATGCTTAATAGTTTCTCATTGGACGTGGTATTTATTGAAGTAATTTTTATTTACATTATGAGCTTTTTAAAGTTATATATATTGGGGGAACGGGTTGCACGCCGCAACGAAAATGAAAGTAAATATATCTATATTGGGGGATCGTATTGCACGCCGCAATAGACTTATTTAAAAGTCAATGTTGGGGGATCGGATTACACGCCGCAATAGACTTATTTAAAAGTTAATATTGGGGGATCGGATTGCATGCCACAATAGACTTATTTAAAAGTCAATATTGGGGGATCGGATTGCACGCCGCAACAGACTTATTTAAAAGTCTATATATATATATATTGCATGTCGCAACAGACTTATTTAAAAGTTTATATATATACTTGATTGAAATAAATATATGACAGACTTGATTAAAAGAAATATATTGGGAGAGCGGGTTGCACGCTGCAACAGAATTGAATGTGAATATATTGTGAGAGCGAGTTGTACGCTGCAACAGAATTGGTTGAAATAATAATGGATTATGACTGCTGAGTTGGCTTTAATTATTATAAATGAGTTACCTGATTTATTTCTATTATTTGTTGTTGTTATTAATATTGCGTACAGGTTAATGTAAGTGAACCGCCTTAGCCTCATCACTACTTCGTCGAGGTTAGGCTCAGCACTTACCAGTACATGGGGTCGGTTGTACTGATACTACACTCTGCACTTCTTGTGCAGATTTCGGAGTTGGTCCCAGCGGTTTGCCATAGACTTGCTCTAATTTCAGCTACTCGAAGGAGACTTGAGGTTTAACTGTATGGCGTCCGTAGTTCTGAAGTCCCCGTCTATTTTTATTTAGCTGTGTGTTTATTTTCAGACAACTTTATTTTATTCAGACCTTTAATTGTATTTATTCTAAAAGCTCGTGCACTTGTGACACCAATTCTGGGACGGTATTTAGACACCGTTGTTTTTATGGATTATTCACTACATTTTAGACTTTACTTCCGTAATTGTTCTTTGTTATTAATAATTTTAAAAATTATTTTAAAAAATAGATAATATTATTCTAACGTTGGCTTGCCTAGCAAGTAAAATGTTAGGCGCCATCACGATCTGAAGGTGGGAATTTCGGGTCGTGACTAAAATATATGGCATTTGATATTCTTTTATCATAGTTATTATTAATAGCTTTATTAATTTAATAAGGTCCTTGATTAAATGTTGAGACTTGTCATCGTAATGGAGATCTTGATAATGAGAGTATAGTCTCTTACAACTTAATCTAAATTTGTTCTTGATCGTAGGATTATTAATTTGGACATTAGTAATCCGGCTAGATCAATATTTATGTGATCGTCTTTATGGGATGAAGATTAGTTGATCTCATTAACTAAATCACATAAATAGTTGATGCATATAGAGATATGATTATTGAACTGACTCATTGGATAATTCCTAATGGTTAGAATTACCATAAACTGTCAATAGGATATTCTCTTGAAGAACGTGATATAAGAATTTCCTATGACCTGAGATCATCATAGTAGTTGACAAGTTATTTATTGTGCTTTGATACTAGATACCTATGGCCCTAGAGCGATAGTTGAAAGGATATTGGTACGATTAAATGCTTGTAAAATTAGTGATTGATCAAGATGGAATCTGTCAACTCTTGGTAATGAGTTTAAGCTCCATGTTGTCATGAATTATAAACGACCAAATTAAGACCTTGGCCAGGGCAATTGAATGAAAGAAAAAAAGAGTTTCTTAGATCATTCAATGGTCGATTATATTTGACATGAACGCATAGTTGGTCGCCTATTAGGATTTGACAAGTGAACCATATCCTAGGGTGACCCAGAGCTATAAGGACAAAAGGAATTACTATATTATTCTTCTACGGGTTCTTGAGAGTAAATTGTATACTTCATTATATCCGGTCGTTAAGGAGTGTTGCTAGACGCCACCCTTGATTAGTATATTGATGTGATCAACTTACTACCGGCTTAGTATTGAACCTATGGGGTCGCACACTAACGAGTGCTCTGATCTTTGCTAAAGGATTAATTACTTTATTATTTGATAATTAAATTAAAGAATTTAATTAGTCAAATAAACTTAGTTATTAGTCCAAATAAAATATTATTATATTCTTTGCTAGCACAGAGATTATAATTAATATCGTGAACAAATTAAAATTTTCTTTTTGGAATAGAAAAGTAAATTATTTCTCTTGGTTGAAATATATATATATATATATATGATATACCTTTAATAGCCATAATTGATATTTATATATAGATATTAATAAAGTATCCAATTTGGAATTGGATTGTAAATCCCATAAGAGACGCCAACTACATGAAGTCCATTGGTTATGGAATTTGAACTTTGCATAATATTAATTAATGACTTATAAGAAAATCCAAAATTGAAATGGATTTGGCATTATTACGGTACCAACTTTGACGTTGGACTACAGGGAAAGTCCAAGTAGAATTCGGCAGACTCAAACCCATTAAGAATGTGTTACTGATTTTTCTTTAGGAAATAGACTTTTAAGTAAATCATTACCTCAACCAAATAGAAAAAGGGTTTATAGGTAATACTATATAAAGGGTGATGGAGAAAAATTTACAGTATTATTATTTCTTGAGAAGAAAAATCACTTTGTGAAAGTGGGAGTGCAATATAAAGCCAAGAGAGAAAATACAATTACAAGAAAAATTATTTCTTGTTCTTCTACCTTTGGGTTGAGATTTTTGAGAAAACTTTCAACACAATTTTTCGTTCAGTTTGTTCGCGTGTTTCATTGATCAAAGAGTTGATAACAAGGATTAGTCTCGGTGTGGATACGCCTAGAGTCTTCGCCTTTTCGAAGAAATTTTGAAACGAAACTCTCTTCACCAGGTACGTTTCAGATCCGATCTTTGACATGTAAATAAATTTTAAATACGAAAAAATCTTCCTAGGATTGTTATTGTCTTCCAATTCGTGTTACGAACATCTATATGCAATCTTTCACAATCTTGCTAAGACTCATATGATTTTACACGGAAGACATAATCTCAAAGCGATGAATTGAGAAAGCAAAGTGGAGGAACTCCTTGGTTCATGGTAATTAAAGATTTCAATCCGTGGTGAATTATAAGTTATCAAAATCGGGTTACGCTTTTCTTACTCTACTTATTTTTAATTGATTTTCTATCATGTGTGAATTATGTAATTCAGTTTCTATAAATATTAGGATAAATACTTATTATTTGATGATCTCAAAGTATATTCTATTTGCATGCCAGAAATCGATTTGTTGGTATACAATTTGGTAGCATACATGAAACTCTGTAAAAGATAGTTGTTAAGGTGGTAAGATATGAATTAGGCGTAGACTAAATACTTAAAAATATTCTTGAGATCGTGATATATATATATATATATATATATATATATATATATATATATTTTATTTGATTAGAGTAAGAGATCAAATTATATAAGTGTTATAACGGTTTAGTTGGAAAGCCATTTGAAAATAAAATTAAAATCTTCGTGATTTTCTACGCTTATTACGGAGACTAAAGATCTTCGTAATATTTTACTCCAGCTTGAAAATTAAAATCTATGTAATTTTTTACTCGTCCCTTGAGATTAAAGTTTTCATGACTCTTTACTCATTTGTCGGAGATTAAAGTCCAAGTGACTTTATACTCGATTTGAAAATTAAATGTCACAACCCAAAATTCATAAGGTCGTGATGGCACCGGACACCACTGTCAGGCAAGCCAACAATAAATACTAAATTGAGTTCTCATTTTTATTACTTTTGAAATCAGATTTTCCTTTAATATACATAGTAAAGAAGGGGGATTTACAGAGTAAATAGTAATACTTTTAACAAATTCAATACAGAACAACCTATAATCTTTCCAAAACCCAGTGTCACAAGTGCATGAGCATTTACTAGGAATATAAAATAAAATACAGCAACTGTCCGGATTACAAATTAGATAGGAAAAATATAAATAACTCTGAAGGAGACTCTACTGGCTGCAGATTGTAATATAGAATGTAGCTCACCTAATTCTCCGCATTAACCACACCTATGCGCCCACAAGGCCGCTAGACATATACGTACCTGTACAAAAATGTGCAGCAAGTGTAGCATGAGTATGTAAACAACATGTACCCAGTAAGTATCAAGCCTAATCTCGAAAAAGTAGTGACGAGAGGTCGACTTTGACACTCACTAAGGGTCAATAATATTAAAATTAGAAATATTAAATCAACATGATTTATAGAATTAATAATAACTTTCTTTAACCAACAGAAATAATTAAATTCCTTCAAATACGACCATTTCCAATTTATTAATTAATTTCACAAGCTGCAATAAATAGCAAAGTATCATGTAATTATTATTATTAGGCACGATGTCTGCCGAGGTCGTTCGGCCCGATCCAGAGTGTCGTGTATACTGCCGAGGGACGTGCGGTGCGATCCATAGATGCATCTATACTGCCGAGGCGTTCGTCCCGCTCCACAAGAAATGAGGACATTTTCTTATGTACCTCCGGAATGAGAATATATTTATAATTATTAAGATTTACACACCATGATGTACAATTTATAGCAACAGTTAAATAATTTGAGCAAAAATTCAAGTATGTGAAATTTCAGTCTCTTATTATTTCCTCTAACAATTTACAACAAAAATTCTAATATTTCAATTAACTGAAAGATGCAATTATCACAAGCAATTCATGATTTGAGTCCTAAACTACCCGGACATAGCAATATTAGTAGCTACGTACGGACTCTCATCACCTCGTGCGTACGTAGCCCCCACAATTAGCAATAATTATTAATTTAAATCACCTAAGGGTAAATTCTCTCTTACAAGGTTAGACAAGAGACTTACCTCGCTCCAAAGTTCCATAGCTGGCTCCCAAGCCTTTCAAACAACTCGACCGATGCCCAACGCTCCAAAACTCGCTTTCGCTTTATTAACATTCATAAGCTTTTAATCCTCCTCCGACATAATAACAATAAGAAAAATGCTCATACGCCACCCAAAAAATTGATATCTACAATTACAGTCAAAATATGACTTAAAAAGTATTTATCAATATCCATTTATGGCTCACAAGTTGGCTACAAGCCTCCAGCTCAAATCGTCTAATAGGTTCACTTACTAGCACATTCAACTCCAATCTTATCATTTAATACCCATTTGAAGTGATCAATGATACTACATTAATTCTCCAACACCGCCAAATTACTATTCATCGTCTTCCTTAACCAACATTTTCAAAACATTCAATTTGGTGATTACTTAATTGAACACTTCCAACTAAGCTAGAAAATGATTCCATAGGTTCATTGCATCCTTTAATTTCATTTCTAAGAACACTATTTATCTTTCCCTCATTTTCTTAGGAATACTATTCATGCCATGAATTAGGGTTTATGAAATCAATTATCCAACCATAACAACTTGAAACAAATAATAGAATTACTCTCACCGACTCATAAGAAATGAGCTTGAATCATTAGTATTACCTTCTTGAAGCTTTTACTTAAAATTTCAATGTTTGAAAAATTTGGTGTTCTTGAACAACTTGAAAGATTTTTAGGTATTTCAAAGATTGAAGGATGTTAATACTAGTGTTAATAGGATGTTATTAACTTAAAATATTCAAAAAAAAAACTCACCTTGTATTCTTAAGTAGTCCCCAAAGTCGAATCCACCATGAAAGAACCAATCCCTAGCTCAAGAAAATCCCTAAAAATGGCTACTGCCCATGACTGCCTTATATAGGCACATGTGCTTCAGCGAGTTGCACCTTGTGCTGTGCAGGTTGTACCTCGTATTATAAGTTTTTCCTGCTAGCCACCTTTTACTAAAATGTCCATAACTCCTTGTAGAAATATCCAAATGACAAACGGTTTATAGCATTAGAAACTAGACTCAAAGATCTTTCATTTGATAGGTTGTCCACCATATATATATATATATAGGCATGCTCGTCCAAAGTTAGGTTTTGTGTATAATCATTTGGAACTTTTGTCTATCATGTAATTTTTAACTTGACTTAGACTTAGGGCTCTCCTTAGACCCTACATCACTTATAATATGACTCGTACATTTATTAACATACGAACCTGCTGGAACCTTCAAATCCCGATTTCGAGGTCGTTTACTCAAAAAAATCCAACCTTAGTCAATTCTTCCAACTTAAAACTTTCGAAATGAGAATTTTCTTTCCAAATCAACTCCGAACTTCCCGAAATTAAATTTCGACCACGCGTACAAGTCATAATACCGAAGTGAAACTGCTCAGGGCCTCAAACTGCCGAACGATGCGCTAGGACTCAAAACGACATGTCGGGTCATTACATTCTCTCCCACTTAAACATACGTTCGTCCTCGAATGTGCTAAGAACTGATCTGGAGTTGTCTGAAATCATTGTTTAACACATCGTGCACCTACCCGTGCTACCATAACATAGTTGAGCTTACTAGCTCGAGCCAGTCTGAAGATTCTCTTTTTTGGTTTAGTCAAATAAGCCTTAAAGCCCAATTCCAACATCCGGAATTCTCTGCCAGGCCTTTTTCCATCATCCGAACACCGTATCAATCACTGCACTATGCACCAATATATGGTTGCATACCTTTGCTAAATCCACACCATGCACCGCATAATTCACATAACCATAATAACATCCTCTGATAACAATAGCCAAAATTTCACAAATCTGATGCCCACAACACACCTCATGACACATATAAGTCATGCTCCAACTCTTGAAATGCTGCCACGACGGAAGAGATGTGTCGAAATGCATAACCAACTGCCGAATTAACAAATCATGGAGTCTCTCCTCCTGACAAGGATCATTACCTCATTCTGAACTAGATAGCGATATTTGTTCTTTAATATACCTTATATAAATCTGATTGCACTGATTTCAGGTCCAATAGTCTCGTCTCACCCAGTATAAGCTACACAGGCAATAAGCCACCTCAAACACTGACCAAGATCTCGTATGACGCCAACAATGCGCCAACTGGCTACAAACTCGAATGTGATACATAAGGAAAAATGAACTCTGGAAAGAGCTACTCAACTCGCGTAACTAATTTAACAACTGAAAAGATGTCATGAATCTTTCTCAGAAAATGCGGACAAAACAAACAAGAATAGATATAGGGAAATATGCTCAACATCACGCTATCTCGGCGTGCAACCCAATTCATATATGATACCCGTGGCGGCGTACCACCCGATCCAACCATGTTACCTGTAGTGGCGTGCCACCCAATCCACATGTAATAATCTAAGGAAAACACACCTCGAACCGTAACGCTTATACTCACGAATGCTTGAATATCAACCATAAGCACGCCAAGTGCATAATACGAATCCTGGGAAACTGAGGTGCGATATATGATCTGCATCTCGAGAGCCATCCTGCTTACATAATACCACCGATGTGCGGGACCTCAACACATTGTACAAAAATCAAGTCGTCTCACAGCCCCCACGGCACTATAAAGTATCACATGAAATAGCTGGCGACGAAATTAACATCCCACCCCCGAATATTCTTCCATAGTGAATGTTGTGCTACATGAACATACCAGGCTGGTGTAAAGTACACATCCACATTTGGACCCATCAACGGACCTCAAACCGATTCTGATCATACCATGCTTGGGTAAAATAATCTCTCAAGGATGCACAATGACCCTTTTTTCATGACACGCAAGAACAACCGTCGAATTCGAAACAAACTTTCACAACTATCAACCAACCAAACCGAGCGCCCTTCAGGCATAAATTCTCACATTAGCGATAGTACCAAAATCTACGTATTTGATTGTTAAATCTTTAATCAATCAAGTGACTACATGTCACACTTATACAATCTTCCCATGGGATACACTCCCACGACCTTCCGCACTAGGTAATAAGTCTGCACATCTATACCATCGGCCACACTAATGCTATGAGTCAAATCAGGAATCCGCGATCAGTACGTAAATCCTCTTACACATAACACCAATCTCATGTGACTCCAAAGACAATACCAACTTACTCTAACCATCTGAATCCTTTCCTGCTCATCCGAGCTCTTGACATTCTTGTCAACACCAAACTATAACCTTGATCGTCAACTTCCAATTCCATACCTCTCACCGCACTTATCATGCCGCTACGCGATAATACACGTATTCACCATAACCCTTGAACTACTAGTAGAATTAAACACTTCACTGGCTAGAAACCTTCCACTTAGCATCATTTCAGAAGGGCCAATGCAACACGCAACCGAATTTCCCCAAATAGTAGAAAAAGACACAACCTCAAACCGTGATCTCAACCGTCATAACTCTTCCGGACTCCATTTACACAACAAAGCCATTTGAATCAAATACCTCCAAATTTTAAATTTCAGCGGCCGTCAAGCCTCGCACGTACCGCTACAACCACCTGTATTACTTAACACGCTGAAGGAGCTAATCATCGCCACCATCATGCCCATCAACCATTGCTAACTGATCCGACTTCTTATAATTTACTCTAGGCTTTCCTTAGAAATAACATTAGCTCCATTCAAATTATATCGAACTCAACCCGCACTCGTCCCGAGTGACCCCATTCCACGAGCGCGCATTGTCTCAAAACCCACGAACCATCTTATACCCTCCTTGCGCACATATTTACATCTTTAACTGGTACACCCATTGTGATAATTTCTCTATGAATCCGAAGTCATTTTCATCCATTTCTCCAATGCTACACCACAACCCGAAGATAACGTAGAACACTCCAATCCCCTTTCGTAATCTTCTGCAAAAAGCTTGATACTTAACCATACTACAGACTCGAAATCCTTAGGCATCGCGCTTGAATTTTTGAATCCACTAAGACCGTTATTGAGAGTCACTCACTCTGACTTATTCCCAAACATGATCAAAATCCAAGGCCCAGCTAGCGCATGGACGCTTTCTCAAAGAAACATTCGGCTGGCTCACTTTCCCTGTACATTACATCTAAACGAAGCATAAACCCTTAGTCTTCTTAAAACTGAACATGAAGCAATGAAGCCCGAGTATAGCATACATTCCTCCAATCCTTTGCTCAAACTACCACCGATGTCTTCTTTCCTTAGTCGTAATAACCCACCAATATGCCGATAACCAGAAACCTCACAAGTAGACGACCATGCAATCCGACTGTAGATGTTGGGGATCTCCCACTTAGCTTGAAGCTACAATTACATAACTCTGGAACCCACCAAGACTCCTTATCCCCCATTGACACAATCTCGCATAATCGACCCACCAAATTCCTCTAAATCTTTGTGTTAAACATTTCATAAACACTCTAAATCACTAGCCACATTCACATCTTTGGCCTCTTACTGGATAGCCAGTAAAATTCTTCGTAGAATCTCCATCAACACTACGCAACCGTTAACCTGCTCACAGGAGATATCCCACCATGGAAATTCCATACCGACATCCTCCAACAACATTGCATCGAGTACTATTACCACGAAACCATTAAACCATCTTGAGCCCATGTTCGTTCACCAGCTGTACAAGTCCGTTCACTCCCCGTTGACATCAACTAAAGGTGCGACGATACATCCCAACCCGAAGTCATGTTGCATTTCTCTTCATATCAGGCAAACTCACTTCTGTCGCATCCAATCTTCCCCCAGCATAACAGCCAACATTCCAAATTAAGTCTGTAGACCTAGTCACTGTCCACCATGTATCCCAAATCACTCCAAACTTTCCTCAAGACGTGTAGTTATCCTAGCACGTAACCCATATGCTACTTTGCCACTCTCCCACTTTGGTCAAACCCTCTCCTTTAAGCAACTACTCGACTCGTGTTTCTCAATTTGGCCTTCTAGGAACTTAACCACCACAAGACACCGTCCACATGTCCTTTCTCATCCTTCGCTGCCAGTTGTTGCCTTAACTCAAAATCCATTTTTGTAGCACTTGAACTAATAGATCGTTACCAACTTTAAACCTTTTCGAGGATCATCTTTTTCGAGCCGTCACACTAGGAACACCGCTTCGATTATGAACCACTGCAGACCGCAATTTCTGAAAGCCTCTTCCCCGGCATCATTTCACAATACCCTGCCCCAAAGGCGGATCGAAGAAGACCATAACACCGTTGAATTTAACACATTCCATAAAGGACGACGCCACCACATCACACATGAAAATTCCACCACGCTCAAAAATACCAAGTCTCGCTACCCCATCGACCCAAACCTGAGCATTCGTAGTCCGATGTCTGTCCTCCGCCAGATATAAAATACTGAATCTCTGAATTATGCACTGAGTAAAACATACTTTCAAGTCATTCACTGCCTCGACACATAGACAAGCATCCTACTATTACACGAACACTGTGCGATAGCAACGCACAAATTGTCATAACAATCAATGCCAAATCTCAAAACCTTAGGTAATACTGATACTGAGCTGAAACGATAGAGCGGCCTTCCGCAAGGTGACGACAATGGTCCAATCAAATACGCAGGGAGAAACATCATGCACCACATCTGTAGTACCATTAAAATTCCTCAATGCCCAATAGACACGAGCGCTCAACATCGTGTAAGAATGTGTAGGAAGAAAATAAAGGCACAAGCCTTAATGGAATCAAAATGCATGATAAAAGAATCAAAAAGGGAAATGCTCCTAACAGCCCTGTAGCCTCTCAAAGATAAGTATAGACGTCTCTGTACCGATCTGCAAGACTCTACTAGACTTTCTCATGACTCGTGAGACCTACGTGAACCTAGTGCTCTGATATCATGTTGTCACAACCCAAAATCCATTAAGGTCGTGATGGTGCCGGACACCACTGTCAAGCAAGCCAACAATAAATACTAAATTGGGATCTCATTTTTATTACTTTTGAAATCATATTTTCCTTTAATATACATAGTAAAAAATGGGGATTTACAGATTAAATAATAATACTTTTAACAAATTCAATACAGAACAACCCAGAATCCTCCCAAAACCTGGTGTCACAAGTGCATGAGCATTTACTAGGAATATAAAATACAGCAGTTGTCCGGAATACAAATTAGACATGAAAAATATAAATAACTCTGAAGGAGACTCTACCGGCTGCGGATCGTAATATAGAAGGCAGCTCACCTAAGTCTCCGCATTAACCATACCTCTGAGTCCACAAGGCCGCTAGACATATACGTACCTGCACAAAAATGTGCAGCAAGTGTAGCATGAGTACGTAAACAACATGTACCCAGTAAGTATCAAGCCTAATCTCGAAGAAGTAGTGACGAGAGGTCGACTTTGACACTCACGAAGGGTCAATAATATTAAAATTAGAAATATTAAATGAACATGATTTATAGGATTAACAATAATTTACATTAACCAGCAGAAATAATTAAATTCCTTCAAATGCGACCATTTATAATTTATCAATTAGTTTCACAAGCTACAATAAATAGCAAAATATCGTATAATTATTATTATTAGGCACGATGTCTACCGAGGTCGTTCGCCCCGATCCAGAGTGTCGTGTACACTGCCGAAGGATGTGCGGCGCAATCCATATATGCATCTATACTGCCGAGGCGTTCGGTCCGCTCCACAAGAAAGGAGGACATTTTCTTATGTACCCCCGGAATGAGAATATATTTATATTTATTAAGATTTACACACTAGGGTGTACAATTTATAGCAACGGTTAAATAATTTGAGCAAAAATTAAATTATGTGAAATTTCAGTCTCTTATTATTTCCTCTAACAATTTACAACAAAAATTCCAATATTTCAATTAACTAAAAGATGCAATTATCACAAGCAATTCATGATTTGAGAGCTAAACTACCCGGACTTAGCAATATTAGTAGCTACGCACAAACTCTCGTCACCTCGAGCGTACGTAGCCCCCACAATTAGAAATAATTATTAATTTAAATCATCTAGGAGTAAATTCCCTCTTACAAGGTTAGACAAGAGACTTACCTCGCTCTGATGCCCATAGCCGGCTCCCAAGCCTTTTAAACAACTCGACGGATGCCCAACGCTCCAAAATTCGCTTTCACTTTATTAACATTCATAAGCTTTTAATCCTCCTCCGAGATCGTAACATTGAGAAAAATGCTCATACGCCACCAACAAATTGATATCTACAATTACAATCCCAATTACAATCAAAATATGACTCAAAAATATTTATCAATATCCATTTATGGCTCACAAGTTAGCTACAAGCCTCCAGCTCAAATCGTCTAATAGGTTCACTTACTAGCACATTCAACTCCACTCTTATCATTTAACACCCATTTGAAGTGATCAGTGATACTACATTAATTCTGCAACACCGCCAAATTACTATTCATCGTCTTCCTTAACCAACATTTCCAAAACATTCAATTTGGTGATTACTTAGTTGAACACTTCCAACTAAGCTAGAAAATGATTCCATAGGTTCATTGGCATCCTTTAATTTCATTTCTAAGAACACTATTTATCTTTCCCTCATTTTCTCAAGAACACTATTCATGCCATGAACTAGGGTTTATAAAATCAATTATCCAACCATAACAATTTGAAACAAATATTAGAATTACTCTCACCGACTCATAAGAAATGAGCTTGAAGTATTAGTATTACCTTCTTGAAGCTTTTCCTTAAAATTCCAATGTTTGGGAAATTTGGTGTTCTTGAACAACTTGAAAGATTTCTAGGTATTTCAAAGATTGAAGGATGTTAATACTAGTATCAATAGGATGTTATTAACTTAACAAAATACATACTCACCTTGTATTCTTAAGTAGTCCCCAAGGTCGAATCCACCATGAAAGAATCAATCTCTAGCTCAAGAAAATCCGTAAAAATGGCTGCTGCCCGTGACTGCCTTAAATTGGCACATGTGCTTCATCGAGTTGTACCTTGTGCTGTGAAGGTTGTACCTCGTATTACAAGTTTTCCCCTGCTAGACACCTTTTACTAAAATGTTCATAACTCATTGTAGAAATATCCAAAAGACGAACCGTTTAAAGTGTTAGAAACTAGACTCGAAGATCTTTCATTTGATAGGTTTTCCACCATATAAGTCCTTATTTATATATATATATATATATATGTATATATATATATAGGCATGCTCGTCTAAAGTTAGGTTTTGTGTGTACTCATTTGGAACTTTAGTCTATCATGTAATTTTCAACTTGACTTAGACTTAGGGCTCTCCTTAGACCCCACATCACTTTTAATATGACTCATACACTTATTAACATATAAACCTACTGGAACCTTCAAATCCTGATTCTGAGGTCGTTTACTCAAAAAACTCTAACCTTAGTCAATTCTTCCAACTTAAAGCTTTCGAAATGAGAATTTTCTTTCCAAATCAACTCCGAACTTCTAGAAATTAAATTCCGACCACACGTACAAGTCATAATACCTGAAATGAAGCTGTTCAGGGCCTCAAATCGCCGAACGACATGCTAGGGCTCAAAATGACCGGTCGGGTCGTTACATTAAAAACTTCACCTTTTATTAGATATGGTTGTATCATATGTTATTCGGTTTGAAGATTAGAAACTTCACCATTTATTAATTCTAATTGTGTCAGATTGGTTTGAAGATTAAAAACTTCACCGGTCATTAATTCTGGCTTTGCCGTGACACAAATAACAGATCATGTAGTTGGCTCTATAAAGTAATAGGGGTAGCAAATATGAATCTTCTTTTGAATAAATATGTTTGGAATATGGTGTTATTCATCAGACAACGGCCACTTACACGCCCCAATCCAATGGGATTGCAGAAAGTAACAATCGATCATTAAATAAAATGATGAGTGCTTTGTTGATAAGTTCTAGTTTACTCTAGAACTTATAGGGGAAGTTGTCACGACCCCAATTTCCCTCTGTAAGATGTCATGATTGCACCAAGTCTGTAAGACTACGTACGCCTAACAATTATGCGGAATAACGGAAATATAAAACTAAAACTCAAATCTCAACCTATAACATAAATCAAACTACGATTCAAAATAGATACAACTCCCAAAACCCAGTAGAAATAAGTCACAAGCTTCTAAGAGAAATTACTAAGTGTCTCTATACATCAAAGTCTAAAGAGAATAAGGGAAACAACATAATAAGGATAGAGGGGGACTCTGTGGTCTGCGGACGCTGGCAGATATACCTTGAAGTCTCCACGTACGGTCCAGCTCACTCGTATCTGGTCTGGTAGGAAGAACCTGGATCTGCACAAAAAGATGTGCAGAAGTATAGTATGAGTACACTACACCAGTGTCATGCCCCGAACCTAGGAGCGAGACCAGCACTCGGTGCCTCACCTAACCTGGCGTACCAAGTTGCGACTAAGGGACTCTGAACATATAATGTCATACTTTGGCCATGGGGCCGCCTTGTAAGACAATTTGCGAAGCAAAATATAAAACTGAATGGAAACTAGCGCTAACTAAACATCAATATAAAGCTAGGCCGACAAGGCCATCATAGCTACTACAGCTGAGAAACCATCAAATATACATACCAGGCCTACAAACCCAACATACTGCACTAACCAACAGGATATGTCTACAAGCCTCTACTGATAGATATATTGTGATCGGAACAGGGCCCTGACCTACCCATATTATATATATAAATATATACATAAGATGCACACAAAAACCTAGACCCGATAACTCCGAAGGATGTGGAGCTTACCGATCAGGCTAAACTCTGGAAACACCTACCGAGGAGGTGTACTCGTCTGTCTATCTGAACCTGCATGCATGAAATGCAGCGTCCCCGGAAAAGGGACGTCAGTACAAAATAATGTACCGAGTATATAAGGCGATAACATAACTGAAAGTTGAAACTGAACTGATAATATAATAACTGAAAATAATTGGGAGTCAAAGATGATCTGGAGATATACTTACCTGTTGATACTGACTCAACTCCTTCAATATAGTAAGTAAAATAATTGTACGGCCTTATAAGGCTCGGTATATATAACTGCTCTGCCGTAGTAGGCTCGCTCATAGGCGCTCGGCCATACTAGGCTATGTATCTCGACCATGCTGGGCTCGCTCATAGGCGCTCGGCCACAGTAGGCTCGGTATATAACTTTCCATCTGATCAGAGGTTGCCCAATAGGGGCCTGCCCATCGATTATAGCTCGATGGTAATAAAAATACTGTAATACTATATATATATAGGCTTGCTGCTCTCTTGACTGGAAGAAGACAATACTAAATTGAATATAGAGTCTCGATAAGGAATAATATTGTAACTTATGAGACTAGAATAGTGTGAATAAATTCATGAATATGAACTTCTCTTTTTGTCTCATTACTAACACATGTAGCTACGAGATCATGCCAAAATGAAGGAAGGCTTAGCCTTAACATACCTTATCACAATCTTTCCAATCACCAAGTTGAACTCACCTCTTTGCACCTTAATCTACAAGAATGATAATAATACTATCGTTAAGTTACGAAAGGTACAACTATCGTACAACGAACGACAAACTTATTTTATATTAAAACGGGCAGCATCTCCCCTATAATCCTTACTTCCTCCAAATTCAAGATAACACCAACAATACAAGAACAGAACAATAACAACATATATACACCATTTTTCAGCCCTATATACGCCATCAAATACTACAAAACAGCCCAACATACCCCAATCTCTTCATACACAAAACGACCACCGTAGTAGTGTCAAACGACCCAGAAATGTTATGACGAACGACCAGCCAACCACCCTACATTTATATGGTGTTTCTACACCCGCTTCCTCCTCCAAAACTCCACAAAATAGTAGTAAAACACGCAGCCCAACAGCAACACAAAATAGTCCACAAAACAGTCCGCTACAAGTGAATAACTCGAACTCACGGCTTCCGATCACCGTCCCGTGAGTTCTTACAAGTATAGAATGACTTACCATGAATTTACAGCAGAAAAAATGGATGAAAGAGATCAGTAAACTCACCTTATTTGTTGGATAACTCAGCTCCTATCTTGGTTCTTCAAACTCTAGGTTTTACCTCCAATTAGAACTTGAAAGGGAGAGAAAATCAATTAGGGTTTGTGGGAAATATTTGGGAGGATTCTTTGCAGAGCTTATGTCTGGTTATTATGCTCTATTTTAAGTCTAATATATGAAGAAAATAGGCCTTTAAAAGGCCTCTTTGGACGACCCGAAATGGCCCATTTTTGGGCTTTCATTTAAGCAAGTAGGTGACACACCTACTTGTCACCTAGCAGCTTGCGCAGTATCGCAAACATGCCCATATCTCTCTACTCCGATGTCGTATTGACAAACGGTTTAATGCGTTGGAAAATAGACTCATAGATCTTTAATTTGATGGGTGGAACACCCCATAACTCTAAGTATATTGGGAGAAAATTGCAGTTACATTTGACCCAAAGTTTCAGTAAAACTTATGAATGTAACTTGTGATGACTTTCATCGACTTTTGTTCCACAACTCGCTTGACTTCAAAACATAACACACGGATGTCATACGACTAATATAAATCATAACATAATCTCCTTATCATGTTAATCACCCTAGTCTCACCCCAAAGGTACATGTTATAACATTCCCAACTTGTCGACTTTCGACGAAACATTATTTTCTTCAATTGCTTTAGCTTCTGAACTGTCCAACCCTCTTTGTACTTGTTGTTCATGATCTTCAATATTTGTAACCTCAGAGGTAACATGATTAACTTACTTTATATACTTTTAAATATTATCTCATTTTTGGTCCTACATTAGTTTGCTTACGACGCATTTTTACGTACGAAAATATAGGGTGTAACAACCAGTACCCAGTAAGTGTCAAGCCTAACCTTGGTAGAGTAGTGACGAGGTCAAGTCAGGGCCCTACTGGAATAAAAAGAAATGAGGCAGAAAATATAATAATATAATGAAATAACTGAGAAATGAACAACGAGAAATTACAGAAAGGTAACGGCACAACAAATAGAGGTAAACAACAGGGGTGCTATAGAGGTATCGCCTCGTAACCCCAAATGTAAATACGCAACAGGGGGATCTCCCGAAGTACCACCTCGTAGTTCCAAAAGTAAATATGTAACATGGAAATCTCCCGAGGTACCGCCTCATAGTCCCAAAAGTAAATATGCACAATAGGGGGATCTCCCGAGGTACCGCTTCGTAGTCCCAAAAGTAAATATGTACAACAGGGGGATCTCCTGAGGTACCGCCCCGTAGTCCCAAAAGTAAATATGCACAAAAAGGGGATCTCCCGAGGTACCACCTCATAGTCCCAAAAGTAAATATGTAACTCATAAATTATGGAACAATGAATTTACGACAAGGAATCCTACAGTTAAAGACCGAATACAATAATCAAGGAAACAGGAAATTCAACTAATAATGTTGCACGAATTTTAAGTACAGGTTAAGACACGTAGACATGCTATACTAGGCTAACATGATAGCTACACATGCTAAGGCAACTTAGTTAAGGAATTTAAAGGAAATCTACTCAGCAAAACAGAAATTTCCACAATTAGCCCGTGTACACACTCGTCACCTCGCATACACGGTGCTCAAATATCACAAATTGTTACAACAGTACCAAATCCTAAGGGACTTTCCCTCACATAAGGTTAGACAAGTCACTTACTTTAAATCTCGCTCAATCAATTGATAAGGATGCCTTTCCCTTGATTTTCCGACTCTGAACGGCCCAAATCTAGCCAAAAGCAATTACATACCATTAATACAACTACAAGAAACTAATTTAAATAATAAACCTATGACTTTAGCAAAGAATCGAAAAATCGCCCCAGAACGTCAACCAGGGCCCACATTTCGGAATCGGGTAAAAGTCACAAAATACGAATATCCATTCGACCACAAGTCCAACCATACCAATTTTATCAAAATCCGACACCAAGTCGCCACACAAATCTCCAACTTAAACTCTCTAAATCCCTAGCCTTAAACTCCTAAATTCTACCTTAAATACACACAAACTAGGTGGGAAAATCAATAGGGAAACAAGATTATTGATCAAAATTTAGTACAAGAGACTTACCTCAAGAAATCCCTTGAAATTGCTCTCAAAAATTGCCAAGACCCGAGCTCAAAACGCCCAAAAATGATAAAAATCTCGAACCCTGAAATTAATAAAATCTGCCCAGGCTTTTCGCTTTTGCGGTGAAGTCTCTGTATCTGCGGAGCTCACTAAAACTCCCAGCTTCCGCACCTGCGCGCAAACATTTGCATATTTGGAAGCACTTTTATAGGTCCCTTGTCAGCTTCTGTGGAGGCCTTGGACACCCCATCTCCCTCACTCACTCCGCTTTTGCGATCACCCTTCCGCAGAAGCGGCTCCACTTTTGCGGTTTTCACGTCGCATCTACGACCACTAGCCATTTCCCCCAGCCCCGCTTCTGCGCCCAATTGCTCTCTTCTGCTGGCTCGCACATGCGGTCAATCTTGCGCATGTGCGATTACACCAGTGTCGGTGCAGTTCAGCCATTTTCACAAGTCCAAATTGATCTGGAAATCACCCGAGGCCCCCCGGGACCTCAACCAAATACACCAACAAGTCCTAAAATATTGTTACACCTTGTGTGTCCCAAGGTGACGTAATGAATATGAGAATTTTTAATCATTATTTAAATGATTTTAAAGTCATAATATGGCTATATATGATGTTAGGATAGAAAATATGAAGTTTGGGAAAAATCGGATTAAAGTTGCGAAAAAACCGACTAAGGATTTGCCTTGTAAAAGAACTTTTTGAGAAATAAATTTTGTGCACTATATGAGGTCTTTTTGGGACATATTATATACTCAATTTAAGGTCTTGGAATGTAGTTTCCAACTCTCTTAACCGTTCATTCATACGACACTCAGATAAAATGCTTTTAGTGTTGGAAGAAGGACGAATGCTAGGGTGCCAAGTAGCACCTTTTGACTTTTCAAACAAAATGGATATTTATATCCTTATCTCGTTTCTTTCTTCAATTTTCCAGAACAAATAACCAAATAAGACCCCTAAATTTACTCTTAAGCTCTCTGCAAGAGCTTCAAACAAGATTATCATCCCGGGCACGGAATCAAGAAACAATAACATTAAAACAATCCCTACGACGTAAGTATCGCTATATCGCCTCTCTTTTTCTTTGTAGTTTGAGTTTTGGAAGGTAATTCATAGTTAATAAAATGTGTACTTTCTGTATTTAAGTGTTTAAATATCAATGAAGGTTGATAAATTTATTTTCTAATAGTTTGAACTCACGGGATGGTGATCGGTAACCGTGAGTTCGAGTTATTCACTTGTAGCGGACTATTTTGTGGATTGTTTTGTGTTGCTGTTGGGATGTGTGTTTTACTACTGTTTTGTATAGTTTTGGAGGAGTAAGGTTGTGTATAAACACCACATAAATTCAGGGTGGTGGACTAATCGTTCGTCGTAACATTTTCGGGCCATTTGACACTATTACGGTGGTCGTTTTGTGTATGAAGAGATTGGGGTATGTTGGGCTGTTTCGTAGTATTTTGTGGTGTATATAAGGTTGGAAAATAATGTATACATATTGATATTGTAGTATTTTGTGTTATCTTGAATTTGAAGGAAGTAAGGATTATAGGGGAGATGCTGCCCGTTTTAATACAAAATAAGTTTGTCGTTCGTTGTGCGATAGTTGTACCTTTCGTAACTTAATGATAGTATTATTGTTGGTGTTGTAGATTAAGGTACGAAGAGGCGAGTTCAACTTGGTGATTGGAAATATTGTGATAAGGTATGTTAAGGCTATCCATTCTTTCCTTTTGGCATGATCCATATGATACAAATGAAACGTGCAAGCGCGGAAGTTTCATAAATGACTCTATTCATAGAAGTACTAGGGGTGCCTATGTTCTTGATTCCCCATGTGTCCTATTATTATATCTTCTGTTCATGGGTATTAGAAAAATACGTAAGTTACTAAAGTTTATCGGAAGGCATATTGATCTTATGACATTCCGAGAAATCTTACTGACTTACTTCATTATGCATTGCATTCATTTATACATGCACATTGACCCATGACCAGATGGCGTTATATACGCGTATATTATATGTATATGGGATATGCAAAAAGGTTATGGCGTTATATACGCACCGCCACCTGATCAGCTGATATACGTTGATGATTTCGCCCACAGTGGCTGAGATGATATGATGGGATGCCCTCAGAGGCTTGATGATGTTATGTACGCATATACTTACGCATGGTATGACATTCATACGCACATGCATGACATTATAAATATTTTCATAATTCACAGAGCTATTCAGACTTAGAGGTTGAGTTCCTTACTCCATATTTCTTTCATGCCTTACATACTTGGTACTTTATTTATACTGACGTCCCTTTTTCCTGGGGACGCTGCGTTTCATGCCCGCAGGTCTCGATAGACAGGTTGAGAGTCTCCTAGAAGGCTATTAGCTCAGCAGAAGGTGTTTGTGCACTCCACTTGCTCCTGAGTTGCCTATTTGGTCAGTATGATTTGAGTATGTATTGATTGGTATGGCGAGGCCCTGTCCCGACCTTTATGACATTTATGTACTCTTAGAGGCTTGTAGACAGATGACATGTATATGGATACTTGTATGGCCTTATCGGCCTATGTCTTGAGTACACAAGTGATCATGTCGGTCTTATAGGCTCGTATGTCACATGTATAAGTTTCTATATCATGTTGGGTCATCTTATGTCTAGTATTCCCTTTTTTTTTATTCCCGTTGTCTTATGAAGGCCCTTCTGGGCCACTTACCCACGACAGTATGATAAGACAGATATATTACGTTGGTACTCGGCTGTGTAAGGCACCGGGTGCCCGTCGTGGCCCTGTGGTTTGGGTTGTGACAGAATTGGTATCAGCGCAGTTCTGTCCTAGGGAGTCTACAAGCCGTGTCTAGTAGAGTCTTGTTTATGGGTGTATTATGCACCACACTTATAAGCAGGAGGCTACAGGGCATTTAGGACTGTCACTCTTTCTTCTTATTCTAGATCGTATGGTAGAGCTCAGTTGTAAGAAATTCAAATTCTTAAATTCTATTTTATTCGTTATACAATGACATCTACATCCAGAAAGACAGTTGGTAAGAGATTGAATGCAGATGTGGAAGAGTTGAGTTAGAGGAACTCGATTTTACGTCATGCTTATGATGATTAAATGTAAGGCCTTCAATAGATATGTGTGTACTACGACGTGTGAGCCTCTTGATAAGGAGACCTAAGGCATGAATATCTATCTACCCCTATGGAAAAAATCAATGAGAGAATCAGAAGGTAGATACAAGTTTCAACAAGTAAAAGAAGCTAAGTGAAGAAGGATACGAGATACCCAGTTAGTGAAGATTATCTGTATTTACAATTCAGGTAGAGAAATATAAGCATTCTGAGTTATTTTCAATAATAACAAAGATATATTCACTTGACAACACCCATTTCAGTTATGCCCTGTGGGAGCTAACAAATATAAATTAAGAGAAGGATGGATATCAGCATCTAGCTGGGGTTAGAGTAACCCAAAATTGTGGATGGATTGTTATCATTAGCTCACATTTCCGAGGGATATTGCAAACGTGGTAATGGTTCTCCTTGTGAGATACCCAGATGGTGCACTCTAGAATAGTACAATCAGATATGAATACTAGAATGTTCAGAAATTTAAGAAGATTAGCATTGGAATCCTAGAAGGGATAAATATTTACCTTTGTATGGCTCTCGTCCCTAGTAAAGCCAGTGAGTTGAATCAAGGGGGGCTAAAAGTGAAAGAAAGTTTTGAAGAAGTTTTCATAATAAGGTGATAGACAAAAATATAAGCAGGAGGATAAAAAGAAAGTAAATGAAGCATTATGAGTAAGATGTGATAAATGGATGATAACGGTAAATAAAAATATGATAGGACTACAAATTCTATAGTTAAGTGAAAGAAAAGACAAGAAGTTATAGGCCTTGAGACAATAAAAGAGTATAAGCCATAAAGTCATGTCCCCATTTCGAGAAATGAGTTGGTAACTCATACGTGATTACCAGAAGAAAAAGTTAGACCCCCGGAGTAATAAAAATTAGTATAGGCTAGTGAATAAGATAAACTGAACATGAATTCGGGACCAAATGATTTGATAATAGTTGACATCGTGAGAATTTCAGAGATCGCGTTCCGGCGATAATTGAATGGACAACAAAAGAATAACCTTTAAAGGTCATTCAAGAAGACGCTTCCCTAAAACAAGTGTTGAGAGCAGAGTTAAGCTTAAGGGACTAAGTGTGCCAGTTACACTAGGTGTCACCTTTGTATGTAAGAAATTAAATATCTCTGGTACAGAAGGGTTACCGCAAGGCAAGTAAGAGTCCGTGAAGATGTGAAAAGACGCCAAATATGAAGAGGTAAAACATTTATAGGTAAATCTTCATAGCAATAAATGTTAGTACTTCCCTAAAGGGGGAAGATGGTGTGATATGGTATTAAGTCAGAGTTATGTGGTTAAGGTAACTGTGGAATAGTAAAGGAAGAATGTGGTAGAAAGGCGAAAGGAATGAGATTGCATTTATTCAGATCCTACAGATATGATACGACTCCAGAACATTATGTAAGCATGACGACGGGGAGAGGCAGTAAGGGTTCCATCACTAGATGCTATTGATAAATAAGTGCAAATGAACACTAGATACATAAGGAGCCAGTGTGCGGGGTAAGTTAAGACAAAGGATATAACCCAGGAGAGATTACGCAGAATATAGATATGAGAATGGACTAACGTGTAGTTAGTAGTTGATTCAGGAAGAGCCTAGCCATACAGACAAACCGGCAGGTTATGCAAGATAAACATAGTGAAACCCAACATAGAGAATTCAGTCTCGCAAATATGATGACATCGTAATCCTTGAGAAATATTCATATAGGAGTTGGGGTTGTTAAAGGTACCGTATAAGTGTTACGGAAAAAAATGGTGCTACTGAGAAGACAGTCAAAAATTTTAGTTCAGAATCAACCTTACAAGTACAAGGGCGCGGAGGTAAGTAATTAAGGATAATTATAGGTGAGCAAGAACATCAAAAATTCTTTCGGGTATACGATGTAATAAGCTCGCAACTTTAGAGGAGTCAAAGGGTCTCTCTTAAGTACTATAAAATAAAGACTAGCTGAGTGAATAAGTAAGAAGGCTTCAACTTAAGCATAGTGACATAAGGAAGAAATGGTCTTGTAACAACAGTCTCACAACAACATTGTATGCACTCCATAAGAAAGTGGCACCTATCGTGGCTAATGAATGGAAAAAAAAAATCAAAAGATGATATTTGAGATCATATGAGTTATAGGAAATTTCAGTATTTGTGGGAAATGAGATAAGCCATGTATTCATGCAACAAGTGGCAGAACGACCATGAAAAGTAATTGCTTATCTTTAAAGACAACTAAGAAAGCACGAGAAGAATTATCCGACCCACGATTTAGAGTTAGCCGCGGTGATTCATGCACTAAAGATGTGGAGGCACTATTTGGATGGAATTCATGTTGATATCTATACGGATCATAAGAGCCTTCAATATATCTTCAATCAAAAGGAATTGAATTTACGCCAAATGAGATGGTTGGAGCTACTGAAAGACTACGACATTGATATTTTATACCATCCGGGGAATGCGAATGTAGTAGCTGACGCCCTCAGACGTAGATCTATGGATAGCCTGTCATATTTACAGCCAAAGAAGTATGAGATAGACCATGAGATTCATCAGCTATCTAGTCTTGGAGTTCGATTACTGGACTCAGGTGATACCGGAGTTACTATTCAGGACACAGCAACATCCTCTTTAGTAACTGAAGTGAAGGAACGCCGGTATGAGGATCTTGTGCAAGCTCATTACATAGATACATCCCATGAAAAGGAGAATACACCATTTGAGATTACAGGAGATGGAGTCCTCAAATATCGAGGTCGATTATGTGTTCTAATGTAGCAGGGTTGTGCCAGCAAGTTATGGGAGAAGCTCACTATTCTTGTTATTCTATTTATCCAGGAGCGACGAAGATCTATCATGATATCACGGGAATATACTTGTGGGACGAAATGAAGAAGGATATAGCAGAGTTTGTTGCTTAGTGCCCTAATTGTTAGCAGGTTAAGATTGAGCATCAAAAACCCTGTGGATTGTTACAGGCTATAGAGATTCTGACTTGGAAATGGGAAGTGATTAATATGGATTTCATCATAGGCTTACCTCGTACCCAATGTAAGTTCGATGCTATATGGATTATTGTCGATAGACTTACAAAAATAGCCTATTTTCTGTCTGTCAGGACTACTTACTCAGGAGAGGATTATGCAAGGCTTTACATTATAGAGATAGTACGACTTCATGGTATCCCTATATCTATTATCTCAGATAGAGGTGCTCAGTTTATAGGTAATTTCTGGAGGTCCTTCCAAAAAGTATTGGGGACTCAGGTAAGTCTTAGTACAACATTTCATCCCCAGACAGACGGTCAGGCTGAACGTACTATTCAGATACTGGAGGATATGCTACGGGCTTGTGTGATGGACTTCAAGGGTAGCTGGGATGATCATCTTCCACTTATTGGGTTTGCATATAATAATAGTTATCATCCCAACATTCAGATGGCTCCATACGAAGCTCTTTACGGACGAAAGTGTAGGTCTCTTATAGGATGATTCAAGATTGGGGAAACTAAGTTAGTAGGACCAGAGTTGGTACAGCCTTGAGAAGATTAAGCTTATAAGGTAAAGGTTATTAGCAGCACATAGTCGTCAGAAGTCCTATGTAGATAATCGACAACGAGACTTGGAGTTTCAGATAGACGACTGGTATTCCTAAAGGTATCACCGATGAAAGGCGTTATGAGATTCGGTAAGAAAGGAAAGCTTAGCCTTCAGTACATTGGACCTTATAAGATTATATGTAGAGTAGGACAAGTAGCATATGAGTTAGACTTTCCTTCCAAATTGGAGTTTGTACATCCAGTATTTCATGTGTCTATGCTCCGTAAGTGTATTGGAGATCCCTCTAAAGTCATTCCAATTGACGATGTTCAGGTTACAGAGCATCTATAATATGAGGAAGCTCACATTGCTATACTAGATAGACAAGTTCGGAGATTAAGAACTAAGGATGTGGCTTCGGTTAAAGTACTTTGGATTAACAATAATGTGGAGGAGATGACTTGGAAAACTTAAGAAGAAATGAAGACTAGGTATCCTCACTTGTTTCCACTTCCGGAGGAGGATCAGACTGAGACATCACAGCCTTTAGGTTGGTAGCAGTACCGTTACAGAGGAGACTCTGCCAAAATTTCTATATATTTCTGGGTGTTTAACATTCGAGGACGAATGTTTCTAAAGGGGGAAGATTGTTACACCCTGTGCGTCCCAAGGTGACGTAATGAATATAAGACTTGTTAATCATTATTTAAATGATTTTAAAGTCATAATATGACTATATATGATGTTTGGATAGAAAATATGAAGTTTGGGAAAATCGGATTAAAGTTGCGGAAAAACCGACTAAGGATTTGTCTTGTAATAGAGTTTTTTGAGAAATATATTCCGTGTACTATATGAGGTTTTTTGGGACATATTATATACCAAATTGAAGGTCTTGGAATGTAGTTTCCAACTCTCTTAACCGTTCATTCATACGACACCCGGATAAAATGTTTTTAGTGTTGGAAGAAGGACGAATGTGCCAAGTAGCACCTTTTGACTTTTCAAACAAAATGGATATTTATATCCTTATCTCGTTTCTTTCTTCAATTTTCCAGAACACACAACCAAATAAGACCTCTAAATTTACTCTTAAGCTCTCTGCAAGAACTTCAAATAATATTATCATCCCGGGCATGGCATCAAGAAACTATAACATTAAAACGATCCCTACGACATAAGTATCGCTATATCACCTCTCTTTTTCTTTGTAGTTTGAGTTTTGGAAGGTAATTAATAGTTAAGAAAATGTGTACTTTCTGTATTTAAGTATTAAAATATCAAGGAAGGTTGATAAATTAGTTTTCTAATAGTTTGAACTCACGGGATGGTGATCGGTAGCTGTGAGTTCGAGTATTCACTTGTAGCAGACTGTTTTGTGGATTGTTTTGTGTTGCTATTGGGATGCGTGTTTTACTACTGTTTCGTGGAGTTTTGGAGGAGTAAGGTTGTGGAGAAACACCACATAAATTTATGATGGTGGGCTGGTCGTTCGTCGTAATATTTTTGGGCCGTTTGACACTACTACGGTGGTCGTTTTGTGTATGAAGAGATTGGGGTGTGTTGGGCTGTTTTGTAGTATTTTATGGTGTATATAAAGTTGGGAAATAATGTATACATGTTGATATTGTTGTGTTTGGTGTTATCTTGAATTTGAAGGAAGTAAGGATTATAGGGGAGATGCTGCCCGTTTTAATACAAAATAAGTTTGTCGTTCGTTGTGCGATAGTGGTACCTTTCGTAACTTAATGATAGTGTTATTATTGTTGTTGTAGATTAAGGTACGAAGAGGCGAGTTCAACTTGGTGATTGAAAATATTGTGATAAGGTATGATAAGGCTATCCATTCTTTTCTTTTGGCATGATCCATATGATACAAATGACACATGCAAATGCGGAACTTTCATAAATGACTCTATTCATAGAAGTACTAGGGGTGCCTATGTTCTTGATTCCCCATGTGTCCTATTATTATATCTTATGTTCATGGGTATCATAAAAATACGTAAGTTACTAAAGTTTATCCGAAGGTATATTGATCTTATGACATTCCGAGAAATCTTAGTGACTTACTTCATTATGCATTGCATTCATTTATACATGTACATTGACCCATGACCAGATGGCATTATATACACGTATATTATATATATATGGGATATGGGAAAAGGTTATGGCGTTATATACGCAACACCACCTGATCAGCTGGTATACGTTGATGATTTCGCCCACAATAGCTGAGATGATATGATGGGATGCCCTCAGAGGCTTGATGATATTATGTATGCATATACTTATGCATGGTATGATATTCATATGCACATGCATGACATTATAAATATTTTCATAATTCACAGAGCTATTCAGACTTACAGGTTGAGTTCCTTACTCTATGTTTCTTTCATGCCTTACATACTCGGTACTTTATTTGTACTGACGTCCCTTTTTCCTGGGGACGCTGCGTTTCATACCCGCAGGTCCCGATAGATAGGTTAAGAGTTCTCCTAGTAGGCTATCAGCTCAGTAGAAGGTATTTGTGCACTCCACTTGCTCCGGAGTTGCCTATTTGGTCAGTATGATTTGAATATGTATTGATTGGTTCTTGACATTTATGTACTCTTAAAGGCTTGTAGACTGATGACATGTATATGGATACTTGTATGGCCTTATCGGCCTATGTCTTGAGTATACAAATGATCATGTCGGCCTTATAAGCCCGTATGTCACATATATAAGTTTCTATATCATGTTGGATCGTCCTATGTCTAGTATTCCCTTATGTTTTATTCCCGTTGTCTCATGACGGCCCTTCTTGGCCACTTACCCATGACAGTATGATAAGAAAGATATGTTACGTTGGTTATCGGCTGTGTAAGGCACCGGGTGCCCGTCACGGCCCTGCGGTTTGGGTCATGACAAATATCATACGAATGTAGTCGAGTCTCTAAATCACCTTAAACAATGCTAAAAATACGAATTGCACATCGATTCAAACCTAATGAACTTTAAAACTTCAAACTTCTACATCTGATATCGAAACCTACCAAATCAAGTCCGATTGACCTTAAATTTTACACAAAAGTCATAATTGACATTACGGACTTACTTCAACTTCCGAAATCAGAATACGACCCTGATATCAAAAAGTTCACTCACGGTCCAACTTTCCAACTTTCGCCATTTGACGCTAAGATGACTTACGGACCTCCAATTCAACATCCGAACACGCTCCTAAGACTAAAATCACCCTACGGAGCTATTGAAACGAAACTCCATTCTTGAGTCATGTTCACACAATTCAAGCTACGGTCAATACTTAGAGCTTAAACTTCCAATTCAGAGACTATGTGTCTCATTTCACTCCGAAACTAAAAATAACTCCTCCCGGCAGTTACGTAACTACAAAATAAAATAAAGGGAGTAATAATTAGGGGTTTGGGTCTAAAACTCTCAAAATGATCGGCATGGTCGTTATAGAAGTTATTCATACAACTAACTGAATTCAATCGAGTTTCCATAGCAAAACACAATCCATTTCATATAAAAAATGAATAGGAAGAAAATCTAGCTTGAAATATTTCAAAGTGTGGAGGTATTTGACTAAAGTGCAGGTCCTAAACCTAAAAGGGTAGATATATGACCGAAAATCGTTGATTGTGTTTTCATAGGATATGCAACCAACAGTAAAGCATATCGATTTCTAATTCACAAATCAGAAAACCCGGAGATTCATATTTATTGGTGATACAATCAGATAATGCCGAATTCTTTGAGAATATTTATTCTTATAAAAAGGAATGTGAGTCGTCTAGTGAAAAATCTAAGTAACTAAATGAGGTGAATTCAAGACGTGGTAAATGTTAAAGGACAACTACTTCCTTTGGACTAGATTTTCTAATAATCTTGTTGGAAAATAAGCCTCAAACGTTTAAAGAAGTTATGACTTTCTTGAAAAAATACAGTCAATAGTGAGATAGAATCCATATTAATTAATCATACTTGGGAGTTAGTTGATCTTACTCTAGGGTACAAACGGTTAGATTCAAAATGGATTTTCAAGAGAAAAATAAAGGATGATGGCACTATTGACATGTATAATTCAAGACTTGTTGTCAACGAGTGTAGACAATGAGAAGGCCTTGACTATTTCGACATATACTCGTCGGTTATAAGTATTACGTACATATGAATGTTAGTAGCATTTTCTATTGTATACGGTCTTGAAATCCATCAAATGGATGTGAATACAACCTTTTTAAATTATTATTTGCAATGATTTATTTTATGGATAGTTATATAATTTCCAGTCCAAATGAGGTAGTGCCTAATGTCACCGGGAACGAGTTGGTAGGGGGGCTGAGATCTTGAGAATGGATCAAGGAAATCCTGATGCTCCGCCAGCCATTCCTCATGTTGAACAGGCTATGGGGGATCTGGATCTAGCCTTTCGATTGGGGCCGCCGAGCCCAACAAAAGAGACTCTCGAAAGTGAGCTTGGAGGAAGAAATCCAAATGGAATAACCAAGGGTTTGTGGTTCCTAAAAAAGAAGAGAAGGTATGCAGACGTGTTAAGTCTCTTTATGGACTAAAATAAGCACCCAAACAATGACATGCGAAATTTGACCAAATAATACTGTCAAATAGTTTCAAAATTAATAAGTGTAAACAAATGTATTTACATTAAGAATACTCCAAATCATGTAGTCATTATTTGTCTATATGTGGATGATATGTAACAGATAACGAATAATAGAAAAGGCACATGAAATATTTAAAATGTGGGGACGTTTAGCTTATGCATAACAAAAGCCAATGTTAGATATGATGTTTGTATTATTTAGACAAACTAGATGATAATTTTTGGACCCCACAAATTTTTAGTGGATATTGATTTGGTAGTCGGTGAATGCATTACTTGTTCAGTCTTAGTGAAGACTAGTTGATGAAACTACCAATTTGGAAGTTGGTCACATGCCTTTCTCGAAAGCTTGTTTTCTTTCTTTATATTGTTTAGTTCTTTTATGAAAGGATGTTACTTCGAAGGTTGTGACATTTCGTGAAAAGATACGTCAGTATATTTTTGTATGGACATGACTGTTCTTGAACGGATGTATTAATACGTTGGTCTATAATATGGTGAACCAAACGATAAAAATGATAAAAATCCATAGCAAGTTGAATTTGCTTCATGAATGAAGGTGTTATAATTTGTAATTTGTATAGACGTGTATTCTATTTATGGAATATGAATAAATAGAATACAAATGCTAGTAAAAAATGGAGTAGTCACGAAATATGTTAAATATTAAAAAGTTGTGGCCACAACTAATGCCAACCATTCCAGTTGTTATTACGATATAATATTGCTACACTAAGTGTAGTCAATAATCTGATATACAATAGAAAATCAAGACGTATTAGTCTACGTCATAAAGAAGTTTATATTGAACTATCATGACAATGAAATGAGTTTTGAGATATTTGAAATATACTCAAATTATGCTTTGTACTATAATAAGTATCATGCGGTAGTGGAAGGGTATAGTAATGCAAATTAGATCACCATTTTGAGTGTTTATAAACTCACAAGTGAATATATTTTTACAGTCGGTAGAGGAGTGATGTCTTAAAAATTATCTAAATAAACGTGCATTGCCTTCTCTACAATGGAGGCTGCATTTATAGCCTTAGACAAGGTCGGGAAGAAGTTGAATGGCTCCGGAATTTCTTGAAAAAATTCTATCGTAGCCCAAAATATTGGCACCTATATGCATCCATTGCGATGGTCAAGCGACAATAGGAAGGGTTGGGAGCATTATGTATAACAAAAAATCTCGTCAAATACGATGAAGGCATATAACCGTTAGACAACTACTCTCTAGGGAAGTTATCATAATTGACTATGCAAAGTCAAGCGATAATATGTCAGATCCACTTACAAAAGGCCTAACTAGAGAGGTAGTTGAAAGATCATCGAGGGGAATGGCACTATGGCCGAGGACAAGTCATTATGGAGGTAACTCTACTTAGAAGACTGGAGATCCCAAGATCTAGATTCAAGGAGATCAAGAAAAGTCATTAATAACGGTTCAACATTGTCAAATAAAATTTTGTTGGTCCATTCTCATGATGAGACAATGTTCTGTACCATAGATAAAGCGTTAAGACTTTTTAGTGGTTTCTAAGTTTGATACGAGGTATATCAAATAGTGTATCTGCGGGATAACACATTTAGGACTCACCCTTGTATGTGTGAAGTATTAGCCGCTTCAAGGAAAATTCTGTAAGGCCAATTCTCTATGCACCTATGAAACCAGGCGGTGTTCATAGCCGAAACGAACACAACAATGAGAACCAAAGACGGTTAAGGGATGATCGTGTGACTTATGGTTGTCTAGGTATACACCAAAGTTCGACGATTCAAAGATATCAAATCTACCGATTGACCGAGTATATCCGATATAAGTTCACTACGGGAAGTTCAAACGGAAACTTACTTATCCAGATGCGATTAATCCTTGCTTGCGAATCACACAGTTTTCATGCACGTTTTGATACATATGACTATTCCCTATTCATGTGGGTGATTGTTGGGTTTTTTTTCTAAAGGGTGTGAATGAAAAAATGGAAGAGTCACCTCTTGGATTTCACCTCTTCATCTCGCCCTTTCATTGTTTATAAATTTAGAGGCTTAGCCTCATTTTTATATATAGAAAAATCTGAAAACTTCTCATCTCTTCTCTACATTGTTGCATAGTTTTTCCAAAACAAACATATAAGTGTCAAGTGAGATTTGCTCTATTTGTTGAGTTCGCTGAAGTTTTGTAATTTCGATTGCTAGTATTACAGAATAGTTTTTTCGTTCTATCATGAGAGGAAGTAATCCATAACCTTGGACAATAATGAGGGGATTAAATTTATTAAGAATATACAAATAACTTATGGGCTCGAAAATTATTTTATGTTTTGTTTTATTGAAATAACATTTCTTTAGGTCTCTGATTGTCCGGTTTCGAACTCAGTGATACTAACAAGATGTACCAGACATCAGTTCACGGGGAAAAATTATTAAGATACAATATTTTAAGTAGAGTAAGTTCAGCATGGTATTTATAACTCTCTCATTTATTGCAGGAGAAGACATTGTTTTTGTTGAAAGTTTGCATCTTAATCTGTACAGAGGAAGGGAAAGTGATTATAGAAGAAACAGAAACCTCGGCGTGGAAACCAGCAGTTCCAAAACCATGGGCAAAGACATTTTATCCAGTGTGGACCCAATAACCTAATCAAATATATCCACAAAATCCCATGTATGAGGACTGAAATTCAAACAAGGGATCAGCTTCTCCTGTATTATGTAATGTACTGGAGGACCTCTTGTGCTCTCATCCCATAACGTTTCCACCATACTTAGCTTGTTCTTCAAACAAAATATCTTCTTTTCCCATGTCTAATTTATCAGCCCTAAGGAATCAAAGCTACTTCACAAGTTTAATTCTATGTTCACCATATGGATAATGGATATATGGTGTACATGATTTATCGCGGAGTAAATTTTATGAGTGGTCATTCAATTTTGTCTTCATTACCTAAAAATTATTTTTCTTTATTTTGTTACGTAAAAATTATTTAATTTTGTGTTCATTACCCAAAAATCACTTTTTTTTTCTTTTATTACACAAAAAATATTTTAATATGCTCTAATTATCACAATAGCCACTTTGACCAGATTTTACAAACCTTTCACCGAAAAAATCTATTATACCCTTGACATTATAAATCCTCTCATTTATGCAACGCCTTCTATATTATATACTATATAATATACTTTTACTCATATATTTTACTTATAATTAAAACAACTTAATATTATTTTATTTATTATTTTTATAATATAATTTTTAAAATATATAATTAATAGCATTATTAAATTTGTAGGTAACATTGCCGTGAACAAATCTCAAGTCCACATTCTTAACCATGCTTAATAAAATATTTTTAATGAAAATTATAAAATCAAAGCTCATTGATTTATCAGTCAAACCATACCCATTAATCCAATAAATAAAATACTTACATTTAGCACAATGACACATCGGATTAATACTTTCAAATAAATAATATTAACAGATAAAATTTTAAAAACTTAATACTAAACACAAATATCTTTGAAACTTTTTCTAAAATTCTTCTTAACTGTTAAAAAAAACTACCATTTGTTAAAAAAATCTATTTTTATTATTTCAAGTAAATATTAAAAGATAAATATTTTTATTATTTTTATATTTAAAATATGTTCATGTTTGAATATGATTAAACAAATCGAGTGCCGTGAAAAAATTAAATGTATGGATATATTATAAAAATAATAAATAAAATAATATAAATTTATTTTAATTATAAGTAAAATACCTAGGTGAAAATATATTAAATTGTATATAATATAGAAGGTGTTACATAAATGAGAGGATTTATAATGTCAAGGGCATAATAGACTTTTCAAGTAAAAGTATTATAAAATCTAGCAAATGTGATTTTTTTGATAAATAGTGCAAAGTAAAATGATTTTTGTGTAACAAAAGAAAGAAAAATGACTTTTGAGTAATGAATACAAAGTTGAATGATTTTTACGTAACAAAAAAAAGAAAAATGACTTTTGTGTAATGAATACAAAGTTGAATAATCACCCATAAAAATTACTCATTTATCGCGCTTAAGATATATTTGGATCAAATATGAGTTAAGTAGGGGGGTCATAATCCTATCTGTCAAACTCAAGACCACTTCTTAAATAGTTACTTGTAACCATTTGGCCAATTTTTTTACAACATTGATTATTTTGGTTCTTTAATTTATTTTGTAGTTGAAGAATTAAGTATTGTTTTAAGACACTACGGCGGGTTTAGATCAATCTGTTCGCTTGCACCCTTTTAGCCCAGTTTAGCTCAAAATACTTTATCTAAGTTATCTTAGATTCTATCCATTAAGACATATTCATCGTTCATCCCGTCAAAGTTTGGATAGTTACTCTCTTGCTGTCCGGACTGATGCCTTTCCTTTTAACGTGAAAAATGGGCATCCCTTGAATCAGCTGCTCTACATTTTGGGCTATTTTGTAACCTATTAACCTAAGATCACCAGTATATCTACACCAGGTTTCAAAGCACACATTGACAGTACTTAATTGAATGGGGTACCAAGAAATTAATGCATTGATTTGAATCAATCAGGAATCCCATATTTTATGGACTTCTTTATACATGCAGTACTTCAAGTAAACATATGAGATTGAAAAGTCGTTGAGCACAAAACACAAGATTCTCGCTAGTTATTTTTTTATATATACATAATCTTTGGTGAAAAATAGAACACGCTAGCCAGTTTTTGGACTGATAATTGAAAAATAGTCAGCGTTTGCAAAGTCATTAAAAAATAGCCACTATTTTGCTGCAACACGGAAAGTTCCAGCATAATATACTGGAGATTGGTGCACATGTATATAAATGTCCAGCATATTATGCCAGACCAGTATATTATACTGGAAATCCAGTATATTATACTGAAATATTTTCCGGATTTGGAACAGTATTTTCGTTCAAATTTATCTTTACATGAAAAGTAGTTAAATTTTGATTACTTTTGAAACTATGATTATTTTTCAATTAGCACTTTTAAATCTGACTATTTTTTAATTTTACCCTAATCCTTGCCCTATTAACTTCAGCATTTGAAGGCCTTAAACTGAAGTTTTATATCACATTAAGCCTAAATTATGGTCAAACTCAGCTTCAGTGCAAGAAATATTTACCACGTTCGAGACATTTTAATTCACGCCACATATGAGTTCTTTTTATTTTTTGTGGAGTTGCCTCTTTCGTTCTTGTCATCGCAATACTTGAATTGGACAAAAGGATTTCTAGAATGTATTCATGGCCCAAGGGATGGGTGGTAAATTGTAGGTCTAGTTTCAAATGTGTGTTTATGGTTCTTACAACACACGTTGATGCTCCTCCATTGAAAACTTTTAACGCATCAAAAAAAAGTTAAAGGAAAAAAGAAAAGAAATATAAGGCTGCTTATTGTCAAACTCTTTTGCACCACAAAAACAGATCCTTTGTATTTGAACTTGAAAGGAAAAATAATGCACTCGTAATCTACATTTTTTTAATATTCTTCACAATTTTTCACAAAATAATAATAATAATAATAATAATAATAATAATAATAATAATAATAAGTAATAGTAGCATCTATATATATATATATATATGATAGTATAAAATCTACTTTGACTACAAAGTATGCAACCTGTTGGTATATAATTCTTATTATAAATTTTAACTAGACAAAAATTGAATAAACTATCAAATATCAAATCCTAAATAATTTTGGTTTTTACTCTAACTTTGATTTTAATTTTCTAATATCACCTCATAATTCGAAGTGTATGCGTCTGACTTTTGGAGACTTCTCTCCAATCTTCAGTGTGATGATGCACTTCTCATCTATCTTTAATTTTTTTATTTTGTTGGAGCCAAATATAGAGCAGGAATGCGAAATATGGGTTCGGCCGGATCAATAACTTTCATTCAAATCCTATATTTATTTTAAAAGTTTATTGAATATGTACAAACTATTAACTTATAACTCAATAACTTAAACAAGCTAGAATCACAAATTCATAAACTTCAAATCTTAGCTCCGCCTATTATTAGAGCACTTTTATCTAACCTTCCAATGTTTTTTTTTCTTTTTTATATTGGTATAACGACCTGGCCGGTCGTTTTGAGTATTACAGCCATGTTCCCCCATATACTACTCAATTTATACTTTATAGTTGTTGTAGGACTGTCGGGATAATTGGTTCGAGTCCGGTGAGGTTTTGGAATGAATTGGAACATTTAGTTCCAAGGGTTAAAGCTTAAGTTGAAATAGTTGACCGGATGTTGATTATGTGTAAACGACCCCAAAATAGAGTTTTGATGATTCCAATAGCTCTGTATGGTAATTTTGGACTTAGGAGCATATCCGAAAAATTATTTGGAAGTCCGTAGTTAAATTAGGCTTGAATTGGCTAAAAATGGAAATATAAGTTTGGAAGTTTGATCGGGGAGTTGACTTTTTTATATTGGGCCGGAATCCGAATCTGGAAGTTGGAATGCGTCTGTTATGGCATTTATGACTTGTGTGCAAAATTTGAGGTCAATCGGACATGATTTGATAGGTTTCGGCATCGAATGTAGAAGTTGAGATTTCTTAGTTTCATTAAACTTGAATTGGGGTATGATTCATGGTTTTAGCGTTGTTTGATGTAATTTGAGGCCTCAATTAAGTTCGTATAATGTTTTAGGACTTGTTGGTATATTTGGTTGAGCTCCCGGGGGCCTCGGGTGAGTTTCGGATGATTAACGGATCAAATTCAGACTTAAGAAAAATGCTGGAATTTTTCTGTTGCTGGTGTCTTCGCACATGCGCATGAGGAACCGCAAGTGCGGCCCGCAGAAGCGAGCAGCCCTTCACAGAAGCGGACTGGGAACTACTGGGCAGGAACCGCAGATGCGGAATTTTGCGCGCTGAAGCGCGGCCGCAGAAGCGGTGACACTAATCACATAAGCGAAAGGAACCGCAGATGCGAAGGAACCTGCGCAAAAGCGCGACCGCATAAGCGGTCCTGGACATCGCATAAGTGATCACTGCTGGCCAAGGCTGTCTCGCTATGCGAGCTTGTTACGCAAAAGAAATGGTCGCAGATGCGACCTAGTGTCTGCAAATGCGGAAACGCTGGGCAAAATGCCTTATATTCGAGGGTTCAATATTTTTTATCCATTTTCGGATTTTGGAGCTCGGTTTGGGAGATTTTGGAGAGAAATTTTTTCACACAACTTGGGGTAAGTGTTCTTGACTCCCTTGTGATTATATTTCATGAATTAATCTTCATTTTTTGTGGATGATTATTGAATCTTCAAGAGAAATCAAAGGAAATTTCTATAATTTCATAAAACGAATTTTCTAGTTTACCGATTCGGAGTCGGATTTGAGTGAAATTAGTATGGTTGAACTCGTAATTGGATGGGTTGTCGGATTTTATAAGTTTCGTCAGATTCCGAGATGTGGGACCCACTGTCGATTTTTTGAGCGAAATTAGAAAAATTTATAAATTGTTAAATTGCAAGCATTGGAGTATATTTTGATTAATTTGCACGTTGTTTGACTAGTTTTGTATCATTTGGCGTGGGATTTAGGAGATATGAAGGCATTCGGAGGTTGATACGTGCGGAATGGAATTTCTAGAGTATTGTTTAGCTTGCCCGGCATTGAATTCGTCTTGTTCGAGGTAAGTAACTCTTATAATCTTGGAGCTGAGGGTATGAACCCTGACTATACGTGTTATGTGTTTGGTGTTGAGGTGACGGACATGCTAGGTGACGGGCGTGTGGACGTGCACCGTATAAATTGTGACTCCGTTATTTCTGTGGTACTGTGTAGTTACCTGAACTTATCTGTAATGATGAAATCTCTACGTACTAGAGTTATCGAGCTGTGATTCATGTTAGTATTTTGTTGGGACTCACTAAGGTCATTACTGTTGTTGATTTATTTGCTTACATTGCAATGTCATACTCGGTCATATTCATTCATTGCATATCATATATCAGTCTCTGTTGTTATTTATAGATACATTATATCATCATTTTGGGCTAGTTCATGTCATTATGAGCCCGAGAGACTGGAGAGGTTGATGACTGAGTGAGGCCGAGGGCCTGATTTTGAGATATTGATACTATAGCACGTAAGTTGTCCATGCATCACGTGAGTTGTCAGCGAATTTTAGCGCTTGGGCTGAAGGGGCCCCTCCGGAGTCTACACATACCCCTAGTGAGCGCGATTGATTTATATTGAGGGATGGATATTCCCTGGACATAGATCTTGTCCGAAACATTTATACCTAGGGATGCATCTTCCCCGCGGGCTGGATTGGCCCTACTCAGTACTGAGTGACTGATGGTCAGTCGATGTATATATTCCGGAATGGGTCTTCCCTGGGCCGGATTTGACCATATACAGTACTAAGTGATTGAGCATGATGAGTTGAAAGTGTGAGACAATGAGATTGAGTACTCTAAGAGTGTGAGTACATGAGTTCATCTCTAAGATACATTGCATTGACATGCATACATGACATACATGCATAGAGATGTATCTTCCTCATGCTGTACGGTATCACGTCATTCATGACTTCTCACACATATTGGTATATGGGCATGGTGATGCAGTTTACACTGACTATCTGGAAAGAAAATGAAACAACTTATTTATTGTTGAAAGATTTTTTGGGAAAATTACTGTTTTAAAACTCACTCATATTTTTGGCAACTTCGGTAAACGATTTGGGTTTTCACTGATATACTTGAAAGGCAAAACTATTTTCAGAAATCATGATTAAGCTGAGCATTTTATCTCTGAGTTACTTCTTTTATTACTTGCTTTACGTTGTTATGGACTGTTGTTGGCTATTGGTGTTGGACCCGACCTTTGTTCCAACTCGTCACTACTTTCAACATAAGGTTAGGTTTATTACTTATTGAGTACATGGGGGCGTTTGTAGTCATACTACACTTCTGCACCTTGCATGCAAATGTTGGCTGCTGACGTTGTTGAGACCGACGGGAGCTGGATTTGAAGATGTACCCGCATTCCGGTTGTAGCTGCCTCTTGTTCATGGTAGCCTTAGATTTATAAAGACCTGTTTATGTATATTTTCGAATAAATGTTGTATTTATTTCATACCAGCTTTGTATATTCTAATCTTAGAAGTTCATGATTTGTACTATCAGTCCTTGGGGAATGTATAAGATTTAGATACTTTCTTTTACTTAATTGTCTTGTTAAATTCCATTGGAATTGGATAGTTGATAACTGGCTTACCTAGTGGGTTGGGTTAGGTGCCATTACGACTAGTTGGATTTTGGGCCGTGACAAGTTGGTATCAGAGCTCTTGGTTCATAGGTTCTACAAGTCATGAGCAAGTGTCTAGTAGAGTCTTGCGGATAGGTATGATGATGTCCATACTTATCTTCGAGGGGCTACACGACATTTAGGATAATTTCCCTTCTTTCTTTCCTTATCGTGCAAAATTGATTCAGCTTGAAACATAACTCTATGAATTCCTTCCACGCATTCATGTGCGTATGTGAGCGCTCGGTATCAGTTGTGCATCGCCGGCTTGTGATTCCATGAACGAGGTTCGAAATGTGTATTCTGTGTTTTGGTGAAGGGCCAGTCTGGAGGACTTGAGGCCAAGTTTAGACCGTAGCTTAGGCTCGGTAACTTCAGTTGTAACTTGTACAATTGGACTCATATGTCCCGTGGTGTCCCTATGAATGGAATTCGTGACTCGATGAGCGGTTGAATGGCTATATGATAAGTATGATGTAACTGCAGGATGTGTAAGATGGTTTGAATGTGACGAGAAGTGTTTCCTTGGAATGTAAAAAGGGCCATTGGGTACTTGATTTTCGTTATGATGTGACGTACGGTCCGAGTTGTGAATGTATTGAAGGATCTGTCATACAGTTTAATTGTGGAGCGAATTAGATTTTCATGTCGTGTTAATGAGTTCAAACTCAGAAAGATTAAGGGAATGCGTAAGAATTGTGGCTGCAAAAGGGTATAGCAAGATGCCAATTTGAGGATAGACATGTGGGTTATCTCCTGCATAGTAATCTACGTTAGTGTGTTCCTTATAATATTGAGTAGAGAGTTTTTTTCCTACCAACAGGGTGTATGTGTTTGAATTTGAATCTGGTTGATAAAGTTGACTTGACTGTCTAGAGAAATAAAAGGGGGAGCTTAGCAGATGAATTGAGGTACTATACGGGTTGCGTTAATGAGCTTGTGAATAATTTAGTCGAATCTCGCTGCAGTATCACAACAATAACACGGTATAGGTATTGTGAGTTATTGAATGTCATGATCTATGACTTTGAGCCAAGTGGGGGAGTTTGCTACCTACAATTTGATTGCACGGTTATGTATTTTATTGGTTTTGGCCTGAGGCATACTTATGGATCAATTACGACTTACCGAGGTTGAGATTGAGGAGGACTCGAGTAATGAAATGACTGGATACGAGTTATATGGCACTTTAGGAGTATATGAAAATCATGGGATGAGTGAGTTATTATTTCTGAAGGATGTAGTGCGCACAGAGTATGAATTTGATCGGTGGTATTAAGGCAGGGTTACTTCTTTGGGTGTTGTTATGCTAATGGGGCATGTGTCTTTTAGCCCGTTTGGGGTGGTGTAATTTAGATTTGAACAAAGTGGGTGACTCTCGAGAATGTGCTAATGGATTCAAAAATGTATATGTGGTAATTGAAAATTTTTCGGAATCCTATATCACTAGAATCAGTTATTTACATTGGATGGTATCGGGACTTGCGGTAATTCTGTATGACTATGGATTCTACATTTCAGTATAAGAAAGGGAAGAGGAATAATTTTAAATTCACATAAGGTCTTTCAGAGTGAATGTCTCGGTTGTGGTATTTACGAGGTGTTTAAAAAGAATACAATAGCTTATGGGGCTTAGGGCGGTGTGGTTTTATGTTAGGGTGTCTTATAGTGAGCTTTGGGTAAGGATGATAGTGTTCTGACAAGGAGAAGTGTAAACTTGAGGGTAATTCAGAAGGTCTTTCAGAGTGAAGAAGGTATAAGAAAGGGAAGAGGAACAATTTTAAATTCACATAAGGTCTTTCAGAGTGAATATCTCGGTTATGGTATTTACGGGGTGCTTAAAAAGAATACAACAGCTTATGGGCCTTAGGGCGGTGTGGTTTTATGTTAGGGTGTCTTATAGTGAGCTTTGGGTAAGGACGATAGTATTCTAACAAGGAAAAGTGTCAACTTGAGGGTAATTCAGAAGAAGTTCAGAGAAAATAGGACAACTGTGTAGTAGGCTGGACCAGTATGGTAATGGTAGGCTCAGTTCTTTTGGGTGATTATGATGTAGTGAGGCTCTACAGATGTTTTGGTGGCAATATTCTTGGGTTTGGTGACCTGCGTGGCTTGATCGAGTTAGAGGAATTCAGTTCTGATAGCTTGGTTGCGTGAAAATGGATTTCAAAATGTTCTTGATGGTTTCTAGCATGGTTTGAACCGGATATTTTCTACCGGTGTGGGGAACATATTGTGTATTGTGATTTCCTCCTAGAAAGAAGCAAGAGAAAGGTTTTTAACTAACCGGGTATGTAATTTGCTGGTGACTCAGAGTTTATAATGCGATTCTCATGCTTTCACATGATAGATGTAGTGTGTTGTGCGGGATTTAGATTTACATGTACAAGGTGGCAGTTCATTCTTGAAAGGAAGATCACGAATTTTGGACAGAATGGTCAATTTCAGATATTTCGATGAATGTTATAACCGATCGGTAATCCCTGAGAAGAGTGCGCATTTCAAAAGGCACATTGTGTTTTGACTTACGGATGTTCAATTGGTATGGCGGTACTCATATGGTTGTTAGACTACTGGTATTCGAATTTTTGCTATGTGGCACAGAAGAATTATGGAAGTATTCCTCGTGGTATGATCATGCATGAAAGATGTGTTAGTCATTCGAATGCTAGAATTGAGATCAGTTATGATGATTCATGTGTCCTATGAATTTGAAAACTAGGAATTCTCAGAAGCATATTGTTTTAGGGTTGCGACCTGTTTGAGGTGAGTATTTTATTTAAACTCAGTTGAGGTACTAGTTGCATTAATTATTTGTGATAGCTACGCGCTATGAGTGTGCATATAGGTGAGGTTTGAGCCCATGTACGGGCATCGGGGCAAGTATTCATACTCGGAAGAATGCTTAGGTTATGATATGCCTAGAGTTAACTGTTAATCATAAAGTTATAACATTTCTCATATTCATACCTTTGTGGAGAACTATCTGGGCTATACTTGAAGTTATGAAGAGGCTAATTCCCTGAGAAAACTTAGTAGTTACTATTTATGCGTTAACTTGCTGATTTTAGTTGTGATAGTAGACTTTGAACATGCCTACACTATGGTGTGTTATTTATACCAGTCCAGAAGTATGAGAATCTTATTTCATTATCATATACATGTGAACTTGTTTAATTGTTCCTGTATGATATGCTGGGACTGGAGGCATGTGACCATGCCGTGTAGTTGATGTTAATGTGAGCTCAAGAAGAGCTGGTTACCGTTATTAGATTCGTGTGCAGTTGTGGTGGTGCTGGTTGAACATGCAATACGGTTCTCTTCTTTGAGACATTTTCCATTTTTGGGCACACGGATTGCACAGTTGTGGCTTGAGTTATATTGGTGTGGCATGTCTGTGGGATAGTTGTGTTTAATAATACATGGTCATTGGACCTAGAATGGGTACTATCAGGTTTGATTACGGTATATTTGGTAGGATGACATTAAAAGTCGGCTTAGAAAGTGAATATGGTTTTGGTTGGGGCGAGAGAGGTCCATGACTTGTTGATCTGATAAGGAGTTACGAGATTCCGCATGTTTTTTTTATTATCAGCAGTGTACGAAGGTTTTGGAATGAGGTTTGGCTTGATATGGGGTTTACTACTAGTACCGGGTTAGTTGGAGTAGTTGTTGTGATCGGGAATGGTGCTGCGAGCATGCGAGTTGTGTAGTATGTTATGTGATTATATCTGGGGTTATGGTTATGGCTTGATACAGCTTGTTCAGATACAGTGTGCAGATGTGAGATTCGTGTCTTGAAAAGAATTCTGGATGTTGGAAATTTGGGTCCTAAGTTTTACAGACTAAAGTTAAAGTAATGATCTTCAATTATGTTATACTGTCACGCCTATATGGAATAGGATGGCGTGGGATCACCCCCGGGTATGGGTGTGATAAGATGGAATAGTGATGTGATGGCTTGAAAACAACTCTTGGCACATTCGAGGACAAACGTATGTTTAAGTGGGGGAGAATGTAATGACCCGGCCGGTCGTTTTGAGTATTACAGCCCCGTTCCCCCCATTTACTACTTAATTTATACTTTACAGTTATTTATGACTGCCGGGGTAATTGGTTTGGGTCCGGTGAGGTTTTGGAATGAATTGAAATACTTAGTTTCAAGGGTTAAAGCTTAAGTTGAAATAGTTGACCGGATATTGACTATGTGTAAACGACCCCAGAATAGAGTTTTGATGATTTCAATAGCTTTGTATGGTGATTTTGGACTTAGGAGCATGTCCGAAAAATTATTTGAAAGTTCGTAGTAAAATTAGGCTTGAATTGGCTAAAAATGGGAATGTAAGTTTGGAAGTATGACCGGAGAGTTGACTTTTTGATATCGGGATCGGAATCTGAAAGTTGAAATGCGTCCGTTATGTCATTTATGACTTGTGAGCAAAATTTGAGGTCAATCGGACTTGATTTGATAGGTTTCGGCATCGAATGTAGAAGTTGAGATTTCTCAGTTTCATTAAGCTTGAATTGGGTTATGATTCGTGGTTTTAGCGTTTTTTGATGTGATTTGAGGCCTCGACTAAGTTCGTATAATATTTTAGGACTTGTTGGTATATTTGGTTGAACTCACGGGGGCCTCGGATGATTAACGGATCAAATTCGGACTTAAGAAAAATGCTAGAATTTTTCTATTGCTAGTGTCTTCGCACCTGCGCATGAGGAACCGCAGGTTCGGCCCACAGAAGCGAGCAACCCTTCACAGAAATGGACTGAGCACTGCTGGGCAGGAGCCGCAGATATGGAATTTTGCGCGCAGAAGCGGTCCTGGACATCGTAGAAGTGATCACTGCTGGCCAAGGCTGTCTCGCAGATGCGAGCTTGTTACGCAGAAGCGATGGTCACAAATGCGACCTAGTGTCCGCAAATGCGGAAACGCTGGGCAGAATGCCTTATATTCGAGGGTTCAATATTTTTTATCCATTTTTGGATTTTGGAGCTCGGTTTGGGCGACTTTGGAGAAGAATTTTTTCACACAACTTGGGATAAGTGTTCTTGACTCCCTTATGATTATATTTCATTAACTAATCTTCATTTTTGGTGTATGATTATCGAATCTTCAAGAGAAATCGAAGAAAATTTCTATAATTTCATAAAACGAATTTTCGAGTTTTGAATACCAATTCGGTGTCGGATTTGAGTGAAATTAGTATGGTTGAACTCGTAATTTGATGGGTTGTCGGATTTTGTGAGTTTCGTCAGATTTCGAGACGTGGGCCCCACTGTTGATTTTTCGAGCGGAGTTAGGAATTTTTATAAATTGTTAAATTACAAGCATTGGAGTGTATTTTGATTAATTTGCACGTTGTTTGTCTAGTTTCGTATCATTTGGCATGGAATTTAGGAGATATGAAGGAGTTCGGAGGTTGATACGTGCGGAATAGAATTTTCGGAGTATTGTTTAGCTTGCCCGGCATTGGATTCGTCTTGTTCGAGGTAAGTAACTCTTCTAATCTTGGAGCTGAGGGTATGAACCTTGACTATACGTGTTATGTGTTTGGTGTTGAGGTGATGCACATGCTAGGTGATGGGCGTGTGGGCGTGCACTGTGTGAACTATGACTCCGTTATTTCTGTGGTACTGCATAGTTACCTGAACTTATCTGTAATTATGAAATCTCTACGTACTAGAGTTATCGAGCTGTGAATCATATTAGAAACCATGTCTAGGATACATGTTTATTCTATTGGGACTCATTGAGGTAATTACTGATGTTGAGTTATTTGCTTACATTGCAATATCATACTCAGTCATATTCATTCATTGCATATCATATTTCAGTCTCTGTTGTTATTTATTGATACATCAAATCATCATTTTGGGTTAGTTCATGTCATTGTGAGCCCGGGAGATTGGAGAGGTTGATGATTAAGTGAGGCCGAGGGCCTGATTTTGAGATATTGATACTATAGCACGTGAGTTGTCTGTGCAACACGTGAGTTGTCCGTGCGGATTTTAGCGTTTGGGCTGAAGGAACCCCTCCGGAGTCTACACACATACCCAGTGAGTGTGATTGATTTATATTAAGGGATGGATCTTCCCTGGACATGGATCTTTGTCCGAAGCATTTATATCTGGGGATGGATCTTCCCCACGGGCTAGATTGGCCCTACTCAGTACTGGGTAACTGATGGTCAGTTGATGTATATATTCCGGGATGAATCTTTCCTGGGCCGGATTGGCCATGTACGATACTAAGTGATTGAGCATGATGAGTTGAAAGTGTGAGACAATGAGATTGAGTACTCTAAGAGTGTGAGTACATGAGTTCATCTCTGAGATACATTGCATTGACATGCACACATGACATACACTCATAAAGATGTATCTTCCTCATATTGTACAGTATCACGTCATTCATGACTTCTCACATATATTGGCATATGGGCATGGTGATGCAGTTTACACTGACTATCTGGAAAGAAAATGAAACATCTTATTTATTGTTGAAAGGATTTTTGGGAAAATTACTATTTTCAAACTTACTCATATTTTTGGCAACTTCGATAAACGATTTGGGTTTTCACTGATATACTTGAAAGGCAGAACTATTTTCAGAAATCATGATTAAACTGAGCATTTTATCTCTGAGTTACTTCTTTTATTACTTGCTTTACATTGTTATGGACTATTGTTGGCTATTGGTGTTGGACCCGACCTTTGTTCTAACTCGTCACTACTTTCAACATAAGGTTAGGTTTGTTACTTATTGAGTACATGGGGGCGGTTGTACTCATACTACACTTCTGCATCTTGCGTGCAAATGTTGGCTGCTGACGTTGTTGATACTGACGGGAGCTGAATTTGAAGATGTACCGCGTTCCGGTTGTAGCTGCCTCTTGTTCATGGTAGCCTTAGATTTATAAAGATCTATTTATGTACATTTTCGAACAGATGTTGTATTTATTTCATACCAGTTTTGTATATTCTAATCTTAGAAGCTCATGATTTGTACTACCAGTCATTGGAGAATGTATAAGATTTAGATATTTTTTTTACTTAATTGTCTTGTTAAATTTTATTAAAATTGAATAGTTGATAACTGGCTTACCTAGCGAATTGAGTTATATGCCGTCACGATTAATTGAATTTTGGGTCGTTACAATTGAAACTTCACTTCAACTTTCAATTGCAATATTTTGTTTTGTTGAAGCACTTCTCTCTAATCTTCTACTTCTTGATACACTTTAACAACTGTTCCTATTTTAAAACGAGAAACGGAAAAAGAACGAAGTTTACTAAGAAACTCTTTTCTGGTTACTATGAATCAATTATAATAATATAATATATGTATTTTAATCTTATTTATTGTGACAATGCGTATGAGTAACGTAAGTAAAGATGTTGCATTTTTTTTTCTAGAGTAATGTGCATCCACATACGATATTGTCGGTATATAATGTCCTTGTAAATAGTGATTTGGTGGGGTCTTATCCAAATCCAAAATATGCCCAACTGGCAAAGGACACAGTCAGCTACGCGGTGAAAATGCAGTGACTTACTGCCAAAAATCCTAAACCGATAATGGCAATAATCAGCTCCTCCACCGAAGCTCCAGATGCCCATCTTTTGGATATTTTTCTTCTAAAAACACTTATCTAAATCCAATTAATTTTGATGAGTGAGCATATGATTAATACTTGAATAAAATTAATCTACTGCATATGAAGATCATATAGTAGCGACACTTGAAGGACGATGCGGACTTCAACACTGCGGTGAAAATGTTAGGAATTTATTTTAGACTATGGACAATATACCCTGGCGCCTTGTGAGAGCTTGATAGGTGCTGCTTGGTATTTGCCAATGACAATTGGATTCACATACACTAATAGGAGAAGGAAACATTCAACTTATCATGTTGTAATAGTTAGTTCATTAGATTTTAGTTTTTCTATCTTTTTTAATAGCTAGTAGCTTCATGCAATTTCTATTTTGGTTTTTGATTTGGACAGCTGGTAAGCATTTGATTCATTTTTAAAATTTTATTTATATATTAGCCCTTAGGCAAAAATAAAAAATAAAAAAATCCAATTAATTCAAATTTTAAAACATGACAAAAAACCAAAAAAGAAAATGCCAACGCAAATACACGCAAATACACGCAAGCACAATAATAAACAAAGCCTTAATCCTCTCCTCATCCCAAATCAGATCCGACACATAGCCTGCATTATCAATTACTATATCCAAAATCAGAAATTTAGGAGTTGTTAATCTATTATTAAGGAAAAAAGAAAGTGAAAAGGAAAGGGGAAATTTGTTTATGGATAAAGCCCACAGTTTAAATCTGACTCATTGACCCCACCTAATCCTTTTTCTTTTCCTTTTCACTTTTTGACCTTTAATAATTCTTTCTCCCCACCATTCTTTTCTTCTTCAATTTGTTCGCCTCTTTTTATAAGTTTCAGAGAGAAACACAAAGCCACAATCTATTTTGGCCCTTTTTACCTCTCAACCACCAAAACATATACTGGTCAAAAAGAACACATCGTTACTTTTCCTATTGAAAAAGCGGACAATTTTTTTCCTTTTAATCTTGTTCTATTCGAAGAAATTGATTCTTGATCCAAAAGGGTCGGTGGATTTTGTGGGAATTTGTTGTTGGATGCTAAATTCTTGACTAATCCTCAGATTTTTAGGAGAGAAAAATGGCTTGTTCGTTCAAAACTGGATTTTCTGTTTCTGGTTCCTGCGATTGCTTTTTCAACAACACAAACAAAGGCTTTTCTGTTCGCTCTTCGGTTGGGGCTCTAAATATTACAGCTTTAACACCCAATGAATTTCTGGGCAAATCTTTGGATGTACCGAATCAGATTGGTTTGAGCCATTGGAATGTTAAAACTCCAAAACCCGTCTCCATTAATGTATGTAAAACTTTTTTTAGTAACTTTCTCTTTTATGTATTGATTTAGCCTTTTTTGGGTTCAAAGATTGAATCTTTTTTGACTATTAGGCACAAGCATCAATATGTGTAAGCAAAGCTCAAAGATGGTGGGAAAAAACCCTAAAACCCAACATGCTAGAAATCCATTCAGCGAAGGAGCTTGTTGATTCATTGTTAAATGCTGGTGACAAATTGGTCATTATTGACTTTTATTCCCCTGGTTGTGGAGGTTGCAGGACTTTACATCCTAAGGTATGTTTAATTTTACCTAGGATGACTTTTATTTTCCTTTTCCACCTGTTTGCGTTACAAAAATCTCACCTTTTTTTCCTCAATGTTTTTAGATATGTCAACTGGCTGATTCAAACCCGGATGCAATTTTTCTCAAAGTAAACTATGAAGAACTCAAAGCCATGTGTCATGCTCTTCGAATTCATGTTTTGCCCTTCTTTAGATTCTATAGGGGTGCAGAAGGCAAACTCTGTAGCTTCAGCTGTACTAATGCAACAGTAAGTTACACAAAACTCCTGTTATTTTTTCGTTATGTTGCCCAAAATGCTGCCGCACTCTATCGGATCCTCCAAAAATATATAGATTTTTGAAATTTTAGTTTCTCAAAGACCAAAAATATAAGAGTCCTATAGTTTCTTATAGCAAATTTGTTATTATGCAGATCAAGAAATTCAAAGATGCATTAGGGAAGTACGGAACAGATAGGTGTAGCCTTGGTCCAGCAAATGGGCTTGATGAGTCTGAGCTGTTAGCTTTAGCCTCAATTGGTCAATTATCAAGAAATCAATCCTTGGATTATCCGAAAAAGGATAGATTGGAAAATTTTGTGCTATCAGGTGTGGATCTATCCAGCAATTTTGATAATAATCTGGGGCTAAAAGAAAGCAACGAGTTGTTGATGGCCTAAATTGGAGATCTGAATAGAAGTTTGCAACAATATTTTTTGGGAGCAAATTTGTTTTGTGAATGTAAATATTATTAATTGGGGTTTTCCATAAGCAGGGCTGGGTGTTTTTTGGATAAGCTCTTGCATATTTGGTCAATCTGTCAATTGGATCAAACATAGTCATTTTGTTAAGCAAATGAAATACATTATGCTTATCTTTTCGTTTACCGTTTTATCTTATCCATTACCGTTCTAAAATATTTTCTCCTCTTCTTCAACCCTCGACGAAGGAATAATTAGTATTATGTGTTTAGCTATTTGTTACGTAGTTAATTTATTCCATCCTCGCATTAACAGGTGATTCAAGCAATTCCCAATTAAATCTTTTAACCAATTTCAAAACTTGTAGCTTGACATCCACCTTGACATTATTACAAGAATTTAAATAGAAAAGGCTATTGATGGAAATTTATAGTATAAAGATTCAATTCAAATATCCTCAACGCAAGTCCAGGATAGCGTTCAACATAAATTAGTCGACAGCTTAGTGTCAAAACGCATTTGTAAACCAAAACATGGCGGCGATTGATTCCATGTTTGAAAGCTTTAAGAAGACATATTTGTCGCTCTTTCAAAGTTTTACAAAGTCTAAATACCATGTGCGTCCGCCGACAAGAGTCCAGCTTTACAGAAAGAAGAATTGAAGAATTTAATATAAATAACCTCCGCCCATCCAATCGCTTAAAAAAAATAGTTAGATGATATATAATGTGTATAATAGTATATAATCTATCTATATCGATTAAAAAATAATAAATATAATCGGCTATTTATATAAAAATCTCAATAATTTTCTCTTAAGTCATTAGCTAGGTTTAATTTTAGTTTTCAACTTAATTTTATTTTATGCCCTTTAGGACTTGCTGCTATTTGTGGACTTGGTTGGAATCAAGATGGTCGTTGGAGACTTAAAAGCAAACATGAGTTCTCCATAACTTTTTCTCAATGTCCTTTCCAATCTTTTGTTAAACAATTTTACTTAGGCAACCTTTTCCCACCTTCTCATTTTCAAACACGTAGTTCTTCATAACTTTTGCTAGCTTTTCTTTTTCTCCTTAATTAATGTCACTTGTTTATATATATTTTGTGAAGAATAATGCTTGCTTTGCAAATTGTTACATTTGGGGCGTAACCAATAACCCGTGACATAACCCTACAGCGTGCACAATTAGAAATATCCAGTTCTTTCACCTTTTCCTATGTACATCTTCTTCTTAGTTATTCTTCTCGGAAGTTCAGCGCCAAAAATCTTAACATTATGAATGAAATTAGACATGCTTCTTCCTTTTGAGGATTTATGGAGTGGATTAAATTCATGTGAACGCTGAGTTGATTTCCATACATAAATATACATTTAGAAGGATAGATTTGGAGCAATGCTAAAGTTGTCTTTGTGTGATCTATAAATTACGGATTCAAGTCATGAAATCAACCACTGATCCTTGCATCAGAATAGACTACTTATATTATACCCTCTTGGAGTGCGACCCTTTCCTGAACACTGCATGAATGCAGGATATACCAGAACTCTGACTCATTTTTTAAAAAAAAATTTCATTAATTTTAGAACTCTGACTAATTCAAGAATAGAGAAGGAGAGTGGGCAACATGGGCCATTTATAAAATACTAGTACTAATAATGGATTGTCAAGAAAATAAAATGGAGCTATTCCCATGGTGTCAAGGATACTCGTAATAGCGCAGTTGTTTATGGAAAGTTGGAAACAAATGGAAGCCCCGACATTACCCACAGAAAAGAGTTCCCATTAGCTGGGTACCCCGTGGAGCTGACGAGGATGGCCCCATTTGCTATTTAATGTGGGGATATCATACCACATCTCCTAGATTTTGAATGTGGATTGGGATGGGTACGTGGTACTCACATTTCAGTTACTCACTACTTGTTTCACCATTCCCCTCATTTTATTGTCTTCCCCACACGCACTAGTTCAATTACTCACTACTTGTTTCACCATTCCCCTCATTTTATTGTCTTCCCCACACGCACTAGTATTTTTGGTCAATATTCTATACAGTACTACTATTTTTATATTGTTCAAAATTCGAGTCCCATTTAATGGTTGGTTAGAAAACACAATACGTTTGAAATTATCGAGGAGTGAATTCCAATTTATTCCCTTAGCTTTTAGTATAGGAAAACAATACCCGCCGGTTGAACGAGAACGGGAACAACCTAATATATAAGGTAAACTATGTTCATATTTAATGATCACATGAGAAAGCGACCCGTGGAATCGAAGACAGAAGATAACAAAACTCGAAGGTAATGATCTCGCTTGTCATCGGAGAGAATGATACTTATAAAGACATAATAAATGTCGTCATCTGGTAGCATTCAATGAAGAATATTCTACAGCATTAAGTGCATGATTCGTCACAGAGAATATAACATTCACTGCCCACCATTATACATTCTTCAATGGCCCTCGTAATTGTCATTAAAGAGGAGCTTAATCCTAGGACCTTATTTCCTAGGTGTAACTATAAATAGTGAGCTCTATCATCATTATAAGGACACGAATTTTCTCACAAGCATATACTATATTTCATCAAAAGCTCAAATAACATTTTATTTTCCTGCTTACTTGCACTGTTATTATTGCTCCCAGTAGCTCTGCGCCTGGAACTAAGATATCTGCCGTTTATCTTAATTTTAAAGCTAAGTCTTATATTTTTGTCTAAATTATCTGTTATTTTTTAATCAAATTAATTCACTTGTATATAAATTATGTACAAATTCAATTATACAGTTTTACGGGTAAACAGTTTGGTGCCCACCGTGGGGCATAGACAGTTGTGTAATTGAGTTGATCCTTGCTTCTATTACTAACTTTTTTGATTCTTTGTCCTTAATAAAAGTCATTGAAAATGGCAGATAATGGTGTTGACAACACACACAACGTTGAGGCTCAAGAAAATCAGCCTCAACACGAATATTCTATCAGTGATACCCACAACAAGGGGAACAAGGCCATGCCGGTCCACGGCTGCAGGTATCCGTGACATGTTTGGGGCGCGACTCCTGATGATGTTGAAGAAGAGCACGTTGTCGAAGCAGTCAGGGTCTTGTAGGAGCAATAAGAGGCCATTATAGGTCATCTCACATGACAGGATAAGCTCATGACGGAGCTGAAGCAAGCGTTGTCGGGTGCTTCCAACAACGCGAATGGACGAGGTCTAGTTCTTCCTGGTGCTCCCACAAATCAAACAACGCAGAGGTTTGACAACAACACTTTGAGGGACGAGATCGGCTCCGATGGGGCCGGGGGGAGCGGATCTGATCACAATAACGAGAGTGATCCCTTTGAAATCCAACTCATGCGGTTTATGAGGAAAGTAAACGCCCGAATGGATCAAATTTCGGGCGCACCACCAATGCTGAAAGGGTCAAACTCAAAGAAGTACACACAATTACTGTACAAACCAAGCGCAGCAACAGAATAAATCTCAAGATTCTTCCTACCCCAAACTTTCCGAATACAACTTCAATATCAGTGCAGTAGAGCTGGTGTCGGCTATGAGGAACATTAAAGAAGCACGGTTCCCAAAACTAATGAGATCCGATCCTAGCCAGAGAGATCCTAAGTTGTGGTACGAATACCACGGGACAAACGGTCACCGGACTGGGGAATGTCAGCATCTGCGCGAAGGGGTGGCGAAATTGCTGAAAAACGGCCATCTCAAAGAATTTTTAAGTGACCAGACTAAAAACAACTACGGTCGCAATCGTGATAACGCGGAGCCTTAGAAAGCAGTAGAAGATCCCTTATGCCTGACGATCAACATGATTTTTCGGGGGGAATGAGATTAACAGGGTTACATTTTCGACGGCAAAAAAGACAAAGGTGTCAGTGACCCACATCAAGAGACTCCGGGAAGTCGCTGGAGACGATATTACTTTTACGGAGGAAGACGTGGATGGACTGCTGCTACCGCATAACGACACCCTGGTAATCTCTCTAAATGTCTTAGATTTTAGAATTAAACGTGTTCTGGTGGATCCAGGAAGTTCGGCCAATATTATACAATGGAGGGTGTTGGAGTAAGTCAAGCTCACTAAAAGCATCATTCCGACCACAAAGCTCCTCGCCGGGTTCAACCTAGCAAGAGTGATAACCATAGGAGAGAGCCTGCTGCCCACGAATGCTGAAGGGGTGATGGAGACGACCCTTTTCGAGGTGGTGGATGGTGATATGGGTTACAACATCATCCTAGGGAGACCATGGTTGCAAGAAATAAAGGATGTGCCATCAACGTATCATCAACTGCTGAAATTCCCAACTTTCGAGAGACTTAAACAAATAAGAGGTGACCAAACGGCAGCAAGGAAGATGAATGCAATCTCAATCTCCGGTAGCAAAGGGAAGGAGCCTGCAACATAGCAATTATAGGAACCGGCGCCTGCTCCCGAGCCAAGAAATATCAACCAGGGGAAGACTCGTCGGAATCCTATCAGGTACCAAGGTATTTTCAGGTACCAGAAGTGACGGACGCAACAAAATCTACAGCAGAGGAACTTGAACAAGTCGCATTGTTCGAAAAGTTCTTGGAAAAGAAGTTCCACTTAGGGACATGCCTGCACCCTGAGCTCAGGTCTGGATGTATTGAATTCCTTAAATTTAATATCGATTGTTTTGCGTGGTCACAAGCGGATATGACAGGTATCCCGCCAGAAGTGACCGTGCACAAGCTAAGCCTGGATCCCAGCATCCCTCTGGTAAGGCAGAAAAAATGTCTTATTGCCGAGGTCAGAAACAAATTTGTCAAAGATGAGGTAACTTGCTTGCTTGATATCGGTTCAATCCGAGAGATAAAGTATCTTGATTGGCTAGCTAACATAGTAGTAGTTCCAAAGAAGAACAATAAATTTCGCATGTGCGTAGATTATAAGAATTTAAATAAGGCGTGCCCAAAAGACTCGTTCCCATTGCCAAACATTGATCAAATGATTGATGCAACGGCTGGGCAGGAGTTAATGAGTTTTCTCGATGCGTACTCTGGTTAAAACCAAATCAAGATGAACCCGGAGGATCAGGAAAAAAAGTTCGTTCATAACAAACTTCAGCACATGTTGCTATAATGTGATGCCCTTCAGGATAAAGAACGCTGGAGCCATATATGAGCGGCTCGTGAACAAAATGTTTGAAAAAACAAATAGGAAAAACCATGGAAGTTTACATAGATGATATGCTGGTTAAGTCTTTGAGCGCAGGTGATCATCTTAAACACTTGCAAGAAACTTTTGACATATGAAGGAAGCATAACATGAAGCTTAACCTCGAGAAGTGTGCGTTCGGGGTCAACTCCTGTACATTTCTGGGATTCGTGGTGTCACAAATGAGGATTGAAGTTAACCCCGATAAAACTAAAGCCATCGAAGACATCCCGGATCAGCTGTCAAGCATAAATGATGTTCAATGGTTAACAGGGAGACTGGCCACTTTGAGCAGATTCATTTCACGATCTTCGGAGAAATGCCATCATTTCTTTTCGCTCCTAAAAAAGAAGAACAACTTCTAATGGACCCTTGAGTGTCAGCAGGCTTTGAGGGATTTGAAAAGATATTTGTCAAGTCCTCTGTTACTATCAAAACCGGAGGAAGGCGGACAATTATTGATCTACTTAGCGGTATTTGAGGTGGCGGTAAATGCCATTTTGGCCAGTGAGGACGAAGGTAGACAGTCTACTATTTACTACGTTAGTAAAATTTTAACGGGAGCAGAAACTAGCTACCCACATCTAGAAAAATTAGCCTTAGCCCTCGTAGTCACCACTCGAAAGCTAAGGCCTTATTTCCAGTGTCACCCGATAGCTGTGGTGACCACTTTTCCCCTGCGGAATATTCTTCATAAGCCTAAACTCTCAAGTAGGCTAGCCAAATAGGTCGTCGAAATGAGTGAATTTGACATAGAATATAAACCTAGGACTGATATTAAGTCATAGGTTTTGGCCGACTTTGTGGGCGATTTCAGTCCAGGACTTTTACCTCTGGCTACTAAAGAAGTAGTAATGGTGTCGGAATCGACATCAGGAGTTTGGAACTTGTTCTCGGACAGAGCCTACATTGTGAAAGGGTTCGGGCTGGGCATGGTATTAACCATGCCTTCGGGGAAAACCCTAAGGCAGGCCATAAGAACTGTTCCTTTGACTAACAATGAAGCGGAGTATGGAGCTTTGATTGCAGGGCTCGAATTTTCCCGGGGACTGGACTCCGAGGTCATATAAATCAAATGCGACTCCCAGTTGGGGGTAAATCAGGTCTACGAGATCTTCGAAACCAAGGAGGAACACATGTAACAATACGTAATGAAGGTTCAGGCTCTGCTTGCTCGGTTTCAGGAGTGGTCAATCACGCATATCCCGAGGGAAGAAAATGCAAAAGAAGATGCACTAGCTAACCTTGGCTCGTATATGAAAATGAAATGATCGAACTCTGGTACGGTCGTACAACTTATGCACTCGGTACTGGACGCGGATAGCTATTACGAGGTAAACATGACTAAATTGGTCTGGGACTGGAGAAACAAAATCATTGACTACCTCGAACACAGGAAACTGCCTGAAGATCCTAAGGCATCTCGGGCATTACGCTCTAAAGCAGCTTGCTATAGCTTCAAGGGGGGTCAACTATACAGAAAATCATTTCAAGGCCCGTTGGCCTATTATTTGGGAGCCTCTGAAGCTAATTATGTTATGCAAGAAGTCCATGAAGGGATCTACGGAAATCACGCAGGCGCAGATTCCTTAGTACTAAAATTAATAAAGGCTGGATACTATTGGCCTCGGGTGGAACAAAATGCCAAAGCTTATGTTCAAAAATGTGATAAATATCAGCGCTATGCACCGATGGTACATCAACCGACAGAGCCATTGCACTCAGTTCTGTCACCATGGCCGTTCATGAAGTGGGGAATGGATATAGTCGGACCACTGCCTCCGACCCCCGGTAAGGTAAGATTTCATTCGATTTTAACTGACTATTTTTCTAAGTGGGTTGAAGCAGGTCCTTATCAAAAGATCGACGAACGTGAAGTGGTAGATTTCTCGTGGGAGAATATTATTTGGACATTTGGGATACCAAAAGAGATAGCCTGCGACAACGGACCATAATTTATAGGCACAAAGGTCACAAAGTTCCTCGAAGACTTGAAAATCAAGAGAATTACATCATCACCCTATTATCCGAGCGCAAACGGCCAAGCAGAATCAATGAACAAGGTGATTATACAAAATCTCAAAAAGAGATTGGAAGCAGTTAAAGGAAAATAGCTCGAAGAGCTGCCAGGTGTACTATAGGCATATCGAACAACAGCCAAATCGAGCACGGGGGAGACTCCTTTTTCTCTTGTGTAGGGGCAGAAGCCCTGATCCCAGTGGAAGTAGGTGAACCTACCCTGAGTTATTTCCGAACAAACGTAGAAGAAAACAAGGAAGCATTGTTAGTCAATTTGGAGATGCTCGACAAATGCAGGGACTTGGCGCATATAAGGATGGCAGCCCAAAGATAGAGAATAGAGATATATTATAATCAAAGATCCAACCTCCGTTATTTCAAAGTAGGAGACTTGGTTTTAAGGAAAGTAACTCAGAACACCCGGGAACTCAACACGGGGAAGCTAGGTCTAACCTGGGAAGGCCTCTACCGAGTTTCAGCTATCATCGGAAAAGGGTCATACGAGTTAGAGAATCAAGATGGAGAAAAGTTGCCAAGCAACTGGAACGTGGTGCACCTCAAGAGATAGTATTGCTGATGAACATCACTTGTACTGAAAGTATGTGCTCCACTCTTTTTCCCTTTGTCTAGTTTTTGTCCCAATTGGGTTTTTCTGGCAAGGTTTTTAACGAGGCAACAACGGAAAGCATACTACAAAGGGAGCTTTAGCAATAAGACCTTTAAATGACAAGGCACACAAGCAAAGAACCACTACGGAGCGGTTAGATAGTCTTTTGCTCGATAGCAAAGTTCCTACTGGGAAGTTTAGTTTGCTGTTGAGCAGAGATTAGCCGACCGTTCACAAGTGCAAGCCACTGGGGGATTGTTAAATAATCTTTGGCTCGATAGCATAAATTCCTAAGGGGAAGCGAAGTTTGTTATTGAACTGGAGATTATCTAGCAATTCACTAGTGGAATCCTTGAAGGTGTAAAACTTCCAGTGTTCAAAGTCGCATTTTTCGCATTCAAACATTGGGGGGAATGATATGAGGATGCGACAACAGTGACTGCCACTTCGACCGAAATACGAAATCCGAAACATAGTTGTATTATCGGGATTGGGGACTACGCGGCCAGCCCCGTAGAAACAAGTTGTACAAGTTACCACAAGAAATGACCATTTCGTTTTAGCACAACGAATGCTTATGTACTTTGGAAAATAGAACAAATAAAGTAAAGTACTTTTGTTTATATCATGTTTCTTGTATGAACGATGAATTGATTTTGTCATTTGAAAGTTAAACAAGTACTTCAAATGCTAGTGCCATAATGAACAGGAGACGTCCTCTTCAAGAGCACCGTAAATATAATAGGGCCCTCTCTTATGAAAACCCTCATGATAAAGGATTGATTTCGGAAGAACCAGTGCCCAAAATCAAAATGCATTCGCGGGAAAAGACACCCTTGCACAATTAGACACACAAGTAGTAAAGCTTGCGCAAATACTTAAATGAAAAAAGACGCAAAGAGCAAACTTGTACAAATATTCAAACAAAAGTACGTAGAAAGGAAAACTTATATGATACTTGAACGAAAAATTGTTTTTATTTAAAATGAATGTGCCAAATAACACAAGTACAAAAGTTTGAAAAGGAAAGCAAAAATTAAGCTGCTGCATCTCCGGAACACGGAGGAGGAGAAGCATCTACGCCCCCAGGAGAAGTGGGTGGATCTACCGTCAGTTCGATATTTTTGCCTTTGTCATTTTGGCCTTCAGCATCATCGCCTTCCATTTCCTCTTCAGTTCTCGAGAACTCAGAACTAGAACCAGAAGAATTGGTAGCATCAGGCCGGGCCGGAAGACCCCTTTTTGCAGCTAACTCTAGCTCACGGGCCTTAGCGATTTCGGCATCAAAGTCAATGACACATGTTTTGGCCTCTTCCAAGGTTTCTCTCCTCATGCTATACATAGCATATACCTTTTCAATAATGAGGGAAACCGTTCGGTGCTGAAGTTCTTTTTTAAGTTGATCGACCTCAGCAGAAAGATTTTACCGCGTGGTTCTAATGGACAAGAGGCTGACATCGAGGTCACGGATAACAGAGCTGAAAATTCTATTATGCTCAATGGTGCTCTTATGCTTCTCCTCCAATTGGGCATACTTCACCCCGACAACAACAAGCTCTTCAGCTTTGGAGTTTAAGGCCGCCTCTAAATTATTCACTCTTTCAGCGGAGGTAGCCTCACGATCGGATGCAACAAGAACGGTATTATGGATTTCAACACATTTGGTCCTAGCCTATTCAAATTGAGCCCTCAACGGGGCAACCTCTTGGCTAAGGGTCACTACTTCTTGCTCGCTTTGCTGCAACCAAGCCTCCAACTCAACGGGCTCAGTAGCTCGAGCTTCCAGTTTTGAAAGGCGAGCATCAGTTTAGTCCCTCTCGGCCAAAAGTTGATACCGCTCCCTTATCATGAATCAACCTTTGAAGTCCCTCGGAAGCAAGTAAGTTGGCCTGCAAAACAAGAATGAAAATTCAAAACCTTGCCATAACACAAGTAGGAGAAACAACTAAGAAAACAAAGACTACACCGCCGCTGCGTTGTGCATGGCATTGTTCAACAAGCACTCTCCCGAGAGAGTTTGTATTTTTTCCCAATTTTTCACTGAAGCTAGGGGCTTCAGATAGTTAGCAAGTTTCACCGGCCGGGATAACAAATTAAATCCAGTGGAAACCGAGAGGGTGGCGCTCCTTCTTATTTGGGGATCTTCTGAGGGGGCAATATAATCTTGCCCTAGGTTCCTATGAACTGGGAACTGGGGAAGAGGGACATCCTCCTCTCAGGCAGTTGCGGCCAGTAGAAATGATGTAGCAGTTGCCGGTGGCGAAGACAGAGTTGGAGAAGAGGGAGATGAAGCAAATGGCATTGTAGGGTGAGAAGCATCTGCGACAGGTGCAGTGTTGGTTGATGGTTACTCGTCAACTGAAGACGGAAGACGCTCGGTGCTTAGCCCTACAGTATCGGGCGTGGCAGCTGGGAATCGTAAGCATGAGTTGGCATCTTCTACCACATCAAATTCCCCCCATAGCGCCAGGGCATCGTCCTCGGTTGGTATAGCTAACTCAATAGATTGAGCATTCTGTTGAGTTGATGAAGGTCGTCGTCTTCTATGTAGAGAAGCCCCATCATCACTAGCTTCTCCATCATCGTCAATCACCATGGTTTCTAGGACAGGCTCGAGTGCGGCGCTCATCACTACAACATCCGAAGATGACTCGGGCGCTGCGTTCTTTGCCTTTTTTTTATTCCCCCGGCTGCGGATGAACGTATCCTTTTTGTGGCTTGTTCTCCGGGCGGGGACTTCGAGAAAAAGCACTTGCACCAGAAGCAGGCTTGGAGACACCTGTTCGTGTAAAAGCCTCATGCATCAGCCTTGCCGTGTCAGCAGGATTAGCCAAAACGTCCTCCTCGGAGACGACAACTGAGTCCTGGGATAGACCTGAATTCAAGGAGAAAGGAAAGGTTAATCAACTTCCTTATACGAAAAGTAAAGACAAGATGAGTTCAATTTACCATGATTTTTAGCCTTCAACCCTAGGTGGTACCCACCGAGTTGCTGAAACGAGCGAAAGAAGAGGGGTCAATAACGATATGGGACGATCTTTAATGGAAGAAAAGACAAACGAAGAACATACGAGTGCGGTTCCATAATTCCGGAAAGGATAAAGCCATGGCCTGAATGATGTCAATGGTGGCAGCTGCAATGAACCGTTCCATCCACCCACGGTCGTTGTCATCGTCCCTGATGGATAGCAGAGTATGGTGGCCACACTTGCTGAAATTTATTATTCTCCCGCGAAATATCTTGGGGGAGTAAAGATTTATTAATCGAGCTAGGGTTAACTCTTCTCCCGTCTCCTGGCACAAGCGCCAAAGACAAGTGACTGTCCTCCACACAAAAGGACTTACTTGTGCTAGGCATACCTGGTAGCGTATACAGAACTCCACGATGTCAGAGTCAAGCTCTCCACTCAAAGAGAACGGCCCCAAAGTGAATGAGTACATATAAAAATACATAAAACCTTTCTTGGGTAAGGTTACCCGGTTCGCCATATCAAGAGTGATAATGTCTAGATCCTGGCAATAACAGTCTTCCTTCACAGCAGAAATACTGGAAAGACGGATGGAAGAAGGGTATACGCTAACGGACCGTGTACGAGGGTGAGCGGAAGGAAACTTCTCTTCGAAGTCCTTAGCCTTGACAAGACTCTTTGGGATGATGGTGTTCATCGTAGGAGGAGCAACATCATCAGCTTTACCTTTGTTCTTTGAGAAACTAGGGTTTCTGGAAGAAGATGCCATTTTTTATCAGAAAAGGAGGAGAGTTTTCTCTCATGAAGAAGGTTAAAAAAAGCTTGAAGACAAAGTACGAGTTGAGTAAAGAGGAGAAAGTTTAAGGAATTATGAAGTATAAATAAAAAGTTTGATGCGTATAAGTAAAGGAATAGGCGGCTAAAATCGTGGCCATAATTACCTAGATAACTGGCAAAAGTGATGTTGAATCATGGGATGACGCATGTTCGAGTCATTAAATACGGAGAGACGTGCGTCTAATCAACCGTCAAAAACTTTTCAGAGGGTGTCTGAGAATTTCTTGCCAAGAAAGGTGTCTTTACCAATATCCCGGTGATACAAAGTTATGCCACCGGAAAGTAGGGGGACTATCTGTATGGGGTAAAATATGTTCATATTTAATGATCGCATGAGAAAGCGACACGTGGAACTGGAGACAGAAGATAGCCAAACCCGAAAGCAATGATCTCGCTTGTCATCAGAGAGAATGACACTCATAAAGACAAAATAAATGCCGCCATCCAGTAGCATTCAATGAAGAATATTCTACAACATTAAGTGCATGATTCGTTATAGAGAATATGACATTTACTGCCCACCGTTATACATTATTCAATTGCCCTCATAATTGTCATTAAAGAGGAGCTTAATCCTATGACCTTGTTCCCCATGTGTAACTATAAATAGTAAGCTCTATCATCATTGTACGGACACGAATTTTCTGACAAGCATGTACTATACTTTATCAAAAGCTCAAATAACATTTTATTTTCTTGCTTACTTGCGTTGTTCTTATTGCTCCGAGTAGCTCTGCGTCCGGAAATAAGATATCTGCCGTTTATCTCAATTTTAAGGCTAAGTCTTATATTTTTGTCTAATTCATCTGTTATTTTTGGATCGAACTAATTTACTTGTCTATAAACCACGTACAAATTCAACTGTACCATTTTACGGGTAAACACCTTCCGAAGAAAAACTGTTGCCACAATCCACGAACTGTTGCCCGAATTTACAAAAATGAAAAACTGTTGCCGGAATTTAAACACTGAAAAAAACTTTTGCCATCCAATTTTCAAAATCATGCATGGTTTTAAGCAAGCTTTTAGTAGTCTTGACGTGCTTCATAGATATGCTAAAGTATTAAATAAAAAAGGCATATGCAACATATTGATAGCTTGCACTAAAACAGAATTCAGATGGAGCACCAAAATATGTTTTTGCAGGTTAAAGAGGTACCAGTTCATAAATATACGAAAAGCTACGTTGTTTCCAATTTTCCATGGCATTGTAATCTATATATATATATATATATATATATATATATATATATATATATATATATAATAATTAAGGGACATTGCCAAGTGATGTTGCATGTCTTATTGATCAGAAATTACTTGTATCTTTTTCCACAACGTTTTGCCTTTTCCTATGAAAAAAGGCTATTTAAACGACACATACCCTTTAAACGGCACTACATTCTACAAAGACTCATAACTGTATACCGATACTTATAAATTATAAAAACCTTTTCTCACCCTTCACATCCATTCTTACACACACACCCCAAACAAAACAAGCGTGATCAGATGCATAGAGAAGTGTTTTTTGGATCTCCGTCAGACAAGCATTTTCTTTCCATGTGCTTTTTTCCTTTATCTTCTCTTTGAAAGGTGCCCCTTAAAATTTAATTTTTGGGTTTTTGTTGCAGACTTTTGTTGTTGTTGTCATTTTTTCTCTTCAACGCTAATTAAGCCATGTACAAGACTTTGTTAATGTCTTTTTTCATGCTTGAACTCCCTGAAAACTTTTTGGATAGACACGGTCAAATTCCTGTTAGGTAATGTTGTCCCTTTCATACCACATGTTGGAAACAAATGAAATTATATGCTATTATTGCTTGTGCGTATTATCGTTTCATGCAGAAGCGGGTTTGGGTTCAGGAACAATATAATGGAGGTAATATTTGCTGGCTTAATTTGCTTTGTTTGGAATCTATATTAGTACTTATTATTTTCTAAAGAATCACACACACACACCCAAATACAACTCTTTTTGAGAGATTAAATTTATAGAAAAGTGATCAGTATTTCCAAATGATCGGAATAATTATTTGCAAAAAGAAACATATACAGCAAATTAGGAGGAAATGAAAGAAGACATTTGTTTTCTGACTTGAGAGTAAAAGGACATCCGTTGTTACCAAAGGGGAAGAAGGTCATGAGGGAGAAAGAAGGTGTCCGTTTTGGGAGAAAGATATAATGAAAAGGGTCCAAAATTGGTGCTACCATTATTTCTTTCTACTTCTTTTTCTAATTATTTCTTCTTATTTAATTTTCTTCTTTTTTATCATAAAAATAGTAGAAAATTATATGAATAGAAGAATTTAACTTTTATCGAAGGAAATATATATACACGGTCTTCGAAGAGGTGATTTGAAATTCTCTTGGATAGCCAGGAAAACTATTTATCTTCTTAATTTCTCAAATTTTTTGTTTTTTTCCTTATTATAAAGGGTCAATTCGTCTCTGAGTTCTTTCCATTTTGTACCTCTAATGTGTGTCCTCTTTTTTAATTTGCACCATATCCTACCTTTTTAATGATTTGCATCCTATCTTTTTGGTTCTTTTTCCCTCCCTTATTCAGTGTTTTAAAAAGAATAGCTATTATTATTCTTTATTGTGTATAACAATGGAGAACTGAAAAGTGTGCATCACCTTTCAAGTGTTTTTCGCCTTCTCCTCTTCATCACCGTATTCTTCGTTTGAGCATTTGTTATTCACTTGATTTAGTTTATATGCAAGGACCAGGTGGAAGGAAGCAGAACATGCAGATAAACAGTCCAGTATGTAGTGCTATGTCATTTATTCTAAAAGCACCAAATCAATACGGTCAAGCTACTTTGATACAGGAATTGATGCATTTTCTTGAATTCGATCCTCATGTCTTTGCTCATTTCAGATAGAGATAAAACGCATGGTGTGCGCGTCCATAAATTTTGTATTAGAAAATGACATTTGTTTTTATTATCATTTATCCATTTCGTAAACAATTTTTAGTAGTACATCTTATTTCGGAATTAGGCCAAATATATATGTTTTGACATGGAGGAAAGATTTGTGTACTCCTGTTTATTTTTTGTAGAGCCCTAGCAAATTTTGCAAAAAGAAATAACTTGATGCAAATTGATTATCGGTCTTTTACTGATCTTGAAGTCACAATTTTCTCATATTCTTTTTGTTAAAGAATTTTATATATGGCACCACTAAAACAACTATCAAAGAATATTTAATTAAATTTTAATTTTTTTTTGTACCGTGCAAAGCGCGGACATATATACTAGTTGAACTATAAAGCTTGGTACTTAGTTAGCCAGTGAAAGAAAGATTCCAATTGCAACTTCTAGCTAATAACTTCTTAATAGTGTTTGCTAAATGCGATATGTGATGAATCTTTTTGCATCCAAAAGAAAGTTATTTCGGCATGCAACCAGCACCAGTCGACTAGAGAGAATAATGATAGCAAGTGAAGTCATGAATGATCGTGAAATTTAGAAGGTAACAGTTTTTTATTTGGTAAGTTCCGGCAACAGTTTTTAAGTTTGGGCTTTTTTCATTCCTATACACTATTTGAAACCTTATTATTAAAAATATCTCAGTTTTGGTATTTACCCGACCTAAATACGTTTTAACTACAAAACATATATATTTGCTTAAACTAGACTCCTTTCTACGATAATCTTCCTTATTTAAACGCGAGATTTTGGGATCGCTTATATTTCAGTTAGAGATTTTACTGACGCAATTATTGCACCATAATCAAGGCAACATATTTGTAGAATTCTTCTATTACGCAGATTGTCTCTGGTTATCATCACACCATAATCAAGGCAACATATCTGGTTTTCTCTGGTTTTCCATACACAAAGGTTTTGAAGAAAATAATTGCAAACAATTAGCTACAATTGAATTGAATTTCACAACATAATATCAAAATTAGCGATTATGCTTCAGCTCAATGGTTGGTGGGATAGCATTGGGAGATACAAAGATTTTGATGTTGACTGAATTGTAGTCAATGAAGATTCAAATTATAGTCAGTTAAATTCCGCAATTGCAGAGCATCTAATGATCGATACCCCCGCAAAATATCGAAATCAAATACACTATCAATGAACGTTGTCCTCCAATAGAAATTTAGAACGATATGGGAGTTCGAGTGTATATGGAGACGAAAAAGGAAAACAAAAACTTAGGAATGTATCCGCTGTGTATAACGGTGCGTGATTTCGATTTGGAATGCAGTATGTCGAATGCGAGCATAATTGCAGGTTTGCTCTGTTTTTTCAGTGCTGATATTTTTTCAATTTCAAGTGTTCTATAATTTTACTACAAATTATCTACAATAATACTACATAACAAATGTAGTTCAACTGTTATGTCTCTACAAGTATTCTGTCAAATACTGAACACATGAATATACAGAGGTCTGAATTATTATACTTTTAATTGAATGAAGGTTCTTCTGATTATCGTAATACTAACGTGTTATAATTATTGACAATTGTACCCCAATTGGAGAAGTATCAGGAACAATGAAGTTGATTGATATGCAAACATCTCCAGCAATTGTGGAATATGAAAGTATTATCATAACATAACATACGCCAAATGTAATTGAAGTAGGCCAAGTTTACCAAGACAAGCAAATAATTGTCAGTGCAATGAAGCACTATTCTGTCATGAATAAGTTTCAATTTAGGGTGAAATGGTTTAGTGCAAGAAGGTAGGAACATTATATTTGTCAAATTCATATGGTGTATAAGTTGTAATTTTTTTGTATAAAAATTGTTTAAAACAAGTTGTTGTGCATAAACAGCCTCGTATTCTGTAGCTATAATTTGCATAACATTTTTTGAATTGTTTTTATTCAGTAGCTACTACCTTGTATATGTTGGGGACAATTGTACGTGGCACTTCAAGTCCACCAACATAAATGAATCAGCATTGTTCACGGTTCAAAAATTCAACAGCTTGCACATATGCTCTTTGATGGACAACACATATATACAACGCAAACCTACCGCCATGGTAGTTGGCATTATGGTGATGCCAAAATATGCGGATCTAGGACAATATACACACCAAAATACATACAAACTGGCATGTTGTCGGATCATGTTGTGAACTTAATATACATGCAAGCTTGGAGAGCAAAGGAAAAGACTTTGAAAATTTTGAGAGGTCATCTAGTTGATTCCTATAGTCGCTTGCCGAGTTATTTATATATTCTGGAGAAGACTTATCTGGATCGGTAGTGAAATTGTAGAAGACTGAAAATGACTGTTTCTTGTATGTATTTGTTGTACTTAGTACGTTCATCAAGGGTTGGGAGCATTGTAGGCCAGTTGTAGTAGTCGATGGCACTATCTTGAAGTCGGCATATAGGGAAATCATGCTAACAACTAGCACAATGGATGCAACAGATAATGTAGATTAATTATAAAAAAATTATTATAAAGTTATTTACTGTATTTTTTTATATTTTCAAGTTTCATTACTTGAATTTGGAATTTCTTTTTGCTATCTATGTGATAGGTAGCATATTACCACTAGAATACGCCGTTGTTGATTCAGAAAATGACGCATCATGGAGGTGAGTTTTTGAGAAATTCAAACATGTATATGGTGAAGAACCAAATATGTGTGTTGTTTCGGACCGGAATGAGAGTATATTGAAGGCAACATCTACTGTTTATACCGGCATGGCACATTATGCTTACATGTGGCATATTTGGACAAATATAAGGTCAAAGTTCAAGAAAGATCATCTAAAGTTAAGCGAATTGTACTTTGCCACGACACAATCATACACGTTTGATGAATTTAATGAAAGAATGTCAAAGATTGAAGAGATCGACAAACATGTTAAAGCATATCTATACGATATTGGCTATCACAGATGGTCTCTGGTACATGATACGGTGAACAGAACATGGACGACGACATCAAACATTGCAGAGTCCTTGAATGCGGTAACCAAAGATGTACGAGAGTTGCCCGTAGTAGAACTATTAGAGTACATGAGGACTCTTCTTGAACGTTGGACTAATGAAAAGTTATTGAATGCAAAGGGTATGTTCACATACCTTGGGAAAAAAATACAACAAAGAGTTGGAGGATAATAGGACATTATTGCTGAAGATGAGAGTAAGTTATGGCCAATAACATCAGATCATTGATTTCAACAAACTAAATATATACTGATAATTGTAGAAATATTGTTGTATAATTGTAGTTAATTTATTTTGTATCTGTTGCTGACAAATTGTTATGTGTTTGTAATGAAATTGTAGGTGAGGGTTTAAACAGATTACATCCATACTGTGATAGACGGTGTGAAGCGCTTCATTATTTGCCTTCAAAATAAGAGATGTAGTTGTGGACAATTCCAGCTTGATGAACTTCTATGTCCACATGCTTTGGTGGCTTTGAGGCACATGAACGAGTCTTATGAAAACTATTGTTCTCCTTATTACACGGGGGAAAGCCTTCTGCAGACTTATAAAATACCAGTAGACCTGTTGCCTATGAAAGCAAATGGAATATGCCACAACATATAACTGAAGAAGTTGTAATGCCAACTATTGGGAAAAGGCATCCAGGGAGACCTCAAAAAATAAAGATACAAACCATATGATGAAGTAAATGCAAAAAAGTATAAGGTTTCATACGGCAACTGCGGACTAGAAAGGCATAACAAAAGATCTTGTAGGAATGCTCCCAAAAGAAAATAAAAATTGATATAGTTTAAAGAATTTTTTCTTACTGAGTACTATTGATGATAATCTATCCTTTAAGACATATTAAGTTGTATTTGTTCTGTTCTAGAGAATTATAGTTGTGGTGTAATTGTGTTGTTAATTTGAATAAAGATTGTCTCCTATAATGAATGTTTGCTAAACATATTTCAACTCTTAATGTAATTAGTTTGTAGTTGTTTTGTTCAAATACTGGGTTTATTTATTACTTTTCAGCCTTTCCCAACAACACTGCTAAAATTGAATAGATTATGTATTTTTTTTTTATAGTAGTTGTAGACATAGTTATAGTTAATGCTATAAAGAAATTATATAGTACCAATATCGAGATTAATTACTAATAACTTTCAACCAAAAAAAATGTCACAAATATTTTTTATTCTAAGTAGTAGAATTCTGGACAAAATAACAAAACAAAAGGTAAAACAACTGTAGCACAAATCTGCTACAAATAAATTATAGCTGACTTGTTCTCAATAAATAATTTTTCTACAACTTTACTACAATCCAGATATAACTAAACACTTTAACTATAATTTTTCTACTGAAAAGGGCAACTAATTCTTTTTGCTCCGGACTCGTGTTCTCTCCTTCACAGCTAATGCACTTTTTCTTCTTGCTAATCTGCCAGTCATCTCATTTTCACTAATTGCACCAAGCTCTTGCTATTTTCTAGCATAATCCCAAAGGAGCACTCCATAGCGTCTACGGTGTTGATCAATATCAGAAAGGTCTTCCTTTGAAATTGATAGCTCTCCAATGCTGACATATTCTGCAAATGCCGCCACGTATACACCACAGTCACTGCAAAAAATAATAGGAAAAAAGATTTAGCATTCAATATAAAATACAATTGGTTAAATAGAAGGAAAAGCAGCACATACAATTATCCCTTTTTTTGCTGGGGTATCTCACCGACCAACCACTGAATTTCAAGAGGGTCAGTAACACATTTTTCAATGTATGCCTTTGTGTTCTTGTAGTTGATGTCTGGATGCTTTCCATAGAAATCGGTACATGACAAGTAGAGGGGGATCATAATAGCTAACTTATCGACAACAGATTCAACAAGTTTTTGATTTCGTGAAAAGACCATAGAATCATAAACATATAGAACCCTATCGGTAATGTCAAACGCAACCAACAACCAATGAAATTTTTCCACAATGTTTATGGGCATATTCACAAAATCAACTTTGTCCCATGCAATATTTGCAAGTAATCGGTACCCCAATATGTATTGTGATACAACGTCCTGGGGTTTGACAACAACAAGCTTCCTATCAGTAGGAGCATTAATGTACCTCTCATAAATTTGTTCAATTCTAGTTTGAAGATACAGTCAGTGGTGGTAAACCGTATTTTATTTTCAGGACCATACTTTCCTCTCTTCCTCAAATAGTATAAAATAACATCAATGTGCTGGAAAAAAAATTATTATTTCTCAATGCTGAATACAATTTAACTATAATTTTCAAATAAAAAATCTACAGATATCTAAAATAAAAGAATACTACAGCTAAACATTAAATTCTGCCAGGGTATGCATGTACCGTGTTGTTAAGGATTTGACCGGGATGTGCCAAAGTATAAAACTAGTCCTTTTTATCAACTTTCTCCACTCAAAGATCAAACCACAGGTTGAGCTGGTTATCTTTTAAAGTATAAGGTGCCTTATTCCTATTTAAATACATAGCAAGTAAAATTATGCACTCGATAATATGAAAAATATATATAATCTAACCTCTTTGAAATCGTGTCGGTACCTAAATATAACCACTTATTGAATTCTTCTAACAAGTCAGGATCAACATCGTCGTCAATAACCCCAGTAAATGGATGCTTGATGTTGAAAATTGGAGGAGGTCCAACAAAAGTGCTTCCCCCAGAACTGAAATAAGGGAGAAAGGGGGATCTGACATGCTTTCCAGGAACCCTTGTTCTTCCTTGATGCACATGGGTTGTTTCTTCTTCATTAACCTCGTCGAACTTAACAATCTGTGAGAAGTTCTCTGGCAGCTCAAAATCATCAAGTGTTACTGCCATTTTTCTAGACCTGGAGTCATTGTCCGAATCACCTACATTGATGTAGTCGACTGGTTCACCTATAAAATTAAAAATAAAAGAACAACATTGTATGTTGGTTGCAACAGTTCTTTGGGAAAACTGAAACTTATATGAAAGCCGTTGCTTTTTACCTACAATTATATTATAATATATAATACCGCTGAATACTTCATTACAATCGTCTCCTTGTTGTATAACATTTGCTTCTTGAATTAGAGATTGCAAATGCATAGTCTCCTTCTCCTCATTTAAATGCTCTCCTTGTATGTCGACTTTCACATCCTATTTTGGAGAGTCCACATGCATAGTTTTCTTCTCTGTTACAATAAATATGTATAACTTAATAAAATTGTAGATCATTTGTAGTAAACAGAAACAACATTGTAGATAAATTGTAGTTTAATTGTAGTTAATTTATTGAAATGTTGTCCTGTAGCTGAGATGTAATATGTATTGTGAAATATGTAGATAAAATATACTAAATCATACCTGCAGTTTCTTCCTCCAATGCCCCTTGAAATTGGAAAGATAAGTCAACACCTACAGGGTATGATATAGGAACATTCTCCTCATTTTGAATGTCTGACATGTGTCTTGTATCTAAGATAACAATTGAAAATATAATGTAGATTATTAGTGTATATGTAATGTAGATTATTTGTCATGAAATTGTGTTAAAATTCTTAAAATACTTGTTTTATTGTTGCTGGCCAACACTGGTTTAACACTACTACCACGATACTGTTGTTTATTCTTTTCTTTGTAATGCTCATCATTTTTCACAGAACTGCCAGTAAATTGCAAGCAGAATTTGTCAGGCCATATACTTTATGAATGCTAATATAAACATAAACATAGTAAGAATTGTTGTCCAAAATAAATATATTTTTAATGAAACCTTAGCATCAATGTTAGTATCCTGTTGACTTTTTATTGCATGCAACACAAACTTGATGGAATCATTGAGTAGCAGTCGAATGCTACCTAGTTCCTGAAAAAACTAAAGAACATAAAATTGTTATAATGTATCTGACAATTAGATGCTTACAAATATATAAAGAAGACTAAAAATCAAGAATTAGGTATACCTCTTTCTTGAACAATCCAAGATCTGAACTTACCTACGTATTAAAATAGAAAGAGTTAAAGAAATAATTTGCATAACATAAATTAAAGAAAACCAGCTAGGAATATCATCAGTTGTTACCTTATCAATATCTTTTCTTAATTTTTTAGTTGTTTCATAATATCTTTCTTGTCATCTATTTCCATTGCCTGCTTATTGCCAGATGGAGATGGAGCATCTGTCGGATGCTCGGCCTGTGTCTCAGCTTCTTCAAGGATGTATTCAACTTTGTCTGGCAAAGTCATTCTAGAAAGCTCTTCCGGGGCTTAAATCATGTTGGTGAACTGAGTGAAATAAAAATGTGAGGGACCTAGTCATCATATGTATAAAATATATAGATAATTTGTATTTATATTTTTTGTACAGAAGTGAAAAATATTTATCTTGATCCATAATGGTTTGATCATCCTCTTTTCCAATGCAGAAATCCATATCTTGTCCTTACTAGCTGTCCAATTAAGTATGCAGGGGATCGAATTACTAACCCTTGTAGCTATATCAGTGTTGACTGTAGAGCAACACTCATACAACCGGATTTGCATAGACAGTGGAAAACCTCAAATGAGATAAAAATGCACATAAGGGTTCAGCTTATGCCTAACAGACAGAAGCGATTGTGTATAAGGTTCGATACCCCATGCGAAATTCGCATACTGCCCTGAGTCCACTAAATAGAACCTAAAATGGTCTATCAAATCATTATATTTCTATGAAGGATAGAGGAAGAATTCTATTAGATAGAGAATACACAGCTTGACTGCATCCTTATCATTCACCTAACTACGACTGGTTACAATTTGTTTCAAGTATGACTTCTCAACTTTTTCCTTGTTCGAAAAATAGCTCCTCATTATTTTACTGTCATACTTAGTTGTGTAACCAAAATCCGTTACTTCTGTAAAACATCTAAGGCCAGTGATAAGGGCAAACTCCCTTAACCCAAAGTTCAACCTCTTACCCTTTATCTCTACTGTAAAAAAAAAGAACCGGATGCGTTCAATTCATACTTCATGAGAAAGTGAATTGCCTGATTTTGGATACATATTTTGGGCATGCAAAGAAAGTGCCCAAAACATGTCTTCTTAAACAATTTAACCCATTTTCAAACAATAATACCTTTGATTTGGGCACGAACAACAGGGTCTGATAATGTCTGGAACCTAGTGATGCCATAACTAACATCATGTGGTGCAAAGAATATTCGATTCTGCACCAGAAGAAACAGTAAGTTAATAAAAGATGTTTAAAGACCAAAAAATAAAATAATAACAATTCTACTATACTTTAACTACAGCCAGAAAGACATTAATACATTGCATACAAATAAGTGTAACGACCCGAATGGTCGTTTTGAGTATTTGCACTTCGCTCGCTAGTTTGCGGGCACGAGTAGCTCTGTATGATGTATTAGGACTTGTGTGCAGAAGTTGAGTTCATTCCAAGTTGATTTGATATATTTCGACGCGAGTTTTTGGAAGTCGAAAGTTCGAAAGTTCATTAAATTTGATTTGAGGTGTGTTTCATCGTTTCAATGTTGTTATGCGTGATTTGGGGCCTCGAGTAAGTCCGTGTTATGTTATGGGACTTGTTGGTATATTCGTACGGGGTCCCGAGGGGCTCGGGTGAGTTTTGGATAGCATTGGGTTGTGTTGCGCTCGTTTTTCTTATGTTTCGACATCGTTTTTTCAAGCATAAATGGTACCACATTGAACAAATGAGCTCCGATTTTTATTTTGGTTGACGTATTAGATCCGTATCATAATTACGGATCCGTAGCAAAAAGAATCGTCAAATGTGGACATCGTATGAGGATTTTATGGTCATTTTACTAAGAATTGGATTGCCATATTTTTTTCAGATTAATTACGAAATTGCCATTGACTTCGTATTTAAAAATCTGCAACTATTTTCAAATATTGAAACCAACATATCTCCTTCATTATAAGGTCAAATGGAGTGATTCAAAATTCTATCTTGACTGCAATTTCACAAGGAATCCATTGGAGGCATCAAAAGTAAGTTTTGGAATCGTTTGGCATGCAAAACGAGGTAGAAAAATTGGGCAAAGTACTTAATATCGCAGGTTTGTTCATTTGGTCATATTTTGAGTTGGGGAGCTCGGATTTGGACAATATTTGGAGGTGATTTTTACCACATGGATTAAGGTAAGTGTTCTATACTCGATTTTGATTGATGATGAGGTGACGCACATGCTAGGTGATGGGCGTGTGGGCATGCACCCTGTGAATTGTGACTCCGTTATTTTCATGACACTATTTAGTGGCCCTATTTTGTTGATATCTGTGTTATCACCATGTGATAAAGTAACTGAGCTGTCAATCATGCTAGATAACCTATTTAGGCTTTATGCTGATATTGTTAGGACCCATAGTGGTCGTTTCTTGCTGTCATCTTACTGATTTCATTGATATTTCATACTCAGTCATATTCATGCATTCCTATCATATCTCAGTCACATTTGTCGTTTATTGATACATTATATCATTGTTGTCGGGCTAGTTTCATGACATTGTGAGCCCGTGAGTGAGATTGGAGAGATTGATGACTGAGTGAGCCTGAGAGCCTGATTATGAGTGACAGTTATGAGATCGGGTTGTACGCCGCAGCATGTTATATTGATTTATGCCTGGATGTGGCTTATGATAGTGCTTGGGATATAGGAGCCCCTCCGAAGTATGCACACACTCCCAGTGAGCGCGGATGATATTATAGAGGGATGAATTTCCCTGGACATAGATTTGTCCGAAGTACTTGATATCTGGAGATGGATTTCTCCACAGGGTTGGATTGCCCTTTTTCCTCGGTACTGGATGACTTATAGTCAGTGTTGTATATGTTCCAGGATTGATTTCCCTAGGCCGTATGGGCCATATACAGTACCGAGTGGTTGAGCATGATGAGTGAAAAGTGTGAGACGGTGAGATTGAGTACTCTCAGAGAGTGAGTACATGATTCATCTCTGAGATACATGGCATTGGCATACACACATGACATACATGCATAGAGGTGAATTTTTCCTCATGCTGTACGGTATCACGTCATTCATGACTTTTTACACACATTGATATGTGGGCATAAAGAGGTATTTCAAACTTGCTATCTGGAAAGAAAATGAAACATCTAATTTATTGTGGAAAGGATTTTTGAAACAATTACAGTTTTCAAACTATGTCATATTTTACGACGATTTCGGTAAAGGATTTGAGTTTACACTGATTTTCTTGAAAAGTGGAACTATTTTCGGAAAACTGTGAAAAAGTTGAGCATTTTTATCTCTGAGTTACTTTCTTATTTATATTCTTTACATTGTTTTGAACTGCTATTGGTTATTGGTTTTGGACCCAACCTATGTTCCAGCTCGTTACTACTTTCAACCTAAGGTTAGGTTTGTTACTTACTCAGTACATGGGGTTGGTTGTACTGATACTACACTTCTACACATTGCGTGCAGATGTTGGATGCTATTGTTGTTGTGCTCGATGGTTGCCGGATTTGAAGATGTACATGCTTTTCTGTTGTAGCCGCCTCTTATTCATGGTAGCCTTAGATTTATAAAAACTCTGTTTATGTACTTTTCAAATAGAAGATGTATTTACTTCATATCAGCTTTGTAAATTCTATTCTTAGAAGCTCATGATTTGTACTACCAGTCCTTGAATGTATAAGATTTAGATAATTCCTTTTATTTAATTGTCTTATTAATATTAGTGGAATTGGATAGTTATTAGTTGGCTTACCTAGCAGGTTGGGTTATGTGCCATCACGACTAGTTGATTTTGGATTGTCATAGATTGGTATCAGATCTCTAGGTTCATAGGTTCTACAAGTCATGAGCAAGTGTCTAGTAGAGTCTTGCGGATCGGTATGATGACGTCCATACCTATCTTCGAGAGGCTACAGGACATTTAGGATATACTTCCCATCTTTCTTTCCTTATCATGCAACATTGATTCAGCTTGAAGCGTAACTCTTTGAATTCCTTCCACGCATTCATATGCGCATGTGAGCGCTCGGTATCAATTGTGCATCGACGGCTTGTGATTCCATGATTGAGGTGCGGAATACGATTTTGGCATGCTAATGATGGGCCAGTATGGATGACTTGAGGCCGGGTTTCGATTGTAGCTTGAGCACAGAGGTGTTGATTATGTGAGCACGTGCTTTTGGATTTATATGCCCGATAATGTCCCTATTAGTGGAGTTTATGGCTGGATGGCTACGTGATGAGTATGATGTGACTGCGAGATGTGTTCATATGGTTTGAACGTGACGAGAAGGGTTTGCTTGAGGTGTAGAAGGGCTATCGGGTGCCTGATTTCTGTCTTTATTCGACGTATAGTCTCGAGTTATGGGCGTGTTGAAGGATCTTTCATGTTGTTTGGTTGTAGAGTGAAGTAAGTTTTCAATTTTGTGATATGAGTTCAGACTCAGGAAGATTAAGTGATTGCGTAATAGTTATAACTGTGGAAGGGAATAGAGAGATGTCATTTTGAGGCAAAGCAGGTGGGTTATCTCCTGCGGGGTGTCCTGAGGTTTGTGTGATCCCTATGTTATTTTGTAGCGAGTTCTCTTTTACCAGTAAATTATATGTGTTGCAATTTGGGTTTGGATCGCTTACGAGAATTGGCTTGACTGTTACAAGGGTGAATGCAAGATTTGCAGATGATATGAGATATTAGATGGTTTGTGTTACATAAGCTTACGAAGGATTTAGTTGAATTGGATTTTGGGCAGCAACAAAGTATGGGTATTATAAGTTATCAAATGCTTTATTCCTTGGCTTTGAGCCAAGTGGGGGAGTCTGCTATCGACGGGTTGATTGCGCGATTATGTGTTGTATTGGTTTCCATTTGAGGTATATTTGTGAATCAGTTATGACTTACAGAGGTTGAGATTGAGGATGACTCGAGTGAAGGAATTTCTGGATGCAGGTTGTATTACACTCTATGGGTATATGGAAATCATGGAATGATTGAGTGGTTATTCGTGAAGGATGTAGTGTGAATGGAGTAGAAATTTGTTTGGTTGCATTAATGTGGGGTCACTTCCTTGGGTGTTGGTGTGCTAATGGGGCACAGACCATTCGGTCTGTTTGGTTGGTATAATTGAGATTTGAGCAGGGTGGAACACTCTCGAGAATGGTTTTAATGGATACAAGATTTAAATGCAGTAATTGGGAACTTTCAGGATTTGTATATAGCTAGAAACTGAGAATTTTAGTGGATGGTGTCGAGACTTGTGGCATTTCTATATCCTTATGGATTCTACATTTTAGTATCAGGAAGGTGAAAGAACAACTTGAAATTCGCAGGAGGTCTCTTCGGAGTGAGTATCTCGGTTGTGGTATTTCGGGGGTACTTAAGAGAGCATTCAACGGCTTATGGGTTTTAAGGCATGTGGTGTTATGTTATGACCGATTGTCGTGAGTTTTGGTTAAGGGTCGTGGTGTTCTGGAAAGGGAAAATGTCAACTTGGTAGTAGGTTGGATCCACAATAAAAGATATGATCTGTTCTTTGGGTACTTGTGATGTGGTGAGTTTCTATAGGTGCTTCGTGGCAATGCTCTTGGGTTTTGGCAGCCTGCGTGGCTTGGTTGAGATAGAGAGATTTAGTTCTGATAGCTTGATTATGTGCAAATGAGTTTCGAAGAGTTTTCAATGGTTACTACCATGGTTCGAGGTGTATATTTCCTACCGTTGTGTGGAACATGTTGCAAATAGGGATTTTCTCCTAGATGAGATCAAATGGAAGGTTTCTAACTGGTTGAGTATGTAGTTTACTGTGACTCAGAATGGATTATGAGATTTTCGTACTTTTCATACGATGGCATGGTATATGCGGTGTGTTGTGTGGGTTTGAGATTTGCATGAGCATGGTCACGGTGTATTCTTAGGCAGCATGGACGGTTTCAGATGACTAGGTGAATGATATTACTATTTGGTATGGCTTGATGAAAGTATACATTTCAGAAGGGCAATGTGTTTTGATTTATGGATACTTCATTGGTATTGCGGCACTCTCCTGGTTGATCGACTGCTGATATTCAAATTTTACTATGTGGCACGGAAGAATTGTAGAAGCATTCCTTGTGGGATGATCGTGTATGAGAGATGTGTTAGACATTCAGGCGGTGAAGATGGGATCAGATATGGTGATTCGTATGTTCTATGGATTTGGAGACTAGGAGTTCTCAGGAGCAGATTGTATCATGGTTGTGGACTATGAAGTCGTGGTCGAAGCTAGCCAGATGATAGTATGTGTTATGATTCAGTCATTGTGGAACATCGGGGGGTTATTTATCTATTTGTGGGTGACTAGAGCTGATTTGGGGGTCCATTGGTAGGCCCAATTAGGATATGTATTCTACACCGAGTCGGATTGATTGGCTCCATACTGTTATTGCTGAGGAATGTGTCATTCAGTTGTTGTTAAGCTTATTCGTGTTCTAAAATGATCTGTGAGTTACTCTTCTATGCTATGAGGAGTTGTGAATTGTGGGTTATAAGCACACATGGTGCGGTTCTATTGGGGCCTTATAACGGAATTTGAGCGAGATGAGTAGTTGAGTATTGCATGATTGATGGTGTATTGGTTATGTTCTTTCGGGGTTTGTATGGCACTATGTCATTTGCCTCCCTGTGGTTATGGTAATGCACTTTGAGTACTTGATGTCGAATTGCGCGTGGTTATTGATTTTGAGCATGGTGGCTTGATGTATATGCCATGGATCAGTGTTTGGATGGGGCACACATTGCAGCAAAATTATGTTGAGGTATGAACCTTTGTGTTATATTCGTGTGATGGTCCTATGGGGTGTGATGGATTTTCAATATTTTGTTGTGGCAGTACTTGTTAAGCTTGCGGGATAGTTCTCTCGTTTGAGTCAATTTTCATGATTTGAGTACATTTGGATTGTTGCTTATTGGTGCACAGATTGCACGGGTTGTGGCTTTAGATTGTGTTGATGCGACTTGTCACTAGAATGATTGTGTTGGATGAGATGAGGCCATTGGACCTAGAATGGTTACTATCCTAATTGATTACATCATAATTGGAAGGATAATATCGGAAGTCAGCTTAGAAATTGGCTATAATTCTTGTCGAAGGAGGGAGAGTTCCATGACTTGTTGGTCTGATAAGTGGTTACGAGTTTCTGCGTGTTTCTTTCATCATTGGTAGTGTACAAAGGTTCAGAACAAGAGTTCCAAGATTTTGGTTATCGAGCAGCTATTGCGGTCGGAAGTTATCGCTATGAGTATTTGAGTTGTGTGGTATATCTTGTGATTGTGTCGTGGGTCATGGTTATGGCTTGATACAGCTTGTTCAGACTTATATAATGTGTATATGCAAAGTTCGGGCCTTGTAGTAATTCAGAATATTGGAAATTAGATACTGTCTTTACGGACTAAGGATGGAGTAATGATATTCAGTTGAGTGGTGTGGTCGGGCCTAATTGAAATAAGGTGACGTGGGATCACCCCCGAGTATGTGCATGGTAAAGTTATAGGGCGGTTTGATGGCCTTGGGAACAACTCTTGGTACGTTCAAGGAGGAACGTATGTTTAAGTGGGGGAGAATGTAACGACCCGAACGGTCGTTTTGAGCATTTGCACTTCGCTCGCTAGCGTGGGGGCACGAGTAGCTCCGTATGATGTATTAGACTTGTGTGCAAAATTTGAGTTCATTCCGAGTTGATTTGATATGTTTCGGCGCGAGTTTTTGGAAGTCGAAAGTTTGAAAGTTCATTAAGTTTGATTTGAGGTGTGTTTCATCGTTTCGATGTTGTTATGCGTGATTTGAGGCCTCGAGTAAGTCCGTGTTATATTATGAGACTTGTTGGTATGTTCGTACGGGGTCCCAAGGGGCTCGGGTGAGTTTTGGATAGAATTTGGTTGTGTTGCGCTCGTTTTTCTTATGTTTCGACGTCGCTTTTTCAAGCATAAATGGTACCACATTGAACAAATGAGCTCCGATTTTTGTTTTGGTTGAATCATTAGATCCGTATCGTAATTACGGATCCGTATCAAAAATAATCATTAAATTTGGACATCGTATGAGGACTTTATGGTCATTTTACTAAAAATTAGGTTGCCAGATTTTTCAGATTAATTACGCAATTGCCACTATCTTCGTATTTAAAAATCTGCACTATTTTCAAATATTGAAACCAACATATCTCCTTCATTATAAGGTCAAATGGAGTGATTCAAAAGTCTATCTTGACTGAAATGTCACAAGGAATCCATTGGAGGTATCAAAAGCAAGTTTTGGAATCATTTGTCATGTAAAATGAGGCAGAACAGCTGGACAAAAGTACTTAATATCGAAGGTTTGTTCATTTGGTCATATTTTGAGTTGGGGAGCTCAGATGTGGACAATATTTAGAGGCGACTTTCACCATGTGGATTGGGATAAGTGTTCTATACTCGATTTTGGTTATATTTCATGAATACATCTTCATTTTTGGCATTTGATTGATGATTTTAAAGTGAAATTTGGGGGTTTTGTCTAAAATTTAATAAAGTGAATTTTTGAGTTTTGAACATCGATTCGGAATCGGATTTGAGTGAAACTAGTATGTTTGGACTCGTAATTGAATGGGTTATCGGATTTTGTGAGTTTTGTCGGGTTCCGAGATGCGGGCCTGGTTTGGGCTTTTTGGCCGATTTTGGGCTTTTGATTAAAGATTTGACCTTTTTCGATTGGGATTGGTTTTTTTTAGTATTGTTTGATGTATCTGAGTTATTTTTGGTTAGTTCCGAGCCGTTTGGAGGTCGAAACGCACGGGATGGTATTTTTGGAGCATCGCTTGGCTTGCTCGGTATTGGAATTAACTTGTTCGAGGTAAGTAACTATTCTAAACTTAGTTTTGAGGCTATGAAACCCGAATTACGTGTTATGTGATTGATGATGAGGTGACGCACATGCTAAGTGATGGGCGTGTGGGCGTGCACCATGTGAATTATGACTCCGTTGTTTTCATGACACTGTTTAGTGGCCCTATTTTGTTGATATCTGTGTTATCACCATATGATAAAGTAACTGAGCTATCAATCATGCTAGATAACCTGTTTAGGCTTTATGCTGATATTGTTAGGACCCATAGTGATCGTTTCTTGCTGTCATCTCGCTGATTTCATTGATATTTCGTACTCAGTCATATTCATACATTCATATCATATCTCAGTCTCAGTTGTTATTTACTGATACATCATATCATTGTTGTCGGGCTAGTTTCATGACATTGTGAGCCCGTGAATGAGATTGGAGAGATTGATGACTGAGTGAGGCTGAGAGCCTGATTATGAGTGATAGTTATGGGATCGGGCTGCACGCCGCAACATGTTATATTGATTTATGCCTGGATCTGGCTTATGATAGCGCTTGGGCTGTAGGAGCCCCTCCGGAGTCTGTACACACCCCCAATGAGCGCAGATGATATTATAGAGGGATGGATTTCCCGGGACATGGATTTGTCCGAAGTACTTGATATCTGGAGATGGATTTCTCCACAGGGTTGGATTGCCCTTTTTCCTCGGTACTGGATGACTTATAGTCAGTGTTGTATATGTTCCAGGATGGATTTTCCTAGGCCGTATGGGCCATATACAGTACTGAGTAGTTGAGCATGATGAGTGAAAAGTGTGAGACAGTAAGATTGAGTACTTTGAGAGTCATCTAATGCAATAAATAATTTTAACATATTCTCGAATTATAAGTCTCCTGGTAGTCAGGTCGCTCCTTATAAACAAGGAATAGATAAAATTATTTATTTTGATGGATAGCTTTACAGTAAAATATCTTATATTTCATTATTTAAGAACTCAAATTTTAGTAAGAGGAAATTACTACTAAAACAACTTTTAATAACATGAAGATCAAATCTTTTATAACATGTGAATTTAGTTCAAGTTGTCTACATGCTTAGTCCTAAATTAATTTATATCACATGTAACAATTCAAAATTATGTAACGAACAAACACGTGACATAAAAATAAAATTCAACATACTTCTAACATGTTTATCTTATATATCACATATATCACATAAACAAAATTCATGCCAGAATATTATTATTAATTAACATCTCATGAACTAATAACAATTAAAATAACAGTAGAATCTAATAACCTATTATAGATTACCGTTGTATCTAATACAAAGTTTTAAATTTAAGTTACGAACTATCTCAATAGTTAACTTATATGTATACATATTTTATTCACAATAAAATAATGCCAATCCATATGTATTCAAACAATCTGACTATTGCACATGACAAAAGTATTATGGTTTGAGCTCTTCAAATATAATCTTAAAAATATTTCGTCAATAAATTTTAGACACGAGAAATCATGACTCTGATACCACTGAAGGATTGCATATAGATGTTCGTAACACGCAGCTGAAGACAATAATAATCCTAAGAAGATCTTTTCGTGTTTAAAATTTACTTATATGTCAAAGATTGGATCTGAGACGTACCTGGTGAAGAGAGTCTCGTTTCAAAATTTTCTTCGATAGTGTGAACACTCTATGCGTATCCACACTGAGACTGATCCTTGTTATCAACTCTTTGATCAATGAAACACGCGAACAAACTGAACGAAAAATTGTGTTGAAATTTTTCTCAAAAATCTCAACCCAAAGGTAGAAGAACAAGAAACACTTTTTCTTGTAATTGTATTTTCTCTCTTGGCTTTATATTGCACTTCCACTTTCACAAAGTGATTTTTCTTCTCAAGAAATAATAATATTTAAATTTTTCCCCATCACCCTTTATATAGTATTACCTATAACCCTTTTCCTATTTGGTTGAGGTAATGATTTACTTAAAAGTTTATTCCAAAAATAACTTTTTGAAATTTTTCTAAAGAAAAATCAGTAACCCATTCTTAATGGGTTTGAGTCTGCCGAATTCTACTTGGACTTTCCATGTAGTCCAACGTCAAAGTTGGTACCGTAATAATGCCAAATCCATTTCAATTTTGGATTTTCTTATAAGTCATTAATTAATATTTTGCAAAGTTCAAATTCCATAACCAATGGACTTCAAGTAGTTGGCGTCTCTTATGGGATTTACAATCCAATTCCAAATTGGATACTTTATTAATATCTATATATAAATATCAATTATGACTATTAAATATATATATATATATATATATATATATATATATATATATATATATATATATATATATATATATATATATATATATATTTCAACCAAGAGAAATAATTTACTTTTTTATTTCAAATAGAAAATTTTAATTTGTTCACAATATTAATTATAATCTCTGTGCTAGCAAAGAATATAATAATATTTTATTTGGACTAATAACTAAGTTTAATTGACTAGTTAAATTCTTTAATTTAATTATCAAATAATAAAGTAATTAATCCTTTAGCAAAGATCAGAACACTCGTTAGTCTGTGACCCCATAGGTTCAATACTAAGCCGGTAGTAAGTTGATCACATCAATATACTAATCAAGGGTGGCGTCTAGCAACACTCCTTAACGACCGGATAGAATGAAGTATACAATTTACTCTCAAGAACCCGTAGAAGAATAATATAGTAATTTCTTCTGTCCTTATAGCTCTGGGTCACCCTAGGATATGGTTTAACTGTCAAATCATAATAGGCGACCAACTATGCGTTCATGTCAAATATAATCGACCATTGAATGATCTAAGAAACTCTTTTCTTCTTTCATTCAATTGCCCTGGCCAAGGTCTTAATTTGGTCGTTTATAATTCATGACAACATGGAGCTTAAACTCATTACCAAGAGTTGACAGATTCTATATTGATCAATCACTAATTTTACAAGCATTTAATCGTACCCAATATCCTTTCAACTATCGCTCTAGGGCCATAGGTGTCTAGTATCAAAGCACAATAAATAACTTGTCAATTACTATGATGATCTCAGGTCATAGAAAATTCTTACATTACATTCTTCAAGAGAATATCCTATTGACAGTTTATGGTAATTCTAACCATTAGAAATTATCCAATGAGTTAGTTCAATAATCATATCTCTATATGCATCATCTATTTATGTTATTTAGTTAATGAGATCAACTAATCTTCATCCCATAAAGACGATCACATAAATATTGATCTAGCCGGATTACTAATGTCCAAATTACTAATCCTACGATCAAGAACAAATTTAGATTAAGTTGTAAGAGACTATACTCTCATTATCAAGATCTCCATCACGATGACAAGTCTCAACATTTAATCAAGGACCTTATTAAATTAATAATAACTATGATAAAAGAATATTAAATACCATATATTTTATATCAAATAACGTTCACAAAAATATATTCAAATCATTAAATATGATAATGGATTTAGGGCATATCTACTATATCCCTAACAGATTGATCTTTGAAGAAATTTTTGATAGAAACTCCTTGATTTCCTTCACATAGATCCAATCGTCCTTTAGCTTTGGTCTTTTTTCTTTTCCTTTTCCTTTCCAAGTTGATTGACATAAGTTGATGAATCCGATGGCAAATTTCTTCAAGGGATAAAATTTCTCATCTCATGATTACTTTACAAAAAGAAATGATCCCAAAAAGCATGGACAATGAGCATTAATTAGTTATATTTTATTGTTGGCTTTCTCAATTTAATTTATTAATTCTTGAATGGAACAGACCATTCCAACAATCGCAACTGTTATAACAAACGAAGAAGTGCGTGAGTAGGACAAGGCAATAATCTTAATCTTCGTCGCGGACATGAATTACTTTTTCTCAGGATAGAACGGAAAAACTATTCTGTAATACTGATAATCAAAATTACAGAACTTCAGCGAACTCAACAAACGAAGCAAATCACACTTGACACTTATATGCTTGTTTTGGAAATATTGTACAACAATGTAGAGAAGAGAAGAAAAGTTTTCAGATTTTTCTATATATAAAAATGAGGCTAAGCCTCTAAATTTATAGACAATGAAAGGGTGAGATGAAGTGGTGCAATCCAAGAGGTGCCGCTTCCATTTCTTATTCACGCCCTTTAAAAAAAACAACACATCTTAGTCTTGCATTTAGATCAACTGCGATGGCCTTTCAGTGTATATCTAATTTTAGTTGACACTTTCTATATCATGCTTATAACATATTTAACACCATTCTTCTTATGCTGTTCAGACTTTTTATGAGTTTAAGATTTTAAACTTTGATGTGATGTACTTCAAATTTATTTTCTTTGCTACACTTTTACATAATTCAAGTCAATTAACATACTAAACTTAATTTCTTGCAAAATATTAACGCATTGAATGAAATAGAATAAGTATTACTCCACAAAACAGTTTGTAAATGAATGAAATTAACCAAAACGGTGTGGCAGTATTTCAAAAATTAAATAGCCAAGTGGCTATAAATATATATCATGTGACCTTTTGCATGAAGATATGTGGCCAAATGGCTAAGCCAAAAATAAGTGGCAATCATCTTTCATGCAATTAAACATTTGGCAATTTAGGAAGACCCTAGTATCTCTATAAATAGCCTTCTTGTTCATCCGTAGGAGAAATCAACAAAAAATTGGTCTTTGTTAGACTTTTCTTAGCAAATCATTGCTTTCTTCTTTGGCTAATCATTACTATACACTACTAAAAATTTGGCAAAAACCGATCAAGGTCGACCGACCAACTTTGGTCGGTCAAAAAACCGACCAAAGTTGGTCGGTTTTTCAAAATATTTTTTTAATTTTTTTTTTTATGAAACCGACCAACTTTGGTCAGTTTTCTTTGGCGCAAAAATGCGAAAAACTATTTTTGAGTCCCGCAAAATTTATGTTTCAAGAAACCGACCAACTTTGGTCGGTTTTTCAATTAAAATAAATAAAAATTAATATTAAAAAAATCGACCAAAATTGATCGGTTAATTCGACGGATCATTTAAAAAAACCGACCAACTTTGGTCGGTAATTTTACTTTTTAATAAAATCGACCAACTTTGATCGGTTATTTTCGTGCGAAAATACAATTAAAGAGTATAAATCAAATAAAAGACAATCTTAAAACAAAATGTACCAATGGTTTAGTGGTAGAATAGTATCCTGCCACAGTACAGACCCCGGTTCGATTCCCAGATGGTGAATTTTTTTATTACATAATTAAAATACCGACCAACTTTGGTCGGAAAAAACCGACCAACTTTGGTCGGTTTTTTTTGCAATATATTTTTTTTTTGAATTTAATTGACCGACCAAAGTTAGTTGGTAATTTCCGACTAACTTTGGTCGGTATTTCTTTCCGACCACAAAAATACCGTTCACACGTAAATGGTCGCGTTTTGGTCGGTTTTTGGCCATTACCGACCAACGTTTGTCGGTATTTTTGGTCGATTTTTACCGGATTTCTAGTAGTGATAATTATTATTTCCGCTATTGACCAAATCATTATCTGTTGAAATTATTTTTTTTCTCCGGTTTATTCCAAACTTGCTAGTATTATTTAGTTTTGCTGATTCCTGTATCCTCTAAATAAATAGAGATGAGCGTGTTTAATCTTGGGAAAATATTTCACATTGCTGAAATAGTTTCTTAGAACAGTGCCCGGCACGACTCAAGATAATTCGTGTATCTGCTTACAAATAATATTATTGCAGTATTATTATCGTTATTTTCCGGTGTCATTTTCCTACAATCTAAGAAACTATAGCAAGTAATACTACTACAAAAATATTTTATGGTGCTACCAATTTTTGTATTGTCTCTACCGCTACTGTTCCAGTTGTCCTGCCAGATATCCATAGTGTTGCAAATACGTTATTGCATCCACAACTTGAGCAGACACTGATATCAAAATACATGTATGTAAATAAACATGGTTATATATCCAATGCTAATATTAAAACCTTCAAGAAAAATACACCTCAATGTAAGAGAAGAGTTGAGATAAATGATAAACTCGCTAAGCCAAAATTAAATTTGACTAAAGCGGATAATATAATTATTGCGGTCATTTTCCAAATAAATAATGTGACCAATGTGAGAAATTGGGTGATAGACTCTGGTGCTACTAGGCACATTTGTGCAGATGACACCCAAGTTGAGGAAGGAGAAGAAACTATTTATTTTGGTGACTCAAGAACAACTCGCGTTCTTGGAAAAGAAATTTTTTTTCTCAAACTCACATCTGGTAAAACTATAGCATTAAGTGATGTATTGCATATTCCTAATATACAAACCAATTTGGTTTCTGTGGGATTATTAGAAAAAGTTGGAGTGAAGGTTTTCTTTGAAAATAATGAGGTTGTATTGACCAAAAATGATATTTTTGTGGGCAATGGATATTGTAACCATGGTTTATTTGTGCTTAATATTTTTTATACTAGTTATAAAAATGCATCTTTTTTTGCTTATATGGTTGAGTCAATTTCTTTGTGGCATGCTAGACTAGGACATGTTAATGTCGCGTATATAAAAAAAATAAAGTCACTAGGATTAATATCTAGTTTAGACTCAAATAATATCGACAACTGTGAAATATGTGCTGAAGCTAAAAGTACCAGAAAGACTTGTTTTCTATAAATAGAGAAACTGAATTGTTATCTTTAATTCGCACCGATTTAGGTGATTTGAAGCAGACTATGACTAGAGATGGTAAAAGATATTATGTGACTTTTATTGATGATTTTTCTTATAACGACCCAGACGTTTGTTTTGAGAATTTAAGCTTCGTTCGGCTGCATAAGGTCTTGAACAACTTCATATTATGTGTATTGACTTGCATACGTGGTTGAATTCAGTTACCGGATGATCCAGAGTGATTTGGGACACTTAGTCCCCAAAATAGAAGCTTAAGTCTTAGAATATTGACTATAGTTAGAACTGTGTGAAGACGACTCCGGAATGGAATTTCGTTAGTTCTGTTAGCTCCGTTGGGTGAATTTGGACCTGGGAGCGTGTCCGGACTGAGAATTTGAGGTCTGTAACTGATTTAGGCTTGAAATGACAAAAGTTAAATTTTTGGAGATTTTGACCGGAAGTGGACTTTATTTTTGATATCGGGGTCGGAATGCAATTCCGAGAGTTGGAACAGCTCCATTATGTTATTTAGGACTTGCCTACAAAATTTGACGTTATTCCGGGTTGATTTGATAGGTTTCAGTAAGGGTTTTAGAAGTTGGAAGATTTGAAATTTATAAGTTCGATTCATGGTGCGATTCATAGTTTCGACGTTGTTTGATGTGATTTGAGACCTCGAGCGAGTCCGTATTAGGGTATGAAACTTGTTGGTATGCTTGGACGAGGTTCCGGGTGCCTCAGGTGTGTTTCAGACGAGTTTCAAATGTTTTTTATGGTTTTGAACAGGTCTAGTTCTGGTGTTTTCGTACCTGCGACGCTTGAAGCACATGTGCGGCTCCGCTTCTATGTGAGCCTGGTCTCTTATGCGATCCTTGAGGCCTGGGAGCTTGCTCGCTTCTGCGGAAGCCTGCACGCAGGTGCGAAGGCCGCTTCTGTGATTCCTCGAACGCATCTGCGAAGAAGCTCGCTTCTGCGTTCCCCCCCTTTCGCTTTTGCGGTGCCGCTGGTGCGGCTGAAAATCCGCACATGCAGTTCCAGGTCTGGCCTGCTGAGTTCGCAGATGTGGACTCTTTCTCGCAAATATGAGTGCGCAGGTGCGCCTCCTAGTCCGCAGATGCGGAAATCCTGGCAGAATCATTTAGGTCGAGGGTTTGGCCATTTTCTTCATATTTTGAGTTTTAGACTTCAGTTTTGGGAGCTTCCTTCTAGGGTTTTCAAGCAAATCGATTGGGTAAGTGTTCTTCACCTATAATATATTATATTCCGTAATTTTATCTTTATTTTTATCATTTAATTTGTGTTTTGAGTTGAGAAAAATGTTGGTTTTTAAAGAAAATTTCCAAAATAAAAAATCACGATTTGAGGGACGAAATGGTATCGGAATTTGATAATTTTGTATGTTGGACTCATATCGGAATGGTGTTCGAGTTTTGTCAAATTTGTCGGGTTCCGAGGTACGAGCCCGGGGGTCGACTTTTGGACCGATTTTTAGATTTTAATAAAGAACGAGACTTTATAATCCGGAATAGTCTCTTATGAGTTTTATTTGTGCTTTGAAGTTATTTTGATTAGATTTGAGCCGTCCGGAGTTCATTTCACCCGAGAAGTTTATTTTTGAGTATCGGTCTGTCTTCTTTGAGGTAAGTATCTTGCCTAACCTTGTGTGGGGGATTTTCCCTTAGGATTTGAGTCGTCTATGTTGATTGTAGTCCATGTACGCGAGGTGACGAGTGCGTACTCGGACTTATTTGTGGAAAGTTGGCCTTTTAGGGTTCTTAGGTCCTTATATTCACTAAGTATGAAGTTGTTCTTGATATGATTAAGTTCTTATTTACTAGTTTCACCTCTACATGCTTTAATTTGAATTAATTGCCTAAGGATTTACTCTTATTGCCTATTTGATTTTTATTTGACTTAACTGACGATTTTACGTCTCCTATTGTCATGCTATCTTTTCATAACTGCTTATTTTTAATTGGAATTATTATTATCTCATCCTATAATTGTTCAGTCTTAATTGAGGTTATGATTATCTTTCCGCTGCTTATTCTTAATTGAGTTGTTGAATATCCTTCGTAAATTTTCAACTTTTAAAAGAAGTAAGATATCCTACATCTTAGTCGACTTGTTTTATTTGGAATTATTTGACTCATGTTAACTTCCCTGTTGATGAAATGTATATTTTGGGATCATTGCTACATATTAGTTTTTCCCTTGTTGAGCTATTCTCTTTACGCCTAACATCCTTTACTGTGGTTATTCCTTGTGAATTGGTTCTACTGTTTCTTTGTGATTTAAAGTTCTTGAGCTGATTTACTTGTCGTACTTTATATTATTGTCATTGTTGCTGTTGTACTTATTATGGTGATGCACGAGGTTTCTGCCGTGCGGTTATTTTTATTGTGATGCACCAGGTTTTTGCCGTGTGATTGTGGTTATTATGATGCACGAGGTTTCTGCCATGTAGTTGATGATATGGGGTTATTGTGATGCACGAGGTTTCTGCCATCACGGTCCGAAGGTGGGAATTTTGGGTCGTGACAGAGGTTTCTGCCATGCTATTGTTAATATTGATATTTGTACATGTGGCGTGACAAGGCGGGATATATATATATATGTGTGTGTGTGTGTGTGTGTGTGTGTGTGTGTGGGTTGTGTGTGTGGCGAGACAAGGTAGGAACATTATTATGCACGTGTGGCAAGACAAGGCGGGTATTTATGTTACTATTGCACACGTGGCGAGACAAGGTGAGATGTGTCAGGGATTGATTTGTGATGATTTATAGCCTGGGGGCATTCTTGTTGTTGATATTTGTGTAGCGGTATACGTAGCTGTGTGAGCTTTATCTTGTGAAAGCTGTGAGAAAATATTCTACCTGTTGTCCATTCTTCTTCTTCCTTATGCTTATTTGCTCGTATGGACTATGTTAGGACACTTGCACAAGCATACACGTAGTTAAGCACTCTTATCGGATAAGTGGTGTTCTTGATATTGTTGAGCATAGATGCTCACCCTTGTTTACTTATCTTCTATGTGAGAACATCTCTATTGGCACGTGAGTCGTCAGTGCGGTTATGAAATATAATGAGGGCACAGGATGCCAAGTGTTAGGTTCGGTACCTCGTGGAGTTTTATGACTAAAACCTGATGTAAAAGCGGTTGTAGTTGTTGAATTACTACTTGTCCTTGCTGTATTTGTGATTCCGGATTTAGGTTGTGTTCTATTCACCTTCCTCTGTCATTTTTATGGTATTCTGCTGATACCTTTTTTTTTTCTTTCTTATTGTCATTACTGTATTGTGAGCCATATTGCATAGTCTGTATGTAGATATCATATTTTTGTTGTTCATATACTGATACTTGCTCAGTTTATTAGACCAGTGGGTGTCTTGACTGTTCCTCATCACTACTCCACCGAGGTTAGTCTTGATACTTACTAGGCACCGTTGTGGTGTGCTCATTCTACACTTCTGCATATTTTTGTGCAGATCCAAGTATTTGTTCGGTAGTAGCGGTGCGATCGTTGCTGTGGAGACTCAAGGTAAACCTACTACTGCGTTCGCAGGCTTCGGAGTCACCTTCAAGTTTTCGTTTTGCACTGTTTATTTTTATTTCAGGACAGTTGTATTTAGAGGTTTTTTTTTCTTGCAAACACTCTGTAGAGCTTATGACTTGTACTACCGGTTTTGGGAATTGTAATTTTTAAGAGATTTCTATTTCAAATTGTTGGATGTTATTTAGATAATGTTGTTGTTTCAATTAGTGTTAGGCTTACCTAGTCCCTAAGACTAGGTGCCATCACGTTACCTAAACGGAGGGGAATTTGGGTCGTGACTAGTTGGTATTAGAGCTCTAGTTCATAGGTGCTATGAGTCATAAGCGAGTTTAGTAGAGTCTTGCGGATCAGTACGGAGATGTCTGTACTTATCTTCGAGAGGCTACGGAACTATTAGGACAATCTCATTTCCTTCATTCCTATCGTGTGAGTTTATTGATCTCGAAGTTTGAACTTTTATCATTACATTCTCTCACAGATAGTGAGGACACGAGTTGCAGTTACTGACGACACTGCTCTCAGAGCAGGTATCGCTAGAAGCAGAGGCCAACGAGGAGTAAGTTCCACAGCCAGGGCACCTACCAGAATAGCAGTTGAGGAGCCGCCAGTAGTTCTAGTTGGGGAGCAGGTACCGGAGGCGCCTGTAGTTCTAGTTGGGAAGCAGGTACTGAAGGCGCCTGCTGTTACCCCCGGACTTCAAGAGACCTTAGCACAGTTCCTAAGCATGTTTGGTACATTGACTCAGGCGGGGTTGATTCTGGTTGCACCAACTATTTCACAGACCGGGGGAGGAGTCCAGACTCCCGCCGCCCACACCCCAGAGCAGCGAGTTTATGTTGGTCAGGTTCTAGGTGTCATTTTGACACAGCCTGTGGTTCTAGTTCAGCCCGTGGTCAGGGCAGCAACATCTGAGGAAGAGCAGCTTAGACTTGCAAGGTTCAAGAAATATGACCCTCCTACATTCAGTGGTTTGCCTTCAGAGAGTGCACAGGGTTTTCTGGAGGAGTGTCACCGCATTCTCTGTACTATGGGTATTGTGGAGACGAACGGGGTTGAATTTACTATGTTCCAGCTCAGGGGAGCTATCAGTGGTGGCAGGCATATTAGTTGGGTAGCCCGGCCGATGCAGCTTCACTCACATGGGTTCCATTTTCAGAGATGTTCTTGAGAGAGTTTGTACCTCAGTCCCTTCAAGATGCATGGCGCGCGGAGTTTGAGTGGCTGCGCTAGGGCACTATGTCAGTATCAGAGTATGCTATGAGATTCAGTGATTTGGCCAGGCATGCAACTGCTTTGGTCGCCACAGTTAGAGAGCGCGTCCGTAGATTCATTGAGGGACTCAGGCATGATATTCGGTTCAACATGGCTCGGGAGTTAGAGTCAGATGTTTATTTCAGTAGGTGGTAGGGATCGCTCGCCGTGTAGAGGGCATGTGGGATCAAAAGAGAGAGGACATGCAGGCCATTGAGAGAAGGTACATGCGAGATCATGAGAGAGAGGACAGGGAGGTGAGGAGGCCTCATAGACCGTAGAGATATACTGGTCCATATTTTGGAGGCAAGGTACGACATGGTAGAGGTTTTGTGGGCCAGCCAGTTCAATTTGCAATTCAGGCTTCGCATAGTGTTTTAGGTGCTCATGGGTCTTAGAGTACCTGTATCGTACAGTTTCCACAGCCACGTCAACAGAGAGGTTGCTTTGAGTGTGGAGATACCAGCCATAGGGTGAGAGATTGTCCTAGACTCCGGACAGATGTGTCACAACAGAGTATTCAGGCGAATAGAGGGCACCCAAGAGGGGGAGGCCCGACCCGTTGATGTGTTCTCTATAGAAGGCTTGAGGCCGCTGCGTCAGATGGTGTCATACATGTATGCTTTTGATTTGTTATAGAGGGACACCATTTGTGTTTGTTTCGGTTCTGCTTATCGAGACGAGTTCCCTTATTTGTTGTTTCACTTATGGGTGAGTTTCATGATTTGCACTCTGTTTATGTGTTTGCCCCTGTAGGGAGATTCTATGAGTGATAGCCGTATCTATCGGTTGTTTCTATTTATTATTGAAAACTACGAGACTAGAAGTTTATTCATGTTGTCTATTATGACAGGTTTGATGTGATTCCTGAGTAAATTGGTTACGATTTGTGAATTAATACTCTACCGGGGTGAGAGTTTAGTAAGTGTTGTGATTTTATTGGCACAATTAAGTTAGTGGAAGATTTCCATTGGTATGATGTGTATTCGACTTGTGATTCAGAGTTGAGGGTGAGACCCTCGCGATTCCATGTGATTTGATATGTTTGAGCCGGGCTGCGTGCCGCAGTGGAGGTTATACCAGGAGGAGATCCTTATGATTTGTTCATGTACTTTGAGTTTTTCCTTTTAAATTGATTCGTAGTATGGTACTGTTAGAGAATTGTTCTTGTCGAACTTGTTTGATATTTCTGTTATGTGTTTCTCTTTACATATTCAGTCATTTTTGTTATATGCTTCTTGTGTTTTAGCTTGCGGGGTGTGTGCCTGGTGGTATTAGTTGTGACTTGTTGATCCGGGTGCATAGCTATGAGGTCTTCGTGGTTCTTTCATCATCATCAGTGTTGTGGGGGTTTGAAACGGGCTCATGTTCGATATGAGGCTAATTGTCGGTGCTGGTTTTGATTACGGGTAGCTACTATTGTTAGAAGTGTTATTACGTGCCTATGTGTGGTGTGTTATGTTGTGTGGTCGTACCTTGCGGTGTAGGCATGACTTGTTACATCTAGTTGAGACTGATACCGGGTATGGATTTAGAATCGGGTCTTTTGGAGATGAATGAAAGGTGAGAATTTTAACTCTAAGGCTTGTTGGTATTGATGAAAGGGCTAAATTACAGTTGAGACAATGTAGTCAGGCTTTTGTGGATTGAAGTGGCGTGGGGTCACCCGTGGGTGTATGTTGGATGTGTGCACTCAGTGATTTGATGACTTTGAGGCGATTCTTAGCACGTTCGATGAACGTTTGTTTAAGAGGGGGAGGATGTTATGACCCAGCCGGTCGTTTTGAGAATTTAAGCTCTGTTCGGGGGCATAAGGTCTTGAACAGCTTCATATTATGTGTATTGACTTGCGTACGTGGTTGAATTCAGTTACCAGATGATCCAGAGTGATTTGGGACACTTAGTCCCCAAAACGGAAGCTTAAGTCTTAGGATTTTGACCGTAGTCGGAACTGTGTGAAGACGACTCTAGAATGAAGTTCCGTCGGTTCCATTAGCTCTGTTGGGTATTTTAGACTTAGGAGCGTGTCCGTACGGGGAATTTGAGGTCTGTAGCTGATTAAGGCTTGAAATGGCAAAAGTTAAATTTTTGGAGATTTTGACCGGAAGTGGACTTTTGTTTTTGATATCGGGGTCGGAATGCGATTCCAAGAGTTGGAACAGCTCCGTTATATTATTCGGGACTTGCCTGCAAAATTTGACGTTATTCCGGGTTGATTTGATAGGTTTCAGCATGGGTTTTAGAAGTTGGAAGATTTAAAATTTATAAGTTCGATTCATGGTGCGATTCGTAGTTTCGACATTGTTTGATGTGATTTGAGACCTCGAGCGAGTCCGTATTAGGGTATGGAACTTGTTGGTATGCTTGGACGAGGTCCCGGGGGCCTCGGGTGTGTTTCGAACGAGTTTCAAATATTTTTCATGGTTTTGAACAGGTCTGGTTCTGGTGTTTTTGCACCTGCGATGATTGAAGCGCAGGTGCGGCTCTGCTTCTGCGTGAGCCTCGTCGCTTCTGCAATCCTTGAGGCCTGAGAGCTTGCTCGCTTCTGCGGAAGCCTGCACGCAGGTGCGAAGGCCGCTTCTGCGGTTCCTCGATCGCATCTGCGAAGAAGCTCGCTTCTGCGTTCCCCTCTTTCGCTTCTGCAGTGCCGCTGGTGCGGCTGAAAATCCGCAGATGCAGTTCCAGGCCTGGCCAGCTGAGTTCGTAGATGCGGACTCTTTCTCGCAAATGCGAGTGCGCAGGTACGCATCCTAGTCTGCAGATGCGGAAATCCTGGCAGAATCATTTAAGTCGAGGGTTTGGCCATTTTCTTCATATTTTGAGTTTTAGACTTCGGTTTTGGGAGCTTCCTTGTGGGTTTTTCAAGATAATTGATTGGGTAAGTGTTCTTCACCTAGAATTTATTATATTACGTGATTTTATCTTTGTTTTTATCATTTAATTTATTTTTTGAGTTGAGGAAAATGTTGGTTTTTGAAGAAAATTTCCAAAATGAAAAATCACGATTTGAGGGACGAAATGGTATCGGAATTTGATAATTTTTGTATGGTTGGACTCATATCGGAATAGGTGTTCGGTTTTTGTAAAATTTGTCCGGTTCCGAGGTGTGGGCCCGGGGGTCGACCTTTGGACCGATTTTTAGATTTTGATAAAGATTGAGACTTTATAATCCGGAATAGTCTCTTATGAGTTTTATTTGTGCTTTGAAGTTATTTTGATTAGATTTGAGTCGTCCGGAGGTCATTTCACCCGAGAAGTTCATTTTTGAGTATCGGTCTGTCATCTTTGAGGTAAGTATCTTGCCTAACCTTGTGTGGGGAATTTTCCCTTAGGATTTGAGTCTTCTATGCTGATTGTAGTCCATGTACGCGAGGTGACGAGTGCGTACTCAGACTTATTTGTGAAAAGTTGGCCTTTTAGGGTTCTTAGGTCCTTATATTCACTTAGTATGAAGTTGTTCTTGATATGATTAAGTTCCTATTTACTAGATTCACGTCTACATGCTTTAATTTGAATTAATTGCCTCAGGATTTACTCTTATTGCCTATTTGACTCTTATTTGACTTAACTGAAGATTTTACCTCTCCTATTATCAAGCTATCTTTTCATAACTGCTTATCTTTAATTGTTATTATTATTATCTCATCCTATAATTATTCAGTCTTAATTAAGGTTATGATTATCTTTTCGCTGCTTATCCTTAATTGAGTTGTTGAATATCATTCGTAATTTCTCAACCTTAAAAGAAGTTAGATATCCTACATATTAGTCGACTTGTTTTATTTGGAATTATGTGACTCGTGTTAACTTCCCTATTATTGAAATGTATATTGTGGGATCATTGCTACATATTAGTTTTTCCCCTGTTGAGCTGTTCTCTTTACGCCTAACAACCTTTACTGTGGTTATTCCTTGTGAATTGGTTCTACCATTTCTTTGTGATTTAAAGTTTTTGAGCTGATTTACTTGTCGTACTTTGTATTATTGTCATTGTTGCTATTGTACTTATTGAGGTGATGCACGAGCTTTCTGCCATGCGGTTGTTGTTATTATGATGCACGAGGTTTCTGCCGTGCGGTTATGGTTATTGTGATGCACGAGGTTTCTGCCGTGCGGTTGATGTTATGGGGTTGCACGAGGTTTCTGCCGTGCTATTGTTACTATTGATATTTGCACATGCGGCGTGACAAGGCGGGTATATATATATATATATATATATATATATATATATATATATATGTGTGTGTGTGTGTGTGTGTGTGTGTGTGTGTGTGTGTGTGTATGTGGGTTGCGCATGTGGCGAGACAAGGTGGGAACATTATTATGCACGTGTGGCAAGACAAGGCGGGCATTTATGTTACTATTGCACATGTGGCGAGAAAAGTTGGGCTGTGTCAGGGATTGATTTGTGATGATTTATGGCCCGGGGGCATTCTTGTTATTGATATTTGTGTAGTGGTATACGTACCTGTGTGAGCTTTATCTTGTGAAAGCTATGAGAAAATATTCTACGTGTTGTTCGTTCTTTTTCTTCCTTATGCTTATTTTTGTATGGACTATGGTAGGACACTTGCAAAAGCATACACGTAATTAAGAACTCTTATCGGATAAGAGGTGTTCTTGATATTGTTGAGTATGGATTCTCACCCTTGTTTACTTGCCTTCTATGTGAGAACGGCTCTATTAGCACATGAGTCGTCAGTGCGGTTATGAAATATAATGAGGGCACATGATGCCAAGTATTAGGGTTCCGGTATTGAGACCCGTCAGTGGTGATTTGTCCCAGGTTCGATACCTCGTGGAGTTTGATGATTAAAACCTGATGTAAAAGCGATTGAAGTTGTTGAGTTATTACTTCTCCTTGCTGTATTTGTGATTCCGGATTTAGGTTGTGTTCCATTCACCTTCCTATGTCATTTTTATGGTATTTCGCTGATACTTGTTGTTTCCTTTCTTATTATCATTACTGTATTGTGAGCCATATTGCATAATCTGTATGTAGATATCATATTTTTGTTGTTCATATACTGATACTTGCTCAGTTTATTAGACCAGTAGGCGTCTTGACTGTTCCTCGTCACTACTCCACCGATGTTAGTCTTGATACTTACTGGGCACTATTGTGGTGTGCTCATTCTATACTTCTGCACATTTTTGTGCAGATCCAGGTATTTGTTCGGTAGTAGCGGTGCGGTCATTGCTGTAGAGACTCAAGGTAAACCTATTGTTGTGTTCACAGGCTTCAGAGTCACCTAAAAGTTTTCGTTTTGCACTGTTTATTTTTATTTCTGGACAGTTGTATTTAGAAGTTTTTTTCTAGCACACTCTGTAGAGCTTATGACTTGTACTACCGGTTTTGGGAATTGTAATTTTTAAGAGATTTCTATTTCAAATTATTGGATGTTATTTAGATAATGTTATTGTTTCAATTAGTCTTTGGCTTACCTAGTCCCTAAGACTAGGTGCCATCACGTTACCCAAACGGAGGGGAATTTGGGTCGTGACATTTCTAGATATACTAAATTGTATTTGCTTAGAAATAAAGATGATGCCTTTAATGCTTTTATTTCTTATAAAACTGAGGTTGAAAATTAACTTAGTAGAAATCAAGAGAATTAGATCTGATAGAAGTAGAGAATATTTATCTTTGAATGAATTTTGTGAAAAGAATGGAATAATTCATGGAGTAACTCCGCCTTATTCACCTGAGTCAAATGGAGTAGCTGAAAGGAAAAATCGAACATTGAAAGAGATGATGAAGTCTATGTTAGTTAGTTCTAATGCTCCTTATAATTTGTGGGGTGAAGCTATTTTATCTGCCTGTCACTTACAAAATAGAATACCACATAGAAGAACTGGCAAAATTCCTTATGAATTGTGGAGGGATTATAAACCTAACTTGAAATATTTAAAAGTGTGGGGGTGCCTTGCTAAAGTTCTTTTGCGTGAACCTAAAAAGAGAAAAATAGGTTCCAAAACTGCTGATTGCATGCTTATTGGATATGCTAAATATAGTGCTACATATAGATTTCTTGTTTTAAAAAGTGATGTGCTTGATTGCAGTACTATAATTGAGACAAAGAATGCTGAGTTCTTTGAATATATTTATCCATTGTCTTATAAAATTTCCCATACACATGTTGAAACAAATAGTGAAATTACCTCTAATGAGGAACTGAGAAGGAGAAAAAGGCATAAGAAAGAATATTTTTCTTATGAAAATGATTTTCAAACTTTTCTTGTCGATAATGAACTATCAAATTATTTTGAAGCTATATCTTCTTCAGATCCTAAATATTGGAAAGAGGCAATAAAAATTGAAATAGATTCTATTTTGAAAAATAACACATGGATTTTAACTGATTTACCTCCTGGTGCAAAGCCTATTGGTTGTAAATGAATTTTCAAAAAGAAATTTAAACCTGATGGATCTTTAGATAAATATAAAGCTCGGTTAGTAGCAAAAGGATTTTCTCAAAAAGAAAATATAGATTATTTTGATACATTTGCACCAGTGACTAGAATTTCTTCTATTCGACTTTTAATTGCCTTAGCTTCAATCCGTAAGCTTTTATCCACCAAATGGATGTCAAAACTGCTTTTCTAAATGGTGATTTAGAAGAAAAAATTTATATGGTTCAACCTGAAGGCTGTGTCATTCCTGGACAGGAAAATAAAGTTTGTAAATTAATAAAATCTCTTTATGGCCTTAAACAAGCTCCTAAGCAGTGGTATGAGAAATTTGAACAAGTCTTACTAAGAGACTGTTTTTTTCAGTGGAGGTGGATAAATGTGTTTATACTAAAGTGGTAGACAATGATTATGTGATAATATGTCTGTATGTTTGTTACAACCTAAATTCGCGTACCTTAGATCACGCCGTAAGTTAGTCGACGTAAATCCAAGAAGAGATTATCTTTGAGATGATAAGAAGTTAATCCTATTGGTCTTAAACGATACAAGGGTGTATAAGAGTGGTTAACAAGTATTAGAAGTTAAACGAATCAAGGATGTTGTAACCCGTATTTTCGGGAAACACTAGAGGTGATTAACTGTCCCAAGAGGTCTTGTTTTAATGTATTTGAATCATATAATATCCGCATCATAAGTCTTGAAGTCAAGCGAGTTATGAAACAAAAGTCAATAAACGTTGTCGCAACTTAGGTTTATAATTTTACTTAAACTTTAGGTCAAATGTTACTGCATTTTTCTCTCAATGTGCTTAGAATTATGGGGTGATCTACCTATCAAATTGAAGATCTATGAGTCTATTTTCCAACGCATTAAACCGTTCATCGATACGATCTCGGAATAGAGAGATATTCGCGTTTTCGCGAGAGTGCGCCAAGCTGCTCTCTATGGGGCCCACAAAGGCGGTTTAAGACATATGGACATATATAAGATACCTCAACCCCGTTTTAAGTCATTATTTTTCAGTATATTCAGACCTTATAACCCTAAAAACAGTCTCTCAAGGTTCTCTCATGATCCAAGACCCAAACAAAGGGCAAACAACACAAATCAAATGTCGGGAATCCCGTGGCGCTAGTAAGTTTCTTGTTCTTCTTGTTGTTGCTGATTTTTGTGTTGTTCCAGCTCGTGTGGGAGGTTGTTTTAAGTGTTTTATGTCCTGTAAATACACCTTCAAGTTTTTAATATCAACCCTAGGTGATTTCAAGTCTTCTAAAGTAATTCTAGTGCCGAAAAACCCGAATTAATTGCTAGTTTTGCTTCCTTGTTCTTGTGGCAGAATTGAAGGGATATTTCGTGGAAAATTAAGGTCAAATTGGAGTTGTTCTTTCTGTTTAAAGGTAAGGAACCTCTTACTCTATATATATTTAAGATTATCCAAGTTGCAGCTAAGTCGTTGAAGCTAGAACTTGTGAAATATATATCGAAAGGCTTGGTAGTAATGTTGTTGGTTGGTGGACTATTTTGGAGGCTCAATATGATTATTAATGATGTTGTTTGGGCTGTTTGGTGATTGTATTGACTTGTGGGAAGTCATATAAATAGGGGAGGTACTGTCCGTTTCATCGTAAAATAGGTTGTGGTCGATACATAATAGTTACGACGCTTAAACGATAATGATAGTGTCATTTGTCTTATTGTAGACTAAGGAGTCGTGACATTTGCATAGCTTGAGGTTGGGCAGTATATACAAGGTATGTGAGGCTATCCCCTTCATTCTTTTGCACGACTCCGATTGTACATAATGTAATGAACGAGCTCCCAAAGATACTCTACTCTTAGAAGCTAGCAGTACTTACATTGCTGCCCTTCTTATGAAACGATTGATATTGATGTTACTTCTCTTATTCTTATATTATCAATGTTGTTGGTAGTTCCTTATTCTTATAAGATTCTTGATGAAGAGTTAATCCTAATAACATGTACGAAGGATACCGACCTTACGTCACTCCGAAAGGTTCAAAATGTGATTCCAATGAGTCCAGCATGCATCATATATATGTATCTATTTTACTCTACCGAGCCGCGCTATAGTCGGCCGGGTATGGCACCTATTGTGCAACCACTGATCAGTTGGGTTTTACCGAGCTCCACGTGGCCGGGTACGATTCTACCGAGCCCTATGATGGCCGGGTACGTTTTACCGAGCCTATTACGGCCGGGTACGATATGATGATGGTGATGCCCACAAAGGCGTATGTTTTAAAAGTTTATGTATATATATGTATGTATCATGTATTTCATGTCAGTAGCCCTCAGAGGTACCCAGATGTCACAGGTTGTATATTCTCTATCCCTGTTTACATTACTGTTCTCACTTATGCTTTCCTGCCTTACATACTCAGTACTTTATTCGTACTGACGTCCTTTTTATTTGTGGACGCTGCATGTCGTGCTGCAGGTCCTGATAGACGGGTAGACGCAGCTCCCCCATCACAGTAGGCTATCCGGTTCAGCGGTTATTGGCGAGATCCCTTCTCCGGACTTGCCGTGGTCTTGGTATGCATTTTTGTTATAGACATTATGGGTATGTCGGGGCCCTGTTCCGGCAATGTTGTAGCATTTATGTTCTTTTAGAGGCTCATAGACAGGTGTCGACTTATGTATGGTTTAGAATGCCTTGTCGGCTGATTTTTGTTGTATAGTCTTTCATGGCATCATGGTAGCTCGTACCTTATATATAGTTTCTTGACAGTCTTGTCGTCCCATGTTATGTATGTTCATGACATTATCTTTCATTGTTGGATGTTCATGATCCATGTCTACTATTTATATTGATCTTGTCGGCCCTTAAAGATAATAAGGAAGGTTAGATAAAATGTACGTTGGTGCTCGGCAAGTATGGCCCGGGTGCTAGTCATGACCCTCCAGTTGGGTCGTGACAAACTTGGTATCAGAGCAAGTCTGTCCTAGGGGTTGTCTATGAGCCGTGTCTAGTAGAGTTTTGATTATGGATGTGTAGCGCGCCACATTTATAATCAGGAGGCTACGTGACATCTAGGGTTGTTACCTTCTTCCTGAATCTAGATCGTGCGTAGAGTTGAGTAGTAAGTGTTCATATCTAATATTCACCTTGTTTTCTTTCAGCGATGCCTTCGACTAGGAAGCAAGCGATTAGTAAATGGCTTGATACAGCTGTGGGAGAGGGTAACATTCAGGTGCCTCCAGCCAGAGCAGGCCAAAGTGAGGCTCAGAGTGAGATGCCGTCTCATACCTCTCTGTCTCCTCCCGAGGATATTAGGAGGTACCCAGTACATCCAGTTCCTCCGTCTGGCACTACAGACCACGATATGCGCAGTGCGGTGCAATTGTTGACTAGCTTGGTAGCTGCTCAGGCTCAGAGGTAGAATACCGATGCTACTGATAAACCGGTTAGTGCGAGAGTTCGTGATTTTATTAATCTAGACCCTCCAGTGTTTACCGGATCAGACCCCAAGGAGGACCCACAAATATTTATTGATCAGATTCATCGTACATTGTGGGTTATGCATGCTAGTGATACAGAGGCAGTAGAGTTGGCTTCTTATCGGTTACGAGATTTAGCGGTTTTCTGGTATGATAGTTGGGAGAGATCTAGGGGTCCGAACGCTCCTCCAGCCGTGTGGAAGGAATTTTCTGAGGCCTTTCTTCGTCACTACTTGCCAGTTGAGATACGACGAGCTAGAGCTGATAAGTTCTTGAACCTTCGACAGGGTAATATGAGTGTACGAGAGTATAGTATACAGTTTGATTCTTTAGCAAGGTATGCTCCCCATATGGTGTCAGAGATGAGTGATAGGGTGCATCTGTTCGTGAACGGGTTGGGACCACATCTGATAAATGAGTGCACAACAGCCTCCTTGGTAGAGGGCATGGATATTTCCCGTATTCAGGCTTATGCCCAGACCCTAGAGGATCGTAAGCGCCAGCAAAGGGCAGATAGGGAGCAGGATAGGGGCCAGCATAAGAGGGCGAGATTTGCAGGGTATTCTGATGAGTTCAGAGGCAGTATCAGGCCCCAATCTTCGAGGAGTTCGGCGCCACCTGTAGCTAGTGCTCCTCCACAGTTTCAGAGGCCTCGGTATGATCGATTTACCTATTCTGGTTTAGGTCAGAGTTCGAGGGCATCAGGCTCACAATTTCATAGAGATACTAGTCAGACGAGACCCCCAACACCTCGTTGTGATCAGTGCGGCAAGGCCCACTTTGGACTGTGCCGTCGAGGTTCCGATGCGTGCTATTCTTGCGGACAGCGTGGCCATATGATGCGGGATTGTCCTAACAGAGGAGGTGGTGGTATGGCTCAACCGACTGGATCTGTGTCTGGTTCTTCCTCATCAGTTCGACCTCCAGCACAAGGTTTTCAACAGTCGACAGGTCGTGGTAGAGGTAGAGGTTCAGTGCCGAGTTCGAGTGGTGCTCAAAATCGAACCTATGCTCTAGTAGGTCGATAAGATCTCGAGTCATCTTCGGATGTTGTTACAGGTATATTGTCTGTGTTTTCTTATGATGTATATGCGCTAATTGATCCAGGATCTACCTTATCATATGTTACACCCTTTGTGGCTAATAAGTTTGGCATTGAACCTGAATTGATAAGTAAACCACTTGCGGTATCCACTCCGATAGGAGATTCTGTGATTGCTAGAAGGGTTTATAAAGGTTGCACTGTGATGATTTGTAGTCGTCAAACCTCGGCAAATTTATTTGAGTTAGAAATGGTTGATTTCGATGTGATAATGGGAATGGACTGGTTGGCCTCATGCTATGCAAATGTTGACTGTCGTATGAAGATGGTTAGGTTTCAATTTCCAGGTGAACCCGCCATTGAATGGAAGGGGAACATTGCTACACCGAAAGGTAGGTTTATTTCCTATCTTAAGGCAAGGAAGATGATCTCAAAAGGTTACATTTATCATCTTGTTCGCGTTAGGGATGCGGAGGCGAAGCCGCCTACTCTACAATTAATCCCCGTGGTCAATGAATTTCCAGATGTTTTCCCAGATGAACTCCCAGGCCTTCCTCCTGAAAGGGAGATTGAGTTTAGCATTGATGCATTGCCTGACACTCAACCGATCTCTATCCCTCCATATAGGATGGCCCCGGCAGAGTTGCGAGAGTTGAAAGCACAGTTGAAGGACTTGCTGGATAAGGGTTTCATTAGGCCTAGCACTTCACCTTGGGGTGCGCCAGTCTTGTTCGTGCGGAAGAAAGATGGGTCGTTAAGGATGTGTATCGATTATTGACAGTTGAATAAGTTTACAATAAAGAACAAGTATCCACTTCCAAGAATTGATGACCTGTTTGACCAACTCCAGGGTGCCAAGTATTTCTCCAAGATTGACTTGCGTTCAGGGTATCATCAGGTGAGGGTTAAGGAGAAGGATATTCCAAAGACGGCCTTCCGGACAAGATATGGGCATTTTGAGTTCTTGGTGATGTCGTTCAGGCTAACAAATGCCCCAGCAGCTTTTATGGATCTCATGAATAGTGTATTCAGGCCCTATCTTGATGTGTTCGTGATCGTATTCATTGATGACATTCTGGTGTATTCTCGTTCGGAGGCGGAACATGCGGGCCACTTGCGGATAGTATTACAGACCCTTCAGGATCATAAGTTATATGCTAAGCTCTCTAAATGTGAATTCTGGCTGAACTCAGTAGCATTCCTTGGCCATGTGATATCTGATGAGGGTATTAGTGTCGACACTCAGAAGATCGATGCAGTGAAGAATTGGCCGAGACCTACAACACCGTCAGAAGTCCGCAGCTTCCTGGGGCTAGCAGGATATTATAGGCGGTTTGTAGAAGGGTTTTCCTCTATATCAGCACCATTGACTAAGTTAAAACAGAAAGCTACCAAGTTCCAGTGGTCTGATGCTTGTGAACATAGTTTTCAGGAGCTAAAGAATCGATTGACATCCGCGCCAGTGCTCACTCTCCCAGAAGGAACAAAAGGTTATGTGGTATATTGTGATGCCTCAGGTATAGGTTTGGGGTGCGTATTGATGCAACGTGGGAAGGTGATTGCTTATGCATCAAGACAATTGAAGAAGCATGAAAAGAATTACCCGACTCATGATTTGGAATTGGCTGCAGTAATATATGCTTTGAAGATATGGAGGCACTACTTATACGGCGTCCATGTTGACATCTACACAGATCACAAGAGTTTACAATACATCTTCAAGCAGAAGGAGTTGAATTTGAGGCAGCGTAGGTGGCTTGAATTACTGAAAGACTATGACGTCGAGATATTGTACCATCCCGGTAAAGCCAATGTTGTGGCAGACGCTCTCAGCCGTAAGTCAATGGGAAGCTTAATACATATTGAGGCAGGTAGACAAGGGTTGACCAAAGAGCTTCACCAGCTGGCCAATATGAGAATCAGATTGTTGGACTCTGATGACGGAGGTGTTACTGTACAGAATACAGCAGAATCATCTTTGGTAGCCGAGGTAAAAGCACGGCAATATGAAGATCCTACCTTAGTAAGATTGAGAGAGGGAATTCAGCAGTGTAAGATTACAGCTTTCAAGATCGGAGGAGATGTGACACTGAGATACCAGGGCCGATTATGTGTACCTAGTGTGGCAGGGTTGCGAGAGAAGATTATGATTGAGATTCACCAGTCCCGATATTCTATCCATCCTGGCTCGACAAAGATGTATCATGACGTTAAGGAGCAGTATTGGTGGGATAACATGAAGAAGTCTATTGCAGAATTTGTAGCCCAGTGTCCTAATTGTCAACAAGTAAAGATCGAGCATCAGAAACCTAGTGGATTGATTCAGAATATAGAGATTCCGACCTGGAAATGGGAGGTGATTAATATGGACTTCATTATTGGATTACCTCGCTCTTATCATAAGTTTGACTCCATCTGGGTGATAGTTGATCGACTTACAAAATCTGCCCATTTTCTGCCAGTTAAGACAACTTACACGGCTGAAGATTATGCGAAGTTGTATATCAAGGAGATTGTTAGGCTTCATGGTGTGCCGGTATCTATTATATCAGACCGAGGAGCTCAATTTACGGCTAACTTTTGGAGGTCTTTTCAGAAGGGTTTAGGCACACAAGTAAATCTCAGCACTGCATTCCATCCGCAGACTGACGGACAGGCTGAACGTACCATTCAGACGCTTGAAGATATGCTACGAGCATGTGTTCTAGATTTCAAGGGGAATTGGGATGACCATCTGGCACTTATAGAATTCGCCTACAATAATAGCTATCATTCCAGCATTAAAATGGCCCCGTATGAGGCACTGTACGTGAGGAGATGTAGATCACCAGTTGGATGGTTCGAAGTCGGTGAGACAGAATTATATGGGCAAGATTTGATTCACCAAGCCATTGAGAAGGTGAAAGTGATACAAGAGCGACTGAGGACGGCATAAAGCAGGCAAAAGTCTTATTTCGATGTCCGACGTCATGATCTAGAATTTGAGGTTGGTGATTGGGTTTTCCTGAAGATCTCGCCGATGAAGGGTGTTATGCGTTTTGGGAAGAAGGGTAAGTTGAGTCCGTGGTATATTGGGCCGTACAAAATTCTTCGACGAATTGGACAGGTTGCTTATGAGTTAGAATTGCCATCCGAATTGGAATTTGTACACCCGGTATTCCATGTATCTATGTTGAGGAAATGTATTGGAGACCCTTCTCGGGTCGTCCCTATCGAAGATGTACAAGTTACAGAGGATCTATCATATGATGAAGTGCGAGTGGCTATATTAGATCGACAAGTCCGCAAGTTGAGAACAAAGGATGTAGCTTCCGTGAAAGTATTATGGAGGAACAAGAATATAGAAGAAATGACATGGGAAGCAGAAGAGGAGATGAAGTCTAAATACCCTTACCTATTCCAGAGTGAAGATAACGAGGATGCCGAGGGAAAGAAGGACGCATTATAAGGTGGAACGGCTCTATGAGGTAAGCAATAGCTTGTGAATACTTTTTTTTAATACAAAATGGTGATATGCAGATAATGTACATATCCATAATGCTTTGTATAGTCTTGTAAGGCCATAGGTTGGGTTTAACTGCTTGCAAGTTTGGCTAGTGTCCATTTTATAGGGGAAGCTCAGCCGGAAATTTCCGTCGGAATCCACGATGAGTTAGACACCCCATAAACCCTTACATTCGAGGACGAATGTTCCTAAGGGGGAGAGGGTGTTACAACCCAAATTCGCGTACCTTAGATCATGCCGTAAGTTAGTCGACGTAAATCCAAGAAGAGATTATCTTTGAGATGATAAGAAGTTAATCCTATTGGTCTTAAATGATACAAGGGTGTATAAGAGTGGTTAACAAGTATTAGAAGTTAAACGAATCAAGGATGTTGTAACCCGTATTTTCGGGAAACACTAGAGGTGATTAACTGTCCCAAGAGGTCTTGTTTTAATGTATTTGAATCATATAATATCCGCATCATAAGTCTTGAAGTCAAGCGAGTTATGAAACAAAAGTCGATAAAAGTTATCGCAACTTAGGTTTATAATTTTACTTAAACTTTAGGTCAAATGTTACTGCATTTTTCTCCCAATGTGCTTGAAATTATGGGATGATCTACCTATCAAATTGAAGATCTATGAGTCTATTTTCCAACGCATTAAACCGTTCGTCGATACGATCTCGGAATAGAGAGATATTCATATTTTCGCGAGAGTGCGCCAAGCTGCTCTCTATGGGGCCCACAAAGGCGGTTTAAGACATATGGACATATATAAGATACCTCAACCCCGTTTTAAGTCATTATTTTTCAGTATATTCAGACCTTATAACCCTAAAATCAGTCTCTCAAGGTTCTCTCATGATCCAAGAACCAAACAAAGGGCAAACAACACAAATCAAATGTCAGGAATCCCGTGGCGCTAGTAAGTTTCTTGTTCTTCTTGTTGTTGCTGATTTTTGTGTTGTTCCAGCTCGTGTGGGAGGTTATTTTAAGTGTTTTATGTCCTGTAAATACACCTTCAAGTTTTTAATATCAACCCTAGGTGATTTCAAGTCTTCTAAAGTAATTCTAGTGCCGAAAAACCCGAATTAATTGCTAGTTTTGCTTCCTTGTTCTTGTGGCAGAATTGAAGGGATATTTCGTGGAAAATTAAGGTCAAATTGGAGTTGTTCTTTCTGTTTAAAGGTAAGGAACCTCTTACTCTATATATATTTAAGATTATCCAAGTTGCAGCTAAGTCGTTGAAGCTAGAACTTGTGAAATATATATCGAAAGGCTTGGTAGTAATGTTGTTGGTTGGTGGACTGTTTTGGAGGCTCAATATGATTATTAATGATGTTGTTTGGGCTGTTTGGTGATTGTATTGACTTGTGGGAAGTCATATAAATAGGGGAGGTGCTGTCCATTTCATCGTAAAATAGGTTGTGGTCGATACATAATAGTTACGACGCTTAAACGATAATGATAGTGTCATTTGTCTTATTGTAGACTAAGGAGTCATGACATTTGCATAGCTTGAGGTTGGGAAGTATATACAAGGTATGTGAGGCTATCCCCTTCATTCTTTTGCACGACTCCGATTGTACATAATGTAATGAACAAGCTCCCAAAGATACTCTACTCTTAGAAGCTAGCAGTACTTACATTGCTGCCCTTCTTATGAAACGATTGATATTGATGTTACTTCTCTTATTCTTATATTATCAATGTTGTTGGTAGTTCCTTATTCTTATAAGATTCTTGATGATGAGTTAATCCTAATAACATGTACGAAGGATACCGACCTTACGTCACTCCGAAAGGTTCAAAATGTGATTCCAATGAGTCCAGCATGCATCATATATATGTATCTATTTTACTCTACCGAGCCACGCTATAGTCGGCCAGGTATGGCACCTATTGTGCAACCACTGATCAGTTGGGTTTTACCGAGCTCCACGTGGCCGGGTACGATTCTACCGAGCCCTATGATGGCCGGGTACGTTTTACCGAGCCTATTACGGCCGGGTACGATATGATGATGGTGATGCCCACAAAGGCGTATGTTTTAAAAGTTTATGTATATATATGTATGTATCATGTATTTCATGTCAGTAGCCCTCAGAGGTACCCAGATGTCACAGGTTGTATATTCTCTATCCCTGTTTACATTACTGTTCTCACTTATGCTTTCCTGCCTTACATACTCAGTACTTTATTCGTACTGACGTCCTTTTTATTTGTGGACGCTGCATGTCGTGCTGCAGGTCCTGATAGATGGGTAGATGCAGCTCCCCCATCACAGTAGGCTATCCGGTTCAGCGATTATTGGCGAGATCCCTTCTCCGGACTTGCCGTGGTCTTGGTATGCATTTTTGTTATAGACATTATGGGTATGTCGGGGCCCTGTTCCGGCAATGTTGTAGCATTTATGTTCTTTTAGAGGCTCATAGACAGGTGTCGACTTATGTATGGTTTAGAATGCCTTGTTGGCTGATTTTTGTTGTATAGTCTTTCATGGCATCATGGTAGCTCGTACCTTATATATAGTTTCTTGACAGTCTTGTCGTCCCATGTTATATATGTTCATGACATTATCTTTCATTGTTGGATGTTCATGATCCATGTCTACTATTTATATTGATCTTGTTGGCCCTTAAAGATAATAAGGAAGGTTAGATAAAATGTACGTTGGTGCTCGGCAAGTATGGCCCGGGTGCTAGTCATGACCCTCCAGTTGGGTCGTGACAAACTTGGTATCAGAGCAATATTTGGTATAAATTTAAATATTGTGCAAAGTACAAAATTATTTTTGTCTGCTAATTTTGATATGAAAGATCTGGGTGAAGTAAATACAATATTGGGAGTTAAAGTTATAAGGAGTGAAGATGGAATAATGTTGTCACAAGAATATTATGTTGAGAGACTTCTTAAGAAGTTTGAATATTTTAATGTCACATTTGTGAGCACTCCTTTTGATGCTAACTCTTAGTTGAAAAAGAATAATAGTGACCCAGTTGCTTAGTCTAAATATGCGCAGATTATTGGGAGTCTGATGCATTTAATGAATTTTACAAGGCCTGATATAGCCTATGATGTGTGTAGACTGAGTAGATATACTCATAATCCCAACAGAGAGCATTGGTCTGCATTGGATAAACTAATGAAATATTTGAGAGGAACCATCAATTATGGTATCCTATATAGTGGATTTCCTTCTAGTTTAGAAGGGTACAGTGATGCAAAATGGATCTCTGATTCAGATGAAACAAAATCCACTAGTGGTTATTTATTCACCCTTGGTGGTGGTGCAATATCATGAAAATCAAATAAACAGACGATCATTGCTAGATCGACTATGGAATCAGAGTTTGTAGCTCTGAAGATAGCTGGTTCTGAGGCTGAGTGGCTAAGAAACTTCTTAGCTAATATCCCTTTAATAAAGGACGTATTGCCTCCTATGTCTATAGCTTCGTTATATTATTTATGACTTGTGTGCAAAATTTGAGTCGAATCGGACTTGATTTGATAGGTTTTGACATCCAATGTAGAAGTTGGAAATTCTTAAGTTTCATTAAGCTTGAATTGGGGTGTGATTTGTGATTTTAGTGTTGTCTGATGTGATTTGAGGTTTCAAATAAGTTCGTATGATGTTTTAGGACTTGTTGGTATATTTGGTTGAGGTCCCGGGGGCTTCGGGTGAGTTTCGGATGGTAAACGGATCAAAAGTTGGACTTAAACAGCTGCTGCAAAAGTTGCTGCAATTTTCTTCTGCTGGAAATGCAGAAAATCGAAGCCCAGGATCGAAGCCCAGAAAATCGAGCCTCGAAATCGAGCCGAGGATCGAAGGCCAGGCTCGATGTCCATGATCGAAGGCAGGCTCGAGGGCCATGATCGAGGCCCATGATCGAGGGCTATGACTGAGGCCAATGATCGAAGGGCCATGATCGAGGGCTTTGACCGAGGCCAGGATCGAGGGCCATAAAGATCAAAGCCATGATCGATGCCATGATCGATGACTGCCTCGACAATTTTATAAAACTAGGGATTTCGTCGCATTTGCCATTTTTGATGAATTCTAACTCAGATTTGGTCAATATACACGAATATATCATTATTTTCACCATTTAATTTGTGTATTGAGATGGAAATTTTGGAAAGTTTTAAAAATCTCATAGAAACGAATTTTTGAGATTTCGGTGTCGATTCGGAGTCGTATTTGAGTGAAACTGGTATGGTTGGACTTTTAATTGAATGGGTTATCGGATTTCATAACTTTCACCGGATTCCAAGACTTGGGCCCCATGGGAGATTTTTGAGTTAATTTCGGATTTTTATTGAAAAAATGTACTACCTCCGTTCCAGTTTATGTGAACCTATTTCCTTTTTGGCCCGTTCCAAAAAGAATGACCCCTTTCTAAATTTGGAAATAATTTTGCTTAAACTTACAATTCTACCCTTAATGAGAAGCTTTTATAACCACACAAATACTTTGGACCCCTTTTTGAATTGTTTAGGACCACAAATTCCAAAAGTCTTCATTTTTTCTTAAATTTCGTGCCCAGTCATACAGGTTCACATAAATTGGAATGGAGGGAGTAGTATTTTCTTATAAAATTAATTCCTATAATTTTTGTTGACTGTATCAAATTATTATGACTAGATTCGAGTTGATTGGAGTCGGAAAATCAAGGAAAAGGCATACTACTTGATTAAATTGGAGCAAGTCAAGGTAAGTGACTTGTCTAACCTTGTGTGGGGAAAATTTCCCCTAGGATTGGTATTGATGTGATAATTGTAATGTGATGAAAGTCGTGTATATGAGGTGACGAGTGTGTACACGGGTTAAATATGAAAGATTATCTTTTTAAATTGTGTAGATCACTGTTGCATATTAATTAAATTATTAAATCTTATTATATTCTCCAACATTGATCTGATTTATATTCTTTAAATTTGCTTGACTTTCTCCCGCTAATTGTTTTTACTTGTTTAGCTGAAACTTGGTTTCTTTTATTCTGTGCATTATTTGAAGGTGGAATTTCTTTAATTTAAATATTATTAATATGAAGTATTTGATATTTTAAATTTGGAACTGAGGCAACGTATTAAAAAAATTTAAATATTTTTTTTGTTGAGTTATTTATTCCCGAATATTTTTGTGAGATTTTTGCACTCATTATGATTGAGTCGTGAGCTCCTTGTTGTGGAAAATATTGTTGATATTGTTTATTTTGGCAAATTGAAATATTTGAGCACTTGAGGTGCAGATTGTGATATTTTGTGATATTGATACGCATGCGGTGGTATAAGGTCTGGGTGTTAAAACACATGCGATGAGATAAGGGTGGCTTAATACGCATGGCTAGTAGGGGAACTACTAGAAGTCATGCGGTGTGATAAAGGTGGCTAAAACGCGGGATGCTATTTCGGAAAAAATATTTTTTCTTTAAAATTAAATGTGAAGGCTCCCGCGTTGATATAAGGAAATGAGATATTGTGAATTTATTTATGATTTGGAACTACGAGACGGTACCTCGGGAGTGCCCTTGTTGATATTAATTTATGGCCGCAGTTGCCTTTGATTACTATTGTGGCTTTCTCAAAAGTTGAAAAGAATTCTGTTTTGTTTTCACGAGGTATTATTTGCCATTATTTTGCGTAGTTAATTGGTGACATACTACTTACTTGATTCATTTCCATTCTCATTTCATTTTTATTATATTGTTAAACATTTCACCCTTCTTTTATTATTCCAGTAGGGCCTGACCTGACCTCATCACTACTCTACTGAGGTTATGCTTGGCACTTATTGGGTACCGCTGTGGAGTACTCATACTACGCTTCTGCACATTTTTTTGTGCAGATCCAGGTACAACCTACCAGTCCAGACATCAGTGAATTACCTGTGTACGGAGACTTTGAGGTATATTTGCCAGCGTCCGCAGACTCCGGAGTCCCCTTCTATCATTATTATGTTGCTTCCTTATTTTCCTTAGACCCTGATATATATAGATACATTGAGGATATATACACACACACACACACACACACACACACACACACATACACACACACACACACACATACACATTGAGGATAAATTCTTAGAAGCTTGTGACTTATTTCTACCGGATTTTGGGAGTTGTAATTATATGAATTTGAAGATTATTTATTTCAGATTTCTATTGTTATTCCACATTGGTAGGCTTACCTAGTCTTAGAGACTAGGTACCATCACAAAATCCTACGGAGGGAATTTGGGGTCGTGACAAGTTGGTATTAGCGCTCTAGGTTCATAGGTGTTATGAGTCACACAAGAAGGTTTAGTAGAGTCTTGCGGATCGGTACAGAGACATCTGTACTTATCTTCGGGAGGCTATGGAACTGTTAGGAAAATATTCGCTTCTTTGATTCCTTATCGTGCACACTGTTGACTTCAAAGTTCTAAACCATTGACTTTCTATTCTCTCACAGATGGTGAGGACACGCATAACTGGATCCGATGATCAGACACTCATTCCCCCTGTTGGTGCCACAAGAGGCCGGGGTCGGGGCAGAGGCCGAGCCAGAGGCTGAGGCAGACTACGTGGTGCAGCCAGAGCACCTGCATGAGCAGCTACAGAGGAACCACCAGTAGCTCCAGTTGGAGAACAGGCACCTGAGATGCCTGTTACCACCCCTGCACTTCAGGAGACTCTTGCCCTGTTTTTGAGCATGTTTGGCACTCTAGCTCTGGCAGGGTTAATTCCACTTGCTCCTGCCACATCTCAGGCCAGGGGAGGAGCACAGACTCCCGCTGCCTGTACCCTAGAGCCACGGGCCCAAGTTGACCATGCCCCAGAGGTTATACTAGTGCAGCTAGTTGTCCCAGTTCGGCCTGAGGTTAGGACAACAGTTTCTGTGGGGGAGCAGCTGAGGCTCGAGAGGTATAAAAAGTACCGCCCTCCCACATTCAGCGGCTTAGCTTCAGAGGATGCTTGGGGTTTTTTGGAAGAATGTCACCGTATCCTCCGTACTATAGGTATTGTGGATTCCAGTGGGGTTTCTTTCTCGATATTTCAGCTTAGAGGAGCAACCTACCAGTGGTGGCGGGCATATGAGTTGGATAGTCTGGCTGAGGCAGCTTCACTTACTTGGACTCAACTTTCTGATATATTCTTGAGGGAATATGTTCCTCAGAGTCTTAGAGATGCATAGCGCGTAGAGTTTGAGCAGTTGCGCCAGGGTTCTATGACCGTGTCGAAATATGCGGCCCGATTCAGTAATTTAGCTAGGCATGCACCAACCTTAGTTGCTACTGTTCGAGAGCGGGTTCGCAGATTTATTGAGGGTCTCTACCCTAGTATCAGATTCAGTATGGCCCGAGAGCTAGAGATGGACATCACATACCAACAAGTGATGTCAATTGCTAGGAGATTTGAAGGTATGCGGATCCGGGAGAGGGAAGAAAGGAAGCTAAGAGACCCCGAGATTCTGGTACATATAATAATTCTCGTGCCCCAGCCACAACTCGTCATGGTAGAGGTTATGTGAGTCGTCCTATTTATTCAGCACTTCCAGCTTCTAGTGGTATTCCAGCTACTCCCAGACCTCAGGTTCCATATTATGCACTACAGTGTCTTCTGTACCTCCTGTACGGGGTGCCTTCAGTGGGCAGTCTAGTCGATCAGGCCCGAGCCAGTCCCAGCAACCACATTTCCCAAAGGCTTGTTTTGAGTGTGGTGACACTCGTCATATCACTAGGGATTGCCCCAGACTTAGGAGGGGTGCACCTCCACATGTTTCTTAGCCCCCATCTATTCCACAGGGCCCTCAGGCTTCTCAGGCCATGATTACTACACCAGTTGCCACTCAACCTGCACAGCCAGCTAGAGGTGGAGGTCGGAGAGGTAGAGGTCACCCTAGAGGGGGAGGCCAGGAGAAATATTATGCCCTTCCTTCTAGGACAGAGGCAGTTGCATCTGATTCTGTTATCACAGGTATTATGCCGGTCTGTCATTGAGATGCATCAGTCTTATTTGATCTAGGCTCCACTTATTCTTATGTGTCATCTTATTTTTCCCCATATTTAGGCGTATCCCGTGATTCCTTGAGTTCTTCTATTTATATATCTACACCAGTGGATGAATCTATTATTGTGGACCGCATGTATCGGTCGTGTTTAATTGTTATCAGTTGTTTTGAGACCAGAGCTGATTTATTATTGCTCAGTATGGTGGATTTCGATATTATTTTGGGCATGGACTGGTTGTCGCCATATCACGCTATTCTTGATTGTTACGCCAAGACAATGATGTTGGCTATGCCAGGTCTACCGTGGCTAGAGTGGAGAGGTACCTCGGATCATGTTCCTAACAGGGTTGTTTCATTTATTAAAGCTCAATGAATGGTTGATAAGGGGTGTGCTGCGTATCTGGCCTATGTAAGAGATGTTAGTATTGATACTCCTACCGTGGATTCAGTTCCTATAGTAAGGGATTTTCCTGATGTATTTCCAGCGGATCTTCCGGTTATGCCACCCGACATGGATATTGACTTTGGCATTGATTTGTTACCGGGCACTCAGCCCATTTCTATTCCACCATATCGTATGGCCCCGACAGAGTTGAAAGAATTAAAAGAACAATTACAGGAGTTGCTTGATAAGGGCTTCATTCGGCCCAGTGTATCACCTTGGGGTGCTCCTGTCTTATTTGTGAAGAAGAAGGATGGTTCTATGCGGATGTGTATTGATTACCGCCAGCTGAACAAGGTTATAGTGAAGAACAGGTATCCATTGCCACGTATTGATGACCTATTTGATCATCTATAGGGTGCCATGGTATTCTCTAAAATTGACTTGCGTTCAGGCTATCATTAGTTGAAGATTCGGGAACCAGATATCCCGAAGACTGCATTTAGGACTCAATATGGTCATTATGAGTTCCTTGTAATGTCATTTGGGCTAACCAATGCCCCAGCATCATTTATGCACTTAATGAATAGTGTATTCCAGCCCTATCTTGATTCTTTCGTCATTGTGTTTATTGACGACATTCTGGTGTATTCTCGGAGTCAGGAGGATCATGAGCAGCACCTGAGGACTGTGCTTCAGACTTTGAGAGAAAAGAAGTTATATGCCAAATTTTCAAAGTGTGAATTCTGGCTTGATTTAGTGGGATTTTTGGGCCATATAGTTTCGTGCGAGGGGATCAAGGTAGATCCGAAGAAGATTGAGACAGTGCAGAGTTGGTCCAGACCGTCCTCAACTACGGAGATCCGGAGTTTCCTTGGTTTGGCAAGGTATTATTGCCGATTTGTAGATGTCATGACCCAAATTAACCCTGTCGTGATGGCGCCTATCGTGGAACAAGGCAAGCCGACTCATTTAAAAAACAAACCGATATTTTCATTTCAAAGATAATTTCAAGGCTATTTAACATAAAAACCTTCGTAAAGAAGTTCAAATCAAAATAAAAGTGCAGAAAAGAAAAGCCCGACATCGGGGTGTCACTAGTCATGTGCATCTACTACAATTTGTTTGACAATATCCAGAATAACATAGTCTGGAAAATAGCTAAATACAACTAAAGGAAGATAAGGAAGGAGAAAAATAGGGCTGCGATCGCCAGGCAGCTACCTTGCTATCGCCGATGATCCGCTACTTAATATATCAACAACCGCTACCGTGGCAAGAAATGCCTGGATCTGCACACAAGGTGCAAGGAGTAACGTGAGTACGCCAACTTAGTAAGTAACAGCAGTAAATAAAGACTGAGAAGTAGTGACGAGCAATAATGCAAGTAAAGTTCATATCACAAAAATTCAGTAAAATACAACATGCTTTTAAACCAGAGTTTGAATCAAATCAGCTCTTTTAAATCCATATCCAGAAAAATCATTTAAAGACATCTTTCAACAGTTTCCAAACAAAGTCTCAATTCAAAGGTGAGCAAAAACAATGAAATCATAATCAGCCCCTCGGGCAACGTCACTCATATACAGCGCCTCGGGCGAACCTCACAATCATTCATATATAGCCCCTCGGGCAGACCTCACCTTCATTCATGCCTCCCAGTCACTCAGCACTCGGCACTCGCACTTAGTAGGTACCTGCGCTCACTGGGGGTGTGTACAGACTCCGAAGGGGCTCCTTCAGCCCAAGCGCTATATCAAGCCAATCATGGCATAAATTAATGAGGCCCTCAGCCTATATCAAACATGTTGCGGCGTGCAGCCTGATCCCATAAATATCCTCACAAATCAGGCCCTCGGCCTCACTCAGTCATAAACCTCTCCAGCCTCTTGGGCTCTAAGAAAACAAAGTATTCAGCCCAAACAACATTTATATGATGCATCAAAATGGAGTAATAAAGACTGAGTTATGCTGTAAATATGTATAACCATGACTGAGTATAGATTTTCAATCAAAAACAATGAGAGGATAGAAATAAAAGGCCTCTAAGGGTCCAAACAACACTGGCATAAGGCCTAAACATGGCATCCAGCCTGATTTACGGAAATTCTTTCTAAAACACATACGAATCATATAATTTCAACAAAATATTCAACTTTACAATTGATACGAGACAGATCAAGTCACAATCCCCAACGGTGCACGCCCACAAGCCCGTCACCTAGCATGTGCGTCACCTCCAAATAGTAAAATAATACAAAATTTTGGGTTTCATACCCTCAGAACCAGATTTACAATCGTTACTTACCTCAAACCGATCAAATCCCTACTCCGCAATGCCCTTGCCTCTTGAATCGGCCTGTGAACGTCCTGAATCTAACCATAAGTAGTACAATACCGTTAATATATGCTAAAGGAATCAATTTCACAAGAAAACTACAAAATTAGACTCAAAACCCGAAATTGGCTCAAATCCGGTCCCTGGGCCCATGTTTCGGAATCTGACAAAAGTCACAAAATCCGAAAACCCATTCACTCACGAGTCTAGTCATATCAAATTTACCAAAATCCGACAACAAAATCCCCTTCAAAACCTCAAAATTCCATCTTAAGAACTCTTCCACTTTTTCCCCAATTTCTCACACCAAATCACAATTTAGATGATAAAAATCAAGATATAATCGTGGAATTTAACCAAAACCAAGTGAGAAACACTTACCCCAATCAACTCCCTGAAAATCCCTTCACAATTCGCCTAAATCCGTGGTCTCTAGCTTATAATATGAAAAATGGGTTCAAACCCCGATTTTGAAATTTAACACTGTCGCCCAGATTTCCTTCTTTCCGAACGCGGAAGTACCCTTGAGTTCGCGAAGCACAACTGCCTCTTCCCAGAAATCCCTTCTACGCGAACACGATCTACCACTCGCGAACACGAACCTTTACTGAACCTTCTCTTCGCGAACGCGACCTCACCCTCGCGAACGCGTAGACCAAATGAATGGGGTCCCCAGCTGCCTCTTCTCTTCTTCGCGAACGCGTTACTCATCTCGTGTCTACGATGCCCTCTACTCCTAAACCTTCACGAACGCGTCCTTTACTTCGCCAACGTGAAAAAAAATTCTTTCTAGATCTCCAGATACTCTTCACGAACGTGAGACCTACCTCGTGAATGCGTAAGAGGAAACTAGCAACATCAAAAACTAGCAGATCAGATATCACTCAAAGGCCATAATTGGTCTGTTAACCACCCGAAACTCACCCGAGACCCTCGGGACCTCATCCAAACATACCAACACATCCCATAACATCATATGAACTTAGTTGAACCTTCGAATCACTCAAAACAACATAAAAATACCAAATTACCCCCGGATTCAAGTCTAAGAACTTCTAAACTTTCGAATTCCACCAACGATGCCGAAACCTACCAAACCACGTCCAAATGGCCTCAAATTTTACACACACGTCAAAAATGACACTACCAACCTACTCCAACTTCCGGAAATCTATTCCGACCTCGATATCAAATTTTCCATTGCCGATCAAAATCGCCAAATTTTTAACTTTCGCCAATTCAAGCCAAATTCCACTACGGACCTTCAAATCACATTCCGAATGCGCTCCTAAGTTCAAAATCACTTAACAGAGCTAACGAAAGCATAAAAATTCAAATTCGAGATCCTTTACACCTAAGTCAACATCCGATTGACTTTCCAACTTAAGGTTCTAAATAAGAGACTAAGTGTCTCAATTCACTCCGAAACCATTCCGGGCCCAAACCAACTAACCTGATATATCATAATATAGCTGAAAAGCCTAAAAGGAAGTAGAAATGGGGAAAACGTGGCTATAATTCTAGAAACGACCGGCCGGGTTGTTATATCCTCCCTCTCTTAAATAACCGTTCGTCCTCGAACAGGTCTAGAAACATACCTGGAGTCTCAAATAGGTGTGGATATCTGCTCCGCATCTCCCGCTCGGTCTCCCAGGTGGCCTCCTCCACAGGCTGACCTCTCAACAGCACTTTCACTGAAGCCATATCCTTTGACCTCAACTTCTGAATCTGCCGATCCAAAATGGCCATCGGTTCCACATCATAAGTCATATCACCCTCCAACTGAACCGTCCTGAAGTCCAAAACATGGGACAGATCGCCAACATACTTCCGGAGCATGGAAATATGAAACACTAGATGCACACTCGACAAGTTGGGTGGCAAGGCAAGCTTATAAGCCACCTCCCCTATCCTCTGAAGCACCTCAAAAGGCCGAATAAATCGGGGGCTCAACTTGCCCCTCTTCCTAAACCTCATACCACCCTTCATGGGTGATACCTTCAGCAAAACCTTCTCCCCAACCATAAAAGACATATCACGGACCTTCCTGCCCACGTAGCTCTTCTGCCTACATTGCACCGTGCGAAGCCGCTCCTGAATCAATTTCACCTTATCTAATGCATCCTAGACCAAGTCTGTACCCAAGAGCCTAGCCTCACCGGGCTCAAACCATCCTACTGGAGATCTACGCCTCCTCCCATATAAAGCCTTATACGGAGCCATCTGAATGCTCGACTGATAACTGTTGGTATATGCAAACTTTGCGAGCTGCAAAAACTGATCCCATGAACCCCCCAAGTCAATGACACAAGCGCGTAACATGTCCTCCAATATCTGAATAGTGCGCTCGGATTGCCCGTCCGTTTGAGGGTGAAAACTATGCTCAACTCAACCTAAGTACCCAACTCTCGCTGCATGGACCTCCAAAAATGCGATGTAAACTGAGTGCCCCTATCTAAAATGATGAAAACTAGGATACCATGCAGGCGAATAATCTCTCAGATGTAAATCACAGCCAACCGCTCTGAAGAGTAAGTAGTACCAACAGGAATGAAGTATGCGGACTTGGTTAGCCGATCCATAATAACACAAATAGCATTGAACTTCCTCGAAGTCCGTGGGAGCCCAACTACAAGGTCCATGGTGATCTGCTCCCACTTACACTCTGGGATCTCTAACCTCTGAAGCAAGCCACCCGGTCTCTGATGTTCATACTTAACTTGCTGACAGTTGAGACACCGAACAATAAACCCAACTATATCCTTCTTCATCCGCCCCCACCAATAGTGCTGTCTCAAATCCTGGTACATCTTCGTGACACCCGGATGGATGGAGTACCGCGAGCTGTGGGCCTCCTCAAGAATCAACTCCCGAAGCCCATCCACGTTGGGCACACATATCCGTCCCTGCATCCTCAACACGCCATCATCACCAATAGTTACATCTCTGGCATCACCTCGCTGAACCCTGTCCTGAAGAATGAGTAAGTGGGGGTCATCATACTAACGCTCCCTGACCCGGTCATAAAGAGAAGACCTAGAGACCACACAAGCCAATACCCGACTCGACTCCAAAATATCCAATCTGACAAGATGGCCCACTAGGGCCTGAACATCCAATGCCAAAGGTCTCTCTGCTGCTGGGAGATACACTAAACTCCCCAAACTCTCCGCTCGGCGACTCAAAGCATCAGCTACCACATTGGCCTTCCCCGGATGGTACAAAATAGTGATATCATAGTCGTTGAGAAGCTCTAACCATCTCCGCTGACGCAAATTAAGATCCTTCTGCTTAAACAGGTGTTGCAAACTCCGGTGATCAGTATAGATCTCACAATGAACCTCATACAAATAATGACGCCAAATCTTCAAGGCGTGAACAATGGCTGCTAACTCAAGGTCGTGGACAGGATAGTGCTTCTCATGGGTCTTCAACTGCCGCGAGGCATAGGCAATCACCTTAACCTCCTCCATCAGAACACATCCAATACCTACCCTCAAGGCATCACAATACACGGTGTAGGAACCTGAAGCTGATGGCAGAACCAACACTAGAGTTGTGGTCAAAGCAGTCTTGAGCTTCTGAAATCTCTCCTCACACTCATCCGACCACCTGAATGAAGCACCCTTTTGAGTCAATTTGTCAAGGGCGATGCAATAGATGAAAATCCCTCCACAAAACGAATGTAATAACTCGCCAAACCAAGAAAGCTCCTAATGTCCATGGCTGAGGATGGTCTAGGCCAACTCTACACCGGCTCTATCTTCTTCGAATCCACCTGAATACCTTCACTGGATGCCACGTGCCCCAAGAATGCTACTGAACCGAGCCAAAACTCATACTTGGAGTACTTTGCATAAAGTTTCTCCTCCCTCAATCTCTGTAATACAATCCTCAGATGGTCAGCATGCTTCTCCTGGCTACGAGAGTACACCAAGATGTCATCAATGAATACAATAACAAATTATTCCAAATAGGCCTGGAATACACTGTTCATCAAATGCATGAACGCTGCTTGGGCATTGGTCAGCCCAAAGGACGTCACTAAGAACTCATAATGGCCATATCAGGTCCTGAAAGCTGTCTTAAGAATATCCGAATCCCGAATCTTCAGCTGGTGATACCCGGACCTCAAATCAATCTTGGAGAACACCCTCGCTCCCTGAAGCTGGTCAAATAAATCATCAATACGGGGCAAGGGATACCTTTTCTTGACTGTGACCTTGTTCAACTGCCTGTAATCAATGCATATCCTCATGGAACCGGTGCACCCCAAGGTGACACACTAGGCCGAATAAACCCCTTATCAAGGAGTTCCTGAAGCTTCTCTTTCAATTCCTTCAACTCCGTTGGTGCCATACGATATGGTGGAATATAAATGGGCTGAGTGCCCGGCATCGAATCAATACCAAAATCAATATCCCTGTCAGGCGGCATGCCCGATAGGTTTGCAGGAAACACATCCGAAAATCACGTACTACCGGAACATAATCAATGGAAGGAGTCTCTACACTAACATCCCTCACAAACGCCAAATAAGATAGGCAACCCTTCTCAACCATATGTTGAGCCTTCAAATATGAAATTACCGTACTAGCTACATAATCTATAGAACCGCTCTACTCAACCCTCAAAAATCCCGGCATCGCCAACGTCACGATCTTAGCGTGATAATCTAGAATAGCATGACATGGAGATAACCAATCCATACCCAATATCACAACAAAGTCAACCATACTGAGCAGTAAAAGGTCCACTCGGGTCTCCAAACCCCTAATAGTCACCACACATGACCGATATACGCGGTCCACAATAATAGTATCGCCTACAGGAGTAGACACATGAACAAATGAAACTAAAGACTCACGGGGCATATCCAAAAAATGAGCAAAATATGAGGAAACATATGAATATGTGGAACCAGGGTCAAATAATATGGAGGCATCTCTGTGAAAAAATGAGATGATACCTGTAATCACGACATCTAAAATAATAGCATCTTCTCTGGACGGGAGTGCATAGAAACGGGCTTGACCACCACCTGATCGACCTCCCCCTCTAGGGAGACCTCTAGCTGACTGACCTTCACCCCTAGCTGGTTGGGCGGGTGGTGAAGTAACTGGTGCTGAAGTCGATGGCTAACTCCTCTGCTGAGGCGGGCCCCAATGACATCGAGGACACTTCCTCCACATATGCCCAAACTCTCCATACTCAAAACAACCCCTGGTGCTGGAGACAGGGACTGAAGGGAACTTGTAGCACCGAAATAACTGGTAGAAGAACCTGGCATGGAGGAGCCCTGAACTGATGGAGCACGGGACGAACTCTGGGCTGGGAGGGCACTAAGTGATGAGTGGCCCTGATGAGAACTGTGAGAACTATGGCCTGATGATGCACCACAGTGAACTAGGCGAGCTGACTGAGCATGCCTGAATGGACGGCCTCTACCATGATGGAACTGACCCCCATGAGGAGCACCATTGAATCTACCCTGACCACGAGGCCTCTTGGCCTCCCTCTCAACCCTCTCCTAACCGCGAACCATCTCAATCTGTCGAGCAATGTTGACAACCTCATCAAAGGTAGCACCAGACACTCTCTCTCTGTTCATAAGCAACCGAAGCTGAAAAGCAAGGCCATCTATAAACCTCCTGATCCTCTCTCGGTATGTGGGAACCAACCAGATCGTATGACGGGCAACTCAGAGAACCGTATCTCATACTGTGTCACAGACATATCACCATGATGAAGCTGCTCAAATGATCTACGCAGCTCCTCTCTGCGGGACTGAGGTACAAACTTCTCCAGAAAGAGGACGGCGAACTGCTGCCAAGTAAGTGGTGCTGCGCCAACCCGCCTACGCCTCTCATAAGCCTCCCACCAACTGAATGCATTCCTAGAGAACTGAAAAGTAGTGAATGAGACCCCACTGGTCTCAAGAATACCTGCTGTCCGGAGCATCCTCTGACACTTATCTAAGAAACCCTGTGCATCCTCACACTTTGCACCACTGAAAAATGGAGGCTGGAGTCTCCCAAACATCTCCAATCTACGCTGCTCATCCTCAGGCATAATAGGAACTACATAGTCTTGAACAACCTTAACCGGATGGGCTGGTGGTGCCCCCGGTATCTGAAGTCCCTGAACAACCTACTCCGGTGTGCGAGCAGTGGGAGTCTGAGTGCCTCCCCCGGCCTGAGAAGTGGCTGCGGCCGTCGAGATAGAGACCGCCTGAGCAAGGCCGGTACACGCTGCCAGAATTTGAGCTAGAGCCTCCTGAAGGCCTGGAATCACAATAGGCACAGGTGGTGCCTGAGCTGTGCATCCACAACCGGAATCTGATCTTGATCTAGGGTAACTGGTGGATCTGCAAATAGTGTCCCAGCTGCTGTGCAGGCTGCACCTGTGCCCCTACCGTGGCCTCTACCATGACCTCGTCCTCTCGTGGCCCTAGCTGGTGGTACTGGTGGTTGTCCATCCTGACCAGTAGTACAAGTCCTCACCATCTATGAGAGAATGAAACAACAGAAGTTTAGTTACCGGAATCAACAGATTCGCACGACAAGAATTCAAGAATGAGATTTCCTAAAGGTTCTGCAGCCTCTCAAAGATAAGTACAGACGTCTCCGTACCGATTCGCAAGACTCTACTAAACCCGCTCATGACTCGTGAGACCTATGTAACCTAGGCTCTGATACCAACTTGTCACGACCCAAACTAACCATGTCGTGATGGAGCTTATCGTGGAACTAGGCAAGCCGACTCATTTCCAAAACAAACTGATATTTTCATTTCAAAGATAGTTTCAAGGCTATTTAACATAAAAACCTTCGTAAAGGAGTTCAAATCAAAAGGAAAGTGTGGAAAAGAAAATCCCGACATCGGGGTATCACTAATCATGAGCATCAACTACAATTTGTCTGAAAAACTCGAGACTAACATAGTCTGGAAAATAGCTAAATGCAACTAAAGGAAGATAAGGAAGGAGAAAAACAGGGGTGCGATCGCCAGGCAGCTACCTTGCTATCTCCGATGATCCGCTATTGAATATATCAACAACCGCTACCGTGGCCAGAAATGCCTGGATCTGCACACAAGGTGCAAGGAGTAACGTGAGTACGTCAACTTAGTAAGTAACAACAGTAAATAAAGAATGAAAGTAGTGACGAGAAATAATGCAAGTAAAGTTCATATCACAAAAATTCAGTAAAATACAGCATGCTTTTAAAACCAGAGTTCTAATCAAATCAGCTCTTTTAAATCCAAATCCAGAAAAATCATTTAAAGACATCTTTCAACAGTTTTCAAACAAAGGCTCAATGCAAAGGTGAGCAAAAATAATGAAATCATAATCAGCCTCTTGGCCAACATCACTCATATACAGCGCCTCGGGCGAACCTCACAATCATTCGTATATAGCCCCTCGGGCAGACCTCACCTTCATTCATGCCTCCCAGTCACTCAGCACTCGGCACTCGCACTTAGTAGGTACCTGCGCTCACTGGGGGTATGTACAGACTCCGAAGGGGCTCCTTCAGCCCAAGCGCTATATCAAGCCAATCATGGCATAAATCAATGAGGCCCTCGGCCTATATCAAACATGCTGCAGTGTGCAGCCCGATCCTATAAATATCCTCACAAATCAGACCCTCGGTCTCACTCAGTCATAAACCTCTCTAGCTCTCGGGCTCTCAGAAAACAAAGTATTCAGCCCAAACAACATTTATATGATGCATCAAAATGGAGTAATAGAGACTGAGTTATGCTGTAAATATGTATAACCATGGCTGAGTATAGATTTTCAATCAAAAACAATGAGAGGATAGCAAGAAAAGACCTCTAAGGGTCCAAACAACACTGGCATAAGGCCTAAACATGGCATCCATCCTGATTTATGGAAATTCTTTCCAAAACACATAAGAATCATATAGTTTCAACAAAATATTCAACTTTACAGTTGATACGGGATGGACCAAGTCACAATCCTCAATGGTGCACGCCCACATGCCCGTCACCTAGCATGTGCGCCACTTCCAAATAGTAAAATGATACAAAATTTCGGGGTTTCATACCCTCAGGACCAGATTTACAATCGTTACTTACCTCAAATCGATTAAATCCCTACTCTGCAATTCCCTTGCCTCTCGAATTGGCCTCCAAGCAGTACAATACCGTTAATATATGCTAAAGGAATCAATTCCACAAGAAAACTACTAAATTAGACTCAAAACCCGAAATTGGCTCAAACCCGGCCCCTGGGCCCACGTCTCGGAATCCGACAAAAGTCATAAAACCCAAAAGCCTATTAACTCACGAGTCTAGTCATATAAAATTTACCAAAATTCGACAATAAAATCCCTTTCAAAACCTCAAAATTCCATCTCAAGAACTTTTCCACTTTTTTCCCAATTTCTCATCCCAAATCACAATTTAGATGATAAAAATCAAGATATAATCGTGGAATTTAACCAAAACCAAGTGAGAAACACTTACCCCAATCAAATCCCTTAAAATACTTTCAAATATCACCTAAATCCGTGGTCTCTAGCTCAAAATATGAAAAATGGGTTCAAACCCCGATTTTGAAATTTAACACTATTGCCCAGATTTCCTTCTTCGCGAACGCGGAAGTTCCCTAGCGTTCGCAAAGCACAACTGCCTCTGCCCAGAAATCCCTTCTACGCGAACGCGATCTACCACTCGTGAATGCGAACCTTTTCTAAACCTTCTCTTCGCAAACGCGACCTCACCCTCGCGAACGCGTAGACCAAATGAATGGGGTCCCCAGCTGCCTCTTCTCTTCTTCACGAACGCGCTATTCATCTCGCGTCCGCGGTGCACTTTACTCCTAAACCTTCGCGAACGCGTCCCTTACTTCGTGAACTCGAATAGCAATTCTTCCTCAGTCTCCAGATACTCTTCGCGAACGCGTAAGAGGAAACCGGCAACAACAAAAAATAGCAGATCAGCTATCAGTCAAAGGCCATAATTGATCCGTTAACCACCTGAAACTCACCCGAGACCCTCGGGACCTCAACCAAACATACCAAAACGTCCCATAATGTCATACGAACTTAGTCGAACCTTCGAATCACTCAAAACAACATCAAAACACCAAATTACCCCCGGATTCAAGCATAAGAACTTCTAAACTTTCGAATTCCACCAACGATGTCGAAACCTACCAAACCACGTCCGAATGACCTCAAATTTTACACACACATCAAAAATGACACCACAAACATATTCCAACTTCCAAAAATCCATTCCGACCCCGATATTAAATTTTCCATTGCAGACCAAAATCGCCAAATTTCCAACTTTCGCCAATTCAAGCCAAATTCCACTACGGACCTCCAAATCACATTCCGAATGTGCTCCTAAGTCTAAAATCACCTAACAGAGCTAAAGGAACCATCAAAATTCAAATCCGAGATCATTTACACCTAAGTCAACATCCGGTCGACTTTCCAACTTAAGGTTCTAAATAAGAGACTAAGTGTCTCAATTCACTCCAAAACCTCTCTGGGCCCGAACCAACTAACCCGATATATCATAATATAGCTGAAAATCCTAAAGGGAAGTAGAAATAGGGAAAACGAGGCTATAACTCTCGAAATGACCGGCCGGGTCGTTACAGTAGAGGGTTTCTCTTCTATTGTTGCACCTATGACCAAATTGACCCAGAAGGGTGCTCCGTTCAGGTGGACCGAGGAATATGAGGAGAGCTTCCAAAAGCTCAAGACAGCTTTAACTACAGCCCCAGTGTTGGTATTACCTACAGGTTTAGGGTCTTATACTGTGTATTGTGATGCGTCGTGTATTGGTCTCAGTGCAGTGTTGATGCAAGACGGTAGGATGATTGCCTACGCGTCCAAATATTTAAAGGTACATGAGAAGAATTGTCCGATACATGATCTTGAGTTAGCAGCTATTGTTCATGCCTTTGAATATTTGGCGGCATTATTTGTACGGTGTCCATTGTGAGGTCTACACCGATCACTGGAGTCTACAACATCTGTTTAAACAGAAGGATCTTAATTTGTGGCAGCGGAGATGGTTGGAGTTGCTTAAGAATTATGATATCACCATTCTCTATCATCCCGAAAAGGCCAATGTAGTGGTCGATGCCTTGAGTCGTAAGGCGGAGAGTTTGGGCAGCTTAGCATATTTACCGGTAATAGAGAGTCCTTTAGCTTTGGATGTTCGGGCCTTAGCCAACCAGTTTGTCAGGTTGGATATTTTCGAGCCGAGCCGAGTTTTGGCTTCTGTGGTTTCTCAGTCTTCTCTTTATGATCGTATCACAGAGCGTCAGTACGATGACCCTCATCTGCTTGTCCTTAGGGACACAGTTCAGCACGGTGATGCCAAGGAAGTCACTATTGGAGATGACGATGTATTACAGATGCAAGGCATGCTATGTGTGCCTAATGTAGATGGTTTGCATGAGTTGATTCTTTAAGAGGCTCACAGTTCGCGGTACTCCTTTCATCCAAGTGCTACAAAGATATATCAGGACCTGAGACAGCACTATTAGTAGAGGCGGATGAAGAAAGACATAGTGGAGTATGCAACTCGGTGTCTCAATTGTCATCAGGTAAAATATGAGCATCAGCGGCCAGGTGGATTGCTTCAGAAGTTAGAAATTCCGGAGTGGAAATAGGAGCGGATCACTATGGATTTCATTGTTTGTCTTCCACGGACTCAGTGAAAGTTTGATGTAGTTTGGGTGATTGTGGATAGGCCGACCAAGTCAGCTCATTTCATTCCTGTGATGACTACCTATTCTTCCGAGCAGTTGGCTCAAGTCTATATTCGTGAGATTATCAGACTTCATGGCGTACCAGTATCTATCATCTCTAACTGGGGTACACGGTTTAGGAGGGCTGTACAACGAGAGTTGGGTACTCGTGTGGAGTTGAGTACAACATTTCACCCTCAGACAGACGGGCAGTCCGAACGCACTATTCAGATATTTGAGGATATGCTTCGTGCGTGTGTGATAGATTTTGGGGGTGCTTGGGATTAGTTCTTGCCACTTGCGGAGTTTGCTTACAACAACAGTGACCAGTCGAGTATTCAGATGGCTCTGTATGAGGCCTTCTTTGGTAGGCAGTGCCGGTCTCCAGTGGGTTGGTTCGAACCGATCGAGGCTAGGCTATTGGGTACAGATTTGGTTCAGGATGCCTTGGAAAAGGTTAAATTGATTCAGGATTGACTTCGTACAGCCCAATCTAGACAGAAGAGTTATGCGGATCAGAAGGTTCGTGATGTTGCATTCATGGTTGGTGAGCGGGTCTTGCTCCGGGTTTCGCCTATGAAGGGTGTTATGAGGTTTGGAAAGAAGAGCAAGTTGAGCCCGAGGTATATCGGACCTTTTGAGATTCTTGAGAGAGTTGGAGAGGTGGCTTACAGACTTGCACTACCACTTAGTCTCTCTGCAGTTCATCTGGTATTCCGTGTTTCTATGCTCCGGAAGTATCACGGCGATCCGTCTCATGTGTTAGACTTCAGTTTAGTTCGGTTGGATAAGGATCTATCTTATGTTGAGGATCCAGTGGCTATTTTGGACAGGCAGGTTCGAAAGCTGAGGTCAAAGAACATTGCTTCTGTGAAGGTTCAGTGGAGGGGTCATCCGGTCGAGGAGGCAACTTGGTAGACCGAGCAGGATATGCGCAGCCATTATCCTCATCTTTTCACCACTTCAGTTATGTCTCTATGCTCGTTCAAGGACGAACGATTATTTTAAGAGGGGGAGGATGTAACGACCCAGCTAGTCGTTTTAAAAGTTGTAGCCCCATTCCCCTATTTACTGCGCATTCTGTACTTTATAACTGATATATGACTTGCCGGAGTAATTGGTTTAGGTACGGTGAGGTTTTGGAATGAATTGAAACACTTAGTTCTAAGTTTTAAAGCTTAAGTTCAAATAGTGACCGGATGCCGACTTATGTGCAAACGACCCCGAAATAAAATTTTGATGATTCCAAGAGTAGGGTGCTTTTGGGCTTAGGAGTATGTTCAGAATTTTATTTAGAAGTCCGTAGTTAAATTAGGCTTGAAATGGCTAAAATAGGAAAATTAAATTTGGAAGTTTGACCGGGGAGTTGACTTTTTGATATCGGGATCAGAATCTAGTTCTAAAAATTTTCATAGCTCTGTTATGTCATTTGTGACTTGTGTGCAAAATTTGAGGCCAATCAGACTTGATTTGATAGGTTTCGACATCCAATGTAGAAGTTGAAAACTTTTAAGTTTTATTAAGCTTGAATTGGGGTGTGATTTCTGATTTTAGTATTGTTTGATGTGATTTGAGGTTTCAAATAAGTTCGTATGATGTTTTAGGACTTGTTGGTATATTTGGTTGAGGTCCCGAGGGCCTCGGGTGAGTTTCGGATGGTTAACGAATCAAAAGTTGGACTTAAACAGCTGCTGCAAAGGCTGCTACAATTTTCTTCTACTGGAAATACAGAAAATTGAAGCCCAGAAAATCGATCCCAGAAATTGAGCCGAGCATCGAAGGCCAGGCTCGAGGGCCATGATCGAAGGTAGGCTCGAGGGCCATGATCGAGGCCCAGGATCGAGGGCTATGACTGAGGCCAGTGATCGAAGGCCCAGGATCGAGGGCTATGACCAAGGCCAGGATTGAGGGCCATAAATATCGAAGCCATGATCAATGCCCAGGATCGATGATTGCCTCGACAGTTTTATAAAACTGGGGATTTCGTCCCATTTGCCATTTTTGACGAATTTGAGCTTGAGTGGAAGCGATTTTTGATAGATTTTCAAGGGAAAATATTTGAGTAAGTGATTCTAACTCGAATTTGGTCAATATGCATGAATATATCATTATTTTCACAATTTAATAAGTGTATTGAGATGGAAATTTGAAAAACATTTAGAAATCTCATAGAAATATATTTTTGAGATTTCGGTGTCGATTCGGAGTCGGATTTGAGTGAAACTGGTATGGTTGGACTCGTAATTGAATGGGTTGTCGGATTTCGTAACTTTTGTCGGATTCCGAGACATGGTCCCCACGAGCAATTTTTGAGTTAATTTCGGATTTTTATTGAAAAAATATAGTTTTTTCTTATGAAATTGATTCCTATAATTTTTGTTGACTATATCAAATTATTATGACTAGATTCGAGTCGATTAGAGTCAGAAAATCGAGGAAAAGGCTTTGGTATTGATGTGATAATTGTAATGTGATAAAAGTCGTGTATACGAGGTGACGAGTGTGTACATGGGCTAAATGTGAAAGATTATATTTTTAAATTGTGTAGATCACTGTTACATATTAATTGAATTATTAAATCTTATTATATTCTCCATCATTGATCTGATTTATATACTTTAAATTTGCTTGACTTTCTCCTACTAATTGTTTTTACCTATTTAGTTGAAACTTGGTTTCTTTTTTTATTCTGTGCATTATTTGAAGGTGAAATTTTTTTAATTTAAATATTATTAATATGAATTATTTGATATTTTAAATTTGGAACTGAGGCAACGTATTAATTTTTTTTTTTTTTGAATTATTTATTTCTGAATATTTTTGTGAGATTTTTGTACTCATTGTGATTGAGTCGTTAGCTCCCTGTTATGAAAAATATTGTTGATATTGTTTATTTTCGCAAATTGAAATATTTAAACACTTGAGGTGCAGATTGTGATATTTTGTGATATTGATACGCATGCGGTGGTATAAGATCTGGGTGTTGAAACGCATGCGGTGAGATAAGGGTGGCTTGATACACATGGCTAGTAGGGGAACTACTAGAAGTCATGCAGTGTGATAAGGGTGGCTAAAACACGGGATGCTATTTCGAAAAAAATATTTTTCTTTAAAATTAAATGTGAAGGCTCCCGCGGTGATATAAGGAAATGAGATATTGTGAATTTATTTATGATTTGGGATTATGAGGCGGTACCTCGCAAGTGCCCTTGTTGATATTGATTTATGGCCGCAGTTGCCTTTAATTATTGTTGTGACTTTCTTAAAGTTGAAAAGAATGTTGTTTTGTTTTCACGAGGTATTATTTGCCATTATTTTGCATAGTTAATTGGTGACATACTACTTACTTGATTCATTTCCTTTGTCATTTTATTTTTATTATATTGTTAAACATTTCACTTTGTCTTTTATTATTCCAGTAGGGCCTGACCTTACCTCGTCACTACTCTACCGAGGTTAGGCTTGACACTTACTGGGTACCACTGTGGTGTACTCATACTACGCTTCTACACATATTTTTGTGCAGATCCAGGTACATCCTACCAGTCCAGACATCAGTGAGTTACCTGTGTATGGAGACTTCGTGGTATATCTGTCAGCGTCCGCAGACTCTGGAGTCCCCTTCTATCTTTATCATGTTGCTTTCTTATTTTTCTTAGACCCTGATATATATACATATACATATATTGAAGATAAATTCTTAGAAACTTGTGACTTATTTCTACTGGGTTTTGGGAGTTGTAATTATATGAATTTGAAGATTATTTATTTCAGATTTCTATTGTTATTCTGCATTTATAGGCTTACCTAATTTTAGAGATTAGGTGCCATCACGACATTCTACGGAAGAAATTTGGGGTCGTGACATAACTAAACTTGTGGGAAGAAAATTAATTCTTCAAACCTCAAAAGAGATGGGGTTAAGGCCGGCATATTGTCAATAAAGATGGTAACCCAACCTATGTGATTGGAGATCCCATGAAATATGTTCATATGGGTAATAACAAGTCGATATTGGCACTGAAGCACTAAAAGAGAGTGCTTGGCTGCTACTAATTGAGAGGCTGAGTTATAACTCTTAATGAAATTCATAGTCCTTATGGATGGTGTATTTAAAAGCATTATACACTTGATGAATTCACCTATATGAGAGTGGAGTAGGCCGCTCCTATGAGATTTTGGCCTAGTCTCTAGAGCTATCATGAATAACAGGCACACGCATGGCCTATTGGGTGCAAAATCGCGTTGAACAGCAAAATTGTGAGGGTCGAAATGTGATTGATAAAATCTCTGACTTACAATAAAAATTATTGGTTCATAGAAATATTATATTTCATCAGTAATTCTGTGAGTTAAATTTTATTGGTCTAAGTTTGGTTCATAGTCCAAAAAATATCAAACCTATTATATTTGGACCGTGCAAATCCAGCAAGTTGTTAATTCTTCCATTCCTTTATCCTTTTCCTATAATTTTTTGAAAATATGTGGGGATTGTGGTAGTATTTTCAAAAATTACATAGCCAAGTGGCTATGAATATCTACCAGGTGGCCTTTTGCATGAAGATATGTGGCCAAATGGCTAAGCCAAAATCAAGTGGCAATCGTCTTTCATGCAATTAAACAGTTGACAATTTAGGAAGACCCTAGTATCTCTATAAATAGCCTTCTTGTTCATCCGCAGGAGAAATCAACAAAAAATTGGTCTTTGTTACACCTTTCTTAGCTAATCATTGCTTTCTTCTTTAGCTAATCATTACTATAATTATTATTCCCACTATTGACCAAATCATTATCTGTTGAAATTATTTTTTCTTTCCGGTTTATTCCAAAACTTGCTGGTATTATTTAATTTTGTTGATTCATGTATCCTCTAAATAAATAGAGATGGACTTGTTTAATCCTGGGGAAATATTTTACATTGCTGAGGACAGTGCCCGACACGACTCAAGCCAATTCGTGTATCTGCTTACAAATAATATTATTGCAGTATTATTATCGTTATTTTCCGGTGTCATTTCCCTACGAAAGGAACGGGAGAAAATATTTCCTTTGCGGTGGCGTCAGGCAAAGAAAAATAAATATCTTAATTTTGCCTTGTGGAGAGAGGACTGGTCCTGTGAATAGAGTGAAAGACAAAAAGTTTACTCCTAATGTACCAGCACAACTTAGGTGAAAAATTGAGTTGCAACTTAATATCTCATTGTGAACCTTTAACAACTGGGAAATCCTTTTTTGTTTTGGGTTAGAGTGGAATGGCATTCACATGTTATGCACAATATTCGCAGAATTTATTACTCCAGAAAGGATTAAGCCTAACGCTGAGGTGTTAGTACAATGGCACCTTTAATTTTGCGGTCGTTAGCACAATATTCGCAGAACTTGTTAATTTTCCGAATTTTATTCATTTCGAATTTGTTTTTAGAAGCAGCATCTGCTTTTGTTAAAGTCAATGTTTATGAAATTTCCTACACTTTCACTAGTTTAAATTGTCATTCTCATTAATAAAGAGAAAACATTTCTCCTTCAATTTAAAAGTAGGAGTGTACAAATCGAATCGGAAAATCGCACCAAACCGAAAAGTCAAATCAAACAGATTAAAAAACCCGATTATGTTAGGTTTGGTATTGAGTAAGAAAATCCAAACTAGACCGACATATAAATATATAATTTTTATATATACTTTTAAGGATTTTTATAGAATTTTCTTAAAAAATTGTCTAGAAATATTTGTGATTTTCTTATGGGATAATATTAGTTAAATATGAAGTGCTCCATATTTATTAACTTTAAATAGTGGGTTGTATGATCACTTTCTTATCAAGTGTTAGTGAAATGCGTCAATCTCTTTGTTCTTCCATATTTACATGTCAACATCTATTAAATTCTTATATCTTTTTCGAATTTGAAATGGTATTTATCACGACCCCAAATTCCCTCCGTAGAATGTTGTGACGGCACCTAGTCTCTAAGACTAGGTAAGCCTAACAATATGTGGAAATATTAAATAAAACTTAAAATCTCAAAACTCCAACAATTTCATAAATAGAATCTATAAACACAATGCGTACAACTCCCCAAAATCTGGTAAAATATAAGTCATAAGCTCTAGATACAGTGCTGGATAATCCTATACATCACTGTCTATAAGAGTTTAAAGAAATCAGAAAGAACAGGATAGAAGGAGACTTTGATGCATGCGGACGCGGGCAGGTATGCCTTGAAGTCTCCAATAGCAAACTTAGCGCGTTAGTGCAGGGATTGATACGATATACCTGAATCTACACAATAATATATGCAGAAGTATAGTATGAGTACACCACAACGGTACCTAGTAAGTGCCAAGTCTAACCTCGGTAGAGTTGTGACGAAGTCATGTCAAGGCCCTACTAGAGATAATAAGAAAACAAGACAGAAAACGTAGCAATATAATGATAATGACAAAGGAAGTGAAACAATAAATAATCTACGAAACGTTAACAGCACGGAATCAAGGCAGTTGATACAAGACGAAAGGAAAACAAAGATTTTACATGTTAAGGAAATAACAACCAAAACAAATACAATAAATAGAGAAAGATCAACAGGGGCCCTACCGAGGTACCGCCTTGTAGTCCTAAATCATAAAAGTAACTCACAGACTTTTCTTTTATCACGCGGGAGCCTTTACATTTAGTTTTAAAAATCATTTTTCCGAAATAGCATCCCGCATTTTAGCCCACCTTATCACACCGCATGGCTTCTAGTAGTTTCCCTACTAGCCATGCGTATCAAGCCCACCTTATCTCACCGTATGTGTTTCAACACTCGGATCTTATACCACCGTATGCATATTAATAGTAACAACAGCACGACAGAAACCTCGTGCAAATAGTAACAATAACAGCACGACAGAAACCCCGTGCAAACAACCAAAAATTCCTCTCAACAATAACATGAATGCCAAAAGCATAACAACTCAATAAAATGATATTTCACAACTTACACTTTGCCTCAATAGAAACTACGACCTTTGCAACTCAACACCAAATTCAACAGCAAGATATTTCAAGAAAAATAATTTTCAAATAAAGAATCCCACAGTTAAATAATGAATACAAAATTAAGAAAGCAAGTAATTCAACTAAACATGTAGTACAAGTTGTAGAGATCAGACAAGTAGACATGTGAAATTAGACTAAACATGGTGGTTGTAATATGCTAAAGTAACTCAATTAAAGCATGAAAAAGAAACTACGTAGCTAAAATCGAAATCTCAACATTTAGCCCGTGTACGCACTTGTTACCTTGCGTACACGGCCTCCACATATCACAATTATCACAACAATACCAAATTTTAAGGGGAATTTCCCCCACACAAGGTTAGACAAGTCACTAACCTCAAACCATGCTAAATCAATCAACTAGAAGGCCTTTCCCTTGATTTTCCAACTTCGAACGGCTCGAATCTAGCCAAAATAATTTCATACTATAAATATAACTATAGGAAACTAATTTAAATAATAAAATTATGATTTTAGCAAAGAATTGAAAAATTACACCAAAAGGTCACCCCGAGCCCGCGCCTCGGAACCCGACCAAAATTACAAAAATCGAACACCCATTCTATATCGAGTCCAACTATATGTGATGACCCAAAATATCATCTTTAAATTTAATAAGTAATTCTGTATTCTAAGACCTCGAAAAGCATTATTTATCATTTCTCGACTTGCGTGCGCAATCCGTACAATTTTTCGGAAAGTTTTTATGTGAAAAATAGATTTAAATGTGAAATAGAGCTTTAAAACTCAACTGAGTTGACTTTGGTCAATATTTTGAGCAAACGGACCCGAATCAGTATTTTGACAATTCTGGTAGGTCCATATTGTGATTTGGGACTTGGGCGTATGCCGAGAATCGAATTCCGAGGATCCTAGCCCGAGATATGGAATTTTGATGAAAAATTAAAAGATGAAAGCTTAAAGATTTTTAAGAAGTTACTGATGTTGGATTTATTGACACCGGGTCCGTATTTTGGTTCCGCAGCCTGGTATAGGTCCACTATAACATTTATGACTTGTCTGCCGAATTTGGTAAGAATCAGAGTTGATTTGACGAGATTCGGACGTCCGGTTGTAAGAATATAAATTTTAAAGTTTTCAAGAAAATTCCTTTGATTTAGCATCCGATTCGTATTTCTAGGTGTTATTTTGGCAATTTGATCGCGCGAGCAAGTTCGTATGATGTTTTAGGACTTGTGTGCATGTTTGGTTTGGAGCCCCGAGGTTTCGGGTGAGTTTCGGATAGGATACGGGATGATTTTGAACTTAGAAAAATCTGGTTTTCTGCAACTTCAGGCTTCTGGTATTTCCTTCATCGTGTTCGCGAATGTATTCTCGAGAACGCGAAGAGCAAACTGGGCTGGCTGAATTTTTTTTCTTCGCGAATGCGAAGACTGGGTCGTGAACGCGAAGACTGGGTCGCGAACGCGAAGCTATGGGAACTTTACCCTTCGTGAATGCGACCAGCTCAACGCGAAGCTTTAGAGGCCTGAGGGAGGGGTCAGTCGTCCTTCTACGCGAGCGCGAGCACTGGCACGCGAACGCAAAGGCGAGGGGGGTAAAAAGCCTTCGCGAACGCGAAGGAGGACTCGCGAATGCGAAGGAGGACTCACGAACGCGAAAGTCATGAGATGCTACTCATCGCGAACGCGACAGGGGCCCTTCGCAAACGCAAAGAAGGCCTGACGCCTGTGACTTAAAACAGAACCAAAATGGGATTTTTTCCATTTTTCACAAACCCTCAATTAGAACTCGGTTTAAAGGCGAGTTCAAAGAAGTTTTTTACGATTTCGAACTGGGTAAGTGTTCTTTATCATATAGTGATTGTATTTCATAAATCTAAGTCTATATTCATCATTTATTTCGGATTTAGATGGAAGAAATTGGAATTTTTCTAAAATCTTCCAAAAATAAAAATTTAAGATTTAAAGGTCCATTTGATATCGGAATTGGATTAATTTTGTATGGTTGAAATCGTATCGGAACGGGTATTCGGATTTCGTGATTTTTTTCGGGATTTGAGACGTGTATCCCACTGTCGAATATTTAAATAAATTTTGATTTTTATCCGAAAAATTATTAAATTCATATGGAATTAATTCCTACGATTTGTATTGAGTATATCGAATTATTTGTGAATAGATTTGAAGCTTTTGGAGTCTTATTTAAAAGGATAAGTTGTTTTCAAGTAATTGATTGAATTTGCAAAGCAAGGTAAGTGTCGTGGTTAACCTTGACTTGAGGGAATAGAACCTTTAAATTATTTGTTATGCGAAATGCATGTGAACAACGTATAGGCGAGGTGACGAGTATTTATACGTCGTCAAATTAATTGTTTGCCTACTTACTTGAAAAATCATAAATTGTCTTAAATTATGAACTAATTATTATAATAATTGTTTCTCTCTTATTCTTTGTCAAATATTAATTCTTGAATTTCTGCATTAATTGTTACATACTACTTGAATTAAGTGTCTTAATTGTTATTTGACATTTAGCATATTAAATATTAAACTGCCTATTTTCTCCCTGATTTCCATAATAATTTGCTATTTGACATTGTTTGTTTCATAATTAAATCATAATTATTGTATGATTGTTGTCTTATAATTTTATATTAATTGTTGCATTTATTGGTGAAATTTCTTCTATAAGAATTGGTAAATGAATATATTGGAGGAGCGGGTTGCACGCCGCAACAAAATTGATTGAAATGAATATATTAGAGGATCGGGTTGCACGCCGCAACAGACTTATTAAAAGTACATATTGGAGGATCGGGTTGCACGCCGCAACAGACTTATTAAAAGTCCATATTGGAGGATCGGGCTGCACGCCGCAACAGACTTATTTAAAAGTCGACATACATATATATATTGGGGGATCGGGTTGAATATATTGGGGTATCGGGTTGCACACCGCAACAGACTTGATTAAAATGAATATATTGGAGGAGCGGGTTGCACGCCGCAACAGAACAGAATATGAATATATTGTGAGAGCGGGTTGTACGCTGCAACGGAAATTGATGAAAATGATAATTGGTTATGACTGCGGAGCTAGTTTCAATTATTATAAATGAGTTACCAGATTTATTTCTATTATTTGTTGTTGTTACTAATATTGTATACAGGTTAATGTAACTGGCCCGCCTTAGCCTCGTCACTACTTCGTCCAGGTTAGGCTCAACACTTACCAATACATGGGGTCGGTTGTACTAATACTACACTCTGCACTTCTTGTGCAGATTTCGGAGTTGGTCCCAGCGGCGTACCAAAGATTTGCTCGGATTTCAGCTACCCAGAGGAGACTTGAGGTATAACTGCCCGACGCCCGCAGTTCTGAAGTCCACGTCTATTTTACTTTAGCTGTGTGTTTATTTCTAGATAGCTTTATTTTATTCAGGCCCTTATTTGTATAATTCTAGAAGCTCGTGCACTTGTGACACCAATTCTGAGATGGTATTTAGACACCGATTTTTATGGATTATTCACTATATTTCAGACGTTACTTCCGCAATTGTTCTTTGTTATTAATAAATTTAAAAATTATTTTAAAAATAGATAATATTATTCTAACGTTGGCTTGCCTAGCGAGTGAAATGTTAGGCGCCATCACGGTCCGAAGGTGGGAATTTCGGGTCGTGACAGTTGGTATCAAAGCACTAGGTTACATAGGTCTCATGAGTCACGATCAACCTTAGTAGAGTCTGAAGGATCGGTACAGAGACGTCTGAAATTATCTCTTAGAGGCTATGGAGTTTAGGAATAATTTCACTTCTATTCTACTCCGACGTACGATTTTATTCTATCATTGACGATTGAACTCTTCTATTCTTGTACTCTCACAATTGGCGAGAACACGTACTGCGTCTACAACTGGACAGGAGCCAGAACCCCAGTGACAGCTACGACTAGGGGCAAAGGCTGAGGTCGAAGTCGCCCCAGAGGCCGAGGTAGAGGCAGAGGTAGAGCTCAGCCCAGAGCTCGAGTAGCCGCACCTGTTGTAGAACCTCAGAAGATCTTCATGAGAAGGTTCCAGTTTAGAATGCACCAATTGGACCAGTTCAGGTCCCGGAAGGTTCATAGCCACTCCAGTGCTTCAGGATGCTCTAGTCCTTTTGGTGAGTCTTATGGAGGGCGTGGCCCATAATGATACATTTCCAGTGGTACCAGCCATCTCACAGGATGGGGGAGGAGCACAAACTCTCACTACTCCCGCTCCGGAGTAGATAGCTCCCCAGAATCAGGCTCCAGTAGCCCCGCCAGTTGGGGTAGTTCAGCCAGTTGTTGCGGCACAGACCGGTGATAGGCCCGCCATGTCTTTTGAGGCCTTATTGAGACTGCATAAGTTTACTAAGCTATTTCCAGTTCACTTTAGTGGTACACCTTCTGAGTACCCACATGATTATCTTGAATGCTGCCACGAGGTGCTGCGGAACGTGGGTATAGTTGAGACCAATGGGGTTGATTTTACTGTATTTCAGATGACGGGTTCCGTCAAGAGGTGGTGGAGAGATTATACATTGACCCGACCAGTCGGATCGCCTGCACTTACCTGGGAGTAGTTCTCTCAGCTATTTCTAGAGAAGTTCCTTCCTATCACACTGAGGGAGGATTACCGAAAGCAATTTGAGCGTCTACAGCATGGCAATATAACTGTTACTCAGTATGAGTCCCGTTTTGTGGATTTGGCCTATCATGCTCTCCTTTTACTACCTACCGAGGGAGAGAGAGTGAGTCGGTTTATTGAGGGACTCACTCACCCTATCAGGTTTTAGATGGCCAAGGAGACCGAAAGTGAGATTTCTTTTCAGGCGGCTATTAATGTCGCGAGGAGGATTGAGATGGTTCTTGTACAAGAGAGAGGGCAGAGGTCTGATAAGAGGCCTCGTCAGTTCGGTGGTTTCGGCGGTGCCTCGTCTGGAGGAAGGGTGTCACGACCCAACTGGAAGGTCATGACTAGAACCCGGGCCATACTTGCCGAGCACCAACGTACATTTTATCTAACCTTCCTTATTATCTTTAAGGGCCGACAAGACCAATATAAATAGTAGACATGGATCATGAACATCCAACAATGAAATATAATGTCATGAACATACGTAACATGGGACGACAAGACTGTCAAGAAACTATATATAAGGTACGAGCTACCATGGTGCCATGAAAGACTATACAACAAAAATCAGCCGACAAGGCATTCCAAACCATACATGAGTCGACACCTGTCTATGAGCCTCTAAAAGAACATAAGTGCTACAACATTGCCGGAACAGGGCCCCGACATACCCATAATGTCTATAACAAAAATGCATACCAAGACCACGGCAAGTCCGGAGAAAGGATCTTGCCAATAACGCTGAACCGGATAGCCTACTGTGATGGGGGAGCTGCGTCTACCCGTCTATCAGGACCTGCAGCACGACATGCAGCGTCCACAAATAAAAAGGACGTCAGTACGAATAAAGTACTGAGTATGTAAGGCAGAATAGCATAAGTAAGAACAATAATGTAAACAGTGATAGGGAATATACAACCTGTGACATCTGGGTACCTCTGAGGGCTACTGACATGAAATACATGATACATACATATATATATATACATAAACGTTTAAAACATATGCCTTTGTGGGCATCATCATCATCATATCGTACCCGGCCATAATAGGCTCGGTAAAACGTACCCGGCCATCATAGGGCTCGGTAGAATCGTACCCGGCCACGTGGAGCTCGGTAAAACCCAACTGATCAGTGGTTGCACAATAGGTGCCATACCCGGCCGACTATAGCGCGGCTCGGTAGAGTAAAATAGATACATATATATGATGCATGCTGGACTCATTGGAATCACATTTTGAACCTTTCGGAGTGACGTAAGGTCGGTATCCTTCGTACACGTTATTAGGATTAACTCTTCATCAAGAATCTTATAACAATCAGGAACTACCAACAACATTGATAACATAAGAATAAGAGAAGTAACATCAATATCAATCGTTTCATAAGAAGGGCAGCAATGTAAGTACTGCTAGCTTCTAAGAGTAGAGTATCTTTGGGAGCTCGTTCATTACATTATGTACAATCAGAGTCGTGCAAAAGAATGAAGGGGATAGCCTCACATACCTTGTATATACTGCCCAACCTCAAGCTATGCAAATGTCACGACTCCTTAGTCTACAATAAGAGAAATGACACTATCATTATCGTTTAAGCGTCGTAACTATTATGTATCGACCGCAACCTATTTTACGATGAAACGGACAGCACCTCCCCTATTTATATGACTCCTCACAAGTCAATAAAATCACCAAACAGACCAAACAACATCATTAATAATCATATTGAGCCTCCAAAACAGTCCACCAACTAACAACATTACTACCAAGCCTTTCGATATATATATTTCACAAGTTCTAGCATCAACGACTTAGCCACAACTTGGATAATCTTAAATATATATATATAGAGTAAGAGGTTCCTTACCTTTAAACAGAAAGAAAAACTCCAATTTGACCTTAATTTTCCACGAAATATCCCTTCAATTCTGCCACAAGAACAAGGAAGCGAAACTAGCAATTAATTCGGGTTTCTCGGCACTAGAATTACTTTAGAAGACTTGAAATCACCTAGGGTTGATATTAAAAACTTGAAGGTGTATTTACAGAACATAAGACACTTAAAACAACCTCCCACACGAGCTGCAACAACACAAAAATCAGCAACAACAAGAAGAACAAGAAACTTACTAGCGCCACGGGATTCCCGACATTTGATTTGTGTTGTTTGTCCTTTGTTTGGGTCTTGGATCATGAGAGAACCTTGAGAGACTGTTTTTAGGGTTATAAGGTCTGAATATACTGAAAAATAATGACTTAAAATGGGGTTGAGGTATCTTATATATGTCCATATGTCTTAAACCGCCTTTGTGGGCCCCATAGAGAGCAGCTTGGCGCACTCTCGCGAAAACGCGAATATCTCTCTATTCCGAGATCGTATCGATGAACGGTTTAATGCGTTGGAAACTAGACTCATGGATATTCAATTTGATAGGTAGATCACCCCATAATTCTAAGAACATTGGGAGAAAAATGCAGTAACATTTGACCTAAAGTTTAAGTAAAATTATAAACCTAAGTTGCGACAACTTTTATCGACTTTTGTTTCATAACTCGCTTGACTTCAAGACTTATGATACGGATATTATATGATTCAAATACATTAAAACAAGACCTCTTGGGACAGTTAATCACCTCTAGTGTTACCCGAAAATACGGGTTACAACATCCTTGATTCGTTTAACTTCTAATACTTGTTAACCACTCTTATACACCCTTGTATCGTTTAAGACCAATAGGATTAACTTCTTATCATCTCAAAGATAATCTCTTCTTGGATTTACGTCGACTAACTTACGGTGTGATCTATGGTATGCGAATTTGGGTTGTAACACCCTCTCCCCCTTAGGAATATTCGTCCTCGAATGTAAGGGTTTATGGGGTGTCTAACTCATTGTGGATTCCGACGGAGATTTCCGGCTGAGTTTCCCCTATAAAATGGACACTAGCCAAACTTGCAAGCTGTTAAACCCAACCTATGGCCTTACAAGACTATACAAAGCATTATGGATATGTACATTATCTGCATATCACCATTTTGTATTAAAAAAAGAGTATTCACAAGCTATTGCTTACCTCATAGAGCCGTTTCACCTTATAATGCATCCTTCTTTCCCCCGGCATCCTCGTTATCTTCACTCTGGAATAGGTAAGGGTATTTAGACTTCATCTCCTCTTTTGCTTCCCATGACATTTCTTCTATATTCTTGTTCCTCCATAATACTTTCACGGAAGCTACATCCTTTGTTCTCAGCTTGCGGACTTGTCGATCTAATATAGCCACTGGCACTTCATCATATGATAGATCCTTTGTAACTTGTAAATCTTTGATAGGGACGATCCGAGAAGGGTCTCCAATACATTTCCTCAACATAGATACATGGAATACCGGGTGGACAAATTCCAATTCAGATGGCAATTCTAACTCGTAAGCAACCTGTCCAATTCGTCGAAGAATTTTGTACGGCCCAGTATACCGCGGACTCAACTTACCCTTCTTCCCAAAATGCATAACACCCTTCATCGGCGAGATCTTCAGGAAAACCCAATCACCAACCTCAAATTCCAGATCACGATGTCGGACATCGGAATAAGACTTTTGCCTACTTTGTGCCGTCCTTAGTCGCTCTTGTATCACTTTCACCTTCTCAATGGCTTGGTGAATCAAATCTGGTCCATATAATTCTGTCTCACCGACTTCGAACCATCCAACTGATGATCTACATCTCCTCCCGTACAGTGCCTCATACGGGGCCATTTTAATACTGGAATGGTAGCTATTATTGTAGGCAAATTCTATAAGTGCCAGATGGTCATCCCAATTTCCCTTGAAATCTAGAACACATGCTCGTAGCATATCTTCAAGCGTCTGGATGGTACGTTCAGCCTGTCCGCCAGTCTGCGGATGGAATGCAGTGCTGAGATTTACTTGTGTGCCTAAACCCTTCTGAAAAGACCTCCAAAAGTTAGCTGTAAATTGAGCTCCTCGGTCTGATATAATAGATACCGGCACACCATGAAGCCTAACAATCTCCTTGATATACAACTTCGCATAATCTTCAGCCGTGTAAGTTGTCTTAACTGGTAGAAAATGGGCAGATTTTGTAAGTCGATCAACTATCACCCAGATGGAGTCAAACTTATGATAAGAGCGAGGTAATCCAATAATGAAGTCCATATTAATCACCTCCCATTTCCAGGTCGGAATCTCTATATTCTGAATCAATCCACTGGGTTTCTGATGCTCGATCTTTACTTGTTGACAATTAGGACACTGGGCTTCAAATTCTGCAATAGACTTCTTCAAGTTATCCCACCAATACTGCTCCTTAACGTCATGATACATCTTTGTCGAGCTAGGATAGATAGAATATCGGGACTGATGAATCTCAATCATAATCTTCTCTCGCAACCCTGCCACACTAGGCACACATAATTGGCCCTGGTATCTCAGTGTCCCATCTCCTCCGATCTTGAAAGCTGTAATCTTACACTGCTGAATTCCCTCTCTCAATCTTACTAAGGTAGGATCTTCATATTACCGTGCTTTTACCTCGGCTACCAAAGATGATTCTGCTGTATTCTGTACAATAACACCTCCGTCATCAGAGTCCAACAATCTGATTCTCATATTGGCCAGCTGGTTAAGCTCTTTGGTCAACCCTTGTCTACCTGCCTCAATATGTATTAAGCTTCCCATTGACTTACGGCTGAGAGCGTCTGCCACAACATTAGCTTTACCGGGATGGTACAATATCTCGACATCGTAGTCTTTCAGTAATTCAAGCCACCTACGCTGCCTCAAATTCAACTCCTTCTGCTTGAAGATGTATTGTAAACTCTTGTGATCTGTGTAGATGTCAACATGGACGCCGTATAAGTAGTGCCGCCATATCTTCAAAGCATATATTACTGCAGCCAATTCCAAATCATGAGTCGGGTAATTCTTTTCATGCTTCTTCAATTGTCTTGATGCATAAGCAATCACCTTCCCACGTTGCATCAATACGCACCCCAAACCTATACCTGAGGCATCACAATATACCACATAACCTTCTGTTCCTTCTGGGAGAGTGAGCACTGGCGCAGATGTCAATCGATTCTTTAGCTCCTGAAAACTATGTTCACAAGAATCAGACCACTGGAACTTGGTAGCTTTCTGTGTTAACTTAGTCAATGGTGCTGATATAGAGGAAAACCCTTCTACAAACCGCCTATAATATCCTGCTAGCCCCAGGAAGCTGCGGACTTCTGACGGTGTTGTAGGTCTCAGCCAATTCTTCACTGCATCGATCTTCTGAGTGTCGACACTAATACCCTCATCAGATATCACATGGCCAAGGAATGCTACTGAGTTCAGCCAGAATTCACATTTGAGAGCTTAGCATATAACTTATGATCCTGAAGGGTTTGTAATACTATCCGCAAGTGGCCCGCATGTTCCGCCTCCGAACGAGAATACACCAGAATGTCATCAATGAATACGATCACGAACACATCAAGATAGGGCCTGAATACACTATTCATGAGATCCATAAAAGCTGCTGGGGCATTTGTTAGCCCGAACGACATCACCAAGAACTCAAAGTGCCCATATCTTGTCCGGAAGGCCGTCTTTGGAATATCCTTCTCCTTAACCCTTACCTGATGATACCCTGAATGCAAGTCAATCTTGGAGAAATACTTGGCACCCTGGAGTTGGTCAAACAGGTCATCAATCCTTGGAAGTGGATACTTTTTCTTTATTGTAAACTTATTCAACTGTCGATAATCGATACACATCCTTAACGACCCATCTTTCTTCCACACGAACAAGACTGGTGCACCCCAAGGTGAAGTGCTAGGCCTAATGAAACCCTTATCCAGCAAGTCCTTCAACTGCGCCTTCAACTCTCGCAACTCTACCGAGGCCATCCTGTATGGAGGGATAGAGATCGGTTGAGTGTCAGGAAACGCATCAATGCTAAACTCAATCTCCCTTTCAGGAGGAAGGCCTGGGAGTTCATCTGGGAAAACATCTGGAAATTCATTGACCACGGGGATTAATTGTAGAGTAGGCGGCTTCGCCTCCGCATCCCTAACGCGAACAAGATGATAAATGTAACCTTTTGAGATCATCTTCCTTGCCTTAAGATAGGAAATAAACCTACCTTTCGGCGTAGCAATGTTCCCCTTCCATTCAATGGCGGGTTCACAAGGAAACTGAAACCTAACCATCTTCGTACGACAGTCAACATTTGCATAGCATGAGGCCAACCAGTCCATTCCCATTATCACATCGAAATCAACCATTTCTAACTCAAATAAATTTGCCGAGGTTTGACGACTACAAATCATCACAGTGCAACCTTTATATACCCTTCTAGCAATCACAGAATCTCCTATCGGAGTGGATACCGCAAGTGGTTTACTTATCAATTCAGGTTCAATGCCAAACTTATTAGCCACAAAGGGTGTAACATATGATAAGGTAGATCCTGGATCAATTAGCGCATATACATCATAAGAAAACACAGACAATATACCTGTAACAACATCCGGAGATGACTCGAGATCTTGTCGACCTATTAGAGCATAGGTTCGATTTTGAGCACCACTCGAACTCGGCACTGAACCTCTACCTCTACCACGACCTGTCGACTGTTGAAAACCTTGTGCTGGAGGTCGAACTGATGAGGAAGAACCAGACACAGATCCAGTCGGTTGAGCCATACCACCACCTCCTCTGTTAGGACAATCCCGCATCATATGGCCACGCTGTCCGCAAGAATAGCACGCATCGGAACCTCGACGGCACAGTCCAAAGTGGGCCTTGCCGCACTGATCACAACGAGGTGTTGGGGGTCTCGTCTGACTAGTATCTCTATGAAATTGTGAGCCTGATGCCCTCGAACTCTGACCTGAACCAGAATAGGTAAATCGATCATACCGAGGCCTCTGAAACTGTGGAGGAGCACTAGCTACAGGTGGCGCCGAACTCCTCAAAGATTGGGGCCTAATACTGCCTCTGAACTCATCAGAATACCCTGCAAATCTCGCCCTCTTATGCTGGCCCCTATCATGCTCCCTATCTACCCTTTGCTGGCGCTTACGATCCTTTAGGGTCTGGGCATAAGCCTGAATACGGGAAATATCCATGCCCTCTACCGAGGAGGCTGTTGTGCACTCATTTATCAGATGTGGTCCCAACCCGTTCACGAACAGATGCACCCTATCACTCATCTCGGACACCATATGGGGAGCATACCTTGCTAAAGAATCAAACTGTATACTATACTCTCGTACACTCATATTACCCTGTCGAAGGTTCAAGAACTTATCAGCTCTAGCTCGTCGTATCTCAACTGGCAAGTAGTGACGAAGAAAGGCCTCAGAAAATTCCTTCCACACGGCTGGAGGAGCGTTCGGACCCCTAGATCTCTCCCAACTATCATACCAGAAAACTGCTAAATCCCGTAACTGATAAGAAGCCAACTCTACTGCCTCCGTATCACTAGCATGCATAACCCACAATGTACGATGAACCTGATCAATAAATGTTTGTGGGTCCTCCTTGGGGTCTGATCCGGTAAACACTGGAGGGTCTAGATTAATAAAATCACGAACTCTCGCACTAACCGATTTATCAGCAGTACCGGTATTCTGCCTCTGAGCCTGAGCAGCTACCAAGCTAGTCAACAACTGCACCGCACTGCGCATATCGTGGTCTGTAGTGCCAGACGGGGGAACTGGATGTACTGGGTGCCTCCTAATATCCTCTGGAGGAGACGGAGAGGTATGAGACGGCATCTCACTCTGACCCTCAGTTTGGCCTGCTCTGGCTGGAGGCACCTGAATGTTACCCTCTCCCACAGCTGTATCAAGCCGTTTACTAATCGCTTGCTTCCTAGTCGAAGGCATCGCTGAAAGAAAATAAGGTGAATATTAGATATGAACACTTACGACTCAAATCTACGCACGATCTAGATTCAGGAAGAAGGTAACAACCCTAGATGTCACGTAGCCTCCTGATTATAAATGTGGCGGGCTACACATCCATAATCAAAATACTACTAGACACGGCTCATAGACATCCCCTAGGACAGACTTGCTATGATACTAAGTTTGTCATGACCCAACTGGAAGGTCATGACTAGAACCCGGGCCATACTTGCCGAGCACCAACATACATTTTATCTAACCTTCCTTATTATCTTTAAGGGCTGACAAGACCAATATAAATGGTAGACATGGATCACGAACATCCAACAATGAAAGATAATATCATGAACATACATAACATGGGACGATAAGACTGTCAAGAAACTATATATAAGGTACGAGCTACCGTGGTGCCATGAAAGACTATACAACAAAAATCAGCCGACAAGGCATTCCAAATCATACATGAGTCGACACCTGTCTATGAGCCTCTAAAAGAACATAAGTGCTACAACATTGCCGGAATAGGGCCCCGACATACCCATAATGTCTATAACAAAAATGCATACCAAGACCACGACAAGTCCGAAGAAGGGATCTCGCCAATAACTGTTGAACCGGATAGCCTACTGTGATGGGGGAGCTACGTCTACCCGTCTATCAGGACCTGCAGCACGACATGCAACATCCACAAATAAAAAGGACGTCAGTACAAATAAAGTACTGAGTATGTAAGGCAGGAAAGCATAAGTAAGAACAATAATGTAAACAGTGATAGGGAATATACAACCTGTGATATCTGGGTACCTCTGAGGGCTACTGACATGAAATACATGATACATACATATATATATACACACATAAACTTTTAAAACATACGCCTTTGTGGGCATCATCATCATCATATCGTACCCGGCCGTAATAGGCTCGGTAAAACGTACCCGGCCATCATAGGGCTCGGTAGAATCATACCCGGCCGCGTGGAGCTCGGTAAAACCCAACAGATCAGTGGTTGCACAATAGGTGCCATACCTGGCTGACTATAGTGCGGCTCAGTAGAGTAAAATAGATACATACATATGATGCATGCTGGACTCATTGGAATCACATTTTGAACCTTTCGGAGTGACGTAAGGTCGGTATCCTTCGTACAAGTTATTAGGATTAACTCTTCATCAAGAATCTTATAAGAATCAGGAACTACCAACAACATTGATAACATAAGAATAAGAGAAGTGACATCAATATCAATCGTTTCATAAGAAGGGCAGCAATGTAAGTACTGCTAGCTTCTAAGAGTAGAGTATCTTTGGGAGCTCGTTCATTACATTATGTACAATCGGAGTCGTGCAAAAGAATGAAGGGGATAGCCTCACATACTTTGTATATACTTCCCAACCTCAAGCTATGCAAATGTCACGACTCCTTAGTCTACAATAAGAGAAATGACACTATCATTATCGTTTAAGCGTCGTAACTATTATGTATCGACCGCAACCTATTTTACGATGAAACGGACAGCACCTCCCCTATTTATATGACTTCCCCACAAGTCAATAAAATCACCAAACAGCCCAAACAACATCATTAATAATCATATTGAGCCTCCAAAACAGTCCACCAACTAACAACATTACTACCAAGCCTTTCGATATATATTTCACAAGTTCTAGCATCAACGACTTAGCCACAACTTGGATAATCTTAAATATATATAGAGTAAGAGGTTCCTTACCTTTAAACAGAAAGAACAACTCCAATTTGACCTTAATTTTCCATGAAATATCCCTTCAATTCTGCCACAAGAACAAGGAAGCGAAACTAGCAATTAATTCGGGTTTTTCGGCACTAGAATTACTTTAGAAGACTTGAAATCACCTAGGGTTGATATTAAAAACTTGAAGGTGTATTTACAGAACATAAAACACTTAAAACAACCTCCCACACGAGCTGGAACAACACAAAAATCAGCAACAACAAGAAGAACAAGAAACTTACTAGCGCCACGGGATTTCCGACATTTGATTTGTGTTGTTTGCCCTTTGTTTGGGTCTTGGATCATGAGAGAACCTTGAGAGACTGTTTTTAGGGTTATAAGGTCTGAATATACTGAAAAATAATGACTTAAAATGGGGTTGAGGTATCTTATATATGTCCATATGTCTTAAACCGCCTTTGTGGGCCCCATAGAGAGCAGCTTGGCGCACTCTCGCGAAAATGTGAATATCTCTCTATTCCGAGATCGTATCGATGAACGGTTTAATGCGTTGGAAACTAGACTCATAGATATTCAATTTGATAGGTAGATCACCCCATAATTCTAAGAACATTGGGAGAAAAATGCAGTAACATTTGACCTAAAGTTTAAGTAAAATTATAAACCTAAGTTGCGACAACTTTTATCGACTTTTGTTTCATAACTCGCTTGACTTCAAGACTTATGATACGGATATTATATGATCCAAATACATTAAAACAAGACCTCTTGGGATAGTTAATCACCTCTAGTGTTACCCGAAAATACGGGTTACAACATCCTTGATTCGTTTAACTTCTAATACTTGTTAACCACTCTTATACACCCTTGTATCGTTTAAGACCAATAGGATTAACTTCTTATCATCTCAAAGATAATCTCTTCTTGGATTTACGTCGACTAACTTACGGCGTGATCTATGGTATGCGAATTTGGGTTGTAACACCCTCTCCCCCTTAGGAACATTCGTCCTCGAATGTAAGGGTTTATGGGGTGTAGGACAGGCGGGTAGAAGGCGTCCTAGAGGTGGAGACCCAGCCGTTATTATATTTGTTTTATGGTATGGCAGAGGTCGTTACATCGGATAGTGTCGTTATGGGTACGACCTCGATTTAAAATAAAGGAATAATTTCCTTAACTCTATTCTATTCTAAGTATCAAAACGAGTCCTCCTATTGTGCTCCACTTATGAGAAAGCTTTGTAATTCTATAATCTACTTATGTGTTCACTCCTGTTGGGAGATTCTATGGAGATAACTACGCCTATCATTCCATGTTGGTCACTAATAAGAGCTGTGAGGTTAAATGTGGCTTTCTGTTACTCATTTCAGTAAGTTTTGATGTAATTTACAGATAATTAATTACAAATTATGAATTATATGCCCTATCGGTGTGGGGTTCAATATGTGTTGTGATTTTGTGTAACCACAATTATTTAAAAGGAGAAAATGGAAGTTTTCAATTAGCACGATATTCATATTACTTGTGATTGAGAACTGAGGATGAGATCCTCCCTTTTTAAAATAAATTGATATGCCAAACTGGGCTACGAGCTGCGGTGGAAGTTATATAAGGACGAGATCCTTGTGATGAAAATTCTTGTGTTTAAGCTCTCCCTTGTGAAATTAAATTTGTACTATAGTACTAATAGGGAGTCATGCCTTTTAGGCTTATTTGAGAATTCTTGTATGAAATTCTCTGTGCATATTTGCCAAAATTCGTGTTTGTAATTATTGAGTTTTAACCTACGAGGTAGGTACTCGCCCAGGTGGCGTTAAATGTTACTCGTTAATTCGGGTAAAATAATTATGAGGTCTTCGTGCGTTGCATCTCGTTATCAGTATTGTGAAGGTTTGCAACGAGATTTTATTTTCTTTTATTAACATGAGGTTAATTGGCAATTCGATAATCGATCATGAATAACTATTAAGAACAAATATCTGCTGCCAAGAATTGATGACTTATTTGATCAGCTTCAGGGGTGCCAAGGCATTTTCGAAGATCGATTTGAGGTCTGGTTACCATCAGTTGAAGATTAGGGCATCTGATGTCCCTAAAATAGCTTTTCGGACTCAGTATGGGCATTACGAATTCCTAATGATGTCATTTGGGTTGACAAATTCCCCAGCAGCAATTATGGATTTGATGAATCGGGTGTTCAAGCCCTATTTGGAATCTTTTGTGGTTGTATTCATTGATGATATCTTGATTAACTCCAACAGTCGAGAGGAGCATGCGTAGCATCTTCGGAGTGTGCTTCATACTTTGAAGAATAATCAGTTATATGCTAAATTTTCAAAATGTGAGTTTTGGTTAGACTCAGTTACCTTTTTGGGGCATGTTGTATCAACAGAAGGCACAAAGGTGGATCCTAAGAAGATTGAGGCTGTTCAGAATTGGACTAGACCTACTTCAGTTACAGAGATCCGGAGTTTCCTGGGTTTAGTAGGTTATTATCGTCGGTTCGTGGAAGGGTTTTCATCTATAGCAGGCCCATTGACCAGACTGACCTAGAAAGGTGTCCCATTCAGATGGTCAGACGAGTGTGAGTTGAGTTTTCAGAAACTTAAGACTGCTTTGACTACGACGCCAGTGTTAGTATTACCTACAGGTTCAGGATCGTATACAGTATATTCTAATGCATCTCACATTGGGCTTGGTGCAGTATTAATGCAAGATGGCAGGGTGATTACATATGCGTCGCGGCAATTGAAAGTTCACGTGAAGAATTATCCTGTTCATGACTTAGAACTGGCAGCCATTGTTCATATGCTGAAGATTTTGAGGCATTACCTCTACGGTGTCTCGTATGAGGTATTTACTGATCATCATAGCCTTCAGTATTTGTTCAAAAAAAAAAAGATCTTAATTTGAGGAATAGAAGATGGTTGGAGTTGTTGAAAGACTATGATATCACCATTTTGTATCACCCCGAAAAGGCCAATGTGGTGGCCGATGCTTTGAGTAGAAAGGCTGTGAGTATGGGTAGTCTTGCGTATATTCCGGTTGGTGAGAGGCCATTAGCTGCAGATGTTCAGACTTTGGCTAATCAGTTCGTGAGATTAGATGTTCCAGAACCCAGTCGGGTTCTAGCTTGTACAGTCGCTAAGTCTTCTTTATATGAGTGCATCAGAGAGAGGCAGTATGATGATCCTCATTTACTTATCCTTAAGGACACGGTGCGGCACGGTGATGCAAAACAGGTTGTTGTGGGGGAAGATGAAGTTCTGCGAATGCAGGGTCGTATTTGTGTGCCTAATATGGATGGGCTTCGTGAATTAATTCTTGAAGAGGCACACAGTTCTAGTTATTCTATTCATCCAGGTACCGCCAAAATGTATCAAGATTTGCTGCAACATTATTGGTAGAGGAGAATGAAAAAGGATATAGTTGCATATGTAGCTCAGTGTTTGAATTGTCAGCAAGCTAAGTACGAGCATCAGAGACCTGGTGGTTTGCTTCAGAAGTTAGAAATTCCTGAATGGAAATGGGAGCGTATCACTATGGATTTTGTTGTTGGACTCCCATGGACTCACAAAAAATTTGACGCAGTTTGGGTCATTCTGGACAGGTTGATCAAGTCAGCACATTTCATTCCAGTGGCGGTTACCTATTCTTCAGAAAGGTTAGCTGAAATTTACATTTGTGAGATTGCCCGCCTTCACGATGTGCCCGTGTCTATTATTTCAGATCGAGGTACGTAGTTTACCTCACACTTCTGGAGGGCTGTACAACATGAGTTAGGCACGCGGGTTGAGTTGAGTACAGCATTTCATCCACAAACAGACGGACAGTCAGAGCGCACCATTCAAATATTGGAAGATATGCTTCGCGCTTGTGTTATAGACTTTGGAGGTTCTTGGGATAAGTTCTTGCCACTTGCGGAGTTTGCTTATAATAATAGCTACCAGTCGAGCATTCAGATGGCTCCATATGAGGCATTATATGGAAGGCGATGTCGTTCGCAAGTTGGCTGGTTTAAACCGGGAGAAGCTCGGTTGTTGGGTACCGATTTGGTATAGGTTGCCTTGGATAAGGTCAAGATTATTCAGGTTCAACTTCGCACAGAGTCTAGGCAAAAGCATTATGCCGACCTTAAAGTTCGTGATATTGCATTCATGGTTGGAGAAAGAATATTGCTCCGGGTTTCACCTATGAAAGGTGTAATGAGGTTCGGAAAGAAGGGCAAGTTGAGCCCTAGGCATATCGGACCCTTTGAAATTCTTGAAAGGGTAGGTGAAGTAGCCTACAGGCTTGCATTACCTCCTAGTTTATTAGCGGTTCATCCGGTGTTCCAAGTGTCTATGCTCCGGAAATATGATGGTGATCCGTCCCAAGTGTTAAATTTCAGTTCAGTCCAATTGGACAAAGATTTGACTTATGAGGAGGAGCCGGTGGCTATTCTAGCCCGGCAGGTCCGACAGTTGAGGTCTAAGAGTTATCCTTCAGTTCGGGTGCAATGGAGAGGTAAGCCGGTAGAGGCATCTACCTAGGAGTCCGAGTCGAATATGCGGAGTAAATATCCACACTTATTCACCAGCTCAGGTACTTTTTCTAACTCTGTTCGAGAACGAACGTTGGTTTTAGAGGTGGAGAATGTGATGACCCAAAATGTCATCTTTAAATTTAATAAGCAATTCTGTATTCTAAGACCTTGAAAAGCACTATTTATCATTTCTCGACTTGCGTGCGCAGTCCGTACAATTTTTCGGAAAGTTTTTATGTGAAAAATGGATTAAAATATGAAATAGAGCTTTAAAACTCAACTGAGTTGACTTTGGTCAATATTTTGAGCAAACGGTCCTGGATCAGTATTTTGACAATTCTGGTAGGTCTGTATCGTGATTTGGGACTTGGGCATATTTCCAGAATCGAATTCCGAGGTCCCTAGCCCGAGATATGGAATTTTGATGAAAAATTACAAGATGAAAGCTTAAAGATTTTTAAGGAATTACTGATGTTGGATTTATTGACACCGGGTCCGTATTTTGGTTTCGGAGCTCGGTATAGGTCCATTATAATATTTATGACTTGTCTGCCGAATTTGGTGATAATCGGAGTTGATTTGACAAGATTCGGACGTCCGGTTGTAAAGATATAAGTTTTAAAGTTTTCAAGAAATTTCCTTTGATTTGGCATCCGATTCGTAGTTCTAGGTGTTATTTTGGCGATTTGATCGCGCAAACAAGTTCGTATAATGTTTTAGGACTTGTGATCATGTTTGGTTTAGAGCCCCGAGGGCTCGGGTGAGTTTCGGATAGGATACAGGATGATTTTGAACTTAGAAACTATAGGCTTCTGGTATTTCCTTCATTGCGTTCGCCAATGTACTCTCGCGAACGCGAAGAGCAAACTGGGCTGACTGAATTTTCCTTCTTCGCGAACGCGAAGCTATGGGAACTTTACCCTTCGCGAACGCGAAGCTTTAGAGGCCTGGGGGAGAGGTCAGTCGTCCTTCTACGCGAGCGCGAGCACTGGCACGCGAACGTGAAGGCCAGGGGAAAAAGCCTTCGCGAACGCGAAAGCCACGGGCTGCTTCTCATCGCGAACGAGCCAGGCCCTTCGCGAACGAGAAGAAGGCCTGACGCCTGTGACTTAAAACAGAACCAAAATGGGATTTTTCCCAAACCCTCAATTAGAACTCGGTTTAGGGGCGATTTCAAAGGAGTTTTTCACGATTTCGAACTGGGTAAGTGTTCTTTATCATATAGTGATTGTATTTCATAAATCTAAGTCTATATGCATCATTTCTTTCAGATTTAGATGAAAGAAATTGGAATTTTTCTAAAATCTTTCAAAAACAAAAATTTAAGATTTGGGACTTGTATCGGAACGGGTATTCGGATTTCGTGAGTTTTTCCGAGATTTGAGACATGGGTCCCTCTATCGAATATTTAAATGAATTTTGGATTTTTATCCGGAAAATTATTAAATTCATATGGAATTAATTCCTACGATTTGTATTGAGTATATTGAAATGTTTGTGAATAGATTTAAGGCTTTTGGAGTCAAATTTAAAAGGAAAAGTTGTGGTCGAGTAATTGATTGAATTTGCAAAGCGAGGTAAGTGTCGTGGTTAACCTTGACTTGAGGGAATAGAACCCTTAAATTATTTATTATGTGAAATACATGTGAACGACGCATAGGCGAGGTAACGAGTGTTTATACGTCGTCAAATTAATTGTTTGCCTACTTATTTGAAAATCATAAATTGTCTTAAATCATGAACTAATTATTATAATAATTGCTTCTCTCCTATTCTTTGTCAAATATTAATTCTTGAATTCCTGCATTAATTGTTAAATGCGACTTGAATTATGTATCTTAATTGTTATTTAACATTTAGCATATTAAATATTAAACTATTTATTTTCTCCCTGATTTCTATAATAATTTGCTATTTGACATTGTTTGTTTCATAATTAAATCATAATTATTATATGCTTGTTGTCTTATAATTTCATATTAATTATTGCATTTATTGGGGAAATTCCTTCTATAAGAATTGGTAAATGAATATACTGGAGGAGCGGGTTGCACGCCGCAACAGACTTATTAAAAAGTCCATATTGGAGGATCGGGTTGCACGCCGCAACAGACTTATTAAAAGTCCATATTGAAGGATGGGGTTGCACGCCGCAACATACTTATTAAAAGCCCATATTGGAGGATCGGGTTGTACGCCGCAACAGACTTATTAAAAGTCCATATTGGAGGATCGGGCTGCACGCCGCAACAGACTTATTTAAAAGTCGATATATATATATATATATATATATATATATATATATATATATATATATATATATATATATATATATATATATATATATATATATATATATTTAGGGATCGGGTTGCACGCCGCAACAGACTTGATTAAAATGAATATATTGGAGGAGCGGGTTGCGCGCCGCAACAGAACGGAATATGAATATATTGTGAGAGCGGGTTGCACGCTGTAATGTAAATTGATGAAAATAATAATTGGTTAGGACTGCGGAGCTGGTTTCAATTATTATAATTGAGTTACCTGATTTATTTTTATTATTTGTTGTTGTTACTAATATTGCGTACAGGTTAATGTAAGTGACCCGCCTTAGCCTCGTCACTACTTCATCCAGGTTAGGCTCAGCACTTACAGTACATGGGGTCAGTTGTACTGATACTACACTCTGCACTTCTTGTGCAGATTTCGGAGTTGGTCCCAGCGACGTACCATAGATTTGCTCGGATTTCAGCTACCTAGAGGAGACTTGAGAGATAACTGCACGACGCCCGCAGTTCTGAAGTCCCTGTCTATTTTACTTTAGCTGTGTGTTTATTTTCAGACAACTCTATTTTATTCAGACCCTTATTTGTATAATTCATGAAGCTCGTGCACTTGTGACACATGTCACGACCCAAAATCCATAAAGGTCGTGATGGCGTCGGATACCGCTGTCAGACAAGCCAACAATAAATACTAATTAAATTCTCATTTTAATATTTTTGAAGTCATAGTTGTTCCCCTCAATTAAATAGCAGGAGATGAAGTTTACAAAATAATTAATAATATCTTTAAAAATTTCCAATACAGTGCAATCCATAATCATCCCAAAACCCGGTGTCACAAGTGCATGAGCATTTACTAGGAAATTAAAAATAAAATACAGCATCTGTCCAGAACACAAATTAGACAGGAAAATATAATATTTCTGAAGGAGACTCTGTTGGCTGCGGATCGTAATACAAAATGCAGCTCACCTATGTCCCCACAATTATTAACCACACCTCTGCGCCCACAAGGCCTCTAGATAAATATGTACTTGCACAATAAAATGTGCAGCAAGTGCAGTATGAATACGAAAACAACGTGTGCCCAGTAAGTATCAAGCCTAATCTCGAAGAGGTAGAGACGAGATGGCCGACTTTGACACTCACTATGGGTCAATAATATTAAATAATCATGAAAATAGAAATATTTATATCAACGTGATTCACAAAGTTAATAATAATTTTATTGAACCAGCAGAAGTAATTAAATTCCTTCAATTCCAACAAATTTCCAGTTTATCAATTAGCCACACTTATAGGAATAACAATTATTCCTTAACAAACAGAGATAATTAAATTCTTTAAATTCCAAAAATTTCCAAATTTCAATTAGCTTCACAAGCTGAAATAAACTACCAAGTATCATATAATTATTATTATTAGGCACGATTTCTACCGAGGTCGTTCGGCCCGATCCAGAGTGTCGTGTACACTGCCGAGGGACGTGCGGCACGATCCATATATGCATCTATCTTGCCGAGGCTGTAATGACCCAACCAGTCATTTTAACTTTTAGAACCTCGTTCCCAAAAATAAAATTTCCCGTATGTGCTTGTACTGATTATTGACTTGCGGGGATGGTTGGTTCGGGATTTGGAAGCGTTTGGGTTGAAATCGGAACACTTGGTTCCTTAAGTTAGCCTTAAAAGGCCAAGTTTGACTTCGGTCAATATTTTGAGAAAACGACCCCGGAATCGGGATTTGACGGTTCCAATAAGTTCGTATGATGATTTTGGACTTGGGCGTATGTCTGAATCAGGTTTTTGATAACCCGGAGCGTTTTGACGCTTAATAGTAAAAATCAACTATTTGAAGGTTTAAAATTCTTTAAATTTGGTTTGGAGTAGGATTTTGAGTAATTGAAGTCCGTTTGGAATTTCGAGTTTGGGAATAGTTCCGTATAGTGATTTAAGACTTGCACGCAAATTTTCGTGTCATTCCGAGTAGCTTAAGTATATTTCGGCGCATTGGAAGTAAATTGAAGAACTTGAAATTCTTAAGTTTGAATCAATTTGGTTTAGGGTATGATTCTTAGATTTGATATTGTTTTACGTGTTTCGAGAGTTCGAGCGAGTTCGTTTTATGATGTCAAACCTGTTGGTATGTTCGGGCGGGGCCTCGGGGGTCCCGAGTGTTAACCGGACGAGGCTCGGACCAATTTTGAAAAATTGAGCAAGGACTGAAGCTCCCAACTACTGTCATAATCGCACCTGCGCTTGGACAGCATTTATGGATCTGATGAACAAGGTATTCAGGCCATATATTGATTCGTTTGTCATTGTCTTCATTGATGACATTTTGATCTACTCGCGCAGTAAGGAGGAACATGAGCAGCATATGAGAGTAGTGCTTCAGACATTGCGGGAACAAAAGCTATATGCCAAGTTCTCTAAATGTGAGTTTTGGCTAGAGTCTGTAGCATTTTTGGGACATATTGTATCGAGCGAAGGTATTAAAGTTGATCCCAAAAAGATTGAGGTTGTTTAGAATTGGCATCGACCCACTTTGGCGACTGAGATCAGGAGTTTTCTAGGTTTAGCGAGGTTATTATCGTCGGTTTGTGGAAGGTTTTTCATCTATTGCAGCACCTTTGACCAAATTAACCCAGAAGAGTGTTCAGTTCTGATGGTCCGATGATTGCGGGGCAAGCTTTCAGAAGCTCAATACATCATTGACTACAGCACCGGTGTTAGTGTTACCTTCCGGTTCGGGAATGTATGCACTGTATTGCGACGCTTTACGCGTTGGTTTGGGTTGTGTATTAATCCAGGAAGGGCGACTTATTGCATATGCTTCACGTCAGTTGAAGCCCCACGAGCAGAATTATCCGGTACATGATTTGGAGTTAGCTGCGATTGTTCACGCTCTTAAGATTTAGGGGCATTATCTTTATGGGGTGTCCTGTGAAGTTTATACTGATCATCGCAGTTTGCAGTATTTGTTCAAGCAGAAGGACCTAAAGTTGAGGCAGCGCAGATGGCTGGAATTACTAAAAGATTATGATATTACTATCCTATATCATCCAGGTAAAGAAAATGTAGTTGCAGATGCCTTGGGTAGAAAGGCGGAGAGTATGGGTAGTTTGGCTTTCATTTTAGCAGAGGAGAGGCCATTAGCTTTGGATATTCAGTCCTTGGCTAACAAACTTGTGCGGCTGGATATTTCAGAGCCCAGCCGAGTTATTGCATGTGTCGTAGTTCAGTCTTCACTATTTGAGCAGATCAAGGCTCGCCAGTATTATGACCCACACTTAATGGTTCTTCGAGAAACGGTACTACGAGGTGGTGCCAAGGAAGTTACTATTGGTGCGGATGGTGTTCTGCGACTCCAGGATCGTTTGTGTGTTCCTAATGTGGATGAACTGAGGAAAAAGATCCTGGAGGAGGCACACAGTTCTAGGTACTCTATTCATCCAGGTGCTACGAAGATGTATCGTGACTTGAGGCAGCATTATTGGTGGCGACGAATGAAAAAGGACATAGTTGAGTATGTAGCTAGGTGTCTAAATTTCCAGCAAGTTAAATATGAGCACCAGAGTCCATGTGACTTACTTCAGCAGATGACCATACCAGAATGGAAATGGGAACGAATTACTATGGACTTCATAGTTGGGTTACCGCGGACCTTGAGGAAGTTTGATGCAGTTTGGGTGATTGTTGACAGGTTGACCAAGTCGGCACATTTTATTCCTGTTGTGACTATATATACTTCAGAGAGGTTGGACAAGATTTATATTCAGGAGATAGTTCGGTTGCACGGTGTGCCAATTTCTATCATATCAGATAGAGGCCCTCAGTTTACTTCACATTTCTTGAGAGCAGTACACAGTGAATTAGGGACCATTGTAGAGCTCAGCACATCCTTTCATCCGCAGACCGACGGGCAGTCAGAGCGGACAATTCAGATTTTGGAGGATATGCTCAGGGCATGTGTGATTGACTTTGGAGGTCAGTGGGATCGTTTCTTGCCTTTGGCCGAGTTTGCTTATAATAACAGTTACCAATCCAGCATCAAGATGGCTCCATTTGAGGCTTTATATGGCCGTCGATGCCGTTCACCTATCGGATGGTTTAAGCCCGGTGAGGCTAAGTTATATGGTACTGATTTGGTAAAGGATGCCTTGGAAAAGGTAAAGTTGATTCAGGAGCGACTTCGTACAGCACAGTCCAAACAGAAGAGTTACACGGATCAGAAAGCGCGTGATTTATCATTTATGGTAGGTGAAAAAGTTCTCTTGAAGGTTTCGCCGATGAAAGGAATTATGAGATTCGGGAAGAAAAGCAAGTTGAGCCCAAGGTTTATAGGCCCATTTGAGGTGTTGAGACGAGTTGGGGAGGTTGCTTATGAGCCCACATTGCCTCCCAGTCTATCGGTAGTTCATCTGATTTTCCATGTATCTATGCTCCGGAAGTATCATGCTGACCTATCACATGTGTTGGACTTCAGCACAGTTCAGCTAGATAAGAGTTTGGGTTATGAAGAAGAGCCATTTGCCATTGTTGATAAACAAGTTCGCCAGTTAAGGTCCAAGAGGATTTCTGCAGTAAAGGTCCAGTGGAGGGGCCAACCAGTCGAGGAAGTGACTTGGGAGGCCAAGGAGCACATGCGAAGCAAATATCCATACTTATTTAGCACTCAAGGTATTATTCTAAAATCGTTCGAGGACGAACGTTTGTTTAAGAGGCGGAGAATGTAATGACCCAACCGGTCATTTTAACTTTTAGAACCCCGTTCCCAAAAATAAAATTTTCCGTATGTGCTTTTAATGATTATTGACTTGCAGGGATGGTTGGCTCGGGATTTGGAAGCATTTGGGTTGAAATCGGAACACTTGGTTCCTTAAGTTAGCCTTAAAAGGCCAAGTTTGACTTCGGTCAATATTTTGAGAAAATGACCCCGGAATTAGGATTTGACTGTTCCAATAGGTTTGTATGATGATTTTGGACTTGGGCGTATGTCCGAATCGGGTTTTTGATAACCCGGGAGCATTTTGATGCTTAATAGTAAAACTCAACTATTTTAAGGTTTAAAATTCTTTAAATTTAGTTTGGAGTAGGATTTTGCGTAATTGAAGTCCCTTTGGAATTCCGAGTTTGGGAATAGTTCCGTATAGTGATTTAAGACTTGCAGGAAAAGTTTCGTGTCATTCCGAGTAGTTTAAGTGTATTTCGGCGCATTGGAAGTAAATTGAAGAACTTGAAATTCTTAAGTTTGAATCAATTTAGTTTAGGGTATGATTCTTATATTTGATGTTGTTTTACGCATTCCGAGAGTTCGAGCGAGTCCGTTTTATGATTTCAAACCTGTTCGTATGTTCGGACGGGGCCCCGGGGGTCCCGAGTATTAACCGGACGAGGCTCGGACCAAATTTGGAAAATTGAGCAAGGACTGAAGCTCCCAGCTACTGTCATAATCTCACCTGCGCTTGGACAACCGCATGTGCGAGCCACCAATCGCAGGTGCGAAAGAGAGGAGCCTGCCTAGCCATCGCAGATGCGGAGTAATTCTGTTTCACCTGCGAACGTGCTGGTGCGAAGGTCTTGTGCGCAGAAGCGGAGGGACGCGCAGGTGCGAAGGAATGGGCGCACCTGCGCTTGCGCAGAAGCGAGCTCTTTTTCCACAGGTGCGGAACCAGGAAAAGAGGGAAAATGTGCACCTGCGAGGAATTTCCACAAGTGCGAAAGCCGCATGTGCGGTACCTCTTCCGCAGGTGCGAAAATCATTGTTGGGCAGAATGGTTAAAAGTCGGGGCTTAGACATTTTGAGCCCATTTTTCCTCCATTTCAGGGCGATTTCAGAGCATTTGAGAAGGGGGTTTCAACTAGCAATTGAAAGGTAAGTTAATTCCACACCCCTTGAGTTAAATACATAGATTATTGGTGGATTATAACTAGTAAATCTTAGAAATCAAAGATTTAGATGAAAAACCTAGATTTTTATAAAAGTGAGATTTTAATACACGAAAATAGTTATGGAATTGGGTAGAAATTATATATTTAAGTTCTTGAGATTATGGGTAACATTTTCATCGGAAAGTTTCCAGAATCCGAGCACGTTGGCCCGGGGTGAATTTTAGGAATTTTACCATTTTGGATAAGGTAATTTATTTAATAGATAAATTTCGAATCATTTAGCATATATTAATTATTGTGTATAATATCTGGGTAGATTCGGATCTTTCGGCATCGAATCAAGAATTCAAAGCGGCGTGGTAATCGGAAAGTGGACTTTGAGACGAGGTAAGTCTCTTGTCTAATCTTGTGAGGGAAAAATTACCCCATACGGATTAAATTGAATAATTGTTGCTAATTGCGGGGGCTACGTACGCATGAAGTGACGAGAGTCCGTGCGTAGCTACTATTAATGCTAAAGTCCGGGTAGTTTAGGACTCAAAGCATGAATTACATGTGTACATTGTATTCTTTGTTTAATTAATATTAATTAATATATATATGAATATAGTGTGAATTGTCAGATAAAGATATTAAAGGATAGAAATCTCATATGCTTGATTTTCTGTTTAAATTAATTCATTGTTAAAAGAAATTGTTCTTTCTCCCGAATTTATCTTATAATAAATATACTATCCTTTCGGAGGTACATAAGAAAATGTCCTCCTTTCTTGTGGAGCGGGCTGAACGTCTCGGCAGGAGAGATGCATCTATGGATCGCACCGCACGTCCCTCGGCAGTGTACACGACACTCTAGATCGGGTCGTATGTCCTCGACAGAATTTGTGCTTAATAATAATAAATACACGATACTTTAATAGTTATTTCAAGCTTGCGAAGCTAATTGATAAATTGGAGAATCCTTGAAATTTAATGAATTATTATTCCTGCTTGTTAAGGAATTAATTGTTATTTATGTAAATGAGATTAATTGATAAATTGAAAATTATTTGAATTTAAGGAATTTAATTAATATTTTGAGAATTGTTGCATTTGAAGGAATATGATTATTTCCGCTGGTTAAATAAATTATTGTAAATTCTGTGAATCATGCTGATTTAGATATTCTAGTTGTATTTCAGTTATTATTATTGACCCATAGTGAGTGTCAAAGTTGGCCATCTCGTCTCTACCACTTCGAGATTAGGCTTGATACTTACTGGGTACACGTTGTTTACGTACTCATACTACATTTGCTGCACTTTTTGTGCAGAACCTGAGGCAAGTACTAGTGGGGGACCTATCGTCTTACACCCACGTTATCCAGGGGCATAGTGGTGAGCTACCTTTCTGAGCCGTTATGCAACTACTAGTGTCTCTTCTTGTATTTTTTATTCTGTCTATTTTTATTTCAGATGGTATTTGAGGCTTTGTATAAATCTACTGGATGCTCATACACTTGTGACACCAATTCTTGGCACACACATTGGTAAAATTTGGTGTTTTATTATTTTTCTTGGTTTTAAATTTTGTCAATATATGCTTAATTTATTAAGTTGGCTTGCCTAGCTGTAGTGTTGGGCGCCATCACGACCTATAGGTGAAATTGGGTCGTGACAGAGGCGTTCGGCCCGCTCCACAAGAAAGGAGGACATTTTCTTATGTACCTCCGGAATAAGAGTCTGTTTATTATAAGATAAATTCGAGGGGATGAACAACTTCTTTTAACAATTAATTAATTTAAACAGAAATAAGCATATGAGATTTCCATATTGTACTATCTCTCACTAACAATTTACGATTTATATCAAATAATGTAATTAAATAACGGATACAATTTACACAAGTAATTCATGCTTTGAGTCCTAAACTACCCGAACTTTAGCATTAATAGCTGCTAGGCACGGACTCTCGTCACCTCATGCGTACGTAGCCCCCATAATTAGCAAACATTATTAATTTAATTACCTATGGGGTAATTTTTCCCTCATAATATTAGACAAGAGACTTACCTTGTCTCAATGCCCACTTCCGATCACGATGCCGTGTAAAAATCATAATTCGGTGCCGAAAATCTGAAACTATCCAAAAGTTATATGAAATAATTAATACATGTTAAATAATTCGAAATTTATCTATTAAATAAATTACCCTATCCAAAATGGTAAAATTCCTAAAATTCACCCCGGGCCCACGTACCCGGATTTCAAAAATTTTCGGAGGGAATCGTTACTCATAATCTCAAGAACTCAAATATACCATTTCCATCCAATCCCATAGTAATTTTCGTGGTTAAAATCCAAAAAACCCAATTTCTAGGTTTTTCTTCAAAACCCCAAATTTCTACTAATTTCCATGAATTCTCACGCCTAAATTCGTATATAAACCAAATATTTAACCTGCAATAGGTAGGGATCACTTGCCTTGACATAAATGATGAAAATGGAGCTCCAAAATTGCTCCTAGGTCGGCTCCCATGGAGGAAATGCGATGAAATGAGCCAAACCCATTTTTTCAAACTTATACACTGCCCAGGTGACCCTTCATCGCGTTCGCGAAACCCCCATCGCGTTCGCGATGAACAAAATTCTCAAAAGCCATTTTCAAATTCTTCTCCGATAGCCTCTAGTATAATGACCATAACTTTTTGTACAAAACTCTGAATCACAAATAGTTTGACTTTGTGGAAACTAGAAATCAAGGGCTATAACTTTCATATGCTGATCAACTCAAAATTCCTTATAGATTTTGAGATATAAGCTGTCAAAGGCAGCCCTCTGAAATACAAATTTCTTCATCTTCCCGGACAGCCTGTAGTTTACCAGCCAAAACTTTTTGCACACAAATCCAAATGCTAAATGGTTTACCTTTCTGAAAACTAGACACAAAGGGATATAATTTTTATATTTGGATCATCTCCAAATTCCTAATAGATTGTGAGATATGAGCCTCCGAAGTGAGACCTGCGGAACAAAGATTTTCTTCTTCGCGAAGGCGAAGAACAAAATCCTAGAAGCCAAATCCTTCTTCGCGAACACGAAAGGATCCTTGCGAACTCGAAGAACAACACCAGACACCAGCATAAGCTATTGCAAAACAGCCCGAAATGATCCAAAACCACCCCGAAACACACCCGAGGCCCCACGAGACCCCATCCAATCACACCAACCAGTCCTATAACATAACACAAACTTGCTTGAGGCCTCAAATCACATCAAACAATATCGAAATCATGAATCGTACCCCAATTCAAGCTTAATGAACTTTAGAATTTCAAACTTCTACATTCGATTCCAGAACCTATCAAATCACGTCCGATTGACCTCAAATTTTGCACATAAGTCACATTCGACATTACGGACCTACTCCAACTTCCGGAATCGGAATCCGATCTCGATATCAAAAAGTCCACTTCCGGTCAAACTTCTCAAAAACCTTCAAATTTCTAGCTTTAACCAAATGACTCCAAAATGACCTACGGACCTCCGGATCCACTTCCGAGCGCGCTCCCAATTCCAGAATCACCATACGGAGCTATTCCCATACTCGGACACCCAAACGGGCATCAATAACCTTGAAATGCACTTCAACCCAAATTTATGGAATTCTTCCAAAATGCTAACTTCCATAATAGGTGCTAAAACACTCACGGGTTATCCAAAATCCAATACGGACATACGTCCATATCCGAAATCATCATACGAAACGGTTAGAACCTTCAAGTCCCTATTCCGATATCGTTTACTCAAAAAATCAAATTTAGTCAATTCTTCCAACTTAAAGCTTCTGAAATGGGAATTTTCTTTCCAAATCAACTTTGAACTTCAGAAATTTCAATTCCGACCACGCGTGCAAGTCATAATACCTGAAGTGAAGCTACTCGTGGCCTCAAACTGCTGAACGATGCGCTAGGGCTCAAAACGACCGGTCGGGTCATTACAACACCAATTTTGGGATGGTATTTAGATACCGTTGTTTTTTTATGGATTATTCAATATATTTCATACGTTACTTCCGCAATTGTTCTTTGTTATTAATAAATTTAAAAATTATTTTAAAAATAGATAATATTATTCTAACGTTGGCTTGCCTAGCAAGTGAAATGTTAGGCGCCATCACGGTCCGAAGGTGGGAATTTCGGGTCGTGACACCAAACAAGAATTATTCAAATTCAGCCTCATTTCGCTTTTCAAAACTCAAAAATTTTGCTTAAGAAGTTTTATCACTTTTTTCCAATTTTTCCAACCCAAATCCTTAATTACATGATAAAATCAATGATAGATTAGTGAAATTTAATCAAAATAGAGTTAAGAATTCTTACCCCAACAATCCCTCTGAAAACCCCTCGAAATTTTGCCTTAAACCGAGCTCTCTAAGTCCAAATTGTGAAATATGAAATAAACCCTCGATTTCAAACTTAAGTTTTGTTGCCTAGTTATTCCTTTTTCGCGAACGCGGAAAATGAATCGCGTTCGCGAAGCACAAAAATGTTGCTGCCCAAAATAACACTCTGCGGTCGCGAAAAACCTCATGCGAACGCTTAACACTGCCTCATCAAGCTACGCGATCGCATAACACACGATGCGACCGCGATGAAGAAAAGCGTGTGAACCTGTAGATCCCAATTCCTCTATGCGAACGCGACCTTCACCACGTGTTCGCGATTCACTGGGAACCAACCTTCCGCGATCGCATCCCTCTCTCTGCGAACGCATAGAGTAAAAATCATCAATCCACAAAAATCCCTTCGTGATCGTGGACCAGACCTCGCAATCGCATAGAAAGAAACCGGACCTGAGAAAAACCAGAACTTCACTTGTTCCTAAATGATCTGTAACGCGCCGAACATGGTCCGAATTACACCCGAGGCCCCCGGGACCATAACCAAACATACCAACAAGTCCTAAAATATCATACGAACACATTCGAAGCGTCAAATCACATCAATCAGCACTAGAATCATGAATGGCGCATCAATTCAAGCCTAAGAACTTACGAACTTTCGAATTCCAGAACTAATGGCGATTCATACTAAAACAACTTCGATTGACACAAACATTTGCACACAAGTCATAAATGATATTACGGATCTAATCCAACTTCTAGAATCGGAATCCAATCCCAATATCAAAAAGTCCACTCCCGGTCAAACTTTCCAAAATCTTCCAACTTTCGCCAATTAATGCCTAAACAACCTACAGACCTCCAAATCAACATCCGGACACATTCCTAAGATCAAAATCCTCATACGAAGCTATTGGAACAGTCAAAACTCTATTCCGGAGTCATCTTCACACAAGTCAAACTACGGTCAACTCCTACGACTTAAACTTCCAACTTAGGGACTATGTGTCCCATATCACTCTTAAACTTTGCCGAAACCAAAACCAAATACCCCGACGAGTCATGTAACTACAATATAACACAAAAGAGACAATAAATAGGGGATCGGGGCTAATACACTCAAAACGACCGGTCGGGTCATTACAATATTTCGATAATTTAAAATTAAATAGAACATATAATTATATATGTTCATATTTATTTTTATGTTTAGTTATTAAATTCGGTTAATCTTGAAAGTGTACATCAACGTAAAATTATTGTCAGACGACTAAAAAATAACTATCATGTGCTACTAAGAAAACTCTTCTATAAGAATATTTTAATAGATCATATAATTGTCAATTTTTTAAATTTTTACTTAACATATATTTACTTATCAAAACTAGTAAGATTGAAAAAATATTCATATAATAAAAAAAACAAATAATCGAATCATCCGACAAAATCGAACCAATTCAAACCAATATAGTTGATTTGGTTTGATTTTGATAAAAACTGAACTAACACCCCTACTTAAAAGGATTTACACTCGTGACTTGCACATGATCGTTTTTATTTGATATAGGTTGGGCTAGACAACATGGTAGATACTTCAAAATCAACTCATCTAAAGGAGATTTAATATCAACAGCTAAGCCACGAGACAAAAGCAAAGAACAAGGCTATGCTGCTTTCGTGAATCCATAAAATAAATTTCAACTTATATTTACTCATTATTTTTTGGTAAATATTTACTGATATTATAACTATTAGTATAATTTAACTTGTTAAAAATAGTTACTTGCCTTATTTTTCAAGCTGCTAACCCTACTTGCTATGGACAACTAGTAGTGGTACCCGTGTGATACGCGATCAATATTAAAAATATATTAATTAAATTAAATTATAATTGGGCTTGCTTGAACATATTAAATCATATTGCTTTAATAAATATTAATTGTCATATTATTTGTCAATATGATATATCTAATAATAAAACCTTTATTAAATTAAAAGGACTTATATAGTCATTGAATAATTTTTTTGTTCTATATTTTTCTTTATTATATTATCCAATGTTTAGTATTATTACATTGTTAATAAAAAAAATTATTAGCATATTACTTTTTTTAATATTTTTGTTTGCTCGCTTTTTATTTTTGCAATATAAGAGAAGATATATATTTTATTACTCTTGAAATATTTTTTTTATTTTAAATTTTATTATGTTGTTCTCAATAATATTAGTATCTGAATTTTAATGAATAGAATCTCTATTAAATTAAAGGGACTTATATATGAATCAAATAACTTTTTTGTTTTGTATTTTTCTTTATTATATTATCCCATATTTGGTACTATTACATTGTTAATAAAAAAATTTATTAGCTTATTACTTTATTTACTATTTTTGTGTGCTACTTTCATTTTGTAATATAATAGAAGATATATATTTTATTACTCTTGAAATAATTATTTATTTTAAGTTTTATTCTATTGGTTTCAATCTCTACCTCCACAAGATAGGGGTAAAGTCTGTGTACACACTACCCTTCCTAGCCCCGCATGTAATTTTACAGTGGGTTTATTATTTTTGTTGTTATTCTCAATAATATTGTCTGAATTTTAATGAATAAAAACTCTATTAATTAAATGGACTTATACACTCATCGAATAACTTTTTTGTTATGTATTTTTCTTTATTATATTATCCAATATTTAGTATTATTACATTGTTAATTGAAATTTTTATTAGCATATTACTTTATTTAATATTTTTGTCTCTTACTTTCTTTTTATAATATAATAGAAGTTATATATTTTATTATTCTTGAAATATTTTTTTATTTTAAATTTTATTCTATTGTTCTCAATAATATTGTCTGAATTTCAATGAATAAAATGTCATGACCCAATTTTTCCTCCTTATTACGTCGTGACGACACATAGTCTCTACGACTAGGAAAGCCTAACATTTGCAGAATAATGAAATGAAAACATAAATTTAACAAAATAACTGAGTACCATGCCGCTTGGCATGTACAATAACCATCTATTCAAAAACAAATACACAGTAATCCCAAAACTCGGAACATCGTGAATCACAAACTACAAAAGAAAAATCTAGTGTCTCTATACGTTAGAGTCTAACAAAAGAAAAATACAGAAGATAATGGACATGTGAAAGAGTAAAAGGGGACTCCGAGGTCTGCGGACGCGACAGATATACCTTGAAGTCTCCAAAGCTGTCTCGGCTCACTGACAGTGCGGCTGATAAGGAGCACCTGGATCTGCACACGAAAATATGTGCAGAGAGTAGCATGAATACACCACAATCGGTATTCAATAAGTGCCAAGCCTACCTCGGTCGAGTAGTGACGAGGTCAGGTCAGGACCCTATTGGTATATATAATAATAAAGCAAGGCAGGAATGAAATATTGAATTAAAATAAAGACTGAAATTTAACAAGAAAGAATTCATAGAAGGTAACAACTCAGTACACAGAAATACAACAGGGGATCTCCCGAGATACCGTCTCGTAGTCCCAAACATAAATGTGCAGGGGGATCTCCCGGAATACCGTTTCGTAGTCCCAAAATATATATGCAGTACAGGGGGATCTCCCGAAATACCATTCTATAGTCCCAAAGTAAATATGCAAGACAGGGGGGATCTCCCGGAATACCGTTCCGTAGTCCCAAAATAAATATGCAGTACAGAGGGATCTCCCGGAATACCGTTTCGTAGTCCCAAAGTAAATATGCAGCTCAACCAACAGAAATAACAGTTACAGCAGGAAAAACTACAATTGACACTAAGTTCAAGTCAAGGAAAAATAGGAATTTCACTAAAACATGCTGCACGGAGTTCAGATAAACAATTAAGGCAAGTATGTATACTATTTTAGTCTAACAGGATACTACACATGTTGATAATACTCAAATAAGAAGGAAAACAGGTTATTACTTAGTAGAAATCAGATTTTTACAACAATTAGCCCGCGTAGATACTCGTCACCCCACGTACACGGCGCTCACAAATCAAAACAGTGCCAAATCCTAAGGAAATTTCTCCCACACAAAGTTAGGCAAGCCACTTATCTCGAACCAAGCTCAATCAATCGGTAAGAATGCCTTTTCCAAAATAATTAAATATAGTCAACAAAAATTATACTATTCAATTTAATAAGAAAATACTATATTTTTCAATAAAAATCCGAAATTAACTCAAAAATCGTCAGTAGGACCCACATCTCAGAATCCAGAAAAACTCACAAAATCAGATAACCCATTGAGTTACGAGTCCAACCATACCAGTTTCACCTAAATCCAACTCCGAATCGACACCGAAATTTCAAAAATACGTTTTTATGAATTTCTAAAATTTTCCCAAATTTCAATCACAAAGCACTAATTAAATGGTGAAAACAAATGATGGATTCGGGTAATCTAACCATAATTGAGTTAAGAACACTTACCCCAATGTTTTCTCTGAAAATCTCCCAAAAATCGCCTCTCCCTAAGCTCCAATTTGTCAAAAATGTAAAATAGGACGAAGTCCCCTGCTTTATAACTTACAGTTCTGTCCAGGCTACCCTCGACCCTCGGCCCTCGATCCTTGGCCTCGACCCTCGGCCTTCGGTCCTACCCCCGAATTTCCAGCAGAATAAAAATTGCAGTAGCTTTTGCAGCAGGTGTTTAAGTCCAACATTTGATCCGTTAACCATCCGAAACTCACCCGAGGCCCTTGGGACCTCAACCAAATACACCAACAAGTCCTAAAATATCATACGAACTTATTGGAAACCTCAAATCACATCAAACAATGCTAAAATCATAATTCACACCCCAATTCAAGCTTAATGAAACTTAAGAATTTCCAACTTCTACATTCGATGTTGAAACTTATCAAACCAAGTCCGATTGACCTCAAATTTTTCACACAAATCATAAATGACATAACGGAGCTATGAAAATTTTCAGAACTAGATTCCGACCCCGATATGAAAAAGTCAACTCCCCAGTCAAACTTCCAAATTTAAATTCCTACTTTAGCCATTTCAAGCCTATTTTAACTACGGACTTCCAAATAAAATTCCGAACACGCCCCGAAGTCCAAAATCACCATACGGAGCTGTTGGAATCATCAAAATTCTATTCTGGGGTCATTTGCATATAATTCGACATCCGGTCACTATTTGAACTTAAGTTTTAAAACTTGAAACTAAGTGTTCCAATTCATTCCAAAACCTCACCGGACCCGAACCGATTACCCCGACAAGTTACATAATAGTTATAAAACATTGAATGAACAGTAAATATGGGAGTGGGGCTACAACTTTTAAAATGACTGGCCGGGTCATTACATCCTCCCCCTCTTAAAACAATCGTCCATCCTCGAACGAGCATAGAGACATACCTGAAGTGGTGAAAAAAATGAGGATAATGGTTGCGCATATCCTGCTCGGTCTCCCAAATCGCCTCCTCGATCGGATGACCCCTCCACTGAACCTTCATGGAAGCAATGTCCTTTGACCTCAGCTTTCAAACATGCCTGTCCAAAATAGCCACTGGTTCCTCAACATAAGATAGATCTTTGTCCAACTGAACTGAACTGAAGTCTAACATATGAGACGGATCGTCGTGATACTTCCGGAGCATGGAAACATGGAACACTGGATGAACTGCAGAGAGACTAGGTGGTAGTGCAAGTCTGTAAGCCACCTTCCCAACTCTCTCAAGAATCTCAAAAGGCCCAATATACCTAGGGCTCAACTTGCCCTTCTTCCCGAACCTCATAACACCCTTCATAGGCAAAAGCCGGAGCCAGATCCACTCACCAACCATGAATGCAACATCGCGAACCTTCCGGTCCGCATAACTCTTCTGTCTGGACTGGGCTGTGTGAATTCTATCCTGAATCACCTTAAACTTCTTCAAGGCATCCTGAACCAAGTCTGTACTCAATAGCCTAGCCTCGCCCGGTTCGAACCAACCCACTGGAGACCGGCACCACCTACCATACAAGGCCTCATACGGAGCCATCTGAATACTCGACTGGTAGTTGTTTTTGTAGGCAAACTCCGCAAGTGGAAAGAACTGATCCCAAGCACCCCCAAAATCTATCACACACGCATGGAGCATATCCTCCAGTATCTTTATAATGCGCTCGGACTGTCCATCCATCTGAGGGTGAAATGTTGTGCTCAACTCAACCCGAGTACCCAACTCATGCTGTACAACTCTCCAGAACCGTGATGTAAATTGCATACCCCGGTCAGAGATGATGGATGCCGGTACGCCATGAAGTCTGACGATCCCACGGATATAAATTCGAGCCAACTGCTCGGAAGAATAGGTAGTCATCACAAAAATAAAATGAGCTGACTTGGTCAGCCTGTCCATAATCACCCAAACTGTATCAAACTTTCACTGAGTCCATGGGAGTCCAACAACGAAATCCATAGTGATTCGCTCCCATTTCCACTCCGGAATCTCTAACTTTTGAAGCAACCCACCTGGCCGCTGATGCTCATACTTCACCTGTTGGCAATTTAGATATCAGGCCACATACTCTACTATGTTCTTCTTCATCCTCTTCCACCACTAATGCTATCTCAAGTCCTAATACATCTTTGCGGCACCGGGATAAATAGAGTACCGCGAACTGTGAGCCTCTTGGAGATCCAACTGACGCAAACCATCTACATTGGGCACACATAGCCTGCCCTGGATCCTCAATGCACCATCATCTCTAATAGTGACATCTCTAGCATCACCTCGCCGAACCTTGTCCTGAAGGACGAGCAGATGGGGGTCATCATACTGACGTTCCCCGATACGATCATAAAGAGAAAACCGAGAGACCATACAAGCCAATACTCGATTCGGCTCAGAAATATCTAATCTCACAAACTAGCTGGCTAAGGCCTGAACATCCAACGCCAATGGCCTCTCTGCTACTGGTAAACATGCTAAACTCCCCAAACTCTCCGCCTTACAACTCAAGGCATCGACCACTACATTGGCCTTCCCGGGATGATAGAGAATGGTGATAACATAATCCTTAAGTAACTCCAACAACCTCCTCTGACGCAAATTAAGATCCTTCTGGTTGAACAGAGGCTGCAAACTCCGGTGATCGGTGTAAATCTCATAAGGTACACCGTACAAATAATGCCGCCAAATCTTCAAGGCATGAACAATAGCTGCTAACTCCAGGTCGTGGACAAGATAGTTCTTTTCATGCACCTTCAGATGTCTGGACACGTAGGCAATCACCCTACCTCCTGAATCAACACCGCGCTGAGGACAATCCGCGATGCATCACAAAATACAGTATAAGACACTAAACCTATAGGCAACACCAAAATTGGGGCAGTAGTCAAAGTTGTCTTGAGCTTTTGGAAGCTCTCCTCACATTCCTCGGTCCACCTGAACGGAGCACCCTTCTGGTCAGTTTGGTCATAGGTGCAGCAATAGAAGAGAAACCCTCTACAAATCGATGGTAATAACCCTCCAAACCAAGAAAACTCCGGATCTCTGTAGCCGAGGATGATCTGGGCCAACTCTGCACTGCTTCAATCTTCTTCGGATCCACCTGGATCCCATCACTCGAGACTATATGACCCAAGAATGTCACTGAGTCTAGCCAAAACTCACACTTTGTAAATTTTGCATATAACTTCTTTTCTCTCAAGGTCTGAAGTGCAATCCTCAGGTGCTGCTCATGATCTTCCCGAGTCCGGGAGTACACCAAAATGTCGTCAATAAATACAATGACGAATGATTCAAGATAAGGCCAGAACACACTATGCATCAAGTGCATAAAAGTTGCTGGGGCATTTGTCAGCCCAAAAGATATAACAAGAAACTCATAGTGACCATATCTGGTCCTGAAATCAGTCTTCGGGATATCTGGCTCCCTAATCTTCAATTGATGATAGCCTGAGTGTAAGTCAATCTTGGAAAACACTCTGGCACCCTGTAACTGATCAAATAAGTCATTAATACGAGGAAATGGATACCTGTTCTTCATTGTGACTTTATTCAACTGGCGGTAACCAATACATATCCGCATAGAACCATCTTTCTTCTTCACAAATAAGACAAGAGCACCCCAAGGTGACACACTGGGCCAAATGAAGCCCTTATCAAGCAACTTCTGTAACTGCTCCTTCAACTCAGGAGGAGCCATACGATATGGAGGAATAGAGATGGGCTGAGTGCCCGGCAACAAATCAATGCCAAAATCAATATCTCTGTCGGGCAGCATGCCCGGAAGATCAGCTGGAAACACATTTGGAAAGTCCCTCACTACTAGATCTGGCTCAACTATAGGGGTAGCAATATTGACATCTCTCACATAAGCTAGATATGCGTCGCACCCCTTCTCAACCATTCGTTGAGCTTTAAGAAATAAAATAACTCTGTTGGAGTATACTCTAAGGTACCCCTCCACTCTAATCGTGAAATTCCTGGCATAGCCAGTGTCACCATCTTAGAATGACAATCAAGAATAGCATAATAGGGCGACAACCAGTCCATGTCCAAAATAATATCAAAGTCCACCATGTTGAACAATAATAAATCGGCTCTGGTCTCAAAACCACTAAAAGCAATCAAACACGACCTATACACACGGTCTACAATAATAGAATCTCCCACAGGAGTAGACACATAAATAGGGAAACTCAAAGAATCCCTAGATACGCCCAAATATGGGAAAAAATAAGAGGACACATAGGAATATGTAGAGCCTGGGTCAAATAATACCGACGCATCTCTATGATAGACTAGAACAATACCTGAAATGATAGAATCAAAAGCAACTGCCTCTGTACGAGCAGGAAGGGCATAATATCTGGCTTGGCCTCCCCCTCTAGGACGACCTCTACCTCCCCGACCTCCACCTCGGGCTGGCTGAGCAGGTGGGGTGGCAGCTGGTGTTGTAATCATAGCCTGAGGACCCGGTGGAGCACGTTGTGGCTAAGAAGTCTGTGGAGGTGCACCTCTCCTAAACCTGGGGCAATCCCTCACCATATGGCGAGTGTCGCCATACTCAAAATAAGCTCTAGGAGGGCATGGCTGCTGTGACTGGCTCGGGCCAGGTCTGCTGGACTGGCCGCCAGGAACACCCCGTGCAGGAGGCACACTAGTTAATGGCGGTGCATAAGAAGGCTCCTGGTGCCTAGAAGGAGTTGGAACACCGCTGGCGGCTGGAAGAGCTGAATGAACGGGGCGACTCACATAACCCCTACCATGGCGAGCTACTGGGGCATGAGCACCAGAATAAGAACCAGTCTCTCGAGACCTCTTGGCCTCCCTCTCCTCTCTATCCCAGGCAAGCATGCCCTCCAATCTCCTGGGATTACTCCTAACCTACTAATAAGAAATATCCCTCTCTAACTCCCTGGCCATACTAATCCGGATACTGGGGTAGAGTCCCTCAATAAACCGTCGAACCCTCTCTCGAACTGTGGCAACCAAGGCCGGTGCATGTCGGGCCAAATTACTAAAATGGACTGCATACTCTAACATAGTCATGGATCCCTAGCGCAGCTGCTCAAACTCCGCACGCCATGAGTCCCTGAGGCTCTGAGGGACATACTCACTCAAAAATATGTCCGAGAACTGAGTCCATGTAAGTGAAACTGCCCCATCCGGACTACTTAGCTCATAAGCACTCCACCATTGATAGGCTGCTCCTCTAAGCTGGAATGTAGTAAAAGAAACCCCGCGCGTCCCTGCTACGTCCATAGTACGGAGAATACGATGACACTCCTCTAGAAAACCCTGAGCATCATCTGTAGCCAATCCGCTGAAGGTAGGTGGGTGGTACTTCTTGTACCTCTCAAGTCTGAGCTGCTCCACCTCAGAAGCTGTTGCCCTAACCTCGGGCTGAGCTGGAGCTACCGGCTGTATTGGTATAATCTATGGAACCTGGTCAACCTGAACCCGCTGCTCTGGAGTACCGACGACGGGAGTCTGTGCTCCTCCCCCAACCTGAGATGTGGCAGGAGTAAGTGGGATCAATCCAGCCTGAGCTAAGGTGTTGAACATGCTCAGAAACTGGGCTAGAGTCTCCTGGAGGGCTGGTGCAGAAACAGGTACCTCCGGTGTTTGCCCTCCAGCTGGAGCTACTGGGGGCTCCTCTGTAGCAGCTCATGCGGGTGCCCTGGCTGCACCACGTGGACGTCCTCGTCCTCTACCCCAACCCCGGCCTCTCGCGGCTCTAGCAGAGGGCGCGGGGTGCCTGGTCATCAAATTCGCTCGTACGTTTCCTCACCATCTGTGAGAGAATAGAATACAGAATTTTAGATTTTTTTTTTTTGAAGTCAACAAATTTTCGCACGATAAGGAATCAAAGTAGTGAAATTTTCCTAACAGTTCCATAGCCCCTGAAGATAAGTACAGACGTCTCCATACCGATCCGCGAGACTCTAATAAATCGGCTTGTGACTCACGACACCTACGAACCTAGAGCTCTAATACCAACTTGTCACGACCCAATTTCCCCTCCTTATTATGTCGTGACGGCACCTAGTCTCTACGACTAGGTAAGCCTAACATTTGTGGAATAATCAAATGAAAACATAAATTTAACAACATAACTGGGTACCATGCCGCTTGGCATGTACAATAATCAACTATTTAAAAAAAAATACACAGTAATCCCAAAACCAGGAACATCGTGAATCACAAACTACAGAAAGAAAATCTAGTGTCTCTATACGTCAGAGTCTAACAAAAGAAAAATACAAAAGATAATGGACATCTGAAAGAGTAGAAAGGGACTCCGAGGTCTGCGGACACGGCAGATATACCTTGAAGTCTCCAAAGCTATCTCGGCTCACTAACAGTGCGGCTGATAAGGAGCACCTAGATCTGCACACGAAAAACATGTGCAGAGAGTAGCATGAGTACACCGCAATCGGTACTCAGTAAATTCCATGCCCAACCTCGGTCGAGTAGTGACGAGGTCAGGTCAGGACCCTACTCGCATATATAATAATAAAGCAAGGCAGGAATGAAAAATTGCAGTAAAATAAAGACTGAAATTTAACAAAAAAGAATTCATAGCAGGTAACAACCCAATACACAGAAATACAATAGGGGATCTTCCGAGATACCGTCTCATAGTCTCAAACGTAAATGTGTTGGGGGATCTCCCGGAATACCGTTCCGTAGTCCCAAAGTAAATATGCAAGATAGGGGCATCTCCCGAAATACCGTTTCGTAGTCCCAAAATAAATATGCAGTACAGGGGGATCTCCCGGAATACCGTTCCGTAGTCCCAAAATAAATATGCAAGACGGGGGGATCTCTAGGAAAACCATTCCGTAGTCCCAAAATAAATTTGCAGTACAGGGGGATCTCCCACAATACCGTTCCATAGTCCCAAAGTAAATATGCAGTTCAACCAACATAAATAACAATTACAGCAAGAAAAACTACAATTGAGACTAAGTTCAAGTTAAGGAAAAACAAGAATTTCACTAAAACATGTTGCACAAAGTTCAAATAAACAATTAAGGCAAGTAGGCATGCTATTTTAGTCTAACATGATACTACACATATTGATAAGACTCAAATAAGAAGGAAAAACAGGTTATTAATTAGTAAAAATTGGATTTGTACAACAATTAGCCCGTGTACGTACTCGTCACCCCACGTACACGGCGCTCACATATCAAAACAGTGTCAAATCCTAAGGGAATTTCCCCCACACAAAGTTAGGCAAGCCACTTACCTCGAACCAAGCTCAATCAATCGATAAGAATGCCTTTTCCATGAATATTCGACTCTGAATGGCTCGAATCTAGCCAAAATAATTCGATACATTCAACAAAACTTATACGAATCAATTTCATAAGAAAATACTACATTTTTCAATAAAAATCCGAAATTAACTCAAAACTCGCCTGTGGGGACCACGTCTCACAATACGGCGAAACTCACAAAATCCGACAACACATTCAATTACGAGTCCAACCATACCAGTTTCACCCAAATTCGAATCTAAATCGACACCGAAATCTCAAAAATTTGTTTCTATGAATTTCTACAATTTTCTCAAATTTTAATCTCAAAACACTAATTAAATGGTGAAAACAAATGATGGATTTGGGTAATCTAACCATAATTGAGTTAAGAACACTTACCCCGATATTTTCTCTGAAAATATCCCAAAAATCACCTCTCCCCAAGCTCCATTTTGTCAAAAATGGAAAATGGGACGAAGTCCCCTGCTTTATAACCGTCACGACCCAATTTCCCCTCCATTTGGGTATCGTGATGGCACCTAGTCTTAAGGACTAGGTAAGCCTAACAATAATTAAAACAAAAACATTATTTAAATAGAATCTCTTTTAGTTCCCAAAACCGGTAGTACAAGTCATAAGCTCTATAGAGTGTTTGCTAGAAAACTTCTAAATACAACTGTCCAGAAATAAGAATAAATAGTGCAAAACGAAAAGTTGAAGGTGACTCCGAAGCCTGCGAGCGCAGCAGCAGGTTTACCTTGAGTCTCCGCAACAACAATCCACACAGCTAGCTAACAAACAATTACCTGGATCTGCACAAACAAATGTGCAGAAGAGTAGCATGAGCACACCACAGCGGTGCCGAGTAAGTATCAAGACTAACCTCGGTGAAGTAGTGACGAGGACTAGTCAAGACACCCACTGGTCTAATAAACTGAACAAGCATAAGTATAGGGATGACAGAACATGACATCTATCTAAGGACCCCGCGATATGGCTAACGACATAGCAACTGCATTAAGGAAGGAAAAACAAGAAGTAACAGCGGAACACCAGAATAAGACACAGAAGAATGAACGAAAACAGAACCCAAATCCAGAAATCACAATACAGTAAAAGCAAGTAGTAACTCAGCAGCTACAATAGTTTTCACATCAGGTCTCATCCAACATGTCACGCCCCGAACCTAGAGCGAGACAAGCACCCGGTGCCTCACCTAACCTGGCGTACCAAATTGCGACTAAGGGACTCTGAACACATAATGTCATACTTTGGCCATAGGGCCACCTTGCAAGACAATTTGCGAAGCAAAATATAAAACTGAATGGAAACTAGCGCTAACTAAACATCAATATAAAGCTAGGCTGAAAAGGCCGTCATAGCTACTACAGCTGACAAACCACCAAATTATACATACCAGGCCTACAAACCCAACATACTGCACTAACCAACAGGATATGTCTACAAGCCTCTACTGATAGATGTACTATGATCGGAACAGGGCCCCGACCTACCCATAACATATATACAAATATACATAAGATGTACACAACACTCTAGACCTGGCAACTCCGAAAGGCGTGGAGCTTACCGATCAGGCTGAACTCGGGAAACACCTACTGAGGAGATCTACTCGTCTGTCTATCTGAACCTGCATGCATGAAATGCAGCATCCCCGGAAAAGGGACGTCAGTACGAAATAATGTACCGAGTATGTAAGGCAATAACATAATTGAAAATCGAAACTGAACTGATAATATAATAACTGGAAGTAACTGGGAGTCAAAGATGATCTGGAGATATACTTACCTGCTGATACTGACTCAACTCCTTCAATGTAGTAAGTAAAATAATTGTACGGCCTTATAAGGCTCGGTATATATAACTGCTCTGCCGTAGTAGGCTCGCTCATAGGCGCTCGGCCATACTAGGCTATGTATCTCGACCATGCTGGGCTCGCTCATAGGCGCTCGGCCACAGTAGGCTCGGTATATAACTTTCCATCTGATCAGAGGTTGCCCAATAGGGGCCTGCCCATCGATTATAGCTCGATGGTAATGAAAATACTGTAATACTGTATATATAGGCTTGCTGCTCTCTTGACTGGAAGAAGACAATACTAAAATTGAATATAGAGTCTCGATAAGGAATAATATTGTAACTTATGAGACTAGAATAGTGTGAATAAATTCATGAATATGAACTTCTCTTTTTGTCTCATTACTAACACATGTAGCTACGAGATCATGCCAAAATGAAGGAAGGCTTAGCCTTAACATACCTTATCACAATCTTTCCAATCACCAAGTTGAACTCACCTCTTTGCACCTTAATCTACAAGAACGATAATAATACTATCGTTAAGTTACGAAAGGTACAACTATCGCACAACGAACGACAAACTTATTTTGTATTAAAACGGGCAGCATCTCCCCTATAATCCTTACTTCCTCCAAATTCAAGATAACACCAACAATACAAGAACAGAACAATAACAACATATATACATCATTTTCCAGCCCTATATACACCATCAAATACTACAAAACAGCCCAACACACCCCAATCTCTTCGTACACAAAACGACCATCGTAGTAGTGTCAAACGACCCGAAAATGTTATGACGAACGACCAGCCAACCACCCTACATTTATATGGTGTTTATAAACCCCCTTCCTCCTCCAAAACTCCAAAAATAGTAGTAAAACACGCAGCCCAACAGCAACACAAAACAGTCCACAAAACAGTCCGCTACAAGTGAATAACTCGAACTCACGGCTTCCGATCACCGTCCCGTGAGTTCTTACAAGTATAGAACGACTTACCATGAATTTACAGAAGAAAAATTGGATGAAAGAGAGAAGTAAACTCACCTTATTTGTTGGATAACTCAGCTCTTATCTTGGTTCTTCAAACTCTAGGTTTTACCTCCAATTGGAACTTGAAAGGGAGAGAAAATCAATTAGGGTTTGTGGGAAATTTTTGGGAGGATTCTTTGCAGAGCTTATGTCTGGTTATTATGCTCTATTTTAAGTCTAATATATGAAGAAAATAGGCTCTTAAAAGGCCTCTTTGGACGACCCGAAATGGCCCATTTTTGGGCTTTCATTTAAGCAAGTAGGTGACACACCTACTTGTCACCTAGCAGCTTGCGCAGTATTGCACAAATGCCCATATCTTTCTACTCCAATGTCGTATTGACAAACGGTTTAATGCGTTGGAAAATAGACTCATAGATATTTAATTTAATGGGTGGAACACCCCATAACTCTAAGTATATTGGGAGAAAATCGCAGTTACATTTGACCCAAAATTTCAGTAAAACTTATGAGTGTAACTTGTGATGACTTTCATCGACTTTTGTTCCACAACTTGCTTGATATTAAAACATAACACACGGATGTCATACGACTAATATAAATCATAACATAATCTCCTTATCATGTTAATCACCCTAGTCTCACCCCAAAGGTACATGTTATAATATTCCCAACTTGTCGACTTTCGACGAAACATTATTTTATTTAATTGCTTTAGCTTCTGAACTGTCCAACCCTCTTTGTACTTGTTGTTCATAATCTTCAATATTTGTAACCTCAGAGGTAACATGATTAACTTACTTTATATACTTTTAAATATTATCTCATTTTTGGTCCTACATTAGTTTGCTTACGACGTATTTTTACGTACGAAAATATAGGGTGTAACACAACAACCCCAATAAATTAGTCACCCGTAAGTTTTTAAATTGAGGTCTTTAGAATATAATCCTTTCCAATAAGAAATTATTTTTGAAATATACTTCCTTCAAATAAATATCTTTCAAACATAGTTCTTTCAAGATAAAACCTTTCAAATATAAACCTTTCAAATAATTAGCCTTCAAACATAGTTCTTTCAAGATAAATACTTTTCAAGTATAACCCTTTCAAATAAATATCTTCAAACATATTTCCTTCAAGATAATTACTTTTCAAATATAAACTCTTCAAGTAATATCCTTCGAGTATAAGTTACCCTGTGACACCTAAGCATGGAAGATTAGCAGCTCCGAAGATAGATATAACCACAGGGAAAATCTACCGGGATACCATCCCGTAGTCCCGAATTAATTATGCAAGACAGGGGGATCTCCCGGAATACGTCCGTAGTCCCAATTTAAATATGCAGTGCTAGGGGATCTCTCGGAATATGTCTGTAGTCCCAATTTAAATATGCAGTGCTGGGGGATCTCCCGGAATATGTCTGTAGTCCAGATTTAAACATGCAGCGCAAACAACAGAGATAACAACTATAACACGACAGAAACCTCGTACATCACCACAACGAGTACAAAAGCAACAATGATATAAATGCAAGGTACGACGAGCAAATCAACTCAAGAATTTATATCACAAGAATGGTAGAACTCATTTACAAGGAATAACCACAGTAAAGTATGCTAGGCATAAGGAGAATAGCTTAACAAGGGAAAACAAAACAAAAATGTAGCAACAATTCCACAATATTTAAGTCAACAATAAGAAGCCAACATGAGTCAAATAGTTCTAAATAATGGCAAGTCAACTAAGATATAAGTTATCTAAACTCCTTTTGAGGTTGAGCAATTACGAGAAAAATTCAACAATTCAAGTAAGGATAAGCAGCGGAAGATAATCATAACTCCAATTAAGACTAAACAATTATAGGATGAGAAAATAATAATTTCAATTAAAGATAAGCAGTTATGAAAAATATAGCACGACGATAGAAGAGGTAAAATCTTTGATTAAGTTGAATAAGGGTCAAATAGACAGTAAGAGTGAATCCTAAAGCAATTATCTCTAATCAAAGCATGTAGAGGTGAAACTAGCAAATAGGAATTCAAACGTATCAAAAACAACATCATACACAGTGAATATAAGGACATAAGAACCCTAAAAGGCCAACTTTCCACAAATAAGTCCGAGCACGCACTCGTCACCTCGCGTACACAGACTACAATCAACATAGATGACTCAAATCCTAAGGGGTAGTTCCCCCACACAAGGTTAGGCAAGATACTTACCTCGAGTCAAGCTCAATCAATCCGTAAGAATGCCCTTTCCACGAATATCCGGCTCTGAATGGCCCAAATCTAGCCAAAAGAAATTATATATCATATTTACAATCATAATACACTCATCTAATTAATTAAATCAATACTTTAACAAAAATTCCGAAATTCGCCCTAAAAGGTCAACACGTGCCCACGTCTCGGAATCGGGTAAAAGTCATGAAATACGAAAGCTCATTCACTCACGAGCCTAACCATATCGAATTTACTAAAATCCGCCACCAAAATCTCGATCAAAACCCCAAAATTCGGCCTAAGAACTTTTCTCAATTTTTCACCCCAAATCCGAATTTAAATGATGAATTCTAGCATAGATTAGTGGAATATAACCATAAGGGAGTTAAGAATCATTACCCAAAAACTTCCTCCGAAAATCTCTCCAAATTCCGCCTTCTACCGAGCTCTCAATCAAATTTGTGAAGTGAACTTCAAACCCTCGAATCTACCCCTTTTCTGCTCAGTTATTCCGCATCTGCGGACCTTGGGTAGCACCTGCGACGCTGCACCTGCGGAATTTCCTTCGCAGGTGTGGAAACGACTTAAGAGGGTTGGGTCCGCTTCTGCGGAAAAAGGGCCGCACCTGCGAGTGCGCGCCTGCGGACTATTGTCCGCTTCTGCGATCTCCTCCGCGCCTGCGTGACCCTAACGCATCTGCGGGCATCGCAGATGCGGAATTCACCTCGCACCTGCGACCCCTGGCACTCTTCCATTTTTCCGCTTCTGCGCTTCCTCCCCGCATGTGCGATCACACACCTACGGTCTCTCCACCGCAGGTGCGAAAATGATAGATGCCTGAAGACTTCAGCAGCAACACAAATCCAACTTTTAATTCGTTAAGCACTCGAAACTCACCCGAGCTCCCCCCGGGACCTCAACCAAACATACCAACCAATCCAAAAACACCATACGAACTTAGTCGAGCCCTCAAATCACATCAACTAATGCCAAAATCACGAATCACCTTCCAATTCAAACTTAAAGAACTTGAAACTTTAAATTCCTATAACTGATGCCGAAACCTATCAAACCACGTCCGAATGACCTCAAATTTTGCACACAGCTCACAAATGACACTACGAACCCACATCCACTTTCGGAAATCCATTCCGAGCTCGATATCAAAATTTTCACTATCGGTCGAAATCGCCGAAAATCTAACTTTCGCCAATTCAAGCCTAAATCTACTACAGACCTCCAAAACGAATTTCGGACGCCCTTCTAAGCTCAAAATCACTCAACGGAGCAAACGGAGTTAATAGAATTCCATTCCAGATCCGTCTTCACACAGTTCCGAGTACGGTCCAAATTCTAAGACTTAAGCTCTCATTTAGGGACTAAGTGTCCCAAATCACTTCGAATCACCTGATAATTGAATTCAACCATGCACGCAAGTCAAGGCACATAATACGAAGCTGCTCAGGGCCTTATGCCGCCGGACGGGACTTAAATTCTCAAAATGACCGGCCGGGTCGTTACAATAACTTACAGTTCTATCCAGGCTGCCCTCGACCCTCGATCCTCGGCCTCGACCCTCGGCCCTCGGCCCTCGGCCTTCGGTCATTAGTCATCGGCCTTTAGTCATCGGTCATCGGTCATCAGCCTTCAGTCATCAGCCTTCGGTCATCGGCCTTCAGTCCTTGGCCATCGGTCCTGCCCCCGAATTTCCAGCAGAATAAAAATTGCAGCAGCTATTTAAGTCCAATGTTTGATCCGTTAACCATCCGAAACTCACCCAAGGCCCTCGGGACCTCAACCAAATACAACAACAAGTCCTAAAACATCATATGAACTTATTCGAAACCTCAAATCACATCAAACAATGCTAAAATCACAATTCACACTCCAATTCAAGCTTAATGAAACTTAAGAATTTCTAACTTCTACATTCGATGTAGAAACCTATCAAACCAAGTCCGATTGACCTCAAATTTTGCACACAAGTCAGAAATGACATAACGGAGCAATGAAAATTTTCAGAACTGGATTCCGACCCCGATATGAAAAAGTTAACTCCCCGGTCAAACTTCCAAACTTAAATTCCTATTTTAGCCATTTCAAGTCTATTTTAACTACGAACTTCCAAATAAAATTCCGAACACGTCTCTAAGTACAAAATCACCATACAGAGCTATTGGAATCATCAAAATTCTTTTCTGGGTTCGTTTGCACATAAGTCGATATCCGATCACTATTTGAACTTAAGCTTTAAAACTTGAAACTAAGTGTTAAAATTCATTCCAAACTTTACCGGACCCGAACCGACTACACCAGAAAGTTATATAATAGTTATAAAGTAAAGAATGAGCAGTAAATAGGGGAGTGGGGCTACAACTTTTAAAATAACTGGACGGGTCGTTACATAAAATCTCTATTAAATTAAAGAAACTTATTGTATTGACTCGACCGGTCGTTTTAAGCTCTAGCACGTCCTTTAGTAGTTTGAGGCCTTGAGTAGATTCACCTTATGTATTATGACTTGTACGCATAGTTGGAGTTGTATTTCGGGAAGTTCGGGATGGTTTCGGAAGGAAAATTCTCAATTCGGAAGCTTTAAGTTGGAAGAGTTGACTAAAGTTTGACTTTTGAGTAAACAACCTCGTAATCGGGATTTGAAGATTACAATAGGCTCGTATGATGATTTCAGACTTGGACGTATGTTGGGGTTGAGTATCGGGTGGTCCGGGAGAATTCCTTATGTTCGGTTTGAAGTGGAATTTGGTGTTATCGATGTCCGTTTGGGATTCCTAGCCTTAGAATAGGTCCGTATTGGGATTTATGACTTGTGCATAAAATTTGGCATCGTTCCGGGATGTTTAAGCATAGTTCGGACGTGTTCGGCGAAGTTGGAATGTTTGAAAGATTAAAGAAAGGTTTCGGTCGTCAATTCATAATTTTGATGATGTTCAACATGATTTGAGGATTTGACTAAGTTCATATCATGATTTGGGAAGTGTTGGTATGGTTGGATGGGGTCTCGGGGGCCTCAGGTTTGAAACAGATTGAAATTTCGATTTGAGGTAAAGTTGAAGAGTGATGAAGTCTGTTGTCATCGCACCTGCGATGGGTTTGGTCGCAGGTGCGGACACACAGGTGCGAAGAAGATCGTCGCAGAAGCGAAAGAGGCCATCTAGGGGAAGGGCTACAGGTGCAGAGTTTGGGCACACAGATGTGCATCTGCAGAAGCAGAGGAGGCACCGCAGATACGGAATCTGGACCTGCGATGCTGTACCGCAGGAGCAAATGTTTTTTCGCAGAAGCAGGCTTAGCTGAGGTTAATGGGAACCGCACCTGCGATGGGAATTTTCGCAGGTGCAGAGCCGCAGAAGCGGCTACTCGTCCCCAAATGCATGAGTCACTGGGCAGTGGGATGTTTAAATTTGAGACTTAGCCATTTCTCTCACATTTTTCACTTGGTTGGGCGACTTTTGAGGTTCTTGAAGAGGATAGTTTTGTGATCCATTGTGAGGTAAGCTATTCCCACCTATTGTGAGTTAAATACATGAGTTATAGCGTGGTAAGTCTCTTGTCTAACCTTGTGAGGGAAAAACTACCCCCTAGGTGATGTAGTTGTTATGAGCTACTAGTTCTGGGTGCTACGTACACACGAGGTGATGAGAGTCCGTACGTAGCTGTCACGACCTGAAATTCTAACCTTCGGGACCGTAATGGCGCCTAACATTTCATTTGCTAGGCAAGCCAACGTTAGAATATTATTAGCCATTTTAACAAAATTTTAAATTTATTTAATAACAAGAAAACAAATGCGGAAATAAAGTCTGGAATAAAGATAATAATCCATAATAATCGCGATATCTAAATACCATCCGAGAATTTGGAGTCACAAGTGCACGAGCTTCTACAATAATACAAACAAGGGTCTGAACGAAATAAAGTTGTCTGAAAGAAAGCACACTGCTAAAATACAGTAGAAGGGGACTTCAAAGTTGTGAACGTCGTGCAGCTAAACCTAAAGTCTCCACTGGTAGCTGAATCCGAGCAAGTCTAAGGTACGCCACTGGGACCAACTCCGAAATCTGCACAAGAAGTGTAGAGTGTAGTATCAGTACAACCGACCCCATGAACTGGTAAGTGCCGAGCCTAACCTCGACAAAATAGTGACGAGGCAAAGGGTCACTTACATTACCCTGTACGCAATAACAATAATAATACCAATAATAGATTACCAACTCGACAGTCATAACCAATTATTATTTCAATCAGTTTCCATTGCGGCGTGCAACCCGATCCTACAATATATTCATATCCAATTCTGTTGCGGCGTGCAACCCGATCCCACAATATATTCATATTTAATCTTGTTGCGGCGTGCAACCCGCTCCTCTAATACATTCATTTCAATCAATTCTATTGTGGCATGCAACCCGCTCCTCCAATATATTCACTTTCATTTCCGTTGCGGCGTGCAACCCGCTCCTCCAATATATTCATTTACCAATTCTTATAAAATAAATTACTCCAATAAATGCAACAATTAATATGAAATTATAAGACAACAAGCATACAATAATTATAATTTAATTATGAACAAACAATGACAAGTAGCAATTAATTGTGGAAATTAAGGATGTAATAGGCATTTTAATAATTAGTATGCTAAACGTCAAGTGGCAATTAAGTCACATAAATCAAATAAACATGTAGCAATTATAGCATGGATTCAAGGCATGATATTGAGCAAAGAACACAAGAGAAACATTTAATACAATAATTAATTCATGATTTAAAACGATTTATGATTTTTCAAGTAATTATGCAAACAATTAATTTGACGACGTATAGACACTCGTCACCTTGCCTATATGTCCTTCACGTGCATTTCACATAACAAATAATTTAAGGGTTCTATTCCCTCAAGTCAAGGTTAACCACGACACTTACCTCGCTTTGCATCCAAATTTCAAGAATCCAATAAACCTTTGCCTCAAACATTTGTGTCTGAAATCCTCAAATCTAGTCATAAACAATTCAATATACTCAATACAAACCGTAGGAATTAATTCCATATGAATTTATAAATTTTCCGGATAAAAATCCAAATTTCATTTTAAAAATCAACAGTGGGACCCACGTCTCGAATCTCGAAAAACTCATGAAATCCAAACACCCGTTTTGATACGAGTTCAACCACACAAAAATTATCGAATTCCGACATCGAATTGGCTTTCAAATCTTCATTTTACATTTTTGGAAGATTTTATAAAAATCTGATTTTTCTTCCCTAAATTCATGGATTCATGATGTAAATGAGTATGGAATCATGAAATATAATCAATGTAGGATAAGGAACACTTACCCTAATGTTCCCCCTTGAAAATCGCCCAAAATGATTCTTACCCGATCTCAAAATCAAAAATGGTGGAAAATGGGACGAAATCCCATTTCCATAACTTAAGTTCTGTTTGCCCAGATTTTTAATCATCGTGATCGCGGGAATTCATTCGCGATCACGTAGAACAATTTCTGCCTATCCATTTAACTCTTCGCGATCACGGATAATTCTTTGCGATCGTGAATCATGTTTTGGTTGCCCAGAATTTTAATTCTACGCGATCGCGCAAATGGTCATTTGATCAAGGAGAACATTTCCTCAACCCTACGCGATTGCGTACTGACTTTTGAGATCGCGTAGCACAAATGGCGTGCCCAGCTTCTGCCTTCATTCCTTCTACGCGGACGTGACCCACTCTACGCGTTCGCAGTGCACTAGGAGCTAACCTTCCGCGATCGCGTGCCTATCTTCGCGAACGCGAAGGGTAAAACTCACGGCTCAAAATTTACTCTTCGCGATCACGGAAATGGCTTTGCGATCACGAAGCACCATGCACCATATGACAGCAGAAGCACAAAGACCAGATTTTTCCAAAGTTCAAATGGTCCGTAGGCTATCCAAAACTCACCCGAGCCCTCGGGGCTCTAAGCCGTACATGAACACAAGTCCAAAAACAGCATACAAACTTGCTCGCGCGATAAAAATACCAATTTAACACCTAAGATTACGAATCGGACACCAAATCAAATAAAAATACCAATTTAACGGCCGGACGCCCGATTCACGTCAAACCAGCTCCGTTTCTCACCAAATTTGGCAGACAAGGCATAAATATGGTTATGGAGCTACATTGGGTTCCGGAACCAAAGTAAGGACCCGGTATCAACAAAGTCAAACATTAGACAAATCTCTTAAGTCATTAAACTTTTAAATTTCAAAATTTCGACAACATGCGATAATTCGAGCTAGGGACCTCCGAATTCAATTCCGGGCATACGCCCAAGTCCCAAATCACAATACGGACCTACTGGAACTATCAAAACACTGATCCGGGTCTGTTTGCTAAAAATGCTGACCAAAGTCAACCCAATTGAGTTTTAAAGCTCTATTTCACATTTTAATCAATTTTTCATATAAAAACTTTCCGAAAAATTATACGGACTACGCATACAAGTCGAGGAATAATGAATAGTGTTTTTCGAGGTCTTAGAACATAGAATTACTTATTAAATTTAAAGATGACATTTTGGATCATCACATTCTCCACCTCTAAAACAAATGTTCGTCCTCGAACGAAGTTAGAAAAATTACCTGAGCTGGTGAATAAGTGTGGATATTTACTCTGCATATCCGACTCGGACCTACCAGAATTATCAAAATACTGATCCAGGTTCGTTTGCTCAAAATGTTGACCAAAGTCAACTCAGTTGAGTTTTAAAGCTCTATTTTACATTTTAATCCATTTTTCACATAAAAACTTTTCAGAAATTTGTACGGACTACGCACGCAAGTCGAGAAATGATAAATAGTGCTTTTCGAGGTCTTAGAATACAGAATTACTTATTAAATTTAAAGATGACCTTTGGGTCATCACATTCTCCACCTCTAAAACAAACGTTCGTCCTCGAACGGAGTTAGAAAAAGTACCTGAGCTGGTAAAAAGGTGTGAATATATACTCCGCATGTCCGACTCGGACTCCCAGGTAGATGCCTCTACCGGCTGACCTCTCCATTGCACCCGAACTGAAGGATAACTCTTAGACCTTAACTGTCGGACCTGCCGGGCTAGGATAGCTACCGGCTCCTCCTCATAAGTCAAATCCTTATCCAATTGGACTGAGCTGAAATCAAACACATGGGACGGATCACCATGATATTTTCGGAGTATAGACACATGGAACACCGGATGAACCGCTGCTAAACTAGGTGGTAATGCAAGCCTGTAGGCTACTTCCCCCACCCTTTCAAGAATTTCGAAGGGTCCAATATACCTAGGGCTCAACTTGCCCTTCTTTCCGAACCTCATTACACCTTTCACATGTGAAACCTGGAGCAATATTCTTTCTCCAACCAAGAATGCAATATCACGAACTTTACGGTCGGCATAACTCTTTTGCCTATACTAAGCTGCGCGAAGTCGATCCTGAATATTCTTGACCTTATCCAAGGCATCTTGTACCAAATCGGTACCCAACAACCGAGCCTCTCCCAGTTCAAACCATCCAACTGCCGAACGATATCGCCTTCCGTATAATGCCTCATATGGAGCCATCTAAATGCTCGACTGGTAGCTATTATTATAAGCAAACTCCACAAGTGGCAAGAACTGATCCCAAGAACCTCCAAAGTCTATAACACAAACGTGAAGCATATCTTCCAATATTTGAATAGTGCGCTCTGACTGTCCGTCTGTCTGTGGATGAAATGTTATACTCAACTCGTCCCGCGTGCCTAACTCACGTTGTACATCTCTCCAGAAGTGTGAGGTAAATTGTGTACCTCGATCTGAAATAATAGACACGGGCACACCATGAAGGCGGACAATCTCACGAATGTAAATTTCAGCTAACCGCTCTGAAGAATAGGTAACTGTCATTGGAATGAAATGTGATGACTTGGTCAACCTGTCTACGATGACCCAAACTGCGTCAAATTTTCTCTGAGTCTGTGGGAGTCTAACAACAAAATCCATAGTGATACGCTCCCACTTCTACTCAGTAATTTCTAACTTTTGAAGCAAACTACCAGGTCTCTTATGCTCATACTTAACTTGCTGATAATTCAGACATCGAGCTACATATGTAATTATATCCTTCTTCATTCTCCTCTACCAATAATGTTGCCGTAAATCTCGATACATTTTGGATGTACCTCGATGAATAGAATACCTGGAACTGTGTGCCTCTTCAAGAATTAATTCACGAAGCCCGTTAATATTAGGCACACAAATACGTCCCTACATTCACAAAACTCCATCTTCCCCCACAGCAACCTGTTTGGCATCATTGTGCCGCACCGTGTCCTTATGGACAAGTAAATGAGGATCATCATATTGTCGTTCTCTTATGTGCTCATATAAAGAAAACCGAGTGACTGTGCAAGCTAGAACCCGACTGGGTTCTGAAATATCTAACCTCATGAACTGATTAGCCAAAGTCTGAACATCTGTAGATAATAGCCTCTCACCAACCGGAACATACGCAAGACTGCCCATACTCACAGTCTTTCTACTCAAAGCATCGACCACTATATTGGCCTTTCCGGGGTAATACAAAATGGTGATATCATAGTCTTTTAACAACTCCAACCATCTTCTCTGCCTCAAATTAAGATCTTTTTGTTTGAACAGATACTGAAGGCTACGATGATCAGTAAATACCTCACACGAGACACCGTAGAGGTAATGCCTCCAAATCTTCAGCGCATGAACAATGGCTGCCAATTCTAAGAACAGGATCATTCTTCTCGTGAACTTTCAATTGTCGTGACGCATATGCAATCACCCTGCCATCTTGTATTAATACTGCACCAAGCCCAATGTGAGATGCATCACAATATACCGTATAAGATCCTGAACCTGTGGGTAATACTAATACTGGCGCCGTAGTCAGAGCAGTCTTGAGCTTCTGAAAGCTCAACTCACACTCGTCTGACCATCTGAATGGGGCACCTTTCTGGGTCAGTCTGGTCAATGGGCTTGCTATATATGAAAACCCTTCCACAAACCGATGATAATAACCTGCCAAACCCAGGAAACTCCAGATCTCTGTAACTGAAGTAGGTCTAGAATAATTCTGAATAGTCTCAATCTTCTTAGGATCCACCTTTATGCCTTCTACCGATACAACATGCCCCAAAATGGAAACTGAGTCTAACCAAAATTTACATTTTGAAAATTTGGCGTATAACTGATTATTTTTCCAATTCTGCAGCACACTCCAAAGATGTTGCCCATGCTCCCCTCGACTGCTGGAGTAAATCAAGATATCATCAATGAACACAACCACAAAGGAATACAAATAAGGCTTGAACACCTGATTCATCAAATCCATAAATGTTGCTGGAGAATTTATCAGCCCAAATGACATTACTAGGAATTCGTAAAGCCCATACCGAGTCTGAAAAGCTGACTTAGGGACATCGGATGCCCTAACCTTCAACTGATGGTAACCAGACCTCAAGTCGATATTTGAAAACACATTGGCACCCTAAAGATGATCGAATAAGTCATCAATTCTTGGCAGTGGATACTTGTTCTTGATAGTAGCCTTGTTTAGCTACTGATAATCTATACACATTCGCATTGAACCATCTTTCTTCTTTACAAATAATATTGGTGCACCCCAGGGCGAGACATTAGGTCTAATGAATCCCTGATCAAGCAAGTCTTATAACTGCTCCTTCAATTCTTTCAACTCCAGTGGGGCTATACGGTATGGTGGGTTAGAAATGGGCCGAGTGTCCGGAGCTAAATCAATACAGAAGTTAATATCTCTGTCGGGTGGCATCCCCGGCAAATCTGTAGGAAATACTTCTGGAAATTCATGAACAACTGGTACTGAGTCCATAGAAGGAACATCCACACTAGGATCGCGAATATAAGCCAAATAGGCTAAATACCCTTTCTCAACCATACGCCGAGCCTTCATATAAGAAATAACCCTACTGGTAGAATGACCAAGAGTTTCTTTCCACTCTAACCGAGGTAACCCCTGCATGGCTAGGGTCACTGTCTTGGCATGATAATCTAATATAGCATGATAAGGTGACAACAATCCATACCCCAGATGACATCAAAATCTACCATATCAAGAAGTAGAAGATCCACACTAGTCTCAAGACTACCAATAGAAACCATACACGAACGATAGACATGATCTACTACAACAGGGTCTCCCACCGATGTAGATACACATACAGAAGCACTCAGAGAATCACAAGGCACAACCAAATATGAAGCAAAATAGGAGGACACATATGAATAAGTGGATCCTAGATCAAATAGAACTGAAGCATCTCTATGGCAAACTGGAACAATACCTGTGATCACAGCATCGGATGACTCGGCCTCAGGCCTAGCTGGAAAAGTATAAAATCGGGGCTGGGCCCCACCACGCTGAACTGTGTCTCTGGGACGACCTCTAACTGGTTGGTCTCCACCTCTAACGGCCTGACCTTTACCTCTAATGGCCTGACCTCTACCTCTTACTACCTGACCCCTACCTCTAGCTGACTGAGCAGGCTGTGAAGCAATTGGTGCCGGTATAATGGCACGAGAATCCTGCCGAGATCTGTTACTCGATAACCTAGGGCAATACCTCCTGATGTGACCAATGTTCCCACACTCATAACACCCATCCTGCTGTCGTGGCTGCTGAAGCTGAAGCTGAACCGAACGGGCTTGGTAACTGTTGTAGTAACTCTGCAGTGGCGGTGCATTGATAGGAGCTGAATGTGCACTAAATGCTGGCTGCCCAGAGTAAGGCATAATAGGATCGTGACTCTCTGAAGCACCGGAAGATTCCTGAAGTGCTGAATGAAACGGTCTGGGAGGATGACCCGTACATAAATTACCCCTGCCTCCAGGCAAGGTACCACTTAAACCACCGAACTCACGAGGCCTCTTATCAGACCTCAACCCTCTCTCCTGTGCAAGAACCATCTCGATCCTCCTCGCGACATTAGCAGCCGCCTGAAAGGAAATCTCACTTCCGGCCTCCTTGGCCATCTGAAGCCTGATAGGGTGAGTGAGTCCCTCAATAAACCTCCTCACTCTGTCTCTCCCTCAGTAGGTAGTAAAAGGAGAGCATGATGGGCTAAATCCACAAAACAGGACTCATACTGAGTAATAGTCATACTGCCCTGCTGTAGACACTCAAATTGCTTGCGGTAATCCTCTGTCAGTGTGATAGGAAGGAACTTCTCCAGAAATAGCTGCGAAAACTGCTCCCAGATAAGTGCAGGCGATCCAACTGGTCTGGTCAATGTATAATCTCTCCACCACCTCTTGGCGGAACCCGTCATCTGAAATACAGCAAAATCGACCCCGTTTGTCTCAACTATACCCATGTTCCGCAGCACCTCATGGCAACAGTCAAGATAATCCTGAGGGTCCTTAGAAGGTGTACCACTGAAGTGAACTAGAAAGAGCTTAGTAAACTTATCCAGTCTCAATAAGGCCTCAGAAGACATGGTTGGCCTATCACCGGCATGTGCCGCAATAACTGGTTGAACTACCCGAACTGGCGGGATTGCTGGAGCCTGATTCTGGGGAGCCATCTGCTCCGGAGTGGGAGTAGTGGACGTTTGTGCTCCTCCCCCAGCTTGTGAGACGGTTGGTGCCACTGGAAATGTACCATTCTGGGCCAAGCCCTTCATTAGGCTCATCAAACGGACTAAAGCGTCCTGAAGTACTATAGAGCTATGAACCCTTCCGGAACCTGAACTGGTCCAACCGGTATAGTCTGAACTGGAACCTCCTCCTGAAGATCCACCTGAGGTTCTACAACAGGTGTTGCTGCTCGAGCTCTAGACTGAGCTTTACCTCTGCCTCTGCCTTTGCCTCTAGCATGACCTCGGCCTCGACCTCTACCCCTGGCCATAGTCGCCATCGGGGGTTCTGGTCTCTGTCCGTCGGTAGATGTATTATATGTTCTCGCCCTCTGCGAGAGAATAAGAATGGAATGGTTCAATTATCGATGATAGAATAAAATCGCATGATAGGATGAGAAAGAAGTGATATTGTTCCTAAACTTTATAGCCTCTGAAAGATAAGTACAGACGTCTCCGTACCGATCCTTCAGACTCTACTAAGTTTGCTCGTGACTCGTGAGACCTATGTAACCTAGTGCTCTGATACCAACTTGTCACGACCCAAAATTCCCACCAAGTTTGCTCGGGACCGTGATGGCGCCTAACATTTCACTTGCTAGGCAAGCCAACATTAGAATATAATTATACATTTAAACAAAATTTTAAATTTATTTAATAACAAGAAAACAAATGCGGAAATAAAGTCTGGAATAAAGAGAATAATCCATAATAATCGCAATATCTAAATATCATCCCAGAATTTGGAGTCACATGTGCACGAGCTTCTAGAATAATACAAACAAGGGTCTGAACGAAATAAAGCTATCTGAAAGAAAGCACACAGCTAAAATACAGTAGAAGGGGACTTTAGAGCTGCGAACATCGTGCAACTATACCTCAAGTCTCCACTGGTAGATGAATCCAAGCAAGTCTATGGTACGCCGCTGGGACCAACTCTGAAATCTGTACAAGAAGTGCAAAGTGTAGTATCAGTACAACCGACCCCATGTACTGGTAAGTGCCGAGCCTAACCTCGACGAAGTAGTGACGAGGCTAAGGGTCACTTACATTACCCTGTACACAATAATAATAATAATAATAATAATAATAATAATAATAATAATAATAATAATAATAATAATAATAATAATAATAATAATAATAATAATAATAATAATAATAATAATAATAATAATAACAATAATAGAAATAAAAAAGATATCTCTTTTCAACAAGTGAAGCCAACTCGGCAGTCATAAATAATTATTATTTTAATCAGTTTTTGTTGCGGTGTGCAACCCGATCTCATAATATATTCATATTCAATTATGTTGCGGCATGCAACCTGCTCCTCCAATATATTCATTTCAATCATTTTTGTTGCGGCGTGCAACCCGCTCCTCTAATATATTCATTTCAATCAATTCTGTTGCGGCGTGCAACCCGATCCTCCAATATATTCACTTTCATTTCTGTTGCGGCATGCAACCCGCTCCTCCAATATATTCATTTACCAATTCTTATAAAAGAAATTACTCCAATAAATGCAACAATTAATATGAAATTATAAGACAACAAGCATACAATAATTATAATTTAATTATGAACAAACAATGACAAGTAGCAATTAATTGTGGAAATTAAGGATGTAATAGGCATTTTAATAATTAGTATGCTAAATGTCAAGTGGCAATTAAGTCACATAAATCAAATAAGCATGTAGCAATTATAGCATGGATTCAAGGCATGATATTGAGCAAAGAACACGAGAGAAACAATTAATACAATAATTAATTCACGATTTAAAACGATTTATGATTTTTCAAGTAATTATGCAAACAATTAATTTGACGACGTATAGACACTCGTCACCTTGCCTATATGTCATTCACATGCATTTCACATAACAAATAATTTAAGGGTTCTATTCCCTCAAGTCAAGGTTAACTACGACGCTTACCTCGCTTTGCAACCAAATTTCAAGAATCCAATAAACCTTTGCCTCAAATATTTGTGTCCGAAATCCTCAAATCTAGCCATAAACAATTCAATATACTCAATACAAACCGTAGGAATTAATTCCATATGAATTTATAAATTTTTCGAATAAAAATCCGAATTTTATTTTAAAAATCAACAGTGGGACCCAAGTCTCGAATCTCGAAAAAAACTCACGAAATCCAAACACCCGTTTTGATACGAGTTCAACCATACAAATATTATCGAATTCCAACATCGGATTGGCTTTCAAATCTTTATTTTACATATTTGGAAGATTTTATAAAAATCTGATTTTTCTTCCCTAAATTCACGGATTCATGATGTAAATGAGTATGGAATCATGAAATATAATCAATGTAGGATAAGGAACACTTACCACGATGTTCCCCCTTGAAAATTGCCCAAAGACCGTCTTACCCGAGCATAAAATCGAAAATGGTGGAAAATGGGACGAAATCCCATTTTTAGAACTTAAGTTCTATTTGCCCAGATTTTTACTCATCGCGATCGTGGGAATTCGTTCGCGGTCGCGTAGAACAATTTCTGCCTATCCATTTCATTTTACTCTTTGCGATCGCGAATCATGTTTTGGTTGCCCAGAATTTTAACTCTACGCGATCGCGCAAATGGTCATGCGATCACGAAGAACATTTCCTCAACCTTAAGCGATGGCATACTGACTTTTGCGATCACGTAGCACAAATGGCGTGCCCAGCTTCTGCCTTCATTCCTTCTACGCGGACGCGACCCACTCTAAGCATTCGCAGTGCACTGGGAGCTATCCTTCCACGATCGCGTGTCTATCTTCGCGAATGCAAAGGGTAAAACTCACGGCTCAAAATTTACTCTTCGCGATCGCGGATATGGTTTCGAGATCGCGAAGTACCATGCACCAGATGACAGCAGAAGTGTCACGACCCAATTTCCCCTACGTATGACATCGTGACGGCACCTAGTCTCTACGATTAGGTAAACCTAACATTTGCGGAATAATAAAATGAAAATAAAAATTTAACAACTAACTGTAGCAATAGCAATATAACTAGGTACCATGCCGCTTGGCATGTACAATAACCAATTATTAAAAAATACACAAAAAATCCCAAAAACCGGAACATCGCGAATCACAAACTCCGGAAGGAAAATCTAGTGTCTCTATATATCAGTGCCTAACAAAAGAACAATATAGATGATAATGGACATGGGAAAGAGTATAAGGGGACTCCGAGGTCTGCGGACACGGCAGATATACCTTGAAGTCTCCAAAGTTATCCCGGCTCACTGATAGTGCGGCTGATAAGGAGCACCTCGATCTGCACATGAAAACATGTGCATAAGAGTAGCATGAGTACACCACAATCGGTACCGAGTAAATGTCAAGCCTAACCTCGGTCGAGTAGTGACGAATTCAGGTCACGACCCTACTGGTATAAATAATAATAAAGCAAGGCAAGACTAAAATATCGCAGTAAAATAAAGACTAAAATTTAACAAGGAAGAATTCATAGAAGGTAACACCTCAGTACACAGAAATACAATAGGGGATCTCCCGAGATACCGCCTCGTAGTCCCAAACGTAAATGTGCAGTACAGGGGGATCTCCCGGAATACCGTTCCGTTGTCCCAAAGTAAATATGCAACCAAACAATAGAATTCAATAGTTACGGCACGAAATTCTACAGTTCAACCTAAGTACAAGTTAAGGAAATACAAGTAAATTCACTAAACATGCTGCACGTAGTTCAAGTAAACAGTTAAGGCAAGTAGGCTGCTATTCTAGTCTAGCCAGATACTACACATGCTGATGGAACCCAAATAAGAAGGAAATCAGGTTATTACTTAGTAGAAAAATCGGTTTTTTAACACAATTTGCATGTGTACGTACTCGTCACCTCACGTACACGGCGCTCATGTATAAAAAAACAATACAAATTCTACGGGGAGTTCTCCCACACAAGGTTAGACAAGCCACTTACCTTGAACCAAGCTCAATCAATCAGTAAGAATGTCTTTTCCACGAATATCCGACTCCGAATGGACCAAATCTAGCCAAAACAATTACATATCATAAATACAACTATAATAGGCTAATCTAATTAATGAAATCAAGATTTTAATAAAAATTCCGAAATTCGTCCTAAAAAGTTGACCCGGGCCCACGTCTCGAAATCCGGTAAAAGTCACAAAATACGAATACCCATTCACTCACGAGTCTAACCATATAAAAATTACTCAAATCCGATCACAAATCCCCTTCCAAAACTCGAAATCTTTGTTGAAAAAGTTCCCCCAATTGTTTTCCCAATTTCAACCATAAAATCCGAAATTAAAGAGAAAATTAATGATGGATTAGTGAAATATAATCATCAAGGAATTAAGAATTGTTACCCAATCGATATCTTTGAAAATTTCATTAACATCTCGTCCAAATCCGAGCTCCCAACTCAAGTTTTTAATAAAATGGCAAAACCCCCGTTTTTTTGGAAACTTTAATACTGCCCAGTGAATCGTGATCGCGGAAATAGCCTCGCGATCGCGAAGAACAACTTTGTTGCCCCAGAAATTAACTCTACGCAAATGTGTAAAACACCATGCAAATGCGATGCTCTGGCTCTCATACTTATGCGATCGCGAACACCCCAACGTGTTCGCGATGAGCAAAGCGCGTGACCTTGGCTTTGCGTTCGCGAAGCACCACCTCACTTCACTACATGTTCGCATGCCCCTGTCCGCGAATGCTAAGAACAATTCCATCCTCTGCCCAGCTAAGCCAATGCGATCAGGGATCACCCCACGCGATCGCGTATAAGGAAACCAGAACTCAGACACGGGAAAACTTCAGCAACTTCCTAAGTCCAAAAATCGATCCGTTGGGAATCCGAAACTCACCTGAGGCCCCCAGGACCTCAACCAAACATACAGACCAATCCTAAAACACCATACAAACTTAGTCAAGCCCTCAAACCACATCAAACAATGATAAAATCACGAATCACCCTCCAATTCAAACTTAAAGAACTTGAAATTTCAAATTTCCACAACTGATGCCGAAACCTATCAAACCACGTCCGATTGACCCTAAATTTTACACACAAGTCATATTCAATATTATGGACCTACTCCAACTTCCGGAATCAGAATCCAACCTCGATATCAAAATTTTCACTACCGGTCCAAATCTCCAAAAATTCGACTTTCGCCATTTCAAGCCTAAATAAGCTACGGACCTCCAAAACACAATTCGGACACGCCCCTAAGCCCAAAATCACCTAACGGAGCTAACGGAACCGACGGAACTCCATTCTAGAGTCGTCTTCACACTGTTCCGACTACGATCCAAATTCTAAGGCTTAAACCTCCATTTAGGGACTAAGTGACCCAAAACACTCCATAAACCAAAACGAAACCTCCCGGCAAGTCACAATAGCATAAATAGATATGGGAGAAGCAGTAAATAGAGGATCGGGGCTATTACTCTCAAAACAACCGGCCGGGTCGTTACAAGAAGCTTAAAAACCAGATTTTTCCTAAGTTTAAATTGTCCGTAGGCTATCCGAAACTCACCCGAGCCCTCGGGGCTCTAAGTCGTACATGCACATAAGTCCAAAAATATCATACAAACTTGCTCGCGTGATCAAAATACCAATTTAACACCTAGGATTATGAATCGGACACCAAATCAAATGAATGTTTTAGTAAAACTTTAGAATTTTTATTTTAACGACCGGACGCCCGAATCACGTCAAACCAACTCCGTTTCTCACCAAATTTGGCAGACAAGTCATAAATATGGTTATGGAGCTACACCGGGTTCTGAAACTAAAATACGAACCCGGTATCAATAAAATCAAATATTAGTCAAATCTCTTAAGTCATTAAACCTTTAACTTTCAAAATTTTGACAACATGCGATAATTCGAGCTAGGGACCTCCGAATTCAATTTCGAATATACCCCCAAGTCCCAAATTACAATACGGACCTACCGAAACTATTAAAATACTAATCTGGGTCCGTTTCCTAAAAGTGTTGACCAAAGTCAACCCAATTGAGTTTTAAAGCTCTATTTCACATTTTAATCAATTTTTTATATAAAAACTTTCCGAAAAATTATACGGGCTACGCACGCAAGTCGAGGAATAATGAATAGTTTTTTTTTGAGGTCTTAGAACACAAAAATAATTATTAAATTTAAAGATGACCTTTTGGGTTATCAAAGTAGCTAAAATATGTTCATGTGCGGGTAGACTTACGACAATTTATGTAACATTTAAATTACTTGAACTCATTCTGCTGGCCTAATTAATTGAATTTATAAGTAAAATTGATTTAGAAATACATACATACATATATACATATATATATATATATATATATATATATATATATATATATATAAGACCGAACCTTATCACCTTAAGTTTTTGGCAAGTTATTTGAGAATGGGTAAAGGTTATATTCACTTTATGCTCACGTACTATATTGTAAGCACGTGTCTCATAATTCGACAAGTTCCTTCCTTTCTTGTAGAGCGGGCCGAACTCCTCGGCAGTATAATAGATGCATATATGGTTCGTGGCGCTTGACCCTCAGCAGTGTATATATTATTCGGGATCGGGTCGTACGACCTCGGCATAATCATGCGTTATATTGCTAGCAGTCTGAATATTCACGAGATTATACTTCCATTGATGCCTGGCATTTTATATTGTAGTCCTCATTCCTTTGATATTTGCACTTGATATATTCCGATCTTTTGAGATAGGATACGAGGTTGAGAAGTTTATATCATTAAAAGAATTTTGAAAGAATATGTTGGTTACCGTTTTATCCCATTATTATGTGGTGCTTCATATTTGCTTACGATTTATCATGTTGCTTTATTGGACCTCTAGTAAGTGTCGAGATCGATCCCTCGTCATTACATCTCCGGGGTTAAGCTAGATACTTACTGGGTACGCGTTGATTTACATACTCATGCTGCCCTTCTACACTAAATGTGCAGGATGTGACAGGTTCATTTGATGGCCATCTAGGCGCATAGGCGCAGCTGCTGAGGAGACTTTATGATGAGCTACATTCCAGGCTACGTATCGCAGCCTACAGAATCTCCTTTGTACTATTTACTTTGTCCTTTCTTATTTACATTCCAGACAAGACACTTATATAATCATCAAATAACTTTTTTTATTCTGTATTTTTCTTTATTATATTATCCATTGTTTAGTATAATAGCATTATTAATAAAAATTTCGATTAGCATATACTTTGTTTAATAGTTTTGCCTGTTGCTTTCTTTTTGTAATATAATAGAAGATATATATTTTATTTCTCTTGAAATATTTTTTTATTTTATATTTTATTCTATTTTTCTTAATAATATTGTCTCAATTTTAATGAATAAATACACTTTTTATTTGTAAAAAGAAAAACGAAAATGATTTTTTTTTAAAATAATAAAATTAACTAACCTAAACCAACCCTCACTCATGTTTGAGTAGTTAATTTTAGGTAGTTAATTTCTTTGTGCCTTTGTTTTTTTTTCATCATTCTCATTTTTTTAAATAATTTTTGAATCTCCAAATTTGTTGGAGCTTTGTCCTAAAATTTGACACTTGTTAGTGGGATTTTACTGGGTTGTTGTTGTTGTACACTTGGCATCATCACATTGATTTGCTTCTCCTATTCTATATAGATAGATTATATTATCCAATATTTAGTATAATTATATTATTAATAAAAACTTTTATTAGCATATTACTTTGTTTAATATTTTTGTCTGATCGCTTTATTTTCTTTGATCAACGAAGATATATATATATATATATATATATATATATATATATATATATATATATATATATATATATATATATATTATTATTAATTGAAATATTTTTTAATTTTATATTTTCTATTATTCTGAATAATATTATCTAAATTTTAATGAATAAATACACTTTTGATTTTAAAAAAGAAAAACGAATATGATTTTTTTTTTTAAAGAAACGAAGAAATTAACTAACCTAAAACAAACCTCACCCATTTTGAGTAGTTAAATTTAGGTAGTTAATTTCTTTGCCTATTTTATTTTAATCATTTTGTTTTTTATTTTTAAAAAATAATAATTTTTGAATCTCCAAATTTGTTGGAGATTTGTCCTAAAATTTGATACTTGTTAAATTTTTGCTGTTACACTTGGAATCATCACATTGATTAGCTTCTCTTATTCTAGATAGAATAGATATTATCAGAATTTTAATGAATTAAACTCTATTAAATTAAAGTGACTTCTATAATCATCGAATAAATTTTTTGTTCTGTATTTTTCTTTATTATATTATCCAACGTTTAGTATAATTACATTGTTAATAGAAATTATTAGTATATTACTGTTTAATATTTTTGTCTGCTACTTTTTTTTTGTAATATAAGTAGAAGATATATTTTTATTATTCTTAAAATATTTTTTTATTTTAGATTTCATTATATTGTTTGAATTTTACTGAATAAATACACTTTTATTTCAAAAATGAAAAACGAAAATGATTTTTTTTTTTTAAAAACAAAGAAATTAACTAACTTAAAACCAACCCTCACCCATGTTTGAGTAGTTAACTTACGTAGATAATTTATTTGTTAATTTTCAATAACTAATTATGCCATGTGACTTTTTTTAGGCTGCCACTTGGATTAATGTGGTACCTTTTTTTTGACTTTTAATAATATATAGATGATTATCTACAATTGTTTATCAAGTGACATGGAAAAAATTTACATTGCCTATATACTGAAGTAGTCCATCAAAGAGAGCTAAGCATCTTGAAGTGAGTGTCATGTCAAATGGAAAGTATCTGTTAAAGAGGATGCCTTACCAACATAAGCAAAAAAAAAATGAAAAGAGATCTATTAGTTTTGGTCTTCTGGACAATGCAAGTGTCAATCTTCAATTGTCGAAACAAAGATTTGATATATGAGAGGAGTCCATGTTTTCAAACAACTAACTTTTCTTTCATTTGTCCAAAATTAATGTAGCAGAGGCGGATCTAAGATTCCGGAAAGATGGGTGCACCATTGCTTTTAAGATAAATATTAAGTTTGATGACATACATTTTTACAGTACAATAACTTAGGGAGCAAAAAATAATTAGTTTCATTATCACAAAAAAGAAAACATCATCAACTTAAAATTATACTCGACGAGTATTCATATTTGAAAACGATCTATAATAGCATCATTACTTACGGTTGCAAATACCTTACGCTCTATATTGCAAACTAAACAACCATTCAAAAATTCTTCACTAATGCTATTACGTAGATCATTTTTTATGAGCTTTATTGACGAGAATGTTCTTTCCACGCTTGCAGTAGCAACAGGTAGAATCAAAATAACTTCACAAGTAAATAAACATGACACCAAATTTGATCCAATTTTGTCTTTGACATCACTATAACAAGATCCATAATTCCCCTTCAAGTTGACAAACTTGTTATCATACGTTCGAGCATAGACAATGAAACTATCAACCTAAAAATTGAGATCTCGAAACTTGTTGTCATCAAACTCACTTGGATAATACTCGGCCAACTTCATTATTCTATCTTTGCCAAAATTAGCAAATAAATTAACGGATTCAAGCAAGCCATACAAGAAGTAAGTCCCTGGTCACTACTTCAAAACATCTATTTAGCTCATGAAATTACAAATCAATAACTGCATAAAATACTTCCACACGAAAGTGATATGCATAAGAAACTTCAGACTTCTTACGCTTCGACCTTGGATAGTTATCATCTATTTTGGGAATCATAATATCATGTTTGCCACAAAATGAGTAAACTTCATTCATCAAAGACTCCAATTCACTTTTTCTCATCGTTTGCAATCTTGTCTTTGTAAGGTCAAGCAAGCTCATAGCATTGACGATGTCTTGATCTTTCTTTTGTAAAGCTTTGTCCAATTTATTTGTAAGAAGCAACATCTTGAACATCAAGTACAACAAAAACACAAATTCAAATTCATGAATATTGCCCAAAAGAATTTTTGCTGCAAATCTCTCAAGAAAATAAGAACTATACAGTTGCATATCTTTAAACACATTAATAATCGAAGAAAATATAATCATGAAATTTTTCAAGGTCTTAAAATGGGATCCCCGGCGAGTATCACCCGACTATTGAAGTTCACGTTCTTGATTCAATCTTTACCCAGTAAGTATTTCTCCAGATTTAAGTAATTCATCTAGCTTCTCAACTTGGTGTTTTCGAAGTAATTCCCTGCGTCTAAAAGATAGTCCAATAGTATTCAATGCATTAGTGACAACAATAAAAAAAGTTCACATACGGGTACTTTTTAGAAAGAGCTACAAGTATTAATTGCAACTGATGGGCAAAACAATGAACACAATATGCAGATGGGACGTCTTGTAAAATCAAAGACTTCTGGCCATTTATTCTTCCTTGCATATTACTAGCTCCGTCATAACCCTGTCCACGTAACTTGGATAAACTTAACGACTGAACCAAAAGTAAATTATTAATTATTTTCTGTAATGATAGTGCAGATGTATCATTCACGTGGACAATACCCAAAAAGCGCTTTATCACCTCCCCACTTTTGTTAACATATCGTATAACTAGGGCCATTTGCTCTTTATGTGAGATATCCTTTGATTCATACTAATATCCCAAAGAAATCACCATCCAACTCTTTGATAATAACTTTAATTATTTCTTTAGCACAAGCATCCACAATATCTTTTTGAATTGCTGGACAAATCATCATATTATTTTTTGGAGCTTTATGTAATATTACCTTTCCTAAATCCGAATGCTTATCCTCATGAAATTCCAAAAGTTCAAGAAAAAGACCTTTATATTCAGAATATTCACTCTCATCATGGCCACGAAATGACAATCCATTTCTTAAGAGATATCTTACTACACCAACCAAGAAATTTAAGCGAATCTCATGATCACTTTTTGCTTTCTCACTTTGCTTGTGAAAAGAAGATTGAATCGATTGTTCTTGATTTTTCAAATCTTGCATCCTATTGAAATATTTGTGATGGATACTATTTACTTCACCAACATCATTTTAAGTCTTTTCATACCCTTGTTCCAACACTTAAAACCATCTTTTGTAAATGCATCCCCCGCATTATCACGTGTTTCAAGTTCATTCTTAAACAAATTACAACACAAACAAAATGCAGCATCAGCTTTTATGTTATATTCCAACCATTGAGAATATGGACCCTTAAATCAATCGGGATTAAATTGACACATTTTGTTCCCAAACTTATTTTTAGGGAAAACATGACCACTAAGTTGACAAGGCCCTTGTTGAATATAATGTCTCCTCACTTCATCTCGAATATTAGGGGCATACTTGAAAATCAGTATTCTTTCTTTAGGAATGGGATTGGGAGATCGCAACTCAAGAACACTATCAATATTTGAAGAAGGAGATGAAAGTGTCTCTCTTTGAATTTCAGGAGCTATATTCGAACTAACAAATGGCTGACTACTACAACTAGAACTCAATTGGCCAACGTCAAACCTGATCACAAATTTATCCATTTTGATGTTGGAGGATAAACGTTCCTACAAATTTAAATATCATTCATAATCAAAACAGAATCTCATAATAAAATAAGGGAATCACACCCTTTCAAATTCATAATAAAATAGGAGAATCTCACCCCTTCCATATTCAAAAAATAAGGGAATCACACCCTTCAATTTTATTTAAAAAAAAGGGGGAATCCCACCCCTTTCAACTTAAATTAAAATAAAATGAAAACTTACCAATACTTTCGCAATCTGTGATAATTGTCTTTGGGATTATATAGATATATCTGCCCAACTCCTAACTTGATTTTTATAGTGTAACTATATCAAAACATAATTCTGAAATTTTCATATTAAAGGACCTTTGTTAAAACAAAACCCCAAAAAAAAAAAAAAATCTTTAAACAAATAGACAGCTCATATCCTCCCACAAACACCAGAGAAACTTAAATAAATGAAAGTACTTAATAAGATCAATTGGATCAATCTACAGTTATACTTTGTCGTATCAAGTTTGCAACTAACCTACAGTTTTGACTTCTCTGAAGGTAATGAACTTAGGAATGGAAATGGGGTGGTGCGGGTGTGGAGCCGGGGGGAGGGGTTTAGACATATGTGGGGTGGTGTGGGTTTAAGCATATGCAGTTGCGGGGCGGGTTGAAATTACTTTTTTTAAAATATTCTGCAGGTGCGGTGCTGGTTTAAAATTTTTATAAGGAAGGAAACTCTTTTTTTTTGTGGTAACTATAAGCTTTTCATTAATAACCAAAATATCATGTACAAATCAGCTAGACTTTATAACACAATCTGCTTTGCTTATAACTTCTATCAAGAGTAGTTCTCTTTAACACTAAAAGCCTTTTTTATCTATATCTACTTCTTATCTAGAAAATCTATACTTTTGGAGTAGTATCCTAATGGTATCATTGGCTCTAACATGACATGTATATACAATCTCTCTAGCTATTGTTTCACATGTGTTATCCTTATGGAAAAACAACATGTTATTCCTTTCTATCCAGACTGCATAAACAAACTCTGTAAACACCAGCTTCACTAGTTTTGCCTTCATAATTTTCCCTTTTGTATTCTGCTCGATCCATTGTTGCATCTAGTTCCATGAGCTCATATCCACCCAAGTGATTTGCAGCCACTTCATTAGTTTATTCCACACCTGTCTTCCAACTGCACATTCCGCAAACAGATGGTCCCCGATTTCAGCTATCTCTTTACACAACAACTTGTATTCCCCAGTTTTCCAGTCTTGAAGTAGTTAGTAGCTTGTCTTATTTTTGGAGCCATATTATAAATATTGCTTTTGTCCGTGCTTCATTGCCAAAAATGATGTTTTTCCATGAAACTATGGGTAGATCCCCTACCATTCTCAAGTAAATGCTTCTGATCAGACTTTTGTTCTTCAGGTGATCCGGTTGTACATATCTCAATTCTTCTCTTGCTTTGAGTATTTTCCTGACCATCCAACTAGCTTGTTGGGGGATAGCCATACTCTCCAAAGGTTGTACTTTTATGTAGTATTTATGGATCCACTTAATCCACAGAATGTCTTTCTTAGTCTTCAAGTCCCAGTAAATCTTTATTACGAATGCTTTGTTCCACAGTTTAAGGTTTGTGAGATTCAATCCCCCTGTTTTCTTTGGCATACACATCCTACTCCAAGCTACTAGTGATTTTCTGGTGAGTTCATTTGCTCCTAACCAGATAAAACTTCTGCAATATCTTTATATAGCTTTCATCACCTTAGCTTGTATGATAAACATTTGTGCCCAATAAGATTAATACCAAAGAGCACTGACTTTACCAATTGGACTATGCCTGCATATGATAACTTCTTAGCTGTCTATGATGAAATTCTTATTGTGATCTTGGTTATTAGAGGCTGCCATTCTACCAATTTCAGTTTTCTAGTAGCCAGTGGTATGCCCAGGTCCCTAAATGGTAAGTCACCCTGTCTATATCCAATTGCATGTTGGATTTCTTCCTTGATTGCTTCTAAGACCCCCCTCCCCCCATAATAGATAGTGCTCTTGGATTGATTAGCCTGCAACCCTGAAGCATTTGTAAATATACCAAACTTTTTATGTAAGAGCCCTACAGAGATTTTATCACCTTTAGAAAACATGAGGAGATCATCTGCAAAGCACATATGTGTGACATTTAGTTTAGAGCATTTTGGGTGATACTTAAACTGCTTCTCTTCCTTTAGGGTGCTGAGACTTCTACTCAAATATTCCATAACAATAGCAAATAGGAAGGGAGACATTGGATCTTCTTGTCAAAGTCCTCTGGCAGTATCAAAGGGTGGGGTTGATTCACCATTTATAACTATGGAGTAGTTAACAGTGGTAACATACTCCATCACCCATCTGATAAAATTTTGAGGCAAATACAACTCTATCAACATTTGCTTCAAGAATCTCCAATCCACAGTGTCATATGCCTTCTGAATATCCACCTTAATCATGCATCTAGGTGATATATATTTTTTTGTATATGTTTTCACCAATTCAAGAGCCATAATCACATTATCTGCTACCTTCTTTCATGGGATAAATCATGATTGAGTCTCTGTAATAATGGTTGCAATCACCTTCTGGATTCTGCCTGCAGGGAGTTTAGCTATGATCTTATATAGGACAGTGCAACACGAAATTGGCTTATACTCCTTGATTGTAGCAGGATTGGCTACCTTTGGTATCAGGGTGACTACTGTACAGTTGATTCCTCTGTACATTTTGCCTGTTGTGAAGAAATCTTGCACAGCTTCAATGATTTCACTTTTAATGACTGACCAGGCTCTTTTATAAAATATAACATTATAACCATCCACACCTGGAGCTTTGACATCTCCTATAGACTGAAGCCCTGCATAGATCTCCTCCTCTGTCACATCCTCACATATTTAGAGTTGTTGAGCATGATTCAGTACATTCCCCCTTCTCATGATTGTCTTTCTTACTGCTATCACATTATACAGAGCTGATCTCATAAGTGATTTATAAAATTATATTATCTCTATCTTGATATCTCTTGCTTCTGTTAATCTTCCTCCCTCTTGAGACTCTAACTCTAGTATTTGTTTCTTTGCTTTCTGTCTTTTATAACAACTGAAAAATAGCTAGTATTGGCATCTCCAATTTTTATCCATCTTGCCCTGGCTTTTTGTTGCAATGCACTTTCTTCAATCATAGACCACTTCTCAAGTTGACATATAATCTTCTTTTTTGCCATTGCTAACTCATCTGAGTATTGATGTCTTATTTTGAGTTGTATTTCTTGGAGATCTTCTCTTGCTTGGTTAATTTTTGTTGCTACACCTTTGAACTTAGTCTCATTTAATCTTTTTAGTTTCTCCCTTAATTCCTTCTGTTTCAACCAGATATTCCTCATCTTATGCAAGTAAAGTTTCTGTTTCCAGTTTTTCTCCACTAGGTGGAGAAAATCCTCATGAGTTGCCCACACATTAAAAAATTTGAATGCAGCTCTGACCCTTGGCTCCCTAACATTAGTGGCTATCGTCATAGGACAATGGTCTGATATGTGGGAGTTTATACTCATTAATCAAGTGGCCATATTTTACCATCCATTTAGCATTTCCTAGTGCTCTATCTATTCTGCTCCATATTCTATCACCCCCTTGCTGCTTGTTTGTCCAAGTATAATAGTCTCCTTTCAAGGGCAATTTATTTAGCATCAGTTGTTGGATACATTCTGTGAAATCCTTTATCTCATAGCTAGTGGTTGTTGCTCCTTTCAATCTATTTTGTGGACTCAAGATAGAGTTGAAATCTCCCCAAATAATCCATAGTTTAGTTTTTGCTTGAGACAAATTACTCAATTGCTGCCATAAATCTTCCCTCTGCTCCATTGTATTGTATCCATAGACTATTGTCATTTCACAATCTATTTATTGATTCATGCTCATCACTTTACAATGAATAAGTTGTGCTTCTTTCTTCAGAACTTCAATCTTATAAGCAGTATTGTACTAGAGTAATCAAATCCTACCATTCTGTGCATGATTATAATTGTTTTCAAATTCCCGACATGGGGCAATTTTATTATATACTGCTTGTGCTCTATGCTCTTTCACCCTTGTCTCCACGAATCTTGCTACTTTAACTCTGTTTTCTTTGAGATAATTAGCTAATTCTTTCTGTTTATATCTCTTATTTATTCCCCTCATATTCCATATTAACCATGACATATAAATCCCCTACCTATATCAGTAGGTAGGAGTTGTCTCATCATATCATCTTCACATTGCAGTATATCAAATTCATTTCTCACTGGAATAGCAGCCTCAATCAGTTGATTTACAGGTCGACCATTAATTTTTTTGGCTGCCTTCCCTTTTAGTAATTGCTTATCTTTAGATTGTGGGTTCAATTCCTCTGTATCTACTCTCTCTTTTGGTTGTTGCATACTTAGCTTCCTTCTGCTCATCATTAGCTTCAGCTGAATCTCTTTTATCCTCCTTTGATACTCAGGTTTATACCGCCTTCTTAGGTCCTTGCTTCTTCTTTTGACTATTGTTATTCATATGTTCCCCCTTTTTTAAATCCTTTATTTTCTGCTTTGTACAGTTATGCCCTATCATTAGGCATTCTTCACAGTAATATGGTTTCCATTCAAATACTACTGATTGTTGGAATTGTCACGGCCCAAAATCCTACCACAGGCGTCGTGATGGCACTTAGTCTCTAAGACTAGGTAATTCAATTATAATTATAATTCAAGCCATTTTTTAAAAAAAATATATATAATTTAATACACGTGTCGAAACCCACATCGAAAATAATTATCGCACATTCCCAAGACTGGTAATACTGAGTCACGAACTCTATCTGAATACATGTAATGAATCTCAAAAATCGAATATACAACATTGTTCGAATAAGAGTTGACGGTACAATAAAATGAAAAGACTCAAAGGGACTGCGACGACTAAGCAGCTCTACCTTGAATCCTTGCGATCAACATACTAACTCTACTCGAGTCCGATATCTCCAATACCTGGCTCTGCACAAAAATATACAGAAGTATAGTATGAGTACACCATAGTCGGTACCCAGTAAGTATCAAGACTAACCTCGGTGGAGTAGTGATGAGGTACAGTCAAGACACTCCCTAGTCAAATAACTTGTGCAATATAGCAGTATACAATAGTACTGGAAAATAACTAGCAATGATAAAAACAAAATCAACTAGTGATATAACAACAAGGCAACAAGAACATCATAATTATTGCTCAGACGAATAAGGAACACAAGTATAACCAATTAAACATATCCTTCAAATATAAATCTTTCACATATAATTCTTTCGAATAAATACCTTCCGAATATAATTCTTTGAAATAATATTTTAAATATAATTCTTTCAAATAAAAATCACCTTGTGACACCTCATTTCAAAATCATAAACATATGGGTCTCAGCCCACTTCTATATTTTCACGGCACCTCGTGCCCATATTTCTATCACAACTGCACGGACAACTCGCGTGCCAATAATATCAATGTATATAAGATCCACATGATCAATTTATTTCCACTAAAGTGAGTTTATAATTTTTAAATCAAGTAAGAAATCAACAAAGAAATGAATTTATTTTAGAAATTATTTGAGTGAAGAAAATAACACTGCACTTAAATTAAAGCATCAGATAAACTACTAACTTGGATGTAAAACTATTTAATTTAAAACATAATAATAATTTCTTTTATTTAAATCAATTCAATCATCAAAAATCAGTAAGAAAAACAAGAAATATTCTTCTTTAGAGTCTCGTGCTAAAAAGCCAAAGCCAACACAATACAACTAGGAGCACAAAATACATAATAATAAAGTCAACTAGTACATCACGGAAGAAGACAAGAATTTACATATTAAATAAAACAAAATCACCCAAGACAAGAATATAAATAAAGAAATATCAATAGGGCACTTTCAAGGTACCGCCTCGTAGTCCCAAATCATAAATAAATTTACAATATCTCATTTTCTTATATCACCACGGGAGCCTTCACATTTTATTTTTTTAAAGAAATTATTTTTTCCGAAATAGCATCCTGCGTTTTAGCCACCCTTATCATACCGCATGACTTTTAGTAGTTCTCCTACTAGCCACGCGTTTCAAGCCACCCTTATCTCACTGCATGCATTTCAACACCCTGGCCTTATATCACTGCATGCATATCAATATCACAATATTTCACAAATTGCACCTCAAGTGCCCAAATATCTTAGCATAATACAACTTGCACCTCAAGTACTCACATATCACAACATATCACAAATTGCACATCAAGTACTCAAATATTACAATATATCACAAATTCCACATCAAGTACTCAAATATTATAACATATCACAAATTGCACATCAAGTGCTCAAATATTATAACTTTCCACAGAAATCAATAATACATTATTTTTCCACAGTAAGGAGCCCACGACTCGATCCTAATATGTACAACATCTTAACAAAATGTTCGGGAGTGAACAACTCAACCGAATAATATTTCACAATTTGGCACTTTGCCTCAATATGATTCACGACCTTTATAATTCAATTCCAAATTTTCAACAACGTGAATTGAAAAGTAATTCATCAAGGAACAACACCTCTTTTAAATCACAACTTCAAGAAATAAATAGATTTATTCATCTTATTAACTAAATTTTTTTATTTAAATTATCTGTAGGTAAAATCAATAATGAAAGTATTTTTCATATTCAGTCGACTATAACTCTCTTTACAAATGTCCAAATGATGAATGGTTTAATTTTCTGGAAACTAGAATCAAAGAGCTACAACTTTAGTGTTTTGATAATTTTTATATTCCTTATAGATTTCGAGATATAAGCTTCCAAAGTCAGCTCTGTGATTGCACCAGTTGCTGTCCAAAAACAACTTCTGCAGCAGAAAAATTCCAGCAGCTCTTTTTGTCCGTTATCCATTCCGTTAACCTTCCAAAATCCACCCGAGACCCTCGGGACCTTAACCAAATATACCAACATGTCCTAAAATAGAATACGAACTTAGATGAGGCTTGAAACCATGTCAAACAATGCCGAAATTACGAATCACGCATCGAATCGAATTATGAGTTTTCAAATCTTCCAACTTCTATATTTTGCGCCGAAACGTATCAAATCAATTCCGATTGACGTCAAATTTTGCACACAAGTCATAAATGATATAAAGGATCTATGAAAATTTTTACAAATGAATTCCGATTCCGATATCAACAAGTCAACTCCCCGGTCAAGCTTCCCAAAAATTCAGCTTTCGCCATTTCAAGCAAAATTTCATTACGGACTTCCAAAATATTTTTCGGACACGCTCCTAAATTCAAAATCACCATACGGAGCTATTGAAATTATCAAAATTCTATTACGGGGTCGTTTGCTCAAAAGTCAACTCTCCGATCAACTCTTTCCATTTAAGCTTCAAAAATGAGAATTGTTCTTTAAATTAAATTTCGAATCTTCTGAAAACCAAATTCGACAATACACGCGGGTCATAATACATATTACAAAATTGCTCGAGACCTTATGTAGCTGAATGGGGCATAGATTCTTAAAATGACAAGTCGGGTCATTACAGGAATGTTTTCCCTGATGGATCCATCACAGTCACTTCATCTGGTAGTGGCTTGGTGACATTGACCTCTATAAGCATTCTAGCAAATGAGATTCTGGTTTGCTTTGATGTACATTTATCTGCATACTTTGGCACTCCAATCGCACTAGTTATCCTGCTCAATGAATCCGGGTTCCAGCAACTTATAGGTAGGCTACGAAATTTAACCCATAAAGGCAGCTCTGTAAGGAACTCAACATTAAAATCAAACTCTGGACACCATTGTTTCAATATCATAGGTTTGTTGTTGATGCTATATGGACCTGCATACTGTACTTCATTCAGATCTGCTATCAATTGGAATTTAATAATATAATAGCCTTCTTCGTGATAATACACCTCAGGTTCTGCCACCATATTCCAATTTTGAGCCACATATCGTTTCATATAGTTATAGTCTGGTATTTCACCTATCACATATACTACTAAAGCAGCCTTTCATTTATCAACTTCCCTATTTGTTTCTTCCTTATCGAGCTTGACCATTAGACTACCTTCAACCAATTCTGGTGGTATGTAATCGAGTGACATACCGTTAGTTGCTGCACGATTCCGATTGAATAGCCCAGACCAGGTGGGATCTGGAGCTTGGCCTTTTGCAGTCTGCTCAGGTTTCCTCAAATCTAGTTGTTTGATCTGCGTTGATTGTTGTTGCTCATTAATTCCTGTCAATTGCAGTTGCAGAAGTTCACTTAAGTTCAATTTCTTAGCTCCGGTGGTCGTTTTGCTTGCCGAGATCAGCGGAGATAGAAGTGGAAATTGAGTTGCCAAAGGTGTAATCATTGTTGTTTGCTACCATTTTCTAGGGTTTCAGCTATCACCCTAGCACTGACTGAGCTTCCCACTATTATAATTGCTTGTTTCTTCGGTCGTCCTCGCCCTCTGTCCATGGCTGCCGCCGTCGGCGTGCGTTTGCTTAACTTGCGCCGATAGCCCTAAAGCCTTGGGTCAATCAAAAAAAAATTTTCAGCGTCACTTTCACCGGAAGGGTAGACTGCCCTTCGTCCCGTTCTCATGTAAGGCGTGGTTTTCTTTCGAGTCTTCTGGAGATGAAACCGGCCCACGTATAACATATTAAAATAAACAAAGTTACATAATATTTGAAAGAAATGCTTGCACGTCAGATTTCAGATTTTCGTCCTTGTATGGAAGTTCTAAAACCGTACTATCTAATAGTGGTGTATATGGGTCGGGTTGATTCGAATTTTCTAATTATCAAACCAAATCAATTGTATCGGGTTATTAAATCTAAATACCAAACCAAACCAATAAAAGTCGGGTTTTTAAATCTCGATTTTTCTCGAATTTTTCGGATTTTCGGATTTTTTCGAGTTTATTTTCATAAAGTCTTCATAACATAAAACGTAAAATTTATACTCCAAATATTTCTTTAATTGTAGTAAGACAGAACTATATAAGGTGTAAATAACATAAATATGAGATGAGTCATGGCATTGTACTAAAATATTCAACAATAAATATAATAAAATCGCATAAAATAAATATTATTAATAAATCACAATGAAAACAAACATAATTTAAAATTATGACTAATAAGTACTAATATTATTTACATGACTAACCACTAAAAGAAAAATAAGTTATACATTTTATCTAAACCATGAAAAAACTAAAAAATAGATATCCAACACTATTTTCATGCACAGTACAATTGAATTGATTGTCTTTTATTAGTATTAGTATTGATTTGATTTTGGTTTAGGATTTATTTGAGTTACTAACATTTATAGACTATAAAACTTATTGGAGCATCTAAAAATTATAAGCTCAAGCTTGAAATAATACGTTAAAAGATAAAATTATAAAAAATCTTGAGAAATATTTATAAACTACACTAACATAAATATTTTTATGTATTAAATATATTTAAAACTTCTATGCATATAATGTCGGGTTGGTTTGGTTTCAGTTTGACTTTTTTTAGTTAAAACCAAACCAAACCAAATATGGTCGGGTTTCTTTTTCCAACACCAAACCAAACCATAGTCGGGTTTTTTTTTCTCGGTTTGACTCGGATTATCGGGTTGATGCGATTTGTCAATTTTATTTGTACACCCCTACTATCTAACATAGAGTTCTCAATTAATTCTAGATCTGTTTTACTAATTAAAGTATTACCCATTAATTTTGCTCAAATATTCATTAATTGATCTTGACATAGGTTCTTTTCCAATTTCTTATATAAGCTTGAATACAGAAAAAAATAGCATATATATCAAATATAGAAAGTTAAAAATCAAAAGTTATTATGATATCAAAGATTTTTGTTAAGTAACTTTTATTTTAAATGTGCAAGATGTAATATTGTAATTCTCATACGTATCTTATCATGTTCTTTCCTTAGCTGAAGCCTTCCATAATCTTTAAAGTTAATAAAAAATAGGTAAAATACATAAATAGCCACCTGAACTATATACCAATTCCCTGTTATATATTTTCTGACGACAAATATTATCTTACACACTCAATATTTTCAGAATGGGCCTAATACGCACTACTTCGGCACAGATAGCATGCACATGTCTAACAAACAAAGTAAGCGCCTAAAACCTCTAAATTTCAGTCCAGATCCTTAATTAAATGTCATGTGTCATAATTTTTTAACACATGGCACTAGTGGGCCCCGTTATTCTATTCATTTCTTCTTTTTCTCTTGTATTTCTTCTTTTCTTTTCATCTTCATTTTTTTCCGATCGTTAATTAAGTGCATGTTCTCTTTCTCCCTCATTTTTTCTCCAAAGCAAGATCTAATCTTTTGTGCCCTATCGTCCCCATTTAAGCTTCTATGGTACTTTCTGTTATGTTTTTATTTTTCACGGCGGTTGATTGAAAGGGACGGTGGCTATGGAGTTTTGGGGTTTTCAGGTGAAGCAATTTTGGGGTCTCGTTCTATGATAATTTTCACGGCTAGGTTAATTATTTTTTAATTTTGGAGTCTCTTTCTATGATACTTTCAGTTATTTTGGACGGATTTATTTAAATCACCTTACGACGAACTGTTCTTCAGGAAATCAAGACTGGGAAATCACCTTCCAATTTTGGCACTTCAATCTTCAAATTACCTTCGTCGAAAGAAAATTTAATAGTGTTGGTGAACCCACTTCTTAATTTGCTTTTTATTTTCCTTTCCCAAATCATCTTCCGGTGAACTCAAATGTCTACACCGAATTAAAGCCAATTTTGAAGTGGGTTTTTGGTCTTACGTTATAATCTAGCTTGCTATTATCTCAAGATTTCTGATTCTTCGCGCTTACTTGAGATTTTCTATTTTAATTTTGGTTTGAATCGGAAGGTGGTGACCTGGATTATTCTAGTTGTCAGCGGTAATGGATAATTCATCGGAGAAGAGAGAGATGAAAGGGAGAAGATGGTTAAGGGGTATAGTTGTAATTTTAAGTATTTTATTTTTTTAATAAAAATAACGACACGTGTCACAACTTTGTTGGTGCGTGATACTACACATATTTAAAAAATTGGTCAAGAAAAAAGCTATGGAAAGGTTGAGTGTGTAAGATAATATTCATCGTCAGAAAGTGTGTAAGAGGGATTTGGTGCATAGTTCAGGTGGCTACTATGACTATTTTCAACCAAAAGATAAAAAAAAATGAAAGAGAAAAAAAAAAGCGGAACAGGGCGAGTGAACACGGGTACAAATACTATGTTGGGAGAGGCGAGTTGAAATTTCGTGAATTAAGACAAAACCCGCTCCGCCCATTGCCATCCCTAAATAAACTCACTAAGCAAACAAAGATTCAAATTGCTACTACATCTTCATTTATGGTACTAACATCACCAACACCAACATATTTAATGAAAAATCCCACCATTTATACTTTGTTGTAGAGTTGAACGAGTAGAAGCACCAGAATAGCATAAAATTGCAAATAAGAATTCATTTTGCAAATGTCAAAATGAAAGATCCTTCACTATGTAATCAAATCTTGATGGCTTTTTCCCAACCTAATTACCCTGAGTTGGGTATTTCATGATTTTTCACTTTCATATTTCATGAATTTGACACAACGGAAATACTTGATTTCAAAGTTTGGTTTATGTAAAATTTTGTGTTAGTTGAGTTACATAAAATCTCTCCTGTTTAAACTACAGACGCTAACTAAGTGAACAGAGGGAGAAACAAATCAAGTCAATCAAAAAAAGCATGCCATTGATTGAAACAAAAGAAGAACCAAAGAATTCTTTTTAAAACCTGTAAATAAACTGAAATAAAGCTTTACCACTTACTAGGAAAATCTTCTAAATGCTTCGGATCTAAAAAAATTGTTCACTTTTATTAACGCAAGAGACTGTAACGACCCGACCGATCGTTTTGAGTATTACAGTCCCGTTCCCTCATTTACTGCTCAATTTATGCCTTACGGTTGATTTATGACTTATCAAGTTAGTTGATTCGGGTCCGGAAGGATTTCGGAGTGAAATGAGGCACTTAGTCTCATAATTAAAAACTTAAGTTTGAAAAGTTGACCGGATATTCACTTGTGTGTAAACAACCTCGGAATTGAATTCTGATGATTTCAATAGCTCCGTATGGTGATTTTAGACTTAGGAGCGTATCCGAAAAATATTTTGGAGGTCCGTAGTGGAATTAGGCTTGAAATGGCGAAAGTCGATTTTTTGAAAAGTTTAACCAGGGGTTGATTTTTTGATATCGGAGTCGGAATCTACTTCTGAAAATTTTCATAGCTCCGTTATGTTATTTATAACTTGTGTGCAAAATTTGAGGTCAATCGGACGTGATTTGATAGGTTCCGGCGTCGTTTGTAGAAATTAGAAGTTTCAAAGTTCATTAGGCTTGAATTGAGGTGTGATTCGTGATTTTAGCGTTGTTTGATGTGATTCGATGCTTCGACTAAGTTCGTATGATATTTTAGGACTTGTTGGTATATTTGGTTGAGCTCCCGAGGGGGCTCGGGTGAGTTTCGGGGTGATTTCGGACCATTTTCAGGCCATTTTTAATTGTTGGTTTCTGCCTACAGAGGTGTGCATTACGATCGCGAATATTTGGCCGCGTTCGCGAAGAGCAAACAGCAGTTTAGAACCTTGTGAATCGCGATCGTGGAAGCTCTTTCGCGATCGCATAGAACAAAATCTATGTTGCACTGACCGAATTTTGGAAGCTTATATCTCGCAATCTATAAGGAATTTGGAGAAAATCCAAAAATAAAAGTCGTAGCTCTTGATGTCTAGTTTTCAGAATTGTAAACCATTTGTCATTTGGAGTTGTGTACAAAATGTTATTATGCATAAACTATAGGCTATTTGGGAAGAGTTTGGAAATCTCTGTTACACAGGGCTAATTTTGGAAGCTTATATCTAACAATCTATAAGGAATTGGGAGATGAGTAACACATAAAAGTTATAGTACTTGGTGTCTAGTTTTTAGAAAGTTAAACCATTTACAATTTAGAATTTTGTACAAAAAGTTATGACCATTATACTAGAGGCTGTCTGGAAGAGTTGAGGAGTTTGTTCTTTGCGATCGTGAAGCATTTTCCACGATCGCGAAGCATTTTCCGCGATCGCGAAGAGCAATTTTGGGGCTGAAAAGTTTTGTGCTTCGCGATCGCGAAGCATTTTCCACTATCACGACTCGAAATTTACCACCGACGGGACCGTGATGGCGCCTAACATTTCACTTGCTAGGCAAGCCAACGTTAGAGAATCATTAAACTAATTCCTTATTTTCATTCAATAAATAACAATAATTAACTAAGATGAAATATAATAAGTGCGGAATATTATAAAACTGTATTAATTACTACCACCCGGATCTGGAGTCACAATTCACGAGCATTCAAGAATTTACTACAAGTAATAGTCTGAAAAAAATACAACTGTCTCAATGAAAGAAAACAGTAGGACATAAAAGGTAGATGGGGACTTCAAGGTCTGTGAACGCCGACAGATCTACCTTGAGTCTCCGAACAGCGGACCAATAGCAAAATTTCGATCAATCTGAGTCGTGCCAAAATCTGCACAAAAAGTGCAGAGTGCAGCATCAGTACAACCGACCCCATGTACTGGTAAGTGTTGAGCCTAACCTCGGCGAAGTAGTGACGAGGCTAGGACAAAACACTCACATATAACCTGAACAATATAATCATGCTAGTGGCAACAACAGTGAATAAAAAAATAACGTAGAAATAATGGGAAAGGGACATACAGTGGGGTAATACAATATAAAGAGTGAGAATAATGAAAAGACAGAATTAAACCGAAAATCCTTAAACGAATTGAGCAAATAAAACAGCAAAGGAAAACTGCACGGCATCACCCTTTGTGCTTTTACTCTCAACCTCACCGAATAAATAAATAAATAGAACGGCACGTCATCACCCTTCGTGCTTTTACTCTCAAGCTCACCAAATAAATAAATAAAATGGCACGGTATCACCCTTCGTGCTTTTAAACCTCATAATATATACGGCATCACCCTTCGTGCTTTTACACTCTTCCTCACAACATAAATAATGCATGCACGGCATCACCCTTCGTACTTTACACTCCTCCTCACAAATCATAAAATCAATAACAACTGATAGATAGGAGTACCACAAAGAAACCAGTATTTTACCCATAATCAATAGCACAATGTAACCTCAACCTTGAATCAATATTCGAAAGTTACCAAATCTCAGTGAAATCAGATATAAGTCACCCAACATTTCAAATAACCCGCTAAGTATGGATAGTAGAATTTAAGGCTACAAAATAGACAAGAATAGAATTTCACTCGCATGCTATGACTCGATAACGACGCATAGATGCTCGTCACCTCACATATACATCTTATTTAACAATCAAACACGTAGCAAATGAACACATAATGCATATTCCCTCAAGCCAAAGTTAGACACGATACTTATCATGCTCTGAAAGCCACTTAATTCTCAATCACAGCTTTTCCTCTAGAATTCACCTCCAAACCACTCGTATCTATTCAAAGATGATTCAATAATATCAAATATTACTAAAGGAATCAATTATATTGCATAAATTAAATTTCCAAATTTTCCTCCAAAAAGTCAAAAATTGACCCCGGGCCCGCTTGGTTAAAACCCGAGGTTTGGACCAAAATCCATTTACCCATTCACTCCCGAGCCCGAATATATAATTGGTTTTGGAATCCGACCTCAAATCGAGGTCTAAATCCCCAAATTTCCGAAATCCCTAGTTTCTACCCTAACCCCTAATTCTACCATGAAAACTCTAGATTTTAGGTTGATAATTCAAGAAACGTAATGGGTACTTGAAATAAAATGATTTAGAATCACTTATCAACACTTTGGGGAAGAAATGACTCTTGAAAAATCGCCTCACACCGTTTGGTTTTTGAGAAAAATAAATTTTTGGCTAAATCTCGTGTTTGGATTCTATTAAGTGTTGGGCGACAGTGTTCATCGCGTTCGCGAGAGCACTGTCGCATTCGCGAAGAGTATAGGCTTCCAAGCCTTCGCGTTCACGAGACAGTGATCGCGTTCGCGGTGAAGAAAAGGCTGACCCCCCCCCCCAATGCCTAACATTACGCGTTCGCGAAGGGTAATGCCCCCATCGCTTCGCGTTCGCGACCAATCCTTCGCCTTCACGAAGAAGAAATCCCGGCTTCATCAATTTACTCTTCGCGTTCGTGAGAGTACCTTCACGAACGCAAAGAAGGATATGCCAGACACCAGAATCTGCAGAAAACCAGATTTTTCCCAAGTTCAAAATATCCTGTGGCCTATCCGAAACTCACCCGAGCCCGCGGGGCTCCTAACCAAACATGCACACAAGTTTAAAAATATCATACGGACCTGCTCGCGTGATCAAATCGCCAAATAACACCTAAAACTCTAAATTTATCACTAAATCAAATAAAATTCTCAAGAACACTTTAAAGTTACTATTTTCTCAACCAAAGGTCTGAATCACGTCAAATCAACTTCGTTTCTCACCAAATTTCACAGACGAGTCTTAAATATCATAATGAACCTGTACCGAACTTCAAAACTAAAATACGGACCCGGTACTCACAAATGCCAAACATCAATCAATTCTTAAAAATAATTAATTTTTAGACTTTTAATTTTTATCAAAAATTCATAACTCAAGCTAGGGACCTCCGAATTCGATTCCGGGCATATGTCCATGTCCCATAATTCGATACAGATCCACCGGAACCATCAAAATACAGATCCGGACCCGTTTACCAAAAATGTTGACCGAAGTCAATTAAAATCAACTTTTAAGGCAAAAATTATTATTTTTATTAATTTTCAACATGAAAACTTTCCGAAAATATGCTCGTACTGTGCATGTAAATCGAGGAGGGTAAAAATGATTTTAAGGCTTAAAAGTGCATATTCGAGTTCTAAAACATAAGATGACCTTTTGGGTCATCACAGCCTTAGATTACAAAAACTCTGTTTATGTACTTTTCAAACATAAGATGTATTTACTTCATATCAGCTTTGTAAATTCTATTCTTAGAAGCTTATAATTTGTACTACCAGTTCTTGGGGAATGTATAAGATTAAGATTTTTTTTTACTTAAACTGCTTTAATAATTATTAATAGAATTGGATAGTTGATAATTGGCTTACCTAACGGGTTGGGTTAGATGCCATAACGACTAGTTGGATTTTGGGTCGTGACAAGTTGGTATCAGAGCCCTAGGTTCATAGGTTCTACGAGTCATGAGCAAGTGTCTAGTAGAGTCTTACGGATCGGTATGATGACGTCCATGCTTATCTTCGAGAGGCTACAAGGCATTTAGAATATATACTTCCCATCTTTCTTTCCTTATCGTGCGGAATTGATTCAGCTTGAAATATAACTCTTTGAATTCATTCCACGTATTCGTATGCACACATGAGCGCTCGGTATCAGATGTGCATCACCGGCTTGTGATTCTATGAACGAGGTTCGAGATGTGTATTCAGTGTTTTGGTGATGGGCCAGTCTGGAGGACTTGAGGCCATGGTTAGACCGCAGCTTGAGCTCAGTAGCTTCAGTTGTAACTTGTACATTTGGACTCATATGTCTGGTAATGCCCCTACGAGTGGAATTTGTGACTCGATGAGCGGTGAAATGGCTTTGTGATAAGTATGATGTAACTGCAGGATGTGTTATGATGATGTGAATGTGGCGAGAAATGTTTCCTTGAAGTGTAAAAGAAGGCCATTGGGTGCTTGATTTTCGATTTGATGTGACGTACAGTCTCGAGTGAATGTTTTGAAGGATCTTTCATGCTGTTAAATTCTGGGACAAACTAAATTCTCATGTCTTGTTAATAAGATTGGACTTGGAAATATTAAGTGATTGCATAGTAATTGTGACTGCGAAAGGGTATAACAAGATACCAATTTGAGGCTAAGCAGGTGGGTTATCTCTCGCGGAGTAATCTACGTAGGTGTGTTCCTTATAATGTGAATGGAGAGTTTCTCTTCTGCCAGCAGGGCATATATGATGAGATTTGAATTTGAATCTAGTTGAGAAAGTTGACTTAAGTGTTAAGAGAATAAATTCGAGCTTAGCGGATAATTGAGGTATTTTATGATTGGTGTTGCATGAGCTTGAGAAGAATTTTTGTTGTACTGACTATGGTATTATGGCGGCAATAGAGTATGGATATTGTGAGTTATCGAGTGTTTAAAATTATGGCTTTGAGCCAAGCGGGGGAGTCTACTATTGACAATTCAATTTATGATTTTGTGTCAAAATTTGTTTGTTCTGGTCAGAAGTATACTTGTGGATTAGTTATAACTTGCAAAGGTGGAGTTCGAGAATGACTCGAGTAAGGAAATTTCTGGATACGGGTTATGGCACTTTATTAAAATATGAAAATCATGGGATGAGTAAGTTGTTAATTGTGAATGATGTAGTATATACGGAGTATGAATTTGATCAGTGGTGTTAAGGCAGGATTACCTATTTGAGTGATGTTGTGCTAATGAGGCATGTGTCTTTCAGCCCATTTGAGCGGTGCAATTTGGATTTGAACAAAGTGGGTGACTCTCGAGAAAGTTCCAATAGGTTTAAGGTTTATATAGAGCAATTGAGAATTTCTCCTGACTTGTGTATGGATAAAATCTGAGATTTGCATTTGATGGTTCCTGGACTTGCGAAAATTCTATATGACTATGGATTCTATATTTTAGTATAAGGAAGGTAAGAAGAACAATTTCAAATTCACATAAGGTATTTTTAGAGTGAGTGTTACAGTTGTGGCAATTATGGAGGTGCTCAAGAAGAATACATTGACTTATGGGCCTTAGGGCGGTGTAGTTTTATGTTAGGGTGTCTTATAGTAAATTGTGGTTAAATATCGTGGTGTTTTAGCAAGGAGAAGTATCAATCTGAAGACAAATTCGGAAGGGACTCAGAGAAATAGGACAACTGGGTAGTAGACTGGACTAGTATGTTAATGGTAGGATCGGTCTTTTAGGTAATTACGATGTGGTAAGACTTTATAAATGTTTTGGTAATCTGCGTGGCTTGATTGAGTTAGAGAGATTCAGTTCTGATGGCTTGATTATGTGCAAATGGATTCCAAAGTATTCTCGAGGATTTCTACCACGGTTTGAGATGGGTCTTTTTCTACCGGCCTGAGGAGCATGTTGAGTATTGTGATTTTCTACTAGATGGGATCAAATGGAAGGCTTTTGGCTGATCAGATATGTATTATACTTGTGACTCAGAATGATTATGAGGTTCTAGTATTTTTTCATATAATGGTATGATAGATGTGTTGTGTTGTGTGGGATTAGGATTTACATGTACAGGGTGACAGTTCAGTCTTGAAGAGAAGGTAACGAATGTTGGACAGTATGGTCAGTTTCAGATATTTCGATGAATGTTATAACTGCTCGGTAATTCCTGAGAAGGGTGCGCATTTCAGAAGGCGCGTTGTGTTTTGACTTACATATGTTCATCGATATTGCAGTACTCACCTGGTTGATAGATTTTTGATATTCAAATTATTGCTATGTGGCACGGAAGAATTATGAAAGTATTCCTGATAGGATTATCGTGAATGGAATATGTGTTAGTCATTTTAGTGCTGGAGTTGGGATCAGTTACGGTGATTCATGTGTTCGATGAATTTGGAGACTGGGAGTTCTCAGAAGTATATTATTTCGGGGTTGCGACCTATTTGAGGTGACTATTTTATTTAAAACTCGGTGGAGGCACTAGTTGTGTTAATTATTTGTAATTGCTATGCGCTATGAGTGTGCATATATGTGAGGTTTGAGCCCATGTGTGGGCATTAGAACAAGTATTCATACTCGGAAGAATGCTTGGGCTATAATATGCCTAGAGTTGACTGTTAAGCGTAAAGTTATAATGTTTTCCGTATTCGTACCTTTGTTGAGAACTATCTGGGCTATACTTGAGGTTACAAAGAAGATGATTCCCTATATAAACTGGATAGTTATTAATTCTGCGTTAAAAAAATTACTGATGTGAAGTATGATAGCAGACTTTGCATATGCTTACACTATGGCATGCTATTTATACCAGTTCAGGAGCATGAGAATCTTATTTCGTTATCATATACAAGTGTACTTATTTAATTGCTCATGTATGATATGTTGGGACTGGAGGCCTGTGACCATGCCGGGCGATTCATATTATTGGCACGTGAGTTGTCCGTACCGTGTGTAAGAATTCTATTTCTATAATAATTTATCTTATCTATTAATTTTCTTCCTCTACAATTGTACACATGCACCTACAATTATCCTCTTCACGAAACTTGAGGAGTTGGTTGTAACATTGCGGTTGTGGTGGTGCTTGTTGAACTTGCAATATGGTTCTCTTCCTTGAGACATCTCCCATATTTGGGTACACAGATTGCACAGTTTGTGGATCTGAGTTATATTGGTGCGGCATGTCGGGGGATAGTTTGTTTAATAATATATGGTCATTGGACCTAGAATAGGTATTATCAGGTTCGATTACGGTATATTCGGGAGCATAATATTAAAAGTCCGCTTAGGAGGGGATTATGGTTCTGGTTGGGATGAGGGAGCTCCATGGCTAGTTGATCTGATGAGTAGTTATGAGTTTTTGAATGTTTCTTTCATCATTGACAGTGTACGAAGGTTTCGGAATAAGGTTCTGTCGAATGCGGGGTTTTACACTAGTACTTGGTTGGTTTTGAGTAGTTATTGTAATCAGAAATGGTGCTACGAGTATGCGAGTTATGTAGTGTGTTATGTGATTATATCTGGGATTATGGTTATGGTTGGATACAGCTTGTTCAGGCTTATACAGTGTGTAGATGTGAGATTCGGGTCTTGAAAAGAATTCTAGATGTTAGAAATTTGGCTACATGGTTTTTGGGCTAAGGTTAAATTAATGATTATCAGTTATGTTGTGTGGTCAGGCCTATATAGAATAGGGTGACGTGAGATCACCCCGAGTACGTGCGTGGTAAGGTGGAATAGAGATTTGAAGGTTAAGAACAACTCTTGGCACTTTCGAGGACGTACGTATGTTTAAGTGGGGTAGAATGTAACGACCCGACCGATCATTTTGAGTATTATAAGATCGTTCCCCTATTTACTGCTCAATTTATGCCTTACAGTTGATTTATGACTTATCGGGTTAATTGGTTTGGGTCCGAAAAGATTTCGAAGTGAAATGAGACACTTAGTCTCATAATTAAAAACTTAAGTTGAAAAACTTGACCGGATATTCAATTATGTGTAAACGACCTCGGAATTGAATTCTGATGATTTTAATAGCTCCGTAAGGTGATTTTGGACTTAGGAGCATATCCGAAAAATATTTTGGAGGTCCGTAGTGGAATTATGCTTGAAATGGCGAAAGTCGAATTTTTGGAAAGTTTGACCGGGGGGTTGACTTTTTGATATCGGGGTCGGAATCCAGTTCTGAAAATTTTTATGGCTCAGTTATGTCATTTATGACTTGTGTGCAAAATTTGAGGTCAATCGGACGTGATTTGATAGGTTCCGGCGTCGTTTATAAAAATTTAAAGTTTCAAAGTTCATTAGGCTTGAATTGAGGTGCGATTCGTGGTTTTAGTATTGTTTGGTGTGATTCGAGGCTTCGACTAAGTTCGTATGATGTTTGAGGACTCGTTGGTATATTTGGTTGAGGTCCCGAGGGGGCTCGGGTGAGTTTCGGGGTGGTTTCGGACCATTTTTAGGCCATTTTTAATTGCTGGTTTCTGCCTACAGTGGTGTGCATCGCGATCGCAAACATTTAGTCGCGTTCACGAAGAGCAAACAGCAGTTTGGAACCTTGTGAATCGCGATCGCGGAAGCTCTTTCGCGATCGCGTAGAACAAAATCTCTGCTGCACTGACTCGACTTTGGAAGCTTATATCTCGTAATCTATAAAGAATTTGGAGATAATCCAAAGATAAAAGTTGTAGTTCTTGATGTCTAGTTTTCCGAAATGTAAACCATTTGTCATTTGGAGTTGTGTACAAAATGTTATGATAGATATACTATAGGTTATCTGGGAAGAGTTTGGAAATCTTTGTTGCACATGGCAGATTTTGGAAGCTTATATCTAGCAATTTATAAGGAATTGGGAGATGAGTAACAAATAAAAGTTATAGCCCTTGGTGTCTAGTCTTTAGAAAGTTAAACCATTTACAATTTAGAATTTTGTACAAAATGTTATGACCATTATACTAGAGGTTGTCTGGAAGAGTTGGGGAGTTTGTTCTTCGCGATCGCGAAGCATTTTCCGCGATCGCGAAGACTAAATGTCTGGACAGAAGATATATTTTGAGGTTTCGGCCATTTTAATACATTTGGAGCTACGGAGCTCGGATTGAAGCGATTTTGAGGCAATTTTCACCATATGGATTGGGGTAAGTGATTCTAATTCGATTTTGGTTAAATTACATGAATTTATTATTATTTTTATCAACAAATTAGTGTTTTGGGTTGAAAATAGTAAAAGAATTTATAGACTTTAATTGAGGATTTGAAGGCCGATTTTTAGTCGGATTTGAATAATTTTGGTATGGTTGGACTCGTGATTGAATGAGGGTTCGAATTTTGTGAGTTTTATCGAATTCCGAAATGTGGGCCCCATAGGTGATTTTTGGGGCGTAATTTCGGATTTTAAAAAATATTAGTATTTTGATATGGAATTAATTTCTATAATTTTTGTGGGCCGAATCAAATTAATTGTGACTAGATTCAAGCCGTTTGAAAGTTGATACGCGCAGAATTGAATTTCTGGAGCATTGCTTAACTTGATCGACATTGAATTTGGCTTGTTCGAGGTAAGTAACTCTTCTAATCTTGGAGCTGAGGGTATGAACCCTGAATACATGTATTATGCGAATTGTTAGGAGACGACGCACATGCTAGTTGACGGGCGTGTGGACGTGCACTATGAAAATTTTGACATAATTATTTCCGTGAAATCTTATAGTAAACTAATCTTGGCATTTTCCTTGTATTGTCATATGTTAAAGGAATTTTAGCTGAGAATCATACTGAAAATCATATTGAGGCTATGTGTCAGTATTATTGGGACCCACAGAGGTCGTATTGAAATGAATTATTTATTTTAAATTGAAAATTCATACTCAGTCATATTCGTTTCATTGCATATCATATCTCAGTCTCTGTTGTTATTTATTGAAACATCATATCATCATTTTCGGGCTATTTTCATGACATTGTGAGCCCGAGAGACTAGAGAGATTGATGACTGAGTGAGACCGATAGTCTGATTGTGAGGATAATTATGGGATCGGGTTGCACGCCGCAACAGGCCAGATTGGATTATTATAGCACGTGAGTTGTCCGTGCCGATCCAGATATTATTATAGCACGTGAGTTGTCCGTGCAATACGTGAGTTGTCCGTGTAGATTATAGCGCTTGGGCTGAAGGAGCCCCTCCGGAGTCTGTACACACCCCCAGTGAGCGCGGGTACCTACTGAGTGCGAGTGCCGAGTGCGAGTGCCGAGTGCGAGTGCCGAGCGATTGGGAGGACTGAGTGATTGTGAGGACTGAGTGACTGTGAGGACTGAGTGACGGGGAGGACTGAGTGAAATGATACTCTGAGAGTATGCATATGATTTTATCACTGAGTTGCATCGCATTGACATGCACACATGACATACAGACATAGAGATATATTTTTCTCATGTTGTACAGTATCACATCATTCATGATTTCTCATACATGTTGACAGATGGGCATAGTGATGCATTTATTTTTACACAGGTTATCTGGAAAGAAAATGAAACATCTTATTTATTATTAAAAGAATTTTGGAAAAATTATTATTTTCAAACTTATTCATATTTTTGGCAACTTCGGTAAACGATTTGGGTTTTCACTGATGTACTTGAAAGAAAGAATTATTATTTTTGAAACCATGATTTAGCTGAGTATTTTATCTCTGAGTTACTTCTTGTATTATTTGCTCTATGTGGTTATGGAATGTTGTGGACTATTGGTTTTTGGACCCGACCTTGGTAAAAGCTCGTCACTGCTTTCAACCTAAGGTTAGGTTTGTTACTTACTCAATACATGGGGTCGGTTGTACTGATACTATACTTCTGTACATTGCATGCAGATGTTGGATGATATTGCTGTTGTGCTCGATGGTTGCCGGATTTGAAGATGTACTTGCGTTCTTATTCATGGTAGCCTTAGATTACAAAAACTTTGTTTATGTACTTTTCAAATAGAATATGTATTTACTTCATATCAGCTTTGTAAATTCTATTCTTAGAAACTCATGATTTGTACTACCAGTTATTGGGGAATGTATAAGATTAAAATTTTTCTTTACTTAAAATGCTTTAATAATTGTTAATGGAATTGGATAGTTGATAATTGGTTTACCTAGCGGGTTGGGTTAGGTGCCATCACGACTAGTTGGATTTTGGGTCGTGACAGAGACAAGAACAATAGTATATAGGAATTAGCTGACTAGGGTTTTATGTTTTTTGACTTTTGGGATGAATTGAGATTAGTTTAGGGAATAATGTTATATTTGGGGATGGGGGAAATCGAGTAAACTCCAGGCGAGCGGGAACTGGGAAGTTGGGAATTGATTGTTTTAGTGATTTAAAGAATAAAAAGAAAAATTACGTTAGTAGAAATAGAAAGAAAAGAAATATTTAAGATCTTCTAAATCTCTTCTGTTTAAGCTACAGATGCTAACTAAGAGAACAGAGGGAGAAACAAATCAAGCCAATCAAAAAAAGCATGCCATTGATTGAAACAAAAGAAGAACCAAAGAATTCTTTTTAAAACTTGTAAATAAACTGAAATAAAGCTTTACCACTTACTAGGAAAATCTTCTAAATGCTTCAGATCTAAAATATTTGTTCACTTTTATCAACGAAAGAGACAGGAACAATAGTATATAGGAATTAGCTTACTATGGTTTTATGTTTTTTGACTTTTGGGATGAATTGAGATTAGTTTAGGAAATAATATTATATTTGGGAATGGGGAAATCGACTAAACTCCAGGTGGGCGGGAACCGAAAAGTTGGGAATTGATTGTTTTAGTGATTTAAAGAATAAAAAGAAAAATTACATTAGTAGAAATAGAAAGAAAAGAAATATTTAAGAAATAAAAATTAAACAAAAAATTTGGTAGGGGTTTTGATCCCCGCGCGTTATGTATTTTATATATATACTTTAACCCGAGGACTACGAGTCTACGAGTTCACGTGAACCACATTTTCTAAGGTGGATCCGCCCTTGAGTATATTAGACATCCATAGTTTAAATTTCACTCACGTTTAAGTTTGTCAACGCATTGTACTAGTAAGCAACATGTCTTGTATGTAATGAGAAAAATTAGTTTCCGTCAATTTTGGAAATATTGTACCTTATCATAAATCCAATGTCCATTACCATCACCTCCATCTCCTCTGTACTGTTCTGAATCATTGTAAAAACAGACGACATAATGTTTTTAATTTTAAAAATTACCAGCTTGAGAGATGCCACTTTAGTTTGTTTCACCAAAATTCACAAATACAGAACTAAAGGGAAAACTAAAGCTTACTTTGGTAGAACCAAAGAAACAGCAACCCCAAGCAGTGAACATGATGTAAACTGTGTCTCTAACATGATAGAATTCACACGCAAAAGTAAATTAATTGCAACATGATTAGTACTTAAAATTTATTTTAAACACTACTTGCTATTCCTGTTTCGTTTACGCCACTCAGTCATCTTTGACCCAAAAATACCGATTTTTGTCTAACCAATTATATTTAAATGATGGAGAGTTAACCTTAGTATAAAATAATATAGTATAGATGAAGTTATCGGGACCGTAGCAAATAACTAGTATATTTATCCGGATGACGGTGAATATAAGCAATAATAACAATATTCAATGATCCAAAAAAGATTCTTTCTAATAATGATTAATGATTGATAAGCCTTTGAACATTTGAGTTGTTCTTGGATCCGGCGGAAATGCTAAGCAAGAACCTTGGTAAAAAGATGGTTTTTGTATATATGCGATAAGACAAGATTCTCACTTACAAAGTCAATGTGTTCTTTACAAATGAATATCTCATGTCCCCTATCATTGTGTCTCTTTCTACTTATAGAGAACATTTTTCTAGAAAACCCTAATAGTACATGTGCAGAGAATATCCACTAGAATATTCTCCATTATGTCTTATCTTAGAACTAGCCATTATAACCCTGTCTAAGATGCTCAACCTCGACCTTGATTCATGATGACTTTGTGATCTTGATCTTTATTGACTCTTCAACCGCATCCTTCATTGCTTTGAGACTACTTTGCCTCGAGACTGATATTTGTGGGGACCTTACTAATACCGCGTGATGGTCGATGAGGACTATTGTAATGGTGACGTGGTCTACCCATATCAAAGATATTTTTGGGCCCATAGAAGTCATACGTAGGTAATTGGATAAGGGATTAATCTGGGTCCACGACTGTGTTGTAATGTGACTAATAAATTTTATTTGTCAATCAATAGCTGGCCCATTAGCTCAGTTGGTTAGAGCGTCGTGCTAATAACGCGAAGGTCGCATGTTCGAGACCTGCATGGGCCATTTTCTCGTTTTTCTGCCTTTAAAAGGTAAAAACGGATACTTGCATTGTTCTTTTTCACGTCTGCAGCTAACTCTTTGTACGTTTTCTACCAAAACTATAATAAATACCTCGAGTAACAACCAAATGTTTGAAGTCGACCGTTTTAATAATTCTTTTTTCTCATTAACTAAAGAAAATAGAAATATGTCGATGTGGATATCCAACCTCATAATTATACTCACAATGAAACTTTTTATTTTCCTATAATGTTATTCTAATCTGAGGATCAATGACCGAATTTTTTTGTTAGCTGAACTTTGATGAAAGCAGTTTTTATAAATCGTAGCTCTACACTTATGCAATTCTTTAATTGAAAAAAAGTAGGACTAGAAGAGCCTAACTATAAGTCACTGATTGTGAGTCACACCTAAACCTTCAGAATAGGTTCGGCAAGCCAAAATTCAAATTCATCTTTTCTTGTTAGTAATTAAATAAAAATTTCCTTGAACTAAAAACAAAATAAAAGTAGAGATGCTTAAAAAAAAAATTAGAGAGAAGCATGAAATGCAGTACTAAATGCCTAAACAAATGACAAATTAAAGCCAAACTACTACTTCTTCCTTATCTTTTTTGCTTCTAGAATAATTATATAAACCTCTATTTTCAGAAGTGTCAAAAGGAAAGAAGCTGAACACGCCTTTGACCAGATAGGGTAAATAAAAAAGAGAAAGATCGTAATTCGTAAGGAAGCGTAACAAATCAACAAATCAACAAATCAATTCCTAATTCTTCCAAAAGCGTCCACAGTAATTTCCCCATCCCTATTCCCTTTCAACTTTCCTCTTTATAATAATCCCAAAAGAGAGTCAAATCATTCAAGCCCAATTTCTTCATAACTACCCGATTACCTAATAGGAGCAAAGGCAGAAGGAGGAGAGGGTGAAGGAAAGGATGGGAATATTTGACTTAGAGAAGCAGTTCGCTTTTTATGGAGCATACCACAGCAACCCAGTGAATATCTTGATTCACATGGTGTTTGTTTGGCCAATTTTTTTCACCGGTCTTATTCTTTTCGATTTTACGCCCCCACTTTTCAATTTACCTCCGATTCAGCTCTGTGAACACAGTTCCTTGGTCCTTAATTTCGGATTCCTGTTTGCCTTGGTTTATGCACTGTTCTACGTGGCTTTGGACAAGAAAGCTGGCTCTTTGGCTGCTTTACTCTGTTTTGTTTGTTGGGTTTCCAGCAGTATGGTTGCTCGTCAATTGGGCTTCTCTCTCGCCTGGAAGGTAATTGGTCTTCTCTCCTTTTCTGTTATTTTTGGTATTTCACTATAATTTGTTTCTTTATTTTCCCTAAATCATATTGAGCACTTGTAAGTTTGCGGGTTTACATGAGATGGCCAATTGACGAAATACTTTTATCTATTAATAGGTGTGTGATTCATCGATTCCTTGGTTTGATGTTGAAAAGCTTTAAGCTTTAGACTTTCTCAGCTTAAACTCCAGTTTTACCTCTTTATTTGTTCTTCTTTAATCGTTCAGTCTATTTACCAGCAATTGGATCTCAGGACTTCACCATACTCTAACCAAATTTTCGGCCTATTTGTCACATTAAGCCCATTGTTGATGTTGTGTAAAGACAAATTACCAGTCTTTTTCACGTGGTTCCTTTGTTCACCAACTATGGTACTTCGAATCCAGTTCTCCCTTGATTAACACATATATATACCCTGCACATGAATTGCTTGATCTGTTACTATAGAAGAGCACCCCTTGCTCGATTTGTTTCTCGCACCCCCATCAATTAATCAGTCAATCAACTAAACCTCAATCCCGAAGAACTTGGAGTCAGCTGCATGGACCGTTGAATCTTTTTTTCCCTAATCGGGTTCATGTCATTTCAATTTTAAATAAGTTTTCTTTTAAGGTAAATTGAGGGTTCTCTATATGTGAGAGTTACCCCGTACTGACATACAATCAGGAACAATTCCTGATTAACCCAGTTGGACTGGTTAGTTAATGCAAGAAGGAGAACCAGAAACAGGTTAAATGAAATGAATACAGACAATCTTTTGTGAGCTGAAGAAAATGGGGGACTCTGCTAATCGAGGGTTACACTTGGCAGGGGTGGCTCAAGCACATACGGGGCCTAAAGCCAAAGTTTAATATGAGGCCTAAATTTTTAAAAGAAAGTTATAAGATATGTTTTTATTTGAAGTCTATTCTTCTAACTTTTTGAGATATAAAGTTGTTAATAATTTGTGTTATAATCGATTTTCTCTAATAATTCTAGCTCGTTTGATAATATAGCCAACTTATTTAATCTTTTTTGAGATATTGTTGATCTTAGATAAGATTTTATAAAGCAATAGAAGTATAAAACTATGGAAGCTTAAAAGTATTGTTGAATACTTGAACTAGTGAAATCTTGGAGAAAGAAGGTGAGTAAGAATATTAACGAGAATCACGAAAAATATGTAGGGTTTTCTGAAATATGAAGAGATTGGGAAAAAAAAAAAAGATTGATTTGGACAAATTAAGGAAGAAATAGCAAATTTTTAAATGGAGGAGTAAAAAACGGGAAACTATTAATATACCCATTTTTAAGTAAGTCAAATTATTATCTTATTTATATATCTAAAAAAAAATCTTTCCTTTGTATTAAAAACTCTACTTTTGTATAAAAAGTACTATTTTTTTTTTTAAATACCTATTATTTTTTAAAAATGGTGCCCCCCAAATTTGGGGGCCTAAGGCACAAGCCTTACTACACATAAGGTTGGAGCCGGCCCTGGCACCTGGCAATCTTAAGTTTTGCTTGTTTTTGTATCAAATGCTGTTTATGGGTTCCATGCACTTGTTACTTGTATTTCCTAATACAGGTAAGGCAGTCATTTAGTTGCTATTCCAGTATACACAAGTAGCAACATAAAGCTCTAAGTAGCAATACACACGGCACTATTGGTACTAATGTGACACCATTTAAAGGTCTAGTCGTTAAGCTGAATTTGCTTACCAATTTCAAAAGCTTCTGGCAATAGTAGTATCATGTAGCTGCCATGTTGTGTCCAGCAGTGTTGTCAAAGGCGCGCTTAAGCCCTGAAGCGAGGCTCAAAACATGTTGAGCGCTTCGTCTCGCTTTGTGAGCGCTTTAGTGTCGCATCAAGGCTCTAAGGCATACTTTTCTTTGCCACTGAGTGTAATCCTGAAAATGCGACATTAAACATTTGATATTTCACTTTATCGTAATTTTTTTTCAATTTCTTTGTCCATATATTTGTTATTCATGCTTATAATTATTACTCTTGGACTACATATACATATTTTTACTTTTTCTCCAGTTGTGCCTTTTTTCATTAAAGCACACGCTTTATTTGCGCTTTGCGCTTAAAGCCGCAACGGACCTTAGAGCTTTTTTGCGCTTTTCGACTTTGATAACACTGGTGTCCAGTAAACACTACATGACTGCATGTTATACATGCCATATTGCGTGCGCCAGTCTGCATTTCTCAAATTCAGTGTTTTAATTCAATAGCTTTGCTGGTAAACTGGCTGTATATGTTTTTTCTCCTCTCTTACTTTGAACTTGTACCATGGACACAATATATCTTCTGATCTTTGGTCATTTATCTTCATAAATAGTTTGGTCTGGATGTGTCTGGGTCTTCTATGTGCGCCGACGACGTAATTCCTGGACTTCTTAAGCTATAGCAGTTCTTTGGAGTGGATAAACATAGCCTTCTGTTGTTTGGTCATGAATGGATTTAATCAAACTTGACCGTCATCTATTTGTCACTAGAGGCCAAGAACCAATAACAAGTTGGACACTCATCAAAATTTCATATGAAGTGAATACAGATGTATAATTCATGATCTCTTTGGTTGGAAATACTTTTGGATATGTCTAGTTATTCTTGAATCAAGTATGTGAGCTATTGGTGCTAACTATGACAAACATATGGATGGCCAGGTTGTTCTAGCGGCTCAGTTATTTTGCTGGACTGGACAGTTTATAGGTCATGGAGTGTTTGAGGTGATCATTTTTGTAATTTTATGCATGATTCTCAAAGCTTCCATTAATTTGGTTGCATGACATTGTTCAATTTTGTAGAAGCGAGCACCTGCTCTGTTGGACAATCTTACACAAGCGTTCCTTATGGCACCATTTTTTGTACTCCTTGAGGTAATAATACTAGTTCTATGTTAGGACACAAGTGCTTTCAGTGGTTGCATTGGATCTAATCTTTTCGTGACTTATTGGTTCCTCACAGGCCCTCCAATCTCTTTTCGACTATGAACCATACCCTGGGTTTCATTCAAAAGTGAAAGCAACGATAGATGCTGAAATCAAAGAATGGCAGGAGAAGAAACAGAAAAAAATATCTTAAGTTCGAACGTGTGATGCTGTTATCTATTCTAATTGTATCTGTAAATGAAACGAAGTCAGGTTCGCATGTGAACTGCTTATGTACACGTTAACTTGGTTTTTGTCGATAAAATTTAAAACTTGGTTTTGTATACATCCTTTGATTGTCCTCTTTTAATAAGATGGGTTATAGGCGGCACCTACTGTACCAGTAGTCCATGATTGAGTAAACACTCTTCTCTCATTTACTTGTTCGTGTTATGTACAGAAGGAAGAGAATAATGTGTAGTATCTGTCCTGTCCAACAAACAGTGAGACTTCTAATCTTTCGGCAGGACTTCAGGAGTCTCTGTGTTGGGAATTCCTCTTCAACCCAGATTGTTAGCCCCTTTGTTCTTTCTCTTCCATTACAAGCGTCGCATGGTTAGACCAACAGCCTTATTCGTCTAGAGTTTCCAGTAGAATATTAGCAGGGGACGTTTTCTGGACTTTCCTGCTCCTCTTTGATCCATTGGCCTGAACGCGCACTCATGTTAGCTAGAAGAACATAATGAGTGCCATTATCTGGTTCCATTGTGTTCCACCGTGAACCCAACAAGCAGCCAACATTGTTCTCCATCTGATTTCATTGCATTTTATGGGCATTCTGCTAACTGGATCATTAGCCTCTGCAACAAAACCAGCTTGACACAATATATCAACGATGTTCCATATATAAGTTCCATATTTGGTTGAATGTGACATGCTATAAAATGTTTGCTTCCTTCTTCAACCATCCCACTATGGCTACATGCACTCAAGACACCAGAGAAAGAATTTGGGCACGGCCCTGTTCAGAAACCGAGGTAGCATAACCCATAGAGCCGTGCCCTGAGACTGCGCAAAACATGATACATTTTGCCAATGAGACAGATGCTCTAGGTTACTCCTGTTCGGATAATTTGGGCATGGTGTTGTTCCATCTCTTTCAAGTTAGTATCAAAAAAATGGTAGCCTGGTACACAAAGCATCCCCTATTCACGCAGGGTCTGGGAAGGATCGCACTCCTAGGGGTGTGACGTAGACAGTCTACCCTAAGTATAACCAATTTCATTTTCTCTGTCACATTTGAGAAAATGAAATTGGTTAAGTGCATTTACAATTTATGGGTGGACTTTAACTATAACCAATTTCATTTTCTCTGTTGTGGTATTGGTATTCATTTACATTTGTGTATGGTTCTTAGATAAACAAGAAAATGTGACAATTATTCTTGTTGAAGGAGGGAAAAGGAAGGATTATATTTACTTCTACTAATGGAAGCATTTAATATCTTAAAAAAGTATTCAAGAATTTATCCACTTACCAGATACTCCTTGTCCATAGCTCCTCTTTATTTCCTTCGCTGCTATCTCTAATGCTTGCATTATGATGGACTGTCTACATTATATTCTTTGGGTGCGGCCCTTCCCCGGACCTTGGGTGAACCCGAGATACTTTGTGCACCGGGCTGCCCCTGCCCTTGCCAACGCTACCTCTAATCATCCAAAAGTCCCAATCAGATATGTCTAGGCTTTGATGCACTAAGATGATGGAGGGTCTCCTCAGGTTACAACTTACAAGGGACCCATTCAATTGGCCAATTTGTGACATAGAGACAGTTACGTCTCAAATAGCAGTTGTTTTGGATTTGTTCTTCTGTCGCAAAGTGAAACAGAAAGTGGCAACGAAGGGAAGCATCAGCAGCAGGGCCCTGGATTTAGATGTTGTTTTCTTCTACTTAATCAATTCTGCTAGGCCTATTCTCTATCTGGGTGATTTTACAGGGATAATACAAGTGTTAGCTAACCAGCCCATCACTTCAAGATTAAAACACCTACATTGCGGTGAATAATAATGTCGGGATTGCGGGGAGTACTTCAAGAGTTTGTTTCGTAGATCTGTAGTTACTCTGATCCATATATTGCTATTACATGCACTCTTATTCCGTATTATATCCCTCACAAAATAATACACAGATCCTCATATTATAACTTATGAGTGCATGTATAATGAGGCCAACCAAACATTGTGTTAAGCTGTGAATATTGTAGTTAATACGTTAAACAGTTTACTCTGAACATTTTCTCATTGTTATCAAATTACACCCAATTGAGCATTGAACCTATCTCAAGTGTTGCCTTTTTCAACATTAGCAATATGTTTCTCTGCAGCCTCAACAAAAAAATTACAATGAGTTTTCTGTCTTCGATTAAATTTTTCATCAGATTGAAATCTTGCGATTTGTTAACAAACTTTTGTAATCCTAAGAAGTAAAAAAGAACTAGCAACACGGTGACGCAAAGACAAGGACAAAAACAAAAATCTATGACAATGACCAGCAACTTTTTTTTGGTTTTTAGGCAAAAAAGAAGGGAGATAAAGTAACCCAAAGAAAAGGGCCAACCCTGATATTGCACGTTTCTTGAGTTAAGCCACAGAACTAACTTGAAATGACTTTAAATATATACTCATAGAATAAGAAAAGGGCAAAAAGGGATCAATCATATGATAATGTACTACAAAAAATATCCTAAAATCTTGACAAGAATAGAACTCAGAAGAATAATTAGGAGGCGACATTCTTGTTCATGACATGATTAATGGGTCATGATCTTCCGCTATTAATTCCTCTAAGTAGAAGCTTTTTTCCCAAACTGGTTTTTATATCATGCATAATTAGGGCATGTAAGCGTAAAGAAATTTTCATATGTCAGGTCACTCAAAGATATATATAGATAATCTTTTATAGAAACTTACATATAATTTTTAAAATAAGCAAGTTACCTATTACAACCAATTGAAAAAATCTTTATATTTTTATCTAAGTTCATATAAGTTAAACTATTTTTCAAAGCAAAGCCGCCACCAATTATAGCTCAGAAGAAGAAAACAAGCTCTATGAATGGCCTCAAAAGCTAAAACATGCAGACAATAATTAAACCCCAGAAAATATCTTCTTAAAAATATTTTTAAAAAGTGACAAGAATAAAAATTAAAACTCATATATATATATATATTAGAGACAAATATACTCGATCACTATCCCTTTCATGTTCTTCAGTCAACTTTTCCTTTCAGGCCTTTCTAGTTGCTACTCTTACTAAACTAATTTCTGAGATACTCCATTTTCAACCATATAAACGTAAGGGGTTTTTTTAAAATGTAAATTAAGGCGAAAGCCTCCAAGTTTTGCGGGGATTGGAATTGGATAGGGTCTTGGGAATTTTTAAATAAACTAGTGACATCATTGTTTGATTAGTTGGACCAAACACTCAAATTATGCTGCTTTTATCAAGTGCAATAGTGAATAAAAAGAAAATCAGAAGCGCGCATTAAGCGCGGGTGCCAACACATGAAACTGATTCAAATTAAAAATACAGGTCGCCACCATTTCTAGTTATTTGTCTCTTCAAGACTTGGTTATGTTCCTTTAATTTATTTCGCAAAATAATGGAAAAAAATAATAGTTGTGGTAGAGCAGTAAGTAATAGCTCCTTCATAGATCTGAGAACTGAACATATATGTTTGGTACTATAATATAAGCCATTTTTTCAGAACATTATTGTAATGAAGAAATTATTTTTTGGTATTAGTTGCCAATAGATACAAAATGTCGCTTGAATTATGAAATTCCTTTCAATAAATCATGACTAGTTAACTAATCGAGTCACTTTGAAAGTTTAGGTATACAAGCGCATTAGTAGTTTGAAATTAAAAAATAAAAATTAATTTCCTGTTTTAATAATTCTCTCCTTTTTGCAATATATTACGAGAGCTTGATGAATTTTCCTCCAGTGCATGATATAATTAATACTGGTTAATTTATAAGAGACTTGTAGATATGTTTCATATTAGGACTACAGGAGACCATGATTCATGAGATCAGCAAGAGCTACTATTTGTAGCGATTTTGGTATATTCCTAATTCCTTCTGAGGTTATCCAAGATTTTCCAAGTCTTACTTTGACTTGAATGCAACTTATTTAACTCGAGGGTGCCAAAACTATTGTTGTTGTTGATGATAATCATTATGATTATAGTATCACCACCACCATCATTATCATTATCATTATTGTTATTATAAGTTGTTAGAAAAATGCTGATTATTGTTCGCACACATCATGTAGTATTAATATAAAAAGTCGAACATTGGTCTAGAATACACCATGGCATGCTGCTACTGATATAAGAAGAATATAAATTTTAAAGTTAAAACTCTTATGTGCATGTTGATAAGAGTTGAATCCATAATCGCTTAGAGAAAATTATATTACTATGCTCAGGGACAGAGCTAGTAGATTTGGTTTAAATTTTGTATTTGTCTTAAAATATTATTGAATATGTATAAATTATTAATTTAAAACTAGTAACTTAAAAGGATTAGAATTCCAAACTCGTTAGCTTGAAATCCTGGCTCCGCCTGATGAATCTTATTTCTCAACCCAAAAAAAAAAGTAGTAGAAGAAGAAGTCAAACTATACTAACAGCATCAAGCAATTCAGAAAACTTGAGATTTGATTGATCGTGCTTAGTTAATTTCTGGTCAAACACTAAAAAAGCTGTGACACTTGTGAGCATGAGAACATGGCAATTTGCATCCACAAATAGAAAGAAGTAATGATACATAAGCCACGTAGTATACTAAAACCTAATTTAATACTGCATAAGCGATTTGCAGATCATTGCAGTATGCTTTGGACCTAAAAGTATTATAACATATTCTAGAAAACAAAATACTCATCACTCTCTTATATAAATTGATAGTTAGGCAATGCATAAAGCAGTCAATTATTATAAGTAGCATATATTTAGAAAAGTACTTTTAAAGATTTGGGAAGTCCTAAAAAGCAAATGACAGAGAATTCAAAGGCCTGACCTATGCCTAATTTTATTCCCTAATTTCCAATGAGAACCAATCTTCTTATGCCAAGTAAAGATGTCTCATTTCATGGTTTTGTGTTGGAACAAAAGAAACAGGGGTAAGCCTAATCCAGAGTTTAGTGGTCAACTCTAGAGTTAATTAACTAAACCAGAGTTTAGTTAAATTTTATTGCTTGGATCAATTGAGAGTAGCCAAGTGTATATTTTGATTATTGGATATGGCGGCACTAACTTTTTTTTTTCATTGGGCAAATTTTGGTGGCTGATATGAATGTTGACTATTTAAGCCAATCTAAACGGTTCAATGTTGAGAAGAATTATAATTTAATTTTAGGGTGTGTTTGGTAAGAAGGAAAATATTTTCCATGAAAAATGTTTTCCTAGAAAATGTTTTCAAGGAAAATGAGTGGTTTTATCACTTATTTTTTCTTGTTTGGTTGGTGAGTGAAAAAATTTTTCCGAAACATATTTTCTAGTGTTTGGTTAACGAGTGGAAAATATTTTTTTTATGTTACTCTCCTCACCCCCTTCCCCTAAGCCCTCATGTTTCCTTCCCCCCTCCCTCCTCCCCCCTCCTCCCCCCCCCCCCCCCCAAAATACTCAACGTTTTCAAGACTCTATTTTATTCAACAATTTAATTATTCTTCTAAAATTTCACACAAACCCAAAAGAACTAATGTGTTGCTTTAATTTTTTACGCAAAACAACGTTGAAATTTATGCAGTTGGAGGAAAATATTTTCCAATTGGAGGAAAATGAATTGACGAGAAAAATATTTTTTAAAATATTTAAGCTAACCAAACATGTAAAAATTAGAAAATATTTTCCTTCATACCAAACACACCCTTAATTCCTTAAGAAACGCAATCTTGGACAGGTGGCCCTCCTTTAATTGGGTTTCTTTCCTAAATAAGAAAGTTATATTGTTGCTATTTTCTAAAAAAATGAAAGGCCACTATCCTTTTTTGGTTTTTAGTTGGTTTAAATAAGTACTCCTCCCGTCTCAAATTATCTATCGTGGTTTTTAAAAATAGTTGTATGAAATTATTTGTCATTTTATAAGTTCAAAACTAGATTAATTATTTATTTCATATTTTATCCTTAGTACTAATTCTTCTTGAAGACTACAAATACCTCAATTATGAGTAAATTAATGTTTGACTATAATTATATATTTTTAGTGCATTACTTACCTTATATTTTGGGAGTTTAATGCTAAACTATACTATAGTTGTGCTTAATTGAGTCTATGTTATGTGTAGGTACATTAGAGATGAAATTTGAGCAAAGTAAATATTTAATGTCTAATTCATGCTCTACAACAATATGATAGGGAGCAAAGAAGAAAGCTAAGAAGTGATAAAGTGAAACTAAGCAGTAAATTAAGCAATGATTAAAGAAACAATGCAAAGGAGTTGGAAAGGAAAGACAATAACGTGAATTTGGCAAAAGTTAGGCAAAGCAGATGGAACTGAAATGAAGCAGAAACAGAACAAGCGTAGCAAGAAATTTTGCTCGTGAAACTTATCGCTTCGCACAGTGAAAAGAGAGCGTTAGAGCTCGCGTCGCCTGGTGAACAGCGAGGTGACGCTCGCGTTAGAGGTCGCGAGGCACGGTCTACAGCGAGCGTGTTCCGGATTTTTAAAGTCTATTTTGTCTCCTATTTGGTCTTGGACTTGGTTATTTCGTTTGGGCCTTTTCCCTACACATATAAATAGTTATTAAACACCATTTTTAGAGGAGTTAGTTTTGCGACCGGAGGCAAGAACATCACGTGAACAACTTTTGGAGGAGAAAATCATAAAATTCTTCATCCCTTTATCTTTTCTTTATAATTTATTTATGCAAAATACTTGAAAAATTATTACTACGAACATGAGTGGCTAAAACCCATAATTCTGGGTTTGTGATTTAGCCATGAATATTGTTGTTTTACGTTGACTTAACCTTGATTACAATTTACTAATATATGGTTGTTTCTTCAATTCTATGATTAATTGCTTAATTGTCTGGCCAGCAGTTAGGTTTTATTTACTATCTATGCTATGCTTGGGAAAGCCATGTTTAGATTAGAGAAAAATTGAAAAGAGCATGATCTTAACTCTTAGGGGGGGGGGGGGAGCGAATTTGTGGTTAGGATAGGAATATATCTAATCACCGTGCTTAATTAAATATCGTAATCTTAATGCGTTCTTGATAGACTGATTTCATAGGAATATAGACGTTAATCTATTTTGAATAGGCGAGTAGTACTTCGGGAGAAGGCTATGAGAGAAATTATTCGATTAATTGGCAACCATGAGTGAATTGTATGAAAGGAAGACTTAACTAGAACACAATAGGATTGGTGAATCGATCACAACCCTAGAATATTTATCTCTACTGAATACACCACAATTATTTTGCTACTTGATAATTTAGTTACTCCTTCGAATTTTAGTTTAGTATAATCACATTCTTGAACTCGATTTTGGCTTGACTAAATAACAATCTTGGTGATTTTAGTGGGTAGTTGATACAAGTCTCTGTGGGTTCGATACTCGACTTATCATTTTATTACTTGTACGACCACGTATACTTGCGTGTGCTCTTGGGGAACCAACAAGTCTTTGGCGCCGTTGTCGGGTACTTGGATATCGACTACTTTCTAGTTTTTGCTTTAATTGTTTATTTCGTCAAGTCTAACGTTACTTGATTGTTGCTCTGATCTCAGGAATTTCGATTGAATGCACAGGGTCAGAAGCCAGGACAGACTTAAAGGCTTTGACCCTGAACCTGAGAGAACATTTCATAGGAGGTTGAGGAAAGCAAAGGATACAAATAATCTTCAGGCGCTAATTCAATTTCCTGTGAACATGGAAGATGAGCAACACATGACTGTTCAAGAGGTGGCGATGCCCAGCATTGCTAATGTCACCTCCAGCATTGTGAAGCCCAGAATCACTGGGCACTTTGAGTTGAAACAGAGCATGATCCAGCTACTTCATGCGATTGGGCAGTTTATGGGTCCTCCACACGAGGATCCACAACAGCATATCCTGAACTTCTTGGAGATTAGTGATACTTACATCACTAATGGGGTCACTCTAGACTATGTGAGGCTCACACTTTTCCCATTCTCTATGTTGGGCGAAGCAAAGCGATGGCTAAAGGCAGAACCAGCTAATTCTATTACATCATGGGAATGATCTGGCAAGGAAATTTCTGGCAAGGTACTTCCCTTCAGGCAAAACTGCAAAGATCAGAAGTGAGATAGTTGCTTTCAAACAGAAAGTGGGGGAGTCTCTATACTCAGCTTGGGAGAGGTTCAAGGGGTTGCTCAGAGATTTTCCTCATCATAATCAGACAAACGAAGTGTTAGCTCACACTTTCATAGAAGGGCTACATCCTGAGACAAAAATTGTGGTAGATACTGCAGCTGGAGGTCAAGTGTTGGAGAAAAGCTTTGATGAGATATATGCATTATTGAACAAATTCTCCAAAAGCAATCCAGATTGGCAAGGAGAAATGAGCAGACACACGATGCAAAAATCTTCACGGATTCTCGAGTTAGATGTCGTCTCGGCATTATCAGCGCAGATTTCTACATTGACCAACCAAGTCAATCCGATGACCTTGGTTATTAACAAGCAACAAGCTCAACCAGTGCAATAGGTTCAAGTGTTTTGTGAAGTATGTGGAGAGGGTCACACGAGCGACTTATGCTCAGTTAATCCAGTATCTATCTGCTTTGTGCGTAATGAAAATAGGGGCCAGACAAACCAATATGTGAATACTTACAACCCCAACTGGAGGAACCACCCAAACTTCTCTTGGGGTGGAAACCAAGGTGCTCAAAATCAATACCGACCACAAGCACCTCAACAACAATATAGACCACCTCAGGCTGAACAACAGGCAAACTCAACAAGTCATATTGAGGAAATGATGAAGAAATTGATGGCTGACCAGCAAGCCCAAGCCACAACAATGAAAAATTTGGAGTGCCAAATGGGACAGCTTGCTAGTGCCTAAAATACTTGACCAGTTGGAGATCTTCCAAGTGACACTGAGGCTAATCCTAAGGAATCTATTAATGTTGTCTCATTGAGAAATGGGAGACAATTAGAAGAAGTCCAATCGAAAAAGAGAAAACAAGTGACCTTTAATGAGAAGCTGGCCACTATAGAGTCAGAATCAGAAAACATCAAAGGAGTCTGAGAAGCCAGCTGAAGAGGCGGTGGCTAAGCAACCCCCACCATTAGTTGTGAGGCCACACCTCCGTTCCCTCAAATATTGCAGAAAGTAAAGGATAATGTCCCGTATAAAGCGTTTCTTGATTATTTTGAAGCAGGTGCAAATAAATATTCCACTGGTAGACATCCTGCAAGAAGTGCCCAAATATACAAAATACATCAAGGACATAGTGACAAATAAAAGGAGGCTGACTGAATTCGAGATTGTGGCACTCACTGAGGAATGTAGCTCTAGAATCCAAAGCAAGATACCTCAGAAATTGAAAGATCCAGGTAGTTTCACTATCCAAATCTCGATTGGTAAGTATGTAGTTGTGCGAGCTTTGTGTGATCTTGGAGTGAGCATCAATCTGATGTCGCTATCTGTGTTCAGACAGTTAGGTTTGGGTGATCCGCGCCCAACAACGATAATCTTACAGTTGGCTGATCGCTCCCTTGCTCATCCGGAAGAAGTGATTGAAGATGCGTTAGTTCAAGTGGGATCTTTCATATTCCCTGCTGATTTCATTATCTTGGACTAAGAGCCTGATTAGGAAGTCCCATTTATTTTGGGGCATCCATTCTTAGCCACAGGCCGAGCTATTATTGATGTATGCGAAGGAAAGATGACGATGAGAGTAGGTGATCAAGTGGAGGTATTTAATGTGTACAAATCACTCAGATTGCCAGCCCATTATGAAGAGTTATCCATGATTTCTGTAGTGGAAAGCAATGCTATGTCATTGGTTCCTTATATGAGCCCCATAGATCCTCTTGAACGAGATTTGATTGGGAATGAAGAAGACATTGAAGATAAGATGATGGGCGAAATTGAACAAGTACTTGGTACATCATGCAATTATGTCCATGGGTTTGGGAAGTTTGAGGAGTTGGGCAGGCTTGTTACTCTGACCCTTCCTAAGCCATCTATTGAGGAAGCTCCAAAGCTAGAATTAAATCCCCTCCCAACACATTTGCGCTATACTTATTTGGGGAACTCTGAAATATTTCCAGTAATTATCTCATCCAGCCTGGCTAATGTACAAGAAGAAAAATTGCTCAGAGTATTTCGCGAGCATAAAAAGGCTATAGGGTGGACAGTTGCTGACATCAAGGGAATCGGTCCATCGTTTTGCATGCATAAAATTTTTCTGGAAGATGAACACCGTCCAAGTGTTGAGCAGTAGAGGAGATTAAATCCTATCATGAAGGAAGTCGTGAAAAAGGAAGTAATTAAGTGTCTCGATGCAGGTATCATTTTTCCTATCTCTGACAGCAATTGGGTTAGCCCAGTTCAATGTGTGCCTAAAAAGGGAGGGATGACTGTGGTTGAGAATGAAACAAATAAGCTAATTCCTACTCGCACTGTGACGGGGTGGAGAGTTTGCATTGATTACAGAAGGCTCAACAAAGCGACCCGCAAGGACCACTTCCCACTTCCATTCATTGACCAAATGTTGGACAGTGGCGGGGCATGATTATTATTGCTTCCTTGATGGTTATTCGGGGTACAACCAGATCGTCATATGCCCGGAGGATCAGGAGAAGACCACTTTTACTTGTCCTTATGGCACTTTCGCCTTCAAGCAAATGCCGTTTGGTCTTTGTAATGCACCAGCTACTTTCCAGAGATGCATGATGGCTATTTTTACTGATATGGTGGAAATATTTATGGAAGTTTTTATGGATGATTTTTCAGTCTTTGGGTCTTCTTATGATGATTGTTTGAAGAATTTGAGCAAGGTGTTGGCCCGTTGTGAAGAAACAAATCTGGTATTTAATTGGAAAAGTATCATTTTATGGTACATGAAGGCATCGTGTTGGGTCACAGAGTGTCTAGGAGCGGCATTGAAATTAATAAGGCAAAGGTGAAGGCAATTGAAAAATTACCTCCACCCATTTCTGTGAAGGGCGCCCGGAGTTTCTTGGGGCACGCATGTCACGACCCCAAATTCCCTCCGTAGGAGGTCGTGATGGCACCTAGTCTCTAAGACTAGGTAAGCCTATCAATGCGGAATAATCATAAATATCTGAAATAAATAAACTATAATTCAAATAATTACAACTCCCAAAACCAGGTAGAAATAAGTTACAAGCTTCTAAAAATTTATTCTCAATGTCTCTATGTATCAAGGTCAAAAGAAAAATAAGGAAGCAACATAAAAAATGATAGAAGGGGACTCCGGAGTCTGCGGACGCTGGCAGATATACCTCGAAGACTCTGTGCGCAGGTAACTCACTGACGTCTAGACTGGTAAGATGTACCTGGATCAGCACAAAAAGATATGCAGAAGCGTAGTATGAGTACACCACAGCGGTACCCAGTAAGTGCCAAGCCTAACCTCGGTAGAGTAGTGACGAGGTCAGGTGAGGCCCTATTGGAATATAATAATGGTATGGTAAAATGTTTACCAATATAAAAAAATAAAATGACATTGGAAATGAATCAAGTAGTGTGTCACCATTTAATTAAGCAAAATAATGGCAAATAATATCTCGTGAAAACAAAATCGAATTTCCTTTCAACTTTAATAAAATTACAACAAATAATCAAGGCAACTGCGGCCATAAATTAATATCAACAAGGGCACTCTCGAGGCACCACCTCGTAGTCCCAAATCATAAACAAATTCACAATATCTCATTTCCTTATCTCACCGCAGGAGCCTTCACAATTTATTTGAAAGAAAATATTTTTTTCCGAAATAGCATCCCGCGTTTTAGCCATCCTTATCACACCGCATGACTTTTAGTAGTTCCTCCTACTAGCCACGCATATCAAGCCACCCTTATCTCACCGCATATGTTTTAATACCCAGACCTTATACCACTGCATGCGTATATATCACAATATATCACAATTTGTACCTCAAGTGCTCAAATAATGTAACTTGCCAAAATAATTCAACAATAATATTTTTTCACAATAAAGAACTCACGGCAACATCACAATGAGTACAAAAATCTTACAAAATATTCAAGAATAAATAATTCAGAAAAATAATATTTCAAAATCTTTAATACGTTGCTTCAATATCAAATTTAAAATGTCAAATACTTCATATTAACAATGTTTGATTTAAAGAAAATCACCTTTCAAATAATGCACAGAATTAAAGAAACCAAGTTTCAACTAAACAGGTATAACAATTAGCACGAAAAGGTCAAATAAATTTAAGGTATATATCTTAGATCAATGATGAAGAATACAACAAGATAAAATAATTTAATAAATGCGTAACAATGATCTACACAATTTAAAATTATAATCTTTCACATTTAGCCCGTGTACACAGTCGTCACCTCATGTTCACGACTTTCAACACATTTCAATAATCACATTAATATCAATTCTAGGGAAAATTTCACCACACAATGTTAGACAAGTCACTTACCTCGACTTGCTCCAATTTAACCAAGTAGTATGCTTTTTCCTCGATTTTCCGATTCCGATCGACTCGTATCTAGTCATAATTAATTTGATACAATCAACAAAAATTATAAAATCAATTCCATAAGAAAATATTATATTTTTCAATAAAATCCAAAATTAACTCAAAAATGGCCTGTGGGGCCCACGTCTCGGAATCCGGCGAAAGTTATGAAATATGAATGCCCATTCAACTACGAGTCCAACCATACCATTTTTACAAAAATCCGACATCAACTTGACCTCCAAATTTCAAATTCTCATTTTGAAATTCCTAGGCCCAAATCCTCTAATTTCACCTCAAAAAATATGTAATCTATTCGAAATATTCAATGATAATCCAATATAATTGACTAACAATGATCACATGTGACTTACCTCAAGTTTCCCCGTGAATTCTCTCCGAACAATTGCCCAAATCCGTGTTGAAAATGTCCAAATGACAAAAATATCGGAACCCCTCTGTTTTTGTAATCTGGTTAGTGCTTTCGCACCTGCGGACAAAATTCTCGCACCTGCGGTCCCGCATCTGCTGTGAAATACCGCATCTGCGGAAATTGCTCAGCCCAGCTGCCTTTGCTTCTGCAAGCTTTGGACCGCATCTGCGCTTTTGCAGGTGCGGAAAATTCCATCGCACCTGCGGACCTGCCCGCGCTTGCCCCCTTCTCTCGCTTCTGCGCAACATGAGCCGCATCTGCGGCTCCAACTGGGCAGCCCTTCGTCCGCTTCTATGAGCCACAGCTCATTTGTGCGAGTCCGCACCTGCGGTCAGTCCCTCCGCAGGTGCGATGACACCAGAAGCTGCAAAATTTCAGAATTTGCCTAAGTTCAAAAATTGATTCGATTTCGATCCGGATCGCACTCAGGGTACTCAGGACCCCGTCCGAAAATACCAACAAGTCCTAAATTATCATACGAACTTAGTCGAGTCTTCAAATCACATCCAACAACGCTAAAAACACGAATCACACATAGATTTGAGCCTAATAAATCTTAAGAATTTCCAACTTTTACATTCGATGTGGAAACCTATCAAATCAAGTCCGATTGAACTCAAATTTTGTACACAAGTCATAAATGACATAACAGAGCTGTTAAAATTTTCAGAACTGGATTCCAACCCCGATATCAAAAAGTAAACTCCCCGGTCAAACTTCCAAACTCAAATTCCTATTTTAGCCATTTCAAGCCTAATTTCACTACGGACTTCCAAATAAAATTTTGATCACGCTCCTAAGTCCGAAATTACCATACAGAGCTGTTGGAATCATCAAAATTCTTTTTCGGGGTCGTTTGCACATAATTCGACATCCGGTCACTATTTGAATTTAAACTTTTAATTTTTCTTCAAAATTCCATATCTCGGGCTAGGGACCTCGGAATTTGATTCCGGGCATACTCCTAAGTCCCAAATCACGATACGGACCTACCGAAACTGTCAAAATACTGATCCGAGTTCGTTTGCTAAAAATATTGACCAACGTCAACCCAGTTGAGTTTTAAAGCTCTAATTCACATTTTAATTCATTTTTTCGCATGAAAACTTTCCGAAAAATTTTACGGATTGCGCACGCAAGTCGAGTAATGATAAATAGTGATTTTCAAGGTCTTAGAATACATAATTAATTATTAAATTTAAAGATGACATTTTAGGTCATCACATTCTCCACATCTAAAACAAACGTTCGTCCTCGAACGAAGTTAGAAGAAATACCCGAGCTGGTGAATAAGTGTGGATAACACTGCGCATATCATGCTCAGTATCCCAAGTCGCCTCTTCGACCGGATGACCCCTCCACTGAACCTTCACGGAAGCAATGTTCTTTGACCTCAGCTTTTGAATGTGCCTATCCAAAATAGCCACTGGTTCCTCAACATAAGATAGATCTTTGTCCAACTGAACCGAACTGAAGTATAACACATGAGACAGATCGCCGTGATATTTCTGAAGCATGGAAACATGGAATACCGAATGAACCGTAGAGAGACTAGGTGGTAGTGCAAGTTTATAAGCCACCTCTCCAACTTTCTCAAGAATCTCAAAAGGCCCAATATACCTAGGGATCAACTTGCCCTTCTTCCCGAACCTCATCACACCCTTCATAGGCGAAACCTGGAGTAATACCCGCTCAACAACCATGAATGCAACATCATGAACCTTCCGATCCGCATAACTCTTCTGTTTAGATTGGGTTGTACGAAGTCGATCCTGAATCAACTTAACCTTTTCCAAGGCATCCTGAACCAAGTCTGTACCCAATAGTCTAGCCTCGCCCAGTTCAAACCAACCCACTGGAGACCGGCACCGCCTACCATACAAGGCCTCATACGGAGCCATTTGAATACTTGACTGGTAACTGTTGTTGTAAGCAAACTCCGCAAGTGGTAAGAACTGATCCCAAGCACCCCCAAAATCTATCATACACGCACGAAGCATATCCTCCAGTATCTGAATAGTGCATTCGGACTGCCCGTCCGTCTGAGGGTAAAATGTTGTACTCAACTCTACCTGAGTACCTAACTCACGCTGTACTACCCTCCAAAACCGTGAGGTAAACTGTGTACCCCGATCAGAGATGATAGATACCGGCACACCATGAAGTCTTACAATCTCGCGAATATATACCTGAGCTAGCTGCTCTGAAGAGTAAGTCGATCTTAGAGAATAATCTGGCACTCTGAAGCTGATCAAATAGGTCATCAATACGTGGCAATGGATACATGTTCTTCACGGCAACCTTGTTCAGCTGGCGGTAATCAATACACATCCGCATAGAACCACCCTTCTTCTTCACAAATAAGACAGGAGCACCCCAAGGCGATACACTAGGCCGAATGAAACCCTTATTAAGCAATTCTTGTAACTGTTTTTTTAATTCTTTCAACTATGCTGAGGCCATACGGTATGGTGGAATAGAAATGGGCTTTGTGCCCGGTAACAAATCAATACCAAAATCAATATCCCTATTAGGTGGCATACCCGGAATTTCGCTAGAAATACATCGGGAAAATCCCTTACTATAGGAACTGACTCCACGGTAGGAGTATCAATACTAACATCTCTTACATAGGCCAGATACGCATCACACCACGTCTCAACCATTCGTTGAGATTTAAGAAATGAAACAACCATGCTAGGAACATGATCCGAGGTACCTCTCCACTCTAGCCGCGGTAGACCTGGCATAGCCAACGTCACCGTCTTGGCGTAACAATCAAGAATAGCATGATAGGGCAACAACAAGTCCATGCCCAAAATAATATCGAAATCCACTATATTGAGCAATAATAAATCAGCTCTGGTCTCAAAATCACTGATAATAATTAAACACGACCGAGGCACACGGTCCACAATAATATATTCACCCACGGGTGTAGATACATAAACAGAAGAACTCAAGGAATCACGTGATAGCCCAAATACGGGGTAAAATAAGATGACACATAAGAGTAAGTGAAGCCTGGATCAAATAAGACTGATGCATCTCTATGACTGACCGGAATAATACCTGTGATAACAGAATCGGATGCAACGGCATTTGTCCTAGCAGGAAGGGCATAATATCTGCCATGGCCTCCCCCTCTAGGCTGACCTCTACTTGCCCGACCTCCACCTCTAGCTGGCTGTGCAGGTGGAGTGGAAATTGGTGCAGTAATCATGGCCTGAGAAGCTTGAGGACCCTGTGGAATAGGTGGGGCCTGAGAAATCTGTGGAGGTGCACCCCTCATAAATCTGAGGCAATCTCTCATAATATGACGAGTGTCACCACACTCAAAACAAGCCCTCGGAGGACGTGGCTACTGGACTGGCTCGGGCCTGATCGACTAGACTGCCCACTGAAAGCACCCCGTACAGGAGGTACAGAAGACACTAGTGGTGCATAATATGGAACCTGAGGTCTGGGAGTAGTCGGAATACCACTGGAAGCTGGAAGTGCTGAATGAATAGGACGGCTCACATAACCTCTACCATGACGGGCTGCAACTGGGGCACGAGAATTATTATATGTGCCAGAATCTCGGGGTCTCTTAGCTTCCCTATCTTCCCTCTCCCGAGTCCGCATATCTTCCAATCTCCTAGCAATTGACACCACCTGTTGGTATGTGATGTCCATATCTAGCTCTCGGGCCATACTGTATCTGATACTAGGGTGAAGACCCTCAATAAATCTGCGAACCCGCTCTCGAACAGTAGCAACTAAAGTTGGTGCATGCCTAGCCAAATCATTGAATAGGACCGCATATTCTGACACGGTCATAGAACCCTGGCGCAGCTGCTCAAACTCTATGTGTCATGCATCTCTAAGACTCTGAGGAATATACTCCCTTAAGAACATATCTGAAAATTGAGTCCAAGTAAGTGAAGCTGCCTCAGCCGGACTATCCAACTCATGTGCCGCCACCACTGGTAGGCTGCTCCTCTAATCTGGAATGCCGTGAAAGAAACACCACTGGAATCCACAATACCCATAGTACGAAGGATACGGTGACATTCCTCCAGAAAACCCTGAGCATCCTCTGAAGCTAAACCGCTGAAAGTGGGAGGATGGTACTTCTTATACCTCTTGAGCCTAAGCTGCTCCCCGTCTGAAACTGTTGTCCTAATCTCAGGCCGAACTGGGATAACTGGATGCACTGGTATAACCTCTGGGGCATGGTCAACTTGGGCCTGTGACTCTAGAGTACGGGCGGCGGGAGTCTGCGCTCCTCCCCAGCCTGAGATGTGGCAGGAGCAAGTGGAAATAATCCTACCTGAGCTAAAGTGTCAAACATGCTAAAAAAAACTGGGCAAGAGTCTCCTGAAGTGCAGGAGTAGTAACAGGCGTCTCAGGTGCCTGCTCTCTAACTGGAGCTACTGTTGGCTCTGGTGCAGCAGCTCGTGCAGGTGCTCTGGCAGCACCACGTGGTCTTCCTCGGCCTCTGACTCGGCCTTTGCCCCGTCCCCGGCCTCTTGCGGCTCCAACAGGGGGCGCGGGTGTCTGATCATTAGATCCAGTTGTGTGTGTACTCACCATCTGTGAGAGAATAGAAAGACAATTGTTTAGAACTTTGAAATCAACAAAGGCGCACGATAAGGAATCAAAGAAGTGAATATTTCCTAACAATTCCATAGCCTCTCGAAGATAAATACAGACGTCTTTGTATCGATCCGCAAGACTATACTAAACCTGCTTGTGACTCATAACACCTATGAACCTAGTGCTCTGATACTAACTTATCACGATCCCAAATTCCCTCCGTAGGAGGCCGTGATGGCACCTAGTCTCTAAGACTAGGTAAGCCTATCAATGCGGAATAATCATAAATATCTGAAATAAATAAACTATAATTCAAATAATTATAACTCCCAAAACCAGGTAGAAATAAGTCACAAGCTTCTAAAAGTTTATTCTCAGTGTCTCTATGTATCAAGGTCTAAAGAAAAATAAGGAAGCAACATAAAAAATGATAGAAGGGGACTCCGGAGTCTACGAACGCTGGCAGATATATCTCGAAGTATCCGTGCGCAGGTAACTCACTGACATCTAGACTGGCAAGATGTACCTGGATCTGCACAAAAAAGATGTGCAAAAGCGTAGTATGAGTACACCACAGCGGTACCCAGTAAGTGCCAAGCCTAACCTCGGTAGAGTAGTGACGAGGTCAGGTGAGGCCCTACTGGAATATAATAATGGCATGGTAAAATATTTAACAATATAGAAAAATAAAATGATATTGGAAATGAATCAAGTAGTGTGTTACCATTTAATTAAGCAAAATAATGGCAAATAATATCTCGTGGAAACAAAACCGAATTTCCTTTCAACTTTAAGAAAATCACAACAAATAATCAAGGCAATTGCGGCCATAAATCAATATCAACAAGGGCACTCTCGAGGCACCGCCTCGTAGTCCCAAATCATAAACAAATTCACAATATCTCATTTCCTTATCTCACCGCGGGAGCCTTCACAATTTATTTGAAAGAAAATATTTTTTCCGAAATAGCATCCCGCGTTTTAGCCATCCTTATCACACCACATGACTTCTAGTAGTTCCCCCTACTAGCCACGCGTATCAAGCCATCCTTATCTCACCGCATGCGTTTCAATACCCAGACTTTATACCACCGCATGCGTATCAATATCACAATATATCAATTTGCACCTCAAGTGCTCAAATAATATAACTTGCCAAAATAATTCAACAATAATATTTTTCTACAATAAAGAGCTCACGGCTCCATCACAATGAGTACAAAAATCTTACAAAATATTCAAGAATAAATAATTCAGGAAAATAATATTTAAAATCTTTAATACGTTGCTTCAATATCAAATTTAAAATGTCAAATACTCCATATTAATAATGTTTGATTTAAAGAAAATCACCCTTCAAATAATGCACAGAATAAAAGAAACCAAGTTTTAACTAAACAGGTATAACAATTAGCAGGAAAAGGTCAAACAAATTTAAGGTATATATCTCAGATCAATGATGAAGAATATATAACAAGATAAAATAATTTAATAAATGCGCAACAATGATCTACCCAATTTAAAATTATAATCTTTCACATTTAGCCTGTGTACACACTCGTCACCTCGTGTACATGACTTTCAACACATTTCAATAATCACATTAATATCAATTCTAGGAAAAAATTTCCCCACACAAGGATAGACAAGTCACTTACCTCGCCTTGCTCCAATTTCACCAAGTAGTATGCTGTTTCCTTGATTTTTCGATTCCGATCGACTCGTATCTAGTCATAATTAATTCGATACAGTCAACAAAAATTATAGAATCAATTCCCTAAGAAAATACTATATTTTTCAATAAAATCCAAAATTAACTCAAAAATAGCCCGTGGGGCCCACATCTCGGAATCCGGCAAAAGTTACGAAATATGAACTCCCATTCAACTACGAGTCCAACCATACCATTTTTACAAAAATCCGACATCAACTTGACCTCCAAATCTCAAATTTTCATTTTGAAATCCCTAGGCCCAAATCCTCTAATTTCACCATGTAATCTATTAGAAATATTCAATGATAATCCAATATAACTGACTAACAATGATCACAGGTGACTTACCTCAAATTTTCCCGTGAATTCTCTCTGAAAAATCGTCCAAAACCGTGTTGAAAATGTCCAAATGACAAAAATATCGGAACCCCTCTGTTTTTGTAATCTGGTCAGTACTTTCGCACCTGCGATCTCGCATCTGCGGTGAAATACCGCATCTGCGGAAATTACTCATCCCAGCTGCCTTCACTTCTGCGAGCTTTGGACCGCATCTGCGCCTTCGTAGGTGCGGAAAATTCTATCGCACCTGCGGACCTGCCCGCACTTGCGCCCTTCCTCTCGCTTATGCGCAAGCGCTTTTGCGCAACATGAGCCGCATCTGCGGCTCCAACTGGGCAGCCCTTCGTCCGCTTCTGCGAGCCACAGCTCGCTTGTGCGAGTCCGCACCTGCGGTCAGTCCCTCCGCAAGTGCGATGACACCAGAAGCTGTAAAATTTCAGAATTTGCCTAAGTCTAAAAATTGATCGGATTTCGATCCGGATCGCACTAGGGGTACTCGGGACTCCGTCCGAAAATACCAACAAGTCCTAAATTATCATACGAACTTAGTCGAGTCTTCAAATCACATCCAACAACACTAAAAACACGGTCATTTCTAGTAGTTCCCCCTACTAGCCACGCGTATCAAGCCATCCTTATCTCACCGCATGCGTTTTAATACCCAGACTTTATACCACCGCATGCGTATCAATATCACAATATATCAATTTGCACCTCAAGTGCTCAAATAATATAACTTGCCAAAATAATTCAACAACAATATTTTTCTACAATAAAGAGCTCACGGCTCCATCACAATGAGTACAAAAATCTTACAAAATATTCAAGAATAAATAATTCAGGAAAATAATATTTCAAAATCTTTAATACGTTGCTTCAATATCAAATTTAAAATGTCAAATACTCCATATTAATAATGTTTGATTTAAAGAAAATCACCCTTCAAATAATGCACAGAATAAAAGAAACCAAGTTTTAACTAAACAGGTATAACAATTAGCAGGAAAAGGTCAAACAAATTTAAGATATATATCTCAGATCAATGATGAAGAATATATAACAAGATAAAATAATTTAATAAATGCACAACAATGATCTACCCAATTTAAAATTATAATCTTTCACATTTAGCCTGTGTACACACTCGTCACCTCGTGTACATGACTTTCAACACATTTCAATAATCACATTAATATCAATTCTAGGAAAAAATTTCCCCACACAAGGATAGACAAGTCACTTACCTCGACTTGCTCCAATTTCACCAAGTAGTATGCTGTTTCCTTGATTTTTCGATTCCGATCGACTCGTATCTAGTCATAATTAATTCGATACAGTCAACAAAAATTATAGAATCAATTCCCTAAGAAAATACTATATTTTTCAATAAAATCCAAAATTAACTCAAAAATGGCCCGTGGGACCCACATCTCAGAATCCGGCAAAAGTTATGAAATATGAACTCCCATTCAACTACGAGTCCAACCATACCATTTTTACAAAAATCCGACATCAACTTGATCTCCAAATCTCAAATTTTCATTTTGAAATCCCTAGGCCCAAATCCTCTAATTTCACCATGTAATCTATTAGAAATATTCAATGATAATCCAATATAACTGACTAACAATGATCACAGGTGACTTACCTCAAATTTTCCCGTGAATTCTCTCTGAAAAATCGTCCAAAACCGTGTTGAAAATGTCCAAATGACAAAAATATCGGAACCCCTCTGTTTTTGTAATCTGGTCAGTACTTTCGCACCTGCGATCTCGCATCTGCGGTGAAATACCGCATCTGCGGAAATTACTCATCCCAGCTGCCTTCACTTCTGCGAGCTTTGGACCGCATCTGCGCCTTCGTAGGTGCGGAAAATTCTATCGCACCTGCGGACCTGCCCGCACCTGCGCCCTTCCTCTCGCTTATGCGCAAGCGCTTCTGCGCAACATGAGCCGCATCTGCGGCTCCAACTGGGCAGCCCTTCGTCCGCTTCTGCGAGCCACAGCTCGCTTGTGCGAGTCCGCACCTGCGGTCAGTCCCTCCGCAAGTGCGATGACACCAGAAGCTGTAAAATTTCAGAATTTGCCTAAGTCTAAAAATTGATCGGATTTCGATCCGGATCGCACTAGGGGTACTCGGGACTCCGTCCGAAAATACCAACAAGTCCTAAATTATCATACGAACTTAGTCGAGTCTTCAAATCACATCCAACAACACTAAAAACACGAATCGCACATAGATTCATGCCTAATAAATCTTAAAAATTTCTAACTTCTACATTCGATGTCAAAACCTATCAAATCAAGTCTGATTGACTTCAAATTTTGTACACAAGTCATAAATGACATAACGAAGCTGTAAAAATTTTTAGAACTAGATTCCGACCCCAATATCAAAAAGTCAACTCCCCGGTTAAACTTTCAAACTTAAATTCCTATTTTAGCCATTTCAAGCCTAATTTCACTACTGACTTCCAAATAAAATTCTGATCACGCTCGTAAGTCCGAAATCACCATACGAAGTTGTTAGAATCATTAAAATTCTATTCCGGGGTCGTTTGCACATAATTCGACATCCGGTCACTATTTGAATTTAAACTTTTAATTTTTTTTTAAAATTCCATATCTCGGGTTAGGGACCTCGGAATTTGATTCCGGGCATACGCCCAAGTCCCAAATCACGATACGTACCTATCAAAACTATCAAAATATTGATCCGAGTCTGTTTGCTAAAAATATTGACCAAGGTCAACTCAATTGAGTTTTAAAGCTCTAATTTACATTTTAATTTATTTTTTCGCATGAAAACTTTCTGAAAAATTTTACGGACTGTGCACGCAAGTCGAGTAATGATAAATAGTATTTTTTGAGGTCTTAAAATATAGAATTAATTATTAAATTTAAAGATGATATTTTGGGTCATCACAACGCGGGATTCTATCGACGCGGGATTTAAGATTTTTCTAAAATTGCTACTCCCTTGTGCAGGTTGCTTGAAAAAGATGTGACTTTCAATTTTGAGGACACCTACCTGAAAGCATTCGAAGAGCTCAAAATGAAGCTGGTGGTTGCCCCCATTATTGTCGCACCGGATTGGTCCTTACCATTTGAGCTTATGTGTGATGCAAGTGACCATGCTATTGGGGCAATGCTAGGCCAAAGGAAGGAAAGAATATTTTATTCCATCTACTATGCGAGTAAGACTCTTGATGATGCGCAGCTGAATTACACCACCACTGAAAAAGAGTTGTTAGCTGTGATGTGGGCCTTTGAGAAATTTCGGGCATACTTGGTGGAAACAAAAGTCATAGTCCATATCGATCATGCAGCAATCAGGTATCTATTTACAAAGAAGGAATCTAAGGCTAGATTGATGCGCTGGGTTTTGTTGTTGCAGGAATTTGATGTGGAAATATGAGATCGAAAGGGCATAGACAACCAAGTAGCTGACCATCTATCAAGGCTGAAAAATCACGACCACGTGGAGGAGGGTGACCAAATTAAAGAAGTATTTCCTGATGAGCAACTTTTTGCTATCACCCAAGACCCTCCCCCATGGTACGCGGACTATGTGAATTATCTGGTGAGCGGGGTACTTCCTCCTGAAATTGAATCTGAAGCTAGAAAGAGGTTTCTACATGATGTGAACTTCTACTATTGGGACGAGCCATATTTGTACAAGCAGTGTGCTGACCAAATGATGAGGAGATGCATACTTGAAAAGGAGGTCGAACTAGTGTTGTATGATTGTCATGCATCACCCTATAGGGGACATCATGAAGGCGATAGAACAGCTGAAAAGGTATTACAATCCGGTTTATTTTGGCCAACATTATTCAAGTACGCCCATGCATTTATTAAGAAGTATGACCAATGTCAGAGAACATGAACAATCACAAAGAGGCATGAGATTCCTTTGAATAACATCCTCAAGGTCGAGATTTTTGATGTGTGGGGGATAGATTTTATGGGACCATTCCTATGGTTCAGAGGAAATAAATATATTTTGCTAGCAATTGACTACGTGTCAAAATGGGTAGAGGCGATCGCATTGTCAACGAATGATGCCATGGTGGTAGCCGCGTTTGTAAAAATGAATATATTTTCGAGATTCGGAACTCCACGTGCTTTGATTAGTGATGAAGGGACACACTTTTGCAATCGGTTGTTGAATAACCTTCTAGCTAAATATGGAGTCCGCCATATAGTTGCGATGGCATATCATCCTCAAACAAGTGGACAAGTTGAGGTGTCTAATAGAGAAATAGAGCAAATCTTAGAGAAGACGGTGAGTGTTAATAGAAAAGATTGGGCTACAAAGTTAGATGATGCCTTGTGGGCATATAGAACTGCATACAAAACGCCAATTGGGGCGTCGCCGTATAGGTTAGTTTATGGGAAGGCATGTCACTTACCTGTTGAACTTGAACACAAAGCATATTGGGCCATTAAGAAGTTAAATATGAACCTTGAAGCTGCGGGCGAGAAAAGACTCTTGCAGTTTAATGAGTTAGATGAGTTCAGGCTGCACTCTTATGAAAATGCTAAGCTTTACAAAGAAAAGACAAAAAGATGGCTTGACAAGCATATCAAACCGCGTCACTTCGAGCCAGGCCAACAGGTATTATTGTTCAATTCTAGACTAAAGTTATTTCCAGGGAAGTTAAAATCGAGATGGTCAGGCTCGTTTGAGGTAGTGAGAGACACTCCTTATGGTGCAATTGAGCTGCGAGCTTTGAATGGTGAAAGAAATTTTTTGGTGAATGGACACAGAGTAAAGCATTATTTGGGAGGAATAATTGATCGTGAGAAGACCAAGGTTGTACTCGCTGATGAGTAAGCGAGATTCTGAGTCGTGCCGTGACGTTAAATCATGTGCTTGTTGGGAGGCAACCCATATTTATTGCTTTCGTTTATTTCTAAATTTTTTTATTATTGTTGTAGTATTTGTTTTTATTTTGTAGGATTATAAGCATAGGAGGCAAAGCCATTGGAAGAGTGCAAAAGCGAGTTAGATGGTGAGAACTAAGTGTGGGGTGCCACACAAAGGACCATGCTTGGGGGAAGTCTAAGTACCCGTGAGCCGCTATTGCTTCGGCCTTTCAGGGAGTTTCTTGTCCACCCTCGTTATTGTTTTGCTTTATTTGTGCATTGGAGACACTACACTCTTTTAAGTGTGGGGTGGGAGAATTCTCTAGATAATTAGTTGTAGGATGTTAGAAAAATGTTAACTTCTTATTTTTATTTTAGTAGTTGTGTAGTATTTTAGTAGCTATGAAAAAAACAAAAATCGAAAAAAGTAAAAAATTTGGACTCCTCCCGACGATGGATCTCATTCGACAGGTTTCTTGAGGGATTTAAGTTGAAAGAAAGAAAAGACAAAAAATAATTCTTTTGTTAGGTAGTGTAATAATTCCTCCTTGATTTTTCTTTGTGCCGCGGTTATTTTCCAACGGTTTTGTTTGAATCGTGTTTAGCTAGTTTTATTTTTTTAGGAGTAGGTGCCACTATGAGATGAATTAAATTGGAGCAATATCTCTTGACTTTGTTATGCCTTGAGAATAGTGAGTACTTTGGTTGTGACACTTAGGCTTAGTTTTTGACTCTTGTATAAGTACCTTAAATTGTATGATCTAAAGTTGCTTAACTGCTTTGACTAGAGTGTCTTGATGAGTCCGATCCTGAGTGAGTTATGTGCCATATATGTGTGAGGTTTGTGTGTTATTCTGTGCATTGCATTTGATGTCTAGAACTTACCCTGTGCATTTGCAAAACAAAATAGTAGAGTTGTTCAGTCTTGGAAGTGATATATGTGTTTGTTTGTTGAGCCAGATATATATAGTTTACCCGTCTAATTGTTATGTATCGTAGTTAACCCTTTGAGCCTGTAATCCTATTTCTTTGGCAATCACATTACAAGTCTTACCCATTTGTTTGAATTAACCATCTATTTGAACTTTTTTAACCTCTCATGAGCACTTGAATTGTTATGAATTTTATAAAAGTTAAAGTGTGGGGTGGTTGGTTTGGCTTTTGAGTGGAACTAATAAAATATGGAGAAAGGTGCACTGTTTTGAAAAAAATAATAAGATCCCCTTGAATTGAAAAAGAAAAGAAAAATATAGTTGTATTGCTGTGAAAAATATTCCTTAACAGTGGTGACTCTTGATGTAATTGTGCTTAAAGAAGTATGGAGTTAATATACATTGATGTGAAGGTGGAGTTATGGTTTGACATAAGTATGGGGCTTAAATATTAAAGTGTATGTATTAAAGTGCTTAGGGAGGTGTAGTCATTATTATATTCAAATATATCTTATCCGACCCGCAGCCTACATTATAACCAATTAAAGTCCTACTTGATCCTAGAGTGAATGAGCTCGATTAGTAGAGTAGTACACTACGGGCAAGCCTATGGTGCATCTTTTGTGGCATATGAATATTATTTCTCAGATTGAGTGAATTTTTTCTATCTTGAGTTCCTAATTGCTCGTAAATTTTTATTGTGTGTGGAACTACTCTCTTTTGTTGTGTGAGGGAACTTGATTCATGAAGGAAAGGTAATGTCATTGACCTCTATGTTAGAGTGAGTGAGTGAGTTGTGAATAATGTGTGATACTTGTGAGTTAAATTTTGAGGTGAAGATGTTACACCCTTAAGCTTAGTCTATTTTAAAAATTCTTGGCGTGATGAGTTAGGAGAATTGTTTAAAAAGGCCGTGTCTATATAAAGTGTAGTTTGATTGCTCGAGGATGAGCAACGTTTAAGTGTGGGGTGGTGATGTTTGGCTATAATTACATATTTTTAGTACATTACTTACCTTACATTTTGGGGCTTTAATGCTAAACTATATTATAGTTGTGCTTAATTTAGTCTATGTTATGTGTAGATACATTAGAGATGAAATCTGAACAAAGTAAATATTTAATGTCTAATGCATGCTCTACAACAATATGATAGTGAGCAAAGAAGAAAGCTAAGAAGTGATAAAGTGAAACTAAGCAGTAAATTGAGCAATGATTAAAGAAACAATGCAAAGGAATTTGAAAGGAAAGACAAGAACGTGAATTTGGCAAAAGTTAGGCAAAGCAGATGGAATTGAAACAAAGCAGAAACAGAATAGGCGTAGCAAGGAATTTTGCTCGCGAAACATATCGCTTCGCACAGTGAGAAGAGAACGTTAGAGCTCGCGTCGCCTGGTGAACAGCGAGGTGAGGCTCGCGTTAGAGGTCGCGAGGCACGGTCTACAGTGAGCGTGTTTCGGATTTTTAAAGTCTATTTTGTCTCCTATTTGATCTTGGACTTGGTTATTTCGTTTGGGTCTTTTTCCTACACATATAAATAGTCATTAAACACCATTTTTAGAGGAGTTAGTTTTGCGATCAGAGGCAAGAATATCACATGGATAATTTTTGGAGGAGAAAATCATAGAGTTCTTCATCCCTTTATCTTTTCCTTGTAATTTATTTATGCAAAATACTTAGAAAATTGTTACTACGAACATGAGTGGCTAAAACCCATAATTCTGGGTTTGTGATTTAGCCATCAATATTGTTGTTTTACGTTGACTTAACCTTGATTACAATTTACTAATATATGATTGTTTCTTCAATTCTGTGATTAATTGCTTAATTGTCTGGCCAGCAGTTAGGTTCTATTTACTATCTATGCTATGCTTGGGAAAGCCATGTTTAGATTAGAGAAGAATTGAAGAGAGCATGATCTTAATTCTTGGGGGGAGGAGGGATTTGTGGTTAGGATAGGAATATACCTAGTCATCGTGTTAAATATCGTAATCTTAATGCGTTCTTGATAGACTGATTTCATAGGAATATAGGCGTTAATCTATTTTGAAATGAATAGGCGAGTAGTACTTCGGGAGAAGGCTATGAGAGCAATTGTTCGATTAATTAGCAACCATGAGTGAATTGTATGAAAGGGAGAGTTAACTAGAACACAATAGGATTGGTGAATCGATCACAACCCTGGAATATTTGTCTCTACTGAATACATCACAATTATTTTGCTACTTGATAATTTAGTTACTCCTTCGAATTATAGTTTAGTATAATCATATTCTTGAACTCGATTTTGGCTTGACTGAATAACAATCTTGGTAATTTTAGTGGGTAGTTGATACAAGTCCATATGGGTTCGACACTCGACTTATCATTTTATTACTTGTACGACTACATATACTTGCGTGTGCGTTTGAAAAACCAACATAAATATTAAATGAAGAGATGTTATATATTAAAACATAAATAAGGATGAAACGTTCAAAAATCTCTCATATTTAAACGATCTTTTTTTTTTCGAAGCTGCTTATTACAGCAGAATTTTCTAGTTATCTATATTTTGTGCACCGGTTTAACAGCAATCATTGTAAGGTTAGGCTTTAAAAGTAAAAAATTCAAGTATTTCGAAAAACGTAATCGCACCGACCGATGTTCTTATCAAACACAAGACATATATATATTAATATGTGTTTCGCTTTAATTTGTATATGCTAAGATTCTTTATTTAATATAAACATCAGAGTGCGGATAAGTATTTATCCACATTTCCCTTGTATTGTAAGTTTCTACACTTAATAAAGGTGCTTTCTCCTCTCCTTTGGATTTGCTAATTAAGCACTTAAATATATTAGTAGTATTGCAATTTTGATTGAAACCAAGTATAGATCCGTTGTTACATGGTTCTTGGATTGATATGAGAATTTTCCTTTAAAATTTAATTGTTAGCAAGGGACCTATCATTACGGTTTGTGTATATATTACATGTAGTAAATGCATCTCTTTAATCATATTGACGATTTCACACTAAACTTATTTGTCTAGGTGCAAATTCTACCATATTAAGGATACATGACGATGAATTATTAAGTGTTCACACTATTATATTCATTTACAAAGCAAATTAAAGTATCTTAATTTAGTTTGATGTAACAAATGTTTCATGCATTGTCTAAATTAAATTAATGCATATAAAGGATGGGAAACGACAAGTCTACAATTCTAATTCAATATGGAAGTATTTTCTTTTTTCCTCTTTCTTTCCCATTTGGTATTAAAATCTCCAACGGTCTCACATTTTTTCAATTTTCCTCTAAGGCAAAAACTTGATTTAAATTTAGCTAGTGATTGGATGTGTACATAGGACCTCCCAAATATAAAAGTATTCTCTCGCTCTACATACACACACATAGTGTTACAGCTAATACACATAAAGACAATGACGATAACCCTGATATAAGAAAGATGCTAGAAATATTTTTATTAGTACTCACATATAATAGGATAATAGAGGTTGTTTTGCCTATGTTCTAAACGTTGATATTTCCGGTTTGGGTTTCGAGAAAATCTTTTCTTTCCATTCTCATCAATGATGGACCTAGCAAATACTGGGAAAATGCCTTTTTGTAAAGTAATAAGTAATATTATATGTTTCCAATAAGGTCCCTTAAAGAACATACTTCCCAAAGTTTCTTTGCAACTATTCCCTCCCTTTTTAATGTACATGGGCATGGTATAGTTTGAGTACGATGTAAAATTTAAGAAATAAAAGAATATTTGCTTCTCAGAATTGAAAGCACGTGAGCTTCGACCAATATTTTAAAATGTATTTTTTTATAGAATTGAACTTTTGTATTTTTCGTATACTATTTGGATATCTGAATTTTTATTTTTAAATATTGTGTTGATCTAATTCAACTTAGGTCTTATTGATTCTCGAGAAGCAGAAAGTAAAAATATTTTTAAATAAGTGAATATATTGCAGTGGAGTAATAAACATGGCAAAAAATATCATGCAAAGAGTAACGCACGTTCAAGAAGAGTACAATTGGAACTATTGAAAAGAACCCCATGTACACTGGCCACCATATAGCAAAGAAAGACAGGATGGCCTGCAATAGTAAGCTTTTTGTAAGTTTATAAAAGACAGTTGAAGATGAGTCCAAAACTTTATAATAACTTTTAACTGAACTTCCTAAACCCATATCCCAACCACAAATGGTCTTCTTAATAATACCTTTCGGCTTTATGTTTGTATCTTCTAATGGGCCCTACCTAGCTAGTTCTTTATTGCTTCATTTAACTACTAATATCTAATGAGCTACTTAGTTGCAGAACTGCTTAACAGAAATTTCTGTTCATGAGAAAAGCCCGCTTAAAGTCCCTTTTCATACATACCAGAATCTTGTTAAAAGAAACTTTGAATTGAGAATGTAATTAAGTAAAAGATACGTAAATGTTTGAAAGTAAGAGTAGTCACATCCGGCATTTACAGTAAACTGCATTAGTTTACCATGGTTAAGTATTAATAGACTGTATATTAATTATTTATGATTAAATACTAATAACGATATATATAAAGATGCATGTTATGTATTTATTGAATTAGCGTAAACGATTAACATCGTCGTTGGACCAAGGTACAAATTAAAAACAGTCTTCTTTTATTGAAGTCAATTGAAAGTATGAAAAGCCTTTAAGAACCTTAGACTTTTTGGACTAATTTTCAGCTTTATAAGGTGAGGTGAACGTGTCTAATCTGAAAACTAACAGCATGGAGATTCTGTTGAAATAAATATAGGGTTAAAATGGTAATTGACACTTGGTTAAATGGGATTTAAGCTAATTTCAGGTAGATGATGTAAACCTTCTCTCTCTAATCTCTTTTGTTAATTTGTTTCATTAAGACCAGCCCGTTTTCACACGCTCCAAAGTCAAATATTTTGTATAGAGAAGGTTAATTTAGGAAAATCATTGAAGAATTCTATGAGAAGAATGTAGGAGATGGATACATATTGAAAGCAACCTTAATTACTTTTTATAATTAAAAAAATTAAAACAATATTAAGTCATGTTGGAAATACAGTTGAAACAACCATGAAAGCAACAAATTTAAAGCTTCATCAACAACTATTACACAACAGAAATTCCAAATATAAATAAAATTATATGATCCAAAGAAAAACAGGACTTTAGTTAAAAATAAGAATACGACAAAAGAAATTTGACAGAATTACATGCATAGTTTAAGGGGATGAAATGTATTTAGTCAAATATAAAAAGGGAAGGGGTGTAGAGGTTTATATGAGAAGGCAGAGAAAAAAGAGTTTTAAGTAAGAGAAGGCCAAAAACAACCTCCCCATTACAAAAGTTCCTTAGTGCTCACGTTTCTATCTCTCCCCCAAAAACCAGTATTTATGGCCTTGTTCTCTTCCTCTCTCTGCTTTTTTTCAATCTTTCAGGTCATTTCCATGGATTCTTTTCTTCACTTTTCTCATTTCTTTCCCACTTTCCCTTAAACTTTTCTGCAAGACCAATATAGTCAGTACCTTCTTTTAATTTCATTAGTCTTGATATAGTAGTCTTTCTCGTTGTTTTTGCAACTGTTTGAAAAAAAACCATTAGTCTGAATTTTACAAAGGGGTGTGTAAGGGTTTAGGTTTTGATAATGGAGAATTTTTCTGGAGTTATTAAGGAAGATGATCAGCAGCAGATGGAGCTTCCTCCTGGATTTCGCTTTCATCCAACTGATGAAGAGTTGATTACTCATTATTTGTCTAAGAAAGTTGTGGATACTGATTTCTCTGCTATTGCTATTGGAGACGTTGACATGAACAAAGTTGAACCTTGGGAGCTGCCATGTAAGTTGATTTCTCCCTTTTTTTTACTTGTCTGAATTGTTTTGTTTTGTAACTTTTTATGTGTTACTGATTATGTTTTCTGATTGTTGGTAAATGTAGGGAAGGCAAAAATTGGGGAAAAAGAATGGTACTTTTTTTGTGTGAGAGACAAGAAGTACCCAACTGGCCTAAGGACAAACAGAGCAACTGCTGCTGGTTATTGGAAAGCCACAGGTAAGGACAAGGAGATTTTTAGAGGAAAGTCTCTTGTTGGTATGAAGAAAACTCTGGTTTTTTACAAAGGGAGAGCTCCAAAAGGTGAGAAGACAAATTGGGTAACTCATGAGTACAGATTAGAAGGAAGATTATCACTTCACAACCTTCCCAAGACAGCAAAGGTACTAACGGTCTTTTTTTTAAGATTAAGATGTAATATTAAGGCATTTGTCCTTTCATTTCAAGATTCTTAAATAATTCTTTGTTTATGTTTTTTGACTATTGCAGAATGACTGGGTCATATGCAGAGTATTTCAAAAGACAACTGGTGGGAAGAAAATTCACATATCAGGGCTTATGCAATCAAACTCTACTGGAAATGAAATGGGAAATTCCCTTTTGCCACCATTGACAGCTTCATCACCCAGTCACGTGCACTGCTTCTCCAATTTTCTTACTGCTCAAAAGAGTGAAGAAAACATGATCAATTATTTCGACACTTCTCCTAATTTCTCTGCTCTCTCAAATCCTATGGACATTTTCCCCAGAAATTCTCTTCCAAATACATTTTCCTGGAACCAAACAGTCCCTTTTCCTCAGCCAGGTTCATTTCCTGTACAAGATCCTGTAAGTCTTAGGAATTTGCTTGAGAATTATGGGCAAAACATGCAGCAGAGTTTGAAAAAGGAGAAAGAGATGGTCAGTATATCACAAGAAACAGGTCTAAGCACTGATATGAACACTGAAATTACATCATCTGTCGTTCAACAGGATCTTGATTGCCTCTGGAGTTACTGAAATTCTTGACACAAAAGGGCAAAACAAACAAAGGAAGAGCAGAAAGATGAGTAGAGCTTCAGTAGTACTAGTAGCTATTATGGTGTGGAATTAATTGTTATGTGTATAGATTTTCTAATCCCCTAAGTTGCATTCAACATAGTAAACCTTATTATGTCACAAAAAATATACTTATCATGTAGAAGTATGTTAAATTTTACTATTTTATTTTTCCTTTTTTCCCACTTCCAGTTGTCTCACTGCTGCTATTTGTTATTGTGATATTGAATTTGTAAAAAAATTAGTATAGTACTGAACACTGTTAGCATGTGACTGTATGAGATCAAGTTGGTGGCTTACTGATCTTTTATTGTGTTCTTTTCTCTTTGAAGCTACCTTTGTTGTCTATGGATTTTAGCGGTTGCTTTATCCAAACTTTTAGCTTCTACTTGAATTTTTCACTCAATTTAATTAATTAATACAATCAAAGAACATTTTGTGGGGACTTCAAAACCAATATGCCGTGGACCCTCTTCTTCCCCCCACAATTTGTGTGTAATTGTGTCATGATTAGGAGATAATCTCAAAGTGCTTTAGGACCACTTCAGATGTCAAAACATGGTACTAACCACGTGTGTCTTGTCTAAGAAATGATCTCAATAACTGAGAGCCAAGTCGTTATCTTCTTTTTGACAAAGTACAATACTCAATATTAATTGTAGGAATTAGTTGCCTTAGGACCATCTCTTCAACGAACCAAATGTCATTGGATTAGTTGTAACGACAGTAATGTTGGCAAGTTCAAATGGATGTTATGTATGTCAAGTTGAGTTAGAATTTGGAAATACAAAATAAATACAAATGTGGTTCTTGCCACGCATTAAATTAGAAAACAAAACAGTTCGAGGCGCTAAGCATGACGAAGTTCTGTCGTTTGGATGTTTCCTTCATGCTTCAGTAGTCCCACATGTAAAACAAGGGGTTTAAGATTTATGTACTTCCATTGAACGTCCAATCCAATATTTTAATTTTATGAGTTCATGAATCAGGTTCCAACAACTGAATATATCACCTTGTTTAAGTTAGGACTCATAGTTCAATATATTTTACAAGTTCAATTGATTTATACTGATAAACCAAGTTTAGGCTAAAAATTATAGGTCCAAATAAACTCACAAGACTGGATCCGCCCTTGCATGTAAACAAGCTTAGTTTGTAAAAGGAATGAACAAACTGAAAAGAAGAACGAGGTAAAGTTGTACCTATTGAGAATATGAAAAGTTTCACAAAATCTGTCACAAAGATGATTGACAAAATGGAAATAAGGTTGCTAATCTCATACATTCAATATTCACAGAAAATATCATGGCATATCATCAATTGTTGACAGAGGTTTCCTTATCATGGTATTTTAGTGATGTGACAATTAACATCACTGGCAACATGTCTGTTTGGTGGAGTGTTATTTTTCCAACTAAGGCTAAGGAGCAATTGTCCAGAAAACATATTGCAAAATGGAACTTAATAAACATATGGTAAGTTCAGTGCCAACTAAAGAACTCCAGAGCCAGAAATATGAGTGATAGTAATATCTGGTAGTATTCCTCTACATGCTCTTTTCCTTGTGCCTGACATAAAAAAGAATTGCTAGTCATTGCCCTTGTCCCGACTCAGATATGATCCGTCAGAACGCTATTACATCAATTATATATTACTTTGATACATAATTTTTTAAGTGTGCATTCTTCAGTTTTAACTGAAAAACTCAAACAAAAAGGAGTAAATATTTTTATGTTTTTAATTGACTTTGCTTTTCATTCCAGAATATTTTTGGTTTTTCAATTCAATTTTCAGTTTCAAATAAAAATTTTAAGAACACCCGAAAAATTAATGAACCTTAATTTTCTTCTTAAATTGTTTGTCCAAAAACTTGTATATCTATCGATTAATATTGCAACAAATTGTTTAATTAGCAAGAATATGACATCAATCTAGGTAAGCAAGAATATGACATCAATCTAGGTGAATTTAAGTACAAAGAATGGTAATTGAAACAATCAATCAGAAGTCAACAAGATGCATAAACCCAAAAGGCAAAGTGCTGAAGTTTATTTCGTTTCGGTACTCGACTAATTTCTTATTTACACAGTAAAAACCTAAACAAACAGATCAATTAACTCAAAACCGATTGAAAACAATAAATTTAGGTGACTTTGGCCTTTCACACTTAAATTCATTCATTCATTCAACTTCCTAGTCATATATTTGTACATTGGATGATGACACTGCAATTCCGAGACCTTATTCACACTCTCATCAATTGTACTCGTTTACAAAGAATAAGAAGGAACATTTTTCTTCTTTGTCACAATGAAAATAGTTATATTGATTCTTCACTTTGATCATTTTAGCTGGAAACAGTCGACCGAAGATAAGGTACGTATTTTTAAATTTTAATTACATGAAAATACTCCATATTGTTTAATAACGTAACATACGCTATCAAAACCTAATACATAGACGATATTTTGTCTTCACACGAGTGACACGGGGTTAACAAGTTGGCAAAGGTTATGGCTTATGATTTCAGCTTCCATTCTATTGGGAGAATTGTGTAGCCAATAATAACGCGTCTGACAGCTAACAATACTTCACATTTTATTTTATGTATTATTCCATCCGTTCACTTTTACTTGGCAGGTATACTAAAAATAAATTTTTATTTTTACTTGTCACTTTACGCTTATTAAGAGAAGACAACTTTTTTTTTCATGTTATACCCACAGTATTTATTACTCATTTCAAATCATTTTCTCAAATCCAATAAAATATGTATTAATTAATATATGTATCATGGTAAATTATGTACTTTATTTATTATTTTTTAAAGGGCGTGAAAAGTCAAAACGTGCCAAGTAAAAGTGAATGGAGGGAGTAGTTGGAACTTAGAATATTAAACGTTATCCAATATTCTCACGTGATCCAACTATAGTACTAATCATTAATGCTCTCATTGACCTTATTAAAAATTAATCATGTATGGCCCTCTTAGTAGACTAATTAAATTTTGTTACAATCAAGCTCCCTTTCCCGATATATATTCAGACAAACAATCGTTGAGATGAAGTGTAAAAGAGATATATGTTTTAAGCAATATTACGATCATGAGAAAGTATTAAGTACTCTTAGCGGGCGATTGGATTAGGAAAAGACTGAGTTTTAATTTTAGTTTTGTTTTAGTAAAATATTATTAGTGTTGGAATTTGATTAATTAAAAATGATTTGCGTTTGTTGGACAATTTGTTTTGGATAACATCTTATCTGAATCCAAATAAGTATCACTTTAATAAATAAATAAAAAAGTAAATACGATTCTAAACACGAAAATTGACTCTAATTTTACAAACCAAACTTTTATTTAATGTTTTCAACTAAAGTGTCCTAACATAACCTTTCAGAGTCGTGTCAACGAGTGGCAATCTTTCAACAAATTTCTTCAAAGAGAAGATGGTTGTCATGATTAAACTTTAAAATCTAAAAAAGGAAAACAACAAAACCCACGGAGGAAAAGAAGGTAAAGAGAAACGAGTGGACAAGTGGAGGACAGTTAAGTCATTTGGGCAAATGGCCAACCTCCATACCATAATCATAATACCAAACCTTGACGTGGTTGTTTTGTTCATTTGTTGTGTGTTTTTTGTATTGTCCCTCCATGAGTGAACGAGGTAATTAGAATTAGGTTTCTCTAACGGTGGACACGTAAGCGAATGGGACCCACTCGGTCATTTCCAAATAGGACACGAGGTTCAGGTTTTCTTGTTTGCGTCACCCTTCTGGTGGCTAACGAACTGGTCATGACTTTCTGGCCACCATTCACTTGCCACGTAATATCATTTGTGGGCCCTCCTCCATACTTTATTAATCTGCTCAGGTGGTTCCCACGTGCTTGCGTAATAAATATTTTTCCGAAATTTTAAGGCTGTTATAAAATAAAAATTGTAAAGTAAAGACAAGTATAGACAGAAACTGATATATTATTCAAACTTCAAACTTATGTACACAATGAACTGAAAACTCCTCTATTTATAGAAGAAAGGAAGCAGCTGCGAAGCTTTTCAGGAAGCAGCTGCAAGACTTTTCTTTAGCTGCTTGTAAGTTGTCTGCATGAGCTACTTGCAACCTGCCTGTTTAATAAGAAGCTGCTGCAAATCATTTCATTGAGTTGCTTGCAACCTGCCTGCATCATCTGCTTGTAGATAAACTTCAATGGAGTACTAAATGGATAATCTTCTTCAGGAAGATTATCTATAGCTGAGTAATAAATGAACATCCACAATATAATTATTTTCATAACACTCCCCCTTGGATGTTCATTAAAAGGTATTGTGCCTCGTTAAAACCTTACTAGGAAAAACCCTGTGGAAAAAACCTAGTGAAGGAAAAGGAGTACACATATTTAGTAATACGCATTTCTAGTTGCCTCATTAAAAACCTTTCAAGAAAAATCCCATGGGAAAAACCTTAGTAAGGAAAAAAGAGTACAGTGCTATTTCACTCCCCCTGATGAAATCTTATTTCAAATATTTGAGTCTCTGTATTCCAATATTGTATACCATCTTCTCAAAACTTGAAGTTGGCAAAGATTTAGTGAACAAATCTATCGGATTGTCACTTGAACGGATTTGTTGCACATCAATGTCACCATTTTTCTGAAGATCATGTGTGTAGAATAATTTTGGTGAAATGTGCTTCGTTCTATCTCCTTTTATAAATCCTTCCTTCAATTGGGCTATGCATGCAGCATTGTCTTCGTATAAAATTGTGGATCTTTTATCACACTCCAAATCACATTTTTCTTGAATAAAATGAATCACTGATCTCAACCATACGCATTCCCTACTTGCTTCATGGATAGCTATTATCTTAGCATGATTTGAAGAAGTAGCAACAATTGACTGCTTTGTGGAGCGCCATGATATGACAGTACCTCCACATGTAAACACGTACCCGGTTTGAGATCGAGCTTTATGGGGATCAGATAAATAACCTGCATCTACATAACCAACAAGATCTGCACTACCTTTGTTAGCATAAAACAAACTCATATCAAGAGTTCCCTTTAAATATCGCAAAATATGCTTAATCCCATTCCAATATCTCCGAGTAGGAGAAGAGCTATATCTTGCTAGTAAATTAACAGAAAATGCTATGTCGGGCCTTGTAGCGTTAGCAAGATACATAAGTGCACCAATTTCACTAAGATAGGATGTTTCAGGACCAAAGAGTTCCTCATCCTCTTCTGGAGGTCGGAACAGGTCCTTATTCACTTCAAGTGATCAAACAACCATTGGTGTACTCAATAGGTGCGCTTTGTCCATGTAAAAGCGTTTTAAGACCCTTTCTGTATAGGCAGATTGATGCATAAAGATCTCGTTTGTTAAATGTTCAATTTGCAATCCAAGACAAAGTTTTGTTTTCCAAGATCTTTCATCTCAAATTCTTTCTTAAGATATTCAATTGCCTTTTGGAGCCCTTCTGGAGTTCCAACAAGATTTATGTCATCAACATAAACAGCAAATATAACAAATTCTGATGTCATTTTCTTTATAAAAATACATGGACAAATAACATCATTTATGTAACCCTCTTTCAGTAAATATTTACTAAGGTCATTATACCACATGCGCCCAGATTGCTTTAAACCGTACAAAAATCTTTGTAATCTGATTGAATACATTTCCCGAAATTTCGAATATGCTTCAAGCATTTTAAATCCTTCAGGGATTTTCATGTAAATCTCATTATCAAGTGACCCGTACAGATAAGTTTTAACTACATCCATCATATGTATTTCAAGTCTTTCACGTAAGGCTAAACTGATGAGATATCGAAATGTTATGGCATCCATAACTGGTGAATATGTTTCTTCATAATCGACTCCAGGTCGTTGTGAGAATTCTTGTGCGACAAGGCGAGCCTTGTATCTTTCAACTTCATTTTAGTCATTCCTTTTTCGCACAAAAATTCATTTATGACCAACTGGTTTTACACCAGCAGGTGTTTGGACTACTGGTCCAAAGACCTCTCTTTTAGCAAGTGCGTTCAATTCTGATTGAATTGCCCCTTGCCATTTTGGCCAATCAGATCTTTGTTGACATTCTTCGACAGATCGGGGTTCACAATCTTCACTATCTTGCATAATGTTAAGTGCAATATTATATGAAAAAATATTATCCACCACTATTTCAGATCGATTTAAATTAATCCCATCACCAGTAGAACTTATTAAAAGTTCCTCACTCACTTGAGTCTCGGGTTCATTGATTTCTTCAGGAATCTCAGAACTAATCAGATCTTGGGTCTCTTCAGGAGATCCCTTCATAATATCATTTTGATCATTTGTCGATTTTCTTTTTCTAGGATTTCGATCCTTAGAACCCAAAGGCCTACCACGCTTCAGGCGTACTTTAGATTCACTAGTTCTTATGCTAGTAGATAGTCATGCTAGGACATCATTTCGTATAGGCACATTCTCTGCAGGGATATGTGACTTAGTTATCCTTTTCAAATCAGTAAATGCGTCTGGCATTTGATTTGCTATATTTTGTAAATGGATGATCTTCTGGACCTCCTGATTACATATAGGGGTACGTTGATCAAAATGAGATAATGATGAAACTTTTCACACAATTTCTCTTTTGATTTCCTTTTTCTCTCCCCAAAATTGCGGGAAATTTGTTTCATCAAATCAACAATCTGTAAATCGAGCAGTAAATAAATCTCCCGTCAATGGTTCAAGATAGCGAATAATAGAGGGTGATTCAAACCCAATATATATTCCTAATCTTCTTTGGGGGCCCATCTTACTGCGTTGTAGTGGTGCTATTGGCACATACACAGCATATCCAAAAATTCGTAGATGGACAATATTTGGTTCATGACCAAAAACTAATTGTGACGGAGAATATTTATTATAATGTGTTGGTCTGAGATGGATAAGTAATGCTGTGTGCAAGATAGCATGGCCCCAAACAGTGATGGGCAATTTTATTTTCATAAGTAGTGGTTTTGCTATCAATTGCAGCCGTTTAATAAATGACTCTGCAAGACCATTTTGAGTATGAACATAAGTTACAAGATGTTCAACTTTTATTCCAACTGATAGACAGTAATTATCAAAAGCTTGAGATGAGAATTCTCCAGCATTATCAAGGCGAATAGCCTTTATATTAAATCTGAAAATTGTGCCCTTAATCAAATTATTTGGGCTAATAACTTTGCAAACGCCAGGTTGCGAGATGATAGTAGGCAAACATGAGACCATCTTGAAGATGCATCTATTAGGACCATAAAATATCTAAACAGCCCACTTTGGGGGTGAATAGGTCCACATATATCCTCATGTATACGCTCTAAAAAGGTAGGGGACTCAATGCCAACCTTCATTGGTGATGGTCTAGTGATCATTTTGCCTTGATAACAAGCATCACAAGAAAATTCATCATTTGTAAGAATCTTCAGGTTCTTTAATGGATGCCCACTCGAATTTTCAGTAATTCGTCTCATCATTATTGATCCAAGATGGCCCAAACGTCCATGCCAAAGCACAAAAGTATTTGAATCAGTAAACTTCTGGTTTACGATAGAGTGTGCTTCAACTGTACTAATCTTTGAATAGTATAAGCCAGAAGATAAAGTTGGTAACTTTTCTACAATGCATTTCTGGTTAGAAATATTCTTTGTAATACAAAGATATTCCACGTTCATTTCATCTATTGTCTCAACATGATACCCATTTCGGCGGATATCTATAAAACTCAACAAGTTTCTTCGGGACTTGGAGGAGAATAATGCATTGTCTATAATAAGTTTTATTCCTTTAGACAGAAATTACAATAGCTCTTTTAGAGCCTTCAATCAAACTTATATTACCAGAAATTGTAGAAATATTTGCTTTTTCCTTATGCAAATACGAAAAGTATTTCTGATCTTTGAATATGGCATGAGTTATTCCACTATCAATTACATAAATATCTTCATGATTGGTCTTTGATCCAAACATAATTTGAGGATTATCCATATTTTTCAAAATGACATAAACAAAATAAATATGATAGTAAACATTATTATCAAAGCATAACTTTTATTTATGTACAATAATTACATAACCATATTATCTACTACAAACAACAAAAATTAAAATATTTACAATTCTTACAGATTCACTACCGATCACATGACTTGTTTCTCCTTCTGGGAGTGCAAAATAATCAGCTACATCCAAATACATGAAGTCTAAATTATCTTCAGAAATAAAATTTGCTTCAGCATTTTTCTCCGTCTTCTTTAGGGAGGCTTGATACAGCTCAACCAGGTGCTTTGGCGTACGACATGTACGTGACCAGTGCCCTTTTCCTCCACATCTATAGCATGAATTTTCTGGCTTTGCTTCTTGCACCGCTTCATGCTTTTGTTCCTTCCTTTTCCGCTGCTGGTGGTGAGGAGGGTTCTTTGGTGCATTGTTATTACAACGATTAGAGTTTCCTCCCCGACCATGGCCATGACCACGACTGGGGCCACGTCCTATTCCACGCTTAGCTTGGTGGAAGTTCGTCTCATTCACTTCAGGGAATGGACAAGAACCAGTAGGTCGGCTTTCATAGTTTTTCATTAATAGCCCATTATGTTGCTCGGCTACAAGAAGATGTGAGATAAGTTTAAAATACTTTTTAAATCCCATCTCTCGATATTGCTACTGCATGAGCATATTCGAGGCATAAAAAGTGGTGAAAGTTTTCTCCAACATATCATGATCAGTAATATTATCACCACATAGTTTTAATTGGAAAATAATTCTGAACATAGCAGAATTATACTCACTGATAGATTTAAAATCTTGTAGCCTTAGATGAGTCCAATCATAATGTACCTGTGGAAGAACGACCATCTTCAGGTGGTCATATCTATCTTTCAAATTATTCCACAGTATGACTAGATCTTTAACAGTAAGATATTCTATTTTCAGGCCCCCATCAAGGTGATGGCATAGGAATATCATTCCTTTGGCACGGTCTTGGTTTGATACCTTATTTTTATCTTTGATGGTGTCTGCCAGACTCATCGCATCAAGATGAATTTCGGCATCAAGTACCCAAGACATGTAGCTTTTGCCCGATATATCCAGGGCTACAAACTCAAGTTTAGAAAGATTTGACATTATTTAGAAAAAGAAAGTTCGTACCTCTAATACTTTCAAAGTATTTTCTCGAGATGGCAGAGTCTCGTGCTGATAACGTGTTATAAAATAAAAACTGTAAAGTAAAGACAAGTATAGAGAGAAACTGATATATTATTCAAACTTCAAATTTATGTACACAATGAACTGAAAACTCCTCTATTTATAGAAGAAAGGAAGTAGCTGCGAGGCTTTTCAAGAAGTAGCTGCGAGGCTTTTCAGGAAGCAGCTGCGAGGCTTTTCTTTAGCTGCTTGTAAGCTGTCTGCATGAGCTGCTTGCAACCTGCCTGTTTAATAAGAAGCTGCTGCAAATCATTTCATTGAGCTGCTTGCAACCTGCCTGCATCAGCTGCTTGTAGATAAACTTCAACAAAGTACTAATTGGATAATCTTCTTCAGGAAGATTATCTATAGCGGAGTAATAAATGAACATCCACAATATAATTATTTTTATAACAAAGGCTGAATATTAAAACTAATAGTATCGAGTTATTGTTAGTAGAGACTGCTAAAACCTTTGTACTTCGTATGACGTAAATCTAAAATCTAAATTAATCAAACCAATAAATTCTGAACACAAGATGATATACAAGAAAAAGGTTATATATGAATGGCAAAATACATAATTTACCATTGACCTTGTACACAAATCTCTTTTACACACCTGTTGATCAAGAGAATAATATTGCACCCTCAAATTATTTAAAAGTGTGTCAATAACACACCAGTTTTGACCGGTCCAAGTAATAGTCTATGATGTGTATAACACGCGCATCTCTGAATTAAAAGCACCATTATAATAAACTGGCCCTTTTAAAGATCCAACCCACTCAAATAAAAAACACCCAATGTGCATCACCTTTCCCACCACCGCACCGCCTTCTCCACCATTGCAACTCCTTCTTCTTTGTAAAGAAATACTTCACCATAGTTACCACAAAACTACTAGTTGCAATACCCAAATAGATACACACAAACAATATACCCAAAAAACTTCACCGGTCGAAATTTCGCCTGAAACGTATCTCCGACCTTCCTTCTTTTCTGTCATTATGTTTTCCTTTCACAAAGCTCAATAATGATGAGCTAAAAGAAAATAACGAAAACGGAAAATTTCAGATCTTCTTTTGGCAAAATTAGAAGAACCACAGAGGCTGCTTTGTCAACAAAATTTCAAAATAAGAAATTGAAAACATATTTTCAAACAAGTCAATCGTCTACTACTGAACTTAACCGAGAAGGTAAAACAAACATTTTGGATATGAATCATCAATGATTTGCCTAATTCTAATAAAGTGTTCATTCTTCTGCAATTCTGCTCTTCTCACTGACATAGATACCATCAAGAAACTTTTGAAGAAATTTAAAATCTTGAGCAACCAAAAAAAAAAAAGCAAAATGGGAGAAGGTTGTCGGGGAAGAAGACAAAAGGGGGAGGGGCATATGAACAATATAATGCAACGGGGAAAGGGTTTTTTTGTGGAGTTGGGTGGGGGAGGGGGGAGGAGGGACGACATAGATCGGGGAATGGTTTGGGACAAGGAAAAGAAGACTCACGGTGTTGGGGGTTGGGCCGAGGAAGAAGACAAGAGTGGGAGGGGGTGATTTTTCTTTTTCATTTATTTGTTAATTGGTGTAAAAAGGAAAAAAACTTAATAATTAGACACATAACACTACTAAAAATCTGCTAAAAACCGACCAACTATTTCCGACCAACATTGATCGGTCAAAAAATATGACCAAAAACCGTCCAGGTTGGACGCAAACTGGGAAAAAAAATATTTACATTTTTTTTAAACAAAATACCGACCAACGTTGGTCGGTAAATTGGTCAATAGCTGGTCAGACAAGAAAATTTTGGATTACCGACCAACGTTGGTCGGTAATTTGGATCCAATTTTTTAAATTTTAATAATTATTTTATTATTCTTAAATATTTTATAATATTTAAGAATTTATATTTAAAATTACCGACCAACGTTGGTCGGTTAAAGATTTTAATTTTTTTTAAAAAAACCGACCAAAGTTGGTCGGTTTTTGGTCAAACGGTCAGCACTTAATGTACCGACCAAAATTACCGACCAAAATTACCGACCAACTTTGGTCGGTAATTCTAAAATCAGAGAAGTGAAAAACGGGGGAAACCCCCATTTCTCTAAAAATTTTCCCTCTTCTTCCTTCCCTTCTCTCCTTCTCCCAGCCCCTCCCCCTCACCGTCCAGGCCTCCCCTCGCCGTCCAGCCGTCGCCGCGCCGTCGCCGTCGCCTCTGCCACTGCCACTGCCGCCCCTCGATCTCCTTCTCCATCTCCTACAAATTCTAGGTTTGAATTACAACCCATTTATTTATTATTTCCAGGTTTTGTTAATTAGTTATGAATTAGTTTCAATTGATTAGTATTTTAATTATTTGAACATTGCATTTTATTGAGGATTAGGGTTTAGGTCTTGTTTTAATTAGTTTTGTTAATTAATTTTATTAACTAATTAGTTTTGTTAATTAGTCAATTATTTATGAATTAGTTTAGTTTAGGGTATGGGTTGAATTTCTTTAGTTTAGTTAGTTTATGTTTAAACTCGTAGGATATGAATTGAAATTTTAGTTTTTAGGATTTGTTCTTGTGAATTGAACTTTTAGGATATGATTTGAACTTTTAAGATATGAATTGGACCTTTTGGATATGAATTGAACTTTTAGGATATAAATTGGTGTAATTAGAAAAAAATAATTATCTTGAATTAACTAAAAAGATATAATTAATTTATAATTGTAGAATAAATTAATTTGTTCTTGTGAATCGAACTTTTAGGGTATGGGTTGAATTTCTTTAGTTTAGTTAGTTTATGTTTAAACTCGTAGGATATGAATTGAAATTTTAGTTTTTAGGATTTGTTCTTGTGAATTGAACTTTTAGGATATGATTTGAACTTTTAAGATATGAATTGGACCTTTTGGATATGAATTAAACTTTTAGGATATAAATTGGTGTAATTAGAAAAAAATAATTATCTTGAATTAACTAAAAAAGATATAATTAATTTATAATTGTAGAATAAATTAATTTGTTCTTGTGAATCGAACTTTTAGGGTATGGGTTGAATTTCTTTAGTTTAGTTAGTTTATGTTTAAACTCGTAGGATATGAATTGAAATTTTAGTTTTTAGGATTTGTTCTTGTGAATTGAACTTTTAGGATATGATTTGAACTTTTAAGATATGAATTGGACCTTTTGGATATGAATTGAACTTTTAGGATATAAATTGGTGTAATTAGAAAAAAATAATTATCTTGAATTAACTAAAAAAGATATAATTAATTTATAATTGTAGAATAAATTAATTTGTTCTTGTTTTATTTGTATAGATGGAACATCGTACTTGGATGTACAATAGAAATTATCCTAATCGGCGGGGATTGCGGGAGGATTTTGTAGAAGGGGTTGATGACTTTATTAGACATGCAATGTCACTTCCACCATACCAAAGTGAAGGAGTAATTAGGTGCCCTTGTGTCAGGTGCGATTGTATGAAGTTTAAAAAATCGGAGGAAGTTAAGCTTCATCTTTATAGGAAGGGGTTTATAGAGAATTACTTTGTGTGGACTAATCATGGAGAGATCGATGGTAGCCGTGAGATATTTCATAACATGGTTGTTGGTGAAAGTAGTAGGTCGGTGGAGAATACAAATCTTGATTCTAGAATTCAGGATATGGTTGCGGATGCTTTTGGGGTGCACTTCGGGGGTGAGCCCAATGAAAATGTTGAACAAACTCCTAATGATGACGCAAAATGTTTTTATGAACAGTTAGAGGAAGCTAGTCGTCCACTACGTGAAGGAAGTCCGCACTCTGAGCTGTCTGTTGCAGTTAGATTACTAAGTATCAAATCTAATTGGAATATTTCTCAAGCAGCCATGGACTGTTTCATTGACCTTATGAGTGAACTAGTTGACCCTAATATCAACTTACCTGGTGATTTCTATAAGGCGAAGAGATTGGTTTCTAAGTTAGGACTTTCGTCAATGAGAATTGATTGTTGTGAAGATGGTTGCATGTTATATTATAAAGATGATGCAACTTTAGACAGTTGTAAATTTTGCGAAAAGCCTCGTTTCAAGAGGCTTTCCAGCGGGAATATGGTCGATGTCAAGGCAATGCATTATTTACCTCTTATACCTAGGTTAAAGAGGTTATATGCGTCGATGAGTTCTGCTCCTCATATGAGATGGCATTTTGAAAATAGAAGACTACCTGGTGTTATGTGTCATCCTTCAGATGGAGAAGCTTGGAAGCACTTTGATAGGACATATCCAGATTTTGCTAGTGAACCAAGGAACATTCGGTTAGGTCTGTGTGTCGATGGCTTCACGCCTTTTTCTATATCTGCGACACCATATTCATGTTGTCCTGCGTTTCTTACACCTTATAATCTACCACCTGAGTTGTGTATGACTAGTCCATATATATTCTTAAATTGTATTATCCCCGGTCCATGTAATCCGAAAAGTTTGATTGATGTATATTTGCAACCTTTGATTGATGAGCTAAAACAATTGTGGTATGATGGTGTTGAAACATATGACATATCAACCAAGCAGAATTTTAATATACGTGCTAATTTAATGTGGACTATTAATGATTTTCCTGCGTATGGAATGTTGTCTGGGTGGATGACTGCCGGGAAGCTAGCTTGTCCTTACTGCATGGAAAATAGTAAAGCGTTCACTTTGAAACATGGCCGAAAGCAATCATGGTTTGATTGTCACCGTCAATTCTTGCCTAATGATCATGAGTTTAGAAGGATGAAAAATGCATTCAAAAAGAATAAAGTGGAATATGATTCTCCACCTCCGATACTTTCAGGTGAGGAAATTTGGGAGAGGGTCCAGAACTTCAGTAAAGTTACTGAGGCTCCACCTTATAGATTCCCCGGATATGGTGTTAATCATAATTGGACGAAACAGAGTATATTTTGGGAGTTGCCTTATTGGAAGGATAATCTTCTCCGACACAACCTTGATGTCATGCATATTGAGAAGAATTATTTTGATAATTTGTTCAACACAGTGATGGATGTTAAAGGTAAGACAAAAGATAACCCGAAGGCTAGAATGGACTTACAAGAATATTGCAGGCGGCCTGAATTATACTTGCAGACAGCAAACAATGGTAAGGTGTTCAAGCCCAAAGCAAGTTACACATTCACTTTGGAGGAAAGACGACAAATTTGTGATTGGGTTACGAAATTAAAGATGCCTGAGGGTTATGCGTCGAATCTTGAAAAAAAAGTAGATATGGAGGTAGGGAAGTTGAGCCATTTGAAAAGTCATGACTGCCATGTTTTCATGGAGACCTTAGTGCCTATTGCATTTTGTGGTTTGCCTGAAAGATTCTGGAAACCCATCACAGAGATTAGTTTGTTTTTCAAAGACATGTGTTCTACCACATTAAGGGAAGAAAACCTACTTCGGATGGACCAGAACATCCCTGTAATTTCTAGTAAGATGGAAAAAATATTCCCATGTGGTTTCTTTGATGTGATGGAACACCTTCCAATACACCTTGTACACGAGGCACGACTTGGAGGGCCTGTTCAATGCAGATGGATGTATCCCTTTGAGAGGTAATATTATAAGTTTGATGTACTATTCTATTTTATTTGAATGTTATTGGCTAACATGAGATTATGTAGGACAATTGGCAAATGCAAACAATTTGTTAAGCAGAGGAATAAGATTGAAGGATCTATATGCGAAGCCTATCTTGCAAAGGAAACTGCACATTTTTGTTCTTATTATTTTGAGAGTAACGTACCATGTTCTAGGAATAGGCCCAATAGGCACACGGTCGAATGTGTGAATGATCCATTATATCCACCAATGTCCATATTCAATCAACCAGGCCGATGTTCTAAGGATGTTAGAAAGAGAAGTTTGAGTGATATGGAGTACAAGTCAGCTACACTTCATGTGTTGCTAAATTGTCCCGAAGTTGTACCATTTCTCAAGTAAGTATTGATTTATTAGTTATCAAAATGTAAAATTTACTGTGACTACATATTGATGCAACTACTAAAAATATTTGATATGTCACAGTCACTTCGTGGGTCAATTTGGCTATGATGCTGTATATACGAGATTTGATACGTGGTTCAAACAGTTTGTAAGTGTGTATATATATATATATATATATATATATATATATATATATATATATACACACATATGTAGTGAATGTATAAAAATTGATTCATAAGTTGTGCTAACTTATGACTTTTTTTAACTCTATGTAGGTATATATATATATATATATATATATATATATATATATACACACATATGTAGTGAATGTATAAAAATTGATTCATAAGTTGTGCTAACTTATGACTTTTTTAACTCTATGTAGGTAAATAATCCAAATAATGGTGTAAATCAATTTTTGAAAGATATATCTTGGGGACCTGGGCTTCAGGTCACAACAATGTCTAAGTACGTAGTGAATGGTTATAAGTTTCATACAGAGGATTGCTCTAAAAATAAAAATAGCAACAACAGCGGGGTGTGGGTTCAAGGTGGTGATGGCAACCAAGTTGGAGATATTGATTATTATGGTGTGGTCAAAGAAATATTACAACTAGAATATACAGGTTGGCCATATAAGAAATTGATACTCTTTAGATGCAAGTGGTTTGACCCAAATCCAACAAGAGGTACAAGAGTACACAACCAATACAACATAATTGAGGTTAATCATACGAGGGAGTATGATCGCTATGATCCTTTCATAATTGCACATAACGTTAGGCAAGTGTATTATGCTCCTTATCCATTGCGGCGAAATAAGTCCGATTGGTGGGTTGTAATAAAAACTAAGCCTGTAGGTAGGGTGGAAGTCGAGAATGTGTTAGATGTTGCATATCAAAACGATATCTCCAATATTCACCAAATAGTGGACGATCAGTTAGAAAATAATTTGGAACATCCTGAACGCATATTGGAAGAAGTTGATATAAATGAAGTAACAATTATAGAAAATGAGGACGAGGAATCAACTGATGAAGCTCAAACAAGTGAGGACGAAGAATTCTCGGACGAGGAACAATACGTCGATGAGGATTAAAAAGTTAGTTTTTTAAAGCACTCTCGTTTTATAGCTAGTTTCTTATATGTTTCAATCTAAATGTGTATTATATTATGCAGATGGCAGGCAAGGGTCGAGGTAACAATGACCCTACTAGTTCTCGGGGTCGAGAAAAGGGTAGGAAGGGAAAGAGGAGGGTAGAAAATAATACTCCCTCTTGTCCACCTTTTTCAGAGATGCCTATGTCTTATCCTCTACCACACGGCTATACTGAGCTGCCACAGCATCACGAGCCGTACACCTTCATTCAGACACCCAGTCTTCCATCACAGGGTCACAGGACTATACGTCCGACATACAGTCCAGCTGCCTCACAGCCATCTGCATCACATCCACATGGATCACATCCCTACATATCACAGCCACATGGATCGCATCCACCCATGTCACAGCCACTCGGGTCACAGCCACTCGGGTCACAGCCATCGGTATCACATCCACTTGGGTCGCATCCAGCTATGTCGCAGTCACAGGGATCGCAACCATCTTCATCATCGACTCCATCTATTGCAGGCCTTCGCTTGGGAGGCATTAGCTCTGACCCGCCTACACCGTCTTCACATGCATCTGATACACATGCTTCGGATGGTGATGACGAGGTAGTGCATTATGATCGATATGGTAGGATCATCATAGTCCCTGAGGGTGATGGGTAAGTGTTATTCATTATTTTTGCGTCTATTGATTTATAACATTTTACTAAGATATTAATGTGTTTTTGTTGTTAAATTGCAGGTTCAGGACGAGTAATAAAACTACGAGGATAATCACCAATGCCATCAGAAAGCTTTATGATGGCCCTTATGCGACTTGGACTGATTGCCCATTCTCACTGAAGGAGCAAATTTTCAATCAATTTAAGGTATAAATGTTCTTTTAAACAGTTTAATAATTTATATTTATGATGTTTCCATCTAATATTTAACTTTTGAAATACAGAGCAAGTGTGTATGGGAAGACCCTATAGCGCGAAAGTGGCTACAAATTTTCATCATAAAGCTCGCAAGAGATTGGCGGATGCTTTCTCGGATGCTAGAAAGAAGAACAAGAGGCCTGGCTGGTTACTTGAGAATTTGTGGAATGATTTGCAAAGGCAATGGCTTACCGCAGAGTTCTTAGAGAGGAGCGAAAAAGGAAAGAAAGCTCGTGCATCCGAGAAGGGAGGCTCCTTGCACACTGGAGGTGCGATCAGCCTAGGGACAATAAAAAGAAGATTGGTACGTAATTGCTTAAATTATTTTACTTTTCTAAGTATATCTATTCTGTTTATTAACTAAATTAATTTGTTTTCAGAAAAAGAAGTATGGGCGTCCAATGAGTCATGATGAGCTATTCAAGGAGACACATGTTGTGAAGAAAAAGAAAGAGGGGGATCAAGATAGGTGGGTCGAGGACCGGGCCTCGACTGCATATGTAAGCTTTCAATTTTATTTAAGTATTATAATTTACTTTTATAAACAACTTGAAATACTGATTTAATTTAAAATAATATAGGGTCGCTACCAAAGTAACGTGGAGGAATTCATCCGTAGTCATCCAGCTGGTGAATCGGGTGAGCCAACCCAACCTTCGGACGAGGATGCTGAAAGAATATGGTTGGAGTCTGTTGGCGGTCCAAAATGGGGGAAGGTATACGGGCTTCCTACTAAAAACTTCCATCGCTATAAGTGTGGAATGCGAGGAATAGGGACTTCCTCGCATGGCGAGCAACTTAATAGGGAGAGCCTCTCCGCTATGCGGGAGACAGTGACAAAGCTCACATCAGAGCTAGAAGCGGCCAAGGAAAGAGAAAGGCTTAGAGATGCTCAATTCCTTGGCATGCAAGCTCATATCAGAACTCTCCTATCTAGTGGAGCTTTTCTGTTGCCCCGATCTCGTGAGTCATCTCCAGAATCCACGTAATCGTTCCTCCCGCCCTGCTCGTGATCGTTCCTCCCGTCCTCCCCGTGATCGTGCTTCCCGTCTTCCACTAGACCGTTCTCTATATCGTCTTGTAGATGAAAGTTCATCAGACGGTGATGATGATGTTGTACAAAACACCCCTTGACTTTTATATACTTTGAACTAGACAAATAGAACCAGTTTTGAACTAGTTGTAATTAGTTTTAACTTGGTTTTGGATTTTTATGTTCAATTGAACTTTAATTTGTTAGTTTTAAAGTATTTATTGAATGTTTTGGTTGTTGTTGTTATGTTGTTGTTGTTGTTGTTGTTGTTGTTGTTGTGTTGTTGTTGTTGTTGTTGTGTTGTTGTTGTTGTTGTTGTTGTTGTTGTTGTTGTTGTTATGTTTTTGTTTTTGTTGTTGTTGTTGTTGTGTTGTTGTTGTTGTTGTTGTTGTTGTTGTTGTTGTTATTGTGTTGTTGTTGTTGTTGTGTTTTTGTTGTTGTTGTTGTTGTGTTGTTGTATTGGTATGCTGGCAGGTGGTTTAGCTGCCAAAACAGGTATTTTATGCCAAAATTAATCCCAGAAAAATCGACCAACGTTGGTCGGTTTTTAATAAAAAAAAAAAAATTATTCCAAAATACCGACCAAAGTTGGTCGGTTAATGAACGTTGAATTCCCAGAATTCAAGACTACCGTCCAACTTTGGTCGGTATTTTGCTTGCATTGTTGAGATTACCGACCATAGTTGGTCGGTAATGTTTAATTTTAATTAGTTTTAAAAAATATATATTTTCAATTACCGACCAAAGTTGGTCGGTTTTTTTTTAATTTTAATAATTAATAAAAAAAGATAATTCGACCAACTTTGGTCGGTAAAATTAAATTAATAAAATATATTTTCGACCAAAGTTGGTCGGTAAGTAATTAAACTTATCAGATGGTCGTTTTAATATACCGACCAAAGCTGGTCGGTAAGCCGTTCCAACCATCAAAATACCGTCCACACCGTAAAGGTCGCATTTTGGTCGGTAATTTGCCATAACCAACCAACATTGGTCGGTATTTTTGGTCGGTTTTTAGCGAATTTCTAGTAGTGTAAATTCTTTTTAAAACTTCTGACATGAAATTTTTAGTATTTACGCGCTTGTTTTATGTGTAAAACAGGCGAGCTAAAGTGGTGTTATTGACACACTTTTAAAAGGTTTGAGTGTGTAATGTTATTTCCCTAATCATCAGGTGTATAAGAGGAATTTGGGTATAAGATCGATGCGCAAATTATGTATTTTGCCTATATGAATCTAAAGTTATAGTTTCACGTGCCAATGTCATGCACGGACCATCCTCAAATTAATAGTTATGTCAGGTTTCAACAGAATACATATATTAGCAGTAACACTTGGGATTAACCAAAAATATTCAAAAACATAATCTCAGTGTCAATGAAATTAAGATAACCAACTTTTATCCTTATTGTATAGTTAGTTTAAGTTGACACGATTATTATGATTAACAAAAAAATTATTATAAAGAGGTAACATAACGTCTTAACAAGATTACAAATAACAGTTATTCGAACTTGATATAATTTTAAAATGATTAATGACATAAAAGGGTTATTTGCAAAAAATATGTTTACTAAAAGAGATAAATAGGTTGGACAAATCTAGCAAATGGACAAATGAAGAGCCGTTTGCGTAATGATCATAAATCAATGTAATACATACTAAAAATGTTCTCTCTTTACTTGGGTAATTACTACTGTAAATGCAAGATTGAAAATGCAAACAAATAAATTTGTCAAGATAAGGAATGGAAATCTTGAAGCTTATCCAACAGCATTTTTTTTTAGCATAAAGTCGTTTTGTTCGGGTAGAAATCTGCACGTACGGTGTGAAACGAGGAGAAGTGAGGACGCTAAAAGTTCATTTATTATTCTTCCTCGTTTTTTCCTATTCTTTCACTATATTTAATTTAGTTCAATCATATCTTCCTTTTGTCACATTGGTATTATCCCACGTGCCTTTACAAGTAATTTTTTGGTTTTTTTCTTTCGACTAAAATATTTAATTTTTTCATATATCATGAAAGAATTAACTTTTTCTTTTTAAAGTTGTCCTTGGAGTAAAGAGTATAGGAGTAGTTTGTTATATTTTCAATGAGCAAATTAAGGTTAATATGATCAATTTAATCACTTAGTGGACCGGATGGAGTATACATTATTAAGCTTTTATAGAAAGACAAAAACCAAGAACTAACCGATAGGGCAGTCATCAACACTTAGTTACCTTTCAATTCTGGCCATGCTGACAGGGACGGATTTATAGGTTTATGGGGCACGTGAATCTATGATTTATCTGTAAAATTAGATAGTTTATGTACATATTTTTTATTATTGGTATAATATTAATTGTTGGCACCATGCTTCAAGAACGTTGAATGATGCACTTGATTAAAGATTGAGTTATTTACCGAGAGGTATAGGGATCAAGAAAAACATATATCTCTACGAATTCGCATGTTTAGCCAACATATTTGTGGTCATGATAATATTTTATTTGATTTTCAGCATGCGAAACATTTACATCAAAGTTGACAATTGTTGAGCAAAATCTGGGAACTAATTGAATTAGGCAGAACATAGAGTAATGGGTGGTTGCTTCATCTACGAATTTTCTGAATATCCTATTGTAGGAAGAGTTCCATGTCATCATCACATTATGTTTTTAAAGTAGGCACTATTTAGGAAGATGGACAAAGTCAATTTTGGGGTTCAAGTCAATAAAAGTGATGAACAGGTTCACTGAATGTTGGCAAAAACTGTTGTTCAATTAATATTTCAGTGGTGGCTCTTGTGCACGTTGGTATAATCCAATTGTCTGGGCAGATGCAGCTTTACAATACCAGATTCATCTAAATCCAATATATAACATAAAATATAAATTTACATACAAAATTCACTAAAATCGCAAAAAAATTGATATGAACTCATAACTTTAAAAATATAATAGATTTAATGCTAAGAATCTTAAAGATTAAACTCATAGAGACTAATGTTTGACCAAAAATATAGATTTTGGTTCAACCAATTAGATTTAAATATAGAAGAGTTAATCTTAGCTAATAATAATATCCTAAAGATAAAGCTAGCGATTTTTCCGGAATGGATTTCGGAGCCGCACTTGGATGGAAAGGCTTCTGTACGAATTTCTTTGAATCCATACCCTTTAGAATCGGCGGTGTCCCTGGTATTTAGTCAACCCAGGAGTTGTATGTCTCTACTTTCTTGTCATTTGCCTTGATTTTCTTTTCTCCCGATTCAATCCGTTTAGTGAGCTCCTCAAGCATTTTCATAATGGCGGGGTCAGCCCCAGATTCGTTGGCGTTCGACCTTTCCGCACAGGCTCGGTCCTATGGACGACTTCTAGTTCGATCCTACTCGGTGTTCGGTGTTGATTTTGTAGTTGTGCTATAGCAGCTTGTTAAGCCTGTAACATTTCGAATATCAATTAGAGGTTAACTCCACCATCTTCTCCGCCCTGCGTACCTCGACCACCTAATCGAACTTCCCTGCGTACGCTACCTTCGGGATCAACGCCCAAATTTATATTTAGGGTGCCATGTGAACTGACATTAACGGGATTTGCAATTGGTGCTCCCTCGAGGTCAGCCTGAGGTGCCTCGATCCCTGAGGCGGCTATATTATCATTTTTCCCGTGAAATCCGAGGTTGTTGTCACCGTGTGTAGGCGCTGCTTGTGAGTTTGATATGTTTATCCTGAAAACAAAGATTCTTACGAGAACAAGTGTAAAGCAGTGTGTGTTATCGGAATCAGTATTAAGCAATCACTATTATCCTTGGCCCCACGGTGGACGCCAAACTGTTTATCCTTAAAATTGGATAACAATTAAACTTATAATATGGTTCTAAGGACATGTGATTTCACTTAATACTAATTGATAAATATGAAGATTAATAACAAAAATGAACTATAAAGTAAAGCGAACCAGTGTTGAAACGGAATTCAACCCTTGAGTTAGGGTGCCCTCGAACTGATTGATACCAAAGTAGTTAAAAATAAAGCAAGCTGATGAACAAGAGAGTATAAGCTAACGAGAGAGCTTTATATTGGCCTTTTTATGCGAGAACAATCTATCTTACAAATGGTTAATACTCCCCTTTATATAGTAGAGGAATTCTACTTATGGTATAACTCTAATTACAGAAGAAAATCTCATGGTTAGCTAATGAACCGTTCCTAATTTGATCCGTTCCGAGATTTCTGCCATGATCTTCGACCAGTCACGGATATTTCGCCTTTCTGTTATTATGTTATCTTCGATCTTGCTCGATGCCTGTCTTATTCGGTCTCGATTGCTGCTGGCCTCGATCCCGATAGGTACCTCGAATCCCAAACTTGATACTTCGTCCTCGTACCTCGGTCTGATCCACTATGGGGCCGACCTCCGATGCATCTCCCTGGTCCCGGCCAGATAGAAAAATTGGGTGGGCTCGGTTTTAATCGTATACAGATAGTCCCCTCATTTTTTGGAGTGTAATGACAAGAAACGAATTGAGTCTTCGATTTTTACCTCGACCTACTATGACGTCACCGTCGTGACAGAAGTAATCGAAATGTTCCGTCGGTACAGTTCCCCAAGTCATTAATGAGTGTCAGTTGGTGGTCGACCACTAGTTCTTTTGAACCGTCGCCGTGAATCCAATAAATAAACCCCTTCCTCATTGATTCAAACTTTACTTTCACTGTCTTCTAATCTTCAAAGTTTTTATCTATTAAGTTCCTCCCTTTTACAAATCTTCAGGTTTTGTTGTTAGTCCTTTCTCAAACGCCAAGTCCTATTATCTTCCTCTCCTTTAAACTTACACAAAAATGGCAAAAACATCGAAAATGGTACAACAGAAAGAAGCTGCTTCATCTTCTCAACCGGCCAGCGGGAAAACGCCGGTGGAACCCCGTCTTGAGGAATGCATTCCAGGGGAGGTGCGCGCTAAACTCTGATTTCAAGATCGATAAAGTCTCATCGATTCCTGGTAGATGCGAGCCAATGTTGAGGTATATATGCTCCATAACTGAGGGATACCTTAAGCACGTAAAGAAAGACTGCAACTGGAAGGGCAAAGAGGTGGTGGTCCCGACCCCCGAAGATGACATCACCAGCCATGTGTAAGGGTTTCTAAGTGTTTACACTTACCCTTTCACACTGGGCCCCCTCGACCCCGTCATCGTTGATATTTACCGTCAATATCGAATAATCCTAGGCCAAATCCATCCTTCTTTTTGGCGAATTTTTATTCTGCTTTGATTCTTCGTGAGCAAAATCGAGGGGCTCCCTTTCACCCTCGATCACCTTATCAGATTGTATAGCCCCCGCCTCTATCGGGGCGGATTAATAAACTCCAACGTCATACTACCAAAGTGTTATTCTCGAGCATAGACGAGGACAATAATCGAGGCTGGATGGGCCGGTTCGTTCGAGTGAGGACTTCCGACCTAATCCTAGCCGAGAAGATGCCATTTCCTGAGAAATGGAACATGAATCGTAAGTACCGTCTCACTATTAGCTTTCATGTACTATTTGTTCCGTTGTCTTTTCTCATCGATGTCTTTTTCCATGATGTATCGGTCACTTGGATGCCCCATGCAATTCCCGACCTCGAGAGTTGGGTTTGAAACCTGGCCTCGACCTCTACATATGCCGAGCGCTCATGATACGATTTATCAAATGTCCGATGGGAGGCCAAGACTCATGGTAAGCCCATATTTTGTGTATTTGATGATTCGAATAAGATGCCCTTCTTTTAATTATTCAATTTTCTCGTGTACAGGCCTGGGTAAGGATGCGGTCATGAGGCCCCTATCTGGTGAGGGGGAGACTTCGATCCTGGAACCGAAACTAGCGAAGGACAAAAAGAGGAAAAAGAACTCAACCTCCGAGGATCCGGAACCTAAGAAGAAGAAGGCTCGTAAGCCGAAGAAGAACATCATCCTTCTGACCGAAGACTCTGTTCGACGTCTAAGGGAAGAAGATGACTCCAGGCTGGTGGCCCGAGTGGGGATGACCACCGAGTCCCCAAAGGCCACTGAATCAGTGAAGGCTACAAAGACTCCATCTCGAGATGAGGGGGTCTCGGGAAGAGACTTGGGCGAAGTCCCCGAGTCATCGAGGATTGAAGATGCCTCCCACCATAATGAGCCAACGGTGGGTACGACTGTAGGGGCTGGTCTCGAGGCCCTTCGATATGGAGAGAACGCCCCAAGTGATCCACTTGGGGCAATAGAAATTGGAGGCTCCCCGCTGCTCCCTTCGTTTTCTGAGGAGATGATTCAAGAGGCTCGGGCCTTGAAGACCCCCTCAATCGAATAAGCCCATGGAAGGGAGGACCCCTTCCGTGATTACTTTACTAGGGTCGAAGATTCTACCGGCCTGAGCGACTTGGAGGTCTCGAGGAAGGACTCGATCAAGGCATCGAGCCTTTTCAACGAAGCGCAGCAAGCTCTGAATCGGGTAAGCCTTAACTGCCTTTGTTGGTATTACCCTTGTGTTCATTTTTCTCTTCCTGTCTAACTTTTTTTGTTCTTTTTGCGTAGGCCTTGGCGCTCCATCAGGGGGCATTTTCAAAGTCCCGAATAGAGCTGAGCTGATGTTAGGCCGACCTCCGAAGGCTCACGGAGGAAAGAAATGCCCTTAAACTTCTTAGTGGGCAAAAAGAAGAGGAGATCAAGGACCTCCGAGCCGAGTTGGTCAAGGCTCACCAAGATCAGACCGACCTAACCGAGCAGGTAATGAAAATCTCAAAAGCTCATAGGCTGGATTCAGGAACAGTGGCTAACATTTCAATCTCACAGCTGCAGCAAAATGTGACACCCCATGTTTATGTACGTTAAAGTTTCGTCGTAAGTTAATCACCGTAAGTTCGGGAATGAGATTATTTTGATATTATAAGCCTTATGCTATTTCAAACAAGTGATGAGCAAATTCGTGAAGGTGAGAGGGTAAGCAAATCGAGAAAAACAAATTCGTCAAAGTTTGTCATGTTGGGATAAAATGCGGCCCGAGCTAAAGTATCCGGTATTTATGGACTAGTGTCATACAAGGTACCACATGACCATGATAGTAAGGTGTATAAGGTGTGTTAAAAGTGAGTAGTATTTTAAGTAATTTGACATAATCCTTAATTATGTGAATTATTAGATAATGGGGGAATTAACTAGTTAATTAATAATTAGTGATTGATTAATTAAAGTCTTTGAATAAGATTAATGATCCAAAACATGGCAGCCACATGGAGATGCATATGATGACTCTTGAATTTGAGTGAAAAGGTGGCGCATTTAATATGTGGCTTAGTCATTACATTAAAACCTAACATCTTTCTAATTCAAGAGAAAGGTTATCAAAGTAGAATTAGGCAACGGATATTTCATACCTACTCTTCTTCTCTAATTCCATAAAGTAAAACTAAAGTGAAAGAAAAAAAAGAGAAACCCCACTACTTCCACTTGTTCCGTTTTTGGCTCAATAGACTTTGCACTACTTGCAGCAACTACTACTTGATTATTTCATTCCCCATTTCTTAGTCCTTTTCTTTCTTGTAATTGTGATTTCATACAAGAAAGTTTGCGAGAATTTTCTTGAAACAAAGTTCATATAGCAAATTCATACAAGAAAGATATCTCAACGTGATTTTTCTTGAAACAAAATTCATACGAGACTTCTTAGCATAATAGCAACGGGATTTTGCGATTCTAAGGGAGTACGGTGCAATCTTTCTCAAGAATATCATACGGATTTTCCCCTACTTTGATTCGCCGTTACGTGTTTCGTCGCAATTGATGTATGTTAGAGGGATTGCCAAAAGAATCGGCTCAGGTATGCTAAGGCTATCCCTTATTTATTTTGGCATGATCTATACGATACAAACGAAATTAAAAAAATGTACAACTTTCATAAATGACTCTATTAGTAAAAATGCTAGAGATGCCTATGTTCTTGATTCTCCACGTGTCCTATTATTTTATCATCTCATCATGGATCTCAGAAAAATACGTATTTGATAAAGTTTAGCCGAAAGGTATATTGATTTTTATGGCATTTCGAGAAAATCTTATTAACGTATTTCTTATGTATTTCATGCATTTATACATGTACATTGACCCATGACCAGATGACGTTATATGCATATATATGTATATTATATGAATATGTGATATGGGAAAAGGTTACGACGTTATATACGCTCCACCACCTGACCAGCTGGTATACGTTGATGATTTTGCCTACAGTGGCCGAGATGATATGATGGGATACCCTCAGAGGCCTGATGATATTATGAAACATGTACCTATGCACGACATGACATTCATACGTATATGCATGACACTATAATTATTTCATGATTTACAGAGTTATCCAGACTTACAGGTTTAGTCATTTACTCTATATTTCTTCCATGTCTATTATGTACTTATTTATGTGCCTTACATACTCGGTACATTATTTGTACTGACGTCCCTTTTGTCTGGGGATGTTGTGTTTCATGCCCGCAGGTCCTGATAGATAGGTCGAGAGTCCTCCAAGTAGGCTATCAGCTCAGCGGAAGGTGTTGGTGCGCTCCATTTGCTCCGGAGTTGCTTATGTGGTTAGTATGATTAGAACATGTACTGATTACTATGGAGGGCCCCTGTCCTGACCTTTATGATATTTGTGTACTCTTAGAAGCTTGTAGACACATGTCGTGTACGTGAAATACTGTACGGCCTTATCGGCCTATGTTTTGAGTTTATTAATGATCATGTTGGCCTTTTAGGCCCATACGTCACATGTATATGATGATGTAATAAGAAAGATACCTTACGTTGGTACTCAGTTGAGTAAGGTACCGGGTGCCCATCACGGCCCATCGGTTTGGGTCGTGACAAAAGTGGTATCAGAGCAGTTCTGTCCTAGGGAGTCTACAAGTCGTGTCTAGTAGAGTCTTGTTTATGGGTCTGTCGTGCACCACATTTATAAGCAGGAGGCTACATGGCATTTAGGACTGTCACTCTTTCTTCTCACTCTAGATCATGTGGTAGAGCTCACTTGTAAGAACCTAATTTCCTAAACTCTATCTTATTCATAATACGACGATGCTTACATCTAGAAAGACGGTTGGTAAGGGATTGAATGCAGGTGTGGAGGAGTTGAGTTAGAGGAACTCGATTTTGCATCACGTTATGATGAATAAATGTGAGGTCTTCAGCAGATCATGCATGTACTAAAAGGTGTAAGGTTCTTGATAAGGATCTCTAAAGCAAGAATATCTATCCACTCTTATGGAAAAAAAAGAATAAGAGAATCGGAAGATAGACACAAGTTTCAGCAAGTAAAAGAAGCAAGATAAAAAAATGGTACGAGCTACCCAACTTATGAAGATTAACAGTATTTACAATTCAAACAGAGAAATATAAGTATTTTGAGTTACCTTCAATTGTAACAGAGTTATGTACAATTGGCCACACCTATCTCATGTATTCCCTATGGAAGCTAACAGAAGCAGTATAAGAAAAGGACGGATATCAGGATCCGACTGGGGTTAGAGTAACCCAAAATGGTAGATGGATTGTTTGCGTTAGTTGACATTTCCGAAGGATATTGCGAATGTGCTCATAGATCTCCTTGTGAGACTTCCAACTAGTGCACTCTAAAATAGTACAACTAGATATGAGTACTACAAAGATAGGCACTGAAAGCCTGAAAGGGATAAATATTACCTTAGTGTGGCTCCTATCCCTAGTAGAGAAAGAATGTTAGGCAACCCGAAGAGCCAGTGGATGGAGCAAAGGGGAGGCAAAAGCAAAAGAATGTCTTGTGGAAGTTTTTAGAATAAAGTGATAGACAAAAATGTTAGCAGGGAAATAAGAAGAGAGTTAATGAACCATTATGAGTAAGATGTGATACATGGATAACAATGGTAGAAAAAAAATGATAGTATTACAGAATCTATAGTCAAGTGAAGGAAAAGACGAGAAGTGACAGGCCTTGAGAAAACAAAAGAGTATAGGCCATAAAGTCATATCCTCATTTCGAGAAATAAGTTCGTGACTCTTATCAGAAGGAAAAGTTAGACCCCAGAGCAATAGAAATCAGTATGGATTTGTGAACAAGATAAATTAAACATGAATTAGGGACTGAATGATTTGATAATGGTCGGCATTATGAGAATTTATTGCGTTCCGGCAATAATAGAATGGACAACAGAAGAAGATTCATGAGAAATTCAAAAAATGGTCATTCAGGAAGACGCTTCCTGCAAAGTTAAGCTTAAGGAACTGTATGTTCCAGTTATTCTAGGTGTCACCTTGCGAGTACGGAAATTTGTTATCCTTGGTACATAAGGATAACCGCAAGGCAAGTAAGGGTCATCGACGATATGAGAAGACGCCAAAGGTAAAGAGGTAACATATCTATAGGTAGATCGTCGTAGCACTAAATCTTAGTACTTCTTTAAAGGGGGGAATTATGTAATGGTAAAGGAAGAATGCGATAAAAATTAGAAGGGGATGAGATTGAACTTATTCAAATCCTACAGATATGTTACGATTCTAGAACATTATGCAAGCACGACGTCAAGGAAAGGAAGTCAAGGTTTATGCCTGGGATGTTATTGATAAGTAAGGAGCCAGTGCAAGATGTAAGTTAAGACAAAGGAAATAACCCAAGGAAGATTACGCAGAGTAATGATATGAGAATGGGCCAACGAGTACTTAGTAGTTGATTCAGGAAGAGCCTAGTTATGGTTATTCAAGAGGATACCGACAAATCAGCAGGTCGTACAAGATAAATATAGTAAAACCCAATATAGTGAATTCAGCCCCACAATTATGACATTTTAATACTTGAGAAATATTCAGATAAGGAGTTGGGGTAGTTAAAGGTACCATATAAGTGTTACGGAAATAAAAGAGGGTGCCATTGGGAAGACAATCCAAAATATCGGTTCAGAAGTAATCCTACGAGCACAAGGGCATGGAGGTAAGTAACTAAGGATAATTATAGGTGAGGAAGGACGTGAATTATACCTATGTGGAAGGGAGGTCATGAAAGAGATAGAAGATATGATGCGAGGATTTAAGGTAAGTAAGGTAAATGTAAACAACGTATGAGGTACTCAAAGGTAGAAGATCGTGAATAGTCCATACTTCAGATAGAAGGCTAAAAGTATTGGGATTCAGTATCCAGGAATGATAGCGGCGGCGTCAGTGGCGTACCTTCCAGCCTATGGTTTCTAAGTACCGAGAGATATAGTCAAGAGAGTAAAGAATGAGTTAGAAACGATGTGATGTCTCGCTTGATGTTCCAGAATAACACAAGGAAATCTATGGTGGAAGCAAGTTGAAGGAAGGCTATGCATAATATAAATAGATATGTATAGGTTGCAAGCTAAAGTATAGTAAAGTGACAAAGCTTTATGACAGGAGTAAGGATGATAAATGGCGAGTGAGAAGGTAATGAGAATGGACAAGTCCTCGGGATTAAGCCCATGACAACAAAAAGCTAATGGTTTCTCTAAGTTATAGAAAGTTCAGTATAGCCTGAATAAACGCAAAGGAGTCTAAGACTAATAACATCAATAAGAAATGGAATGTTGCCCTGGTAGTGGAATGAGGGTGTGATTATGATAGATAAAGGATGACATTTGGACCTTCGATTGAGTACTGACTTGAAGAGGATTTCATGAATTGTACGGGATTAAGATACCCGTGTAAGGTGAGTCATATTGGGATGCTATAAAATACGGTTATGGAAGTATAATATCGCCCCTAGGTGGATTAATCTAATTATTCCAGATGTCCCCGATGAGATGTGAGCCCTAGCGGCAGTGTTACATAAGAGATCAAGTTATCAGTGGTAGATTAATCAACATTAAGGTGAATCAACAATGGATGGACAAAAGTCATAAAGTATAAGGTGAGATTAGGTCGTCATTATTAAAAGGAACAGTAATGAGAAAGCATTAAAGGACGTATATTTATACATATGGAATAAGCAACGAACGTAACCTGGAGTTTGGTAGAAGACCTCAGTAACGACAAATCGAAGTAAGAGTTATGGTATAGTATGACCTACCTGGATGCAGTAAAGTCATACAGATGGATAAACCGATCTATGAAATAAGGTATAGCAATATTTGTAAGTTCAACAAAGTACCGAGCGAAGAACTTCAGTATATCTATATATGCCCAGAGGGACATTTTATCAAGCTCTGTATATGTCTACAAAGTGAGGCCTGGATATTTGGCTAAAGACTGAGGAAAAAGAAGATCGCATAGCCGCACTTACAAGGCCAGAGTCGTACAAGCTGCATGATAGAAGGTAGCAAACGTTACGAGATTAGAAGAATCCCGACCACATGCCGTGGCGTAAGAAAGAGACCTACATGTGGGAATACCCTAGACTTTGAATTTATTCACGGAACAACTGCCTAAGATGGCATGGAGAGTACTAAAGTATTCACAAGGACTATAGGCTATGATAATGATAAGTGCATCAGTCAACATTTGAGGATGAATGTTCCAAATGGGGGAATGATGTGACACCCCATGTTTTCGTACGTTAAAGTTTCGTCGTAAGTTAATCAACGTAAGTTCGGGAATAAGATTATTTTGAGATTATAAGCCTTATGATATTTCAAACAAGTGATGAGAAAATTCGTGAAGGTAAGAGGGTAAGCAAATCGAAAAAATGAAATCGTCGAAGTTTGTCATGTTGGGATAAAATACGGTCTGAGCTAAAGTACCCAGTATTTATGGACTAGTATCATACAAGGTACCACATGACCATGATAGTAAGGTGTATAAGGTGTGTTAAAAGTGAGTAGTATTTTAAGTAATTTGACATAATCATTAATTATATAAATTATTGGATAATAGGGGAATTAACTAGTTAATTAATAATTAGTGATTGATTAATTAAAGTCTTTGGATAAGATTAATGATCCAAAATGTGGCAGCCGCATGGAGATACATATGATGACTCTTGCATTTGATTGAAAAAGGTGGCGCATTTAATATGTGGCTTAGTCATTACATTAAAACCTAACAACTTTCTAATTCAAGAGAAAGGTTATCAAAGTAGCATTAGGCAACGGATATTTCACACCTACTCTTCTTCTCCAATTCCACAAAGTAAAACTAGAGTAAAAGAAAAAAAAAAGAGAAACCCCACTACTTCCACTTATTCCATTTTTGGCTCAATAGACTTTGCACTACTTGCAGCAACTACTACATGATTATTTCATTCCCCATTTCCTAGTCCTTTTCTTTCTTGTAATTGTGATTTCATACAAGAAAGTTTGCTAGACTTTTTCTTGAAACAAAGTTCATACAGCAAATTCATACAAGAAAGATATCTCAACGTGATTTTTCTTGAAACAAAGTTCATACGAGACTTCTTAGCATAATAGCAACGGGATTTTGCGATTCTAAGGGAGTACGGTGCAATATTTTTCAAGAATATCATACGAATTTTTCCCTACTTTGATTCGTCGTCACGTGTTTCGTCGCAATTGATGTATGTTAGAGGGATTGCCAAGAGAATCGGCTCAGGTATGCTAAGGCTATCACTTATTTATTTTGGCATGATCTATACGATACAAACGAAACGAGAAAATGTACAACTTTCATAAATGACTCTATTCGTAAAAATGCTAGAGATGCCTATGTTCTTGATTCTCCATGTGTCCTATTATTTTATCATCTGTTCGTGGATCTCAGAAAAATACGTATTTGATAAAGTTTAGCCGAAAGGTATATTGATTTTTATGATATTCCGAGAAAATCTTATTAACGTATTTCTTATGCATTTCATGCATTTATACATGTACATTGACCCATGATCAGATGGCGTTATATACGTGTATATATGTATATTATATGGATATGGGATATGGGAAAAGGTTACGGCATTATATACGCACCACCACCTGATCAACTGGTATACGTTGATGATTTTGCCCACAGTGGTCGAGATGATATGATGTGATGCCCTCAGAGGCCTGATGATGTTATGAAATATGTACCTATGCACGACATTACATTCATACGCATATACATGATACTATAATTATTTCATGATTTACAGAGTTATCCAGACATACAGGTTGAGTCATTTACTCTATATTTCTTTCATGTCTATTATGTACTTATTTATGTGCCTTATATACTCGGTACATTATTCGTATTGACATCCCTTTTGCCTGAGGATGTTGCATTTCATGCCCGCATGTCTGATAGATAGGTCGAGAGTCCTCCAAGTAGGCTATCAGCTCAGCGGAAGGTGTTGGTGTGCTCCATTTTCTCCGGAGTTGCTTATGTGGTCAGTATGATTAGGACATGTACTGATTAGTATGGCGGGGCCCTGTCCTGATCTTTATGACATTTGTGTACTCTTAGAGGCTTGTAGACATATATCGTGTACGTGAAAGATTGCACGGCCTTATCGGCCTATCTTTTGAGTTTATTAATGATCATGTTGGCCTATTAGGCCCGTATGTCACATGTATATGATGATTTAATAAGAAAGATACGTTACGTTGGTACTTGGCTGAGTAAGGTATCGGGTGCCCGTCGTGGCCATCGGTTTGGATCGTGACACAAAAGATCGATAGGATCAAGCAATTCCGCGAGGAGGTCGACATGATGAAGGTGGAGACCTTAGGGTGGGAAGAAAATATGGACCGCTTTGCTACTGAAAGATAGGCTGCTCGAGCCCAATTATCATCGGTCGAAAGTCAGCTTCGAGGCATGAAAGAGAAGAGCTCGGCTCAGGCAAAGAAAATAGAGGAGCTCGAGGCTTGGTTGGCTTCCGAATTTGCAAAGGCCAAATCTGAAGCCGAAAAGGCTAAGGTCGAGGCAGATGCGATCGCGGCCGCCTACCGGGATGATGCTGAAGCTGCTCTAGTCCAAGCGAGAGAGGCAGTTGAGATCGCTTAAACCCGAGCATATTGGATTGATGAACTCGCAAAATGCCAATCTTGGAGGTAAACCCTCGAGGAGATCCACGCTCGAGGTTTCGATCTTACCGACGAGATAAGAAAGGCTAGAGAGCATGAAGCTGATGCTGGAGCGTTGGCCTCTTCCGATGATGATGATGATGATGGCAGCAAGAGCGGGTCCGAGAATGGGGAGGACCTCGATAGAGAAGAAGCTGCCCCAGAGGAAAATTAGGAACCTTAGGCTTTTTACTTTTTTGTTTTTTTGTGCGGGACCCTGATCGGTCCTTGTAAATATCTTCGTATATATATAAAAGATTTTTTTCTGTTTTATTCTTACTTTATGAAAAATTTTCTCATAAGTTTGAGGCTTAGGCAACTTGACCGAAGTCAGACTAGTGTAGTCTCAATTGTTATATCCCGCATTTCGTACGTAAACGTTTCGTCATAAGTTAATCATCGTAGATTCGGGGATGAGGTTGTCTTGAGGTTATATGCATTTATGCTACATATAACAAGCGATAAGTAAGTGCAGTGAAGGATAAAGGGTAAACGAATCAAAGAAAATGAGTTTCGTTGAAGGTTGTCGATTTGGGATAAAATACGGTTCGAGCGATAATACTCGATATTTATGGACTAGTGTCATACAAGATACTACATGACCATGATAGTAAGGTGTACAAGGTATGTTAAAAGTGAATAGTATTTTAAGTAAGTTGAGATAGTTCTTAATTATGTGAAAAATTGATTAATTAATTGGTAATGGAATATTACCTAATTAACTAATGAGTTATGGATAAAGATTAAAACCACCCCCACCCCCACCCCCACGTGGTAGCAAGCCACTACCAAACCATATGACTCTTAGTCATTATGGGTTAGGTGGCAATCAATTCAACATAGGGCCTTTTAATTCAAAGATAGATATGTATCTTTCAACAATTTAAAGAATAGTAAAGATTCTAATTATGGTGCAATCTGAAACTACGTCTATTTCAACAATTTAAAGAATAACAAAGACTCCAATTCAAATAGAGATTTCAACAAGTAAGGTTATCAAATTCATTTGTTGCAAGGAATTATACAGAAAGGAAAGACAAGGAATGAAGGTGAGGGAATTTTTGAAGTTCATATGAGACTTCATGGCGAAGACAGTTCTTAAATTTGTAAGAAATTCATATGAAATTGCACTGCGTAATAACAACGGAATTTTGAAATTCTAAGGGAGTACGGTGCAAACCGTCTCAAGAATATCATACGAATTTTTTCCTACTCCAGATATGTTAAGGCTATCCTTTCTTTCTTTTTGGCATGATCCAAATAATACAAATGAAACGAGCAAAATATGCAATTTTCATAAATGACTCTATTCATAGAAATACTAGGGGTGTCTATATTCTTGATTCCCCATGTGAATTATTATTATATCTTCTGTTCATGGGTCTCAGAAAAATACGTATTTGATAAAGTTTATCCGAAAGGCATATTGATTTTTATGACATCCCGAAAAATCTTATTAACGCATTTCTTATGCATTTCATGCATTTATACATGTACATTGACACATGAACAGACGGTGTTATATACGCGTATATATGTATATTATATGTATATGGGATATGGAAAAAGGTTACGACGTTATATACGCACCACCACCTGATCAGCTAGTATACGTTGATGATGTTGCCCACATTGGCCGATATGATATGATGGGATGCCCTCAGAGGCTTGATGATGTTATGTACACATATACCTATGCATGATACGACATTTACACGCACGTGCATGACATTATAAATGTTTCAGGATTTACAAAGTTATTTAGACTTACAGACGGAATTCTTTATTCCATGTTTCATCTATGTCTTTTATGTAGTGATTTTCATGTCTTACATACTCAGTACATTATTCGTACTGACGCCCTATTTCCCGGGGCCTACATTTCATGCGTGCAGGTACAGGTAGATAAGCTGACGGTCCCCCTTCTTAGGATCCTTGATCAGCGAGAGTTGGCGTACTCCATTTGATCCGGAGTTGCTTTTGATTTTGGTATGATATGCTTGAATACATATATGGGTATGACGTGGCCCAATCCCATCCTTTTACAGTTGTATATTCTATTAGAAGTCTGTAGACAGTTATGTATAGTTGGATAGTATATGGCCTTGTCGACTTCCAGTTTTGGGTATATAGTTATCTATAGCAGCCTTGTCAGCTCGCCCTACGTATTATGCACGTATATGTACATATGTCTTTTGGGAAAATTTCCCTTATGTATTTTATTCTTGTAATTAAGCAGATGTTATTCATGTTCATATATTAGTCGCATGCTCAGGGGTGTTCGACAGGTAGGACTCGGGCACCCGTCGCGGCCCATCGGTTTGGGTCGTGACAAAAGTGGTATCAGAGCAGTTCTGTCCTAGGGTTGTCTACACACCGTGTCTAGTGGAGTCTTGTTTATGGGTGTGTTGTGCACCACACTTATAGGCAGGAGGCTACAGGACATATAGAATATTATCCTCTCTTCTTATCTTAGATCGTGCGATATAAGAATTCATGTTCCTAACGATATATTACGTTTTCAGCAATGACACCGAAGACTACAGCCGCCCAGAAGGGAAAGTCTGTGGTTGGTGAGACTACTAGTCGAGCGCCACGAGTTACCAGGGATCGGGGAGAGTCTCATAGTGAGATTCCATCTCAGACTTCACATACCCCGCCCTCTCCGGAAGGGCTCCGAGGGGCACCAGCTCCAGCACCTACCTTTGTACGTTCAGCCCCTTATCCAAATGCACCAGGTCAGGAGATAAGAGATGTCATTCAACTGTTAACTCGATTAGTATCCGCACAAGCTCGGCGTCACAAAGTAGGTATTGGTCATGCAGATAGGTCGGTCAGTGCGAGGGTTCGTGATTTCATTAATTTGGACCCTCCGGTATTCACTGGGGCAGATCCAAATGAGGACCCTCTGGTATTTATTGATAGAATGCAGAGGACTTTGAGGGTAATGAAGGCCACTGCGACTGAGTCAATTGATTTAGCTTCCTATAGACTCCAAGACGTTGCAGTAAATTGGTACGAGTCTTGGGAATTGTCCAGAGATGAGGATGCCCCTCCAGCAGTATGACAGTAGTTTACAGAAGCTTTTCTTCAACATTATCTGTCACCAGAGCTTAGACGGGCCAGAGTTGATAGGTTCTTGACCCTTCGCCAGGGTAATATGAGTGTTCGGGAGTACAGTCTTTAGTTTGATTCGTTGGCTAGGTATGCTCCCACTATTATATCTAAGTTGGAGGATCGGGTTCATCGGTTCATAATGGGGTTAAAGCCACAGTTGCTTAACGATTGTATGTCGGTCTCACTTCAGTCAGACATGGATATTTCTCGTATTTAGGCATACGCTCAGGGTGTAGAGGAGTGTAAGCAGAAGCAGAGGGCCGATCGTGAGCATGATAAAGCCCAGAATAAGAGAGTGAGATCTTCGGGTCCTTCTGGTAAATTTCGAGGTGGTCAGAGACAACAATACCCAAGGTATCCAGCCCAGCCATCAGCTAGCACACCCACTCAGTTTTCCAGTAAGAGATTTGATCGTTCCACATATTCAGGGCCTGGTTAGAATTCCAGGGCCTCAGGTTCTCAGTATAGGGGTGAGTCAAGTCGGATGAGGCCGCCCTTGCCACGATGTGCTTAGTGTGGTAAGCAGCATGCCGGGAAGTACCGTATGAGGTTGGGTGTTTGTTATACTTGTGGTTATCCGGGCCACGTTATGAGGGATTGTCCGACGAGAGGTGATGCAAGCATAGCTCAGCCAGCGGGATCTGTCGCTGGTTCATCATCATTAGTACGCCCCCTAGGCAAGGTTCACAAGCACCAATGAGTCATGGTAGAGGCAGAGGTGGAGCATCTAGCTCGAGCGGTCCTTAGAATCATATTTATGCGTTGGCAGGACGACAGGATCAGGAGTCATCACCTGATATTGTTACAGGTATATTATCAGTCTCCTCATATGATTTATATACACTGATTGACCCAGGTTCTGCCTTATCATATGTTACTCCGTTGGATGCTAGTAATTTTGGAGTAAAACCTGAATTGGTTAAACCTTTTGAGGTGTCTACACCTGTTGGGGACTCAGTGATAGCTAAGCGAGTATATAGAGGTTGTATAATAGTAGTTCATAATCGATCTATTGTAGCGGACCTAATCGAGTTAGATATGGTAGAATTTGATGTTATAATGGGTATGGAATGGTTGGCTTCTTTTCATGCCAACGTTGATTGTAAATCAAAGATGGTCCGATTCCAATTTCCAGAGGAGCCTATTTTGGAATGGAAAGGTAATACGGCATCGCCGAGAGGTAAATTTATTTCCTATCTCAAGGCAAGGAAGATGATCAGAAAGGGCTATATTTATCACTTAGTTCGGGTTCGGGATGTGGAAGTAGAGTCACCAACCATTCAGTCCATCCCTGTGGTTAATGAGTTTCCCGATGAGCTTGCAGGTCTTTCGCTAGAGCGAGAAATTGAGTTTGCTATTGACCTACTACTAGATACTCATCCAATATTTATTCCTCCCTATAGAATGGCCCCCGCAGATCTGAAAGAGTTGAAGGAACAACTAAAGAACTTGCTTGAAAAAGGCTTTATCAGACCTAGTACATCACTGTGAGAAGCACCGGTGTTATTTGTGAGGAAGAAAGATGGTTCCTTACAGATGTGTATTGATTATAGACAGTTGAATAAAGTGACAATTAAGAATAAGTACCCGCTCCCGATGATTGATGATTTATTTGATCAGTTGGAAGGTGCCAAGTGTTTCTCAAAGATAGACTTGAGGTCCGGGTACCATCAGGAAAGGGTTAAGGAGAAAGATATGCTGAAGACAGCATTCAGGACCAGATACGGGCACTTTGAGTTTCGTGTTATGTCATTCGATTTGACCAATGCCCCAGCAGTATTCATGGACTTGATGAACCGTGTGTTCAGACCCTTTTTAGATTTGTTCGTAATTGTATTTATTGATGATATATTGGTATATTCTTGTTCAGAGGGTGAGCATGTAGATCATTTGCGTACTGTACTCAGAGTTCTATAAAAAGAGAAGTTGTATGCAAAATTCTCTAAATATGAATTATGGCTGAACTCTGTAGCTTTCCTTGGGCGTATAATTGCGTGTGAAGGTATCTGGGTTGATACACAAAAGATTGAAGCAGTAAAGACTTGGCCTAGACTCATGACACCAACGGAGGTTCATAGCTTTCTCGGTTTGGTAGGTTATTACAGGAGATTTGTAGAGGGATTTTCTTCCCTTTCAGCACCTCTGAAAAAGTTGACTCAGAAGAGAGCGAAGTTTCAATGGAATGATGCTTGCGAATGGAGTTTTCAGGCATTGAAGGACAGATTAACTTCAGCACCGGTTCTAACGCTCCTAGAGGGGACCGATAGTTATGTTATCTATTGTGACACTTCAGGCGTTGGATTGGGTTGTGCATGGTAAGGTTGTAGCTTATGCTTCTAGAAAACTAAGAAAGCACAAGAAGAATTACCCGACCCACGATTTAGAGTTAGCCGTAGTGATTCATGCACTAAAAATGTGGAGGCATTATTTGTATGGCATTCATGTTGATATCTATACGGATCATAAGAGCCTCTGGTATATCTTCAAGCAAAAGGAATTGAGTTTACGTCAAATGAGATGGTTGGAGAAACTTAAAGATTATGACATTGATATTTTATACCATCCGGGGAAGGCGAACTTGGTAGCCGACACCCTCAGTCGTAGATCTATGGGTAGCCTGTCATATTTACAGCCAGAGGGGAGGGAAATAGCCCATGAGATTCATCTGTTAACTAGTCTTGGAGTTCGGTTACTAGACTCAGGTGATATTAGAATTACTATTCATGATACAACAATATCCTCTTTAGTAACTGAAGTGAAGGAATGCCAGTACGAGGATCCTGTGTTAGTTCATTATAGGGATACCACCCCTCAGAAAGAGAAGACACCATTTGAGATTACAGAAGATGTGGTCCTCAGATATCGAGGACGATTATGTGCCCCTAATGTTGCAGGGCTGTGTCGGCAGGTTATGGGAGAAACTCATCATTCTCGCTATTCTATCCATCCAGGAGTAACAAAGGTGTATCATGATATCAGGGAAGTATATTGGTGGGATGGAATGAAAAAGGATATAGCAGAGTTTGTTGTTCAATGCTCTAACTGTCAGCAGGTTAAGATTGAGCATTAAAAGCCCGGTGGATTATTGCAGGCTATGGAGATTCCAACTTGGAAATGGGAAGTAATTAATATGTATTTCAACATATGCTTACCTCGTACATAGCGTAAGTTCGACTCTATATGGGTGATTATTGATAGGCTTACAAAAGCAACCCATTTTCTGCCCGTTAGGACTACATATTCCGCAGAAGATTATGCAAGGCTTTATATTAAGGAGATAGTACGACTGTATGGTGTCCCTATATCTATTATCTTGGATAGATGAGCTCAATTTACAGCTAACTTTTGGAAGTCCTTCCAAAAAGCATCAGGGACTCAGGTAAGTCTTAGTACAACATTTCATCCCCAGACAGACGGATAGGCTGAGCGTACTATTCAGACACTTGAGGATATATTACGAGCTTGTGTGATAGACTTTAAAGGTAGCTGGGATGATCATCTGCCGCTTGTTGAGTTCGCATATAATAATAGCTATCATTCTAGTATTCAGATGGCTCCATACGAAGATCTTTACGGACGGAAGTGTAGGTCACCTATAGGGTGGTTTGATGTTGGGGAAACTACGTTAGTAGGACCGAAATTGGTACAACAGGCAATCGAGAAAATTAAGCCTATACAGGAAAGGCTATTGGCAGCTCAAAGCCATCAGAAGTCTTATGTGAATAATCAACGGCGAGACTTGGAGTTTCAGGTTGACGACTGGGTATTCCTAAAGGTATCACCGATGAAAGGTGTTATGAGGTTCGGTAAGAAAGGAAAACTTAGCCCTCGGTACATTGGTCCATATAGGATCGGTAGGCCAGGTAGCATATAAGTTAGACTTGCCTTCGGACTTAGAGTCTGTACATCCAGTCTTTCATGTGTCTATGCTCAGTAAATGTATTAGAGATCCTTCCAGAATCGTGTCAGTTGACGACGTTCAGGTCACAGAGCAACTATCATATGAGGAAACTCCCATTGCTATACTAGATAGATAGGTTCGGATATTGAGGACTAAAGACGTAGCTTCAGTAAAAGTACTTTGGAGAAACAACAATATGGAAGAAATGACTTGGGAGGCCGAAGAAGACATGAAGTCTAGATATCCTCACTTATTTCCTCTTCCAAAGAAGGGTCCGACTGAGACATTACAACCTTAAGGTATATGTATGGATTCTTGTGTTAGTTATTATCATTGGTCGTGTGAGGCCATTATCGTTATTGATGATTGTGGTCCTATGTGGCGTTAAATTATTAAATTTCTATAGGAAGAGTTGGTAGTAGTATTGTTGCAAAGGCGACTCTGCCAAAGTTTATATAGATCCCTCGGAGTTAAACATTCGAGGACGAATATTTCTAAGGGGAGAAGGATATTATATACCGCATTTAGTACGTAAATGTTTCGTCATAAGTTAATCGATGTAGACTCGGGGATGAGGTTGTCTTGAGTTTATACGCATTTATGCTACTTATAACAAGCGATAAGTAAGTGCCGCGAAGGATAAAGGGTAAACGAATCAAAGAAAATGAGTTTCATTGAAGGTTTTCGATTTGGGATAAAATACGGTCTGAGCGATAATACCCGATATTTATGGACTAGTGCCATACAAGGTACTACATGACCATGATAGTAAGGTGTACAAGGTATGTTAAAAGTGAGTAGTATTTTAAGTAAGTTGAGATAATTCTTAATTATGTGGAAAATTGATTAATTATTGGGTAACGGAATATTACCTAATTAACTAATGAGTTATGGATAAAGATTAAAACCACCCCCACCCTCACCCCCACGTGGCATCAAGCCACTTCCAAACCATATGACTCTTAGTCATTATGGCTTAGGTGGCAATCAATTCAACATAGGGCCTTTTAATTCAAAGATAGATATGTATCTTTCAACAATTTAAAGAATAGTAAAGATTCTAATTATGGTGCAATCTGAAACTACGCCTCTTTCAACAATTTAAAGAATAACAAAGACTCCAATTCAAACAGAGATTTCAACAAGTAAGGTTATCAAATTCATTTTTTTCAAGGAATTATACATAAAGGAAAGACAAGAAATGAAGGTGAGGGAATTTTTGAAGTTCATACGAGACTTCATAGCGATGGCAGTTCTTAAATTTGTAAGAAATTCATACGAAATTGCACTACATAATAACAATGGGATTTTACAATTCTAAGGGAGTACGGTGCAATACGTCTCAAGAATATCATATGAATATTTCCCTACTCCATGTATATTAAGGCTACCCCTTCTTTCTTTTTGGCATGATCCAAATAATACAAATGAAACGAGCAAAATACGCAACTTTCATAAATGACTCTATTCATAGAAATACTAAGGGTGTCTATATTCTTGATTCCCCATGTGAATTATTATTATATCTTTTGTTCATGGGTCTCAGAAAAATACGTATTTGATAAAGTTTATCCGAAAGGCATATTGATTTTTATGACATTCCGAGAAATCTCATTAACGTATTTCTTATGCATTTCATGCATTTATACATGTACATTCACCCATGACCAGATGGCGTTATATACACGTATATATGTATATTATATGTATATGGGATATGGGAATATGTTACGGCGTTATATACGTACCACCACCTGATCAGCTGGTATATGTTGATGATGTTGCATACAGTGGCCGAGATTATATGATGGGATGCCCTCAGAGGCTTGATGATGTTATGTACACCTATACCTATGCATGATACGACATTTATATGCACGTGCATGACATTATAAATGTTTCAGGATTTACAAAGTTATTTAGACTTACATGCAAAATTCTTTATTCCATGTATCATTTATGTCTTTTATGTACTGATTTTCATGCCTTATATACTCAGTACATTATTCGTACCGATGCCCTATTTCCCGGGGCCTGCATTTCATGTGTGCAGGTGCAGGTAGAGAAGCTGACGGTCCCCCTTCTTAGGATCCTTGATCAGCGAGAGTTGGCGTACTCCATTTGATCCGGAGATGCTTTTGATTTTGGTATGATATGCTTGTATACATATATGGGTATGACGTGGCCCAATCCCGTCCTTGTACAATTGTATATTCTATTAGAGGTCTGTAGACAGTTATGTATAGTTGTATAGTATGTGGCCTTGTCGGCTTCCAGTTTTGGGTATATAGTTGTCTATAGCAGCCTTGTCGGCTCGCCCTACGTATTATGCAAGTATATGTACATATGTCTTTTGGGCAAATTTCCCTTACGTATATTATTGTTGTAATTCAGCAAATGCTATTCATGTTCATATATTAGTCACATGCTCAGGGGTGTTCGACAGGTAGGACTCGAGCACCCGTCGGGGCCCATCGGTTTGGGTCGTGACAGTAATCGAGTGAGTACTTGCTCGAACTCAGAGTAGGGTGACCCTTAGGGTTTAATTGAGTGAGGATGATTTCTTGAACTCAGAAATAAAATGGCCCTTTAGGCTCTTGAATTAGGTATATACGGCCATAATAAAAAGAATGGCTTTCTCCCACTTTTCGGCTTGAAAAGTTTATCGTTTAACCATATAACATATGTTGTACCTTAGCATTAAATAAGTGATTTGCTCAAGAGTTCGGACGATTCCGTACCTATTAGGGTTTTCAAGGGTCGATATTATCGAGACCCTTTATTTCGTAATGCCTTAGCATAAAATAAAGAATTCGTTCGAGAGTTCCAACGACTTTGTACCCATTAGGGATTTTCGAGGGTCGATATTATCGATACCCTTAGTAATTCAGCTGAGGGTAGCCTTTTTAACCTGTTTATGAAAATATTTGAAGGCATGTCTTATAACGGAAATCGGACGTCTCTGAACCGTGTTAATTTGGTCATAGCCTTTAGCTTGGGACTCGCCTTTTGGGCTTGTTCCCCTGTTATACTTTAAACTTTTTCGGAGTATCCGTCCCCGAGTGGGGGGTGGCCGTGGCCTATAAAATCAAGGGTTACCTTTTTAAGGTCTTACGATCTCGAGGTTTTAGTAATTCGATCATGTCTATTTTTCTGATGGCGGTCCCCGAGTGCGGGGTCAATTGTTTGAGCTTTAGTTGTGACCGACCCTTTAGCCAGTTTCCATAATAGATCACAAGCACGATATTGTAAAGTAAAAATTTCTCTAAGGCATGAAATATCTGACAAGGAAAAATACTTTTGTCAATAGATTAACATGCGTACATGTTTGCCATTAGGGATAGAGTAATCTACATGGGCATGGTTCGTTCGACTATTTTCCCCTTACAATATTTACCTATCGAGACCCTATCGACATGAACTATTTCCCTTGTAACTATCCAAGGGTGATGCCCGCCAGTATTCGAGGTTGATTATAAAGGAGCCTCGGATACTATTGAATTGCTCTAAGTTAGCACGAACAATGGTTGCCTCGTTAAAAACCTCGCCGGAAAATCCCATTTGGGACAAAAACTGGTCTAAGGGAAAAGAGTGCAATGTATGCTTTCAGACCTAAAGACTTTGTGTTTGAAGAATCCTTTGATGTCTTCAATTAAACACCTGCAAATGGTTAGTATAAAATATAAACGAAAGTTGAGAAGGTCGTACCTTAGCAGTAATATCATTTGAGGAGTGATATATTCCAATTGTTTGGTAACTATTCGCTGTTCATCGTGCCATGTTTCTAGGATCCCTTTCCGATGATATCGAGGACCCGATACGGTCCCTCCCAGCTCAGGCAAAGTTTTCCTTCATTTGGGTCTCGAGTATTGAGGGTGACCTTCCTCAGAACCAAGTCCCTAATTTTAAAGTGTCGAATATTGTCTCTTCGATTGTAGTATCTTTTGATCTGTTGTTTCTGTGTGGCCATTCGATCGAGAGCGGATTCCCATTTTTCATCTAGCAATTCGAGGCTTGTATTCATAGCCTCGTGATTTGACTCTTCCGTTGCATATTGAAACCTGAAGCTGGGTTCCCCAACTTCAACCGGGATCAGAGTTTCGGCGCCATATACTAAAGAGAACGGTGTTGCCCCCGTACTGGATTTTGGCGTTGTTTGATACGCCCAAAGGACTTCGGGCAATATTTCTCTCCATTTTCCCTTAGCGTCGTTCAATCTTCTCTTTAGATTTTGAATGATGGTCTTCTTTGTCGATTCGGCCTGTCCGTTCCCACTAGAATGATATGGCGTTGACAGGATCCTTTTTATTTTGTGATCTTTGAGAAACTTTGTCACTTTGTTGCTGACGAATTGCTTTCCATTGTCGCATACGATCTCGGCAGGCATCCCGAATCAGCATATAATGTGGTCCCATATGAAATCTATGACTTCTTTCTCTCTAATTTTCTCGAAAGACTATGCTTCAACCCACTTAGAAAAATAGCTAGTCATAAACAAAATAAATTTAGCTTTACCTAGGGCCGATGATAGAGGGCCGACGATATCGATTCCCCATTTCATGAATGGATTTAGGGATAAGACTAAGTGGAGTTGCTCTCTTTGGGTTGGTGAATCATCGGCGCATATCTTTGACATTTGTCGCACTTTCGAACAAACTTTTTTGTATCCTTTTCCATATCGGCTCAATAGTATCCTGCTTTGATGACTTTGTGAACCAATGATTCGGCATCAGAATGATTTATGAGGTGCCCTCATGGATTTCTCGTAGGACGTAAACGGTATCTCCTGGTCCCAAACATATTGCCAATGGTCCATCGAATATTCTTCTATATAGTGTTCCATCTTCGGCTAATGTGAATCGTGCAGCCTTCGTACGTAGAGTCCTCAGTTCCTTAGAATCCGATGGAAGCTTCCCGTTCTTTAGGTACTCGATATATTTGTTCCTCCAAACCCATGTCAGACTTGTGGAGTTGATTTCGGCGTGGCCTTCTTCGATTACTGCCCTTGAAAGTTGTACGACAGTCCCCGAGCTAATCTCGTCGTCTTCGACTGATGACCCCAAATTGGCAAGGGCATCGGCCTCGCTGTTTTGTTCTCGAGGCACATGCTGTAGGGTTCATTCTTTAAACCGATGTAGAGTCACCTATAATTTGTCCAAGTACCTCTGCATTCGATCTTCTCGAACCTCAAAGGTTCTATTGACTTGGTTTACCACAAGCAGGGAGTCACATTTGGCCTCGATGACCTCTCCTCCCAAACTTTAGCTATCTCGAGACCTACAATCATGGCCTCATACTCGGCCTCATTGTTAGTTAACTTGGAAGTTTGATAGCTTATCTAATTATATTACCCATGGGCGGCTTCAAAACAATGCCTAGCCTGGACCCCTTCACATTCGAAGCGTCGTCTATGAAGAGGGTCCACACTTTCGATGATGTACCCGACTTTAATAATAGTTGCTTTTCGACCTCAGGTACTAGGGCTGGCGTAAAGTTGGCCATGAAGTCCGCTAAGATTTGAGACTTGATGGATGTTCGGGGTCGATACTCAATATCGTACCCTCTAATCTCGACGGTCCATGTGGCTAATCGGCCGAAAGTTCGGGCTTATGAAAAATATTGCAAAGGGGATGAGTAGTCTCCACACAGATCGGGTGACACTGAAAATATGGTTTTAATTTCCTAGAGAAGTTTATTAGGGCAAGCGCTAATTTTTTTAAGTGTGGGTACCGGGTATCGGCCTCACCTAAAGTACAACTAACATAGTAAACAGTAAATTGCGTACCTTGCTCTTCTCGAACCAGGACCCCACTTACCGCGCTTTCTGAGACAGCTAAGTACAAGTATAGTTGCTCGTCCGTTTTTGGAGTATGAAGCAGTGGCGGGCTCGAGAGGTACCGCTTTAATTCTCCCAATGCTTGTTGGCATTCCGGGGTCCATGCAAAATTGTTCTTCTTTTTTAGCAGTGAGAAGAACCTGTGACTTCTATCTGAAGACCTCTATATGAATCGGCCTAGGCGGCTATGCGCCCTGTTAATCTTTGTACGGCCTTAACATTGTCCACGCCTATGATATCTTCGAATGCCTTGATCTTATCGGGGTTGATTTCGATCCCCCGATTTGATACCTTAAAGATGAGGAACTTGCTCGAGCCGACCCCGAATGTGCATTTCTCCGGGTTGAGTTTCATGTAGTGTTTCCTTAGTATATCGAAGGTCTCCTGCAAATGTGTCAAACGGTCCTCTGCTCGCAGGGACTTAACTAGCATATCGTCAATATAAACCTTCATTGATTTACCTATTTGTTCTTCGAATATTCGATTTACTAAGCGTTGATAAGTGGCACCAGGATATTTTAGTCCAAACGGCATTACATTATAACAATAGGTGTCGTACTTAGTGATGAACGAAGTCTTTTCCTGATCCTCCGGGTTCATTTGTATTTGATTGTACCCGGAGTAGGCATCAAGAAAACTAAGGATATCGTGGCTGGTCGTGGCATCGATCATGCGACCGATATTCGGTAGAGGAAAAGAGTCTTTAGGACATGCTTTATTTAAATCTTTATAGTCTACGCACATTCTAAGTTTATTTCCCTTTTTAGGGACTATGACTACGTTTGCTAACCATTCAGGATATTTTACTTCCCGAATGAATCCTATTTTGAGAAGTTTGGCTACCTCGTCCTTGATGAATGCATGTTTTACCTCTGACTGGGGCCTTCTCCTTTGTTTTACTGGGCGGAACTTCGGGTCCAAGCTTAGTTGATGTGTAGTGATCTCTCGCGGGATCCCTGTCATATCTAGGTGGGACCAAGCAAAATAATCCATATTATTGATAAGAAATTTAATGAGTTTTTTTCTGAGCTCGGGGGTTAACCCCGTACCCAGGTATACCTTTCGATCGGGTAGATTCTCGATCAGTATGACTTGCTCCATCTCTTCGACTGTCGATTTGGTGGCGTAGGAATCCTCGGGGATTATGAAGGATCATGGGATCCAGTAGTCACCGTCCTCGTCCGTTCCCTGCTTCTCCGACTGAGTCGAGGCTAGTGGTTGTGGTTGCTATTTAGCTTCATATTTTCCTTTGGACTCTAATCATTTTATTGATGAAAGCGCTGATACCAATATTACTTTGTCGACTGCGAACATCTCTTTGGCAGCATGTTGTTCCCCATACACCGTTTTTACTCCATCCAGTGTTGGGAACTTCAGTATTTGGTGAAGGGTTCATGGGACCGCCCTCATGTTGTGAATCCAGGGTCTTCCAAGTAGTGCGTTGTATCTCATATCGCCCTCGATCATATGGAACTTTGTTTCTTGAATAGTTCCGGCTACATTTACTGGTAGGATGATTTCGCCTTTAGTTGTTTCACTTGCCATGTTGAAGCCATTAAGAATCCGAGCTGCGGGTACAACCTGATCTTGTAGGCTGAGATGCTCCACGACCCTCGATCGAATAATATTGGTCGAGCTTCCTGGATCAATTAAAACACGTTTAACCTGAATTTTATTCATAAGGATAGAGATTACCAAAGCATCATTGTGGGGTTGTGAGATCCCTTCTACTTCCTCATCATTGAATGATAAAGTGCCTTCTGACACATAGTCTCGAGTTCGTTTTTCCCTAGTGATTGATACTTTAGTGCGTTTGAACATGGGCCCTAGTGGAATATCGACCCCACCAACGATCATGTGAATCACGTGTTGTGGTTCTTCCTGCTCATTTTTCCTGTTCGCATCCCTGTCTTTAAAATGGTTCTTAGCTCGGTCGCTCAAGTATTTTCGAAGGTGACCCTCATTGAATAGAAAAGCCACCTCCTCCCTTAGTTATCTGTAGTCTTCGGTTCTATGACCACGTGTACCATAGTATTTGCATATTTGATTGGGGTTTCTTTGGGATGGATCGGTTTGTAGGGGTCTGGGCCATCTAGTATCTTTTATTCTCCCAATGGCTGACACAATACCTGATGCGTCGATGGTGAAGTTGTATTCTGATAATTGTGGTGCTTCTGTGGGATCAACATGTTTATCGAAGCCACTTTTTCTCATGAGCCCTCGAGAGATCTGTCCTCGATCGTTCTTTGGATCATTTTGGATGAGATTGTGTCCTAGGTTGTTGTTCCTATGATCTGTGTTGTATGGTTGATACCGATCTCTATTCGATCGAGGTTCTCTGTCGATATCCCTTTGAGTTCTGCTGACGGGCATGTTTGGATAAACGGAACTGGAAGGGGTCCTTAATTGATCATCCTCGACCCTGATCTTTGACTGGTATTGATTATGTACATCGGTCCAGGTTACCACTGGATATTCAATTAAATTATGCTTTAGCTATCGTGATGCCACTGAACTTCGTTCGTTCAAATCCTAAGTAAAGGCTTGAACAACCCAATCGTCTGTGACCGGTGGTAGTTCCATGTGTTCCATCTGGAACCGAGATACGAATTCCCTCAGCATTTCGTTGTCTTTTTGTTTCACCTTGAAGAGGTCTGACTTCCTAGTTGCAACCTTTATTGCTCTATCATGTGCCTTTACGAAGGAGTATGCAAGCATGGCAAAGGAATCGATAGAATTAGGCGGCAAATTGTGGTACCATATCATTGCTCCTTTCAACAAGATTTCTCAAAATTTCTTTGGTAAAACAGATTCAAACTCATCGTCTTCCAAGGCATTCCTTTTATTGCACACGTATAAGAAGTGACATGCTCATTAGGGTCGATGGTCCCATTATACTTAGGAATTTTTGGCATTCGGAATTTTTTCGGAATGGGTTTCGGAGCCGCACTTGGAGGGAAAGGCTTCTGTATGAATTTCTTTGAATCCATACCCTTTAGAATCGGCGGTGCCCCTGGTATTTGGTCAACTCAGGAGTTGTATGTCTCTACTTTCTTGTCATTTGCCTTGATTTTCTTTTCTACCGATTCAATCCGTTTAGTGAGCTCCTCAAGCATTTTCATAATGGCGGGGTCAATCCCCAATTCGTTGGCGTTCGACCTTTCCGCACAGGCTCGGTCCTGTGGACGACTTCTAGTTCAATCCTACTCGGTGTTTGGTGCTGATTTTGTAGTTGTACTATAGCGGCTTGTTAAGCCTGTAACATTTCGAATATCAATTGGAGGTTAACTCCACCATCTTCTCCGCCCTGCGTACCTCGACCACCTAATCGAACTTCCCTGCGTACGCTACCTTCGGGATCAATGCCCAAATTTGCATTTAGGTTGACATGTGAACAGGCATCAAGGGGATTTGCAATTGGTGCTCCCTCGAGGTCAACCTGAGGCGCCTCGATCCCTGAGGCGGCTATATTGTCATTTTTTCCGTGAAATTCGAGGTTGTTGTCACCGTGTGTAGGCGCTGCTTGTGAATTTGATATGTTTATCCTGAAAACAAAGATTCTTACGAGAACAAGTATAAAGCAGTGTGTGTTATCGGAATCATTATTAAGGAATCACTATTATCCTTGGCCCCACGGTGGACGCCAAACTATTTATCCTTAAAATTGGATAACAATTAAACTTATAATATGGTTCCAAGGACACGTGATTTCACTTAATACTAATTGATAAATATGAAGATTAATAACGAAAATGAACTATAAAGTAAAGCGAACCAGTGTTGAAACGGAATTCAACCCTCGAGTTAGGGTGCCCTCGAACTGATTGATACCAAAGCAGTTAAAAATAAAGCAAGCTGATGAACAAGAGAGTATAAACTAACGAGAGAGCGTTATATTGGCTTTTTTATGCGAGAACAATCTATCTTACAAATGGTTAATACTCCCCTTTATATAGTAGAGGAATTCTACTTATGGTATAACTCTAATTACAGAAGAAAATCTCATGGTTAGCTAATTAACCGTTCCTAATTTGATTCGTTCCGAGATTTTCGCCATGATCTTCAATCATTCACGGATATTTCGCCTTTCCGTTATTATGTTATCTTCGATCTTGCTCGATGTCTGTCTTATTCGGTCTCGATTGCTGCTGGCCTCGATCTCGATAGGAGCCTCGAATCCCAAACTTGATACTTTGTCCTCGTACCTCGGTCTGATCTACTATGGGGCCGACCTCCGATGCAGCTCCCTGGTCCCGGTCAGATAGAAAATTTGGGTGGGCTCGGTTTTAACCGTATACACTTTGTTATATATGTATTTTATATAAATATCTCTTTATTTAGAATCTTCTACTACTACGTAGTATATTGTAAAGATGATAGTTCTTCTTCCATCACTCTTACTTTTTAGTTTGGGTTTAACTTGATTTATTTATCTTTATCTTTATCTTTGATTCAGCTATCAAATTTTCAAGAAATATATAATTTTTTATTCAATACGTGATTGTTATTATTCTTTTTCGTGGTCAATTGTTAGAATGCTTGTTCTCGCTTTCTACCCATTGTGTTGTAAAACCTCAAAACCCAAACTTTTTTCCTTGGCCTTCTATAACTTCTAAAATAACCAAAAATATTCTCGAAGTTTTCACTACCAACTTAACTAATATAAAGCCAAGTTTGTCTGTCAACACTATTAAATAATTCTTTCAATGTTTAGCACACATATTTTTACAATGTCACTTCGAAGTTTTAATTGATAATAGAATATACATTTACAAAGAAAAAGATTAAATAATACTCTTATTTTTTTGGGTAAAGTATAGGATATACAATAAACAATCCTTTAGCTCAAGTCCTCAGAGATACCCAAGACATCTCGTAGTATCTTTTATACCCAATAAGAGAAGAGTGTACAAGTATGTCATGTATGAATAAGAGCTTATCGAGCCGTCATTATTTACTTCTATGTTCACCTTTGATTTCTTCCAAAATGCCTATTTATAAGAAATAAGTTATGCTACTCGTATTGCCAAGATTGGAAAACCAGACATGAGTTGGAGATTCATGTTTAAACAATCGAGTTGACAATTGGACTTTCAAAGTACAACTAATTGACTTTTACTAAATTACTCTAAACATCCTTGTAGTCATGGGGGTACGCAGAACTTGTTGCAGGCAGTGTCATATTTTAAAAAAAATGTGACACTAATTACTTATTATTTATTTTCTCCATAACTAAAAAAAAAAAAGATTACGTGATATCCCGATGGTTATAGAATTTTAGGTCAGGAGTTCAAATCTTGCTCAACCTACTTTTTTTTTCAAACAAAATAAGCTTCAAAATTTGGCAAAAAATAGCTATCAAGGAGGATCGAACACTTGATCTTCAAGGAAATGAGGCAAGCACTACACCACTAGACCAAGAGGAGTACTGCATTAAGTGGTGTCACTCCTGTGCTATATACTGTATTTGTTAAAATTGTCGTATTATATGTATGACATTGGGTAAAAGAATTCCGCCCTTGCTTGTAATATGACTCAATAACAGATAGTTTTTCATATTTTAAAATCAAACACTTATATCCCTTGTATGAAGAAAATACGACACAAATATAAAAATGTTATATTTTTTTTTTTTTCTGAATGTCAGATTTTGAGGGAAGAAAATATGATTTTGAGAATATTTTTGTGTATTTCCAATTGAATTCATGTTGGTACTGTGCACTATTTTTTTACAGCAAAAGAATCTAAGTTATAACTACCTATACACTTGTATCCTATTCTATTATCCATCCTATAACAAACTCACATGCTATTTACAAAAATAAGAAAAGTATAAAATAAAAATATAATCTTATCTTCAGCTAGCCCAAAGAACAAATTACTCTAGTGAGCCCAAAAGTAATGCAGAGGCCCAATAACTTTGTAGGCCCTATTGTGAGTCTTTAACAAAAGATGTTCAGACATTCAGACATCAAATGTATCGAAACTTCTTCAGAAGACCACTTTACACTTCCTCTTTTTTTCCTTACTCCTTCACTCTTCTTCTTTGTCTTTGATCACAAGTCCATGAATCCTAGAATTAGAATGGGGTTTCTTCTTCTCAACATCCCCCTCAAGTTGGAGGGTAACCTTGTGACCCCCAACTTGCTCAAAATCTCTGAATGAGAAACCCTTGAAAGTGGCTTTATGAAGAGATCCGCCAATTGGTCTTTAGAAGGAATAACAGATAGGGTAATTAGGCCGGAAAGGAACTGTTGATGCACAAAATGGCAGTCAATCTCCACATGTTTTGTGCATTCATGAAAGACGGGGTTACGTGCGATATGAATAGCTGCTTTGCTATCAGAGTGAAGAGGAATATGAAGATTTACTAGTGCAGAGAGAACTTCAAGAAGTCGAACAAGCCAAGTAAGTTCTGCAGTGACTCTTCTCATAGATTTGTATTCTGCCTCTGCAGATGATAAAGAAATTGACACTTGTTTCTTTGATTTTCAGGAAATGGGTGCTCCTCCAAGTGTGATAAAAAAATCCACTAACAGATCTTCTGGATTCCTTATAAGAGGCCCAATCGGCATCGCAGAATGCAAGCAAGGAAAATGACGGTGCTGCTGAGAGAAGAATCCCTTGTCCCGGATCTGAGCTCAAATATTTCAACACTCGCAATGCAACAGTGGAATGAGAGAGACATGATCTCTGCATGTACTGGCTGAGAGTAAGAATTGCAAAGGAGAGGTCTGGACGAGTGTTAGTCAAATAGTTCAGTTTCCCAACTAGGTGGCGAAACACTGTGGGATTTTACAAAGGTTGACCATCATCAGCTTGAAGCTTAGAAGAAGGATCAAGAGGAGAACTAACTCGAGTCAAGTGAGAGACATCAAATTCTTGCAGCATATCCAAGGTAAATTTTCTTTGACTCATAATGAAACCTTCTTTTTCTCACAGAATTTCCATCCCTAGAAAATAATGTATATTTTCTAGATTTTTGACCTTGAATTCAGTATTTAGAAAACCTTTGATATGCTGAATTGCTTCCAAATCATCTCCAGTAAGTAGAATGTCATCTACATACACAGCTAGAATAGATATTAGCTTTCCTGTACGTTTAAAGAACAAAGAATAATCATTTAATGATGAAGAATATCCTTTAAAGCTCAAACCCCTACAAGCCTGGCATACCATTGCCTAGAGGCTTGTTTCAAACCATATAGTGACTTTCTTAGAAGACAAACATGCTTAGGACTAGGAGGTGTTACACCTGATGGAAATCTCATATATACCTCCTCCTGAAGATCACCATGTAAGAATGCATTGTTGATATCCAATTGAGACACATTCCAATCCCTTTTGGTTGCAATAGTGAGCAAACACCTTATAGTTGTCATTTTCACTACTAGTGAAAAAGTCTCACTATAATCGATTCCTTCTCTTTGAACATCCCCCCTGACCACCAGCCTTGCTTTCAATCTTTCGATCCTTCCATCTGATAGATGCTTTACCTTATACACTCATTTACAAGGTAGAGCTCTTTTCCCTTTAGGCAATTCAACCACATCCCATGTGTGATTGTCTTCTAGGGCTTTGATTTCTGATTCCATAGCCTCTATCCATCCTGGGTGTTGACAAGCTTGTGCAAAACTGGTAGGTTCTGTGAGTGTAGAAATGGATTGCACTATATGTTGTTTGTTAGGTGATAGAGAGGAGAAACAGTACTGCCTAGGTTTACTTGGTTGATTAAAACAGACATATCCCACATATGTGAACATGATGTTGTTGAACACATAATTCCTCAAGTAGGTTGGTTGATTGGAAATCCTTCCTGATCTTCTCACTGGTGTGTGCTGCTTAGGTGCATGAACATGGGAGTTAGTATGTGATGTATCTAGGATAGGTTTAAAAAGAACTGGGCTAGAAGATAGTTATCGTGCCCCTTTCTTTCTCGCTAAATCGGGTTTCGACGTTGACAACTTTTTTAAAAGGAAGGGTTATTAAAAGAGAGAGTCGCCACCTAACGGATTAAGGTGTGTTAGGGCACCTATTTGCAAATGACTCAGATTTACTAGTTTGTGTCACCAAATATCGGGTAAGGACTCAAATTACCTCGAGGAGAAAGTGTTAGGCACTCCTCGAGGTCCATAACGGTGGGTCCCGGCCGAACTCAAATCATGTGAATTAGTCTAAGAGAAAAACAAAATTGGACAAAGAAAGAACTATTTTAACAGGAATGAGGGGTCCTAAGTTTTTTAGCCTAAAGGATCACCCCGTGCAACATAAATAATACTTCGTAACTCTCTCAAGACGGGGTGTTACTCATATTATTCAGCGGGCACAGACTATCATCTCCTGCTACCCGATTACTATCTTTAAGTTGTTTACCTAAAGCGCTCTATTTGATTCTAAGTCGTACCCTATGCGTGCACTACCGGTCCCATACCTATGGTCCAGGAGGCATTTGGACCTCTATTTCAGGGTAGTTCTAGACCTTAACTTAGGTTGCTCAAAAGGAGAAAACTAGGTGACATACAAAAATAGTTAGGACTTTCAAATAGAAACAAGTATGGGCTCAAGTTACCCTCTGCATTTAGACATCAAATGCATGCCAAACTGATTAGCATTAGCAGGTTTTATTAATTGCAAAATCCTATAGGCAGGATATCTATGTGATATTGACGAACGAGCAGACAGTCGTATACAAAGTCAATTTCTTAATGCGATTATTAGGACCTACAAAGTTTGCCTACTGATTTTAGCATGATACAATTAAACCTACCAACATGGTATCTAGGTGTTTTGTGCGATAGTAAATAGTAGCCAGTCACAGAAACAGACCTAAAATTATTCGTTTTAATCCTACAGGCATGTTTTCTAGTGAGGATAGTAGCACAGTAAACAAGCATAAATAACAATTAAACAGATTCAGGCGTGCATTCTATAACTTGATCCAGTTTCAGCACTATAGACATGATTTCTATAATCTGAACAGTTTTGAATCCTATAGACATGATTTCTACAATCTGAACAGTTTTTGAATCCTATAGACATGATTTCTATAATCTGAATGAAACAGTATGCAAGAAGGAATTCACACACACATTGGACCATACCATTTCTATAGGCATGGTTTGTAACGGAACATAATTGGAGCCAAACATCGAGCCTATGGACATGGTTGCTAACACATAATGATCGAACACAATAAGACACTTAGAAGCATGACTTATAACATATAACATCCAACATTACATCATTAACCCTATAGGCAGGATTTCTATCCCCCCACCCACTTTATAGCAAGTATAAAATAAGAACCCTTTTCCCATTTTTACTAATATCCCAGAATTGTTATTACAAATAATTATTACAGATCATAATTTAATGAATGAATTACATGGTAAGTAAAACTATAGGGAGCCTACAGCAGACCCAAATACACCTGGATAGGCCAGGCCTTCAACTTACAGTAGTTCCAAAAGCCCATATTCATAGATACACAATAACCAGTAGTGAATAATTCACCCATATTTCAAGGATAAGCTTACAGAACCCAAATCTCTAGTGTGTCAGAGTTCCCAAGGGCTTCAGGAACCCAGGCCAGTGCTCACACTAGAGAAAATGATCAAAAACAGTTCAAGGAAGACTAGGGACCAAATCCTAGTGTGTTAGAGTTCACAAAGGTCTCACATGAATCCTGAGCAGTTCTCACACTAGGGAGGCCAGAGGACAGAACCTAAATAGCTTTGGCTTTCAGCCAACAAAGAATGAGGATTCAGGAGAGTATGATGGGATTAGGGGATACACTTAAGGACAGAATCACATATAGAGCATGTACAAATAAATAGCAAATATATTTGAACCTAAGCATACTTAATTAAGTTTTTAAGAATTAACAAAGTCACATGCTAATAAGGCCAGTTCATAAACATATTCACAGTGATAACAAAGACTTCAGATCAGGCTAAGTCATAGAAAGAAAATACATTGATTAACAGTAGGAACTGATTAAGACAATCTAGTAGAGGTATCATAACATAGTGTGAATAGAACTAAACAGGCCGTAACAAGTTTAATAAACAAACATTATAAATCTATTAAGGCACACATCTATACATGGCTAAAGACGTATGAAAGCATGTTTAACTCTAAAAGATAGTCCTCAATAACACAGAATTAGGCAGATTTCATTAATTAATTCAAACTAATTTCGACATGTCTTAACTATAAGTAAAGAGCAGAAGATTCAATAACTCACCAGTTATGATGAAACAGGGAAGAAAAGAATCCAACAGTGTAGCAAATATCACCAAACATAAGGCCTTGATGGTGCAGCAGTCCAGTTCTTGAGAATAACTCCCTTCTCCAAGGTCCGAATAATGAGGCCTTCATCCTCCTCAAATATCGCACTGCAATCTATGTCTCCATCATCCAGAAACAGATTCCTTATACCAGTTAGAACTTCATCTTCTTCGGACTCCCACATCATGTCAGCTTGGTGAAATGACTGGCTCAAATGTGGTACTGGTTGCTCTAGAGGGTAACAAGTACAATGCCGTGGTGGCGACCAATTCTAATACTCGTGCCAGGTGTATTTATACCCAAGCCCAAAAGTTGTGCCGTGACGCTTTAGCTGTATTGGTTTGGTGATCCCCTAGAGATTCTTGCCGAGACCTTTGCCAGGCTCATACCTTGTCCATGCCAATATTCCTTCTATCTTACTGCTCTACCATTTGTCCTTTTCAATTGCGTTGACGCGCTCGATGCGATGGTATGTTTCTCCACCCAACTTCCTTTTATTCCCGATGACCGAAATAGTTTGACTGGTGTAAATGGGATTACTTCCGTCCCCATGGATGATCACTTCCTGATGGTTCCACTCAAACTTCACGACCTGATGTAGAGTAGAAGCTACCACCCCAATGGCATGTATCCAAGGTCGTCCTAACAATAGGTTGTAGGTAGCAGATATATCCAACACTTGAAACTCAACATCAAACCAGGTTGGGCCCATATGTAGGCTGAGGTTGGTTTCCCCAATTGTGGCCCTTTGAGACCCATCAAATGCTTTCACATTCATACTTCCTGCTCGTATCTCGTGCAGGCTTTTACCCAATCTTTTCAGAGTAGTTAGTGGATATATGTTAAGACTCGAACCCCCATCTATCAGGACTCTAGCAATGAACTTATCCTCAAATTGCACTGTGATATGCAGTGCCCTGTTATGACTTAGTCCTTCCGGTGTTAGCTAGTCTTCATGAAAAGTGATCTAGTGGATTTCCAACACTTGTCCCACCATATTGGCCATCTCTCCACTGATAATGTTGTTGGGTACACAAGCCTCATTCAACACTTTCATCAACGCATTCCTGTGTGCCTCAGAATTCTGCAGTAGTGATATAATGGATATCTGAGTCGGGGTTTTGTTCAAAAGATCAACCACAGAATACTCCTTTGCTTGCACATTTCTCTAAAGATCATTCGGGCCAGTTTCAATAATGGGCTGCTTGGAAGCATTTTCTTTATTTGTTCCCCCCAAATGCCCGGGCGTGTAAACCTTACCAGTTCTGGTCATACCTTGCGTTGCACCAGTTTCTTCCATTTCCCCCTTTCCTTCTTGCTTCTGTAACATAATTCCATGGTATAGCTTTAGACTTATAAGACGGTGTAGGTGCTACCATCACGGTGAAGGGTATTGTTACTTCAACCTCAAACGGAGTTGGTGTAGCTACCTCAACTTCAATTGGTGCCTGAGTTTGTACCATGATATGAGTGAGAGTGACAGCAGGTTTCTTTGGGTCATCACCTTCTCAAATAAGCCCAATTGACCCTTGCAGGTCCCATTCTTCATCGGTTTCTATCACATTCACACCCTCGCCCCTATGATCTGGGAGGGGATTATTGCGGATGTTAGGTGTAGCCTCCTTTCCTTGTATGACCTTGGTATCAATTAATGTATGTATCTTGTCTTTCAAAGTGCGACATTCGTCAATGGTGTGACCTTTCATGCTGGAGTGGTAGGCACATATTTTATTTGGATTGACCCATTGAGAAGAGTTTTCCATGGCAACAACGGGAATAGGGGTGACATATCCAGCAGCTTTCAGTCTCTTATATAACTGATCGATAGGTTCAGCAATAGGGGTATATTATCTGGGCAGCCTGCGGTCGAAATTTGGTCTAGGTTTCTGATAGTTTTGGCGGGCTGGCAGGGAGTAATAGTATGCGGGTTAGGTGTTATAGGTATGGTAAGTGGTGGCAGGTTGTTAGTATCTGGGAGGTGAAGACTGATATGTGGGTGGAGGTGTTTGGTATGTGAGAGGAGATTTTGGACCTTGGGCTACCATCACGGCCCCTACTTCTTTATTCTTGGATATACCCCCTGACTGCAAAGCTTTATTCATAGCATATAATGCCTCAAAATTAGTTACCATTCCGCTCTTGATCCCTTCTTCAATCCTTTCCCCCAATTTGATTATGTCTGAGAATTTGTGATTCTCGATAACCATTAACCTTTCGTAGTATTATGGATCCTGAGCTCTGACGAAGAACTTATTCATTTGTTCCTCTTCCAGCACTGCCCTTACTTTTGTAGCTTCAGACCTTCACCGAGTAGCATACTCGCAAAAAGTTACCGTTGGCTTCTTCTTGAGATTTTGATTATAGAAAACGTCTGGTGCGTTTTCTGTGTTAAACCTGAACTGATCCATGAAATCTGATGCCATGCCTACCCAATTAACCCATTTATTTGGGTTCTGACTGATGTACCAAGACAGGGCGTCTCCAGTGAGGCTTCTCATGAACAACTTCACGCGGATTCTTTCATCCCTGCCAACTCCTACAAGCTTGTCACAATATGTTCTCAAATGTAACTTCGGATCACCTGTTCTTTCAAACATCTCAAACTTGGGAGGTTTGTAACCCTCTGGCAGTTCTACACCTGGCTGAATACACAGATCTTCATAGTTCAAACCCTCAATGCCTTTACCCCCTTCGACACCCTGGACTCGGCTTGTGAGCTTCTTAAGTTCCTCTGCCATATTCTTGATAAGCAGGTCCTTCTCGGCGGATTCTGGTATGTATGGGGTTTGTTGAGTGGGGTGAGGTAGAGTTTCTACGTATATGGGGTTATTTTGGTGGATACCGGAGATTTGGGTGTAGTAATGATCATTGGTTGAGTTCTGCGGATAGGGAGTAGGTTGTAGTGTATTTTGAGGAGTATGGTAGGTAGTAGCTTGTGGATACTGAGTCGAAAGATGTCGGTGTTGAGGAGGAATTAGCACTGGTGGAGGGTTAGGATTTTGAGGAGGTGTGGCGTATTGATGAGGTGCGGGAGGGTTTTGTGGATGTTGGTTTGGTGTGTTTTGAGGAGGTGCTGGGTTTTGGGCGTTCTGTTGGTTAATATCCGGGACGTTTAAGGTAAGGGAGAGGTTTGCCAAGTTGCAGACCTGCTCAAGTTTCCCTTGCAATTCCAGTTTTTCTGCTCCAACTGTAGAACTAAATCATTCTGTGCCGGAGTACTCCGACCATCTGAAGTTTTAATATTTTTAGCATGCGCAGCATTATCTTTCCCGATACTACTCATGTCATCCATCTTAGCCTTTCCCTTACTTTTAGGATCGCTTGGAGGAGGAGTGGGCGGAGGGCCTCTGGGTCCGGTATGATACGCTGACGATGCCATTATGTAAGAACCAACCTTAGGGGATGGGAATAATCAAAACAAAGAAAAGCAAAAAGGTAAACAAGTCAGTAGGGGATTTTGGAAGGATATTTGCAATATTTAAACATACATTGCGGAATTATAAATTCGCGTCCTAATTTGGGGACCTCATTGTGCTTGGGGTAGGCCTAGCGACACATAGATTTGGAGAAACTTGATGCCGATAACTAACCCATTTCATTAATGTAATAAATAGATCAAACCTCTAAAATGACAATAATTAAAAGAGTTGCTAGTGGCATTTGCCTTATTACAATAAATTTCTAAAACGACTCTAGAAAAGAAAATAAACAACAATTCTATTCTATTTGGTCCAGGAGGGACCCTCTCCAAGCTTGTCCTTCTTGGCCCCATCGATCAGATTTTCCAGGTCGCGCATGTCCAGCAGCAGATACGCACTTGCTAGGTGTCCTCCTTCATTGCCCTCTGCATTCTGACAATCCACAATCTTTTTCCTCATCTTCCCTTCAAGTTCCATCAAACCCTGCTCTAAGTACTCCAACCTCTCTGTTGATTTTGTAGTAACTTCCCTCCATTCATTGATTGATTCCATGTCTATCTTGTGTTGTTCTAAATGTCTGGCTTCAGACTCAAGGATTCTCTTGCGCAACCTCTTGTATTTTACTTGTGCTTCAGCAGCATCGTCTATGAGCTTGTTTTCTCGATCGATCCCTGGCTCGACTTCTCCTGCTATATCACCATCCAACCATGATAGGTAGAAATACACATGACCGGCATGGTACCGATCTAGTTCGATGGTATCCTTTTCCACAATAATCTTCAGATGCCACATGTGTTGGGCCACACACTTGAATGAAATGGCATCACCCTGAAAGTCTGCTTTGTAGTGAACCATCTTAGAAACTCGCGGTATGACTTATTTTCTCCCAGCCTGTCTCATGACCCTGATAGGAGCATAAGGATAGATACTCCTCAACCTGATCAGCACTAATTGAGGAACATCCCTGGACATGATGATGAACTCGCTAGTAGGGAACCACTCGACCATCCAATGGACCTTGTCATCAGTCAAATTGCTAAAGAAGTGTACCCAATCCACGACATTTTTCGGTTGTGCAAACCTGTCTGGGATAAAATTCATTCTTTTTGGATGGTGAAAGGCTATGTGGTCATTCCATGGTCGCCGCGGGAATTCCTGACGGTACTATCCTCTTTGAAGATGCTCCAACAACCATATTTTCAGTAACAAATTACAACCCTCAAAATGTCTGAATCCCTTCTTACATCGGTCCAAAGCTCGGTATATCTCTGCCATGATCATTGGGACAATAGTGTAAGTCTGTCCCTCAATCCCTTCCATTAAGGTCTTGGTAACCATAGCCAGACGAGTGTGAATCTTGTCTCCTTGAATTGGAAATACTATCATACCCAGAAAACAGACGATGAACACAAAAACTCGACGATGAATCCAGCCTAGGGAAGTGATGGCAAACTCATCATGATAGATACGGTAGGATGTGATGTGCCAATAACGCTCGTAGAGGAAGTCGAAGGGTATGTAGGACTTCTTTAGGCAGACTAACTCGTCATTCTTTCTCAAACCCATCATTTTCAGAAATTCCCTAGAAGTATGATTTTCCGGTACCAGCAGACAAGGGCTATCCCAGGGTAGCCCGGCAAAACCTCTTATTTCCTCAAGAAGGGGAGTCATCTCTATATTACCAAAACGGAAAACAGCCCTCTTTTCATCCTAGAACATAGTAGCGGCCTCGATCAGTACATGGTTTGGCTGAATGTCCAGCAAATAAGGTAAATTTCCAAGAATTCTTTTCACATGGTTCTTGTCGCTTGGCGAGAGATTTTCCCACCAGTCTAGCAATAGAGGTGAGATACTTCGGACTATGCCGAACCTGGGGACGTCGTGCCTCATTTCTGCAAAACAAATAAAGTTAGCCCTTTCCCCCTCCAGGTTTGACTACTTACACATTAATGATTAGCATATCATCACGTTTTCTCCAAATAATGCACATATCATGATCGTGCCCGTTGGGATTATGGAAATCCCGATGGACTTTGGACAAGGCATTCCTTAGAGAGTTATTATGCGGACAACATTCTAACGCATGCTAGGTTTGGACATGATGCATACACAGTTAACATCAGAGTAGGGTGTTCTATAGAAGTCTAGACCGGTACCCTCAAGCGAACAACTTGAGAGGGAAAGGCACGGAACTGTCGACTGCATCGCTGATCGACTAGTTTTACCGCAAATAAGTCTTTCCAAATTTAAAAAGGGTAATATAGGAAGAGTGCGGACACTCATCAAGTGTCGCTATGGTATTAATTGCGCACGAGTGGAATATTATGCAGAGCATGTAATTATGCAAAAAATAAAACAACACCTCGTCAAGTATTTTGCATGATGAAAGCGATAAATGTGGTATTTAATAAATGTAAAGACAGGAAAGAAAGAAAAACAAAGAAGGAGTTAGTTCGCATAATGGAAAAATTATAATAAAGCGGTAAAAAGGATAGTGATTGGGAAAGACATAAAGATTGAAGCCAACGAACAAGGTTAAACGAAAAGTTGCATGTAAATTCATGTAAAAAGGGAAAATATGGAAGGGGTGTGCATGTAGCAAATAAACGGTGAATTTGAGAATAAAATAATAATGACACGCTTATCGAGAGAGACTAATTCACATTGACCAAGTTCATTATGGTAAGAGCCTAAGGATATCCCCAGCAAAGTCGCCATGCTGTCGCGCCCCTTTCTTTCTCGCGAAATCGTGTTTCGACGTTTGACAACTCTTTTAAAAGAAAGGGTTATTAAAAGAGAGAGTCGCCACCTAACAGATTAAGGTGTGTTAGGGCACCTATTTGCAAATGACTCAGGTTTACTAGTTTGCGCCACCAAAGATCGGGTAAGGGCTCAAATTACCTCGAGGAGAAGGTGTTAGGCACTCCTCGAGGTCCACAACGGTGGGTCCCGGCCGAACTCAAATCATGTGAATTAGTCTAAGAGGAAAAAAAATAATTTAGACAAAGAAAGAACTATTTTAACAGGAATGGGGGGGGGGGGGGTTCCTAAGTTTTTAGCCTAAAGGATCATTCCGTGCAACATAAATAATACTTCATAACTCTCTCAAGACGGGGTGTTACTCATATTATTCAGTGGGCACAGACTATCATCTCCTGCTACCCGATTACTATCTTTAAGTTGTTTACCTAAAGCGCTCTATTTGATTCTAAGTCGTACCCTATGTGCGCACTACCCGTCCCATACCTATGGTCCAGGAGGCATTTGGACCTCTATTTCAGGGTAGTTCTAGACCTTAACTTAGGTTGCTCAAAAGGAGAAAACTAGGTGACATACAAAAATAGTTAGGACTTTCAAATAGAAACAAGTATGGGCTTAAGTTACCCTCTGCATTTATACATCAAATGCATGCCAAACTGATTAGCATTAACAGGTTTTATTAATTGCAAAATCCTATAGGCAAGATATCTATGTGATATTGACAAACGAGCAGACAGTCGTATACAAAGTCAATTTCTTAATGTGATTATTAGGACCTACAAAGTTTGCCTACTGATTTTAGCATGATATAATTAAGCCTACCAGCATGGTATCTAGGTGTTTTGTGCGATAGTAAATCGTAGCCATTCACAGAAACAGACCTAAAATTATTCGTTTTAATCCTACAGGCATGTTTTCTAGTGAGGATAGCAGCACAGTAAACAAGCATAAATAACAATTAAACAGATTCAGGCGTGCATTCTATAACTTGATCCAGTTTCAGCATTATAGGCATGATTTCTATAATCTGAACAGTTTTGAATCCTATAGACATGATTTCTACAATCTGAACAGTTTTTGAATCCTATAGACATGATTTCTATAATCTGAATGAAACAGTATGCAAGAAGGAATTCACACACACATTGGACCATACCATTTCTATAGGCATGGTTTGTAACGGAACATAATTAGAGCCAAACATCGAGCCTATGGACATGGTTGCTAACACATAATGATCGAACACAATAAGACACTTAGAAGCATGACTTATAACATATAACATCCAACATTACATCATTAACCCTATAGGCAGGATTTCTATCCCCCCACCCACTTTATAGCAAGTATAAAATAAGAACCCTTTCCCATTTTTACTAATACCCCAGAATTGTTATTACAAATAATTATTACCGACCAGAATTTAATGAATGAATTACAAGGTAAGTAAAACTATAAGGAGCCTACAGTAGGCCCAAATACACCTGGACAGGCCAGGCCTTCAACTCACAGTAGTTCCAAAAACCCATATTCATAGATACACAATAACCAGTAGTGAATGATTCACCCATATTTCAAGGATAAGCATACAGAACCCAAATCTCTAGTGTGTTAGAGTTCCCAAGGGCTTCAGGAACCCAGGGCAGTGTTCACACTAGATAAAATGATCAGAAACAGTTCAAGGAAGACTAGGGACCAAATCCTAGTGTGTTAGAGTTCACAAGGGTCTCACATGAATCCTGAGCAGTGGCTCACACTAGGGAGGCCAGAGGACAGAACCTAAATAGCTTTGGCTTTCAGCCAGCAAAGAATGAGGATTCAGGAGAGTAGGATGGGATTAGGGGATACACTTAAGGATAGAATCACATATAGAGCATGTATAAATAAATAGCAAACATATTTGAACCTAAGCATACTTAATTAAGTTTTTTAAGAATTAACAAAGTCACATGCTAATAAGGCCAGTTCATAAACATATTCATAGTGATAACAGAGACTTCAGATCAGGCTAAGTCCTAGAAAGAAAATACATTGATTAGCAGTAGGAACTGATTAAGATAATCTAGTAGAGGTATCATAACATAGTGTGAATAGAACTAAACATGCCGTAACAAGTTCAACAAACAAACATTATAAATCTATTAAGGCACACATCTATACATGGCTAAAGACATATGAAAGCATGTTTAACTCTAAAAGATAGTCCTCAATAACACAGAATTAGGCAGATTTCATTAATCAATTCAAACTAAGTTCGACATGTCTTAACTACAAGTAAAGAGCAGAAGATTCAATAACTCACCGGTTATGATGAAACAGGGAAGAAAAGAATCCAACAGTGTAGCAAATATCACCAAACATAAGTAGAACTTAGAAATTTCTGGCCTTGGCTTTCAGCCGGCCAGGAATCAAAGCACATAGTAAAATTACTCTAGAGAATAGGAGTATACAGCTTTTGTTTATAGTAGTGAAAGGATCTTTCGAACTTAGAACCTCTCTCTTTTTTTTCAAAGGGGAGTGGGGAGGGGTTTAAATAGTGCAGAGGTTAGAGCATAGAAATAGCTAATTTAAATACTAAAGGCAAGTACTTAAATCAGTAAAATTGAACCCTAAATTTTAGGTGAAGATACACAAAATCAGTAGGAAATAAGGTAAAGAATCATATAGGCATATAATGAACAAACAAAAGATTATTATAAAAAAGGAATACTGAATCGAACCAGATTTGGTTTAAGTAAAAGGGTCTGAAACCCTAAGTTAGGTAAATCACAAAATAGGCAGAAAATAAAGGCAAGAATCACATATTAACATAAAAATAAACATAGGTAAGAAATTATTCAAAAAGAAACCTAGAATCGAACCAGATTTGGTTCAAGTAAAAGGGTCTGAAACCCTAAATTAGGTAAGTGAAGGGAATCGACAAAAATAAGCAGATTCACAAGTAATAGAATGAATATATACGAAAAAATACTAGAAATCAGAGTTTGAACCAGTTTAGGTTCGAATCAAAGAAAAATATGGAACCCTAACCTTTAGGGTTTAATGTGAATCAATGAGATATGAGAGAATCGTTACAAAATAACGTGCTTGGACTCAAGGTTGTCGAGATTCAAGAGAAAAATATAGATTTGAACAGAATCAAAGCGGGGTACTTGCCATATTTAGGCAAGTACCTAAGTCACTCTGTGACATAGCACCAAATAAGGGAAAACACCGAAATGGCAAGGGAATAGGGAAAGAATCCCATTAGGAACGGGATTTGGGGGGATTTGGGTGAGGCGGCAGAATTAGGGTTCATCAGTAGAGGGGAAATAAGGGCGGTGGGTTTAGGGAAATGAGGGTTAGGGTTGAGAAGAGGGAGATATAAGGAAAGAGGGTGGTTATTTGTGGGCCGTTGATCATCTTTGATCAACGACCGAGATTTAAACGGACTGGGGTCGGGTTTTAATGAATGGTTAAGGGTAATTGGGTTAGGAGTATTGGGCTTGGGCTGGTTTGGGTAATTTTGGGTAGTCTTAGGTCCGAAATTAATTTAAAAAATGGGGCCAGATTTTAAATACCCAAATTTAACCAATAAAATAATTTGTAAAAATAATAGATAAATAATAAAAATATCATTTATGCATAAAAATGATTGAAAATAAATATTCAACATTATAAAAATATAAAAAGGTTATGTTTGCATAAATAAAGTAATTATAAGTACATATAGGCTATTATTGCAAAAATATGTAATTTTAGCCTTTAAAATGCAAATATAATTATAACAAATATACTAAAAATATTTAAAACCTAATATGGGTGTAAATTATGAGTTTAGATGATAAAATAATCATAAAAATTATTTGTAAGATAGTTAATGGGTATTTATATAATAAAAATGCGGAAATAAATTGATTTAAAGTCTTTAAAAATTATGAAAAATACTTGTATATGCTTGTAAATCAAATGATGATGCATATGCACTATTTTAAAAGTATATATATATATATATATATATATATATATATATATATATATATATATATATATATATATATAAAATTTGAGAGAAAAATTGGGTATCAACAATAGTTGAGGATGAGGAGAAGTATATGGAGACCTTGGTGAAGGTGGAGAGAAAATGTCAGATACCTCAGGCTCTAAAGAAGTAGATGAGGAATGATCATTTGATGGAGGTGAATATATAGATTATGTGGTGAAGGTTGAACTTGTGAGGTTTTGTTCTCAACAAAAGGAAAATGGGATTCATGAAACTTCACATACCTTGACACAAATACTCTTCATGTTTCTAATTCCAGTAACTTATATCCCTTCCGATGAAGGGGATACAAGCAAGACACAAGTTGTTGCCCTTTCATCAAATTTCCCTCTTCCTTGAGCTAGTGTTGAAGCATAACAAAGACATTCAAAATTCCTTAAGTAATCATAGTTAGGCTTCTTTTGAAACAAAACCTCATATGATGTTTTTCCTTTGAGAACACTGGAGGGCATCCTATTAATAAGGTGTGTAGCAGTTAGGATAGACTCCCCCCAATATGACATAGGTAGTTTAGATTGGAACATTAACCCCCTTGCAATCTCTAAGAGGTGTCTATGTTTCCTCTCAACAATCCCATTTTGTTGAGGAGTTGCTACACAAAACAATTGGTGCAAAATTCCTTGAGAAGCTATGTAAGTTGCCTCTTGTGTGCATGTTCCTAATTCCATTACATTGTCAAATATTATTACCTTGACCTTCACATTAAATTACCTCTCAACCATAGACAGAAAGGATTTAAGCATAGGAAAGGCATTGCTTTTTGCACTTAACAAGAATAGCCATGTTCTTTTACTATAGTCATCCACTATAGTAAGGAAATACCTGAAACCATTATAAGTATTTGACCTATAAGGTCCCCATGTGTCAATATGAATGAGTTCAAATTTATGTTTGGACCTTATGCTACTAACAGGAAAAGGATTTCTGGTATGATTCGCCTTAGGAAAAACATCACAGATAAAATCAGAATTTGGCTTACAGTGAAGAAAATCTAAATGTTTCATTGCTGAAAATGGGAGGTATCCCAATCTTACATGCCAAAGATTAAAATCAGTAACAACATTAACTTGAACTGGACTAGAAAAGGAAACTGACTTTGAAATGGAATTTCTTCCTTTTGGAATTGAAAATACATCACTATTAAACACACCCTTAGACTTGACACTATTTGGCTCCAATAAATAAAGCCCCTCTCTAACTTCACCAAAATCTTGAGGACTCTTCATTGAAAGGTACTGTAACACACACTCAACAGATGTGAATAAGACATCATACTTGAACTGAGCACAAAACCTATGAACTGACAATAAATTGTATTTGAATTCTGGAACATGTAGCACATTATTCAGAATATGACCAAGCATAGTAGAGATACTCCCTATATGAGTAACAATCACCTTGAAAGAGTTAGGTAAAGTGATATTTAAAGGTACATGGAGTGGAGTCAAAAACAAGAAAGAGTTTGGATCAAAACACATATGCTCTGAGGTACCTGAATCAATGATCCAGGTGTCTGATTTTAGACTGGTAAATACTGAACCTGAGTATTTTAGAATAGTACAAGCAACTGCATTAGCATTGATTCCTGCATTTCATGCCTGTGCTAGCTTTGCTTTCTTATACTATCGTATCATTTCTGCTACATGTTCCTTGATGAGTTGCTGTCCAAAATTGTTGTTGTTGAGGTCAGTGTTTTGTCCTGCTGAATTTCCATGCTCCTCGTGTGTCAGCACTACATTTGCCTGAACTTGATTCTGATAGCCTTTGTGGTTTGTGAACTCAAAATCTTCCGGGAATCTAATAATCCTGTAGTAGTCTTCTTGTGTGTGTCTTGTTTTTTCACAATAAGTGCAAGACACATTTGGATTGTACTTCTTCCTCCCTTTGAACTTCTGCTGAGGCTTAGCAAGCCTCTGTCCTAAATTGTTGAAATTGGGTGCCATGGTTGTTCCCTTTTGTGTTTGGTTTCTGAGTCTTTGATAATTCTTCCCCTGTCATGTGATCATGAAAGCTGCAAAATCAGTTAGAAGTTGTGCATTAGGTTGCTTGCCCTCTCCTGCTGCCATGAATGATATTGACTGAGAATTAAAATGAGCATTTGCATAAACTTCTCTTTGATTTTTATCTTGTAAGAGAAGTGAACAAGCAACATCCATGCTAGGTAAAGGATTTATCATAAGAATGTTTCCTCTTGCTTGTGCATATATGTCATTTAGTCCCATTAGAAATTGGATCAATCTCTGATCTTCTAGGGACTTAGTTAGTTTTGCCTTTCCTTCACAAACACAAACACAAGAGCAACATATGATAACATTCAAAGCATCTAATTCATCTCATAGTCGTTTGAGCTTAGTAAAGTATCCTGTAATGTCACTGTTTTTCTGTGCTAATCCTGATAACTCTTTCTGCAGATGATAAAGCTTAGCTCCATTGGACCTCCCAAATCTCTGCTCCAGGCTGTCCCAAAGCTCCTTTGCAGTTTTGGAGTAGATTACGCTATCTGCAATATCCTTTGAAAGAGCATTTAGGATCCAAGAGATGACCATGTCATTCACACAACTCCATTGCTCATATTCTGGGGATTTCAGATCTGGAGATTGACAAGCTCCATTGATGAAACTAAGTTTCTTCTTGGCTGACAAGGACAATAGGATGGATCTTCTCCAGCCTGGATATCCTCTTCCGTCAAATACAGTATTGACTAGTGTCATACTAGGGGAATCAAAATTGTTGAGGTGATAAAGATGATTGACATTATAGATTACTGATTTAGCAACATTGCTCGCATCACCACTAAATGTTATGGTTGTTTCAGCCATTTTAGATTACTGATTTGAGAATGAATGTGATGTAATTTTTTTTGTTGATGAATGAACTGTTAGATCGAGTTCGCTGCTCTGATACCATGTTAGATTTTTTAGGGAAGAAAATATGATTTTGAGAATTTTTTTTGTATTTCCAATTGAATTCATGCTGGTACTGTACAATGCACTATTTATTTACAGTAAAAGAATCTAAGTTATAACTACCTATACACTTGTCTTCTATTCTATGGGCTATCCTATAACAAACTCACATGCTATTTACAAAAATAAGAAAAGTGTAAAATAAAAATATAATCTTATCTTCAGCTGGCCCAAAGAACAAATTACTCTAGTGAGCCCAAAAGTAATGCAGAGGCCCAATAACTTTGTAAGCCCAATTGTGAGTCTTTAACAAAAGATGTTCAGACATTTAGACATTGAGACATCAAATGTATCGAAACTTCTTCAGAAGACCACTTTACTCTTCCTCTTCTTCTCATTTACTCCTTCATTCTTCTTCTTTGTCTTTGATCACAAGTCCATAAATCCAAGAATTAGAATGGGGTTTCTTCTTCTCAACAAATATTATAATTCCTTATGTAATGAAAATTTTACAGAAAGAAGAGTTGATCTAATTAAGTAAATTTAAGATAATTTGAATCGAAACAATAAATATATAAAATATAATAAAAGCTAAAAATTCTTATATGATAAAATATTATTTAATTGTAATAATTTCAAAAGAATTGTATAATTTGTTTAAAGAAATACAAATAGCTTATATTTTAAAAGTGGAAGAAAGTTATTATTATTAATAATCAAAACTAAACACATAACACATCCTAGTAAAATGAAAGTAGTACTCCAGCTAATATTTGTATATGATTTCTACAATAAAAGGGGTCTAAGTGTGTGATTTTAAAATATAAAGAATTATAAGTAATTTTGCGATATTATAAGGATGTTTAGTATAAGAAAACCCCGAACTCGAACTCCGAATATCATACGGAAAATACTTGGCCCGACAATATAAAACTCGAATCAAACCGTGTCCTGATCCGAGACATCATTGTACCAGTAGTCAGTCGGCCACTGCTTTTAATCACATTCCCAAGCCCCAAACAATTCCTCCGGTTGTCCGAAAAGCAGAATTCGATAATGGCGACGTCCTCTGCTTCTAGGGTTCCTGCAAAACCAGCGGGCACTTCTTCAATACTGTCGATGCTTAAGGCATACTCTATCCCTTTTATACTTTTCTGTGCTTCACTCTTCTATCAGTTAGTCGTAATTCCTTGTGCCTTTCCCCGTTCGCATTATGATGGTGAGTCCACACTCTAATTACTTCATTATGAATCCTGTAGATTCTTTCTTTTAGATCTTTTTCTTACTGTATGCTGAGTTGCTTTTTTGAATTATGGCATGATTCTTGTAGCATTGGGTATCAAATCGCAAAGTTCAACTGAGGAAGTTAATCAGGCGTACGAGAAACTCTCTTCAAAGTGGTACGTCCTTTTCACAGGCATTCCATTGTTACATATTTATATAGTTCTTGATTACCTTTTGTTATACCTGTCAACATATATTGGACACTTTGACTTAGTCGCGGGACCGGATATCAGTGTCATATTAAAAAATATATACGGTAGATATACTTTTTATTCCAACATTGCTTCCTCTATCCTTTGTATGAAATTACTTCTTTTTTGGTTAATTCCACAAACACAATAAAGGATGGAGTTTAGACCCTATGGCCCCTAAAGGTTTCAATTGGACATAGGTACCCTGAAAGTAGAACACAAATATTTCCTGCTTGAAATTTTTTCTGGTAATTTGAGTGATTAGTCAACCTCATTAAGGGGTGTTTATGTCTCATTAGAACCTTCAGGGGTGTCGGTGTCTCCAAAACCCATACCTTAAGGGTGTGTGTGTCTGTGTGTGAAATTAACCTCATACTTTATACAATATTCATCACATAGGTTTACTGATTTTGCTGTCATGAAACTTATAGATGCTCAAATCTTATCTTAGTCTAGACGTCTTGTCACTCTCCGAAGAATTCCTTGAAATTCGTCAATGGCCTTGTTGTTAAATAGCTGCTCTTGTTTGGATTTGCCTTTGTGTTATACTTAAACTTGTTCTAGTGGAAATGGTAGTCTTAATACCAACTACAAGGTTGTTCTTGTCCTTTGCCACATTATCATTTTCATTGCTAGTGGTTGTTCCCTCCATTCCTGGAGCTTATTGAAATGGGCCTCTTTATCAGTCTTTTGAAAGCACTTCTTTCTATGAAAGAGGAGTATTTCAATCTCTATCTCTCTGAAACATGTCACAATCTTCGCTTTTAATAGAATCTTATGGATGTAACATAACCACTACTCATAGAATCTTGTGCAAATTTTGCTTTTACTCCGTATTAGTGCATTTTACACAATCAGCAACTTTAGTATTTTCTGCTAATGGGTCACCATAATCTTTAAAAAAATTAATCCCCGCTAGATGCCCTTATGTAATCCGAGTGTGTTCTGCTCAGTGAGAAAGCCAGTTAATCGATAAAACATAGCTCCACTATGCCACTTCTTAAAAAGTGAACGAATGGAAAGAGAAAGAAGAGACTCTGTTATGCTTGTAAATTTATCCCTTAATCTAAGCGAAATGTTAAGTTATCGATGCTTGGTTTAAAAATTGTAACTTGAGAATCCTACTTCATTCGTACTTACAAAAAAAAAATTGTAAGTTGATGTTTATTTTTGGAAAATTTTATTTCCATTTTTTGCCAATGAACTGATAAGGTCCACCAACGTGATAATGTTTATAATATCCTTTTGCTGGGATGAGGTGAAGTAGATATGACTCGTGAACATTATATAATTGTTTTCCGTGAGATATGTGCCGAATGTGCTTCGAGTTTATTGCACTTTCACTTTTCAGCTATTCCACATCATTGCTGTCAAATCTAGTAATTGAACACCAAGGAAAATTGATTTGGATTTGTTTGTTGGATTTGATTTGCTGGAAATAAAATGGTATTATTTACAGGAATTTAGGCGTTGAGGTTCCTTCTACCATCGATTTTATCAAGGTTAGTTGTCTCATCACTTGCTAATTTAGTTTGCTCCATTACTGTATCTTCATGCTGACGTCCTCTCCCTAGTCTTTTCACATTTTCTTTTTGATCCGAACATGGTTTTGTTTGTTTTGTTTTTTAAAATATTATTTTCTTTTGACATAAAAGATTTGCTCATACCAACCGTCCAAATATTGCCAGATGCTTTATCCAACAGCTTCTTTATCATTATGGTTGTTTCTCTTATTGCTAGCTTGTACACATTCAATGCCTTAACCATGGTATTGCATGCATTTAGATCTGCAAGACACATCTTAGCATTTTTCCTAGTGCCATGGTATGTTCATAGCTGTTGCCTTTCCTGTGATTATAGGTCTTGATGTTTCTATTTTAGACAGCTGTTAAGTGGTCGATTTTACTTACCTGTTGCCTGGCTTTCTTGCACCACTTATCATTACCAATTTTCTTCACTTTTTCCTCCATACCATGAATTTTTCCCATGGCATGATTGCTGCATAATTATTTCACAGGCTCGTTATGCTTTTGAATTGCTGACAAATCAAATTTGGAAGAGAGATTATGACTTATTCGGTATTGATGAGCAGTTCGTAAGTTTTCTTTTCTAGTTTGTACAGATAATTTAGTACCAAAAATGGGAATCTGTAGATTCTTTCACGTTTCCTATTAATCTGTTCTGTTTTATTTTTTAATATATCTTTTCTTTGGCAATTCAGCATGTTATTGAAAAGGCTAAAGAGCAGTATGCCGGGAGAAGTATTTCAGAAATCAGCTTTCCTCTCCTGGAGACATTTTCTTTTGGTTTGTAACACCTCTTTAGATAAACTTTTGCTAGGCAAGCACTTCCCCCGCTGCCATCCCCCAACCCCACAGAAAGATAAATCAGAGATAATGTGATACTACCAGTGATTTTAGTTTAGTTTTGTTCTTTCTAGATTCACTATCTATGCTTGTCTGATGCAGATTTCTCTATCTTTGTATGTTAGATCATGAAGACCATGCTTTTGATGTTATAAGCTCTGAGAATTTTCGATCCAAGCTTGAAACTGACAAGGCATTGTTAATTCAGGTTTAATATATGTGCTAAACTGGAATATTTCTTACTCTTTTGAATTCTTATGTATCTACAAGTTTGTGTCTTCATTATTCACCCTCTGTACATATAGAGTTCCACTGATTTACCTAGGCATACTATTTTATCAACCAAAATATACTCCCTCGTTTATATATCCGGGTGTTATGAAGGGTTAATTGCATCATTTGATAATATTGTTCAATAACATTCCATGAAACTCTTTTTGGCATGACGAGCATGTATTACTTCAATATGTATAGTTTCTCACAACTATATACTCTTTCATTAGTTAATTTTTATTTTTTCCATTTATTTACTCCTATGATGAACGTTGACCAAAATTCTTCTCTAGATTTTTTCTCCGGGGAGTGTGCGATGTGCTCAATTTTCAAACAAATGGAAGAGAATTGGTAAGAGTTTGAATATTTTTGTAGACATTTATTTCCCATCTATAATTTGCTGATGTTATTTGGTGTATTTCTTTTGTACCCTGCTAATGTTATTTGGTGTGTTTTTCCCATTATTTCTTCTATCTTGTCTCTTCAGTTACTTTGCTGGATGGGGTCGCAGATACTGGAGTTATTGATCTTGCTGATGTTCAACTTGCCACATATCTAGCTGAGAAAGGACCTGGCGGACTACCATTTTTTAGACATGGAAAGTATTTTAATAAACAAATGTCAATTTTACTTTGTCATTCCTCAAAAATGCTTCTACAGAATACTGCAGTTGTTAGATCATATTCTGCTAAAATACAAGCTTGGAACGCATTTCACGGAGTTCATATTTATGGCTGATATTTTATTCTTCCAGTGAAATAATCTACAGAAATGTGAGATTCAATTGGTAACTTAATAATGAAATAAATATATATTTTAGGGACTGAATGAGATGAGAATTAGATAACTGTTATGTTCGGACTGACATAAGCCTGGTATTTAAGTGGAGAAAGGTAGAGGGGCGGGCCCGTTATCCTCCGAGTTTCAAACCGTGCCTCTGGCCCTTGGGATTTTTGGTTGTCTTTTGCAAAAAAAGAAAAAAAAGGAATTAGATAGCTTTATGTGGTGTTCAGCAATTTAACTGCAGCACTTGACCAGTAATGGCTGCTAGTAGGTTCTGAATCATGTCTGCTATAATTTCATTATAGGAGGGATGTGATGGACTTGAAGTACTAAGCTCATCGAATTTGGAAAAGAGTACATATGAAGTGGCAATGCAAAATGCCTTTGCAGTAGTAAGAAGATCTGGAGATATGAAACTGAATAGTCGGTGGAGTGGCCTTATCATGATTAACTCTTCCCTAGATGCTATATTGTGTAAATTATACATTTGCGCCCAGTGAGCTATGATTTCTATTTTTGCATTAAGCGAAAACGGTAGGAGAAGATTTCAGATACACTAATCTTCTGCAGCACTCAGCTCACTAGGTCTAATATTCGGTCACTAAGAACAAGGAACCGAGATTGAGGAAAATATGATAAATTTTGATTATATACATGTTTATCTAGGACTTGCCTCTGTTTTTCCTTAGCTTACGATTTTGATAGGGGTTATCTCGTCCACCAAAATCAATTTGAATTGCAGTTCATTATGCTTTGACAGATTAACTGACACTGATGCATGAATTCCCCATCTCTTCACCCTTTTTAACTTGACTTATTGGTTTACTTACAGGAATTCCAGCATTTGTGGCTTTCCCCCCAGGTTGTAGAGGTTTAAGGTGCATGTCTAGGTGAGTTTCCTTTTCTCACCATTCTTCATGTTATTTTCTTGTCATCCGGACATGTATTCTTGGTTGGAGCTCAAAGCTAGAGTGTGGACTTACTTTGCTTTGAACACAATTTCCTGCTAATTGTATTTTGCTAATGATACTTGATAATCTAGGTATGAAGGAGAACTTTCCATTGATTCAGTTACTGATTGGGTTGCGACGACCATTCTAAGTTTGCCACGTATTCGGTACTACTCAAAGGAGTCAATGGTACCATGAGATTTAGCTTTCATCTTTTGTTTTATTCTGCTGTCATTGCATAATTTGGCTGATGGGGTGGGTTAATGTGTGAAAAAACTGAAAATGGCAGTTTCGTCGGATCTTAGGAACAAAGATTTTAGCGAGCTTGTTTTTTAGGAGTGGGCTGGTTTGGTCAAACTTCCAAAATTTGCTTATTTTGAGAAGAATTTGTCAAAGTAGATTTATCAGAGAAGCAAGTGTGAGAGAGTAGCAGTTTGGGTTTGTCAATCATTTGAGAACTGTCAGTAACCCATAAAAAAAGTGTTTTTGTCAGTATTAGAGAAACAATTTATATTTGACCAATCTTTCAATAAAGTGTTTTTGAGCCTCATATTACGAAAAAGCGACAGAATAGGTTCACTTTTTACAATCCATATTACTTAAACCGATAAACAATTTTGGATATTTATTATGAAAAGACTTTGTTATCATCTCAAAAAAAAATATTTATTATGAAAAGACTTTAGTTAAATCTCAATTTTATTTAATTAAATGTAAAATATTAATAAAAAATACAAATCAATATAAATATAGTTATTTCAAAGTCATAATTGCAATACTTTTAGTCATTTAATATTCATTTGATTGGTAAAGCGTATAAGTCTGTATAATTGTTATTATAACTGAGATACATACAGGTAAAATAAAGAGGGATAGTTTGGCAAATGTTAATTTTTGGTAAGGGTATTTTTGTCCTGTAAATTAATTTTCTATGCTGCTTGTGCTTTCAAGGAGAGGTTACAAATTTTTATTTCCAGTCTGCTGCAGAAAAATTAGTTTAAGCTACTACCTAGAATACTTTCTTAAAGTTTGGCCAAACTCCTTAATTCTTTGAAATAATAATCAAGTCCTTAATATTTCAAAACTCCTTAATTCGTCAAAATAGTTGAGTACCTTTTTTTTTTTTTGAAAATAAACCATTTCTTGTCAGGGAAAAAAAAACTATTTCCTGTCTCCCAAAAGCTTGGCCAAGCAGGCTATTAGACAACTGTGTTTCTTCTCTAGTTGTATATCGCGAGTTTTTCCACATTCACATCACTTGTGTCTGGCAACTTCTAGATGGATCAGTATGCATGCAAATTTTGTGCTTAGCTTGTTGATGATGGACAAGTTTTGCAAGCTTTAATACTTGACTAGCTTTATATATTCTGATTCACAGCTTCTTTTAATTTCAGGCACAGGATTTTCTGCTGAAAAGCAAACCTCACAAGGTACAACTTTTGACAGTCTTCCCAACTACTTTAGTTTAAAAAAAGAAAGAAAACTAAGTGATGAGAGATGGGCAGTTGCTGCAACTTATGATTGACTAGCTTGATTAACATGCACACTAAAGTATCTGTTAAGGTTGCCCTTTTTTTTTTTACCAGTTCTACTGCATGTATACTGATCATATTTAACAGGTCAATTACAATGCAATTATCAAAGGTCATAATCACGTACTCCTCTATCTGTGTAAAACCATCTTGAAGAATGAAGGGCATCCCATCATTAACTTTTTTTTCTAGTTATAAGATGCTAGTGGTATTTTTTGAGCAAAATAATGGGATGATGCTCAAACATCCTCCTTAAAAGGCGATCAATAAGTTTTTTGAAGTATTGCCATAACAAATCACCTTCACTATGCCGTATCTTCTTTTAGAAAGTGATCACTGTTAAAAAATAAAGATCCCAAACAGCACTTTTCAAAGTGTCCTCTTAGTGTTTAAAATTAAAGTTAAATTAAATCCCAGTCCCTGAAAGGAAGAATATGCTTTATGCCTTTACCATTGTTTCCTAGAAAGTGAGGGAATGTTATGCTGTGCAGCTTCTTTTTAACTAATACTACATGGTTTAAATAATTGCTGTAGCTGGCATTGACTAAGTTGTCATGTTCTTTGATTTGTTCAAAGTCTCTGTCACAGGTTTTAGTATTTTGTATGGACTGGCTGCACACACACATTGCTTTGCATATAGCTTTACTAGCTTCTTCTTCTTCTTTTTTTTTTTTTTTTGATGAAGTGTAGCTTGACTAGTTGTATTCTATGCAAGAATATACGCCCTGCTTGAAAATGTGAGGATATATTTCCATTTACACTAACATGTTTAGTACCCTGGTTCTGCCATGTGTACTTGTTTTAGGCCGCTTGCTTAGAATTTGACAGGTTTCTTATATTTCTTAATAATAAGGTCAAGGTCATTTTCTTCTCTCAAACTGGTGAACGGGCAACTCCATTTATTCGTCAAGCTGCTAAGAATTACTCAGCCTATGCTACATTCGCATTCGTGCTATGGCAGGAAGGAGAATCTTCATTGTGGTGGAATATGTAATGTACACTATTTTTGCAGTTTCATTTCCCGCTAATTTCTGCACTAGTTTTGCTGTTTCATTTTCCCGCTAATTTCTGCATTTTTCCTTTCCCGTCTCATGTTAATTTGTCTTTCTTTTTTTTTTTTGGAGGGAGAGGGGTTGGTGAATAAGTTCTTGATTTCTGCTTCCCTTTTCTCCTCAAATCTCCTTCCTCTCCCTCCCTTATCGTCTCTCTTAGCTTTGTTGGTTTCCATTTTCTTTTGACTTTTCCTCACTGGGTGAATTTGAACAGTTTGGAAGTTAACTGGAAGGGATCAACAACTGCCAAATCATTTGACAACTGTCAAATCATTCTAAATTTTAGCCTTTTTTGGGTACATGTGTTACAGTGTTAGCACATGTTAATAACATGGAATTTTTTTTTTTTTAATTTACATCCAAAAGTTGAGTATAATAGTTTTTGGATATAATAAGGTGAAGTTCAAACTTGCTAAAAGTTACTCTATTTTGAACACCAACACATTTACTTTTTGGAAAAAGGGCAAGAAAGACATATTCAGGAACTACAAAAATTTCTATAAACCACGGTTGTTTTATGGATTTGAACTCTATTTTTTTTTTGGTTGAAAATTGTAGTCAAGGATAAAAGTTGCTCGAGTACCCCAATCTTAATCATTTCATAAAAATGACATGAAGAGAGTACAATGTTTCTTAATTTTCATATGTTATTGAATTTGTTTGATTTTTTAACTTTTTAAAAGTTTCTTAATTTTTATAAGTTGAAATACCTAAATGATGATATCCTCATATTTCTTTATGTGGTAATGATTTAAAATGGTTCTAAGTAAGAGTTTACAAAAAGAATAAAGTATAGTTTATTTTCTTTTTGTTGACTTCAACCTTTAGAAGTTTTTCTTTAGCTGTAATTGTAAACCATACACAGGTTAATACTTCTATTTACATCTTCCACATTCTTTCAGAATGAGTCTCATTTTGGATTTACGTTAGAGTAGTTAACTTGGTTCTACTATCTTTGAAGGATGTTCATATCTACTTCTTTATTCCTAACAAACAATCAACTTGGCTTAAATCTCAAACTAATTGGGGGATTGACATGGATCCTCTATCCTTATGCTATATAGCCGATCATTTATTAACTTTCTTTTAAAATTTCACAAAAATATTCGAAATCTGTTCTGAATCTTTTTTCAGTTAGCAATCTGGTTGGCTTTTTATTACAGTTCAACTTGTGAGTGGGGTTGTTTTGTCGAATACAGAGTAATGCTATAAATAACAACTTTTGTTGTGGAGATCCAAGTTTCTCCACATGATATATGAAACCTGAAAATCTTGTTGTTTATAGTTCTGTACTGTATCTATCCATATGAAATAACAGAATTCCTACCTATTAAAGTGCAGCAACAGAATTTGAGCATTGATTGCTGTGGACAGGGGTGGTTAAATAGTACCTTGAGGTACTTTTTGTTTTTTTGGGATAAGTTACCTTGAGGTACTTCGTAATTGATGTACGTAGCTTAATAAAAGAGGAAGACATTATGTTCATTGGATAAGTCAGCCAATATGCAGCATCCCATAAAAGACTATTTGTACACTAATGTGTGGAACTTCCACGACGTGATTTGAGCTAGCTAATTCATGTTCTCCAGGCAATATTCTTTTCTTGTAGGATTGATTCCTCTTCCATGCCTAAGAGAAAAAGGAAAAAAAATAAAAATAAAAAACAATGGTGAAGCAAATAGAGCTCTTTGTTGTGAAATGCTGAACTTTTACTCAGTTATTCTTTTGTACTTCTATGCTCTGCTCCCTTGATAATTTTCACTTAATGATGATGTAAGATAACCTATTGTCCTATCTATACAGGTTAGGGGTCGAATCTGCCCCTGCCATCGTATTTCTAAAAGAAACAGGTGTCAAACCTGTTGTTCATCATGGCAAGTTCATTTTTCTCCTCATTTCTTATTGTATATTCTCTAATAACTTCTGGTGGCTGTGATAAGTTACGTGTCTAAGATGTTTATGATTGTAGGCTATGTCAACAGTTCATTGTTTGTGGATATTATGGAGAAGAATAAAAATCAAGGTACTTATCTTTTCTCCCTTTTACCATTGTATTTGGCTATTTCGTCAGTTTCATAGTTAGTGTACTGCATAAGTGAATTGAACACGTATTTTTTCATAAACTGCTTTATCTGATATTATTTGTGCTGTGGCTAATCAATTTGAGATTTTAGCAAATACATTCAAGTCAGCCAGGTTTATTTTGTTCATGTTACTCTAGTGTCAGCAATTATTATGTTTGAGCATTGACACTCATTTTAGATTGACTTAGCAAATTTCCGTCTGGAGTTATCCTTTTTATTCTTGTTGAATGTTATGGTTAGTGTTTCCAGTATCAATAGAGGAGAATACTGCTTCAAATATAAGTGTTTTTCACTCATTAATTTCAAGTATATTTCCTCCAAGTGATAAGCCACTTTACCAAGAATTCTTTTTGGTAATTAATGCTTATTATTAGAAAAATCATTTTGGCTAGAGCTGCCAGTAGTAGAGTGAAGATAGAAGACAATATAGAAATTGAAGTTTTAAAATCATTGTTATATCCTGCTTTGTGCCTTTGTGTGTGCTAATTTAGAGTGTCATGTTATGGCTTTAGATGGATGGTTAGTGTAATTTACCCAGATGCGAACAAGGAACTATATTTTATTACTAGTTCATTGAAGTGTAGTTTTTCATGTGACCATAGTAGTTATTGCAGTTATTCTGTACATATTGTATGCATAGTTGTGGCAATATAGCTGCTTCAAGTTTTACCAACATGCAAATTGGCGTAGGCACTCACAGCAGTATGAGGCATAAGTGGGCATTTTCAGTCTAAGTTGCTCCGACATGGTAGTTTAGGTGCCGCACCCATGTCGACACGACACTAATATGGGTGTGGGTATGGCATCCGTACCGGATCTGATCAAATAATTTTGGGTACTTTGACCACGACGGAAGGAAAAATTCGAGACGAGATACAATTTGATTCCCGAAATCAGAACCAAAAATAGGGTAAATTTGAAGAAAATAGCATACCTTATCTAGGAAATCAATCCTTTACTTATCTACAACTTGAGAATAAAAACGAAATCCACACTTTATAAGCTATACGTAAGTATTCCACAAATTCTCATAATTTAGAGATATTTTTATATTTTTGAATTATTTTTAGCCGTATCCGGCACCCGTATCCGTACTAGGATCCATATCCCCGAATCTTAGAATTTACATCTCGAATGATCCCGACCTCTAGATCCGCACCCGTGTCAGAGCAACTTAGTTTTCAGTTGACAATATGCGGAAAGACGAATTCCAGAATTTGTGTTGTGATCACAATTCAAGGATGGTTGTATTTGTTTTTATATGTCTCGAGATCTCGGATTTAGCTGGAGCAAGAAATTAAGATGCCAGGTTCTTGTGCTGTAGAATGCAATATTGAAACGTGGCAAAAGACTTCAAAATATTGTGCCTCTACTAGTTGCGTCTTACATTCTTTTCTGAAATAGTATTAACATGGATCTTGCTGGTCTTTGTTTCATACTTCATCAGTGCTTCCACAATTGAGGAGTGTAACTTCGACGGAATTGGGTTGTGATGCGCGGGGCTTTTCACGTGCTGGAAAGGATACGAGGGTATGGTATTGTGTTGTTTTAGCTGGGAGGTATAGCCAGGAGCTCAATGAAATGCGTGAAGTAAGCTCTTTTTCCTAGTTCATTTTTCTTAATTAAAGCTTTAGACTGTCATTTGGCTTCAGCCTTTTTACTTTCTGTCTTTCTTAAGGTAGGGGTAAGGATTGCGTACACACTATCCTCCCCAGAACCCACATGTAGGATTACACTAGGTTTGTTGTTGTTGTACTATCATTTGGCTTATCCGTCTTATAGCCTGTTTGGCCAAGCTTCAAAAATCAGCTTATTTGAGAAGTGCTTTTCTCAAAAGTACTTTTGGTGCTAATTAATTTGAAAAACACTTCTGAGCAGCAATTAGTGTTTGGCCAAGCTTTTAAAAAGTACTTCTAATAGCCTGTTTGGCCAAGCTTCTAAAATCTGCTTATTTTGAGAAGTGCTTTTTTCAAAAAAATACTTTTGGTGAGAATCGGTTTGTGTTTGGCTAATTAATTTGAAAAGCATTTTTGAGCAGTAATTAGTGTTTGGCCAAGCTTTTGAAAATTATTTCTAAGTGTATTTTTCTCAAAAGTGCTTCTCATAAAAGTGCTTTTGGAGAGAAGCTACATTTTTCTGCTTCTCAAAAACCTAAGTTGCTCGGACTCTTCACTTTCAGTGCCGCACCCGTGTCGACACGACGTGGGTGTGGGTATGGGTGTGGGATCCGTGTCGGATCTGGTCAACCGATTTTGGGTACTTTGACCAAAATCAACGGAAAAATTTGGGACAGATACAATGATTTTTGAAAACAAATCAAAAGTTAGGGTGATATGGAAGAAAATGGAATACCCTGTATATATAAATTTCTATGTCAGTCCTTTTCCTTTTATCTCCTTCTAAAATTCTACTCTTGTTCAATATTTTCTCCTTCTCAGAATACCTTGTAAGTTTTCCACATAATGTCTCATAATTTAGACATATTTTTATAACTCTATTTTTAAATAATTGAATTATTTTTTAGCCGAATCTCCACACCCGTATCCGTACCTGGATCCGTACCCCCGAATCTTTAAATTTGGATCATGAAGGATCTGACCTCTAGATCCGCACCCGAATCCGAGCAACTTAGTCAAAAACTGCTTCTGCTTCTCCTCAAAAGCACTTTTTTTCCTTCTAAAAGCTTGGTCAAACACCTCAAACATTTGGCCAAAAGCACTTTTGGCCCAAAAAAAAAAAGCTTGGCCAAACAGGCTATAATTGTATTCTTCTCAAAAGTGCTTTTCAAAAAAGTGCTTTTGGGGAGAAGCTATTTTTTTCTGCTTCTTCTCAAAAGCACTTTTTTTTCTTCCAAAAGCTTGGCTAAACACTTCAACTTTGAAAAAAAAGTACCTTTGCTTTTGGATTTTGAGAAGCTTGGCCAATCAGGCTATTAGTTTTTAGTTGGTTTATCTTTTCATCTGATTTTAGAAAATCTGAACAGAGATTATCCGCAGATGCTGTGGGATAATGTGATAGAGGAGGAAGAGGGGGGTGGGGGTAGACTTTCTCCGTGTGAGAAAGAGATGGAGAGAGATTTTGGCACTAGTAATATCAGAGAAATCTGATGAAGCCCCTCTCTATTTCAGCAGTTTTGCCACTGGACTCATATACTTGCACTTTGGTCCACAGGGTGCCCGAATACGGCCCGAATGAAAGACCCAAGCCTGACATAACCAAGTCCTAGTCAGCATATACACTTTTATGAAGTTGATGCCATGCCAGGCTACCTGGAATCCTGGGTCATACCAAATCTGAATTGGCTTGCTATGGATCACCTCATAAGTCATAGAGCATGTGCATCTCCAATAATTAGCTCTTCCTTAACATTTCTATCTAATTACTTTGAGATGAAAAATTAATTAGAATTGATAACACTTCATATACAACACCTACAATAATCTATCAACAATGACATCTACTTGTCTGCATCTGCATATTACATATGCCTTCTCTTTTTAGTTGTCCTATATAAAAGCTTAAGATGTATTCGTTGGGATGCATTTTTCTGGTAAATTGCTCCAGCCCTCCAGGGCAGGAAGAGACTTTCCTCGGGCCTGAAAGACTTCTCATTATTACCACATACATTGATTGATATGGCTTCAAATCTTTTTTCACATTAAGCTACATGCATAAAATGTTAGATTGCTATGAATGTATGTTGCATTAGCTGATGGTGTGAATTACCTATCACATAAGACTGTTCGCAGGGTTCAAAAAACTCTTTCAAATGATGGAGAATTGACTGCAGTGGATCAAGATCCATCATCTGCACCAGCTCTGCTTGCACTAAAACAGAAACGACTGACATTTACCTGGCTTGATGGGGAAGCACAGAAAGTGAGCACCTCTTCTTGAATTTTGGCATTGCTTTGGTTAAATAGTGGTGTAATTACATTTTCTGTACCGCCAATAGTTTTTTGCACAATAAATAGCATCCCTTTTTTATTTTATAAATCAATCTATTAATAGCATACCCATTTCGTGGTGAACATGACCAGTAGTTGTCTTTTGACAGACTGTCAGAGTCCATGAAAAACTACAGAAAAGCATGCATGTAGAGCTTTTTTAGAATTTATTGTCTAGAGGGACATTGGCTTAGTGGCATACCCATTTCGTGGTGAATATGACCAGTAGGAGTTGTCTTTTGGCAGACTGACAGAGTCCATCAAAAACTACAGAAAAGCATGCATGCAGAGCTTTTTTAGAATTTATTGTCTAGAGGGAAGATCAAACTCCTACAACCTGACAAGTGTGGGTTGCTCTAGTGGTGAGCACCCTCCACTTCCAACCAATAGGGTGTGAGTTCGAGTCACCCCAAGAGCAAGGTGGGGAGCTCTTGGAGGGAGGTAATAAAAAAAAAAAAAAACTCCTACAACCTCTCATCTTAGATAACTTAACTAGGCATCTTTAGTTACTTGTTTGTGCCGATTCAACCTTCCATCTCAGATTCTTTACACCTTTTCCTGAAAATTCCAGCTCTAGTGGCACTTCTGTAGATTTACAAATTCTTGTGCACAATTTTGGAGAAGTTGCAGTAACGATGGTTTCATTTTATTTAGCTATTAAAGCATAATGGATATAGAGGATTCATGTAGCTCGGCTCCAACTAATTTGAGATCGAGTCTTAGTTAATTCATTAGCTGGTACGCTCTAATTCTAGTTGGTTTTGGGATCCAAACCTTGGTAAAGCTTGAAGAATCCTTGTGGTTTGAAAAACCTTTTGTTCCTTAATCTAGTTGAGAGATGCTCCCTGAACTTGATGTGATTCATATAACTGTCTTTCTTTCCCTTGTATGCTATTATTCTTCTAATTATAGACTTTAGTTATATTATCTAAGCATGTAAGATTTGGCTGATTATTTTGTTACTTTGTGGAACCCATGAGGTCCATCATGTTGGATGATTGTTCTTTGAGCAAAACTATGATTTGCTGTCACGTTGAATGCTAATAGCTTCTCCTTTTGTACAGAGTTTCTGTTTCTTCTACATTAATTCAGAAAATAGTTATGAGACCTGCGGGCCGAGGAGGGATATAACAGACATAGCACAATTGTTTATTGTACGCTATGAGAGGAATGGTACAGAGGATGTCGAAAAGCAGCCAACCAGCAGATACTCAGCATTGTACAATGTTGAAGCTGATCCTGCATCTCAGCTCGTGGCAAAATACAATGGTTCTAATAAAATTGAAGAGGTGAGTAGACTGACAGGCTCCATTAAATTTTGATAGCAAGTCACATGATGGATCTATTTCCACATTCTTCTGTAATCGAGTATAAACTCGTTAGTTTATCTATTAAATGTTCCATGACAGCAACACCAAATTATGTAAACAAAACATCGTCTCCCCTGTTCTGTGGTGCAATTTATTTTTCTGTTGAATACAGCCTTTATATTGGACAATCTATGACAGCCTTCGCTTGTGCACAAGCGGGTGGTTCGTCCCTCCAAATTGTAAGAATTTCAGTTCAATCCATTGCAAAAACACAAGTAGAACGAGAAAGATAGGAGATGGAAGCAAAACCACTTCTGGTTGCAATTTCTAAATCTCCTTCCATGGTTCTCTTCGGTCCACACAGTGACGGGCAGTCCTTTGATATTTGCTTCTAATTGAGCATTTATCTTTCTATTTTTTCCCTCCTAAACTATCCCTTTCCCAGTGGTTTTCTTTCTTTGAACAAAAAGTACATGGTTATGTAGACACGTTTAGGAGACGAATTAATTTTGGAAGTTGGAGCTAAAGGGTCGTTTCCTTTCCCTCATTGATGATATTGATCACATGTTTGATGCATGATACCACTTTTAGATAGTTAAGCAAGGTCCCTCATCAGGGAAAATACGTGTTGTGAAGCCGGATTAACTTGTTGGAAGTTCTGTTCTTGCACAACTCTTTATTACTAGGACATGCAAACACAATTCACTCATTTCCATCTACTAAGACTGCCTCATTTATGGTCAAAACCCTCCTCCTTGTAGAACATGCAAGTAATATGCTAGATTAGCAAATAACGCTTGGCTCTCGAAACATTTGCCCTGTCTGTATTTGACTCAATTATCAGCATACATGGGAAATAACCTAGATAGGAAAATATAGCCTATCCTGAGATTTGTTGGACCTTTCATTCTTGTATTGAGCCAGCTACTTGTATGAGAATGTTCATGATCATTATACCTGAATATCTAATGTATTGTATATTGGAATTACAGATTGTACAATGGATTTCTGAGATAATCAAAGATGGCGACTCGAAGAGTCTTCCTTCATTTGTAAGTTAATTTCCAAAATTCTCTCTGTTGAAACCTATTTGCTTTAATTGACAAAGGTAGTTTAGGGGTTCTAAAAATGGATCTTATAAATGATGACCCCTCCTTCAAGATTTTAAGCCCTATTCATGACAGCAGTTGCCAGTTGGTTGAAGATGGTTCACCCGAACTTGTGCTTGCACAATTTCTTTTACTCTTTGCAACTAATCTCTATGTAATATTGATCTATCGCTCACTTGAATGGAATTATGGATACTAGTCTGGAAGGTACTTAATCAACGAGGGATGAGTGGTAGCTTTTAATATGTATTAGATATCGATATCATTATGAGATAATGGTTTCTCATGTTATTCAAGTATTCATATGTTGATTGCAAGGATGTATAACTGCAGAAAGCTGTCTTTAGCCCTTTTCTAGATTCCATCTCTAATTCTGTATCTTTATACCATTTTGTTACAGAAAACAAGGACTCCTGAATTGGTTCCGGAGGATGCAGATTCCAGTTGGTCATCTTGGTCTCAAGGAACCGTTGGCCCTAGTGGAGGATTTAATCATAGGATCAAAAGTTTCCTAAATAGAATTCACGATTACAGTGGTGATCCAAGGGTTGGACCCTTTCTGCTCCTGGCAGCATTAATCTCATTTGGTAGTGTTTGGCTGAGGAGAAGTAAGGTAGCTCAGTCAAGCGAACCAGATCATTCGAGCGAGAGATCCAATGAGCCAGAACATTTGAGCCGGCAGACCAGGGAGTCTGATCACACTCAGCCAAGCGCAAAGGTAGTGATACAATGTACCTAAAACTTGCTCTGGGCTAGCCCATGCAAGCACTCGGCCCTAGGCTATTTCAGTTTCTTCCGTAAGCGATCTTCTTTTTGACCTCTTTGAAAATTACGTAACATCGATCCTTTCCACGTTCTATCTCTTTGCAGGACGCAACCACACGAAAGCGAAGAAATCGCCCAAGAAACGATCTTGTTCCACCTTCTATGACTGACGTGGAACCGAAAGATGCTTGCGAAGTGGAATTTTCAGATTCTGATACTGGCTAGTTGGATTCAAATAACTGCTGGCTGTTTTATTAGCACAGGGTAGAAGCTGAAATTTGTTGCGAGCAGGCGGATGACTAACAACAACCTCCCTTACATAACTGGTTGCCTTGCAGGCATCAATACCATATACATTGAGATCGATAAAGTTTCTTGATGTGTAAACATATCGGTAGTTTAGTTTTAATTTATGAACAGAGAATTGATAAAATAGTGACCAAGACCATATGTCACGACTGAAAAACATTACTGCAAAAATATATCACGATTCTGATAGAGTAAAGTTCATTATAATATTTAGAATCTTCCATTTTCTTGCTTACAAATTGTTTTGTTACGTACATTGTTTCAATACTAATGCAGCAAAGTGTCTACAAAACTATAAGGACGTAAATCCTGATAATATTGAGTGTAATCCATTGTCTGTCGTACAGTAAAGAGTTTGCTAATAACCTTATTATTTAAATTCCATTGATGGAGGTCCTCCTATATCATTTGCTTAATTTAGAATTTAAGGTAATAGTGATATTATTTATTTGTGTTGAGCCTCGCTTTTTCCATCCATTCGTATTCAAGAAAAAAGAAAGACATTTAGGCCTAATCCCTTGATAAGCCCAGGCCGCGCGCAAGTAGTAGGAGTGCCTTGGCAATCGATCATCTCTCCAATCAGTTGGTAAGGTAGATTTTCATAGCTCGAGTTGATGACTGCTTCTGTGATGTTGAGCTCATCTATTTTATTTCAATTTTGTTTGTTTTCCGAGTTCTGGTTCTGGGGGTGAAGATCCTGTTTATAACCATTTCCAGATCCTAGTTTTACCAAATAAAGATCTAGCTTTATTTCAAATAAAAACATCATCTTCTAAGTCCAAGGCTTGGTAAACTAAGCATGCTTGTTTGCAATTCTTGATGTCTTCTACTAATTAAAAGGGAGTGCAATTGGGAGTTGAGGAGTATTATGGTTTGTGTGTTGCTGTATGTTGGATTTGGAATTAACAGTTATGTTATGTTTTTGCCAGTTGCTCAGAGAAATGCAAAGTATACAAAGATGCAGAAAAAAGTACGAATACTTACCATTAAATAAAATATAAAAGTCCACACATAAACAGAAATTTATGGTTTAACTTTCATTAAACACTGAAAAGTATGATTTTATCTCTTCTGCTCTCTAAGTTGCATCATTGCCTGTCATCAAAAGAATCGTATCAATGAAAGAATCTTGTAATAAAGTTATAATTATTAGTCCTGCAACAATTGTGTTTCCCTTATTCTACCATGTTACAATTCACCATTCTGATCAAATAGCTTCAAACCCCAGCTCATATCCTTACAATGTCTCACATGAGGAACAGCATTACCTGTGTTATAACTTCCTGTTTTCTTTTTGCAGTCATAATTCGGAGGGGAATGATAACATGGCTCCAAAGACATATCGCGAAAACAAGGCGGATTATGTACTGTCCCATTCTCAAACTTGTACAAAATCCAGGGCTTCAAACCTCCAAGACCCTGAGCTACATATCCAAAAGTAGACCATGCACTTGTAACCAATTTGTCAGTTAAGCTCAGCAAATACATCTCCGCCCACGCCTTCCTATCGTGCATCAGCTTCTCAGTTTGTTGATGCTCCTCATGACTTGGCTGGTAAACACTAACAATCTCTCCTGTTACAGTAGGATTTTCCCAATACATGTTCCTAATCTCCTCGAAATATCTTGGACTAAGAGATGTCATCAATACGCTTATAGTCTTCGTCTTGCCAGATGAATTGACTATAGGCTCATTCAGGTTAACCCGTGGCAGTAGATTCTCCTTTGTTGTACAAGCTAAAATCTGATCCAATACATACTTAAAATTACCTACACCTAAATCAAAAATTCTAATTTGAATCCCTAATTTTTCATCTGCATCGGCCAAATAAGCTTGATAGTACCCAGTAATAAGCCCCCATACAGAATTTGTGGGATGAAAAAGGTACCTACCTAAAAAGTGGAACACAGTTCCTTTCTCTGGAAAAAGATTGTTTAACTCTTGCTCAAAAGATGGGATCAAGAAAAGAGCAGGGACATAATAGTTATTTGACTTCACAAATAGCCAAGGGATTTTCTTGAGAAAAGTTTGGTCAGTGTCACAGAAAAATAATTTATCTTGAGCATCATAGTCATGATTTAAATGAAGGTATATGAAGGGATGTATTCTAGACTTATTATTTCTCACCATATAACCATAAGAAAGTGGAGATTTCTGATTAAAGGTACTAAACTGATCAAGTATGGGAAAATCTGAGGGAAGCAACCAAGAAACTTGAGGAAAAGGTTCACAGAATAAGTCAGGTAAATTAACTCGGGGATCAACAAGAAGGACTCTATTTGTGAGAAGAGCGTAAAGGAAAGCAGAAGTTAAGGTTAGTATTCTGTTCCCTAAACCACTAAAGGATACCCAAATCACATAATTACAAACTGAAGAACCAGTACTGTATTGATCACCAGATTTTATAAGGTCAACAGTTTTGTTATATAATTCTGTATAAGGTCCGCATTGCTTGTGAAGTGCTTCATATCTTCTTAACCTCGAGATAAGATAAGACGAAGGCTTATGGCGCAGACCTTTGATATATAAGAGTGATTCATACCTACTCAGACAAGATGTTTCATCAAATCCAGAAGGAAGAAGGCCACCTAGTAGTTTATCTTTTTGCACTATCACTGGCCGAGGAATATCATCTTCAGAAACTGTGGCTGGAAAAAAGAAGAAGAATAGAGTAAGTTTATTTACTACTAGTAATATAAGTGAATCAAAAAGGTAAGGATGATGGAAAAATAAAGAGGAAACGAAGTACCTTTTGAAGGTTTAACATCAAAAAATCTTGCTTCAGCCAAAGTCCACAAGCAATCAGAAGGTAAGTTCCCAAAAACTATGGCAACTGATAATACAAGAGTCAGAACCATCAAACAAACGACGAAAAAAGCCATAAGAGTCATAGGATTGAGACCCCATTTCGATTCTGCAATCTTTAGAACGACACTGGATTCTCGATCAGAAGAAACTAGCTGATCATTGGAGGTTTTCTTGAATCTCTTCATAGTTACTCTGAATCCTGAACCAAGGGTATCAATCAAAACTGAAATACAAAGTTGCAAATGTGCAGAAAAACAAAATTGGCATGTAGTATAATGTGTTTTTTCTAAAAATAGAGTAAGAAACAAGGTATTGGTTGCAGTTCCTGCTCATGTCTTGGTTGATATGCAAATGCAAATTAAGACGTTGGTGGATACATTATGTGCCAAATTAATCATTCTTTCTTTATTACTAGTATTAATTACTGAGGATTGCTTTCCTTTGTGTGCAGAGTGCAGTTCATCTTGCCTCTTATCGGTATCATTGTAATTGCTATTTCCTTATTTGCGAGACATAGGCTTTCCTATGCTGGTGCCTTTTCATTTTGGCTATTAAATTTTTTGCTGCTTTTGATCATCCAAAAAATGAGGGTCAAATTTGGACAAACATAACATATGTGGCCTTCGTCTTTGACCTTTTATATTCGTTATGCCATTCAATGCATTACTATTCCAGACACATTTAACTCTGAATGAATATTTGGTGATCAATAAATTATAATTCGAACTACGTCCATGAGAAATTATAAATTATCTATATTTATCTTTCTATTTATTTATATATTATATTAAAAGTGGTAAGCTCTAAACTAAAAAATTAAATTACCAATTTACTCTTCTAAAAATTAAATACCATAATTACAAAAAACTATGAGTATAAACCGCCCACCCAACGCTTGGTACTCTTTTGCTAAAAGTCACAACCATTCATTCAAAAGCTATCTTTTCAAGTCTCTTTTTTTAAGCTACTGTCTTCTCAAGTCTGATTTATATTTTATAATCTCTATACATGGAGTAAACCGTGTCTTCTTAAGAGAGCTATGTCTCAACTTTAATTGTTAATCTGACGTTGATTGGAAGGAGACGCCAACGCCAGAGGTAAATGTTTTAAAAGCCAATCGTTCGAGGCTGAGAAGGAAGAAGTGAAAGTGGACATCAAAAGATCAAAGACGACACATGAATAAAAAAATCATGAAAAACAAAGCCATGAAATTGTTTCTAAAGTATTCATAAAAATACGTGTGTTGATTAGACTAACCACTAAGAGATAGATAGGCTCTTAGCTCTTTAGTTCTCAAATCTTCACCGGTGCATCCGTATATTAATGGTCAAGGGACATGGCTAAAAAGCATATGGCATAAATGACAGCATCAAAGTAATGGATTAAGAAGAAGAAGAAGAAGAAAGTGAAAAATCAGGTTCTACTTAATTCCTTTACTTATTCTTTAATTATCAATTGTTTCTGATTTATACAATTCAATATTTATAAATGTTAGAATTATGGTCATGGTCTCATAATTATTTTGTGTCTTGCATGCATGTTATAATTAAAAATAACTTTGTTAGTATAACAAGACAATTCTAATAAAGTATAGAAAAGTTTTATAGTAAATCTTTCGTAACATAAATAGCTCTAGATTATGGACGTGCGACGAAAGATATTCTCATATTACTTATCACTCTGCTATTATCTTCTCCTTGCTCTTGCTGATAAGATCTTCTATATATCTGAGAAAAATAAAATCACATCTATTTTCAAACTGTTCTTTGATCCCCATTCACTATTTTAGTTTGTTGCAGCCCTGATATTGCACGGGCAATATACTTTTTACAAATTGGGATAATATATTTTTACTATCCACACCAATCCATCCTGAACGTGGTGGTTAAACTCTATTGTGATAGTTGAATCATTTCAGAAAAGTAGAGGGATAAAGCAACACTAAAATTCATCTTTTTGGTAAATGTATCAATTTCTTCTATACTTTTCTCTTTATCCAAATCCTATTTTATATTTTCAGATCTTATAAATATTTTTAATTGAGTTTTTGGTGCCTTTATCTAGATCCCATTAATTAGTTAAATAGGGAGAGAAATGAGAGCTCCTGGCTGCGATAAGGTTATTTTAAAGAAAGAACCATGACCATTGAAAGTAGATATCAACCTCTAAGATTTTTTTTTGTAAAACAAGACATTGAATAATTCTGACATATAGTTCAGGAGATATATGAACCTTTTCTTTAATATTATCTTACATGATTTTCTACTTTTTTTCAGTAGATATAATCAGTGGCGGAGCCACATTGAAGCAAAGGGTGTCAAGCGACACCCCTTCACCGGAAATTAAACTATTTTGCTAGATAAATTTTCTTATTTTATGTACATTTATTATACGTTGACTCCCCTTGACTTTTCGATGTATCTAATTATTTATATTTTGACACCCCTTGATGAAAATTTTGAATCCGCCACTAGATATAATGAATATGATTCATTATGCAATTCAACATTTCATATTCACTAATAAGTTTAAACTCTAATACTTTTTAATGTAGAAAAATAATTACTTATAGGTCTATATATGATGAAGCTAAAAAAATTGTGCCATGACATCTACATTAAAATAAGAAAGCGAAGTTTGAATATTCCAGAAAAGAGCGAACAACCTTGAGATCTAATTAATACCAAGGCGTAATTTGATATTGTTATGACCGAACAATATTAAGAACATATAATTGATCAAAGAATGCTACTTCCGATAACGTCAATTGGATTGATAAATATGATGGCTAGAAGAACGAAGATAAAGTTGGTCGTATAGTATTTTTTTTTCCTTCTTTATTCGTGAAAGTTCTTAAGTTTCCGCGAAAATATTAGATTTTGACATATTTAAATTTGTAAATATAATTTATATCTAACAAAATTAAATATTTCTTGAGTATGTGCACATTAACTAAAAAATAATATGATATACACGTGCAACGCACGTGCAGAGAAACTAGTAAATTATAAACGAGTTCATATTTTACAATTTGAACCACATCAACGTACACATTTATGTTGGGTCATTTTGAAAAGAAAAAGAGACCGGCAAGTGAGGCTTACTCAGTTGGTAAAAGCACCTTCACTCATGATCGTTAGATTCTGGGTTCGAGTTACGTTGAAGGGGAACTGTGAAAACACTATAAATCCTATTTTTCGGAATTTGTCGATATCCACATTGGAGAGATTTGTCTGCGTGTGTGTGTGACTGTGTCAGTGTGAGTTCAGACTACACATATAAATTACTTCTAAAAATAATGATCTAAAAACCAATCACCAGCTGTACAAAAAAGGTAAAAAAAAGTTATCTATTTACACCAAATTAATAGTGCATATGCGTTTGTAAATAGACGCATCTTACTGCAAAAAAAAAAAAAATAGATGCATCTCGCTTGATCATAGTCAATTAATACTATATATGTTTACAATTAATACTATATATGTTTACTTAATAAAATCACATAACCATAATTATAAATTGATAGTACCATTTAACGTACACATTCAATATGAAAAATATTTTATATTAAAAAAAGTTCCTAATTTAAGTTTGTCATCGTTAGGAATAAGTTTTAGATATCCAAACTTCAGTATGATTATTAATTTCTTGTATTCCAACAATCTTAAGCGAGTAAAACTAGTCCAAAACAAGAAGAAAATCATCTACGTTAAGTGGAAGAAAATCATTATTGGATATTTATCCTTCGACTTTCTATTACGGTGAGGTTTGACTTTTAAGGAGCTGGCCATATAAAATTAAACGAATACCAAATGTAAGATGCATTTGTCTAATAGTTTTGCTTTTAAATTAATATTTTATTCATCAGCTATCACCAACTCATTGGTAAGAGTCCAAGATAGTAAAATCTAAAGACAATTTTGTTATGTTAAATCTTGGAGTAATTTTCGTTTTCCTTCAGTATATTATATACGGTATACAGAGTAGTATTATAAAGTTTTGAGTTTAACTTATGTACCATGATAACTGTGTACGGTCAAAACCGATTCTCAGTCATAATGACCGGTCGAGACAATGACGTTTCAATCGAAGGGTATCCACATGACAAGCTCGGACGAATTCCGAAGTTGGGACGTTGAGCTTCGCGCTATAAACGGCAAAACTCGATATCATTATCGAGCCCGTATTCAAATCGAACTATGGGGCAACACCAATCGATACGGGCCCCAAATATCGATGCCCCAAGGCAGAACCGAGCTCGAACCAAGACTGGGGGTTCGACCTAACACCGAGCTCGAGCCAGTGCCAAGCTCGCAGACAAGAGCCGTTACAATCGCACCGAGGAAGAGAATCTTGGCGAGAATCAAGGAAGAGATAAACCATCATGAGTCCTCCACTATATGTATTATTTTATTATGTTGTTATAGATAAAGCGGTGATCCTCTACTATAAAAAGGGGGATAGACTGCAGTAGAGACAAGTTCTCCAAGATACATTAAGATTTCATTGTGCTTGTTTTTCTAACTCATTTCAGTCTTCCCACCCATCATTCCCATTTTATAGCAAAAATACCTGTATTGTCATTTTGTATCAAAGAGATTCGCATACCCTTAGAACCATATCTAAATTTAACGTTATCCGATTTTTCGGATAAATAGTTTGGCGCCCACCGTGGGGCTAAGAGTAACAGTGATTGTTTGATATAAATCTACAGTACACTCCAGCTTACAACTTCAAAATGGCTCTACCTATCGACCTAGAAGCCGGCCTTCAAGATGAAACCAACAACTTGGCGCCCGGGGCCGGAAGGCTACCTGACGACGGCAACAAGGCTTGAATCAAAGAACCCGAAATTCGAGCCGAAGTACCATTGGATATCAATTTACAAATAGCTCTAGAAGCGAATTAGCGTTCTGAACCGGAAAGAAGCGTTCAGGGCGGTGCTCGACCCATAGCCCGAGACACCTACAGCATGGGAGAAATCGGGGTCAGCTTGCGTATAATTTTTGAAATGTTACAAGCCCAACAAACAGCGATAGCTCAGTTGCAGAGCCGAACTCATATGCAAAGCGGGCCGAACTCTAATCCACTTCTTCGAGAAGTCACCCCCAGAACATAGCCCGACGTAGTGAAATCAAACGAGCAGGAATCGGGAACCGCTCCTGAAATTGCTAAATTGCTCGAGGAACTCACAAAACGAGTCGAAGACAACGACAAAAAAGTGAAAACATATAACGCTAGGGTCGATCAAATCCCGGGGGCTCCGCCAATGATAAAAGGGCTCGATTCGAAAAAATTCATACAAAAGCCTTTTCCCTCGAGCGCGGCCCCAAAACCAATCCCCAAAAAATTTTCTATGCCCGAAATTCCCAAATATAACGGTACGACCGATCCTAACGAATACGTTACCTCCTACACATATGCCATCAAAGATTTGGAGGATGATGAGATCGAATCCGTGTTGTTGAAAAAGTTTGGAGAGACCCTCGCAAAGGGAGCAATGATCTGGTATCACAACTTACCACCGAATTCCATCGATTCTTTTGCCATGTTTGCAGATTCGTTCGTAAAAGCACATGCTGGTGCCATAAAGGTTGCAACAAGGAAATCAGATCTCTTCAAAGTAAAACAAAGGGGGTAACGAAATGCTGAGGGAATTCGTATCCCGATTTCAAATGGAACGTATGAACTTGCCACCGGTCGCAGACGATTGGGTCGTACAAGCTTTCACCCAAGGACTGAACGAGCTAAGTTCGACAGCATCACGTCGGCTGAAACAAAATTTGATCGAGTACCCAGCAATAACTTGGGCAGATATACACAACCGGTACCAATCAAAAATCAGGGTCGAAGATGATCAATTGGGAGCTCCGTATGGGCCCGTACGTCAGAACCACACAACCACTAAAAATCAGAGGGAAATCAACAGAGAACAAAGGTCGAATAAAGAGACCGATACCAACCATACGGCATAGATCGGATGAACAACGGTTCAGCATATGATGTGGTTCGAAACAATCGAAGGACTGATCAGGGACAAAATTCTTGGGGACTTATGAGCAAGAACAGCTTTGATAAATATTCCGATCCTATAAATGTCCCTCGATTATAGGAGTATCACTTCAACATTGGTACATCCGTCATCGTATCGGCCATCGAACACATCAAAGACACCAGATGGCCTCGACCCATGCAGACTGATCCTGCCCAAAGGAATCCTAATCAAATGTGCGAATATCATGGCACCCATGGCCACAGAACGGAAGATTGCAGGCAACTAAGAGAGGAAGTGACCCGCTTATTTAACAAAGGACACCTTCGGGAATTTCTGAGTGATAGGGCGAAGAACCATTTTAGGAACAAGGAATTCGGCAAGCAAAACGAGCCAGAAGAACTGCAACACGTCATTCACATGATCATCGGCGGCGTCGATGCCCCTCAAGGACCGATGCTTAAAAGCACTAAAATATCGATTGTGAGGGAAAAGCGATCTCGAACTCAAGATTATACACCCATAGGGACTTTGTCCTTCAGTGATGAAGATACAAAGGGAGTGATGAAGATACAAAGGGAATCATCCAACCCCATAACGATGCACTGGTAATATCCGTACTCATGAATAAAACTAAGATTAAACGTGTGTTAATTGATCCAGGTAGCTCGGCCAATATCATCAGATCGAGGGTCGTAGAACAGCTCGGCCTGCAAGATCAGATCATACCCGTAACTCTGGTTCTAAACGGATTCAATATGGCATGTGAAACCACCAAAGGCGAGATTACCCTACCAATAAACGTGGCCGGAACCATCTAGGAAACAAAGTTTCACGTGATCGAAGGTGATATGAGATATAAAGCCCTTTTCGGAAGGCCGTGGATCCACAACATGAGAGCCGTACCCTCGACCCTACACCAGGTCCTCAAATTCCCAACATCGGGAGGTGTCAAAATAGTGTATGGAGAACAACCGGCCGCAAAGGAAATGTTCTCCTTCGAAGAAGCAATATCAATATCCTCGTCTTCGCCGATAAAAGGATCAGGTTCAGAAGGAGACACAATCGGAGAGCATAGCGCCAAATAGCAATCACAAACATCGGCTTCGACCCAGCCAGGTAAGCAGAACATTGAAGAAGATGATGACGACCGATGGATCCCTCGATCCTTCATAATCCCCGATGATTTCGATGCCACCAAATCAACAATTGAGGAACTGGAGTAAATCATACTGATCGAACACTGGCCCGAACGAAAGGTATACCTGGGAACGGGTTTGAGCCCCGAACTCAGGAAGAAACTCATTCAATTTCTTATCAATAGCATCGACTGTTTTGCCTGGTCCCTTTTAGATATAATAGGGATCCCGCCGGACATAACAGCGCACCAGCTAAGCTTGAACCCTAGGTTCAGACCGGTGAAGCAAAAAAGAAGGCCTTAGTCCGAGGAAAAGCACGCATTCATAAAGGACGAGGTAACCAAACTTCTCAAGATAGGGTCCATTCGGGAGATAAAATACCCCGAATGGTTAGCCAATGTAGTTGTAGTACCTAAAAAAGGAAACAAACTTAGAATGTGTGTGGACTATAAGGATTTGAACAAAGCATGCCCTAAAGATTCCTTTCCACTGCCCAACATCGATCACATGATCGATGCCATGGCCGGTCACGAGATCCTCACCTTTCTCGATGCCTATTCCGGGTATAATCAAATTCAGATGAACCCGGACGACCGGGAAAAGACTTCATTTGTGACCCGACATGGAACATATTGTTATAACGTAATGCCCTTCGAGCTAAAAAATGCAGGAGCTACGTATCAATGCCTAGTAAACAGAATGTTCGAAGAACAAATAGGTAAAACAATGGAAGTCTATATTGATGACATGCTAGTTAAGTCCCTGCGCGCAGAGGACCATTTGGCCCATTTGCAGGAAACGTTCGAGATTCTGCGGAAATACAACATGAAGCTCAACCCCAAAAAATGTGCTTTCGGGGTCGGTTCGGGCAAGTTCCTCGGCTTCATGGTGTCAAATCGGGGAATTGAGATCAACCCCGACAAAATCAAGGCCATCGAAGACATCACCATCGTGGACAGCATAAAAGCTATACAAAGGTTAACGGGAAGAATTGCAGCCTTAGGCCGGTTCATTTCAAGATCATCATATCGAAGTCACAAATTTTTCTCCCTACTCAAAAAGAAGAACGACTTCGCCTGGACACCGGAATGCCAACAAACGTTATAGGATTTGAAACGATATCTATCGAGCCCACCACTGCTTCATACTCCAAAAATTGACAAAAAACTATACTTGTACTTGGCGGTATCGGAAGTCGTTGTAAGCAGTGTCCTAGTTCGAGAAGATCAAGGTATGCAATTTCCCATTTATTACGTAAGTCAGACCTTAGGAGAAGCGGAAACTAGGTATCCGCACTTAGAAAAATTGGCACTTGCGTTGGTAAGCGCATCTAGAAAGTTAAGGCCGTACTTTCAATGTCACCCCATAAGCGTATTAACCACCTGCCCACTCTGTAATATTTTACATAGGCCCGAACTATCAGGCCGATTGGCCAAATGGGCCATCGAACTCAGTGGGTACGATATCGAATATCAACCCCATACGGCCATCAAGTCTCAAATTTTGGCAAACTTCGTGGCCGACTTCACGCCAACCCTCATACCCGAAGTCGAAAAGGAACTCCTTTTGAAATCGGGTATATCGTCCGGGGTATGGATCCTTTTTATGGACGGTGCTTCGAATATAAAGAGGTCCGGGCTAGGCATAGTTTTGAAACCTCCCACGGGTAACATTATTAGGAAAGCTATTAAAACTATTAGATTAACTAACAACGAGGCCGAGTATGAAGCCATGATTGCAGGTCTCGAACTAGCTAGAAACCTGGGAGCAGAAATCATTGAGGCGCATTGTGACTCTTTGTTGGTGGTGAGTCAAGTAAACAAAACCTTCGAAGTCCGAGAAGGTAGGATGCAAAGGTATTTGGACAAACTGCTTATCACTTTACACCATTTCAAACAATGGACCCTACGGCATGTTCCACGAGAACGGAATAATGAGGCTGATGCTCTTGCAAATTTAGGATCGTCGGTCGAGGTAGATGATTTGAGCTCGGGGACTGTCGTTCAACTTTCAAGATCGGTAATAGAAGATGGGCATGCAGAAATAAATTCTACTAGCTTAACCTGGGATTGGGGAAACAAGTATATTGAATACTTAAGAAACGGAAAGCTCCCTTCAGACCCTAAAGATTCCAGGGCCCTACGGACTAAAGATGCTCGATTCACGTTGGCTGCGGACGGAACACTATATCGAAAAACATTCGATGAACCGATGGCAGTATGCATGGATCCGGGAGATACCAATTACATCCTCCGGGAAGTACACGAGGGTACTTGTGGCAATCACTCTGGTGCCGACACATTAGTTCGAAAAGTGATCACAGCGGGGTATTATTGGATCGATATGGGCAAGGATGCGAAAGAATTTGTTCGTAAATGTGACAAATGTCAAAGGTTTGCGCCAATGATCCATCAACACGGAGAGCAACTTCACTCGGTCCTATCCCCATGGCCATTCATGAAATGGGGAATGGACATCGTCAGCCCTCTGCCATCGACCCCAGGTAAAGCCAAATTTATTTTATTTATGACTGACTATTTTTCTAAATGGGTTGAAGCGCAACCGTTCGAGAAAATAAGAGAGAAAGAAGTTATAGACTTTATTTGGGATCATATCATATGCCAATTCGGGGTACCCCACCGAAATAGTGTGCGACAATGGGAAGCAATTTGTTGGCAGCAAAATCATAAAATTCTTCGAAGATCACAAAATAAGGAGGATATTATCAACACCATACCACCCTAGTGGGAACGGTCAGGACGAATCAACGAACAAGACTATTCTTCAAAACATGAAGAAGAGATTGAACGACGCAAAGGGAAAATGGAAAGAAATCCTGCCCGAAGTCCTTTGGGCATACCGAACAACGTCAAAATCCAGTACGGGGGTGACTCCATTCTCCTTAGTATATGGTTCCGAAGCATTAATACCAGTCGAAGTCGGTGAACCTAGTCATAGATTTCGATTCATGACGGAAGAATAAAAAAACGAGGCTATGAACACCAGCCTTGAATTATCGGACGAAGGACGAGAAACTGCCCTCATCCGATTGGCCGCCCAAAAGCAACGAATCGAAAGGTATTATAATCGAAGAACTAAACTTTGCCATTTCTAGCCCGGGGACTTAGTATTAAGAAAAGTCACCATCAATACTCGGAATCCAAACGAAGGAAAATTAGGACCAAATTGGGAAGGACCATACCAGGTGCTCGAGAATGTTGGAAAAGGATCATACAGGCTCGGCATCATAAACGGCAAACAATTATCAAGCAGTTGGAATGTATCGCATCTAAAACGGTACTACTGCAAAGGTACGACCTTTCCATATTCATCTAACTGACCCATGCAGAAGTCCGAACAAGAGCTGAAGAAGATCTTTCGCTTAAAAGCACGCGTTGCACTCTTTTTCCCTTAGACTGGTTTTCTCCCAAATGAGTTTTTCGGCAAAGTTTTTAATGAGGCAACCATCGATCGTGCTGCACTTTTGACAATATCCGAGGCCTCTTTCCAACCGACCTCGAATACCGGGGGGGGCATCAGGGCCCTCAAATACATCGAGTTCAGATGCAAGAAAGTCATCTCACAACAATAGGGTTCCAAAAGGAAAAATTATAAGAGCCAAATGGTCAAAATGAACCATGCTCATATAGATTGGCCCAAACATAAACACATGTGCAATGACTTGAGATTTATTGTGCAACCAGAATTAAGCCTACGGGCTACTTTCATTTCGAGTTCGAAATAATCACTCGAATATTAAGCCTACGGGATACTTATATTACTTTGAGTTTGAATCATTCACTCGACTAAGCCTACGGGCTATCTTTATTTCGAGTTCGAGCAAACACTCACTCGACCATTGCGCCTACGGGCCACATTATCTCGAGTTCAAAACATTCACTCGACCATTACGCCTACGGGCTACTTACATTACTTCGAATTCAAATCAGTCACTTGACTATTAAGACTACGGTCTACTGTTATTTCGAGTTCGAGCAAACACTCACTCGACCATTACGCCTACGGGCTACTTACATTACTTCGAGTTCGAATCATTCACTCGACTATTAAGCCTACAGGATACTGTTATTTCGAGTTCGAGCAAACACTCACTCGACCATTGCGCCTACGGGCCACATTACTTCGAGTTCGAATCATTCACTTGACTAAGCCTATGGGCTATCTTTATTTCGAGTTCGAGCAAACACTCACTCGACCATTATGCCTACGGGCCAACTATCTCGAGTTCGAAACATTCACTCAACTATTAAGCCTACGGGCTACTGTTATTCCGAGTTCGAACAAGCACCCACCCGACCATTACGCCTACAGGCTACAATATTTCAAGTTCAAAACATTCACTCAACGGCTAATAAGCTACTCTTACTCTGAGTTTACATTAACTCAACCAGTATATTACACCTACGGATTATGTTCCTTCAAAGTTTGAATCATCGACTCAACAAGAAAACCCAGGGGCTACAAATCTGATCGATCAGAGAGATTACAAGGTCAACATTTGATCAAAAATCTTCACAAAACAAAAACAAGTCGACCTCGTTATACATATATATACAAAAATTACCTACGTGATTAAATTGCAAACATGAAGAATTAGAAATTAAGCTTCCTGGTCGAGCTCTTCCCCATCCTCAGATCCCCTTTTGCTACCATCATCATCATCATCATCAGAGGCTAAGGCTTCGGCTTCCGCTTCGAGCTCTTTTGCCTTTTTTACATCTTCGGTAAGGTCGAAACCTCGAGCGTGTATCTCCTCGAGGGTCTCCCTCCGAGACCTACACTTGGCAAGTTCGGCAACCCAATGATCTCGAGTATCGGCGGTCTTCGCCACTTCCCGGGCCTCCATCTAAGCAGCCTCAGCATCAGCCCGATATACAGCAATGGACTTATCCTCCAAGACTTTCGACGACTCAACCTCCGCCTTAGCCTCAGCAAGTCGTGTTTCAAGCTCCTTGATTTTCTTATCTTGAACCGGCCCCTTTTTCTTGGCACTTCAAAGTTGAACGTCGGCCGATAATAATTTTGTTAAAATGGTTTCTTTTTCCGCTGCCAGGCGGTCGAGGGTCTCCTTCCACCGATTGCATTCAGCTCGAATTTGATCGACTTCTTCTCGAAGTAACCCGATCTTTTTGATCTTTTGTTGCAACTGAGACAACGAAGGGTTAAATTCCACGGTTGAGTCAGACCCATACTTTAACAGAACGAGTCTCACCTGCTTATCGAGCTCGACCCCTTCTTCACGGATCTTAGCCAAATCCGCTTGGAGGTCCTTCATAGCCTCGTCCTTTTGGCTGCAAAGAAGTCGCAGGGCATCTCTCTCACCTGAGACTTTCTAGAGCTCGGCCTCACACTGGCTAAGATCGACTCGAAACCTACTAATGGCCTGCACAGTAAGAAACACGAGTCAAGTATGGAAAAGAACAAAGAAACCGAGTATGGAAGAATCATTACCCGAGTAATGAAATGCTGAGCCTCCTCTAATAAAAGAGAAGTGCCACAATATCGGAACCATCGTCGACTCCAGTAAAACAATCCCTAAAAGGATCCCCTACACCAGAGCCTTCGCCGATATCGGGAGCCTTCAACTCTCGAGCTTCCTTCAACACCTCCTCAGAAAAAGATGGAAGAGAAGGCGAATGACCCATTGTCATAACCCCGAGAAAATCACTCGGAGTACTCCGGTCGAGACTCAGGTCTTCGAAAACAACCCCGACAGTTACAACCTCCATCAGCTCGGGAGCTCTCGCAACCTCGATGACCTCCGTAGATCAGACTACCAAAGCCGAGGAGCTATTTTCTTCTTCTTCTTCTTCTTCTTCTCTCAGTCGATGGACCGTGTCAATCGAAATGGCAATTACTTTTCTCCTCACCCTTCGAGTTTAAGGCTTGGGGTCCTTTGACCGAGAGGAAACTCTTCGCTTCTTATCTTCCCCATGTTTAGGGACTTGGGACTTGTTTCCTTCTTCACCGCTCGAAGGCCTCAAAGCGGCATCCCTGGTTACGCCTGCACAAAAGGAAATCGGTAACGAATATAACACAAAGAATACTTCGAAGGAAATAAAAAGCAAACCTCACCATGGTTCTTGGCCTCCCATCTGCCTTTTGCCAAATCGCGCCAAGTGCGCTCGGCGTAAGAGGAGGTTGAGGCTAACTTCCGAACCCAATCCTCGAGGTCAGGCACCGCTTGTGGCATCCAAGGGGCAGCTGAACATCAGGGAAGGACATAAAAAAAAATCGGAAAAGGACATGAAAAGTGAACAAAAATCACTTACGGTCAAAATTCCATTCTTCAGGAAACGACATCTTCTCCTCCGGAATGAGATCACGGGTCCTCACTCGAATATAACGACCCATCCAACCTCGATCCTTGTCTTCATCGATGCTCGACATCAAATCCTTCGATGCCCGACCATGGAGTCTGATTAGTCCTCGAAAGATCTGAGGCCGATACAGTCGTATGAGGTGGTTCAGAGAAAAATTCAACCCCCCGGCTTTGATAGAGAAGAAACGCAACAAGATCACCATACGCCATAGATATGGATGAATTTGGCCAAGGGTGACTTGATACCTTTTGCAGAAATCAATAATCACCGGGTCGACGGGTCCCAGTATGAAGGGATAAGTATAAACAGTTAAAAAACCCTCCACGTAAGTGGTAACACTCTCATCGGAAGATGGAATTTGCAATACGACCTCGGAACCCCAATTGCAGTCTTTTCGGACGGCCTCGAGGTGATCCTCCGTTATGGAGCACGTATACATCGATACGTGTTCACATCGACCCGGAACGGAGGAAGGATTCTCCACCTTAAAATTGGTCTTCAAAGTGCACGGGCCAGGAATATAGTCATGAACTGACGGCTCCACCGACGCCTTATCATCAGACGGCCGTGAGGAATAAGCTTTCTCCTTATGAGGTATGATTTTGAAAGTTTTCGCCATTGATATGAAAGGAAAGAGTGCAAAGGAAGGTAAAGAAATAGACAGCACCAAAATTCTGGTATGGGCGGCCCCGTAGCAGCGAAATAGAGAGGATAGATAAGAAAATTTGAAAGAAGAGAAGGCGCAAAAGTGGTAAAGGTTGTATGGAAAGACTATTTATAGACTAAGGCATGACGGTTCGGTATCAGCGGTGGCCGACCACCGTCTGACACACATTAAATTCTTCGGTAAAACCGAGTCGATGGGACATCTATCACATACGTCAATATCGGATTCGATAGAAACGTCAGCATAAATTTGATCGAGCCGCAGGGAAATCATACCGTTCCTCGCCACATCCTTTCCAAGAAATGAGGGGACTATCTGTGTAAGGTCAAAACCGATTCTCAGTCATAATGACCGGTCGAGACAATGACGTTTCAATCGAAGGGTATCCACATGACAAGCTCGGATGAATTCCGAAGTAGGGACGTCGAGCTTCACTCTATAAACGGCAAAACTCGATATCATTATCGAGCCCGTATTCGAATCGAACTACGGGGCAACACCGATCGATACGGGCCCCAAATATCGATGCCCCAAGGCAGAACTGAGCTTGAACCAAGACTGGGGGTTCGACCTAACACTGAGCTCGAGCCAGTGCCAAGCTCGCAGATAAGAGCCGTTACAACCGCACCGAGGGAGAGAATCTTGGCGAGAATCAAGGAAGAGACAAATCATCATGAGTCCTCCACTATATGTATTATTTTATTATGTTGTTATAGATAAAGCAGTGATCCTCTACTATAAAAAGGGGGATAGACTGCAATAGAGGCAAGTTCTCCAAGATACATTAAGATTTCATTGTGCTTGTTTTTCTAACTCATTTCAGTCTTCCCGCCCATCATTCCCATTTTATAGTAAAAATACCTGTATTGTCATTTTGTATCAAAGAGATTCGCATACCCTTAGAACCATATCTAAATTTAACGTTATCTGATTTTTCGGGTAAACAATAACATAAAAAAGATTGTACTATCGGATCATTTAAATAAAATTCAATATATCTATATATAATAAGTAATACTATTAGTTACCCAAAAAATAAGGAGTCAATTGATTTTGTGCCTCTTTACAAACTTGTTTTTAGTTTTATGACCCTATCTCTTTTTTTTTTCACATGAGAGATTTACTTTTACACGTAAGAGATCTGTCTTTTACACATAAGAGATTTAATAAGGTCATTTTCTTAATTTTAAAATTGTAAAGGGGCATGATACACAAATAGCACAAAAATAAGACAGAAACTTATAAGCACACAATTTCAGAAAAAAAGAACTTTTAAAATTTGTATAGCTGTAAATTGATCTCATTAGTAAATATAAATAATTATAAATTATAAATTATTTTAAATATACTCCTTCCGTCTCAAATTATATGTCATATTTCTCTTTTACACGGCGCTTAAGAAACATTAATTAGAAAATATTTTTGACTATTTTACCTTTATTTATGTTTTAAGATATAATATCTGTTCATTGAATATTATTTTATTTATGTGTTATCTCCATCTTCAAGAACCATTACTACTAAGGATAAAATGAAAAAAAATAATTAATTTTATTATAAACTTTTAAAATGACAAATAATTTGATATAACTATTTTTAGAAATCACGATAAATAATTTGAGACAGAGGGTAATTCTTATTAGGTAGATCACATAAATTACCATGGAGAGAGTAATTATTAATTATAATTATAAAGTTGTAGCGTCATTCCGATGCAAAGATTAGTAAACAAAAGTGGCTTTTGGCTTTGGCATTTAGCCTTTAGGTTGGGTTGGGGGTTTTCTTCTCTAGTTCTCTTTCTGCGCTTGTGCCCATCATGCGATAAATGAAGGAGGGGCAGTCCCAATAGTCCCTACAAATTGAGTCAGCAACAGAGAAGAGCCAACCATTGAAGATAAGCGAAGCCGCTATGCGAAAACCAAATCAGACACGTGTCAATCTGATATTTCATTCTTGATTTTTCCTCAAAAATAACAGTCTTTTGGTTCTTCTTGTCTTGAAAGTCTCAAAAGTTAGAGGGTAGTTGAAATTTTGAGCTCCTGTGCTTTCAAATTGACAAAGCACCAACTTTTTCTCCTCCTTAATTCCCCAAACAAGAGAAAGTTTGCTGCAAGAGAAAAAAAAGAAAAATTTCAATGGCAACAACAGCTTCTTGTGTAGGTTCATCAACTCTGTTACAATCCCAAATTAATGGATTTGGCGGGAGTCTTAAGCTTCAAAAGCCCAATTCACTCACTTTCACCAGGTTTTTATTAAAAAATTTAAGTCTTTATATTCCTTATTACCCCAATTCGTTTGATCGTTTGCTTGTAATCTTTTTACTTAAAAAGTTAATGTTGGAAAGAAAACTTGACTACTAGTTTGCTGTGGGAAGTCTTGAATCAGTCAATTCCACATAAAAATCTCACCTTGATGTTTTGGGTGTTCCTTTTGGTGCTGTTTTGATGTTCTCATCCTTACTGATAAAGAAGACCTAATTTGACTTGGCAATTATTAGAGTAAAATGTTTTGAGAAGATTATCATATTGAGTTTGTTTTTTTTTTTAGAAGGAAAAAAACGTTTAAGATCATGGTATGAAAGAAATAATAAGTTAGTACGATATCCAGTTAAGTTTGAAATAGTATTAGGCAGTACTAACTTATGACTATTTGAAGTGTTAGAGGGAAATGGTTAAATTTTTGCGGATGGTCTGAACAGGGAAAGAAGGTAGCATATAAGGAACTGAATGTGTTTATCAGAGATATAGGGCCACCAGAGGTATCATGATGCTGCATATTGAGTGGATTACCCTTGAAATTTTATTGGTCAGAAAAATATAGGAAATGGTTGATGAAAGTTGGTAAAGCTCTGAGTTCCTTTCAAGGCTAAAGGAGAAGACTTTTTTGCACTGGGGTTTTAGATATGTAATGTAGAGAACGATAAAGATATACCAGGAATTTTTGCTCTCTTAAGTTTGTGAATATGCCTTGCTGAGCTTAAACTAGTAAGGTTCTAGTAAAGCCTGAAGGAAGTGTTTCAATATCATATCCTATTGTACATGGTAAGAAAATGGTCTTGAAGAGTCAACATTATAAGTTGGATAATATGCAATTCATGTTCTCTTTAGCATTGCCTGTGGCGACAATTTAGTATCTAACAGCATCAAGAAACCACCTTCTTCAATTGGCTATTGACTGATAATGTAAAGTCATTTGGAAATGCGTCTTGGCAGTGCCAAGGTCTTTTGACATTCTGATTAATTCTTGTTGAAGTCACTGTGACTTCTAGGTTTTTCAACAAGCGCCAATCTTAACGTGAATTTGATTCCAGTTGCTATTAGCTCTTTATCTCTCCGATGAGATTATGCTCAGTTGGTGATGCAAATTTACTTAGGTAGTTGTAAAAATGAGCCAATTGTCTGCAATATCAGCTGAGTTTATGCATCTTTTTTTCTTTTTGGAGACGAGCCGTTTGTTTTCATTTCCTGCTAACAACTGGATGTTCCTTTCTTAATAGGAAGTTTATCCAGTAGTTGCTTCTCTTTCTGCAACTATGCCCCTTACAATAGCATCATAAATCTGCCCAAGTATTATTGCTCCTAATATTTGCTTATAAATGCAGGAGGAGAGTTCAAACTGTGGTGAAGGCTTCTTCTCGGGTGGATAAGTTTTCGAAAAGCGATATTATTGTTTCTCCATCCATCCTTTCTGCTAACTTTTCTAAATTAGGAGAGCAGGTTTGTTGTCACATGGATCCCTTGCTTTACCATTTTTATATATAGATCTTATAAAGGTGTACTTCTATTTGGAAACCAGATATGAGAAAATTTGCTATTACATTTACGAGTTTGATATATTGAGTAAACACATTTTGCCTTCCTTCTTTTAGGTCAAGTTCTTTTATGAATTTCTTCTTTTTGTTTCTGATTTCTCATAAACATGCCAGTTAAGCTGATTAATCAATCATAGCAGTAAGTGCTTTACTCTTGTACCTTTCATGCATTTAGGTGAAAGCAGTTGAGCAGGCAGGCTGCGACTGGATTCATGTAGATGTGATGGATGGCCGATTTGTTCCAAATATAACTATTGGACCTCTTGTAGTTGATTCCTTGCGCCCTATCACTGATCTTCCATTGGATGTGCATCTGGTATTTCCCATTGTTCATGTGGTAAAACTAATTTCAGGTCTATAGGCATGAGAATGCTTTTGCTAATGTTCAATTTCAACGGACCATTGCAGATGATCGTCGAACCTGACCAGAGAGTACCTGATTTCATAAAAGCAGGTGCTGATATCGTCAGTGTTCACTGTGAGCAATCTTCTACCATCCACTTGCATCGTACAATAAATCAGGTAAGAATATCTCTTTCTCGCTTTCTTTCTTTTGTTTGATATATACAAGGAGTCTTAAAAAATCTTAGCAACAATGTTTTCAAAAGTGTTGGTGTACTACAACCTGAGGAATTCCTCTTCATCCCTACTTTTTTGGATTACATGATAGGTTAGCCCATGCAAAATATATTTTTGGATCAAATACAAACAGTAAAGGGCTTTTTGCTGTTCTCATATACAAATGTTATGAAGGTATAAGTGCAGTATGAAATTCAGATTCAGCTATCTTAATGGTATTGATGCATGGCTTTTCTTTGGCTGCTGCAGCTAGTTGTGTGAGCCTCAAGATAACGGCTAAAAGTGATCTCTCAAACAAAGAATTGCATTGTTGTTTCTATGAAATTTTCTGCATTTTTCTGTAGGAGCAAGCTACAAATTTGCTAAAAGCTTTCTTTTGGTGGGATTAGGCCTACCAACTGCCTTACCCTTGGTAAAAGTTTTGTACGTGGGACTTGTTCGGTGTCGTTGTCAATCTTCTGAAATTTTGGCATCACTTATCTAAAAAGATTTACTCTTGGTTCTGTTATCCTTCAGACCCATGAATGCTCAGAGGCATGCTTGTTTTTGTCAAATACGAGTTTCCTTTTTGTCAATAGTGACTATCTCATCATAGGAATTAGATTGCAAACCTCTTCTCTTAAGTTAAGATTGTTAGGAATGTGATACATAAGTGCAGATGTAACAGAATTACCACCAGTCTAAAGTTTTCACTTAGTATAAATTTTCGATTGTGAGATCAATCCATGATTCTTGGTGTCTTTTATCAGAAGTTTAAATACTGGTGTTTTTCATTTACCTTTATTGCATGCTTTTCTTTTAGGATATAAGTTAAAAATAACTTGCTGGAGTAAGTGACTAATTATTCGTGATGAAATTTATTACTTTTCTTGTAGATAATGCCTCTCTTGAACACTTTTTTTCATGACGCAATGCATCCAAACTCACATCATAGGGATTAGAAAAGAAAATGTAGAGTGCTAGTTTTTCTTATATCGAATACTTATTTATTGAGAGTTTCTTTTTTTTTTTTTACTTTTTCTGATTACCTTCTACATTAGATCTACTTTTTCTATTTAAAATGAACTATTCCTTCTAGAAAAAATGTATAGGATTATGGTTGGGTGTTCCATGATATTGAAAATGGCGTGCTGTAATTTGTAATTGTGGAAGCCTATATGATACAGAAATTCAGCTGGTGACATTTCAGAATACTATGATTTTGTTACCCAAAGAAAGTTCTAACTTCATGGTTAGCTTCTTATGTTTTTCCTGTCTTATCCATTATTCACATTATTTAAGTTTTTCTTGACCACCTTCGTAATTATTTCTGGTTCAGATTAAAAGTTTGGGAGCTAAAGCTGGGGTTGTCCTCAATCCTGGAACCCCTTTAACCGCAATTGAATATGTTCTTGATGGTAAGATGTTGCTTCTTAAAGACAATTTTTCGGAGATGATTACTCTAAGTATATTTCCTATTATTCTTCTGCTTCAACTTTCTTCTTTAATACTGGTTATGTGAGAGTCAATAGTGAAATTGGGAATTGTTGGCTTTGTATAGGTAATATAGATTGGGTATCTTTCAAAGTTGGCTTTGTATGGTAGAAAAGCATGTAAAAGCACCTTAGATCCTGCTAGTTAAATCATTAGGCTTACCTATGCTGAATATACTGTACAATGTTGCAACGTTTTAAGATTGGTGAACGAAGCGAAAACTTGGAAAGTGTGCCCTTGAACTACTTGTATATTAATCTGCATGCAACAGGGAAACCTGAGCTTAGAGATGCTGATTCGAAAAGCAAGGTGTTAGAGTCCCACATTAGTTGAGAGTATGTGTTGCAGTCCCTTTATTTGGTCTTTCGAAATCCTCCCTCATGAGCTAGCTTTTGGTATTAAGTTAGGCTCAAGGTTTATTATTCTTAATATGCTATTAGAGCTAGAGCCGATCTTTATTCTTGGTTTGCCTAATGTTGGGCTCCAATTTTATGTTGTCAATGCTCCAGATGTCAGTTCTGGCTCCTGGCCTTTTGGGCGGGGTGGGGGTGGGGGTGGGGGGTGTTGTACCAATGATCTTCCAGTCTATAACCTGTATGCTGCCTCTAGAAGGCTAGGTCAGGTAAGGCATTAAACATTGGATCCAAAGTGATAAATTGCTTATGTCTTTATTTTTGTTTGTGCAACAGCTGTTGATCTGGTGCTGATAATGTCTGTAAACCCTGGATTTGGGGGACAGAGCTTCATTGAAAGTCAGGTCAAGAAAATCTCAGACTTGAGAAGAATCTGCGCAGAGAGGGTAATTCTTTTACCCTTTTTTCAGTCTCTGTAAAGTGCAAACTACGCAATGCAATGACATGCCTATTTTAACTTTGCAGGGACTAAACCCTTGGATTGAAGTTGACGGTGGTGTTGGTCCCAAAAATGCTTACAAGGTGATTGATGCTCTCCCATGATTATAACTCCTCTCCCAACTAGCTTGTCACTTGACCCTCATTAAATCTGAAAATATTTATTTTTCATCTTATATATTGGAATAAGTCATAGGATGTGAAGACAGGATAAATCTTACCTGCGGCATTTCAAGTGGCGTGCAAATGCTACTACTTGATTTGTACCTTGTGAATTCGAATCTTTTCTAAATTGTTCTGATATTCTATCAGTTTCATGGAGCACAGCCTTATCTTTCTCCATATCTTGCCATTTATTTTGGCAAACGTGTTTTATATTGTAACGAAGAGTAACCTACTTCTCAAATTATAGAGAATTGTATGTGATGATTACAAAGAGAACATTGTGCATCAAAGCAACCAACCATTAACCATGGTTCCTTGCAGGTCATTGAAGCTGGAGCCAATGCTTTGGTAGCTGGTTCTGCCGTCTTTGGAGCTCCTGATTATGCTGAAGGCAAGGATACAAAGACTCTTTATTTTGCTTTACTGAGAGACCCATAACTTGATGTTCATTAGTTAATAAACTTGGAACTTACAAATTGTGTAAACATGTTGCAGCTATTAAAGGAATCAAGACAAGCAAAAGGCCTGAAGCAGTTGCTGTATGAAGTTCCTGCCTACTTGGTTCAAGTCGTCATAACTGTTAATATGGAGTTGTTCTGTGTATGTTCATCGTCAATTTCTGATTTTTCTTCTTTATGTTTTTCAGCCAAATTTCATTAAGATTATTATTTTTCTTTACATTATCATATCTTTATTAACATTTGTGAACATTAGAGGGAGCAATCTTTAAGGTTGACCTTGATATATTTGTATTCATTGCACATACGGAAGTTCGTGCTATATGTATTTACAGTGGGAGAGAAATACCCGTTATCCATATCATGGTTTACAAGACGATGACTAGATTCAATTTTTTAATCAATAGACCTTTCTTTTACTATGTTTTGTGAGGCTGAGACAAGATTGGTAGGATGGAAGTATAGATCTACTAGGTCTTTATAAGTGGATTGCACTTTCATCGTTTAGTTCCTTACATTTCTGTGGAGTCCTCACAAAAGCTTTATTTGCATTTGACGCAGATGACGGCGCGAATCCCAGCAGCAAAGCAAGAATAGTTGCGAGGCTGCAGCATGGTTCACTCTATATTCAGACATAATAGGGAAAATAAAATAGCCCATCTCAGAGGTTTCGTGTAATACAGTATATTGTGCAACTTATCTTGCATGGGAACAAGATAATTCTACACTGAATATCCAATTTTCAATTATTTCCAAATCATTGGATATTTTGTTGATGTTTATGAGTTAGTGTCAAGTTCCGGACTAAATGACCTAGCCCTCACGCGGAAGGAATAAATGGTTGCAACCATATTCCGTTGTGCTTTAGCCTCAATATAACATCACAGCGAGGGAAATTGTCTTTAGCAATCCATCAGATGATTATGTAGAATTACAACGAATTGATGATACAGATAGCGCTACAAAAATTCATAAATCGTACAAGCTAAAATGAAATGACGCCTAGAGTGAGACAACTCATATCTTGACTGCCAAACATTAAACTACAATTGGCATTCATTACCAAGTAAGATATAAATATAGAACCACAAAAATGGAAGGCCTACAAAAATGATGCCATACCTTATTAAAGGAATTTGAGAAAAGAAAAGTTTTAAAAAAAATAGAATACACGTAAAGAAGCGAACATGGGGAACATCACCATGAGAAAGGACTCGCTCCTAACAAGAAAATCTCATTTTCTATGTTCTTGATCCACTGACACACTCGATTGCAAGTTTTTATAGCTAGAGCCTGCAAGGTGGAATCTTACCAAACGTCAAAAAGCAGAAAGAACACATGTAAAGAGAACAGTTCTTACATTCCAAAAGAATTGGCACAAGAAAATTGATAGGATCACTATTGTTGAACCACCCCAGATGTCAAGCACATTGGCGAAGCTTAAACTAACAAGACACATTGAAATCCGGTAAGACAAAATCAGCTTTGACGTATTTATCAGCATTTCAGTTCACAAAAAACTGTAGATAAGACAGATGCCAGTTACTAAATAATATCTCGAATAATAGCTCTTTGACCATGATGCCTAAGAAGCAAGTCAACATATATCTAGGGGTGGCAGGATAAGATCATCTTGGGGTTAAGGTACACATTGGGGTAGATTCTTCAATTCAGCAAATAATCATGTCAAAGTGACATTTTGATTTCAGTCGTTAGGGCTAAAAGCCTTGTGGTATATTGAATTAAACTTGTTATCTTCCTGTTGTATATGGTAACAAAACAGTAGGGGGCCATGCACAAATCTCATGTGGTGCTGCAAGTGGTAACCAACTTACCAGAGTACAGAACAAAAGTGAACTAAGGTCTGTTAAATCTCCTGCATGTTTGAATCGGCACAGTTTCAATACCTAAACTGGCCCATGAATTCCTCATCCAAAGATAAAATGGAGTCGCCTATAGCTCATATAACACCATAAAAATGATTGGTGGAAAGACTATAAATAAAAGTGACATTCAAGATAACACTCGGACAAACAACAGGTTTAGAAGAAAAAGCAAATAATAAAACCTTGTCTGCCAGGGGATCAAATGCTGCATAAAGTTCGAAATCCTGAGTAACCCAGCACAGCAGAACTGCAAGATAAGGTAAGGAAGTCAATTCAAGAGGAACTAAACTATTATCATGGGAGAAAATTTTGGGAGTTGTTCTGTTCTACGTTTCTAATTTCCCCTACCAGAATTCGGTAACTACTTAAAAAAAGACAGAAAGAATTAAAGGTCAATACTGGAAAGCAAAGAGGCTTGGTACCAATTGATTACTACGTATATCCTTAACTAAAAAAATCCACTTGAAATCATTGCCTGCAAACTTCCAAGGGATCACACATTTCTCGCAATTACAACTCACAAGATTTTTTTTCCTTGCTCATGAATAACAAGGAATAACGGCAACCATGAAGAACAATAAAAATATAGGAGAATGCGTCCGTTTTCTTTTTTTAAATCTGTTACCCAACAACTCTCAGTGTCTACCCAAGGAGAACTTCTCCATCCCAACCTCAAAGCTTAGATAAAAAATTAACCTGCTCTATGGTACTATGCAAGCAGAAAGAGTCATAGATAGGTTCTGTAGACTTATTTTAAGTTTGAAAGAAAAATAGATTTACAATATGTAGATCGGATTATCCATGCAACTTGGACCTCCATCGACTAAATCTATAAATAGAAAGGTTTTAGCGCTTGAAGAGCTTTGCATATAAATAACACCCAAGAACGTACCATAATTTTCATCCCTTCTGAACTGAGTTTTGTGAGGTCCAACTCCTTTATCATGCATGGATGCATAAAGCTTCTGGTAAGCTCTATACAACCTGCAATAGAAGATATCATCTCACAGTTAAAAGAAAAGAAAAAAAGACAAGTAATGTTTGTTATGACAGCGTTGATTTTGCAGTAATACCTTTTCTGCTGTTGTCTATTATTTACTGGTGAGGAAAACTCGGACGACACATACTGGTCAAGATAAATATTTCGATACATAAAATGCCAAAGTCCAGCAGGACCACCAACACCTATGAATGCTTCAGAAAATCTGTCTGATGACTCTCTAGTATGTCCAGGCTGACCCAGATGAGGGGAGACTGCTCCGGACTGAGAACCATGATCAGTAGGTAAATCCTCAACACGCATGCCACCATCAACCATGGATCTTTGAGCTTCACCAAGTACATTGGACTCCAGAAGTACCTTTTCAATACGAACCCTACAAGATAGATTATAACAAGCTAATGCCTCCTGACAGAATTTAAGAATAGATATACACTGGAAATTGCAGTGGCTAATATTTCCCATGGTTCAGATCTAATGGAAACAGAAGCAAAATTCTCAGCTTTGAGTACTGGAAACAAATTTACTTGAAAAATAAGAAGAGAAAAGGCACTATTTACCTGCAATCTTTAAGATGATGAAAGGCATCTGAACTTGTAGTAAGCAATATTAAATATGTGTCAACCTGTAATATACAGCACCGAATTTGGGTAATTTGCTATGAATAGCAATAGCATAAATGGAAAACTTTGGAAACACCAAAATCCTATAATTCTTGTAAGGCAGCCTACTACTACCATTCAAAAAGAGATTCAACTTAAAATCTTTCATCAATAGATACTTCCTCTATATTAAGCTGGCAGTCTTACTTTGCATACACGGAATAAGAGAGTTGAGATTTACAGTTGTTTAAGAAAAGCAGCCAAATATTAAAGTAAATAATATCTTTTGACAAATTTGAATTTTCTAAATATGTATCTGATGTCTGTAGTACATATTCAAAAAGTAATAAATATTAGTACCTTTGAAGGAAAGTTAACAACATTTTGGGAGGAGGGAACTATTAAAGAATAATTCTACACCTGCCCAACTTACATCAAGGTACTGCACATAAGCATGTAGAAATGCCATGGGGTTGTATCTTGGTAAGCAAATCGGTGAGAAGGATTCTGATGTCCTGCATGACACCAATGAGCATGTTATCGTATAGCCTCCAGGAAATTAGATAGTATAAATGGAATACAGACCTTAAGTGGGCTGTAACATATGCTCTTTAATTTTTTATTTTTTCTATGGAAGAAACCCCACCCCCACATTCTCTCTGCCCAAAAGTCGTCAATGGTCCTTTCCCAGTTTTCTTTCTTGGTGATCGGAACCCCAATCAATATTGGAGGTAGAGGGTCCTTTTCACTATCGCTCAGTTAAAATATATAATTACTCAGTCATCAATATACACTATATTGTTACGTAATATGTGACCAACCGTCCACAGTCAATAAGGGCGCACAAAAAAGTCAAAGACAATCAAAGCAAGAATGAGGAGCACGCATTAGGAAGTGAGAACATCAACTACACAGAATAGAAGAAACGAATTTGAATGCACTGTCATTATGATATCATGATAAACAAATCCTAGCTAAGCCAAAGCTACAAGCTGCCTCTGGACACGAGACAAATGTCCAAGAGAGAATCTATAAGTACAGAGTCATTACACCAAATTAATGGGGACTCGTACACATAACAACTACTATTGCGCCTCAGTCCCAAACAAGTTGGGTCGGCTATATGAACCCTCACTGACCATGATCCCCATTTAAATTCTTCTCAAGCCAAAAAATGAAAAGTGAAAATTCCCACACCAACCCCAGATCATTCGACTGCCAGATAAAATGTATTGGAGCCTCAAGAAAAAGTAAGGTGATCCTTTGTTGCGGAAACAACTTAATTAAAGCGCGTGGAAACCTAAGTGAATGAGATCTAGTAAAATACGATATGTAACAATCTATGTTGCGCAGACTCTCCAAAATGATGCCGCACCAGTATCGGATCCTCCAAAAATACACTATTTTTGGAGGATCCGACACGCACCCGGCAAAATTTTCGGAGAGTCCGAGCAACATAGGTAACACAATTAGCATAAGTGACCTAATTACACGAAAAAACAGAAACATATTAATAATGGTAAATTTCATAACGGCAAAACGCTACGACAGGATCCTCCAAGGACAAATACTAAAATTAGCATGGCCATTTACAGTAACATCTGTATCCCCCAAAAGCCAAACCTGCCTCGATAACTGACCACATTTAGCAACCTTGCCCAATCATTCATTCAAAAAGATCAGCAAATTCAGTAAAACTTGCATATGCACGTGTAACATGAATTTATCAATCATCTCCAAACATTTCCACCAGGTACACAAGTAAATGGCCCAAGCAAGAATCAAAAGTTAGTAGAACTTGCCTAAATGATTCAGAAGACATAACAAAGTTGGAGAGCAATAGCATATCATCAGGGTGAAGCGATGCTTTCTGTGCACCAACAAGACTGATAACCTGCAAATCAACTTTAAACAGGATGTTTTAAACAATACAGTAAACTGAGACCTATGTGCCTCCGAAATGTGCAATTTGAAAGAAGAATAAGAAATAGAAACAAGACCTTGTGTTTACACATTAATATGGCAAACAAGACCCCTGAGTCAGCTACATCTTGCAAGATGGCACCAGCAGCTTGCCTTGTCGCATAAGCAAGTGGAAGACATGTGTAAGCATGGAGAAAACTAGATGGGTTCCTGGAATCCAAATAAGCACACTTAATATATTAGTATAGGTAATGATATCATTAGCATAGGTAGGAACAGTTTATATTAAGAACCAAGTAAAATAGTTTGCAATCAAATCATCAGCAAGGTGTTTCTGAACAACATATTCTGAAAATTCAACCAACAAGCTTCCCAAGAATTCTTTTCCACTAGAATGTCCACACTGCATCTTAAACTTGAGCAGGAACTCAGTAGAGATGGAACAGGACTTCTGCAATATATAGCATTCATATGCTTTTCCTTTTCGACAAATATGTTACATATATTCTTGTGACCATCTTTTCCATAACTTATAAGCATGAATTTTGCATCTTATTTTGTACTTATCGCATCATCTTGATGCCAATAATGAAACAAATTACTTCATCAAAAAGAAAATAAAAGGTATCATGATGAAGATTAGTATACAGGCTGAGAGAGAGAGAGGGAGACGGAGGGAGGAGGGAGTGAGAGCATAGCACAAACCAACTGAACGAATGGATTAGAGAAGAGAAGACAACGTCCGTTCCTCCAAGCAAAGGAGTCATATCAAATTTAGAGTTCTTCTCGAAACATCTATTCACAGACTTCGTAAGAATAAGTATCATCTGCATTCATATAACAATTGATATATGAGGAATTGCATACATCTGTCAGAACAATTGGCAGTCAATTAACATGCCAAGGCAAACTCTGACAATAAAGCAACAACAGGAAAAAAGAGAAAAGAAAAAGAGTGACTTACCTGACCATAGAGGAGCTCTAGTTGTACCCTCAATGACTGATATGACTCTTCTGTACAACTTATGCAAACCAAGTAAATAGGTCCTTTCACAAGAAATACAACCTGAAACACAAGCCTTAAATGTCTGTTAAACAAGAAAATACAAATCAGGCAGCAGCGCCCTTTCAACAAAGTGCTTAAGCAGAAAAGTTTTCTGTTAAGTTGCCTAATGTTGCAACTCAATTGCTAATATTACAAACTCTTCCTAGGTGACCATTCACTTGCAATGCCAAATAGTGTTGGATATCTTTTCTTTCCTTCCTTCTTTCTTTTGATGCCAATTTTCGAAACAATAACATTCAAGCATTTAAAAAAAACTAGCATGAAACTGAAACTGATATATATATATATATATATCCACTAGGCAATAACCCATGCAACTTCGAAATTTCCGAGCATGAAATGCCATAGATGAAGGTGAGGTGTCGACAATGCAAGAAAGCACAAGTTCCATCATCATTGCATTATGGAGAATTTTGAGACAAGGAGACTGACCTGGTGTTTCCCGGCTCTGACCAAGTTGACTCGATCACCCCTGAAAAAGACACCAATCAGGCAAACTTCAATATCCCGCTATGACTTCGCTGAAAAGGCAGGGGGTAGCAGGTAACAAGGTAGCCAAAAGATAAGCTTATAAGAAAAAAAGAACAACTCCTTAATTCATTAGAAAAATACCCATTCTCCACAAATGAAATGATGGCCTGCAAAGTGGCAGAGAATCCAGCAAGCTTGTGTTCATCTCCATATCTTCAAGTGAAATAAAAAAGAAAAATAAGAAATCCCAGAGAAAATTATATATGATGAAGAAGAAGTAGTTCAATAGTATATAGTACTCTAATTAATGAATGTCATTCAGTACTCCGGATGGGGGGCTTCAACACTGACCTTGAGTATATCGGTTTTCCTGAGTTACTCAAGACAAAGAAGTGCTTCTTTCTTTTTCTCCACGAAATAGAAGCATCATCCTGCACTTCATCAATCAAAAAAGTCAAAAGATAAACATGAATCATATCAACAATGGATAGTCTCCTTTACTTCCCCTGTGATGTTACTAAAGAATCAGTTTTAGTTGTCTGCATGTAAATTAGTTTCACCAACATAATTTTTGCGATAAAACAGTATAAAATATATTTTTTATTGTCTTTGCCATAGAGACAAGCTCCTAAACATACCTGGACTAGTCTTCTAACAATTCTAAACAAGACAAAGGATCATAAATTTCACTGCTAAGCGAGAGTTCAAACTGATGAAAATGCAGCCGGAAGTCTTGATTACTAGACTGTATGTATACATTGGGAGAAAATATAAAAAGTTGTAAACTTATACTTCCTCTGTCCCAATTTATGTAACACTCTTTAACTTTAAACTTCTCATTTTACTCTTAACGAGGTGATCTATAGCCACATAAATTTCTATGGCTATACTTTGTGCCTATTCAAACACCCTCACATAAATTGGGGCAGAAGGAGTAAACCATAATTGCTACCACACCCACTACTTAATCTCAGTTCATGCCATCTAAAACCCAAAAGTGAAATTTCAGCCTACAAGTGGTCCTCAATTTGACCTTATTGCAGCCTACAAGTTGTCCTCAGTTTGACCTTACTATCAAGAATCAAAAATCCCCTGATTGCACAAGCTAACATTTAACAAAATTCTTCTCAAGTTATAACACTGTAGGATTTGCTAAACTAGCCACAACTACTATTTAGAGCTAAACATTCACCGTAGCTTCTGTTGGACTGACCTCACTGCCGTGGCGTTTCCCAGGAAGCCATTGCACTTGAGAGTCGGAAACTCCGTCAAAAGAATCACTATTCCCAATTTCGAGAATCTCACCATCGACCTCCTCCTCAATGCCAGAGGTCCTACTACTGGCGTTACTACTCCCTCTTTCACCCGCATAGCCACTACTACTAGGACTTGACGGCGCCTCCATTTCTTCCGAATTGTTCCTCCACATGGCACTCGAAGAGCTAAAGTCTTCCGCCACATTGATACGAGGCAGCTCTTCAGCTCCGGGATTCTCATTCAACGATCCATTCACGAGCTTATCCTGATTGGATGGCGAAGTATCCTTGGCATCATCGAATTCGGGTTCGGATTCGGGTTGACTGACTGAAATTGAGGACAATTGATTCTCGATGGCGTCCAAGGACTGATCAATAGAGTTGGAGCTAGGTCCAATCTTAGGTTTCCGATCATCGTCCGATAAGTCAGAGTCGGAAGGCATAGGTGAAGACTGTCAACGGCCGGGGACCGAAAACAGTAACAGAAGATTCAGTAGGATAGGGGAAAAGTAGGATGATTAACCTAACATTCAGCTAATACAGTAGTCGAAATTCAGTATCCGTTTCGTCCTACCAATCCAGATGTCTGTCTGCAATTCTTCGCTCCGCGCGCACAGAGCGAGTCACTTCTTCTGACCGGTAGGTGACTTCGCTTCGTACCGCGGAGATAAAGCGCTTGCAACGGTTGGACCGGTTCCGTATCTAAGCAACTTTGGGCTTTGAGTGTAAAGCTGTTTTTTAGATTGAACGTGGGCCTATAAATGAGCGTTAATTTGAAATGGATCCAAACAATACTCAAATAGTATACGCTTAACATGATATAGCCACTTTTAATGTTTCTTTAAGAATATAGCCATAATTTAAAAATCAATGCAAATATAACCAGTTATTTCTTGGATTGTTCCCGGACCTCAAGTATAGGAATGTACTGGGTATGTTGTTGTTGCTGTTGTTATTATTTCTTGGATTGTTATCCTTTTTCAGTTCAAACATTTGTTCATCGATCCATTTATGCATGCTGTAACTTTCTCCTTACCTTTGATTTTAGAATAATTTTTCAGAAATCACTATTGTTTAACGGCTATTAACTTCTTATAGCTACCGTATACATAATTACTTCCTATAACTGCTATTTAGTTGTTACGGTAGTGTATTCATACAGTAGCAAAAAGCGCCTAAAAATCAGGGTAGTCCAGCTGTACACGTATTTATTCACATGTATTCGCGCCATGTATTCATGAATATAGCAGCAAAAATCGCCTAAAAATCATGGCAATCAGTTGTACGCGCATGTATTCACATGTATTCACGCTGCTGTATTCATGAATACATCGGTAAAAACGCCTAAAATCAGGGCAGTCCAGCTATACGTGCATGTATTCACGTCATGTATTCATGAACACAACAGCAAAAAAACGCCTAAAATCAGGGCAGTCAAGCTGTACGTGCATGTATTCACATGTATTCGCGCTGCTGTATTCATGTATACAACAGTAAAAAGCGTCTAACATCATGGCAGTCCAGTTGTACGCACATGTATTCACGTGTATTCGCACCATGTATTCATGAATACAGTAACGACAATCACCTTAAAAATAAGTATATCCAACTGTCTAAGAGAGAGGAAAAACATAAATAGCATATTTCATGCCTTATTTCATACCTCAGTGGTAGTATATACCATAAATACTTATTTTGCTATAAAATATAAATTGTAGCTATAGAAAATAATATTTTAAAATAATTTTGATTTATAATAAATAGGGTGTATACCTTTGCTATACGAGGTAAAAATTTCTTAATTTTACAGGTGTTGTGATAAAAAATTCATCTTTGATATACCGAAATTGACATCGGTGATGTTCTTGAATTTTCTTAAACGAGATTGACTTGCACCTTATAAAATTGATGAATCAAAAATATATTATTTCTGTTTTACTTCTTTAGTAATGAGATTTTATTATTCTGCAAAAATATGAATACATTGGGGAGCAAACCATCAAAGATAAGAGGATAGGTTGTAAATCAAAAAATGAAGTCGACTTTAAGGAAGCAAAATGCAAAAAACTGCAAAATCTTGATAGGGAGCTCTCACTATTTAATAGCTCCTACGAATTAGTTTTTTTTTGTAATCCCAGGAAAACCGCTATAGTCTCTGTCACAGTCTCTGCCCTTCGGGTAAGCACTCTGTGGTGAGCACTCTATGCGCACTGATTAAACCCCAATGTGTAATAAACTACATATCACACATAGGATGTAAACCGCACTAGACATACCACGTGCGACTGGTTCAGACCCAAAAGGCACAGTGTGGACAACACCCCTTCAAACCAACTGGGCCTAAGAATTAGTTGGCCTGGTAAAATATTGAATTGTTATACGGAACAAATAAAACCACCAAAATGAAAAAGAAAAAAGATAAGACCACTAACCAGAATTGGCCCCTATATACCCATCAATTTGACAAACCGCCACTATCTTTAGTTCTCTACAAACCGGAATATTTAGAAATGCAAATGTTCAATAATTAGGCCGTCGATCTTTACAAATTACAATCTTTCGTCTCCGGAATGGCAGATTCCATTGCTCTGGCCTCTGGGTACCAATTTCTATCTTTGGAGTTTACTTTTATCCTTCGGTTATTCTCGAATTACATTGATCTCCTTCCCCATTTTCTTTTCTTGACTTGCCTGTAACTACTAGAATATTGAGTGTGAGTTATACTTTTTTTTAATTTACATTTTGATTGATTAAATCTTTAACATGGTATAATCATTGGGTCTTGATCCTTGAATTGGTACTTATTGTAGTGTGGTTTTACATTTTGATTGTTTGTTTGCTACCCCCACCCCCTTGAAATATTTGGTGAAACGGTACGAGTATACACGAGAAAGCGAAGTTTATGCGTCCTGAACTTGTCATGCAACTCAAAATCATTTTAGTAACCGAGTTCGTAATTAAATATTTATACATATTTAATAAATTATTAATACAAATACTGAGTCTAAAAGCTACTGGGTAAATAACATTGTGGCTCCGCCCTGCATATTTACTATATTACACCACTAATTGGTGGAAGTTGACACTCTCTGTCGGCAGATAAACCATACTTGAATGGAATTAGAATTTGGTGTCAGCTCCACTACGTAAGGTAAAGGCTTCATTGGCAAGTGTTGTTTCTTTTCTTCTTTTTTGGATCTTTGGTTTTGTGTAATGTGGCCAGCGATGTTGATTTCATTACGAAAATGGTTGGGGTTAATGAGAGATAACATCCCAGAGCTGCTTAGCTGCAAGATTTGGACTATATTCTAGATGCATTTTATTACTTGATTCGTAAGAAGAAGAATGTCATTTCTTTGAGCTAATATCAATTGGCATTTATGAATCAAGTTCAAGTTATGATAATTTTTGCTTTACTAAAATTAGACTGAGACAAGCTTATACGGAGAACATCTATAGTAGAACTAATGTGGTCTTTTATGTTAAACATATTGTTAATGCAACATGATATTTCTCGTGTCATTCTCATTTGGATTATCCTTGATAACTTATTCTTATTCCTTTTGTCTAGTTTTATGCTGGTTCTCCTGATAATTAGGAGAACTTTGTTGAATATTGCGAAAGAAAAGTTACCTTAGTTGGTGGCCGACTTCTTGATGAATATTTCTTTTTGTACCATAGTCAGATTACATCAGAAGAATCACTGATAGATAAGTCCAAATTTGATGGCTTTCCTACCAATTTCACCATCTTTGTCTTTGGCTAGGAGGGACATTTAAAACATAGCACTGAAAGGGCATCCTCAGCTGTGTGTGCTATGGCCTCCGCCCCAGAAACTGAAGCTTTTACCCCTGAAGACATATTCATCCTCTCCGGCCAAAGTAACATGTCTGGTCGTGGCGGAGTAGATAAGCATAATCATTGGGATACAATTGTTCCACCTGAGTGCTGTTCTGATCCTGCCAAAATTTTCCGCCTTAGTGCACACCTCAACTGGGAGATGGCATGTGAACCACTTCACCATGATATTGATACGAAAAAGACCTGTGGTATAGGACCTGGAATGTCATTTGCAAATGCAATTAAGGACAAAATGGGAGCTATTGGCCTGGTGCCATGTGCCGTAGGTGGAACTGCGTTAAAGGAGTGGGGAAAAGGGACACACTTGTATGAGAACATGATAAAGAGAGCCAGAGCTGCCATGCATCAAGGTGGAAAAATTAAAGCATTGCTTTGGTACCAAGGTGAGAGTGATACATTATTCAAGCATCGTGTCGAGACCTATAAAGCTAATATGGAGAAGTTAATACATAATGTCCGTGCTGATTTATATATGCCCTTTCTGCCAATTATTCAGGTACTCTATCATAGTTTGTTTCAAAACTAATGCTGGCTAATTGAAATTTCATGAGATACCTTTATCTAAGCATTGTTTTGAATGATGAACTGATGTGAAGATCTATGGAATAAAGTTCTTGATCATTTTCAGGTACTCTAACTGCATGCATTATACATTGTACTATACGCAGGTAGCAATTGCATCAGGAGAGGGAAAGTATATTGAAGAGATAAGACGAGCACAAAAGAGGATTGACCTCCCAAATGTTGTTTGTATCGATGCCATGGGATTGCAACTCAAGGAAGATAAACTCCATTTAACGAGTGAGGCTCAGGTCAAACTAGGTCAAATGTTTGCTGATGCATACCTTACTCACTTTGCAGCCACAAAGCATTCTTCTGTTCACTCGTCAGTGAAACGATCCTTCTTTTGCTGTTGCCTTAACTAGATGAGCAGCTTATAGAAAGCGTTCATGGAAAAAGCTGTATCAGATCATTTAGTTGAGAAATGAACTACCACAAAACGAATTTATTAATTGTTCGTAGAAGAAAGCTAAATTATCTGTGTGAAATAGACGAAAAAAAGAAGCAACAGCTACATTTTTGCAAAGAAAGTAAAGATTTCATAACTAGCATTGGATCCGGCTTTAATATGTATAAACTATAAAGGATATGAGGAGAAGCACGAGAGATGGTGTAAGAATCATTCCGTTGTTCATTTAAGAAGCAAAATGGAAGAGAAAAAAAGAAAGAAGAGAAGAGAGCATGTAGAAATTTCGTACGTTCTGAAAATTGTTATAGTATCTACAATGTACAACAAGGAGATGACAAATAGAGTATCAAGTCCTTATAATTTATGGATTTTTATCATGTCTTTGTCATGTCCAGGCAGTCTTCTTTTTTCCTTTACTTTGTCAAATGCCATCCACTTATCGGCGTCCTTTCTATATACCAGAAATTGCTTTTTGAATTAACAATATCACGAACACTCTAATGTTTGAAACTTTCTACCCAATGCCATTGATAAAAAGCTGACAAATTCACAAATGTTCTTATGTCCCGACGACGACGAGAGCAAGACCATAGTGCAAAGGATGAGCACTTCTCTTCATTAACATTCAAGAATGCAACTTTCCCACCCCAACTGAACTGCAGCCAGGAGTTCTCCTTTGTCTCATCTCATGTCTAAGCATTACTTTCTCCTCCCACATGCCTTTGGCAGCATAAATATTAGACAATGCAACATCATCACCAACGACACTAACCTCTAACTTGCCTAATTTAGACCGAGCCACTGCAGCAAGTTCTACATTGCCATGAACGCCAGAGGCACCCAGTAATGTCCTCCATATAACTGCATTTGGCTGAATTGGCATTGCCAAAATAATACTATACGCCTCGTTTAGCAGCCCACAACGGCATAACATATCCACCAAGCAGCCAAAGTGAGAAAGCCTAGGCTTTAAGCCATACTCCTCAATCATACTTCTAAAATACCTTTTCCCCTCTTCCACCATTCCAGCATGGCTACAAGCCATTAAAACCCCTATAAACATGACATCATTGGGAACAAGTAATTGGTTCTTAGTCCCTCGGCTTTTACTTGATCTTGACTTGTTTTCTGCTTCCAATGCTGAAAACAGCCTTAGCGCTTCCTCTGCTTGGCCGTGTAATGCATGCCCAACAATCATGCAAGTCCAAGTCCTAACATCCTTTATTTTAACACTATCAAACAGCAACTTAGCTTTTCTGATATCCCCACATTTTACATACATGTTCAACAGAGCATTCATTAAACATAAATCCTCACTAAACTCCGGCTTTCGACTTATCAAATCATGAATCCACTCCCCTTTATCCAATGCCCCCAGATCAGCACAGGCCGATAATGCAACAGTGAATGTTACCTGATCAGGCTCCACGTCATCCATTTGCATTTTCCTGAATATCTCTGTGGCTCTGTTTGGTTTCTGATTCTGCACATACGAGGAAATCAGCGAAGTCCAGCACACGACATTCTTATTGGGTATTTCATCAAACACCTGATGAACATCAGCGACATTTGCAGTTGTAGCGTACATATCCATAAGCGATGTTTGAAGAAAAATGTTGGGTTCGTAGCCAAGTTTGATGAGTAGGGAATGGGCTTGTTTGCCTTCAATGGCCATGGATTTCTTAGTGCACGCTTTGATGACATACAGGAGAGAGTAGCTATCTACTGCAGAAATCTTTTTCCTCAGCAAGTCAGAGAACAGCGATATAGTCTTGATAGGATTAGATTTGAGGTAGCTTTTGAGAGTCAGGTTGAATCTTGCTGGTTTAAGATGTCTATGGAAATGGATTTGGGGTTGCGTTGCGCTTGTAAAATGTTTGGCCACCTTATGCAAGAATCTTTTCATCTCGTGAAAATGTGTTGAACTACTCTAAAGCGTACTTCATGGAGATAATTCTGCTGTTTTACAACAATCAGTCAAGGATGGCTAAATTCAAGCTAGTTGTGATCTCCTGTATGAATATTCTATATTCATTTCACTCTACTAGATAACTAGAGTATTATTTAAGCCTTTCATCCTATTTTTAAAAAATAATACTATTGGAAGAAAATACATAAATAGAAAGTGCTACTCCTACTATATTGTCACGGTATTCACTATTGATTTGAAACATTTTTGTCTGGGGTCATAGATCATTGGCCAGAGTTAGATTTAGAAACATTGTACTTAGTATTCTAAACATATTTTCAATTCTTTTTTTTTTGGACCGAAGTCCAAACATATTTCCAATTCCAATTGACGAGTATCTCTTTGTGACTGCATAGAAAGGCTCATAAACAATTTGTAATAAGAAATATCAGCATCTTATATTATGTTCCTTTCACTTTAAAAGAAAGTCACTTTAATTTTATATATCTTGAAGGAATTAAGGGACAACTCCACTAGTAAACGACAGCCGGCAATTTGTCTCTGGTTTAAACAAGAGGCTGAATGTCAGTTGAAGAATCAGTTCCCGCCAAAAAGAGAGGATCAAGAGCTCTCCAACAACGTCTATTCTCTCTCTTGCAGAATTGCAAATCCATTAAACAGCTAACACAAATTCACGCCCCCATCATAACTAATGGCTTTACCCAGAAAAACTTCATTCTTGTTAGACTACTTTCTCCGTTTTTAACATCTTACAATCTCAAATATGCCGATCAAGTTTTCTATCATGTCCAAAATCCAAGTACCACCCTTTGGAACCAAATCATCAGGGGTTATGCCCGTAGCGAAAACCCACAGAAATCTGTTGAGCTTTTTAATCTAATGGAAAAATCGACTGCTACGCCCGATGGTTACACATATTCCTATGTACTTAATGCTTGCGCAAAAGGGAGTTTGTTCAGGGAAGGTCAGCAGCTTCATGGGAAGATTTTAAAAAATCGGTCTTTGCTAAATGTGTTTGTTCAGACCAATTTGGTTAATCTGTATGCAACTACTGGAGAGGATTACGGCGTTGATAATGCGCGCAAGGTGTTTGATGAAATGAATGAGAAAAATGTCGTGACTTGGAACTCATTGCTTTTTGGTTATTTCAGAAATGGGGATGTTGATGAGGCTCTTAGAATTTTCGATGAGATGCCAGATAAGAATGTTGTTTCCTGGACAACGGTGATTGCAGGAAGTACGCAAAACGGAAGATGTCAACAAGCACTGGCTTTGTTTCGCTTGATGCAAAGTCGCTATGTGGAATTTGATCAGGTGACTTTGGTTGCCGTTTTATCAGCGTGTGCTGAATTGGGAGCTCTGGATCTGGGGAAGTGGATTCATTCAAGTTTTGTTGAGTCCTCACAGTTTAGGAGTGAGCCAGTGCTGGTGTCATTGTACAATGCACTTATACATATGTATGCTAGTTGTGGTGAAATAGAGGAAGCTTATATGGTATTTCAGGGGATGCCGAGAAGAAACTCAGTTTCTTGGACCACTATAGTCACAGGTTTTGCAAAACAAGGGTATGCACATGAGGCTCTTACTATTTTCCAGCAGATGGAAAGCTGGGGAGGAAATGATGTTAGACCGGATGAGATAACGTTCTTGGCTGTTCTGTTTGCTTGTAGTCATGCTGGTTATGTCGATGAGGGGTATCGGTACTTTAAATGTATGAAAGAAACTTGGGGTGTGGAGCCGAGGATTGAGCACTATGGATGCATGGTTGATATGTTAAGTCGTGCCGGACTTTTTGATGAAGCCGTGGCACTTGTTGAGGCTATGCCTATGAAGCCAAATGAGGCTGTTTGGGGTGCTCTTCTTAGTGGATGCAAGATACACAAAAATGTGAGACTAGCTTCTAGCGTAGCTCAAAAGTTGGCTGTGGAGCTTGAACCTGATAGAGCTGCTGGCTACTTTGTGCTCTTGTCAAATCTATATGCAACTGATAAGAGGTGGCGAGATGTTGTCGTCACGAGACAGAAGATGTTTGGAATAGGAGTGAAAAAGCCTCCAGGTCAAAGCAGAATCGAAGCTGAGGGTACCATTAACAGTTTTCTGGCCAGTGACCTAAATCATAAGCATGCTTGTTCAATCTATGAGATGCTTGGTCTGCTCACTGGTCAAGCCAAATTGCAAGGTTACCAGCCAAGTGTTTCAGAGGAGGAACTAATAGTTTGAAGTACATCCGTGACAATTTGCATTTTCGCATGGAGTGAAGCAGCACTTCTTCCACTGGAATCAAGTGTCTGGAAACACATCCCGTTTCACCCAGTTGAGCCTCATTACCCTAGTGATTTACTGGTGGACAAGTAATTTGCATGGTACATCTTTTCCTTTCAGCAGCTGAATGGCAATGGGAAGTCTTCTTCTGGAGATGGGGAATAGGTATCTCCAGATAACAATGGTATTACAAGATCTGGACTACATCAACAAACACAATGTGAGTTCTTAAATATCTCAAATGGATGATGAAGGCATGATCACCCTTTGCCAAACAGCAGGTCAGCTACTTAATGCTTTTATGCATGTTTTGCTGAAGTTGAGTGAGGATTCAGCAACCTTGAGATTTTTACATAATGTAAATTTTGTAGCAGGTGGTTGTGATTGGGGAGAGGAAAGTTCTTGCTGAAAGAGCAGCGCAGCATCCTGATTGTTGACTACAGATTATGTTCCAACTAACTGTGATGATGCTCAACATAGTTAAACTGCATGTACAGTAATTCTTGTGAACTCCTTCCCTTTTGAATCATAATCCATTTGCATCTCAGTTATTGCTGTCTCACAAAATAATGATACTCATTTGGCACTTAAATGAAATTGGAGAGGTTCAACAAGGTTGTGTATCGCATTATGACACACATGAGTTACATGCATATTGCATATGTAAATGGCACATTATCTGGAGTGGCTGGGAAGTGAAGTGATGCCAGAATGCTCTGGTGAAGCATCTTCGACAGCATAGTGCTTCGCATGCTGGTTCAGCATCGAGGCAACATTTTGTTGGTAGTTAGTAAGTATTGGGGATTTGAGGAATTTCAAATTGTCCTTGAAGGCACCTCGTCTAGATTTATTACTATAATTTGTCGGTGATACTAAACCTTGTTTATTCTCGTTGTTATTCTGGTTAGTTGTAACGGGTTGCATTTGAGACTTATAAAGTCTATAGTAATAGTTTTATGTAATACGATTTTGGCTTGTGTGAGTTGACTGAGTTCCTTCTTTATCTGTGGTTTATGAGAACAAAATGATAACCAGTTTTGCATGGGATCCGGACTTTTGCGCAGAGATTGACATTGCCGGACATTTTAAAGACATGTAAAGCTTCTTCATATAGTTTGTCTAAGCAAATAAGGAAGAGAGGTATACTAGGAATCCCCTGGACATGAAGATTGCTTGCCGTCAGGGAATCGTCTGAATTTCAGAATGTAAGCTATGAAAGAAACCGTCTAAATGGGTATTATAAATTAATTAGTAGTACTAATGTTCAAGTAATAGTGGCATACACGTTAGATCTACTAAAAAACATGATTCATTTGACATAAGCTTTTGGCTTTTGAATCATTTACGCTTCAGGATATCCCCTACGCTAAACAAAGAATATGGGACAGCCGTCATGCTTTCTCCAGCCCAAAAAGAAAAAGAAAAAAAGGGAATTGGTGGACATAATTCTCTCTCTCATTTCAACCAAACCAAATATTATTTGATTATTAGTACCTCCTCCTTTTCTGTTTCAAAAAGATGGATAAATATTTAGAAATAATTTAACAATTTTATCCTAAATAATATATATGACTTGTTTTATACCACAACTTTAAAAATATTTTTTCCTTATACTATATTGTTAGTCGAACACCGTCTCGTAAAATGAGACGCATGATTAGTTTGACAGTCACAAAAATGACTCGCTTTAAACCCAAGTCATATATATATATATATATATATATATATATATATATACACTATATGGTTTGTCAAAGTAAACGAGATGCGTGGGTAGGTTGTTAACCTCCTAAGGTACATATGGAGAAACTAATTTAAATTTATTTCTTAGAGTACATTTAGCTTTAGCTATTAAATCAAATTATACATTTTTTTACTTTATCAATTATTTCGAGCAATCAATTGAAAGCTAATCTAAATATATAATTGGTCACCATAATCGATTTGTGATAGTATGAGTACATTATTAATTTTCCTTTTAAAAAAAAATAAAAATAGAAGAAGAAGCGAGTAGGAACTAGGAAGACATGAAATTTGAAGCCTTCCGTGTGAACATTTCACACGGCTCCTTTTTCCCATTCAAAATCTCCCTCCCAAGCTATCACCAAAATTCCTCCCCTCCCCCAACTAACCTATCTATATACATGGATGTCTCATTCACGTCTCTATACATAGCCACAGAACCCTGGAAAAAAGCACCATTTTCCTTCTCCATCGCTTTGTTTGTTGTTTCATCCCTAGTGTTTGATTTTTGGAGCTAAGGAAAAAACATGATAATGGGCGATGAGAGGATGGAGGTATCTTTCTTCGATGTCGAGACAACTGTACCGACCCGATCCGGTCAAGGATTCGCAATCCTGGAGTTTGGGGCTATTCTTGTTTGTCCAAGGAAACTCGTCGAGCAGGAGAGTTACTCCACCCTAGTACGGCCCACTGATCTGGCCCTCATTTCCTCCCTCTCCGTTCGCTGTAACGGTATTACCCCAGAAGCAGTCACAAATGCCCCCACCTTTGCTGAAATCGCTGACAAAGTCTATGACATTCTCCATGGTCAGCTCCACATCACCCAGCTCACCTGCATTTTGAAAAATTCTTTATTTTCAGCGTTTTTGCGCTGTGTTTTCTATTGGCTGACTTTTGAATTGCTTATTATGTTGTTTGTGCAGGGAAAATATGGGCGGGACACAATATAGTGAAATTTGATTGTCATCGAATTCGGGAAGCATTTGCTGGGATTAATAGGCCAGCACCAGAGCCTAAGGGAATAATTGATACATTGTCCTTATTGACTCAGAGATTTGGAAGGAGAGCTGGTGACATGAAGGTATATAAAATATTCCACCTTTATGGAAAAAACAGGCATATTTACGTTACTGAACTAGGATTAGTCAACTGATTGATAAACCAGTGTGGTTTGATGTGTTTTTCTGTTTAAATTACAAGAAAGCTCTCTAGAACCTGAATTGTTCACGCTAATCATATGAATTTGGTTTTACTCTCACCCTTTAGTGTTAGGATGTAAACAGCAGGTTTGCTAGGAGTTTGCTTCAATGGTTATTGCAATCTTTTTCTCTGTTGAAGCCACTGAAATAAGAAAGGAAAGAATTAAAAAAATTGTTTTATATATATCATCTATGAGCATATGAGCTGATATCAGCCTAGTAAATTGCTCTATTCTTGTGAAGCATGTCATCTACGAGCCTAAACTTTATTTCTTTATGGTCAGGAGTGTCTTTTCGAATTTAAACGTGATAATTTCTGTTCTCTCAAAGCTTACTTTTTTACTTGGTTAGTTAAATGGATTAACGTAATGCTGTCTCTAAACTATGTTTTGCTCTTATTAGGAAGTAAAGAAAAAGAGAACAAATGGGAATTAAATACCACACATTTTAGAGAAGCATGAGTATTCAGTTTCTTTCTTTTTCTCTTCTTTTTGCAGTGCTTTAAAGATAAAAGTAAAAATCATTTTTTCAATATTTTTTAAGCAAGCATATGGAGTTTAGGCCACTTGCGCTAAACAGGAGAGATGCTAAAGTTTTGGGTACTGTAGTGAACTAGAAATCTCAAGGATACAAGTGTTCTTACTTTCAATAGTTAACTGTTGATTGGCTTCTTCTTTTTTTCTATATCATTTTCCAGATGGCCTCACTTGCTACTTATTTTGGCCTTGGACAACAAACGCATAGGTAAAGAACTTTTTTTTTTTTTTTGTGTTTTTTCCGTATGTTGAATATCAAATTTCAGTTATTGATTATTGTAACTAAAGGTTAATGCTCTTCGCCCTCTTGCTTACCTTTATTAACTTGCAGATTGGAAAGTGTGGAATATGATTGTTTCCTTCTTTTTAACGTCTCACTATGCTTATTCTTGCTCAATATACCTCAATAAGCAACATAGAATGTGTTAATAGAGTTTGGTTCATGTCTTAATTTTCTTGTTTTCCGCAATTTGTATGCAAGTTAGGTTGCCTTGTTTCTTGCATCCTCTTTTTGGCCCCTGTTGAAGCAGGGGACTGGGAGCCCGTGGGAGGGTAACTCTTGTTACTTTTAACAAAGAAATGTACTGCTGATGGGAAATGTAATGTGCTCTTCGTTTGATACTTTTGATGCTTCTTTTCCATGGAATTGCAAGTTCTTACTCTTTCAATTGATATTGAGAATGCAAATGTTCGTTGTGATCCTTCGCAGGAGTTTGGATGATGTCCGAATGAATCTTGAAGTGCTGAAGTATTGTGCAACTGTCTTGTTTCTGGTAAGCTAGTCATCCATCACCACCTAGTAGTATTTTCTGTTTGTTTGTTTGGTCGTAAGACATGTTAGTCCCGCCAATATTGCTGAATATGTAAATAATAATTCTGCAAAATATAAGTTATCGTAATGAAACAGTAAATAATTCGAGCCCACTGAATTCACAGTGTTTCCTTAAGGAATTTAATCTCCTCCTAGTACCCAAGGTAATGGATTATTTTCTCCCAGGATAGAACGAATCACACACTGGTGTAGCGGTACTTCAAACCCCAGTGTTTCAGCGAACACAAAGTTCGGTAGCAAATCACACTTACAGTTGCTTTGTTTGAAGTTAAAAACAATGCAGAACGAAGGAGTAGAAACTCAGAAAATCGTATGGAAATGCTGAGAGGAAGGAGTGCAATGTATAGTCAAATCTGTTGAGTGATTTCAGTCTTGTGTATTGTGTGTTGTGTGTCTTTCTTCAACACCTGCTGCACATATATATAGCAGCCAGTGTTGAAGAAGAACAATCGTCCACCCTCCATGGTGGAGCAAGCACATTCATGGTGGGAAGAGCATTAGGCTGCTGCCTTGTGGTCAATACACGGATTGGAAAATATCCGTTACAAATGCTTATAATGTTACGTTAATATTTACTATTAACAAATAAATTTGGTCCAAAAAATTAATCAATCAATCGATCATTTGACCAAATCCAAATCCAAATCCAAATCCGAAGGCGAAGCCGAAGCCGAAGCCGTAGCCGAAGCCGAGCGAGCGATGACGATGACGGCGCGAGGCTTGCTTTCTTCTTAACTCTTTAAGAGCTACAAGAAGAGCAATTATATATATACCCACCAAAAATCTTTTCCTCTTCCAATATGGGACAATGTCTCATTGTTAAGAGGGGGAAACTTAAAATTTTACTCAAAATTTCATTTTCCCTCCATTTCCCATTCACCCTCATTTTAAGAATATTACATCTTAAAAATAAAACCTCAACAATCCCCCACATGAATGGGGAATGGCTATATCACGGAAGTATGCATGAAAAACTGTGTGATTTACAAGCAAGGATTAATTGCATCTGGATAAGTAGGTTTCCCTTTGAACTTTCCGTAGTAAACTTATGTCGGATATACTCGGTCAATCGGTAGATTTGATATCTTTGAACCGTCGATCTTTGGTGTATACCTAGACAACCATAAGTCACACAATCAACCCTTAACCGTCTTTGGTTCTCATTGTTGTGTTCGTTTCAGCCATGAACACCGCCTGGTTTCATAAGTGCGTAGAGAACTGGCCTTACAAAGTTCTCCTTGAAGCGGCTAACACTTCACACTTACATAGGTGATTCCTAAACGTGTCATCCTGTAGATACACTATTTGATATACCCCGTATCAAATTTAGAAATCATTAAAAAGCCTTAATGCTTTATCCTTGGTACTGAACATTGTCTCATCACGAGAATGGACTAAAATTTTATTTGACAATGTTGAACCGTCATTAATGACTTTGTTTGATCTCCTTGAACCTAGATCTTGGGATCTCCAGTCTTCTAGGTAGAGTTACCGCCACAATGACTTGTTCTCGGCCATAGCCCCATTCCCCTTGATGATTTCTCAACTACCTCTCTAGTTAGGCCTTTTGTAAGTGGATCCGACACATTATCACTTGACTTTACATAGTCAATCGTGATAATTCCTCTAGAGAGTAATTGCCTAACGGTTTTATGTCTTCGTCGTATATGACGAGATTTACCGTTATACATAACGCTCCCAGCCCTTCCAATTGCCGCTTGACTATCACAATGTATGCATATTGGTGCCAACGGTTTGGGCCAAAATGGAATGTCTTCCAAGAAATTCCGGAGCCATTCAGCTTCTTCACCGGCTTTATCTAAGGCTATGAATTCAGCCTCCATTGTAGAGCGGGCAATACATGTTTGTTTGGACGACTTCCAAGATACCGCTCCTCCACCAATAGTGAATACATATCCACTCGTGGACTTAGAATCAGTTGAACCGGTGATCCAATTTGCATCACAGTATCCCTCAATCACCGCAGGGAAATTACTGTAGTGCAATTCAAAGTTCTGGGTATGTTCTAAATATCCCAAAACTCGTTTCATTGCCATCCAATGAGATTGGCCTGGATTGCTCGTATATCGACTCAGTTTACTTATAGCACAAGCTATATCTGGTCGTGTACAATTCATGATATACATTAAGCATCCCAACACACGAGCATAATCCAATTGTGATATGCTTTGGCCTTTATTCTTTGCTAATGCAAGATTCACGTCAATTGGAGTCTTTGTAACTTTAAAGCCCAAGTGCTTGAATTTTTCAAGTACTGTCTTAATATAATGAGATTGTGACAATGCCAGACCTTGAGGAGTCTTATGGATCTTAATTTCCTTAATTAAATCAGCAACTCCCAAGTCTTTCATATCAAACTTGCTATTGAGCATACGCTTAGTAGCATTTATGTTGGCAATGTCATTACTCATTATCAGCATATCATCCACATATAGGCAAACAATGACTATGTGATTTGGAACATTTTTAATGTACACACATTTATCACATTCATTTATCTTAAAACCATTTGACAACATTGTTTGGTCAAATTTCGCATGCCATTGTTTGGGTGCTTGTTTTAGTCCGTAAAGAGACTTAACAAGTCTACATACCTTCTTTTCTTTACCTGGAACTACAAACCCTTCAGGTTGTTCCATGTAAATTTCTTCCTCCAACTCTCCATTTAAGAAGGCCGTCTTAACATCCATTTGATGAATTTCAAGACCATACACTGCAGCTAATGTTACTAACATCCGTATGGACGTAATTCTTGTAACTGGAGAGTATGTATCAAAGTAGTCTAGACCTTCTCGTTGTCTATACCCTTTGACTACGAGCCTTGCCTTGAATTTATCAATAGTGCCATCATCTTTGATTTTTCTCTTAAAAATCCATTTAGAACCCAAAGGTTTATTTCCAGGAGGAAGATCAACCAATTCCCATGTATGGTTGTTCAATATGGATTCTATTTCACTATTGACTGCCTCTTTCCAAAACAATGATTCCGAAGAAGTCATAGCTTCTTTAAATGTTTGAGGCTCATTCTCCAATAAGAAAGTCACAAAATCTGGTCCAAATGAAGTAGACGTTCTTTGACGTTTACTACGTCTTGGATCCTCCTGATTACATATACTTTCTTTTGTTTCTTCCCGAGGTCATTTAGATCCTTCACCAAACGACTCACATTCCTTTTTATACGGATATATATTTTCAAAAAACTCAGCATTATCTGATTCTATAACCGTATTATTATGAATGTCGGGATTTTCTGATTTATGAACCAGAAATCGATATGCTTTACTATTTGTCGCATATCCTATGAAAACACAATCAACGGTTTTCGGTCCTATCTTTACCCTTTTGGGTTTAGGAACTTGCACTTTTGCCAAACACCCCCACACTTTAAAATAATTCAAGTTGGGCTTCCTTCCTTTCCATTTTTCATATGGAATGGATTGTGTTTTGCTATGGGGCACTCGATTTAATATTCGATTAGCCGTAAGAATGGCTTTCCCCCACAAGTTCTGTGGCAAACCAGAACTTATCAACAACGCATTCATCATCTCCTTTAATGTGCGATTCTTTCTTTCCGCAATCCCATTAGATTGGGGCGTGTAAGAGACTGTTGTTTGATGAATAATTCCATATTCTAAACATATTTCTTCAAAAGAAGATTCATATTCACCACCCCTATCACTTCTTATCATTTTTACTTTCTTGTTAAGTTGCGTTTCAACTTCATTTTTGTATTGCCTGAATGCGTCTATTGCTTCATCTTTACTATTCAGTAAGTAAACATAGCAATATCGAGTACCATCGTCAATAAAAGTTATGAAATACTTCTTTCCACCGCGAGATGGTATTGACTTCATGTCACAAATATCTGTGTGAATTAAGTCTAAAGGATTTGAATTCCTTTCAACTGACTTATAAGGATGTTTAACATACTTAGATTCCACACATGTTTGACATTTTGATTTTTCGCATTCAAACTTGGGCAGTACTTCCAAGTTAATCATTTTCCGCAAGGTTTTATAATTGACATGACCCAAACGTACATGCCATAAATCATTTGACTCAAGTAAGTAAGAAGAAGCTGAAATATTATTATTGTTTTCCACAACCATTACATTCAGATTGAAAAGGCCTTCGCTGAGGTAACCTTTTCCTACAAATATTTCATTCTTACTAATGACAACCTTGTTGGACACAAAAACGCACTTAAAACCGTGCTTAACAAGAAGTCCAGTAGAGACTAAATTCTTTCTCATTTCGGGAACATGAAGGACATTGTTCAAAGTCATGACCTTGCCAGAAGTCATTTTTAGAAATATCTTCCCATATCCTTCAACTTTTGCTGTTGAAGCATTTCCCATATAAACTGTCTCTCCGGGTCCAGCAGGAGCATAAGTAGCAAAAGCTTCTCTAACTGCACAAACATGGGGAGTGGCTCCTGAATCAAACCACCACAGTTTAGGATTTCCCACCAAGTTACATTCAGAAAGCATGGCACACAAGTTATCAACATCATCATGGTTTACTACCATGTTTGCTTGACCCCTTTTCTTGTCTTTTTTCGGAGCACGACATTCCGTAGATTTGTGTCCGGTTTTCCCACAATTGTAGCAGTTTCCACTGAACCGCTTCTTGCTTGGGTTGTATTTCGGACTAGAAGCCTTCTTCCTCTTTTTGTTATCTTCAACAATATTTGCTCCCATTATTGTTGAATTTCCACGGCCTCTCCTTTCAGCAGCTTTATTGTCCTCTTCGATTCTCAACCGAACAATGAGATCTTCAAGGGACATTTCCTTTCGTTTGTGTTTCAAATAATTTTTGAAGTCCTTCCACAACGGAGGCAACTTCTCAATCATTGCTGCTACTTGGAATGCTTCGTTGATGACAAGACCTTCAGCAAGTAGATCATGAATAATCACTTGCAATTCCTGGACTTGGGTAATAACAGACTTGCTATCTACCATTTTGTAGTCCAAAAATTTTGCGGCAACGAATTTCTTCATCCCGGCATCTTCAGTTTTATATTTCTTTTCAAGCGCATTCCACAATTCTTTTGACGTCTCCACACTACTGTATACATTATACAGATTATTATCCAGTCCGCTAAGAATATAATTCTTGCATAAAAAATCAGAATGCTTCCACGCTTCAATCACGAGAAAGCGTTCATTCTCTGGAGTTTTATCTGGCAGATCAGGAACATCTTCCTTGATGAACTTCTGTAGACATAACGTAGTTAAGTAGAAGAACATCTTCTGCTGCCAGCGCTTGAAATCAATCCCGGAAAATTTTCCGGATTTTTCTGCCGGTGCCAACGCCGGTGTTCGACTTATCGATGCGTTGGCAGTCACCGTCGGAACAGCTTGGTTTTCGATATCAGTCATCATTTTTTCTGTAAAACGAAATGACACAAACAAACGTTTAATACACGTTTTCAAACTGGAGTAAAAATCACGTAGATTTTAATCTCCAACAAAACGCTACGAAGGCTTTACTCTCCTAAACGGAAGTACACAAAACCACAAAGGTTTTAGTTTGCAGAATAATAAGAATAACACAAATACATAAATAAATATTAAATTCCTTAAGATTGTTAGTCCCGCCAATATTGCTGTATATGTAAATAATAATTCTGCAAAATATAAGTTATCGTAATGAAACAGTAAATAATTCGAGCCCACTGAATTCACAGTATTTCCTTAAGGAATTTAATCCCCTCCTAGTACCCAAGGTAATGAATTATTTCCTCCCAGGATAGAACGAATCACACACTGGTGTAGCGGTACTTCAAACCCTAGTGTTTCAGCGAACACAAAGTTCGGTAGCAAATAACACTTACAGTTGCTTTGTTTGAAGTTAAAAACAATGCAGAACGAAGGAGTAGAAACTCAGAAAATCGTATGGAAATGCTGAGAGGAAGGAGTGCAATGTATAGCCAAATCTGTTGAGCGATTTCAGTCTTGTGTATTGTGTGTTGTGTGTCTTTCTTCAACAGCTGTTGCACATATATATAGCAGCCAGTGTTGAAGAAGAACAATCGTCCACCCTCCATGGTGGAGCAAGATTTGGTCCAAAAAATTAATCAATCAATCGATCATTTGACCAAATCCGAATCCGAATCCGTAGCCGAATCCGTAGCCGTAGCCGAAGCCGAGCGACGACGACGACGACAGCGCGGGGCTTGCTTTCTTCTTAACTCTTTAAGAGCTACAAGATGAGCAATTATATATATACCCACCAAAAATCTGTTCCTCTTCCAATATGGGACAATGTCTCATGTTCAAGAGGGGGAAACTTAAAATTTTACTCAAAAATTTCATTTTCCCTCCATTTCCCATTCATCCTCATTTTAAGACTATTTCATCTTAAAAACAAAAACCTCAACAAGACATAGTTTTGTTCATGATCCTTAAAGTTGGGAGAATGTTAGCATTACTTGTGAAGTTAACCCCATCTGACATGTTCTGATTTTTCTTCTTGTTCTTGTCATATTATTTTCCTTTCCCCCTTTTGTGTGTTTTTCCAGCCATTGTATCGAGTGAAATATATCTAACCTAAATGCATTACACTACAATATTATTCTCCGTGGTTCAATTCCAGTTTCGGCAAACATAAGAACTCCAAATGATATTGGTAATTGTTATAATCAATCAAAAGCCAAGTTGCATAGCATGGTCCTCCTTGTTTTGCTCTGTTGCTAAACACCTGAAAGACTGCAGCGCTGAGAATAATCCATAGGTGTAATGGATTTTGTGTTTCCTTTTGCCTTAACTGAGGCGTAAATTGTCTTCTGGACTGCAACTGAGTGTCACAGGCTAGAGTTTGTCAAAAATAAATAACATATGATGGAGAATTTTGCTGTCTCACAATTTCTTGACTGGTTTGATACTTTCCGTGTTGATAATCAGAGGAAATAGTGGCACTGCTGATCCTCAAATTTGTCCCTTGGACTGACCTTTGAAAGGCTGACCAAAATAGACTCGCCAAAGGTTTATATTGTAGCATTGATGATATGACTCAGGATACACACAACAACAACAACAACAACAACCCAGTAAAATTCACTAATGGGGTCTGGGGAGGGTAGTGTGTACGCAGACCTTATCCCTACCCCAAAGGAGTAGAGAGGCTGTTTCCGAAAGACCCTCGGCTCAAGAAAACAAAAAGACAAAAGGACAAAAGGAGACAATATTAGTATCACCACAACAATCATAGGAAAAATAGGAACACCATGAAATGCAGAAGAAAGATGCAAAGCAAAAACGATAGCTAGTAAATAGGACATGCACTGAAAAGCGAAGTAGTAAAACACAACATTGTCACTAGCTATCTTAGACAAAAACCCTACCTGGCTAGTCCCACAATGGTACGAAGTAAGTCAAGACTCAACTACATCCTAACCTACAACTCTAATACTCGACCTCCACATCTTCCTATCAAGTGTCATGTCCTCGGAAATCTAGAGCCTCGCCATATCCTGTCTGATCACCTCTCCCCATTACTTCTTAGGCCGCCCTCTACCTCTTCTCGTGCCCTCCACAACCAGCCGCTCACAATTCCGTACCGGAGCATCTGGGCTTCTCCTTTAAACATGTCCGAACCATCTAAGTTTTGCTTCCCGCATCTTGTCATCAATGGGAGCCACGTGCACCTTCTCCCGAATAACATCATTCCTAATCTTATCTATCCTAGTGTGCCCGCACATCCACCTCAACATCCTCATTTCTGCTACTTTTATCTTCTGGATATGTGAGTTCTTAACGGGCCAACACTCACCCCCATACAACATGGCCGGTCTAACCACCGCTTTATAGATCTTACCTTTGAGTATTGGTGGCACTCTCTTGTCACACAGGACTCCAGATGCTAACCTCCACTTCATCCATCCTATCCCAATACGGTGTGTGACATCCTCGTCGATCTCCCCTCCCCCCTGGATAACCGAACCAAGGTACTTGAAGCTGCCTCTACTCGGGATGACCTGTGATTCAAGCCTCACATCCACGCCCGCTTCCCCTGGCTCAACGCTGAATTTACACTCCAGGTATTCCGTCTTCGTCCTTCTCAGCTTGAAACCCTTAGACTCAAGAGCCTGTCTCCAAACCTCTAGCCTCTCGTTAACACCGGCTCGCGACTCATCAATCAGAACTATGTCATTGGCGAATAGCATGCACCATGGCACCTCCTCTTAAATATGGTGTGTTAACGCGTCGATCACCGGGGCAAATAAGAACGGATTGAGCGTAGAACCTTGGTGTAACCCCATTACAACCGGAAAATGCTCAGAGTCGCCTCCTACTGTCCTAACCCGAGTCTTAGCCCCATCATACATGTCCTTAATCGCCATAATGTAGGGAACCGACACACCTTTTGCCTCCAGGCATCTCCAGAGAACTTCTCTAGGAACCGACACACCTTTTGCCTCGGGATACACACAACAAAATATTAAATAAGTAATAAACAAATTAATAAAAGATAGAATGATAGAAATTCCAAAGGAATCGAAAAACAGAAAAAATCTTAGATTCTCACTGAATGTCTCTGGTAACAATTGATATATGAAATCATTCACCCCAAAGAACGAAAAGAAAGAACCAAAAATATAAAGATTAAACAAGAAAAGAATTACTGCAAAGAACTAAAGCTTGAAAATAATTCCTAAGCTCAATTCAAACATTAAATTTTCTAACCTCACCAAGGTGTTTGTAGTGACACTATGCAAATTTTCTCCTAAAGAACAAGTTTACCAAGTATTTATAGCTATTACATGAAGCTAAGGAAAAACAATTCCTACTCATTAATCAAAATTAAAGCTCTGAATGTATTAAAATTGAGCCAAAGATTATCTTAACTTTAATCCAGTTTCCCCGACTTGATCCTACTGTGGTTTGGTTTCTGTTGGTTTTGGGGTACTGCCATCAGCCTACTCCTCTCACCCTTAAATGTATGCATTTATGTAGCTTTTACATTGTCATTCTATGAACTCGGGATTGATATTATTTGCTTTCTGAACTTCTGTTTGGGCTGAAGAGTAATGAATTATGGCTATGCTGCAGGAATCCAGCCTGCCAGACATATTTACAGAGAACAGTTGGGTGTCTCCTAATGCTACTACAAGAAGCCGTGCTAATGGGAGAGCTTCTCCAGGGGAGACGGGCTTCTGTGCAGATAGACCCTCGTCAAGTGTCAAGATAGAAACTTATGTGGAGAGGACGGCAGAAATCAACCCTTTTAACATGGCCAGAGTGGAAGAGTCCCTTCGATCAGATGATATGGAAGATGAATCTGGTTCATATTCTCCAGGATCTTCCACAACTGCAACTGAGAGTTTCATTGGCTGCTCTGACTTCTTAGAACCAAATGAAATCTCAATACCTTCGGTCTCTATAAGTCTTGCCCCTTTTTGTCGTGGGTCTCAGAAGATACAGGTATTGCACGACTATGGTGAACTACAAATTTGCTGTAGACGAATGAAGGTGCGGTTTGGTGTTAGTTCAAAGTATGCTGATTATGCTGGTCGGCGACGATTGAGTTTCGTGGTTGATGCATCATCAGACCTGTGCCAAATCTTGGATGCAGTTGATAATCTTGCTCAAAAGCTATCTGTCGACTCAGGTAGCAGCTCAGAGTGGAGGCCTGTGGTAACTAGAAAGCCTGGCTTTATGAACTATCCTACTGTCCGATTAAAGTAAGTTCAAATCTTTCTTTTTTGCTCCTCTGCAAGTGAATATGCTTAGTTTTCGTGCTATTCAAAACGAGGAAAGCTTATGTCTATGCTTGCCTTTTTCTTTCATGTATAGTTACTGCTAAACTTTTCTTTATCCATTCTCACCTCAAGTGTCCTAACGTTTAAGGATGGATACATGTCTTGAACAAATTATGTGCTCTTATCCCTCAGAGTTTCTATCCTGAGTATCTACATAAGTTACTGAGTTTTTCAGTTCATAATTATTCCAAAATTTCTTATTAAAAACTAGGACATACGAGTTGTGAAATACCTCAGATAAAGTGGTGGTGTGATATTTTATGTCGTCTGTGTTAGTCCTGCTCCATTTACCAGAGCAAGCAGCCTCTTTTCACTGACATGTAATAAGCTAAGTCCTAACATGTGCAAACATGCAGTTTACCAACTGTTATAGATGGTAATAATTCCCGCTGGATGACGGAGATATACCAGAAAGAATCTTCCACAACACAAAAGCTCGTCTTTAGTAGATTTGATGTGACAGAACTGGAATCCTTGATAACACCAGGAACATTTGTGGATGCTTACTTCTCAGTTGATTCATATGACATCCAACAGAATGCTGGCATCCGCTTAGTCGCACTAAAGTTGATTGTGCATTCCAATTCCACCTGATAGATGATTGACCTCTATAACTTAAACTTAGGTGGCTTGGACTGTTTATCAGATTGACTATATTTAGAAACTCGCTGTGATTCCTGTGAAATCTTTCAAGAGGGGAAGGCATTAATTAGCTCTCTCATGTATGATAAATTGAAAGGTTTTATCCAACCTATCATCTGTACGTTTTTGTGTTTAATCTGATAAAACATTCACAAGTGACTTTACCGTGTTATTTTTATTAGTTGGACGACCATTTATATGTTACTCATTCCTTTTGAAAGATTCAATGTATATGACTGATTCAATAATCGTCCTATTTTATACGACGTTTACTACTTGCAAGAATTTATTAGACCTAGCAAACTATATTTTCAACTATAAGTTTAACACCTTCTGCTACTACTACTACTACTACTATTTATATAATACGCAACTCTACATTCATATTTATTTTCATGTAAAATTAAAGGTAAAACTTTCTTTAATAGTTCAACTATTTCCTCAGCTTGAATCTCATTCTATCCATAAATGCATACAATTTCATCTCCAACTGGCTTACTTGCCCTGGTATTTACACTTGGTCAATAAAAAAAGGAAACAATTATTTTATTTTACTACAACTATCAGTACTTAACCATGCTTAATTACCATGTATTTCGCACATGATCTTAATTAATACTAATATAAATGAGTGTAACATAGATTGACGCTACTTTCTTATACTTTCTGTGCCACAATCCACGTCCCAAAGGTCATAACTTTTTGTTTTTTCTGCTGTAACTATCATTAGCAATATGAACATGAAAATATGCATTCACTCTTACATTAGTATTCGCAAAATAATCATCATATTCATTTACTTATACTTCTAATTCATCTCCAATATGTTAAATTCAACTTAGTTACGAGTATGAGATGTGATAGATGGCCACAGGGGCGGAGCTAGAGACCGAAGCGCGGGTTCGGCCGAACCCATTAACTTTGGTCCAAACTCTATATTTGTCTTAAGAAATGCATTTAATATGTTCAAATTATTAAGAAATTTAGAACTCAGTAACTTAAAAGGGATAAAATCCTGAACCCAGAAATTTCAGATCCGGGCTCCGCCTAGGATGGCCAATGCTTTACTTGAATATAATATCCAGGAATATGCAATAATAGAGATGATTTTGGTAAGATGAGAAATAAAAGATTGAAGAAACAAGACATAGAGCTGTGAAATTTACCAGAACGCTAGAAAAAGAATGGAACTTGTTTTCTTTAGTTGTATTTTTTATTTATTAAATATAAGACTAGTAGGCCTTTATTTGTTTTTTTTATGGTTAATTTAACTAAATCGAGTGTAAACACCTTGGGTGTCAAACAAAATAATACATTTTTACCTAATCTGGAAAAGCTTGTGTCTTGTTGTTGTAAATAACAGGGAGTGCCTAACCTAAAATAAGCTTCTCCTAAGACTATAACTTAAATGAACTTGATAAAACTATTTTAAGATTAGAATAATCAGTTAATCCTGCTTTTTAATTTTTCAATTGATCGAATTATGCGATCCAAGTATATATGATCGTTTTGTCTCCCAAATGGCCACGTGGCCCGCACGCCATCATGTGTATGATTATTACAGATTTTGGTCTCTAGTTCTCTAGTTGACATATACATAAAACTTCTTCAAATTGCTGAATTTAAATTGTTTGGTTAGCCTTAAAAACGCTTTTCTTAAGAACAGCAAGGCAAAGACATATTAGCACAAATAATTGCTATGAAAATGACGGATGAGAAAAGGACATGGTAAAATAAACACTAAGAGCTGGAAATCAATTTATGTAAACTTATTTTCTATTTAATCCGTGCCAAAAAGAAATGACTTCTTTCCTTATTTGAATTTTTTTTACCATTATGCAATGATTTATAGCCACACAAAATATATGTGACTCATTTTACGCTACAAATTTAAAAGTCTTATCTCTTTTCTTAAACTCCGTACCCATTCAAATGAGTTCACGTAAATTGAAACGGAGAGATTATTAGATTAGCTAAAAGAAAAAAAGAGTAGAACCACATAATGATATATGCAAAAACAGTCTATTGTTTAGTCTGGAAAATTCTGCAATTTATCTTTATTTGATTTGAGATGATGTATGCAAGCGAAATTTTGTTCACTCACGTGCCCCACGATAAACAAAACGACTTATTGAGGAATAATACATTTTGTTTATAGGGGATACATCGGTGGTCAAGAACACTATGTTCGAATCTCAGTGATTTGATAACGAGTTTTGTCAAGCTGGGAATCTTTCTCATGCCTAATTACTATTTTGCAAAAGGAGATTATATATATGAAAAAAGAGGTTGAATAAATTGTAGTAACATACTAGTATTCTTGAGAATAGTCTAATAGCCAAATTAAAAGAAAATAATTTGAGTTACAATATCAAGAATGGAATAGCCTACTATCGTCCCATTCTTTGTATTTGGTCACTGGTATTCTACTCCATCTTTTTTCTTCTTATTTTGTACATACAAGAAGAAAAGGATACAGGAATGGATAAGATGAGAGGATTCAAGGCATAACTAACATGGTTGAAGATTGAAGTCAAGTTGATTTCACACGTGGAGAATGTAAGAGTGGAGAAAAAAGGGTTAACCAATAAGAAACCTTGTACATATTGCGGGCCTTAAAGTAGAAAGTCCCACACTTTTCCTTACGATTCTTCAATCTCTACTATCACAAATTCAAATTTTACAGATCTCTAGATGACGTGGCTTATCCTCTATCCCTAGCCAACAAAAATATCCCAAATATCTTCCTCTCACAGTGCCCTTTTTGATCTTTTCTCTTTTCACTTTTTCTTCCACATTCCACGTATTACATTTCACTATCTTACGCCGCGTGCCAGCTACGCCCACCTCATCTAATCCTTGCCGTTGATTTCCCGCATTCTGCGGTTCAGATATTTTCAACCCCTACGCGGCGCACTTTAGCTTTCACCATCTACCTAAAAAGTGCTGCTAGTGTTAAGATATTTAATATTTTTCGTCGGCCTGAAAAGGCTGTAACTTTTAGACGACCACTCAGAAGCTTACCAGCCAGAGGAGACTCTTCTTTTTATTTTTCTAACTTGAGTCTTACTCTAGGTAGAAGTCTGTGTACAGATTTGTCAAAATTAGTTGTTGCTAACGTGCGCCGGATCGGTCCGACGAACGATGCTGTTTGAGAATTTATGTATTTTTCCGGTCGTTGATTCCCTCCGATGTGCCCGGAGATGTTGCTGCTTGTTTATTTAGCACAGCATAATAGCAGAAGCACTTTTTATTTGTGTTTGCAATATTAGGTGAAAAGAGATGTATATCCTTGGATTGGATAAGATGACTACGTGATCCGCTAAATGAAACCAGTTGAATTAGAAACCCTAAGTTTAATTTTTCTAGTTTCTAATTTTTATTACTTGTAGTGAAGAGTGTGGAAAGTGCTTGCAATGGAGGTTTTGTAGTATTAATTTACGGGGGAGTGGGGGTTTTGAGCTGGAATTCTGAAGACTGTTGATTTTTAAGTATATTCGGGGAGATTATGGAGAAGAGTGAGATTGTTAAGAGTGGGGAAGGGTTTATTGATAGGAGTAAAGTGCGGATTTTACTGTGTGATAAGGATGCCAAAAGCTCTCAGGAGGTTTTTACGCTCTTGTGCAAATGCTCTTATCAAGGTAATATCCAGCTATTGGAGCTCCTAGTTTACGATTTTTGTTATATTTTATTATTGACAGTCTTATAAATGTTTTTTTGTGTGTATGTGTGTGGAATTTGATTTGAGATGATTTATGTTTTTCCTGAAGCAGGTGTTAGAATTAATGTGAACAAAGTCCAGATGATTTATGTTTTATTTCTAAAGCTGGATATAAGGCCTTATAAGTACTCTTGTTGAGTGAAATAGTTTTATTCATTTTAGTTTAACTCCCGTTTATATAGATGATCGATCACTTGCTTTATCTAACATGAGCTCTGATGTTCCTAACTTAAGCATGTTACTTCCTGTTGATCTTTTTGAAGATTAGCATTCACTGTCTCAGCTCAAAGGTTCAACCATCTGCAGTTCTTCCGCCTCCTCCAACTGAGGAAACAAAACAAAATAAGAAGAATAAGGAAAAGGAGAGTAGAATTGAACCTTTAAAAAGGAAAAAATTAGCTTATACTGGCTTAGTTGGTATGCATTAATTTCCATCTCAAAATAAATGGTTGAATAAGAATGAAAACAAAACTAAAGGATGTAGGACAATTGGGCGCCAGCGGTGGCTGGGGGAAGAAGTTTGTCTTAGTAAGTTACCCTTGTTTTTTGATCCTAGGTCAATCTACAGTTGGCTACTTGGCTTATAATACACATGGTATTTTAGAAGGCAGCATTGAATGTTCTTGCATTGATTGTGGTGATTTTCGCCTTGCAGTGACTTCGGTGAGGTCACCCAGGCAGGTGATTGATGCACTGAATGCTGAAGGACCTGATATTGATATCATCCTTTCTGAAGTTGACCTTCCTATGTCTAAAGGATATAAGATGTTGAAATACATCATGAGGGATAAAGAGCTGAGGCGCATTCCGGTGATCAGTAAGCATAACTTGTATAAATTGTAACTTGATTTCAGATGTACTTATAAAGAATGGTAAAAAATTTATTTGTTATTTCCTTTCCTAGTGATGTCATCGGAAGATGAAGTCTCTATTGTTGTCAAGTGCCTCAAATTTGGAGCAGCTGACTACCTTGTAAAGCCTCTCCGCACTAATGAGCTGTTGAACTTGTGGACTCACATGTGGAGAAGAAGGCAAATGGCACGTTCTTTATTTCATCGCTTAACAATTCTCTTTCCTTGCATTTGCATTTGCATTTGTTTTGCTTGAAAGATTTATCTTTTAGCAAGATTTTGGGAAACAGGGGCTAAAGGTAATAGAAGGGCTCTAGGCAAGGGCAATTAGTAAACCACTCTTGGAATAGTATGTTCTTTTTCTTAACTTCTGATAATATGTTTCAGTGTCTTTTCATTTTAATGGATCTATTATTGTGGCATGATCCTAATGAAGAAGCAAACGATGTCTGAGCCCTAATTCTTTTTTCTTTTTTTACACCATTTTCTTAGGATGCATGCAAGGAAGTTTTCTACTGCTTTAACTTCTTAGAATGTTACGTGTTCAATGTCAACATCCATGTAATATTCCAAATGTTTCTCTTTGTTTCATGTACAGCTTGGACTAGCAGAGAAGAACATCTTAAGTTATGACTTTGATTTGGTTGTATCAGACCCCAGCGATCCTAATAGCACTACTATTTTCTCTGATGATACCGATGATAGGTCCCGGAAGAGTGTCAATCTGGAAGCATGTCCCTCTATTCAGCAAGAAGACGAGGTATTATTGCGTGGAAGACCATTTTCTCATAACATTACTTATAAAATCCATCGTTTTAGTTGTATTTTATCCCCACATTCAAGGTGGCTGTTATGTATGCTATCCTGTGACTTGTTCTTTTGAAGTCTGTTATTTGGAAGATAGCTTCAGGATTGAAAGTTGTCCTAACTAAGCAGTAGCCAAAACTTATTGTGACTTCTTGTTTCGCGGGAGGGGTTAAATTTACAAAAGTTAATACCTTCATTCTGCTTGGCTGAAACACTCTGTTTCCTCCTTCATGGAAACTGGAAAATAAATTTGTCATAAGACCTTTGACTGATTGAGTTGATGCAGGTGATACTTCTAGGTCTACATTCTTACATTTATGGTTTCTTTGGCAAGAGACCCTTTAATTTGAGCTTATCTATAGAAGAATTTTAGACCATTGTAAAAGGGTAGTGTTATTGCTAAAGCAACTTAACTTTATATGTTTTGATGGGATTTCAACTCCCAACCACACTCTTAAAGCCACTTGTTTAATTAACTTATTTAGTTGGTTCAATCAAGCCCTTGTAACTAGTGTTGAACTATTTCTGGATTTTGTCTGCTCCTTAGTTGTCCTGTAAGTTTTTGTATGAGCAGACAATACCTTTATATTGTAATTTTTGCTATGCATCTTCTTGATGCCATTTAATGAAATTCCCTTCATAAAAAAAAGAAGCGCTAAAGGAAATAAATATCAAACATCTAAGCACATTATAAAACAACCATTATGCACATACTGTTTTGCATCAATTCCATGTGACATACCTGAAAGAATGCATTTAGTAATTTTGAGTGAATAAATGGGCTTATTGCTACACTCAACCGTTGGAAAAAAATTTATAGACTTAACATAGGATTGCATCCTAATCAGACAATTATTTATCAAAAAAATATTCTGACAAATAGAAAAGATATTCATATTGCAAATATTGTGGGATGCGCCGGTGGTGCTTCATGATTGTTCCATTCATATGATATTACCTGTGTTTGTGCCAGTTCTGTGAACCAGTTACTGTTTTAAAAATTACAACAATAATTTGCTTCCTGAATGTTATTTTTTTAAATGGTAAGTTTTAAGTAATTTCTTTCTGATTAGATAGTAAACTAACACATGATGGGTGTGCATTTCCTGTCTGCCGGCCACTATATTTTCAGATTAATGCTTCCACCACTGCTGCTCCTATAGAGACTGCCGTTGTGTTTCCATCCGAGTGTCAGTCTGACGTGCCAGGAACTAATGAACGGCAGACAGGTCAGTGGTTCACATGGCTTTAAGTTACTCATTCTTTTTGATTGTTGATATAAATGAGATCTACTTCCCATATTTGCAACCCGAGGAAAATGGCGAGTAAATGATCGCTATAGAAAGTGAATACTACTACTTTTCAATAATCTAATTTTTTTCCACGATCAAGTTTATTGAATCCTATTTGATAGAGGAACAACAATGGCTTGAGGGCGTTAGGTTACCTATTACATATTGTAAACCCATATCCAGTACTCAACCCCCACCCCCCAAAGAACACGCTTCGCCACCCCAAAGATGTGTGTGTTTGTGGTGAGTTTGTGTGTGTGTGTGTGAGAGAGAGAGAGAGAGAGAGATATAGCTTGTTACAATTGTTCAGGCTGCATTTTCAATTTTCCTCCATGCTTGAAAGGTATTCAAAAAGGCATTTGAGTATATTTCTGTTGCTTTAGCCTGAACTTGTTCTGCATTTTCTCATTCTTCCATGCTTGAAGTTGTCTAGATCCTAGGCATTTGAGTACATTTCTGCTGCTTTCGCGTGAGAGAGGGAGAGCGGGAGAGCGGGAGCGGGAGAGGGAGAAGGGGGGGGGGGGGGAAGGGAGGGGGAGGGGGAGAGGGAGGTAGCTTCTTACAATTTTTCGGGCTGCATTTTCAATTTTCCTCCATGCTTGAAAGGTATTCAAAAAGGCATATGAGTATATTTCTGTTGCTTTAGCCTGAACTTGTTCTGCATTTTCTCATTCTTCCATGCTTGAAGTTATCTAGATGCCCTAGGCATTTGAGTACATTTCTGATGCTTTCGCGTGAAATTGTAGTGTTTTAGAACTCAACTATTGAAGCATAAACTATTTATTGGAGATACATGGCATGCCTAAGTTAGTGTCAGTGAAAACAACAGAAGCAGGCAAGTCTGTGAGTAGATTTGCCATATGTAGAGGAAACATTTGAGTTCATCCTGTATTCCTTTGTCTAAAGTCTGAGGAAGATATTAAGAGAATGGTGTTCTTTATTGTCGGAATGATTTAGGGCAGTCATTGAATTCATGTTAACTGAAACTACAGTTGCCTTTACATATTGAAGGTGTTTAAATAGCCTTATAGATGAGTTAATGAGCAACTTCAATTGTAATCTCTGTTCTAGAGTTCTTGTATAGTTTTATGTAACAGATCCTGAGATTGATTGCTACAGGTGATACGCTTTGCTGTTTATGCTCCTGAGAATTATAACTATCTGAGATGAACTTCCCCTATTTCTTCAAATGGATTTAATTTTAACATAACGCTTATTGAACAGGACAAATTTCCTTATTTCGTAAGAAGAGTGAACTGAAGATAGGTGGGTCCTCGGCCTTCTTTACCTATGTCAAATCAGGCGTGCTTAAAACCAATGACCAAGGAACAACCTATACCCATGAAAATGTGCCTCAGTTGAGGATTGAAGAGAAGACTAATGCAGTCGATGGGCATCTAGAGATTGAAACTCAAATGCAAGTAAATGGAGATGCAGTTGAAAATAATTCACAAGGCGATGACTATCCAAGTAGTAACAGTTTTCCAGAGTCGTATTCCATGGAAAGGTCCTGTACTCCCCCTTTGTCATTAGAGTTAACACAACAGAGGAACTCAAAGATGGAAGAGTTCTCGCAGGTGTACATGCATCCACGCAATGAAGCTCAGCGTGATGCTGTGAGTTTTCATGCACAAACTGCTTATTCCTATTTTGTTTCTGGAGCAATGAATCAAGTCATGATGCCATCACCACATATTTATCCGAAGAACCTGCAAGATCTCCACAACCATGCTAATTCAGCTGTACTTCCTCAATACAATCATATGTCACCTTGTCCCCCTCATATGCATGGGATGGCATCATTTCCTTACTACCCTATGGGCCTATGCTTACAACCTGGCCAAATGGCAACACCTCATCAATGGCCTACAATTGGAAATTCGCCTTTGGCTGAGGGTAAGGGGAGCAAAGTTGATCGTAGAAAGGCAGCACTTATGAAGTTCAGACAGAAGAGAAAGGAAAGATGTTTTGACAAGAAGATCAGGTATGTTAACAGAAAAAAGCTGGCAGAACGGAGACCTCGTGTGAGGGGACAGTTTGTAAGGAAGGTAAATGGTGTGAATGTGGATCTTAATGGGCATCCTGCTTCAGCAGATTATGATGATGAGGAGGAGGAAGAGGATGAGGAGGAACAAACAGGAAATTTTGATTCACCTGAGGATGATCCATCGATGTGTCTATGATGATTGCAATCTAGTGGAAGTTTTCCCTGTCAATGAATGGCTTGTGTTCTCAGAATTTCCTGTGCCGGAGAGCTATTATACCTCGAGGATGAAAAGATGCTTCAGTTTTGATCAACATGCCCACAAATGGAATAGGCCTGCTTGTCGACTTGCCATCAACGACTTGGTCGACATGCATGATCAGTTGTGCAGTGAGAAATTAAGAAATCCTCTGCTCTCACTGTTTTCAATGTCATGTAACTGTGTTTTAACAAGGTAAAAATACATAAAGCTTAAGTCAAAATTCAGAGAAGCAATCTGGACCGGAGAAGTTAATCGTGCTATAGTGGCTCTTGCTTTTCCCATCTAATATCACCGGAATTTAGAATTCTTGAACTATCTCGGAGTGAGGAAGCCAGAGCCTGTGATTTCACAGTCAAGCAAGGTAATGAAGCTCCAGTTACATTCTTTCTGGTAACTTTTTGAATTCTACAATATAAAAAAGGTTGGAGGCTGTATGTAACAAATAGATTGCATGGTCGACTATAAGATTCTGCCAAAGCTTAGCGTAATCATCGTTTGCTGCTTCTATCCCATAATAGTGCATGCCAATAAGCATTAATGTAGAGATGAATTTCGGGCAAAAAATGGATCTCGTACGCAGAAGGTTGCCCAGGTAACAGAAAGTTGCATTAACTCGGAAACACATTTTGGAACATTCTTGCTTTAAGTACAAATACTGAAATTTTTACCAATACTTCTATGTTATTTTACAAAAATTAAAACTTTTATGCACTACACAACCCTAAATGTTTTCTGGACATACATACCTCATTTAATTTAGTCCATTCTTTCTAAGCAATGTCAAACCGATCATTGTCAGAGACGCTAAATCTCATTTAATAATATATAGAGTGTCGAGGGAAAAGAAATAAGAGGAACACACAATGGCATCGGGTTTTAAACTTGGATCTGAAATACTCAATTAGTACCAAAAGAGGGATTAAACTCTTGACAAAAAGAGAATTAAGAAGTTCATCCAATCTTCCAATACATGTCTTCAAAGAGATTTTACAAGTAGACAACAATTCGTCTTATACGAACTCCTACAGACGAAAAGTCTTCTAGATCACTGTTATCTGATCCATTCCTTTGGAAAGAGAACCAATAGTAGGTCAAAAGAAGTTCTTCATCTACGGAAAACTAGAATATGATTATACGAGTGGGCTAAAGCAAAGGGCAAGGGAGATGAAGGAAAACTAGAATATGAGATGAAAAGTAAAGGAAAAAAAACTATCAACCGCTGCACACTGTTAAATACATTTTACAGATCCAGACAAGGATCACCAAATTCAGACATAGTAATGGACAAATACGGCAATTTACTATTATGACAATTGCCAGGACAAGAAGCACATGAAGGTTTGCAAAACCACACCATAAAAAGACCGCAAATTGACATCACAATTATTATGTGAATTCAAGAAAGTGTACTCCAACAATACATGCTCTTTTTTTTTCTTTCTTTTTGTAATTTGTAACAAATGAGAAGCACGTAAATTCTGAAAGCCATCCATTGAGCTAATGGGCCAGCTTGAAGTAAAGAACTAACAGGATAGCCAGGACCAAGACAGCAATGATAGAACCGATGATCCATTTATTCCTGCTCATCCTTCTTGACATTGTAGTCAGTATCTTCTTGCTCCTGCTAATATTATCATCCACTCCATGAAGCTGTGAAGGAAGAAACTTACTGATCATCATATCTTCATTATTAAACATTTTTAACTCGAGCTTATTTCACAGATGCCTTTTTTAGCAAAGCAAATTTGAATTAGATCTGTCAAAACATCATCTGAAATTTTCACAACAGTGACATATCAGAATTGGAGGTTTTCCCTCTTCTTGTTCTCCTCTTAGTTTCTTATTGCCCAGACTGATTGGATGCACAAGACAAAAAATGGATAAAGGGCATACCGTGTCATGTGCATGCAGGAGAGACTGACGTTGTTGATGCAAATCTTGAAGAATTGAGACCCCTAGCTCCTCGGTTTCTAGCATTGTTTTTCGACTATCCCTGATCCTATCACTCGAATGATTCAATCTCTCTGTTGACATCATCAACCTTTGCCTTTGATCAGCAGACACCTATATGGCATTGAATTAAAATTTTAACCAAGCAAAAGCATAACCAATGAAGTGTCGATCAAAAAGTGAAAGAACATTCAATCTCAAATTAAAAACTTCCACAGCATATATCCATCCTGACAGTCGCATTGATAAAGGAAATGATTGCTCGAAAAGCACACCCAAGCAATAAGCTAGCCATAGGAAACTTCCATAACTTCATGTTTAGTGTAAAGACACAAAGTATTCCCTCCCTCCCAATTTATATGAATATTCTTTCCTTCATGTGACATTCCCAAAGTAGTTGACACTATCTCACTAGTAATCTTATTCTATACCACTTTCACAATTTTCAAGATTACAAATTCGTTTAACTATTTAGCTTTTAATTCAGTGTAAAATTTGCTCGATGAGACTTGCTTTTCAATTATTAGTTTAATGTTTTTTTCAATATCACCAACATAATACAAGTCAAAATAACATCTTCCAGTCCAATATCTCTATAAAATGGAATGGACAGAGTATTACAGGTTCCAACATGCTTAAAAGCTTATACTACTTGCTATTCTCCCTCTTGACAAAAACAACACCACAATGGTTAAACTTTCCTTGTAAAGGAAAACCACTGCAATGACTCATAAAAAATGAAAAAAGAAAAGAACCTAAAGGAAAAGAAAAGAACCTATTATTGAGATAGACCCCAACGAGAAAGTTGGAAATGTAGACCAATAAAGTAATACAATGTGAGAGACGCACTATTGGTTCAGATGTCTGGAAAAACTACAATATTCGGTCTGCAACAACAACAACAACAACAAAAACCTAGTATAATCTCACTATGGGGTCTGGGGAGGGTAGTTTGTACGCAAACCTTACCCCTACCCTGGGGTAGAGAAGCTGTTTCTGATAGACTCTCGGCTCCCTTCCCTCCAAGAACTCCCCACCTTGCTCTTGGGGTGACTCGAACTCACAACCTCTTGGTTGGAAGTGGAGGGTGCTCACCACTAGAGCAACCCACTCTTGTCAATATTCGGTCTGCACAGTGCAATTATTAGCATGTCCTTTAAATTGAAGTTGCAATTGGAAACTATTAGCCAACGTCAATGAGAGTAATGAGAATTTACTAATCAATGCGTAAAGGATTAAGATCAGCATAATGTTCCTTCATTAAACTGACTAGCTGGAAAGCGCAATATGGAAGAGGGGATTACCATCATAGCATCCGCCATCCCCGATTCCAACAACTCGTCCCTTGCAGCTTGGTTTGCATTTGCTGATGTGATTCTTTTCACTTCAGTTTTTAAGTTGTTCAGATCACTTTTATATTCTCTTAACTTGGCAAGAAGTGTGGCCTTAACATTTGGAGGTAAACTCCTAGCTTCTAGGTCCATCTTGCGAATCTGGAAATGAGGATAAAAGAGCATTCTTAACCAAAATACAGAAACAAGCAAAAAAACAATTTGCCGCCAAAGTTATTCTGAATTACCAATGCTTCAGCATCATCTAGGCCAGCTTTTATTTCAGACACTTTTTGTTTCTTTTGCTCTGCAAGCGTGAAAAAAACATGTAGAAGCAGTTAAAAAGGCAACAAGGAACTAATGGTCAAAGCCCACAAGCATTAAAAAAAGCTGTAACAGAGGTCTGAAACAGGCAGAGATAGGGTAATCGCAGATTAATGAGCCCTGTGATTAAGAAGTAACAGAAGCAACTAAAAGGCAACAAATGGCCTAATGGTAAAAAATGCACAAGAACACAAAAGCAAGCAGTATCAGAGGTTTGAAACAGGTTGAAACGGAACTTAATAGTCTCGTTCCCAAACAAGTCCGGGTCGGCTATATGAATCATCACTGACCATGTTCCTCGTTTAAATTACTCTCAGGCCAACATTATACAAAATAAAAATAAAAAACAAAAATTCTTCAGAAGAAAACAAGAATGCATTTTTCCCTTTTTGGGGTAAGTAAAGGAGCATCTTTTCGTAGAAAAAGGAGAAAATGGATATATCTTTCTCACCTCCATCAAGGATACTAGCTGAGCTGCATTTCTTCGTTAAATTAGCAGAAAGCTCACAGTACTGCCTTTCATATCCTTCGAACACCTGACTCATTATGCCTTGCCCCGTTCTCAAACTTCACAAATACCTTCAGATCACATAAATAACCGTAATTTCAACCAAATTAACTATCTTTTCTCTAAATTAGGTTCTCCATTGCAATAATAAGACACAAAATGTGATCTTTTGATTCCATAAGATCATGATTATTCTTAGAGAACGGAAAAAATTAAAGCCGAAATTTATGATAATTTAGCAAATGTAAGTGGATTATGTTACTAGAAAAGGGATAAATTCAGAGATAAGATTGATACGCACCTTGACTTGATCGGGAAAAGGAGAGAAATTCGCCGGCCGGTGATCGAAGAATCGGTGGGAAAATGGCTTGGCCTGGTCGTTGGAACAATCGAGAATAATAGAATGAACTTTTGGTTGTCATCCACAGACGGGAACAGAAATGGTGAGGCACTATGTTTAGTTGTGCAAAAGACTCTATTACCCTTAAAAATCCCCCCGCCCCCTCTTTTTCTAATGATAATTTCAGAAATTTTTCTTCAGATTTTGATTTCGTAATACTAACTTTCGTTATGATTTACCTATTGCATAGAGTATATTTTTAAAATTTGAAGCTATAATTTTATAAGTATAATATTTTAGTATTGAGAATATTAAAAGTTCTAACGCATTAAGTTTAAAATTTGAATCTGCTTATTATCGTAGGTGGTGTTCCGAATATTTTATGGAATGCGTACGTAAAGGTTAATTGTGTAATATGCGTCTAGTTTGTGTGGTAGCTCATGTCTTCTTTGAAATCGTTGGGCTTGCTCGACATGTCACGCTTATTGCCCCCACGTAGTTGTTTGTAACATTTTATCCATTTTTGTTGGCTCCTTACTTAGCTCGTTAAGCCCTTTTATTGTTAGGAGCAAGAAAATTAGTTCATAAAGTTTTACGTGTTATATATATATATATAAATCATTAATTATGTATGTCCATTCATTATAGAATTATTTGGAGAGCCAGCTAAATAATTAGAGGCCAATATAATCATAGGAACTAGCCTAGTTACTATGAGATTATTTGTAACGACCCGATCGACTGTTTTGTGTAATTGCGCCCTGTTACCCCTTTTATTGCTTCACACTTAAGTGTTTATGTCTTTATGACTTGCGGGGTTGATTAGTTTCGTTCCGGAAGGCTTTCGGGTTGATTTGGACCCTTGATTCTAGATTTAGAAGTTTAAATTTGAAAATGTTGACCAAACTTTAACTTTTGTGAAAACTACCCCAAAACTGTGTTTTTACGTGATTTTGCACTTGGGCTTATGTCTGGAATTGATTTTGAAAGTACGTAGGTTGATTTGTGTTGATTTATAAAAATTTGGCAATTTTAAGTTGAAAAGTTTAACCGTAGGTTGATTTTTAGCTATTGATCTCGGAATTTGATTTTGGGACTTGGAATAGGTCCGTTATGGCATTTAGAACTTGTCTGCAAAATTTGGCGTCATTCAGAGTTGAATTGATAGGAATCTGACGCATAGTTGTAATTTTAAAAGTTCTTGAAATTCTCTTTGAAAATCATGCATTTAGTTCAATTCATAAATTTTAGATGTTATTTTTGTGTGTTTGATCGCGCGAGCGAGTTTGTATGATGTATTTAAACTTGTGTGGATGTTTGGTTTGAAGCCCTGAGGACTCGGGTGAGTTTCAGACTCTTAGCAGAGTATTGTTGGAATTTTTAAGTAGTTTCGGACGCTTAGCGGAGTGTTGTTGAAATTTTTAAGTTGCTTGTTTCTGCGCAGGCCTCAGATCTCGCAATTGCGAGGTCTGAGTTCGCATTTGCAAAGTTTATCCAAGCCTGCTGGGTTCGTATTTGTGAACTAGTGTTCGCACTTGTGAAGTGTTTTGGGAATGAGCTAGTTCATATATGCGATCGCTTTGGTCACAATTGCGAAGGTCCAGAGTTTGCAATTGCAAACTTTTCATCGCAATTGCGATGATAGCAGAGATGGGAGGGTCTTCGCATTTGCGAGAGATTCTTTGCATTTGGGGGGTTTACAATTTGCGAACCCCAGGTCGCATTGGCGACATCTGCGACTGATCAAATAGCTGCGGGACGGGATTTTTGAGTTCATTCTCTCATTCTTAAACCCTAAACTCGGTAGGATGCGATTTAGAGAGGGAATTTTCACCCACAAACCTTGGGTAAGTGATTCTAATATATTTCTAATCATATTTCATCAACATATCTTAGATTTTAACATCAAAATCATGTGAATCAAAGTAGAAATTTATGAAGCTTTATCAAGTTTTTGAAACATAAGAAAATTGAGTTTTGAGAGTCGATTTGGACTCAGATTTTGAAAGTAATAACATATATGAACTCGTGGGGTCATGGGTAGACGTAATCTACCATTGGACCCGGGTTTTGACCGGGCGACCCTAGGTTGACTTTTGATGACTTTTTGAAAAAAAGTGTATAAATCTTAACTTGATCTATTGCAATTGAATTCCCTAGCATTGTTTGATGTATTGAGTCGATTTTGGTTAGATTTGAGCTGTGTGGAGGCGGATTGTAAGGGAAAAGCTATTTTCGAGTATTGAATTGGCCTAATTCAGGTAAATGATTTGCCTAACTTCATGTGGGGGAACTACCCTTAGGATTGGTATTGTTTGATTCAATTGTGCTAAGTGAAATCCGTGTACGCAAAGTGACGAGTAGGTACACGAGGTGTACGTAGTATTTGACCGGTTTAGGCTACTTAGACTATTTCCATGCTTTAAATGAAATGCCATATTATGTTCTAAATTCTCATAGTTAAATCATCCTTAATTGTGTTAGACTATCCTTAAATGCCTTAGTTGACTTGTTTAGTAATTGTTCTATATTCTACTTGCTAAACTGCTCTCATACTTTAGTTGAACTTGTTGTCCCCTTTTATTGTCACATGTTATCTCTTTATTGTTAATTAGCATTGTTGAATTAATTGTTCATGTCGCCCTATTATTTGTTGACTTCCGTTATGTGATACTTATTATTGAAAATTATTTCCTTTATTGTGAGTTAGTCTTATCTAATATCGTTGTTACACGTTGTTTTCTTATTGTTTAGTTATTTGATGTTGAGGTTGTGGAAGGTGTTAATACGCTGATGCGATGTTGGTTATTGTTGAAACATCTATCCTATTGAGCATTTTCTATCCATTATTGTTGTCGATATTTTTGTATACGTTGTGTTGGAGCCATGGGCTATTGTTGTGGAAATATTGTTATTGTTGTTATTGTAAGTTGTGATATGTAGGCACTTGTGGTGTGAGCTGTTATTGTGATATGATAATAATGCGCATGCAGCGATATAAGGCTTGGGTTGATGTGCAAGCGGCTGTTTAAGGTAATACTTATATGCATGATTGCTTGTATATCCTAGTAGGTGTCTTGACCGACCTTGTCACTACTCTACTGAGGTTAGGCTTGATACTTGATGGGTACCATTGTGGTATACTCATACTATGCTTCTGCACATCTTTTTGTGCAAATCCAGGTACGTTTGCTCGTGACGGTAGATAGAGATTCCTGCTAGCTGCTTTATCGGAGACTTTAAGGTATGCCCGCTTGGCGTCTGTAGGCCTCAGAATCACCTTCCTTTATCCTCATTTACTATTTTATTTGTTTTCAAACAGTGATGTAGTAGTTACTCTTGTTATACTTTGTAGAGCTTATGACTCGGTTTCACCGATTTTCGGGTGTGTAGTGTGAGACTCGATTTCCGAAAGGTTTTCATCTATTGTTCAATTATTTTCCATAATTTATTAATTCATATCTATTCAGTTTTCATTATTGTTAGGTTTACCTAGTCGTAGAGACTAGGTGTCATCACGACAACCTTCAGAGGGAAATTGGGGTCGTGACATGTTGGTATCAGAGCTCTAGGTTCATAGGTATACGAGTCATAAGCAGGTTTTATAGAGTCTTGCGGATCGGTACGGAGACGTTTGTACTTATATTCGAGAGGCTACGAAATTGTTAGGAAAATTTTACTTCATTGATTCCTTGTCGTGCGAATTGGTTGATTTCAAAAACTAAATCTTTAACCTTCTATTCTCTCACAGATGGTGAGGACACGCACCGCAAGATCCGACAATCAGACACTTGCGCCCCCAGCTAAAGCCGTGAGAGTCCGTGGTTGGGGTAGAGGTCGAGGACGGGCATGGGGTACAACCAGAACACCTGCCCGAGCTGCGACATAGGAGCAACCGGTAGCTCAAGTCGGGGGTCATACACCCGAGGCACCTATTGCCACCGCAACACTTCAGGAGACTCTCGCACAGTTCATGAGCATGTTCAGCACCTTAGCTCAGACGGGATTGATCCCACTTGCACCAGCCACATCTCAGGATAGGGGAGGAGCACAGACTCCCGTGGCACGTACCCCAGAGCAGCGAGTCCAGGTTGATCAGGTCCCAGAGGTTATACTGGTACAACTAGTTGCTCCAGTTCAGCCCATGGTTAGGGTGGCAACATCTGAGGAGGAGCAGCTCAAGCTCGAGAGGATCAAGAAGTACCACCCTCCTACTTTCAGTGGTTTGGCTTCCGAGAATGCACATGGTTTTCTTGAGGAGGGCCATCGTATTCTCCACACCATGGGCATTGTGAAGACAAGTGGGGTTGCCTTTACTACGTTCCAGCTGAAGGGAGTGGCAAATCAGTGATGGCGGGCGTACGAGGTGGGTAGCCCAACCGAGGCAACTTCACTTACAGGGATCTATTTTTAGAGTTTTTCTTGAGAGAGTTTGTTCCTCAGACCCTTCGGGATTCTTGGTGCGCGGAGTTTGAGTGGCTACACCAGGATACTATGTCAGTGTTAGAGTATGCTATCTGATTAAGTGATTTGTCTACGCATGCACCGGCCTTGTTTGCCACAGTCAGGGAGCGAGTTCGTCGATTCATCGAGAGGCTAAACCAGAGTATTAGGTTCAGCATGGCTAGGGAGTTGGAGTCAGACACTCCGTATCAGCAGGTAGTTGAGATTGCACGGAGGTTAGAGGGTATGTGAGACCGTGATAGAGAGGATAGGGAGGCCAAGAGGCCTCGTGGCACAGGGGGATTTAGTGGTGGTTACGCTGCAACTTCAGCTCATCATGGTAGGGGCTATGTGAGCCGCTCAGTTCATGAAGCACTTCCAGCTTCTAATGGTGCTTCGATTGTATCGAGGCCCCAGGTTGCACACTTTGCACAACCATTTTCTAGTGCACCTCCTGCACGGGATGCCTTCAGCGATCAGTCCAACCGACCATGCCCGAGCCAGTCCCAGCCGCCACGCCCACCGAGAGCTTATTTTGAGTGTGGTGATGCCCGCCACATGGTCAGAGACTGCCCTAGACTCATTAGGGGTGCACCTTCCCAGACTACTCAGGCTCCACGGATTCAGCCTGGTCCGCAGACTTCTCAGGCCATGATTGTTGCCCCAGTTGCCGCTCCACCCGCTCAGCCAGCTAGAGGTAGAGGTCGGGCAGGTATAGGTCTCCCTAGAGGGGAAGGTCAGACCAGATATTATGCTCTTCCTTCTAGGACGGAGGTGGTTGCATCCGACTCAGTTATCACATGTATTGTCCCGGTTTGTCATAGAAAAGCATCAGTCTTATTTGATCCAGGATCCACTTATTCCTATGTATCATCTTACTTTGCTCCATATTTGGGTATATCCCGTGATTCTTTGAGTTCTCTTGTCTATGTGTCCACGCATATGGAAGATTTCATTGTTGTTGACTGTGTGTATCAGTCGTGTTTAGTTGTTCTTGGTGGTTTTGAGACCAGAGTTAATCTATTTAGTATGGTAAACTTTGATGTTATCTTGAGCATGGATTGGTTGTCACCCTATCATGCTATTCTTGATTGTCACGCCAAGACTGTGACGCTGGCTATGCCAGGTTTACTACGGTTAGAGTGGATGGGTGCATTAGATTATGTTTCTAGGAGGGTTATATCATTTCTAAAGGCTCATCGGATGGTTGAGAAGGGGTGTAATGCTTATCTAGCCTTTGTACGGGATGTCAATGCTGACACTCCTACTGTTGAGTCAGTTTCGGTAGTAAGAGACTTTCCAGATGTATTTCTAGCATATCTTCCAAGCATGCCGCCCGACAGAGATATCGATTTCGGTATTGACTTTTGACAGGCACTTAGCCCATTTCTATTCCACCATATTGTATGGCCCTAGCTTAGCCGAATGAGTTAAATGAGCAGTTACATGAGTTGCTTGATAAGGGATTCATTCGGCCTAGTGTGTCACCGTGGGGTGCTCCGGTCTTATTTGTGAAGAAGAAGGATGGATCTATGCACATGTGTATTAATTATCGTCAGTTGAACAAGGTTGCAGTGAAGAACATGTATCCATTGCCACGCATTGATGACCTATTTGATCAGCTACAGGGTGCCAGAGTATTTTCCAAGATTGACTTGCGGTTAAGTTATCATCAACTGAAGATTCAGGATTCGAATATTCTGAAGACTGCCTTTAGGACTCGGTATGGTCACTACGAGTTCCTCATGATGTCTTTCGGACTGACCATTACCCTAGTAGTATTTATGCACCTGATGAACAGTGTATTCCAGCCTTATCTTGATTTATTCGTCATTGTGTTTATTGATGACATCTTGGTGTACTCCCGCAGTCGGGAAGATCATAAGCAACACTTGAGGATTGTGCTTCAGACCTTGAGAGAGAAGAAGTTATATGCAAAGTTCTTAAAGTGTGAATTCTGGCTTGATTCGATGGTGTTTTGGGTCATATGTGGTGTCGATTTAGGGGATCAAGGTAGATCCGAAGAAGATTGAGGCGGTGCAGAGTTAGCCTAAACCGTCTTCAGCTACTGAGATAAGGAGTTTCCTTGGTTTGGCCGGGTATTATCATCGTTTCATGGAGGGCTTCTCATCTTTTGCTGCACCTATGACCAGATTGACCTAGAAGGGTGCTCCTTTCAGATAGACTGATGAGTGTGAGGCGAGCTTTCAGCTCAAGATTGCTTTGACTACAACCCCAGTGTTGGTGTTTCCTACGGGCTCAGGGTCTTGTACTGTGTATTGTGATGTGTCACGTGTTAGCCTTGGCGCGGTGTTGATGCAAGACGGTAGGGTGATTGCCTACGCATCTCGACAATTGAAGACTCATGAGAAGAATTATCCAGTCTACGATTTGGAGTTGGCAGCCATTGTTCATTCATTGAAGATCTGGCGGAATTATTTGTATGGTGTTCCTTGTGAGGTCTTTACCGACTACCGAAGTTTACAACATCTGTTCAAATAGAAGGATCTTAACTTGTGGCAGCGGAGGTGGTTAGAGTTACTTAAGGACTATGATATCACCATTCTATATCATCCCGGGAAGGCAAATATGGTGGCTAATGCCTTGAGTCGAAAGGTGGAGAGCTTGGGCTGTTTAGCATATCTACCAGTAACAGAGAGGCCATTAGCATTGGAGGTTCAGGCCTTAGCCAACTAGTTTGTTAGATTGGATATTTCAGAGCCGAGTCGAGTTTTGGCTTGTAAGGTTTCTCGGTCTTCTCTGTGGTATCAGAGAGCGTCAGTGTGATGACCCCTATTTTCTTGTCCTCAAGGACACAGTTCAGTATGGCGATGCTAAGGAAGTCACTATCGGGGATGATGGTGTGTTACGAATGCATGGCAGGCTATGTGTGCCCAATGTAAATGGGTTGCGTGAGTTATTTCTTCAGGAGGCTCACAGTTCGCGGTACTACATTCATACGGGTACCGCTAAGATGTATCAGGACTTGAGGCAACACTATTGGTGAAAGAGGATGAAGAAGGACATTGTGGAGTATGTAGCTCGGTGCTTACATTATCAACTGGTGAAGTATGAGCATCAGCGACCGGGTGGATTGCTTCAAAGGCTTGAGATTCCAGAGTGGAAATGGGAGTGAGTTACTATGGATTTTGTTGTTGGGATCCCACGGATTCAGAGGAAGTTCGATGCAGTATGGGTGATTGTAGATAGGTTGACCAAGTCGGCTCATTTCATTCCAGCGGTGACTACTTATTCTTTAGAGCAGCTGGCTCATGTATATATTCGCGAGATCGTCACACTTTATGGCATGCTGGTATCCATCATCTTTGACCAGGGTACGCAGTTTACATCGCGGTTCTAGAAGGCTGTACAGCATGAGCTAGGCACACCGGTGGAGTTGAGTACAACATTTCACCCTCAGACGGACGGACAGTTCGAGTGCACTATTCAGATATTAGAGGATATGCTATGTGTGTGTCTTATGAAGTTTGTGGGTTCTTGTGATTAGTTCTTGCCGCTTGTGGAGTTTTCCTACAACAACAACTACCGGTAGAGCATTCATATGGCTCCGTATAAGGCCTTGTATGGGAGGCAGTGTCGATCTCTAGTGGGTTGGTTTGATCCGGGCGAGGCTAGGCTATTGAGTACAGACTTGGTTCAGGATGCTTTGGAAAAGATTAAATTGATTCAAGATCTGCTTCGCACAGCCCATTCTAGATATAAGAGTTATGCGGATCGGAGGGTTCGTGACGTTGTATTCATGGTTGGGGAGCAGGTCTTGCTCTGGGTTTCGCCCATGAAGGGTGTTATGAGGTTCGGGAAGAAGGGTAAGTTAAGACCTATGTATATCAGATCTTTTGAGATTCTTGAGAGGAGCAGAGAGGTGGCCTACAAGCTTGCACTGCCACCTAATCCAACTGTAGTTCATCCAGTATTCTTTGTTTTTATGCACCAAAAGTATCACGGTGATCCCTCCCATGTGTTAGATTTCAGCCCAGTCCAATTGGACAAGGATTTATATTATATTGAGGAGCCGGTAGCCATCTTGGACCGGCAGGTCCGGAAGTTGAGGTCAAAGGATATTTCTTCAATGAAGGTTCAATGGAGGGGTCACCTGGTCGAGGAGGCGACCTGGGAGACCGAGCACGACATGCAGAGTCATTATCCTCATCTATTCACCACTTCAGGTATGTTCTTATGCATGTTCGAGGACGAACATTTATTTTAAGAGGGAGAGAATGCAATGACCCGATCGGTCCTTTTGTGTAATTGCACCCCGTTACCCCTTTTATTTCTTCACACTTGTGTGTTTATGTCTTTATGACTTGCGGGGATGATTAGTTTCATTCCGAGAGGCTTTCGGGTTAATTTGGACCCTTGATTCTAAACTTAGAGGTTAAAGATTTGAAAATAGTGACCAAAATTTGAAAATCTCGGGAGAGTTTCTAACGCTTAGCGGAGTGTTGTTGGAATTTTTAAGCTGATGGTTTCTGCACAGGCCTTAGATCTCGCAATTGCGAGGTCTGAGTTCGCATTTGCGAAGTTTAGCCAAGCCTCCAGTGTTCGCATTTGCGAACCCAGTGTTCGCATTTGCGAAGTGTGCTGGGAATGAGCTAGTTCGCATTTGCGATTGCTTTGGTCGCAATTGTGATGGTCCAGGGTTCGCAATTGCGAACCTTTCATCGCAATTGCAATGATAGCAGATATGGGAGGGTCTTCGCATTTGCGGGGTTCACAATTTGCGAACCCCAGGCCGCATTTGCGACATCTGCGACTGATCAAATAGCTGAAGGACGGGATTTTTGAGTTCATTCTCTCATTTTTGAATCCTAGACTCGGTAGGAGGCTATTTAGAGAGGGGATTTTCACCCTCAAACCTTGGGTAAGTGATTCTAATCTATTTCTTATCGTATTTCATCAACATATCTTAGATTTTAACAGAAATTTATGAAACTTTGTCAAGTTTTTGAAAAATAAGAAAATTGAGTTTTGAGAGTGAATTTGTACTCGAATTTTGAAATTAATCACATATATGAACTCGTGGGGTCATGGGTAGACAGAATCTACCATTGGATCCGGATTTTGACCAGGCGAGCTCTAGGTTGACTCTTTTTTTTTTTTTTTGAAAAAGTGTAAAAATCTTATCTTTATCTATTGCAATTGAATTCCCTAGCATTGTTTGATGTTATTGAGTTGATTTTGGTTAGATTTGCGCCTGTGGAGGCAGATTGTAAGGAAAAAGCTATTTTCGAGTATTGAATTGGCCTAATTGAGGTAAGTGCCTTGCCTAACTTCATGTGGGAGAAATACCCCTTAGGATTGATATTGTTTGATTCAATTGCGCTAAGTGAAATCCGTCTACGCAAGGTGACGAGTTGGTATACGGGTTGTACGTAGTATTTGACCGATTTAGGCTACTTAGACTATTTCCATGCTTTAATTAAAATGTCATATTATGTTCTAAATTCTCATAGTTAAATTATCCTTAATTGTGTTAGACTATCCTTAAATGCATTAGTTGACTTGTTTAGTAGTTGTTCTGTATCCTACTTACTAAATTGCTCCCATGCTTTAGTTGAACTTGTTTTCCCCCTTCTATTGTCACATGTTATCTTTTCATTGTTAATTAGCATTATTAAATTAATTGTTCATGTCACCCCTTTATTTGTTGACTTCCGTTATTTGATACTTATTATTGAGATTATTTTCTTTATTGTGAGTTAGTCTTATCTAATATCGTGGTTACACGTTGTTTTCTCATTGTTGAGTTATTTGATGTTGAGGTAGTGGAAGTTGTTAATACGTTGAGGCGATGTTGGTTATTATTGAAACATCTATCCTATTGAGCATTTTCCATCCATTATTGTTGTCGATATTCTCGTATACGTTGTGTTGGAGCCATGGGCTATTGTTGTGAAAATATTGATATTATTGTTGTTGCAAGTTGTGATATGTGGGCACTTGTGGTGCGAGTTGTTACAGGCAGTACTGTAACTACCCGACCGGTCGTTTTGAGCAATTACGCTCCTCTCAACTATTTGAAGTCTTGAATAGGTTCATATGATGTATTATAACATGTGTGTATTGTCGGCTTTGGTATTTTAGGTGTTTCAGAATTAGTTTGGAAGAATAAAATTCATATTTAAAGCTTAAGTTGAAATAGTTGATCGGATGTTAACTTATATGTAAACGACCCCGTATGTTATCTACTGACTTATTTGGAAGTCAGTAGTTAAATTAGGTTTGAAATGGCTAAAATAGAAATTTAAGTTTGGAAGTTTGACCGGGGAGTTAATTTTTTGATATCGGGGTCGGAATCCGATTCTGGAAATTGAAATAGGTTCGTTATGTCATTTATGACTTGTGTGCAAAATTTGAGGTCAATCAGACTTGATTTGATAGGTTTCGGCATCGAATGTAGAAATTGAACATTCTTAGTTTCATTAAGCTTCAATTGGGGTGTAATTCATGTTTTTAGTGTTACTTGACGTGATTTGAGGCATCGACTAAGTTCGTACAATATTTTAGGACTTATTGGTATATTTGGTTGAGGTCCCGAGGGCCTCGAGTGGATTTCAGATGGTTAACAGAATTTAATTTAGATATTTCTAGAATAATTCGATGTCGATTCTTCAAGAATACGTGGTATCACATTAAGCAAATGAGCTTCAAATTCAGTTTTAGTTAAGCATTAGATCCGTATTGAAATTACGAAGCCATAGCAAAAAGAATAATCGAATTCGGACATCGTATGAGAGAGTTATGCCAATTTCCGTGTCGGAAAAGAAAACAAATCCCGTCACCAGCGCCCAGGGTAGCATGGGACGCTATCCCTGGCGCTGGGATATTTTAGAGATTCTGGAAGCAGCGCCACAGGCAGCGCCCCACGCCACGTGTGGCGCTCCAAGCATTAAACCCCCCATAAATGGGGGATTTCGCCATTTTTGATATAAACAGAGTTGGGAGTTCGGTTTGGGCGATTTTCAGAGGCAAATTTCACCACACAATTTGGGGCAAGTGTTCTTGACTCCCTTGTGATTATATTCCATGAATTAATCTTCGTTTTCGGCGTTAGATTATTGATTTTTCAAGAGAAATCGAAGGAATTTTCTATAATTCCATAAAATGAATTTTCGAGATTTGAACATCGATTCAGAGTCGATTTGAGTAAAATTAGTATGGTTGAACTCGTAATTGAATTAGTTACCGGATTTTGTGAGTTTCGTCAGATTCCGAGATATTGGCCCCACTGTCGATTTTCGAGCGGAGTTGGGAATTTTTGAAAATTGTTAAATTGTAAGCATTTGAGTATATTTTGATTAATTTGCACGTTGTTTGACTAGTTTCGAATAGTTTGGCTTGGAATTGAGGAGATAGGAAGGCGTTCAGAGGTTGATATGCGCAGAGTGGAATTTCTGGAGTATTGTTTAGCTTGCTCGGTATTAGATTCGACTTGTTCGAGGTAAGTAATTCTTCTAAACTTGGAGCTGAGGGTATGAACCTTGATTATACGTATTTTGTGAATTATTTGGAGGTGACGCACATGCTAGGTGACGGGCGTGTAGGTGTGCACCGTAGAAATTGAGACTCGGTTGATTCCCTAGAGCTGTATAGTCAATTAACTTGTATTTTTTCATGTATTTTTTTGTGTTAGAGAAACTGAGTTGTGACTCATGTTAGAGATCATGCTTAGGCAAATGCTGGTATTATTGGGACCTACTGAGGTCATTTCTGTTGCCGAATTATATGTTTAAATTGTAATTTCGTACTCAATCATATGCATTTATTGCATATCATATCTCAGTCTCTGTTGTTATTTATTGATACATCATACCATTATTTTGGCCTAGTTTTATGACATTGAGGGCCCGAGAGACTGGAGAGATTGATGACTGAGTGAGGCCGAGGGCCTGATTGTGACGTTATTGATACTATAACACATGAGTTGTCCGTACGGATCCAGATATTGATACTATGACACGTGAGTTGTCCGTGCGGATTCATGACATGATTGACTCATTATAGCGCTTGGGCTGAAGGATCACCTCCAAATTTTGTTGACACCCCCACTGAGAGCAGGTACCTACTGAGTGCGAGTGTCGAGCGATTGGGAGGATTGAGTGACTGTGAGTACTGAGTGACTGGGAGGACTGAGTGAATTGATACTCTGAGAGTATGCACATCTCATTGACATGCACACTTGACATATATGCATAGAGATGCATTTTTCTCATGTTGTACGATATTGCGTCATTCATGACTTCACATACTCATTGACATGTAGGCATAGAGATGGATTTTCCTCATGCCATTTGAAAATGAAACATCCTATCTGTTGTTGAAAAGTTTTTGGAAAAAATCATAGTTTTACAAAACGTACTCATATTTTGGTGATTTCAGTAAAAGATTTGGGTTTTCGCTGATATATTTGAAAATCGGGCCTATTTTTCTGGAACTGTGAACGAGCTGAGCATTTTATCTCTGAGCTACTTCTTTTATTACTTCCATTATATTGTTATGAACTGTTGTTGGCTATTGGTGTTGGACCCGACCTGTGTTCTAGCTCATCATTACTTTCAACCTAAGGTTAGGTTTGTTAGTTATTGAGTACATGGGATCGGCTGTACTCATACTACACTTCTGCATCTTGCGTGCAGATATTGAATGTTGATGTTACTGTGATCGACGGGAGCTGGATTTGAAGACGTACCTGCGTTTCGGTTGTAGCTGCCTCTTGTTCATGGTAGCCTTAGATTTATAAAAAAACTATTTATGTACGTTTTCGAACATATGATGTATTTATTTCATATCAGTTTTGTAAATTATAATCTTAGAAGCTCGTGATTTGTACTACCAGTCCTTGGGGAGTGTATTAGAGTCAGTTAATTATTAATTGAATTGGATTGTTGTTATTTGGCTTACCTAGCGGGTGAGGTTAGGTGCCATCACGACTAGTTGGATTTTGGGTCATGACGGGTACCTCAGTTGTTGTTCCTGATTATACGAGGCAGTACCTCAGTTTGATTTCATTATACACGAGGCGGTACATCGTTGTGTTTCTTGCTGTGATTTCATGTTACAAAGTGTCGTGGAAGGAATATTTCTTGTTGTCACTATCATTCTAGTAGTTGTAGTCCATACGTGATCTTTGTATCACTTTAGTTGCTTCTTTTATGCTATTTCTACTGTTGATTTTCCTGTATTAGATCATGCTATCATCATGTTACGTTTTAGTTGCTTTCTTACTTCCCATTTTATATTCGTATTTTATTATATACTGTCTATTCCATATCCTAGTAGGTATCTTGACCTGGCCTCGCCACTACTCTACTGAGGTTAGACTTGATACTTGCTGGGTACCATTGTGGTGTACTCATACTATGCTTCTGCACATCTTTTTGTGTAGATCCAGGTACGTCTGCTCGTGCCGGTAGATAGAGATTCCTGCTAGTTGCTTTATTAGAGACTTCAAGGTATGCTTGCTCGGCGTCCGCAGGCCTCGGGGTCACCTTCCTTTATCCTCATTTACTGTTGTATTTGTTTTCAGACAGTGATGTAGTAGTTACTCTTATTATACTCTGTAGAGCTTATGACTCGGTTCCACCGATTTTTGGGTGTGTAGAGTGAGACTCGGTTTTCGGAAGGTTTTCATCTATTGTTCAGTTATTTTTCGCAATTGTTAATTCATATCTGTTGAGTTTTCATTATTGCTAGGCTTACTTAATCGTAGAGACTATGTGCCATCATGATATCTTACAGAGGGAAATTGGGGTCGTGATACTATTAGTTAAGATCAAGCTATTACTCGGGGACCAAGTTCATTTCTTTCTATAAATAGGAGGCTCCCTTACAAAGTTTATTAATTATCTCTTTCTAAGTTTCTCTTATTTTACTTTGTTTCACATTATTTCATAACATTAAGCAGTATTTAAGAACATATGACTTTAATTTTATATTGAGATACTGAGTTTGTGATGTCACTTAAAATCATTTATTTCAAACTCTAATTGGCATCATTATACTATCAGTCCTGATAGTATTAGTCGCTTTTGATTTATAATATTTTTTCTAAACATGCCCTTTAATTATTAATGTAGAGACTATATAAGAGCTAGCAATTTCTTTTTGTTGATGATCTGATCGGTATTGCATGTTTGACTAAGATGATACACATTCCAAAAAATTGCTCTAAATGAGATAAATATTTCATATTAGTTTTCTCGAATTTTCATAAACCACTAAAATTTAGAATCTAATAACTATAGTTTGCCTAATTACCATCCGTAGTTACTATTCAATTGTTACTAACTTATATCACTTATATTCAAACGCGCAACGAATACAACCTGTGTTATTCGTTCGTGCAACGAATACAACGTGTATCAACTGTATTAGTTCGCGCAATTATATTTATTCGTGCAACGAATATAACTAAGACGAAATATAGAAATAAAGAAACACAAAAAAATAAAATGTTCTTGAGACTTGAACTCGAGACCTTTACTAACTAAACAGGCGCTCTAACCTACTAAGCTATGCGAACTTATTGCTCTCTTGCTTTCAGTTCAAAATAATTAATCTTTTATTTCATGGATTTGTATAAAATTCAAATATAACTACGAATAGTAAATTTGCTGAAAGCATATCTACGAATGATAAATATAATGTAAATATAATTGTATTAGTTCGCGCAATTGTATTTATTTCCGGTGTCGCGTAATTTTCCCGCCATAAGTTGCAGGCCAAAGTACAAATATAATGAGCGGAGGTACCTTGCCGTGTGCCGTCTGTACCTTTTAAAAAGTGAACATCTTTCTGGTCTTGATGTTGATTTTCCAGTTATAAATTCTTCATCTTGGTGCCTATACTATTGGTTTATACTTGTAAACAATTATCATCTTCAGCTATATTTGAAGTATGAAAACTCTATTCATTGAGAACTCAATTTTGAGAAATTATTCGTCTGTAAAAATAAAATTAAAAACCTTTCCAAACAAAGGGGAAGAGGGTTAACAAAATAAATGAGAGAAAACAAAAAATCCTCTATAGAGTTTACAAGAGAAATGAGATCATAAATACATGCTTTACATAAAACTAGCCAGCTAGAGACTACAACTAACGTATTAATGGGGCAAGGCTTTTGACAAATGATTTAGTACTTCTCTTTACTGGTTCTCAAAAAGTAATGATCCCACTCATGGTTTTCTAAAGTTCCAAAAGTATAATACTTCCAACTATATTCTTCATCAAATACCATACTATAATTCTTGCCTTGTCTCATTTCTTTTCTCATTACATCCACTCTTTCAAGAACCCCTTTCACTGCTAAATCAAATGCATCTTCAACAGTCTCCAATCTTGATCTTGGATCTGCATATACCACATTTGGTATTAGCTTTATCACTTCCTCTCTCATTGCTGCTACTTGTGATCTTGGTATTTTAGATAGTACATTTTCAATGCTTACTTTCTTTTTCCTTACATCATCCTCTGGAATAAGCACTGAGTATTTAGTGTAATCCTTTGGTAAATGCCATATATATTGAATATAAGCAGAACCTGGAGTAAAAAACACCGGTATACAACCAGCCAAAATGGAGTCAAAAGTAGACCTTCTAGTAAATGAATCACCAGAGGGTTGTAAGCAAAAATGAGAACTTTGAAACAGCTTCATAACATGAACTGGTTTATTGCATTTGTTGTGCAAGTCTTTGCATTCCAACAGCCTGCATTTTCGCCTAGTTGCTAAACACTGTTCCATTATCTCGCTTCTGATTGATTCCTCCAAATTTGGACGTGGGGCCCCCGCGAACGAGAACAACACCCTCCTCCTCAGCCTCCTCATCCTGTTTTGCCACTGGAACACATCATTGTCACTTGAAGGATGAAAGTATGTCGGATATGGGATCGCGAAATCATTCCTGTTCCAAGGACTCGATTCGATTGTCAATATTGTCATGTTTTGTGATTCAGGCAACAACATTAACTTGTTACCCCAAGCAGAATCCTCCTCAATACCTCTCCTAAAATCCCAAGTAATTCTACCTGCAATCATGAAATGATCTCTACCCCACATAGTTTTCCATTCGGGTTTTTCCTTAAGAATTTTTGCAACTTCAATTGCACCTGCATCCCTCATTGATATATTAAAATCATCCCATAAATACCTTGAAACATCAAAACCTGCATAATATGGCACAAAAACTGCTGCAGCTTTCGAAGAATCATTCGTTAAACAATCATATTGCTTCATTCTGTTATGAAACAACACTTCTAACGAGAATTGATTCGTCGTAAACCAACCTTTGCTTGAGAAAACTCTCTGCGGGTTTCCAAGATCAGGACCAAGTCCCATGTTAACCAAATATTGGCACATATCTTCCCATTTGTTTAACAATTTACAGTGCTTCAGCATGTCTTCATTGAACCTACTTGGTATTTCTGCAACATATATATATCGTCCTTCACATGATTTTCCTCCCTTTTTATCTTCTTGAGTTGCATTTTTCTCAACCTTTTCATCTTTGGGTTCATTTTTTCTTAACAAAGGTTCCAATTCTTTCTCAAGCGCCTCCAAATCAGGTACCACATTGTCATTTTCATCAACCGATTCTTCCCCGGATCGCGTCTCGCTCTTTGTAGCATCAGTGGTGGCATTATTAGTACTTGAAGAATTGAAATTTGAGCTAACGTTATTTTCAAGAAGGGGAGTTGGAGGAGGAATAAAAGTTGGACGAAAGGATTCAATTGAACTCGCTTCGTATCGTGACGTTGTTACAATTCCAGGTAGAGAAGACCAATCAATTCCATAAAGCAATAAGTACCAAGAAACAAATAAAACAAAGAAAACAAACCAAAATTTATGGCGAGACCTTGTGGCAAGGGAGTTTTCCATCTTTTTTCCAAGGTTTCTTGATCTAATTATTATCTGTCTTCTATGGAGCATACAAATTTATGGCAGTTCTTGTGGAGAAGCGTCATGACAAAAAAAGAATAATATGATGATTTGGTTGATATCTAAGGGAGGTGATGCTATAAAAATGCCTGTTCTAGTTGGACTTTTCATATGATTTAATTTAATCAGTCTTTCTGACTTAATTTATTTAATTAATCCGAATTAGTATTTGGTTAGACACGTGTGAAGATCAATCCTTTAACTTATTCTCTCATACTCTCACATTTTATTGTAGAAGTAGTTAATATAAATCACTTATTCGCGACAATAACAAACCCAGTGTAATCCTACAAAGTTGGGTCTAGAACGCAGACCTTATCCCTACCTTGTGTAAGCGGGGTCTAAAGTTGCGTCATCCATGCCTAATCACTTCTTCTCAATATTTCTTAGAACTACCTCTACCTCTCCTTAGTCCACTATGGCCAACCTCTCGCACCTCCTCACTGTGGCATTTATGCTCCCCTTCTTCACATGTCCATACCATCTTAGTCTAGCTTCAATTAACCATATAATTATTCATTTAAGTAGTTAGAACCAATGTGGATCAATTGGACGAGCATAATATAGATCAACACTGTTCCATTGCTAATAATACTAGTATAAAACAGGTAATCCTTTTCAAGACGTAAAGACATAAACTTTTTGAACAAATAATTGAGTATGCTCTGAAAGTCTCACATTAAAATTTTCATATACTATAATTGAAGAGACCAACGTATCTTTATCAATTGACTAGATGGTAGTGCCCGTGATTTACACGGGCGCCCGATGTCACTATTTCTTTCACAATTAAACCAATTACTTTAAACTACCTTTAACTTCATAATTTTGTAGTAAGACCAACAATATAAGTGCAAATAAAGGCATTTAAGTGAACTTTAAGAATAACAATAAGCTTGTTTAGTGGTCAAATTATCACTAACTCAATTACATAAAAAAATTACAGTTTTACATTCTTATAATTCAAGAGCTCATTCACATTGAGATCACAAAGCATTTCCTAGATGATCCATTCTCCAATGAGTCCTCATGCAAAGTAGCAATTCACTTCATCACGGGTGTTTGATAGGATAGAACGACCAACTTTATTTGAGAGTACAACATCGAATATTTGTAGGAGCTTTGTAATGAAGTGAAACTGAAAAGAAATTCAAAACTTCAAGTTCAAATGTACCAATAGATATGAAATTTTGAATGAGCAGGAATGACAATGTATTAACTTGATTAGATAATAGCAAAATCAACCTAACTGTTATATCTGAATGACATTTCTCGTACCTGTTCAATGTTTCACCATATGGCTAGCTTTTTTTCCAATAATAATATTCATAACCTTAAAGTCCATCAGATACAAAAACTGGATGGTGAGCAACTAAAATTTAGCTCCTAAATCTCTTAGGTTCACACTATTCGGTACAACAAACTTTGCTAGAGGTACTTTAGATTTATTGAGACCCATCTCAATCATAGTCTCCTTGCATTTTTTTTGCTGATAAGGTTTCGCTACTTGCAACTATAACATAAAAAGATAGACAATAGACACAGAACTCTTTCAAATTAAGACTTTCCTATTTTGTCCTCCTTCAATAACTAACGTTTATACAATTATAGCACATAAAGCAGAAAAGGGAGGATTATTTTTGAAAAAAACAGATGACATTTTTATCTTCCATCATTATCACCTCTCTACATCTTCTAAACATAGTCATAAGAGTGGAAAAACAGAATGCGTAATCATAAAAATATGCAAAGGATATATTTCAAAAAAAGGGACTTATTGAACTCCTTCCCCAATAATATCTTGCATCAAAGTGTCTCAGCGCTAGAAGCGATAGAGACATATAAGATGCCGCATGTTCAAATACAAAGGTAGCACCAAACCAGAAAAGTGTTAAAGGAAAAAACGATGGTCACAACATCTTATGGCGATTTCTGCCAAGAAGTTTATATCCACTCCTTTAAGAGCACTAATCTGTTCAAACAAAAGAAATCCATAAATGTTGATATAATTTATTTCAAGGACATAGAAAAGAACATGCATAATGACCACAAATAGAAAGTCTAAACACAAAGATACATGCTCAGATTTAAAGTATTTATTAGACAATATACGTTTCTCAAGCCCATCTTTGTGTTTGAGATTTATGGGATATGCATGAAGCTGAATCCAAGTTGCAGGGCTGTACTGATCCACATCCACAGTTAAGCACCTCCATCAAATTAGTTAGATGCAGTCATCGATATGCATTACATTAAATAATAGCTTTATAGATTAGTTTCCATTTGCACTTCTCACACTAACTTCACTTGTGATAAACCTAGCAGAGATGGTCCATTGTATGTCCAGGAGATAGAATATGGAGTACAAACATAAATATTGACAGGCTCCAAATTCCCCAGCAGATCTTTTTCTGTTCAGGATTAAAACATAATGTGCCTAGACAGCGACTTCATGTGAATCATAGAGTACCGCAAATAGATGCACAGATATGTGAAGATCATGAATAAATTGCTTTTTTTACCTGTAGGTCGTGATGCGCCTTGAGATGGTCGTTTGACCCTTCTCGTAGGGAATTCGCTCCCCGGTCATCGCACTGTTGTATATGGCTGATGTTTGGCATATTTCGATATGTGTTGATGTTACTTTACCCATGTTTTAACCGCTTCTTGATGTTATTTGATCTTTAAAATGCCCAACATGGTTTAATTATTGGTTTTATGACTAATTGAGTTGTGTGTGGTGAATTAGGGTGTTTGGAGTGCAAAAATATGAATAAAAGGTGCTCTAGGTAGAGGAAGAGAGATTGGATGCGTCGCATCCAATCTAGAAAAAGATCAGATTTCGTGCACCCTTAGCAGTGAAGTCGGCCCATAGCGTCCACCGTAGCATCCGAAGCTGAGAAGTGGAGGACGAGGTGGATGCGAAGCATCCACCGTAGCATCCGAAGCTGAGAAGTGGAGGACGAGGTGGATGCGACGCATCCACCCTAGCATCAATCCCTGAAGCTGATTTGGATTAGAAATAGGAGAACTTTGGCCCACGACTTTGGTACGCAATATATAAGCCAAAAACGCCTCTTTTAGGTCATCTAACATATTGGGAAGGGGGAAAAAGCCACGAAAAAGCTGTGGAGGCCGGAATTCATCAAGTTTCATCTTTCTCCCACCAAACTTAGTAATTTTTATGTTTCTTTATATGATTTGTTGTTTGGCTACCATGTCTATGTGGAGCTAAACTTCACGTTCTAGGGTTGTGGTTCTTTCATGAATATTGTTATTCGGATATTGATTTTGACTTCTTGATTTATCATATTAGTTTATTTATTCAATCTTGCACTTAATTATTTAATTGCTTGATCACCAATTGAATATTATCTACGAATCTAGAATTGAACGCGAAAGTGGGAATCCTATATTGCATACAGGATTGAGTAGGGCAAGTTCTTGAACTCGGGCATCGGGGAACGGATTCGTAGTTAGGATAGACATATACCTAATTGCCTTGCTTGGTTGATTTACAGGAATTATAAATGCGTTCTTGTTGATTCTAACTCCATAGACATATAGGCGTTAGGTTAGCTTGAATAGGCGAGTAAGAACTCGACAGATTCTTATGAGCATTAACCCTGTCAACCAATAAGCTAGATAAATTAGTCGGTCAATTCAATTGAAGAATACAATAGGATTGTTAGATAGCCCATAACCCTAGATCGTTTTCATTACATTGATATCATTAAAATCTGCTCTTTCTCTGTTCAAAGTTTATTATTTATATTTTTCTTATTTAATTAGTTTAGAATAAAATATTTTTGGATTTAATTCTTGTTTAGATAATTGGGATAGTCTAATTTAGTTAATAGTTAATCATAAGTCCTCGTGGGTTCGACATCCGACTTTTAGTCACTTTATTACTTGACGACCGCGTATACTTGCGTGAGTGTGTTTGGTCGCAACAAGTTTTTGGCGCCGTTGCCGGGGACTTAGAAATTTGCTATTTTTCTAGATTAGACATTTTTTTTTATCTATTCATGTTTTTTTTATTATTTTATTTTAGTTAGTATTTTTTATTTATTTTAGCATGGCATCTTGGAATAAAAATTGTTCGAATGATGGTTATTCTTATTTTGATGATCCTTGTCCATATTGTGGAGGACCCCACTGGTGGAAAAATTGTCAGAATGTTCCCAGGAGCGAGTTGTGCGCACAATCTCAATCCTTTGAGTGGAATATTTGTAATATGTGTGGTGGTCAAGATGGCCATTGGGATGGTTGTCCTAATTTTGTTCATCCTTCTCTGAGCCCTTATTATGATCTTTCTAATGATATTTCTGAGTTTGATAGGGGCAATGAAGTGCAGGATATGGAGCCTGATGCATATATTAGGGATATTCTGAGGCAAGTAGCAGAGCAACAGGATGAACTCAAAAAAGATATGAAAAGAATGAGGGCAGCAATCACAAGAATGAAGGCCAATATGGAAGAATTGAATGAAGAGAGCGAGTACCAGCAAGAGAAAATTTTTGAAAAAGAGGAGATTTTGAGCCAAACTTGGCTGGCAGAACAGGCTGAAAAGTTAGAAATATATGAAGCTCAACATGAGGAACTTACTGATGGGATGAGACACTTTATAGAGGGAAGATCTAAACTGGGACAAGGGATCTATAAATTTGTCACTACTATTCACGACTTGCAAGATAAATTAAATGCAAAGGTTGTTGCGTCTATCGCCCAACAAAATAGTAATGAGTTGTCAGAAGCTGAAAAGGAGCTTATACGCCAAATTGAGGAGCTAAAAGTGGAGAGCCAATCATTCGAGCATATTTCTGTTGATGATGCCCATGTTGAGAAAAGTACACTAGAGCCATGCGAGGTAGCAGATAATGTTATATTTGAAGACTCTAATGTGTACACATATGAGGATATAAATAGTAATACAATTCTAAAGTTGGGGCGTGTTGGTCCTCAATCTAAACATTTTTCGACATTGTATTTGGATGATGACATGAAAATCGAGTCATCTAAGCCTTTGGAGGAGTCAATGGAAGAGGAACATGATGCCTATATTTTTGAATTTGTCATGCCAAAAAGCAAAAAATACATTCCTCATCTAAAGGCCGAGAAGTGTAGAGTGAAAAATTTATTACTTGGCCTGGTTATCTTTGTAGCCCCACCACTGGAGCATAGCCGCAAACTGGATGCCATGTTAGGGGCTCAATTCATAAGTTCGAGGTGGAGGCAAAAAGTGGTTCACGTCGTGCCGCTACGTTAAATCAGGCGCTTGTTGGGAGGCAACCCAGCGTTACTGCTTTCTTTTATTTTTGTTTACTTTTTATTTTATTTTATTTTTATTATTTTGTAGTATTTATTTTTGTTTTGTAGGATTATGAGCATAGGAAGCAAAGCCATTAGAAGAGTGCAAAAGCGAGCTAGATGGTGAGGACTAAGTGTGGGGTGCCCACACAAAGGACGATGCCTGGGGGAAGTCTGAGTACCTCGTGAGCCGCTATTGCTTCGGCCTTTGGCCTACCAGGGAGTCTCGTTTACCCTCTTATTATTTATAATGTGCATTGAGGACATTGCAAAATTTTAAGTGTGGGGTGAGGAGATCGTTTGGATAAGTTTCTGTGCTATTTTAGCTTAGTTGTAGTACTCATTCTTAAGTGTAGTAGCTTTTGTGAAGGAAAAAAAATGAAAAATTAGAAAAATTGGACTTTTCCCGACGATTGATCTCCTAGACAGTTTTCTTGAGGGATTAAAGTCTAAACAAAAATCCAAAATATATCTTTTAGCTTTCTTTAGGTAGTAATAATCCCCTATGGTTTTTCTTTGTGCCTCGGTTCTTTTCCATGGGATGTAGTTTGAACCGGGTAGTTTTTTTTTTTCCGAGTAGATTAGGAATTTAGAAAATAAAAGGAGGAAGAATGATGAACCTAAGCGCCCTTGACTTGTTTCATAGTAGCATATTTATGTTTTGGCATGTGTAGTATCTCCCCTATATTTTGATATTAATCTTGATGCCTTTAAATTGGATAGCATGTTTTGTGGCGCCTATGTCTCGTTTACATGACTTATGTTCACCTTGTGTTTAATACTTAATATCTCGTGGCTCCGTGAATACTTGCATTGCTTGAGAGTCGGAATGTGATCGTCCTTAGTGAGTCATGTGCCATGTGTGGTGAGGTTTTTTGTGTTGTCCATGTATTGTACTTGTGTCTAGAACTTGCCCGGTATGTGAGTTGAAGCGAAATTTTAGGTGATGCTCGGTTTGAAAAATGATTTTAGGATTTCTTTGATCTTTTTGAGCTTATTGCTTATCACAAATAAAATCTATCCCTAGTTAACCCTTTTGAGCCTGTAGACCTTTTATTTGGTACCCACATTACAAGCCTATACCCTTTTTATTCTTAATTGACATTGTTTTGATCCTTTTACCTCTTAAAGCACTTTAATTGTTAGATGAGCGCTAAAAGAAGTAAGAAGGGACTAAGTGTGGGGTGACTTTTGAGTGGAACCAATGAAAGAAAGAAGGGTGCACTTATTTTGTAAAATAATACACCACTAGCGGAAATTGAAAGAAAGAAAAATATAAATGAATAAATTGTTGTCTTGTTCTTGCTAGAAATGAATAAATTGTTATCTTGTTCTTGCTAGTGGGTATGAACTAAAGTAGTGCTTAAAGAAAAAGGGACTGTTTTGGGGGTGATATTGTTTGTGAAATTGAAGTGGGGTTGAAGAAAAAAAATGCTTAAAGTAATTTTGTGATGTATTAAAGTGCTTAGGAGGGTGAGTCACTATTCCTTAAATATATCCTACCCGTCCCTTAGCCCACATTACAACCATGAAAAAGTCCTAATTGATTTTAGATCGAGCGAGCTTACATTAGTAGAGATTTACATTAAGGGCAAGCCTATGGTACTAATTTCATGCATGTGACTTCTTTGTGAGAGTGAGCGATTTTCTTTGATATATGTGAGTCATTAAAATATATTTGATCATGAGATTCGAATGTGTGGATTGAACTCGCTCTCTTGTTCTTGTTGTGAGGGCACATGGTTTCACGAGGGATAGGTAACGTTATTAGACTTCTCTATGATGTTGGGTGTTCAAGCCATGAGTACATAGTGACATTGAGTCGGTTTTTGAGGTTAGGGTTGTTGTGAGCATGTTGTCTTTGTTCGAATATGTTTAAAGAAGGGCATGAGTAAAGGGAAGTGTATGTGATGCATAGTCTAGAGCCTAATTATTGCAAATAACCATGGTCATAGGTGCAGTGTGCTTTGAATGATAAGAGCTTAATTTTGTTTCGTCTACTATATGATGGTTTGTTCGAGGACGAACAAAGGTTTAAGTGTGGGGTAGTGATGTTTGGCATATTTCGATATGTGTTGATGTTACTTTACCCATGTTTTAACCGCTTCTTGATGTTATTTGATCTTTAAAATGCCCAACATGGTTTAATTATTGGTTTTATGACTAATTGAGTTGTGTGTGGTGAATTAGGGTGTTTGGAGTGCAAAAATATGAATAAAAGGTGCTCTAGGTAGAGGAAGAGAGATTGGATGCGTCGCATCCAATCTAGAAAAAGATCAGATTTCGTGCACCCTTAGCAGTGAAGTCGGCCCATAGCGTCCACCGTAGCATCCGAAGCTGAGAAGTGGAGGACGAGGTGGATGCGAAGCATCCACCGTAGCATCCGAAGCTGAGAAGTGGAGGACGAGGTGGATGCGACGCATCCACCCTAGCATCAATCCCTGAAGCTGATTTGGATTAGAAATAGGAGAACTTTGGCCCACGACTTTGGTACGCAATATATAAGCCAAAAATGCCTCTTTTAGGTCATCTAACATATTGGGAAGAGGGAAAAAGCCACGAAAAAGCTGTGGAGGCCGGAATTCATCAAGTTTCATCTTTCTCCCACCAAACTTAGTAATTTTTATGTTTCTTTATATGATTTGTTGTTTGGCTACCATGTCTATGTGGAGCTAAACTTCACGTTCTAGGGTTGTGGTTCTTTCATGAATATTGTTATTCGGATATTGATTTTGACTTCTTGATTTATCATATTAGTTTATTTATTCAATCTTGCACTTAATTATTTAATTGCTTGATCACCAATTGAATATTATCTACGAATCTAGAATTGAACTCGAAAGTGGGAATTCTATATTGCATATAGGATTGAGTAGGGCAAGTTCTTGAACTCGGGCATCGGGGAACGGATTCGTAGTTAGGATAGACATATACCTAATTGCCTTGCTTGGTTGATTTACAGGAATTATAAATGCGTTCTTGTTGATTCTAACTCCATAGACATATAGGCGTTAGGTTAGCTTGAATAGGCGAGTAAGAACTCGACAGATTCTTATGAGCATTAACCCTGTCAACCAATAAGCTAGATAAATTAGTCGGTCAATTCAATTGAAGAATACAATAGGATTGTTAGATAGCCCATAACCCTAGATCGTTTTCATTACATTGATATCATTAAAATCTGCTCTTTCTCTGTTCAAAGTTTATTATTTATATTTTTCTTATTTAATTAGTTTAGAATAAAATATTTTTCATATTTCGTGAAGCACTGCAACGATATGGTAATTAACATTAAAGAGGGAAAAATATATGTAAATCAAATGACAAACAATTGAGTCGTCATCCCCTTTACACAAAAGGAAATCAAACTCACCATAGCCTCCAAACAAAATTTTCCCAAAAATGGTTCATAATCTTTTATTTGTTTTTTATCCTTTCCTGCAGTGATAGAGTAGAAGTAGGGTGTATGGACTAAACCTTATACTATGTACACAAAGTGAAATAGGATCTAATCCAACAGGAATTTACAAAGATTTCACATACACACTCCTGTAGACTATATAAATGAATAGTAACAAATATAAATGGACAGTAACAAAAAAAAAAAGATTATCCTACAAATATAAATCTGAAAATAATCTACTTCAATATGTCTCATGTTAATTTAGGATTCCTGGAAATAATGAAATTTACCATGCATGGAACGACATCAGCTTTCTTTGAGACAACAATTGTTGCATTCGTCTTGCTCAAACAAAGTGTTTGATGAAAATGCACTTTTTACTTTGTAGGATGTATGTGGATGACAACCTCAATTCCACAGTTCTGGTTTCTGCTAGAGCCATTGAGTGTACTCTTATCTTTGACATCACTGAGAAGCTTTTTAAAATCATGGAGGTAAGACTATGGATTTAATTGCCTCAAGAACTTTGCATTGGGAGATAGTTTCTTCTTAACCTTTGTGTTTTTATCAGAGGATACCAACTCTTCAGAGGGATGCACCTAATGCTCTGGTGTTTAGAAGTTGTCGAGTAATGGAAGAAGGTTTTTCTCCATGGTGGTTTCTGGAAATACAATGCAGAACCTTCCAATACACTTCCTTTTGCCCGAGATTTTCTGGACAATGATGAAAGTGAACATGCTATTCAGGATGATGATGTTGTTGTTGCTGACCAAGATATAGCTGCAGGATTTTTTAGGTCGGGGATCCTTCAAAAGATTCAATATCTCTTGGAGATATGCCCCTTCTGATTGAGCGATGCTTCTTTTTTATTCTAGCTTGTGATTATGGGAGTAACTTGTCCAATATATAAATTATTTTGGACTATTTTTGGCACAACATTATGGAAATTCCCACGCCAGTTCAGCTTGTGCTTTGTCTATCTTTCTTTTTGTTGTTAGGCATCAGTTTTTCAAGCATTTCATAAAATTTCTACATTAAAGTCTAAGTTTTGTATTCTTAACATTTAATTTATTCCTAAAGAACACACATCTATACAATATGCATGACATATAAAATACAACCATTTAACATTATTTAACTAAACATATAACATCAGAGCAAAAAAGTGTAGAAATTACCTTTTACGGTCGAAGCAGCCTCACTTTTTCCCCCCACCTAGAACAATTTTCACCTGCCAAAAATTTGTGCTATCAAAAAATTCAGACCAATATATTGAAATAAATAAATCACAAATATCCGATAATGGAGATACAAAATAGTGGAAAAGCGTAAAGGCAGAACCAAATTTAAAGACCAATCTGGTTGCAAAACTGTCATAGAGAGGAAGATTAAGAAATTAGGAAAAGATTATAATCACGTAATAAGAAATCAAAAATAATAACGTATCGAAGCCAAAGAAATAGAAAGAACCAAGCACTGTTAATTTATTCTAGCAAGAATCATGGGTTTACCAACAAAACTGAATAAATAAGTAATTCTTATTTTCTATTGACACTTCTATGAGCTGAATTCAAAAGAAATGGAAATGAGATTCGGCCAAACAATTTCTATAGGACCAATTGCAATATTAAGGCTTAGTCTAGATGGCAAAGAGAAGGATACCAAGCCATGACTGCAAAAGAACAGTTGCATGTGATAAAGAAGTCTCAACTCACATAGCATCCAAGGTTTTCCAAGCCAAGATACGTGTCTAATTGTCCCTCTGCCCAAATAGCTGAATCTGCAAATATAGCAAGGTGCTTACAAAAAAACTATCCATTTCCCTGTTTCTCTGCAGCAAGAAACAAAAAAGCCACTGATAACACCCAAAAACAAACCAAAAGAAAACACTGAACAAAAGGACATATGCAGAAGAAAAGGCCCTCGCCATCGTAGAAAGAATGTGAAGAAGGAGAGAGAGTAAAAAGTGAAAATATGACAAAAATGTCAAAGAATTAATCATTGTTTACCCTTATTTTCAGTTTATTGCGGAAATACCATTATGGACGACGAAAGAACTCACAAGTTTTATAGGTCAATCAAATGAACTAGGCAGACACTAAAATTCTTATTTCTGAATAATGACGTACAGTAGAACATTGCTGTTTCTTTTTCTTTCTATAAGGATACATAAATAATCAAAAGACCCAAAGCATTGTGGGGAGCATATAAATATCAAGGTTGTGATAAGATGAAAATTTCTCTAGCTTTAGAAATGAAAAAAGTTTTGTAGGGAGCGCTTCCCCAATAATGTGCCTTATGTGGTGCGACTTCAAAACAGTCAATCCTAACGTAGGTATCAAATATCAAATATCGGATAAGAAACTACAAAAACAATGGTATATTTCGTGGTCTTTTATTACTATTATTGCACTAGTCTGTTTTCATAATACAGTACTTATTACTTTCATATCCTATAAAATGAACTGTTTAACTTTTTCCTTGGTTTCATTCATTGGATTATCCTTATTGTTTTATCTCAACTTTCAACAGGGTCCTTATAATGCTCTACTTAACTAGGAACATCCTTTAAGTTTCTAAAAGATGACCCAAAACATCCTTCCGTTAAGTTTTTCATCTTCTCTAAGGGCTGATATTTTATCCTATGTTCACCTCATTTAAAAAGAAATAAAATTTAAGAATCTCACGTAAAAAAGGACTTGACCTAACGAACGGGAATACCCTCTTCTTCAAAAAACTTTGCAGCACTCTTGCTTTCTTTGCGATCTAAGTTTTTTTCCAGTTCATCTTTTTCCCTCAAGCTTTAATGAGTCTCCATTTGTTTTTCAGGATTAAACACAATGGCTCTAGCACATAATCATATTCCCACGACTCAATTTTTCTCTCTAACAGTGTCATACGTACTCGCTTATTCCCACACCCTTCACATGCCACCCATCAACTGCAGGTTGACAAAGACTTTCTTCGCTTGGACATATTCATGCGAAAAAGTATTCATCATTATTAAATCAACGAGCCCAGCTTATCTGTGGACCACGACATCGATCTTACTCTCCATATATATGTTAGAAAGTACTTCTGTATGACCAAAAACCACAATATTATATATATTGGTCATTTTCCTGTGTTGTTTGGTGGGGTTGTCCCCTTCACTTTAAATTTTATGTTAGGATCAGAACCTGGTAGTGCGTAATTTAGCCAAACAGCGGTATAATGATAATAACAAAGATAATGTAAGTTGATAACAATAACAATTAAAGCATATAAAGAAGACATCAATTTAACGTGGTTCGATTAGTGTGACCACGTCCACAAGCGGAGATGAGCAATTTTACTATACCAATAAGAGTACAAAAGAGAGTACAAAATTAGAGTAAATACTCTAATTAATCCCAAATACCTTAAAAAAATAACCTCACAAGATCACTCCAAAGAAAGGGTTCACATTCCCAGCACTAAACTCTCATACAAAACACTCTTAATAAAGGAGGAAAGAAAAAAAAAGAAATGAAGACTCAACTCTTGTTGGTGTGTCTAAAATGAACTAATGGTCTTTCCTTTGCAATATTTTTGTCAGTAAAGATATTTATGCTTATGTGAGATAGACTCCATTAGCCAAAATATTGGCCATAATTACATTTTATGGATTCTTTCTAGTTCATGTATAACATGAGTTTTTTAATATCATTCTGTTCTTTTAGTATATATTCATCAATTAGCTAAAACTATGCATAGACGCATATATATGTGAAACAGTATCGGCTTGGCTCTGTTGAGTCTTTATGCTAGGTTTTTAGTCACTAAAGAACTAAGGGAGACTACCCAAAAGCTCGATGACCAACGAGCTATGAGCAACAGAGCTGGAGATGTTTTTGGAGAAATTAAGGTTTCAGCCTTACCTTGTTTAAATGTTGTCTGGCCAAGTAAAGCTTTTTCTGTTCTTTGAAGAGCTTGTGGAACTTTTTGAAAAAACAGAGAGATACATGAACCTGAGAAAAAAGATTCCGTTAGAGAAGGATGAAAAACTTGATGGAAGGATGTTTTTGGTCATCTTTTAGAAACTTAAAGGGATGTTCTTAGTTAAGTGGAGTATTATAAGGATGTGTTGAAAGTTGAGATAAAACAATAAGGATGATTTTGGTCAAGCAGGACCTAATGGGCCAAAGTTCAGCATAGGTCAAGGTCTCCAGGTCCAACTTTAGACCCTAGCTAAGCTGTCTTGTGGACCCAAATCAGCCCCAAGTATCATACATTTATGCTACGGGTGTTAGATGATCAATTGACCACCATCGAAAAATTACATTGTATACATACGTAAAATATTATGTTTTAGAGGTATATAACACATATTAAATATTATTTGTCGGGAATTTTTTTCACTTCTTTTAAATTTGAATACCCTTTGAGAAATTACTAACTTCGGCGCCACTGGTTTGACCCATCTACTATCACTAATGTAACAACTTTTAAACCTACAACTATTCAGGTGCCATTTTGAAAAGGGTTATCTACCGGCTAGGTCGCTATCGACTTAAGACATGGGAAAGAAAAAAAAATTAACACATAAAAAATTTGGTTTAAGATAATTCTGCAAATTAGAAACAAATTGTGGTTTTGAGATAATTATCCCTGTAAAGTAGAAAATATAAGAACTTTGTAAAAATGGTTGTAGAAGACTGTTATCAATTGCGCATTCACATGTTTTAAATGTTTTCTTTAAGTAGTATAATACGAGAACAGTGTTTTCTAAAATTACTGCGTTCCAGGTGGTCCTTGCTGTCCTATAAATTTTTGTATAAAATGGTGTGAAGTATGGACATACAAGTACACGCATATTTTTCAAACCTACCTTCACCTTTATTTTTGTAAGAGTTTAATGATTATTTCCTTTTGTCTAGAGAGTGGTCAACATGACTGCAATATATTCAGTGGCGGAACAAAAATATTTTATCAAGGAAAGTTAAAATATAAAAAATTTAATACATAAACAAGTTCAAGGAATTCATTGCAGTATATATACTATTATTTTCTTACTTTATTTGTACGGAATAATATTTTAATGAAAAGAGTGTCAATTGAAACCCATTGAAAAACGGTGGCTCCTCCACTGAATTCATCGCTTAAAGCACCAACAAAAAAAAAAAAAAAAATCATAGTACTAACTAAAATTAAGTACCCTAATCAATGAATTATATTATCACTACTATTATCATCAATCTAAGTACTTCTAGGATCACTGTAACGAGAGTTAATAATTCCATCTTATCTTACCTCTTAGGCCTTAACTGCACTATGCTTTTCCAACATTGTTTTTATTTACTTTCGAAATGGTTTATTTCTATTACCGGTCTTAATTGTCTTTTGGCACCAATTTTACTGTATAATATGAGGCCAATCTTGCTGCGAGAACTTGTTTCCTTCTCCCATTAGCTATAACAGTGATTGACTTCTTTTGGCTTATGCTTTCTCCAATATATTAGTGTGATGTGATATCAGGCCATTTATTGTCAAAAAGAAAATTTTAAGAATCTCGATAGTTAACGTGCATAAAAATAATATTATTTTTCTTGCACTTAGATGGGATCTAAATGATAGTTTGGGCACATCACACATGGTAAATGAGACAGGCCGCCGGCAAGATCTAAATGAATATGTGTGTCCATCAAATTCTAAAGTTAATAGCTCTAAGCCTCAAAGCATTAATTTATTCGTAAAAAATTATTAAAATTACAACAAATAAATATGAAATCATAAATGTTGAACTTATAAAACTTAAATTATGGATCAACTTCTGTCTTTGTTGATGATTTAATTGCCGAAAGCTGAGATCTTTCATTACTAGGTATTAAAAATCAGACGTAATAACATAACAATGATAACGAATCACTATTTTTGATTGAATCACATTATTAATGAGCCTTAGGAGTATTATATGACTGTTAGATTGAGAGCTTTTTAGTTTTTCCTCTACTAGTAGAGCTCCTCTTGATAATTGTGACTGTGAACCACTAACATTTGAAATTCTATGTTTGTCTGATTCTTAGTTTCATCAGAATAGGTCAAAAGGCTTCTATTCTCAAAATGGCAATATGTACAATGCACAAAATTCAAAAGAGAGAGAAGTAGAAAAAAGGCAGGACTTCTTTTGTCATTTGAAAAGCATGCAGGGGTGAAATCGGTATTTGAGGAAACTTGAGAGGAGACTGGTATGACTATTTTTAAATGTTAGTTGAACAAATTGGAGGAAGAAGAACATGGGCTTCATAATAACGCGTTAAATCCAGCTCGCAAACAGCGGGATTTTTCAATATTCGCCTTACTTCATCAAACTATAAACAAAAAACTCATAGCAGACAAAGCTAAATTAAGGAAACAAATCATTACAGTAACAGTACTATATTATAGTACTAATTATACTCAAAAATTTACTGTACTTTCCTTCACCAGAAAACTACAGTCCATCGTCGGTGCTTGTCTCTTCCTTTCTTCTTCCCATCTGTCGTCTATTCTATTCTTTTTCTCTCTTTCTCACGTAATTACACGCATTTGACTCCCATGACACTAGCTTTTCTCCTCCTCTAAAACCCCCCAATTTCTCTCTGTAGAAAGAGGAGCTGAATTGGGTGCTCCATTAGCCAAATATGGGTCCAGACAGCAGTTTCGCAGCTCAGAAAAGAGGTGGTGGAGCACTACCTACCACCGCCACTCCCAACGGCGGCCGTGCCAGTTCCGTCTTACCTCGCGGCCGACAGATCCAACGTACTTTCAACAACATTAAGATCACTATTCTTTGCGGCTTCGTCACTATCCTTGTCCTACGTGGCACCATTGGTTTCGGCAACCTCGCATCCTCCGGAAGTGATGCTGAGAATGCGAATCTTATCGAAGAGACTAACCGGATCCTCGACGAGATCCGATCCGACAAGGACCCGGATGACCCGGTTGACCAGTCCGATAGTTTTTTCCGACTTAATTCAACTTACAGTTTAGGCCCGAAGATTACTACTTGGGATGCCGACCGCAAATTCTGGCTTCAGAAAAACCCTGATTTCCCTAATTTTATTCATGGTAAGCCTCGAGTTTTGCTGGTAACTGGCTCTCCCCCAAACCCTTGTGATAATCCAATTGGGGATCATTACTTGTTGAAGGTTATAAAGAACAAAATTGATTATTGTAGGATCCATGGGATTGAAATCGTTTATAATTTAGCTCATTTGGAAAAGGAAATGGCTGGGTACTGGGCTAAATTGCCCTTGATTCGCAAGCTAATGTTGTCTCACCCTGAAGTAGAATGGATTTGGTGGATGGACAGTGATGCCTTATTCACTGATATGGTCTTTGAGATCCCTTTTTCCAAGTACAATGATCACAATCTTGTTATTCATGGCTACCCTGATCTATTGTTTGATCAGAAATCATGGATTGCATTGAACACTGGTAGTTTTCTAATTAGGAATTGCCAGTGGTCTCTTGATTTGTTGGATGCGTGGGCGCCAATGGGGCCTAAAGGTCCTGTTCGTGAAGAAGCTGGGAAGGTTTTGACGGCTAATTTAAAGGGTAGACCAGCATTTGAAGCGGATGATCAGTCTGCATTAATATACTTGTTGATGTCACAGAAGGATCAGTGGATGGACCAGGTGTTCATTGAGAATTCCTACTATCTACACGGATATTGGGCTGGGTTAGTTGATAGGTATGAGGAGATGATTGAGAAATACCATCCAGGTTTGGGGGATGAGAGATGGCCGTTTGTGACACATTTTGTGGGATGCAAGCCATGTGGGATTTATGGAGATTACCCTGTTGAGAGGTGCATGAAAAGTATTGAGAGGGCTTTCAATTTTGCAGATAATCAGGTGCTTAAGTTGTATGGGTTTAGACATAAGGGCTTGTTGAGCCCTAACATCAAAAGGATTAGGAATGAAACTGATAATCCGCTGCAGTATGTAGATCAGTTAGATGTTCGACATGCAAAGCATGAGAGCACAGGACCTCAGAGCTAGTGACTTCACCAGCTGTCTGCACAGAAGAATCTGCAGGTATAAGAGACATCATTATGGTTTCTTGAATTTGTTGGTTAGATCTGTAATGGACTCTCAAGTGTAAACACGTCATAACTTTTAGTTTTCTCATTAGTTTATTGTTTACCATCACCATTGAATTGTTAATACTGCATTGCTATGGTTCATTTCTTTTCTTTCAAAGACTGTTTTGTAAGTGAGTCCCTATCTGCATTAGATTGCCGAGCTTAATACATGAAAACTCTTATTTGGCTTGTTAGTTGAATGTCCGACACTAGCTTTTATGCTGTGTTTACTGTTTTCCGGTAGGGCTTTACCATCTAGTTAAAAGTGTGTTAATTGGCATAACTCTAGGTCTACATTCTAGCAGGGAGTCTTTGCAAAGGCTAGACCTTTTAGCTTAGCCTCCATCTTTAGGCCATAAAAGAAAAAGAGGAAAATGTGTAGAAACATAATTCCTGTAGAATATGCTTGTCGTTTGATGTCGGACATATACTTGTTGGTTTTTTCTTCTTTCCAAAATCTGCCATGTTTGAGAGTTGGGAGATTGAAAATCTTGGCACTTCTTCCTTCTCTTCCTAACTCTGATGCCCCCATCTTCTAGTTGGTAGCATTGATGGCTTGCCCTGATCTTTCTAACTTTTTTTTTAAGAAGTCTTAATCTTTCTAATTAGAAGCATGATTTACCTTAGGCTAGGGCTGTGGGGCATGTGAGAGGGACTGGATCATGGAGGACTGCTACATTCGTCTTAATCACAGAGCTTGGATTAACATGTTTCCTTCGACTTAAAATGTTCTATATCATCTGTGGTCTATTTTGATTATCTTTTTTTCTTATAAGAGAGGAGGGTTGTTGTAGATTGAGTTTAATGCAGAAAATGGTCAATTAATGATGAGCTCTCACAATGCATTACATGTATTAGTAAGAATTCAATAACCGATCCAACTAGATTGGAATTGAGGCGCAATTGTTGTTTGTTTTACAATAAAGTACATCAAGACATCCACCAGAAAGTCTTGGTGTTTAGCTTTCTAGTTCAACTCACCTTGTAGTAGTCACCATAACATCGTGCTGATTAAAGTATTTCCTTTGATATACAAATAGAGAGGCGGCGTATGTCTCTTAGAAATCAATGTTCATCTAGCAGAATGGTCTAATCATGCGTGAAAATCTATGCAATGATGTTCTCACGGTCACCTATTAAATAAATAGGGTTTACATGTTATGGGCTGTGACATAGTTGATTTCCTCTATTTACTGTCCAAATAATATATGTGGGGAATTTCTAGTAAATGTAAAACCACAGATTTGGTTGGGATGATGTTGGTTTTTAGAGACTGCAAATTTGTTATTCACTGTCATGCAAAAAGAGACTGAATATACTGCAAGTTGCACCAACTGTTGAAGCTAACCTGAAATCTGTGAGTAGACTTCCTATTCCAAAGTCATTTTCCTGCTGGATGTTTTAAAGAAGCATTGTGCATCAGGGGGGAAAAACAATGCCTTGTCAAATAAAAAGAAGCATTGTGCATCAGACCTAACAATTGAATATCATTATTTACATACTCTTTTTGTCCTCCATGTTTAAATATTTTCCAGAGTTTCTTGACCCTTTTTCCATCCAAAATAAGTATTTCTTATCTTCTGCAGGGTGCAACTATGGTTTTGATCTGTCTTGGATGAGAATGGCACTCTTGGAATGAGGTGCGAGTGCTTCATCTGGTTGTTATACTTGGGTGGTGAAGCCTTGCATCATGGGGGATTGAATATGCCTTTTATTTGTTCTCCCAAGGAGGAAGTTTGTGTTAGTTTTGTTTATTTAGCAACATTTTAGTTTCTGAGAAAGCAGTTTGAGCTGTATGAAATGATGTACGTGGAAAGGAACAGCTGGAATCAAATAGAATGATTAGAATTTCTAGATAGTTTCAACATAAGTTACTCACTCTTAACCTGGGAGGTTTAAGATGTGTATCACACTTGTATAATTGCAATTCTTGGTTGTTTTTTTAAAATTTATGATTTTTTTGGGTATATCATAGTCGACCATAAAGAAGTTATTTGAACTTGGAAATGAACCAGTATCAATACATCTTTCATTCTTCAGCTTTTTTGTGGAAGTTTGATCAGTCCCATTATATTGATAACTTGTCCAAGCATATGATTGTTTGAGGGCCATGAAAATAGTGCATGTCTTTCTATAAGCTCTGCATAAATTATCATTTACAATGCCATTACATAAAATCGATGAAGCAAGCTATTTACAAAGATCATCCAGTCAATATCGTTTTATGATTCTATCATACATCTTGCAGTTGATAGATATCTGACTAATGAACAGCTAATCTGTTTCAACTTTTCCTCCAGTCATGGTCGGGAGTTGAGAACATTTAGTTACTGATGATGATCTCTATTAAAATAGTTTAAAATGAGACATTTCCATGTAGTACTATTTTACGTGTCTGAGTTATATTTGGGGAAAACAGAGAATGGGGGGAAGGAAAATAACTGAAATCAAATCACCACCTGGCATTTGAAACTACTGAATTTGACACCGAAGAACCAAATTGAGGCCATTCACTTTGGGATAGATACTTTTCTTTGCCGGTGGTGGTGTAGGATTCCTTTTAACAAACGGATTCGCAGTAAATTTTGTTCTTCCTCATTGTTTGCACCTGACTCTTCTAGCTTGTTTTTAAAACTGTTCTGTGTCACAATTTTAGATTGCAGGCTTTCCATGTTATGGGAGTGTCCTTCAGTTACAGAGATGTTTCCAGGGATGTAGGTTAAACACAAAGATAATAGGTTTAGCCTACTATAACGACTTCCAGCCTTGAGTCTACTTAACAAACTGACAGGACGCGGAATCAATGAGTTCGGTCTTCAAGCTTGAAAGGAATGGATAAGCGTAGGCTTTTTTAGTGAAGGCAGACCCCTGCTTATAGATAGGAGATCAATGACTTGTTTTCGTCGTAGGTGTTATTTCATATCTCTGGATAACAGGACCCCTTAAGCCTAATTAGTAGTCACATCGTTTGCATATCTGTGAACTTTAAGATTCAAAGATCTTAAATGAAAGCGAGCAGGAGTGAGTATCTGGACAAACAATGAAGCTTCTATTCTACCATTTTATAGATAATTTGTAACAACTGCGCTCCAGACTACAGTACAGTATATGTCAATGGATTTCGGGCATCCTCATAAATGCCAATCATCATTCTACAGAAAACGCAGTCCATTTGAGCATGATGATTGTGTGCCTATCATGACTAGAGTAGTTAATGACCATTATCCCTCGACTGCGTAATACTACATAATACTAATTTCAGCTAATTCTTGGACAGATTACCTTTGTGCATAGCCACCAATACCTGATTCATCTCTGCTATTTGACTTAAAAGTTGATTTATCCTCTGCACAAGAAAAACAAGCAAGGATTATAAACTCAATCAGGTAGGTAAAACTGATTGTAAGACTTTTTAACATGGGAATTTTTGCAAACACAACAAGGCCAAAAATTAACAGACCTCATCTTTCTTTGTAATGGTGCGTCTCAGCTGTTCCCTACTCTGTCTTGTAATCAATCTCCGTCGCCAACGGAAATACGCAAACAACACAAACATTACCGCTACTCCATAGGGGGGGAACATACCCGTAACAGCCCTTCGAGCTGAAGTGAAACACCAGCGAAATATAGCAATGCCGTTGACTCTAGAAAACAGCACTTGCAGTCCCAAATTCCACCGTTTTCCTCCATAACCATCTACTCTGGCTGGGGGTCGAGGACTATCTGGTACAGATTTTGACGGATCCACGGCATTTGAATCTGAGGCGGCGAATGAATAGGACGAATCATCGTTATCTCGATTGGAAGGTGAAAATGAGGATGACGATGACGACGATAGCGACGGAGATGACGGGAACGGCGGTGACGATGATTGGCTATGAGTTTTCCCAACGAAATTTGTGGATATGTAAAGGTTCTCGTGGTTGACCGGAGGAAAGACAGCAGAGTCGCCGGCAATTTTATGGATTGAGAAGTCTCCGATCGCGACCAGAGAGCGAGTGGCTGGTGGTGGATCGGAAAGAGATTGTGAATTCCTTAAACGTTCCCATTTCTTAAGCTTTTCAAGCTGGCCTTCTGTTATTGCGGCTTCTTCTTCTACATCCGCCATCACACCATTACAGGCGCGCTTCACTAATCACTGACGGCCACTTTCCATTTTCCAATGGGAAGGAGTAGAGCGCATTGCACTACTTCCAAAAATGACTCTATGCATCTGAGGCCCGTGACAAATACATTCTATGGCCCAATTCCCTATTTCCTTTCTGGCCCGACCCGAAACTAACTGAGATAAAAAGCTTAGTAGCTTTTTATTTTTCCTTTTGGGGATCATTACACTAGTATGAACTTTACTGAAATAGTTTTTTCCTTCTATTTTTTGAAAAATAATAACCAGCAACAATATATATTTTTTTCGCCGCAACTAGCAACACTATTAACCATAAAAGTATTATCCAGGTCACACCCTATTCGAGAGCCTAGTGAGAATTTTAATAATTTTTCCTATGAATGTTGTATGTTTAATTTTCTAATGTTTTTAGGAAGTAAACAACCAGAAGCAATAATGTCAAGCTATCAAAATATTTTACAGGGCACGCCCCGTTGCCCTCTACCCTTATTGTTTCTCTATTAATGTGCAGTAACTTCGGACATGAGGGAGGTGTTTGGTAGGATGTATTAGGAAAAATAATATATATATTAGTTTTGGTATAATTAATTTTTTGTTTGGCGGTGTTTATTCGGTACTATTCTTATATATATCTATGCTATATTAAAAGCACAAAACCCTTAACGAAATGTACCTAATGACATTTATGCCAGACCATAGCATTCTTCTCAAGAAAAGAAAGCGGAAAAGGTGACTGAATTTCACTCTTTATCATTCCTTACTACTCCTCAATTCCCATGCCAATGAACTTTAAGCAGGGAACAAAGCTAGGGATGGCAAGGTTCTTTATCAACGATGCATTTGATGACCGGATAAAGGAGAAAAATCAAACTTTAAGGACCATCAAAAAGAAAAAAAAATGCCAAACCTTCTTCTTCCTGGTCCTATCGAACCAGACACTGAATACCTGACCTTAACTCAATCATGAAACTGAATTTCCAAGCGGAATGATGAGAAAAAAAATCCATTATTTCAAAAAATCTTTCCGATTAGATCCGTACACGGCTATTGCTCCGCGGCGATACAGACTCACTATCGTACTTGTCAACTTTAGATTTACGCAACAATTCCAAGACTTAGCCAAGCTTCCTCCAACAATCCTGTCAAGGCAGTTGTATCAAAGGTAGCTTCCCAGTTTGAGCAAATCTAAAGTTGACAAGTACGATAGTGATGATAGATTAATTCAATTACCACTTTGTTGAAGATCTAGTGGTGCTACCCGAAGATTTAAAGAAATCTGATATTATAGAAGTAAGGGATGAAGTTATAGAAGGTAAGGCTGATGTTTCAGACGCTTGCATACCTGTATGGAAGGAAGAAAATTATTAGAACTCTCGATCAAGTTTTGAATGACTTTCTAGTCAGATCGTTCCTGCGTTTCGGATATGAAGTCTCCTTCAAAGCATTAGACTACGCATCCAGTCAGCGCATAGCGAAAGCCGTCATCCTGGATGTTCTTTTCGTATTTCTTGCTCTCCCTTAGCAGCGGGAAAGAAGTCTATCTATCTACCTAGCTTTGGTAGATTTTGTACAATTCAAGGTAAGCATGGTTTTTATCCTATAGAGTTGTAAGATATTATAGTATCACCATGCTATTCAATAATATTAAAAGTTTTCAAAAATAAAATGGATGAGATTGGGTCCCAGAGAAAAAGTACCTTGTGAGGGTGCTAGATTCAAGATGAAAATAGTTCTAATCTTCTCCACTTTTTTTTTAAAACTGCCCAAATCTCATTTTGTGAGTTCATGACACAATGGAACATCTTAGACAAGATGAAATTGAGGTTACCTTAGCCTATGCCCCATAGAAATTGTCTCAGCACTGAGTTACTTACGTTACGGTATTCAGCAGGTAGGCTGCACTCTGGGCGATTAGGAGGGTTCGCTAGACCAGCAACCGGACCAAGAATGAATGTATAATGATGGTGATTCTTTCGCCTTTTTTATACTTTAAAAATAAATTCCACATAAGATAGAATCGTAATTTAATTATTATCCTAATATTTAAGACAAAAAAATATAGTTTTTCTTATTAAATCACTCATTGTTTGAACCAGGTATGTAATCCTAATATTTAGAATTTTGAAATTCATTAAAAGCTTACCTTAACATCCCTAATTTAGCAACTAAACCATAAAATATTTGCTACGTTTGTTCTCCTCTTCACAAATAAGAGATACTATAATCCACTAAAATACATTAATTAATTAATGTTTATATCTAGAATAAATAACTAGTAGTTAAAACTATTTTGCATTTCAAATTTGATGTTTATCAAAAAAATATTTTTTAGTAGTTCATAAAATATGTGTTAATTACTATAAGAATCATATAAAATTAGCTCAGGGTATGAATGAGTTAATTTGGCTTCTGAAAAGATTAATCAAAGTTATGAGGCTCACATTAGAGATAAATTCATGCATGTTATTTCTCATAATCTCTATTTGAGTTAGAAAAAAATGTGTCATTAACTTTTTATGAATTTTTTATTTCTACATTCAGAAGAAGTAAACAAGAATCTAGGGAAAAAAAGCTTAACTTTTGAATGTTAAAAGAAATTAGAATTGAGTGGGATTTAGACTTAGGCCAAAATAGAATATATTTGAATACAATAAATTTTAGACTTAAAAATAACTCTGATTTGTTTATCGGGATTCTTCTTACAGAACTTAGAGTTTTAAAATCAAATTCATTAATATTTGATATACCAATATTTAAGTGATTTTAAAAAGAAAACAAATTATGCTCATTTAGACGGGAGACACGCACAACACGCGTACATAAAGACTAGTACGTAAAAAATCATAACATTAGCAATACCATATTTTTTAATAAATGGATGAGCATGTATAAAGCCAGAACTACCCTTTCAAATCCTTTAATATACCAAACCAAACATTCAATAAAAAATAATCCATAACAAATTCTAATATTACTAATCTCAGCATTACTAATACACTTTATTCATTACTATTCTTATATGTCCTACCAAACGACCCCTAAAAGTTACTAAATGTTTAGCTCTTGTTTTAGGAGTCTTAGAGGTGTGATTGATAAAGTTCCGTTCCTTTAAGTTAAAACTTATATGTAACTATGTAAGTATTATCAAAAGTTGTGATAGAGTGATAAGTACTTTTCCAGACTTAACAAGGGTTTTGGGTTTGAGCTAATACAACACTTTACTCGCAAAGTGAAACTCCCAATGTGACAACGAATTTGTTCCGGATAAAAAATCAAAAAAATTTATATATATATATATATATATATATATATATATATATATATATATATATATATATATATATACATACGTTAGTGATGTGGGGTCTAATAAAATACAATTACAATGTCACACCGTGTGACAAGAGAGAATTGCTCATATGGTCGGCATCCCCACTTACAATGTGAGGATCATGGGTATAAGCTATCAATAATCAAAGAAATAATAGCTCCAACAAAGAGGAATCAAAGTGGAGGCCATAATAAACTTTGTTGTACAAAAGGAGAAAGAACCAAATGCTCTTTTTTCGTTATTTGTGAAAATTGCCGATTTGACAGTGTGAGAGACATTTCCATCCATAAATCGGGTGGTTTAAATTGGGCAACTGGTGTTGCTGGCCCTATCTCGGACTTGTGCTCTTGCAAAAATGCTTGATTTGACATTCAAAAACAAACAAACATTGACACGAGTCGACTCACTTTTTAAATTCATTCCCAACTACTACAAGGGTTATTAACAAATTGCAATTAAAGGATTAGTCAAATATCCGAGTTGGTTTTTTTTCCTACGCTGGCCGGAATTGGAAATTAAAATTGCTGGAGTATTGTGTTTAGTGCATTCGGCGTTTCTTGTTTTTTACTTCTCAGTCTAGACTCTAGAGTTTCAATTCCAAATAGGCAGCTAAACCCTCCATTGAAAAACATGCCAGCGACAATAAGTGTCAATTAGAGCGGCAGATCAAATGAATATTACTTGATGTTAATTAATCATGTTTTCCTTTTCCCCCCGGTTCAAACCTACTTTTAGAAGGGTAAAAAAATTATTCTATTCGTCCCAAAGTGAGTAACTCAATTTAGTGTACTAAGGTTAACTCACTTAATTTTCTGTGTGCACTTGATCATTGATTTCTTAACTTTTTGAAATAGAATTATGAAAATTTTAAAAGACAGAAAAAATTCTATAAATCGCAAAAGAATTTGAAAAATCGTCCAATACAAAAAAATATTTTGATTTTTCAAATAATAACAGTGTCAAACGGGACAAAAGAGAGTAGTTGACAGCTGATGCTCTGAACCTCTGACCAAAAAATGTCAGATTGGCAATTCTTTCCTTTTATTCTGCTCTCAATAGTTCAGTTTCATTGTTTCTATGAGTTAGATTAGAGATTTCGGTATTTTTTTTCGTCATTGTCATCAAATTGGATTTTACTTTATTTTTTTAACAATAAATTATGTCAAGAAAAATAATTGTATTTTACTAGTTTCAAGAATTCTTCCACTAAAATGTTACAACCAACCAGTGGGAATGAATTTCTTTCATGAAACTTGAATGCAACTTCAAGTTGCGTCCGTAAGAGCTCGTTTGGACGTAAGAAATTTTTTTTTTTTTTCTAAAAAAATTATTTTTTTTCAAAATAAGCATTTGTTCATAAAATTTTTAAACATTTTGGAATTTTTCGAAATTTTGAAAAACTCAAAATAGTTATTTTTCAAAATTTTCACTCAGCTTACTCACAAAATTTCAAAAACAACCCAAAATTATATTCATGTCCAAACACAACTCTAATTTTTAAATACCATTTTCACTTTTTTTTAAAAAAAATTTTACAATTCTTATGCCCAAACGCCCACTAAGTATAGGTGGGGTTGCATGTTTAATCCAACACAGAAAAGAGAAAGACACGTCAAAAGTTGTTTGTCAATTTTTAGTATATAGGCAACATTTTATGGAAATTTAAGTTCTTGATCATTATGTCAATTTTTTTATTAGTTACATTTGATGTACGCAATTAGACTTAACAGGGAAAGAATTTAGCATAATTAACCCAAATAGTCGCTCATCCAACCGCTTAAACTAAAAATAGCCGGTGAAAGTATAGTATATACATAATTTATGTATTATGCATATATAATTGTGTATAATAAATGTATAATCTATGTATATGACTAAAAAAAAAAAATAATAAATATGATCCGCTATTTGTGTAAAGATCCCAAGAATTTATTAGTTCTCAATGTACCCCTATCCTTGTGCCGTAAAAAAAGAAGATGAAAGAAAGCCCGGTAATATTCGAAAAGAGATTAGAGAAAATGGAAAATGACGAGAAAATCAATTTCTAAAACTTATGGCAATTATGTCAAAATAACTTTTACTGAAAGTTGAACTTATAAATATTTAACTAGCAAATTATTTTCAATAGATTTGGTCTTTTAGCTAGAACAAAAAATTATTAATTTTGTATCATTTTGCTATCTGATTTAGTAGTAATTAGTAAAAGGAAGTAATTAAGCTCTACTTGGCCAGAAGACAAAAGGAATTGATTGGACACCACAAGGAAGTTATTGATAAAAAGACAAGATTTTAGAAAATGCCTGTTTTTGGTAACAAAACAAGCCCTGACAGCCAACTCCTAAACTAACTCTAAAAATGCTTTTGACACGAGTTATAAAGTACTATGTACATATTTTCTTTGCTTTCGTTGTCTCGTCAAAACTTATTTGTGGCTGTCCTCTCTATTAGGCGGCACAATTCAATCTGCATAAAGTTTGTCCAATTTAGCTTAAAATATAGGATATGTTTTTTGTCAAGCTTAAAATATTTGCATGAGTTCACATTTAGAAGTGTTAGACTAGAATATGTTTATTGATGAATCAGTTTGAATATATTTTGAATTAATCCATTTAAAACTTTGGGCAATTTAAACTATCTAAGGAATGCCAAATTGATCCGTAAGACAACTTACATTTAGTGTGTTTATGTTTGTTTTTCTAATACAACCTTGTTAGTTTGGTTTGTAATTAGATGTTAATAAATAAATAAATAAAAAGCAAAAGGACAAAATGATTTTAGGCGAGTTGAACTATTTTAAATTCTAACTAACACAAGGCTTTTCATATAAGTAAAACTTTTGACGGACTAGGTTATAATTCTTTTATAAATTCAATTTATTTTAACCTGCTCAAGTTTGATCCAACTCAACTATAAGACATGACTAAGTTTGCATAGACACAACTCATTCTATAATACTCCGCTCATCTTGAATCTTGATCTAAATGATTAATAAGAAAATGTTAATTTATTGAGGGAAGGAATATATATATTTTCATTGTTTTACATCCATATTTTTCATGTTTCTTTGTTTACCATATAATGTTTGAATGGATCCAACTCATCCTCGAGTACTTGACAAACAATATTAAAGTTAGTGCTTGTTCTATTTGGAAAAAGGTTAGTTTACCTTAAAAACGTGACATGAATAACATGATAAAATCTGCTAAAATGCAAGAGATTTGGAGGTGTAATAATGGCGGAAGTCGAGAGAGAGTCAGCTGAAGAAGAAATGAAATCACTGTCCTATTGAAGATAATAGTCGGTACATTTATATACATGATGGTGGGTTATAATTGCGTATTTTGGCCATTAATTGCACTCTAATTCGCTGCACTTTACTAGTGTTTGAGCTTTAAATAATATTATTTTGCACGGAGTGTGTGTTTTATGCTTTGTAGGAGCGATTCCGAGATACGATGAGGTTATGGAGCTAATTCGAGCTATTCTGGAGCTTTGAAGTCTGAGTAAAAACCCATAGATTAAGTTGGGATCGTAATCGAGGATCAACAGACAATAATGCACTCAACGAAGAGAAACGAATAATGGAGCAGGAAGCCACCCAGGTACGCGGTCGCGTACTGGGCGTGCACTGGACATGCAAGTAGAGCAGAACACTGTCCAAAGTGCGCGACCATATGCGTGATCACCTGCCCAGGTGCACGGCCGCGCACGTCCGGTCCGAAAAATTTCTCAAGCCTATTTTTATAATTTCGGAGGCGGCTCCTCTTGACCTATATGAAGGCCAGCTCGTCTAAAAAAGTAGTATCTTGGATTTTGAGAAGAATTTTTGGGAGAGAAGAAGGCAAGGAAGCAACGGAAACGCAAAATACTTGATCCAATTTATTTAATACGGAAGTTTGTTTGAATTTGGGAATTGTAATATTTTATTGTTCTTCTAATACTCTTGCGATGAATATTTTCTCCATTGTGGAGTAATATTTCTTAGGGTTATTGATGGATGTTGTGATTTGACTATCGTTTTGGGTTTTACTCTATGTTAACTGCCCGAATTCATCAAATGAGTTATTAATTGAATTTCAAGACTTATTATGGTTTTACTTTAATCTAAAGAGAAGTGTTACTGCTACTCGCATTGTGCCATATTGTTTGGGTTGATTTTACGCCTCTTCTAGGTAATCGAAAGAGTTTAGAGAGTTATCAATTAACTAGTTTAGAAGAATAATCGAGAGGTGTTATTCGAAAGATCATTCATTCACTATTTTTGTGCATATGTTCATAGGACCTGTTATTAGGTTGATCAAAGGAATCTTATTCATTCGGAAGAAGAATTTGAATCCCTAAAGTAGCCTAATCATCTGTTGAAATCGAAGGAGTCAATAGAAGTTAAGAATGAACTTAACTTAGACATACCCGGAACAATAGTTGATCACATATATTGTCACAACCCTTACTTTTCACCCTGATATTCAATTATTTCTACGAGTCATTAAAGTGTCATTAGTTTCTTACAATTGATAATCTTAGTTTTATTTTTAGTCGATAATAACATCAATCAAAGGTTTATTATCCTGGATAATGTTGAGCTGAAGATTTACTAGAATATTATTTAAACCAATCCATGTGGAGACGATTTAATACTATACTATCTTTGACTAGCGAGCCTAAGTTCTATATACCGATTTTGCGCTCGTCAAATTTTGGCGCCGTTGCCTGGGATTGGCGATTAATAGTGTTTAAATTAATTTTCAATACTAATTCAGGAACAACTTTATTTTATTTTTCTTTTTTACACTCTTCTCATTTGTGTGCAGGCAACATGTTAAGTTCAGCGGTGTATGACTCGATCCTCTTCAAAGGACTTGGTGCCATATGACCCAGAGTTAGATAAGCATATGAGGCAGTTAAGAAGAGAGAAAGGATCGAGTGGATTGTTGTTAGGTCAACCTTTAACACAAAATACAATGGTGAACAACGAATAGTTAGTGGACCTAGCTATGAGAGAGGAAGATCAACAACAGGAAGCACGGTTAGCAGTTAAACAGCCCGTAGAATTGCGGATGAAACGGTTGACGGGGATCGAAGGTTCAATCCCAACCGAAACATAATCGATGGTGAATTTGAAAATGCAGTTCCTATGCCTGGGAGATCGCTAGGAGATTATGCTAGACCGGTGTACAACCAACAACAGTCTAGTGTGAGTCCCCCACCCATCGATGCCAACAATTTTGTACAGAGAGTCCTCCAGACCATTCAGAACAATTGCATTTTCAGAGGCAAACCCAATGAAGATCCCAACAACCATCTGATGGACTTTGATGAAATTATGAACACATTCTGCTACAATGGAGCATCACATGATACTATCTATCTCATAGCATTCCCTTTCTCACTTAAGGATGATGCAAAGCAGTGGTTGAGAAGTCTGCCCACAAGGTCAATCCGTACTTGGGAGGAGATGACCACCAAGTTTTTGGAAAAATATTTCTCGGCTGCTAAGACTGGGAGGATGAGGAAAGAGATTCATTATTTCAGCCAAGGTGAAGGAGAGATAGTGTTTGAGGCATGAGAAAGATTTAAGGAGCTATTGCGGAGGTGCCCTCACAACGGAATGGAGCAATGGATGCAACTTCAGGACTTTTGGGACAGGTTAAACCTGTCATCAAGGAAACTGCTTAATAGCGCAGTTGCAGGTCCTCTGATAAAGAAAACTCCTAAAGAGATTGTCACTCTTTTGAATGAACTATCTGAAGATGCAGAACAATGGTCCACTGATCAAGGGGACTGAAGAAGATCAGCAGGGGTACACAAAGTAGAATCGTGTCACGACCCAAAATCAATCGTCGTGATGGCGCCTATCGTGGAACTAGGCCAGCCTCAACTCGACAATCCAATACCAACAACAATAAGTTTGAAAACGTTAACGGAAGCATTTAACATTTAAGAAAAACTGTTTAAAACATATGTAAATCCCAAAGTGATACAATCCAGCCCCAAACTAGAGTGTCACTGAGTATATGAGTGTCTAAATTAGAAATACAGTCTACTACAGTGTCTAGAGATATAAACTGAAAGTACGACAAAGATAAAGAAGGAGAGTCAAGGCCCGCGAACGTTGTGCAACTACCTTGATAGTCTCCAAAACTCTAGAATCCTCAATCAGTAACCGATGCTATAACCGGTATTGCTTGGATCTGCACACGAGATGCAGGGAGTAACGTAAGTACACCAACTCAGTAAGTAACAAGTCCAAACTTTGGACTGAAAGGTAGTGACGAACTCAACCTCAACAGGTATAACAGAAATAAATGTGCAGAAACGTAGGCATGCTTTCAAGTCAAATATACAGCTCAAACAGTAAAGGAAATACAGATCTGAACAGTGTAAGGTATACAACTCAACTATCTCTAGATGCCAATGCACAGACTGTATGAAAAGCACCATGTGCTCCACTCTCAAGTATCCAACTACTCGGTACTGTATATGGCCATCCGGCCCAAGAAAATCCATTCCGGAACATATACAACACTGACTATAAGTCACCAGTACCGAGGAAAAAGAGCAATCCAACCCTGTGAAGAAATCCATCTCCAGGTATCAAGTACTTCGGACAAATCCATGTCCAGGGAAATCCATCCCTCAATAATATCATCCGCGCTCAATGGGGGTGTGTTACAGACTCTGGAGTGGCTCCTACAGCCCAAGCGCAATCATAATCATCAATATAACCACTACGACGTGCAGCCCGATCCCATAACTATCACTCATAACTAGGCACTCAGTCTCACTCAGTGATCAACCTTTCCAGTTTCACCACGGGCTCACAATGTCATGAAAACAACCCGGAACAATAATATGTTGAATCAATAAATAACTGAGACCGAGATATGATATAAAAATGCATGATCATGATTGGGTATGGAATAGTAAATGAAACTAGTAAGATGACAGCAAGAAACGGTCGCTGAGGGTCCAACCAATACCGGCACAAAGCCTAAACATGATATCTAGCATGATTTACAGCTCAATTATTTTATCACATGTTGAAAGCATAGATATTAACAGAATAGAGTCACTAAACGGTGCCACGGAATCACCCAGGCCATAATTCTCACGGTGCACGCCCGCACGCCCGTCACTTGGCATGTACGTCACCTCAATACCAATCACATAACACATAATTTGGGGTTTCGAACCCTCATAACCCAGTTTGAAAGCGTTACTTACCTCAAACCAAGAAAAATCCTACTCCGCGATGCCCTTGCCTCTCAAATCGGCCTCCAACCGTCCCGAATCTAGCCACGAGCAATACAATAAGATCAATATAGGCTAAAGGAACCAATTCCATAAGCAAAATACCAAATTATAGTCAAAATCCGAAATCGACTCAAACTCGCTCCCCCCCCCCCCGGGCCCATCTCTCATAATCCAACAAAAATCACAAAACCCGAAAGGCCATTCACTCACGAGTCTAGTCATACTAAATTTATCAAAATACGACCTTAATTGCCCCTCCAAAATCCCAAAGTTCACTCTCCAATTCCCAAGCCCTAAATCCCCAAATTTCCAATTCCAATCCCTAATTAAATGATGAACAAAGCCATAGATTCACGGATATTAGACCAATACGGGTTAGAATCACTTACCCCAACGTCCTCCTTGAAAACCTTCGAAAAATCGCCTCTCTCCCGAGCTCCCCAAGTCTAAAATTGAAAATGGAAGACAAAGCCTCGAGCTGGGGTTTTATGCCCGGTTAAAACCACACCTGCGGAACCGCATCTGCGCACCGGGCTCCGCTTCTATGAAAATTCATTAATAGCCAGACTCTGATCCTGCGATCACTTGACCGCATCTGCGGGACCCAAGCCGCATCTGCGATCCATCTGCGCATCTGCGCCTCCCAAACCGCTTCTGCGACCACCGCAGATGCAAGATTTCCATCGCACATGCGGTCTGAGCCCAAGTCTGCCTTAGCCGCACTTGTGGCTCTTACTTCGCTCCTGCGGCCTCGCACCCGCGGTTCCCACTTTGCATGTGTGGAAACACCAGAACCAGCAGCTTGAGCTGCATTTTATCAACTCCAATTCTTCCGTTAATCACCTGAAATCACCCCGAGGCCCTCGGGACCTCGACCAAACATACCAACACGTCCCATAACATCATACAAACTTAGTCGAACCTTCAAATCACTCAAAACAATATCAAAATACCAAATTATCCTCGGATTCAAGCCTAAGAACTCCTAAACTTCCAAATTCCGCAAACGACGTCGAAACCTACCAAACCACGTCCGAATGACCTCAAATTTTACACACACGTCACAAATGACACCACGAACCTACTTCAATTTCCGAAAATCCATTCCGACCCCGATATCAAAATTTCCATTGCCGACCAAAATCGCCAAATTTCCAACTTTCGCCAATTCAAGCCAAATTCTCCTACGAACCTCCAAATCACATTTTGGATGTGCTCCTAAGTCCACAATCACCTAACGGAGCTAATGGAACCATAAAAATTTAAATCTGAAATCGTTTACATATAAGTCAACATCCGGTTGACTTTTCCAACTTAAGCTTCTAATAAAGAGACTAAGTGTCTCAATTCACTTCGAAACCACTCCGGACCCGAACTAACTAATACGACATATCATAATATAGCTGAAGCACACAAAAAGCAGAAATGGGAGAAACGGGGCTATAACTCTCAAAACGACCGGTCGGGTCGTTACATCCTCCCCCTCTTAAACAAGCATTCGTCATCGAACGGGTCTAAAAATATACCTGGAGTCTCAAATAGGTATGGATATCTGCTCCGCATCTCCCGCTCGGTCTCCTAGGTGGCCTCCTCCATAGGCTAACCTCTCCACTGCACCTTCACTGAAGTTATATCCTTTGACCTCAACTTCCGAACCTGCCGCTCCAAAATGGCCACCAGCTCTACATCATAAGTCATATCACTATCCAACTGAATCGTGTTGTAGTTCAAAACATGGGATAGATCGCCAATATACTTCCGGAGCATAGAAACGTGAAACACTGGATGCACACTCGATAAGCTGGGTGGCAAGGTAAGCTTATAAGACACTTCCTCTATCCTCTGAAGCACCCCAAAAGGCCCAATGAACCAGGGGCTCAACTTGACCCTCTTCCAAAACCTCATAACACTCTTCATGGGTGATACCTTCAGCAAAACCTTCTCTCCGACCATGAAAGACACACCACAGACCTTCTTGTCCGCATAGCTCTTCTGCCTAGACTACGCCGTGCGAAGCCGCTCCTGAATCAATTTCACCTTGTCTAATGCATCATGGACCAAGTCTGTACCCAAGATCCTAGCCTCACCCGGCTCAAACCATTCTACTAGAGATCTACACCTCCTTCCATATAAAGCCTCGTACGGAGCTATCTGAATGCTCGATTGATAACTGTTGTTATATGCAAACTCCGCGAGCGGTATAAACTGGTCCCATGAACCCCCAAAATCGATGACGCAAGTGCGTAGCATGTCCTCCAATATCTGAATAGTGCGCTCGGATTGTCCGTCCGTCTGAGGGTGAAAGGTTGTGCTCAATTCAACCTGAGTACCCAACTCTCTCTGCACGGCCCTCCAAAACTGCGATGTAAACTGAGTGCCCCTATCTGAAATGATGAAAACTGGGACACCATGCAGGCGAACAATCTCTCGGATGTAAATCTTAGCTAACCGCTTTGAAGAGTAAGTAGTACCAACTGGAATGAAGTGCGCGGACTTGGTCAGCCAATCCACAATAACCCAAATAGCATTGAACTTCCTCGAAGTTCGTGGGAGCCCAACTACGAAGTCCATGGTGGTCCGCTCCCACTTCCACTCTAGGATCTCTAACCTCTGAAGCAAGCCACCCGATCTCTGATGTTCATACTTAACCTGCTGACAGTTGAGACACCGAGCCACAAACCCAACTATATCCTTCTTCATCTGCATCTACCAATAGTGTTGTCTCAAATCCTGGTACATCTTCGTGACACCCGGATGGATGGAATACCGCGAGTTGTGGGCCTCCTCAAGAATCAACTCCCGGATCCCATCTATATTAGGCACACATATTCGGCCCTGCATCCTCAACACGCCATCATTACCAATAGTCAGATCCCTAGCATCACCCTTCTGAACCCTGTCCTGAAGAACGAGAAAGTGGGGTCATCATACTGACGCTCCTTGATACGGTCATAAAGAGAAGACATGGAGACCACACAAGACAATACCCAACTCGGCTCCGAAATATCCAATCTGACAAGCTGGCCAGCTAAGGCCTGAACATCCAATGCCAAATGTCTCTCTGTAGTTGGAAGATATGCTAAACTCTCCAAACTCTCCGCCTGGCGACTCAAAGCATCGGTCACCACATTGGCCTTCCCCGGATGGTTCAAAATAGTGATATTATAGTCCTTGAGAAGCTCCAACCATCTCCGCCGGCACAAATTAAGATCATTCTGTTTGAGCAGGTGCTGCAAACTCCGGTGATCAATATAGATCTCACAACGAACCCCATATAAATAATGATGCCAAATCTTCAATGCGTGGACAGTGGCTGCTAACTCAAGATCATGGACATGATAGTTCTTCTCATGGGTCTTCAACTGGCGCGAGGCATAGGCAATCACCCTACTTTTCTGCATCAGAACATATTCGATACCTATCCTTGAAGCATCACAATACACGGTGTAAGAACCTAAAGCTGACGGTAGAACTAGAACTGGAGTTGTAGTCAAAGCAGTCCTGAGCTTTTGGAATCTCTCATCACACTCATCGGACCACCTGAATGGAGCACCCTTTTGGGTCAATTTGGTCAAGGGCGATGCAATAGATGAAAATCCCTCCACAAAGCGACGTTAATAGCCCGCCAAACCAAGAAAGCTCCTAATCTCCGTGGCTAAGGACGGTCTAGGCCAACTCTGCACTGCCTCTATCTTCTTCGGATCCACCTGAATACCCTCACTGGTCACCACGTGCCCTAAGAATGCTACTGAACCGAGCCAAAAATCACACTTGGAGAACTTTGCATAGAGCTTCTTCTCTCTCAGTCTCTGTAATACAATCCTCAGATGTTGGGTATGCTCCTCCTGGATACGAGAGTATACCAGGATATCATCAATGAATACAATAACGAATGAGTCCAAATAGGGCTGGAATATACTGTTCATCAAATGCATGAACGTTGTTGGGGCATTGGTCAGCTCAAAAGACATCACTAAGAACTCATAATAGCCATATCGGGTCCTGAAAGCTGTTTTAAGAATATCCGAATCCCGAATCTTCAGGTGGTGATACCCATACCTCAAATCAATCTTGGAGAACACCCTCGCCCCCTGCAGCTCATCAAATAGATCATCAATACGTGGCAAATGATACTTGTTCTTGACCATGACCTTGTTCAACTGCCTGTAGTCAATGCACATCCTCATAGAACCATCTTTTTTCTTTACAAATAGAACCGGTGCACCCCAATGTGACATGCTAGGCCGAATAAACCCCTTATCAAGGAGTTCCTGAAGTTGTCCCTTCAACTCTTTCAACTCTGCCGGTGCCATACAATATGGTGGAATAGAAATGGGCTGAGTGCCCGACAATAAATCAATACCGAAGTCAATATCCCTGTCAGACGGCATGCCCGACAGGTCTGCAGGAAATACATCCGGAAAATCATGCACCACATGAACAGAATCAATAGAAGGGACCTCTGCACTAACATCCCTCACAAAAGCCAAATAAGATAAGCAACCCTTCTCAACCATCTGTTGAGCCTTCAAGTATGAAATCACTCTACTGGGAACATAGTCTATAGAACCACTCCACTCAACCCTCGGCAACCCCGACATCGCCAACGTCACAGTCTTAACATGACAATATAGAACAGCATGACATGGAGACAACCAATCCATACCTAATATCATATCAAAATCGACCATAATGAGCAGCAAAAGATCCACTCTGCTCTCCAGATCCCCAATGGTCACCACACATGACCGATATACGCATTCCACAATAATAGTATCACCCACATGAGTAGATACATTAACAGATAAAACTAAAGACTCACGAGGCATATCTAGAAAATGAGCGAAATACGAGGAAATATATGAATAAGTGGAACCAGGGTCAAATAATACAGAGGCATCTCTGTGAGAAACTTAAACAATACCTGTAATCACAGCATCTGAAGAAATGGCATCTGGTTTGGCTGGGAGGGCATAGAAACGGGCCTGGCCACCTCCTGATCTGCCTCTCCCTCTCGGGCGACCCCTAGCTGACTGAGCTCTACCCCTAGCTAGCTGAGCGGTTGGTGGAGGAACTGGTGCTGAAGTCGAAGGCTGACTTCTCTGCTGAGATGAACCTCCTGTCAGGCGTAGACAATACCTCTTGATATGACCCAAATCCCCACACTCAAAGCAACCTCTACCGGCCACTGGGGACTGAAGGGAACCCTGAGCACTAGAATAATCGCTAGAAGGTCCTGACACAGATGAACCCTGAGCTGATGGTGCATGTGACGAACTCTGAGCTGGTAGCGCACCGAATGATGTCTGGCCCTGCTGATAACCATGAGGCCCATGAACGGATGATGCACCTTGGTGCACTGGGCGAGCCGTCTGAGCATGCCTGAAAGGGCGACCTCCACCATGCTGGAACTGACCCCCAGAAGGAGTACCACTAAATCCACCATGTCCACGAGGCCTCCTGTCCTCCCTCTCGACCCGCTCCTGACTGCGAACCATCTCGATCTGCCGAGCAATGTCGACAAACTCATCAAAAGTAGCACCAGACACTCTCTCTCTGGTCATAAGCAATCACAGCTGGTAAGTGAGGCCATCTATAAACCTCCTGATCCTCTCCCTATCTGTGGGAACCAACCAAATAGCATGACGGGCCAACTCCGAGAATCACCTCTCATACTGCGTCACAGACATATCACCCTGACAAAGCTTCTCAAACTGCCTGCGCAACTCCTCCATGCGGGACTGAGGCACGAACTTCTCCAGAAAGATAACGGAGAACTGCTTCCAAGTAAGGGGCGCTGCGCCGACCGGCCTACGCCTCCCGTAAGCCTCCCACCAACTGAGTGCAGCCCCAGAGAACTGAAAGGTAATAAATGAGACACAACTAGTCTCCAGAATACCTGCTGTACGGAGTATCCTCTAACACTTATCCAAGAAACCATGTGCATCCTCTCCCTCTGCACTACTGAAAGATAGAGGCTGGAGTCTCCCAAACCTCTCCAATCTACGCTGCTCATCCTCAGGCATAGCAGGAACCATATAGTCCTCAGCAGCTATAACCGGTTGGGCTGGTGGTGCTCCCGGTGTCTGGAATACCTGTACCACCTGCTCTGGTGTGCGAGCATGGGAGTCTGAGCACCTCTCCTGGCCTGAGAAGTGGCTGCTGTGGCCGGAACAGAGTCCGCCTGAGCAAGACTGGTACACGCGGTCAGAATCTAAGCTAAGGCCTCCTGAAGGCTTGGAATCACAATAGGCACAGGTGGTGCCTGAGCTAGTGCATCAACAACTGGAATCTGGTCCTGATCTGGGGCAACTGGTGGATCTGCAGGTACTGCCCCAGCTGTTGTGCGGGTTGTACCTCTGCCCCTACCGCACCCTCGGCCTCTCACGGCCCTGGCTGGTGGTACTGGTGGCTGTCCATCCTACCCGGTAGTACGAGTCCTCACTATCTGTGAGAGAATGAAACAACAGATGTTTAGTTACTAGAATAAACAGATGTTTAGTTACTAGAATTCAAGAATGTGGAGTTTCCTAAGGGTTTTATAGCCTCTCGAAGATAAGTACAGACGTCTCCGTACCGATCCGCAAGACTCTACTAAACCTGCTCATGACTCGTGAGATCTATGTATCCTAGGCTATTATACCAACTTGTCATGACCCAAAATCTACTTACGTGATGGCGCCTATCGTGGAACTAGGCCAGCCTCAACTCAATAACCCAACACCAACAATAATAAGTTTGAAAACGTTAACGAAAGCATTTAACATTTAAGAAAAATTGTTTAAAATATATGTAATTCCCAAAGTGATACAATCCAGCCCAAAACCAGGGTGTCACTGAGTACATAAGCATCTAGATCAAAAATACAGTCTACTACAGTGTCTAGAGATATAAACTGAAAGTACGAAAAAGATAAAGAATGAGAGTCAAGTTGAAAGTACGAAAAAGATAAAGAAGGAGAGTCAAGGCCCGCGAACACTGTGCAGCTACCTTGATAGTCTCCAAAACTCTAGAATCCTCAATAAGCAACCGCTGCTACAACCGGTATCGCATGGATCTGCACACGAGGTGCAGGGAGTAATGTGAGTACACCAAGTTAGTAAGTAACAAGTACAAATTTTGGATTGAAAGGTAGTGACGAACTCAACCTCAACAGGTATAACAAAAATAAATGTGCAGAAATGTAGGCATGCTTTCAAGTCAAATATACAGCTCACACAGTAAAGGAAATACAAATCTGAATAGTGTAAGGTATAAAACTCAGCTATCTCTACATGCCAATGCACCGACTGTATAAAATGCACCATGTGCTCCACTCTCAAGTATCCAACCACTCGATATTGTATATGTCCATCCGGTCCAGGGAAATCCATCCCGAAACATATACAATACTGACTATAAGTCACCAGTACCGAGGAAAAAAGGAAATCCAACCTTATGGAGAAATCCATCTCCAGGTATCAAGTACTTCGAACAAATCCATGTCCAGGGAAATCCATCTCTCAATAATACCATCCGCGCTCAATGGGGGTGTGTTACAGACTCTAGAGTGGCTCCTACAACCCAAGCGCTATCATAATCATCAATATAACCATTGCGGCGTGCAGCCCGATTCCATAACTTTCACTCATAACCAGGCACTCGGCCTCACTCAGTCATCAACGTCTCCAGTCTCACCACGGGCTCACAATGTCATGAAAACAACCCGGAACAATGATATGATGAATCAATAAATAACTAAGACCGAGATATGACATAAAAATGCATGATCATGACTGAGTATGGAATAGTAAATGAAACTAGTGAGATGACAGCAAGAAACGATCGCTGAAGGTCCAACCAATACCAGCACAAAGCCTAAATATGATATCTAGCATGATTTACACCTTAATTATTTTATCATATGTTGAAAGCATGGATATTAACAGAATAGAGTCACTAAACGGTGCCACAGAATCACCCAGGCCACAATTCTCAAGGTGCACGCCCGCACGCCCGTCACTTGGCATGTGCGTCACCTCAATACCAATCACATAACATATAATTTGGGGTTTCGAACCCTTAGAACCCAGTTTGGAAGCGTTACTTACCTCAAACCAAGAAAAATCCTACTCTGCGATGCCCTTGCCTCTCAAATCGGCCTCCAAACGTCCCGAATATAGCCACAAGCAATACAATATGATCAATATAGGCTAAAGGAACCAATTCCACAAGAAAAATACCAAATTATAGCAAAAATCCGAAATCGACTCAAACCCGGCCCCCGAGCCCACGTCTCAGAATCCAACAAAAATCACAAAACCCGAAAGCCCATTTACTCACGAGTCTAGTCATACCAAATTTACCAAAATCCGGCCTCAATTGCCCCTCCAAAACCCCAAAGTTCACTCTCCAATTCCCAAGCCCTAAATCCCCAAATTTCCAATTCCAATCCCTAATTAAATGATGAACAAAGCCATAGATTCACGGAAATTAGACCAATACGGGTTAGAATCACTTACCCCAATGTCCTCCTTGAAAACCTTCGAACAATCGCCTCTCTCCCAAGCTCCCCAAGTCCAAAATTGAAAATGGAAGACAAAGCCACGAGCTGGGATTTTCTGCCCAATGAAAACCGCACCTGCGGTCCTAGTTCCGCACCTGCGGAACCGCATCTGTGCACCGGGCTCCGCTTCTGCGGAAATTTATTAAAAGCCAGACTCCGCTCCTGCGATCACTTGACCGCATTTGCGGTCATCGCAGATGCGGGACCCAAGTCGCACCTACGATCCATCTGCGCATCTGTGCCTCCCAAACTGCTTCTGCGACCACCGCAGATACGGGATTTCCATCGCACCAGTGGTCTGAGCCCAGGTCTCCCTTAGCTGCACCTGCGGCTCTTCCTTCGCTCCTGCGGCCTCGCACCTGCGGTTCCCACTCCGCAGGTGCAGAAACACCACAACCAACAACTTCAGATGCATTTCATTAACTCCAATTCTTCCGTTAACCACCCGGAATCACCCCGAGGCCCTCGGAATCTCGACCAAACATACCAACACGTCCCATAACATCATACGAACTTAGTCGAACCTTTGAATCACTCAAAACAACATCAAAACACCAAATTACCCTCGGATTCAAGCCTACGAACTCCTAAACTTCCAAATTTCACAAACGACGCCGAATTCTACCAAACCACGCCTAAATGACCTTTTACACACATGTCACAAATGACACCATGAACCTACTCCAATTTCCGAAAATCCATTCCGACCCCGATATCAAAATTTCCACTGCCGACCAAAATCGCCAAATTTCCAACTTTCGCCAATTCAAGCCAAATTCTCATACGGACCTCGAAATCACATTCCGGACGTGCTCCTAAGTCCACAATCACCTAACGGAGCTTATGGAACCATAAAAATTTAAATCCAAGATCGTTTACACATAAGTCAACATCTGGTTGACTTTTTAAATTAAGCTTCTAATAAAGAGACTAAGTGTCTCAATTCACTTTCAAACCACTCCGGACCCGAACCAACTAACCCGACATATCATAATATAGCTGAAGAACAAAAAAAAAGCAGAAATGGGGGAAACGGTGCTATAACTTTGGAGATGACTGGTCAGCTTGTTACAAATCGTCGGTGGAAATGCAGGCCCAAATTGCAGCTATGGCTAAGGACATCAATAAACTGACGCTAGATCAGGTGCAAAATCAACCACAGTTGGGATGTGACATCTGTGGATTGGAACACCCGACACATGAATATCAAGCTACAGCTGAGAAAATCAATGTTGTGGGGAACTTCAACAAAGGCAACTATCAAGGAGGTGGTAGTTTCAATTCGATGAGACAGAGACATACAAGGTTCTCATGGAGTTCTTCAATTGGTAGTTTGAACTCACGGCAGTAGCAAAATCCCAGAGCACCAGTACAAGGACCTCCTGGTTTCTAAACTCAACATAGGCAACCATACCAACCTCCACAACCCAACAACTCAAGTTTAGAAGATCTAATGAAGGCATTTATAAATAAATCCGATGAAAAACTTGAGACTCAAGGTACCGCTATCAGGGAGCAAGGCACAACCATTCGAAATCTGGAAAGACAAATAGGGCAGCTTGCAACATTGTTGTCAGAAAGGGCGTCGGGGACTTTGTCGGCAGTCACTGAAAAGAATCCAAAAGAGACAATCAAATTTGTGTCTCCCAGGAGTTGGAAAACATTAGCAGAGCCAAAGGCAAAACCAAGGGATGAGAAGGAGATCAACTCAACCAAGATAGCTGAAGAACAGAAAATCGGTGGATCTTTGCCCAATGAGAATGTTAGCAACAAGGATGTTGATAAGCAAAAGGTGAACAACGCAGTTGAGGAAAGCAAGCACATGCCATTGTTTCCTTTTCCTCAAAAGAAGAAGCTGGAGAAATTAGACAAATGCTTATGGAAATTCCTGGAGATGCTAAAACAATTGTATGTGAATATCCCGTTCACGGAGGTGCTTACACAGATGCCAGCCTATGCAAAATTCCTGAAGGAAATCCTTTCAAGCGAAAGGAATCCTGAGGAAGCGAAAGTGGTCAAACTCAACGCCCATTGCAGTGCCATTCTACAGAACAAAATTCCTAAAAAGTGTGGGGGTCCTGGAAGTTTCACTATACCCTACTCATTGGGTAGCAAAAATTTTGACAAAGCCTTGTGCGATTCAGGTGCATCCATTAACTTGATGCCATTATCGGTGTTCAAGAAATTGGAAGGAGAGCTAGGAGTAATCAAATATATGTCGGTATCCTTGCAGCTAGCGGATCAGACCATGATCATACCTGAGGGCATAATTGAGGACATTCTAGTAAGGGTAGACAAATTTATTTTCCTAGTAGACTTCATTGTGGTAGATATGGAAGTGAATAAGGAGATACCTCTAATCTTGGGGAGACCATTCCTTTGTATTGGCCGAACTTTTCTTGATATATATGAGGAGCAACTCATGCTACGAGTGGGAAACGAAAAAGTGGTGTTTCAAATGAAGAGAATGATAAAATATCCATGTGATGAGGCATCTGCCTATGCATGTCTCAAACTAGAGGCGGTGGAGAGTTAGCTGAACAACACAAACTGGATAAGCTGGTAGGTGACTCACTAGAGAGATGTATTAGTCAATCAAGCACAACAGAGGATGAAGATCCTGAAATCAAGAAGGAAGTTGAGGCGCTAGAAGATGAGAACCAGGTGGTAGATGAAGAAGAATTCGAGAAAGAAAAGAGCAAAATGAAGCTGGAATTGAAAGTACTCCCGACACATTTGAAATATGCTTTTTTGGAGACTAACAATTTTCCCGTGATTGTTGCTGTTGATTTGACAGGTGAACAGGAACACATGCTTATAGAGTTACTGCGAGAGCATAAAAAGGCAATCGGTTGGAGTATAGACGATATTCAGGGGATCAACCCTACAATATACATGCACAAGATCCTGTTAGAAGAAGGGAGTAAACCAATGGTGCAGCCCAAGCGCAAATTGAACAAAAATCTTGAGGAGGTGGTTCAAAAAGATATACTGAAATTGCTGGATGTTGGCATAACACTTTCCATCTCTGACAGTCAATGGATTAGCCCCGTACAGGTTGTGCTGAAAAAATGGGGCATGACGGTGGTACAAGATGAGGACAACGAGCTAATTCCTACCAGAAAAGTCACTAAGTGGAGGATGTGCACAGACTACCGGAGATTAAATGATGCAACAAGGAAGGATCACTTCCCTCTTCCTTACATTGATCAGATCTATTCATGTGGATAACGTTTTTGTGCATATGTTCATAGGACCAATTATTAGGTTGATCAAAGGAAACTCATTCATTCGGAAGAAGAATTTGAATCCCTAAAGTAGCCTAATCATCTATTGAAATCGAAGGAGTCAATAGAAGTTAAGAATGAACTTAACCCAGAGTTACCCGGAACAATAGTTGATCACATATCTTGTCACAACCCGTACTTCTCACCCTGATATTCAATTGTTGCTACTAGCCATTAAAGTGTGATTAGTTTCTTACAATTAATAATCTTAGTTTTATTTGTAGTCGATAATAACATCAATCAAATGTTTATTATCCTGGATAGTGATGAGATGAAGATTTATTAGAACATTATTTAAACCAATCCATGTGGGGACAATTTAATACTATACTATCTTTGACTAGCGAGCCTAAGTTTTATACACTGGTTTTACGCTCGTCTAACTAGCCAACTAATTTTAGTTCAGCAACTAACTATTGGACAACTTACTAATAACTGCCACCTAACAGAAAGACACGTGACTAATACATGTGCTATTTTATATCACAATATGCCCCCTCAAGTTGGAGGGTGTAGAATGTTAAGCACTCCAAGCTTGTCGAGTAGATGCACATGTTGAGCAGTTCCTAAGCCTTTGGTTAGAAAATCTGCCTGCTCCTCCTTTGTATTCACTTGTATTGCTTGAACTACCCCTTCTTTGATCTTGTCTCTAATGAAATAGCAATAGATTTATATGTGTTTTGTCTGTTCATGAAGTATGGGATTTGCTGCAATCTGAATAGCATATTTACTATCACTAAGGATTGTCACTGGTTGTGTAATCTTCACACCCAACTCTTTAAACAAACCAAGTGACCATATGCTCAGCAGTTGCAACAACCATGCTTTTGTACTCAGCTTTAGCTGAGCTCCTTGACATAATTTGTTATCTCTTTGATTTCTAAGACACCAAGGAACTACCAAACTTTATCACATAACTGTTACATCTCGCATTTTCGTGGGTTAAAGTTTCGTCTTCAGATAATTGATGTAGACTCGAGGATGAGATTATCTTGAGTTTATAAGCATTTATGCTATTTATAATAGGTGATAAGTAAAGTGCCGTGAAGGTTAAAGGGTAAACGAATCAAAGAAAATGAGTTTCGTTGAAGATTGTCGATTTGGGATAAAATACGGTGCGAGCTATAGTACCCGGTATTTATGGACTAGTGCCATACAAGGTACTACATGACCACGATAGTAGGGTACATAAAGTGTATTAAAAGTGAATAGTATTTTAAGTATTTTGAGATAATTCTTAATTTTATGGATTATTAGTTAATGGGGGAATTAGAAAGTTAATTAAAATTAGTGAATAATTAATTAATAACCTAGGATAAGACCAAGGAACCCAACATAGCAGCCCCAAGTAATGAATTAGATTCATTACATTTAGGTAGCCAAATTATAATCCTTTAGGAAAGGTTAGTCATCCTAAGTAGGGCCCACCTAAAGGATAAAAGTAACATTTCTAGTTCAAAATCAATTGCTAAGGAAAGAGTTTCAGCAAATATTTCTTTGCATAGCAAGCAAAAGGTGAACAACGCAGTTGAGGAAAGCAAGCACATGCCATTGTTACCTTTTCCTCAAAAGATGAAGCGGTAGAAATTAGACAAATGCTTATGGAAATTCCTGGAGATGCTAAAACAATTGTATGTGAACATCCCGTTCACGGAGGTGCTCACACAGATGCTAGCCTATGCAAAATTCCTGAAGGAAATCCTTTCAAGCGAAAGGAAGCTTGAGGAAGCGAAAGTGGTCAAACTCAATGCCCACTGCAGTGCCATTCTACAGAACAAAATTCCTAAGAAGTGTGGGGATCCTGGAAGTTTCACTATACCCTGCTCGTTGGGTAGCAAATATTTTGACAAAGCCTTGTGCGATTCAGGTGCATCCACTAACTTGATGCCATTATCGGTATTCAAGAAATTGGAAGGAGAGCTAGGAGTAATCAAATATATGTCGGTATCCTTGCAGCTGGCGGATCAGACCACGATCATACCGGAGGGAATAATTAAGGACATTCTAGTAAGGGTAGACAAATTTATTTTCCTACTAGACTTCATTGTAGTAGATGTGGAAGTGAATAAGGAGGTACCTCTAATCTTGGGGAGACCATTCCTTTGTATTGGCCGAGCTTTTCTTGATATATATGAGGGGCAACTCATGCTACGAGTGGGAAAAGAAAAAGTGGTATTTCAAATGAAGAGAATGATAAAATACCCATGTGATGAGGCATCTGCCTATGCATATCTCAAACTAGATACGGCGGAGAGTTAGCTGAACATCACAAACTGGATAAGCTGGTAGGTGGCTCACTAGAGAGATGCATTAGTCAATCAAGCACAATAGAGGATGAAGATTCTGAAATCAAGAAGGAAGTTGAGGTGCTAGAATATGAGAACCGGGTGGTAGATGAAGAAGAATTCGAGAAAGAAAAGAGCAAACCGAAGCTGGAATTGAAAGTACTCCCGACACATTTGAAATATGCTTTTTTGGAGACTAACATTTTTCCCATGATTGTTGTTGTTGATTTGACAGGTAAACAGGAACACATGCTTGTAGAGTTACTGCGGGAGCATAAAAAGGCAATCGGTTGGAGTATAGCCGATATTCAGGGGAACAACCCTACAATCTGTATGCACAAGATCCTATTAGAAGCAGGGAGTAAACCAACAGTGCAGCCCAAGTGAAAATTGAACAAAAATCTTGAGGAGGTGGTTCAAAAAGAGATACTCAAATTGCTGGATGCTGGCATAACATTTTCCATCTCTGACAGTCAATGGATTAGCCCCGTACAGGCTGTGCCGAAAAATGGGGCATGACGGTGGTACAAGATGAGGACAATGAGCTAATTCCTAACAGAAGGATCACTTCCCTCTTCCTTTCATTGATAAGATATTGGAGAAGGTGGTAGGGTGAGGATGTTATTGCTTCTTAGATAGATATTCAGGGTATAATAAAATACCCATTGCTTGCAGAGAATGCCTTTCGGACTATGCAATGCACCAGCTACTTTTCAGAGATGCATGATGTCAATATTTCCAGACTTGAATGGGAAGTGTCTAGAGTGTTCATGGACGACTTTACTCTATTTGGAGATGACTTTAAAGATTGCTTGAGGAACCTCAAACGTGTTCTGAAACGATGTGAGGACACTCACCTAGTACTCAACTGGGAAAAATGTCATTTCATGGTTAAAGAGGGGATAATCCTGGGCCATAAAGTCACAACTAAAGGTATTGAAGTAGATAGAGCTAAAGTAGATATGATAGCCAAGATCCCGCCACTGACCTCAGTGAAGAGCATCAGAATTTTTCTAGCATTACCAAGCCATTGACTACATTACTTGCCAAGGATGTAAAATTTGTATTTGATGTGGAGTGTCTCAGAGCATTTGAACTGATCAAGGAGAAGCTAGTGAGTGTCCCCATAATGGTGACTCCTAACTAGAGTGAGCCTTTTGAGATAATGTGTGACGCCAGTGATGTGGCAGTAGAAGCAGTGTTGGGGCAGAGGAGAGATAAACTGTTCCGACCTATTTACCATGCAAGCCGGACCTTGAATGATGCTGAAGTGAACTATGCTACTAGGGAGAAGGAGTTCTTTGCAGTAGTCTTTGCTTTCGACAAGTTCAGATCCTATTTGGTGGGAAGAAAGGTAATAGTGTATACTGATCATTCAGTACTGAAATATTTGCTGAGTAAGAGAGAGTCTAAACCGCGTCTGATGCAGTGGGTATTGTTGCTAAAAGAATTTGCTCTAGAAATCAAGGACAGGAAGGGCACAAAAAATCAAGTGGATGACCACCTGTCGCGATTGGAGAAATAACATGTTGAAGCGGTGGGCATTCGGGAAAAGTTCCCAGATGAGCAGATTTTTTCCATTGCATCAGTCTCCGATACACCACCATGGTTCATAGACATAGCCAACTTCTTGGCTAGTGGGTGGCTACCACACGAATTGACCTCCGATCAGAAAAAGAAGCTGCAAGGTGAGGTAAAATGTTATTTTTAGAATGACCCTTTCTTGTTTAAACTGTATGCAGATAGTGTTATTCGAAGATATGTGTCAGAAGGAGAAATGGAAAGCATTCTGTCTCATTGCCACGATGGAGCAGCTAGAGGACACTATGGCGGGAATCATACTGCAGCAAAGCTCATGGAAGCCGATTTCTTTTGGCCTACCTTGTACAAAGACGCGAGAGCGTATGTAGCTGCATGTGACAAGTGTCAAAGGGCAGGTAATATTATCAAGAGGGACGAAATGCCTCCCAACTCCATTCTGGTATGTGAACTTTTTGATGTTTGGGGCATTGACTTAATAGGTCCGTTCCCATCGTCACACTCTTATGAGTATATCCTAGTAGTCATTGACTACGTCTCTAAGTGGGTCGAAGAAATCCCTACTAGGACCAATGATGCTCGGGTGGTGTGCGAATTCTTAAGGAAAAATATCTTTACCCGCTTTAGGACACCTAGAGTGATTATCAGTGACAACGAGTCACACTTTGTGAACAAGCAGTTTGTTGTACTGGTGTCCAAGTATGGGGTCACACACAACACGGGAACCCCGTACCATGCCCAAACTAGTGGGCAAGTCGAAATGGCTAACCATGAACTTAAACGAATTCTTGAAAAGACGCTTAGTGCTTCTCGTAAGGATTGGTCGGTAAAGTTGGAAGAAGCTCTATGGGCGTACAGAACTGCGTTCAAAATAACCATAGGGACTTCACCATTAAAACTAGTGTATGGAAAATCATGTCACCTACCTATTGAGATAGAACATAAAGCTTATTGGGAAATTAAGATGCTTAATCTTGATCTTAGTCTTGCAGGTGTATATACGTTGGCGCAGATGAATGCATTGGAGGAGTTTAGACTGGACGCGTATGAAAATGCACGGATTTTCAAGGAAAAGACTAAAAGGTGGCATGATCGTCTCATTAAGCCAAAGGAGTTTCATAAAGGGGACAGAGTCTTACTATACAATAGTAGACTCAGATTGTTCCCCAGAAAATTTAAGTCTAGACCGTATGTGGTGAAACATGTATCACCATATGGGAAAATTGAGATCCAGATAGAGGACATAATGGAAAGTTTCAAAGTGAATGGGCACAAACTAAAATCGTAAATTGCTGGAGGATTTTCTCAGCAATCCTCGAGCATCAAAATCAGTTGAGGATGCCTGGTTGAGTCAAACTGACGACTATAACTCAGAACTACTTCTAACTCTTCTATTAGTTAGACTTTTCACTTTTATTTATAGTGCAGAATAGATAGAAATTAGTGTATAGTATGATGTGGTAGGTACAGGAAGGTACATGTCGCGGAAGGTAGGAATTAAGGTGTCTAAAAACCCCTTTTAAGTGTATTCTTGCGCGACCGCGCACCTGGGGGGACACCTCGTGCATTTGGTCGCGCAACAGGAAATGTTATATGATGCGAGATATGCGCGGCCGCGCATCTGATGGGGTGACCACGCACTTTTACTTGTGTACTGCCTCACGTACGCAACCGCGCATCAGGTAAGTTTTTCCCTTTTCCTTTTAATTTTGGACTTTTTCCTCTCAAAACCCTCAATTCTAAAATTTCCCTCTTTTTCTCCCCTACACTAAACAACCCTAATTCGACCCCCTTCTCTCATCCCCTCTCTATAAGACACACACCACCACCCCTCCTCTTCTCCTTTCACTCAACCTCACGAGATTTCTCTCCCGAGTCCCCTCAGGTAAGTGAGATACTTTCTCTCTCTATTTTCTTAGTTTGTTGTATTTTATTTTACTTGTGTTGTTGCAGATTTTGTTTTTTATGCTCCTTTTCTTGTGGGGTGGAAGACGAGTTTCAACATAGATACTGACCATAAAGTGGCTGGGTGTGACATTGGTGTATCCTTGGTCTAATTAGGGCTGGAATTAATTTGTAGGGGGGTTCGTAGAATTGTGCTTATTAAGTGTTTGTGTAATTACCTCAATTAGATTATGGGTGTAATGTTGTGACCAAGTGTAAGGGTGAAGTCTGAGTAGCCTCTCTTGGTTCGCCATGTGATTCATTAACTAATAGTTGGCGGTTTGTTGCAGGTACTATGGCGCCATCCAAGAAGCGAAAAACCACAGGTGCCTCCACAAGTGGTCAAGCGGGCACATCCCGGTCATGAGCTTTGGCATCTGCTCGCCCGTATGATCAGAACAAGTTCGTCTCCTGGGATGCCCAGGAACGATTTCAACATAAGGCAAGTAAGAAGCCCATACCGGATAGGGGAATTGATATTGGGTCCCTCCAGAATGACTATCCTCATGTGTATCATGAATTGGTCAGGCGCGACTTGGGGATATTTTTTGAAGAACTTGATGATGCGAACTTAATGGTTGTTCGGGAGTTTTATGCAAACTGCCCGGAACATGACGCCCATGTCTGCACAGTTAGGAAGAAGAGGGTGGACTTCTCCAAAGAGGCCATCCGAAGGGCCTATCATTTTTCGGAATTCATGGAAGATCCGGATATAGTTGACTACTATGCCACGCATAACAGAGAACCATACCTGTAGCGCTTGTTCTTCGTAACCATTCGTGTACCTAGCAAGGAGGTAGTGTGGATAAAAGAGGGGCGGAAATTTCACTCAGCTTCGCTGACGTTTGAAGGGAAGTGCTGGCTCTACATTATCAATAACCGCCTGCTGCCTTCAAGAAACACCACTGAGGTGAATGGTCCTCGGGCGACTCTGATTTGGTGTTTTGTCAATGGCCACGATTTTGATATGGCTCAGATCATTCAGGCCGAGATATTTATTCGTTGTCTTGTGTAGAGGTATGGGTTCTTTTTCCCATCATTAGTCACTCAGTTATGTCGTGGGGCATGAGTGCCGAAAAACAGGGACTTGGATGGAAAAATAAAGCGCGAACATAAATTCCTGGCTGATAAAGTTATAATCGAGAAGGATCCTGTTGGGCTCGTCGAGGCGGATAGCGAGGAATGTGATGCACCTGAAGAGGGAAATGAGGATGTCGCTGCTTCTCCACCACATGAGCCGGGTGTTGGGGTAACTTCAGGTGGTGGTTGGAACACAAGAATGAGAGCTTTAGAGCAGGAAATGGCAAGGATGCGTACCTCTGTCACTGACTTGGGAGCTCGAATGGATGCCCTTGCTACACAGAATGCCAAATCCGAGAGGAATATCATGACATGGATGCGTGCACTTGGCCGAGCTTGTCATCTGGACCCCAGAACCGTCTCCGACACGGACTGACTTGATCAAGGGAGTTTTCTTCATCTTTGCATTTTTCTTTGTATGTCATGGGTATATGCCACCATTTAAAGTGTGGGATGGGGAATATTTGTATGTTGTATGTATATGAGTTTTGTTTTTGGTAGTTGTAGTTTGTTGTTGTTTGTTTCAGTAGTTAGAGATAGATGAAAAAACAAAAATACATAAAATACTTAAATTTTTCGATTTTTCCCGACGATGGATATCATTCGACGGGTTTATTGAGAGATTAAATTCGAAAGAAAAAGATAAAAAAAATTTCTCTTGTTAGGTAGTGTGTTAATTCCCCCTTGGTTTTTCTTTGTGTCGCGGTTCTTTTCTAAGAGTTTTGATTGAACCGGGTGTAGTTAGTTATTTTTGTGTGTTAGGAGTAGGTACCTTGAGCTCTGATTTGAATGGAAGGCAACATATATTGACTCTTTTATGCCTGGAGAATAGTGAGTGCTCTAGTTGTGACGCTTAGGCTCAGTTTTTGACTCTCGTAGAAGTACCTTAAATTGTATGTTCTTGACTTTGCTTGACAGCTTTGACTAGAGCATCTTGATGAGTCTGATCCTGAGTGAGTATGTTCCATGTGTGGGTGAGGTTTTGTTTTATTCTGTGCATTGTATTTGATATCTAGAACTTGCCATGTGTGTTTGCAAAGTGAAATAGTAGTTTATTTAGTCTTGGAAGTGATATAGGCATTTCTTTGTTGAGCGAGTTATATGCCTTATCCACCTAATTGTTATATATCTTAGTTAACCCCTTTGAGTATGTAATCTTGTTTCTTTGGCAACCACATTACAAGCCTTACCCATTTATTTGAATTGACCCTTTTATTTGAACCTTTTACCTCCCATGAATACTTGAAATTATTGTGAACTTTGTAAAAGTTGAAGTGTGGGGTGGTTGGTTTGGCTTTTGAGTGGAACTAATGAAATAAGTAGACAGGTGCACTAGTTTGAAAAAGTAAGAGCCACTTGAATTGGAAAAAAAAAAGAAGAAAGAAAAAAGTGAAATGTTGTGCAAAATATTCTTTGATAGTGGTGACCCTTGATCTAATTGTGCTTAAAGAAGTAGGGAGTTAAAATATATATTGATGTGAATGTGGAGTATAGTTTGACATAAGTGTGGGGTCTTGAATTGTTAAGTATATGTATTAAAAGTGCTTAGGGAGGTGTAGTCACTCTCATATCCAAATGTATCCTACCCGTTCCGCAGCCTACATTACAACCAATTAAATTCCTAAATGATCCTTGATAAATGAACTCAATTAGTAGAGTAATACACTACGGGCAAGCCTATGGTACGTCTTTTGTGGCATATGAATGTTATTTCTGAGAGTGAGTGAATTCTTTCTATCTTGAGTTCCTAATTATTCGTAATATCTTTTATGTGTGGAATTACTCTCTATGGTTGTGTGAGGGCACTGGATTCACGAAGGAAAGGTAATACTTGACCTCTGTGTTAGAGTAAGTGAGCGGGTTATAGATAATGCTTGGTGCTTTTGAGTCAAATATTGAGGTTAAAATGTTACAGTATTGTGCTTAATCTGTTTTGAAGAGTCTTGGTGTGATGAGTCTTGAGAGTTGTTGAAAAAGGTAGTATTTTAAGTGAAGTGTAGTTTGATTGCTCGAGGACGAGCAATGGTTTAAGTGTAGGGTGTTGATGATAGGTTATAATTGCGTATTTTGGCCATTAATTGAACTCTAATATGCTGCACTTTACTAGTGTTTGAACTTTAAATGGTATTATTTTGCACTGAGTGTGTGTTTTATGCTTTGTAGGAGCGATTCCGAAATACGATGAGGTTGTGGAGCTAATTTGAGCTATTCTGGAGCTTTGAAGTCTGAGTAAAAGCTCATGGATTAAGTTGGGATCGTAATCGAGGATCAAGGGACAATAATGCACTTCATGAAGAGAAACGAAGAATGGAGCAGGAAGCCACCCATGTGGGCGGTCGCGCAGTAGGCGCGCTAGTAGAGCAGAACACTGTCCAAAGTGCGCGGCCATATGCGCGATCACCTGCCCAGGTGCACGGCAGCGCACGTCCGGTCCGAAAAATTTCTCAAGCATATTTTTATAATTTCGGAGGCGACTCCTCTTGACCTATTTGAAGCTCAGCTCATCTAAAAAGGTGTATCTTGGATTTTGAGAGGAATTTTTGGGAGAGAAGAAGGCAAGAAAGCAATGGAAACACAAAATACTTGATCTAATTCATTTAATACGGAAGTTTGTTTGAATTTGGAAATTATAATATTTTCTTGTTCTTATATTACTCTTGCGATGAATATTTTCTCCATTATGGAGTAATCTTTCTTAGGGTTATTGACGGATGTTGTGATTTGACTATCGTTTTGGGTTTTACTCTATGTTAACTGCCCAAATTCATCAAATGAGTTATTAATTGAATTGTAAGGCTTATTATGATTTTACTTTAATTTAAAGAGAAGTGTTACTGTTATTCGCATTGTGCCATATTGTTTGGGTTGATTTTACGCCTCTTTTCGGTAATCAAAAGAGTTTAGAAAGTTATCAATTAACCAGTTTAGAAGAATAATCGAGAGGTGTTCTTCGAAAGATCATTCATTCACTATTTTTGTGCATATGTTCGTAGGACCTATTATTAGGTTGATCAAAGGAACCTCATTCATTCGGAAGAAGAATTTGAATCCTTAAAGTAGCCTAATCATCTATTGAAATCGAAGGAGTCAATAGAAGTTAAGAATGGACTTAACCCAGAGTTACCCTGAACAATAGTTGATCACATATCTTGTCACAACCCTTACTTCTCACCCTGATATTCAATTGTTGCTACTAGTCATTAAAGTGTGATTAGTTTCTTACAATTGATAATCTTAGTTTTATTTGTAGTCGATAATAACATCAATCAAAATTTTATTATCCTGGATAGTGTTGAGATGAAAATTTATTAGAACATTATTTAAACCAATCCCTGTGGAGACAATTTAATATTATACTATCTTTGACTAGCGAGCCTAAGTTTTATACAATATTTTTGCGCTCGTCTAACTAGCCAACTAATTTAAGTTCAGCAACTAACTATTGGACAACTTACTAATAACTGCCACCTAACAGAAAGACACGTGACTAATACATGTGCTATTTTATATCACAATATGCCCCCTCAAGTTGGAGGGTGTAGAATGTTAAGCACTCCAAGCTTGTCGAGTAGATGCACATGTTGAGCAGTTCCTAAGCCTTTGGTTAGCAAATCTGCCTGCTGCTCCTTTGTATTCACTTGTATTGCTTGAACTACCCCTTCTTTGATCTTGTCTCTAATGAAATAACAATCGATTTATATGTGTTTTGTCCGTTCATGAAGTATGAGATTTGCTGCAATCTGAATAGCAGACTTACTATCACTAAGGATTGTCACTGGTTGTGTAATCTTCACACCCAACTCTTTAAACAAACCAAGTAACCATATGATCTCAGCAATTGCAACAACCATGCTTTTGTACTCAGCTTCAGCTGAGCTCCTTGACACAGTTTGTTATTTCTTTGAGTTCTAAGACACCAAGGAACTAACAAACATTATCACATAACTGTTACATCTCGCGTTTTCGTATGTTAAAGTTTTGTCTTCAAATAATTGCCGTAGACTCGAGGGTGAGATTATCTTGAGGTTATAAGCATTTATGCTATTTATAATAGGCGATAAGTAAAGTGCCGTGAAGGTTAAAGGGTAAACGAATCAAAGAAAATGAGTATCGTTGAAGATTGTCGATTTGGGATAAAATACGGTGCGAGCTATAGTACCCGGTATTTTTATGGACTAGTGTCATACAAGGCACTACATGACCACGATAGTAGGGTACATAAAGTGTATTAAAAGTGAGTAGTATTTTAAGTAATTTGAGATAATTCTTTATTATGTAAATTATTAGTTAATGGAGGAATTAGAAAGTTAATTAAAATTAGTGGGTAATTAATTAACAACCTTGGATAAGACTAAGGAACCCAACGTAACAGCCCCAAGTAATGAATTAGATTCATTACATTTAGGTAGCCAAATTATAAGCCTTTAGGAAAGGTTAGTCATCCTAAGTAGGGCCCACCTAAAGGATAAAAGTAACATTTCTAGTTCAAAATCAATTGCTAAGGAAAGAGTTTCAGCAAATATTTCTTTGCATAGCAACGTTACATCTCTTAAGAAAGAGTTTCATCAAAGATGATTTTGCAATAAGCAACATTATTGCTTCGAGCATTTCATACGCAAACTACTTAATATTATAGCAACGTGGGGTTTACGATTCTAAGGGAGTACGGTGCAATCTTTCTCAAGAATATCATACGAATTGTTCCCTATTTTTATCTTGTTGTCATGAGTTTTGTCGCAATTGTCGTGTGTTAGAAGAATTGTCCAGAGAACCGGCTCAGGTATGTTAAGGCTATCCCTTCTTTCTTTTTGGCATGATCCAAATGATACAAACGAAATGAGCAAACACACAGCTTTCATAAATGACTCTACTTATGTGAGTACTAGGGGTGTCTATGTTCTTGATTCCACACGTGACATATTATTATATCTTCTGTTCATAGGTCTCAAAAAAATACGCAGTTGATAAAGTTTATTCGAAAGGTATATTGATCTTATTAACATATTTTTTATGCATTTTATCCATTTATACATGCACATTGACCTATGACCAGATGGTATTATATACGCGTATATTATATATATATGGAATGTGGGAAAAGGTTACGGCGTTATATATGCACCACCACCTGATCAGCTGGTAGATGTTGATGATTTTGCCCACAATGGTCGAGATGATATGATGGGATGCCCTCAGAGGCTTGATGATGTTATGTACACCTATACCTATGCATGACACGACATTTATACGCACGTGCATGACATTATAAATGTTTCAGGATTTACAAAGTGATTTAGACTTACAAACGGAATTTTTTATTCCATGTTTCATCTATGCCTGTTATGTACGGATATTTATGCCTTACATACTCAGTACATTATTCGTACTAACGCCCTATTTCCCGGGGCCTGCGTTTTATACCCATAGGTGCAGGTAGACGAGCTGACGGTCCCCCTTCTTAGGACCCTTGATCAGCGAGAGTTGGCATGCTCCACTTGATCCGGAGCTGTTTTAATTTTGGTACGATATGCTTGTACACACATATGGGTATGACGGGCCCCAGTACCGTCCTTGTACAATTGTATATTCTATTAGAGGTCTGCAGATAGTATGTATATTTTGATAGTATGTGGCCTTGCCGGCTTCCAGTTTTGGATATGTAGTTGTCTATAGCAGCCTTGTCGGCTAGCTCTATGTATTCCGCACGTATATGTACATATGTCATTTGGACAGGTTTTCCTCATGCATGTTATTCTCGTAATTCAGCGGATGTTATTCATGTTTATATCTTAGATGCATGCTTAAGGGTGTTCGACAGGTAGGACTCGGGCACCCATCGCGGCCCATCGGTTTGGGTCGTGACAATAGTGGTATCAGAGCAGTTCTGTCCTAGGGTTGTCTACAGATCGTGTCTCGTAGAGTCTTGTTTATGGGTGTGTTGTGCACCACACTTATAAACAAGAGGCTACAGGATATTTAGGTTGGTTACCTTTCCTTCTAATCCAGATTGTGCGGTAGAACTGAGTCGTAAGTATCCGCTTCTAATCTTTACCTTATTTATGTTTTTAGTGATGCCTATTACTACTAGACAATAGGCGCAAGCTGCTAGCATGGGTAAGAAGGCTACAAAAGTGTTAGAATGAGATATAAGTTACACTATGGAGTCAGACCCATCGGAGATCATGGGTTATATTGAGAAAGATCCTTCTGAGGATCCATATGAGTCATCCGTTCAAGCAGTTTCGATCTCGCCGACAGAAGATGGGGTGAGAGGAGTTCTGACCTCACCAAGGCCCTTAGTTTCATTATCAGGGCCCGTTGATCAGGGTATAAGGGGAGTGGTACACGGATTGGCACAACCGGGTTCCCCTCTGGCTCAAAACTATGTCAGTGTATTTATAGACACCAGTTCTTCTGAGGTTCCAGATAGTCCACAATCTTGGGAGTCCGTCAATCAAGGTTTGTCTGTGTATATTATGGGATATGCAGAGGAAGAGGATAGTTATCGGGCCAAGAGGAGGAAGGTAACTAATAAGGATATGAAGATTCCGCTTCGAAGTGTGTCTGATCGAGGCTCTCATATAGGACGAGGCAAGGACCCTCTACTGTAGACTTCCTCCAGATGTCAGCTTTTGGTTGGTGAGTTCTACTTCTTCTTGGAGTATTACCAAGTCAGGGTTCTGAATATGTTAGGTTGTTTTATGAGGATGTAGGGAGCCCTGTCCCGACTTATAGATATATTATGGTTATGTTTTCTTAGAGGTTTTGCAGACAATATCACGTGTATAGTTTTGGGTATGACATGTCTACGGCCTTGTCAACCCCTATGTATCTATATAAACCTTTTTCTAAATTAGTTATGCGAGTTAAGTCCTAATATTGTTACTTATATATATATATATGGATGTGGCCCGTAATGGCCCGTGATAGGTTTGATAATAAACAAGGATAAGGTACGTTGTGCTCGGTTGGGTAGAACTTGATGTTATAATGGGTATGGATTGGTTGGCTTTTTGTTATGCTAACATCGAGTGTAGATCAAAGATGGTTCGATTTCAATTCCCAGGAGAGCATATTTTTGGAGTGGAAAAGTAATACGGCATCGCCGAGAGGTAGAATTATTTCCTATCTCAAGGCAAGGAAAAAGATCAGAAAGGATTACATTTATCACTTAGTTCGGGTAAAGGATGTGAAAGTAGAGTCACCAACCGTTCAATCTATCCTTGTGGTTAATGAGTTTCCCGATATTTGTTTTCAATAAGCTTCTGAGTCTCCCGCTAGAGCGAGAGATTGAGTTTCCTATTGACCTATTACCAGGTATTCAGTTAATATCTATTCCTCCTTATAGAATGGCACCTGCAGAGCTGAGGGAGTTAAAGGAACAACTAAGGGGCTTGCTTGAAAAAGGCATTATCAGACCTAGTACATCACCGTAGGGAGAACCTGTGTTATTTGTGAGGAAGAAAGATGGTTCATTGCGGATATGTATCGATTATAGACAGTTGAATAAGGTGACGATCAAGAATAAGTACCCATTCCCGAGGATTGATAATTTATTTGATCAGTTGCAAGGTGCCAAGTGTTTCTCGAAGATAGACGTGAGGTCCGGGTACCATTAGGTAAGGGTTAAGGAGAAATATATCTCGAAGACAACATTCAGGACCAGATATGGGCACCTTGAGTTTCGTGTCATGTTATTCGGTTTGACTAATGCCCCAGCAGTATTCATGGACTTGATGAACCGAGTGTTCAGACCCTTTCTAGATCTATTCGTGATTGTATTATTTGATGATATATTAGTGTACTCTCGTTAAGAGACTGAGCACGCAGATCATTTGCATACCATGCTCAAAGTTCTACAAAAAGGGAAGTTGTATGCAAAATTCTCTAAATGTGAATTCTATAGCTTTTCTTGGGCATATTATTTCAAGTGAAGGTAACTGGGTTAATACACAAAAGATTGAGGCAGTAAAGACTTGACCTAGACCCACGACACCGACGGAGGTTCGTAGCTTTCTCGGTTTGGCAGGTTATTATAGGAGACTTGTAAAAGGATTTTCTTCTCTTTCAACACCTTTGACAAAAGTGGTGTGACGACGTGATGTCTCACTTGATGTTCCAGAATAACATAAGGAAATGTAGAGTGCAAGCAAGTTGAAGGAAGGTTGCGAATAAGTATAAATAGATATGTGTAGGTCACAAGCTAAAGTATGGTAGAGCGACAAGGTTTTAGGAAGACATAAGTAAGGATAAGAAAAGGTAAGTGAAAAGGTGACGAGAATGGATAAGTCCTCAGGATTAAGCCCATGAAAATAAGAGAGCTGATGGTTTCTCTAAATTATAGAAAACTCAGTATAGCCTGAATGAGCTCAAATGAGTCTAAGATTAGTAGCGTTTAAAAGAGTTGGAATGCTGCCCTGGTAATAGAATAAGAGCGTAATTATAATAGATAAAGGATGACGTTTGGGCCTTCGAAAGGGGAGATTTAATGAATTGTAAAATATTAGAATAACCATGTAAGTTGACTCAGAAGGGAGCTAAATTTCAGAAGACTGATGCTTGCGAACGGAGTTTCCAGGCATTGAAGGATAGACTAACTTTAGCACCAGTTCTAACACTCCCATAGGGAACCGATGGTTATGCTATCTATTGTGATGCTTCAGGCGTTGGATTGGATTGTGTACTGATGTGGCATGGTAAAGTTATAGCTTATGCTTCTAGACAACTAAGAAAGCACGAGAAGAATTATCCGACCCACGATTTAGAGTTGGCCGCGGTGATTCATGCATTTAAGATGTGGAGACACTACTTATATGACATTCATGTTGATATATATACGGATCATAAGAGCCTTCAGTATATCTTTAAGAAAAAGGAACTGAATTTGCGCCAAAGGAGATGGTTGGAGCTACTTAAAGACTATGACGTTGATATTTGATACCATCCGGGAAAAGCGAACGTAGTAGCCGACGCCCTCAGCCGTAGATCTATGGGTAGCTTGTCATATACACAGCCAAAGAAGAGGAGAATAGCCCATGAGATTCATCAACTAGCTAGTTTGGGAGTTCGACTATTGAATTCAGGTGATACCGGAATTACTATTCAAAACACGACAACACCCTCCCTAGTAACTGAAGTAAAGGAATTCCAATATGAGGATCCTGTGTTAACTCATTATAGAGATACATCCCCTATGGAGGAGAAGACACCATTTGAAATTACAGGAGATGGGGTCCTCATATATCGAGGGCGATTTTGTGTCCCTAATGTTGCAGGGCTGCGCCGGCAAGTTATGGGAGAAACTCACTATTCTCGTTATTCTATCCATCCAGGAGCAATAAAGATGTATCATGATATCAGGAAAATATATTAGTGGGACAGTATGAAAAAGGATATAGCAGAGTTTGTTGCTTAGTGCCATAACTGTCAGCAGGTTAAGATTGAGCATCAAAAACCAGGTAGATTATTGCAGGCTATAGAGATTCCGACTTGGAAGTGGGAAGTAATCAATATGCATTTCATCGTAGGCTTACCTCGTACCCAACGTAAGTTCGATTCTATATGGGTGACTGTTGATAGACATACAAAATCAGCCCATTTCGGCCTGTTAGAACTACATACTCCGCAGAGGATTATGCAAGGCTTTACATTAAAGATATAGTACGACTTCATGGTGTCCCTATATCTATTATCTCGGATAGAGGGGCTGAGTTTACAGCTAATTTCTGGAGGTCCTTCCAAAAAGGATTGGGGACTTAGGTAAGTCTTAGTACAACATTTCATCCCCAGACAGACGGACATGCTGAGTGTACTATTCAGACACTTGAGGATATGTTACAGGCTTATGTGATAGACTTCAAGGGTAGCTGGGATGATCATTTTCCGCTTATTGAGTTCGCGTATAATAATAGCTATCATTCCAGTATTTAGATGGCTCCATATGAAGCTCTTTATGGACGGAAGTGTATGTCACTTATAGGGTGGTTCGATGTTGGGTAAACTATGTTAGTAGGACCAGAATTGGTACAATAGGCAATCGAGAAAATTAAGCTTATACAGGAAAAGCTATTAGCAGCTCAAAGCCGTCAGAAGTCTTATGCGGATAATCGACAGCGAGACTTGAAATTTCAGGTTGACAATTGGGTATTACTAAAGGTATCACCGATGAAAGGCGTTATGAGGTTCGGAAAGAAAGGAAAACTCATCCCTCAGTACATTGGACCATATAAGATCATACGCAAGGTAGGCCAGGTAGCATATGAGTTAGACTTGCCTTCTGACTTGGAATCTGTACATCCAGTCTTTCATGTGTCTATGCTCCGTAAATGTATTGGAGATCCTTCCAGAGTTGTGTCAGTTGACGATGTTCAGGTCACAGAACAACTATCATATGAGAAAATTCCCATTGCTATACAAGATAGACAGGTTTGGAGATTGAGGACTAAAGACGTAGCTTCGGTGAAAGTACTTTGGAGATACAACAATGTGGAAGAAATAACTTGGGAGGCCGAAGAAGACATGAAATATAGATATCCTCACTTATTTCCTCTTCCAGAGAAGGATCCGACTGAGACATCACAACATTAAGGTACGTGTATGGATTCTTGTGTTAGTTATTACCATTGGTCTTATGTGACATTGAATTATTGGGTTTTCTACAGAAAAGGTTGACAGTAGTACTGTTACAAAGGAGACCCTGCCAAATTTATATGGATCCCGAGAAGTTAAACATTCGAGGATGAATGCTTCTAAGGGGGGAAGGATGTTACATCTCGCATTTTCTTACGTTAAAGTTTCCTCTTCAGATAATCAACGTAGACTCGAGGATGAGATTATCTTGAGGTTATAAGCATTTATGCTATTCATAATAGGCGATAAGTAAAGTGCCGTGAAGGTTAAAGGGTAAACGAATCAAATAAAATGAGTTTCGTTGAAGATTGTCGATTTGAGATAAAATACGGTGCGAGCTATAGTACCCGATATTTATAGACTAGTGCCATACAAGGTACTACATGACCATGATAGTAGGGTACATAAAGTGTATTAAAAGTAAGTAGTATTTTAAGTAATTTAAGATAATTCTTAATTATATGAATTATTGGTTAATGGGGGAATTAGAAAGTTAATTAAAATTAGTGAGTAATTAATTAACAACCTTGGATAAGACCAAGGAACCCAATGTGCCAGCCCCAAGTAATGAATAAGATTCATTACATTTAGGTGGCCAAATTAGAAGCCTTTAGGAAAGGTTAGTCATCCTAAGTAGGGCCTACCTAAAGGATAAAAGTAACATTTCTAGTTCAAAATCAATTGCTAAGGAAAGAGTTTTCAGTAAATATTTCTTTGCATAGCAACGTTACATCTCTTAAGAAAGTGTTTCATCAAAGATGATTTTGCAATAAGCAATGTTATTGCTTTGAACATTTCATACGCAGACTACTTAATGTTATAGCAACGTGGGGTTTGCGATTCTAAGAGAATACGGTACAATCTTTCTCAAGAATATCATACGAATTGTTCCCTATTTCGATCCCGCTGTCACGAGTTTTGTTGCAATTATCGTGTGTTAGAAGGATTGTCTAAAGAACCGACTCAGGTATGTTAAGGTTATCTCTTCTTTCTTTTTGGCATGATCCAAATGATACAAACGAAATGAGCAAACAGACAGCTTTCATAAATAACTCTACTCATAGAAGTACTAGGGGTGTCTATATTCTTGATTCCCCACGTGACATATTATTATATCTTCTGTTCATGGGTCTCAGAAAAATACGTAGTTGATAAAGTTTATCCGAAAGGTATATTGATCTTATTAACATATTTTTTTATGCATTTCATCCATTTATACATGCACATTGACCCATGACTAGATGATATTATATAGGAATATATTATATATATATATGGGATATGAGAAAAGGTTATGGCGTTATATATGCACCGCCACTTGATCAACTGGTACATGTTGATGATTTTGCCCACAGTGGCCGAGATGATATGATGGGATGCCCTCAGAGGCTTGATAATATTATGTACACCTATACCTATGCATGACACGACATTTATACGCACGTGCATGATATTACAAATGTTTCAGGATTTACAAAGTGATTTAGACTTACAGACGGAATTTTTTATTCCATGTTTCATCTATGTCTGTTATGTACGGATATTTATGCCTTACATACTCAGTACATTATTCGTACTAACGCCCTATTTCCCGGGGCCTGCGTTTCATGCCCGTAGGTACATGTGGACGAGCTAACGGTCCCTCTTCTTAGGATCCTTGATCAGCGAGAGTTGGCATGCTCCACTTGATCTGGAACTGCTTTTGATTTTGGTACGATATGCTTATATACACATATGGGTATGACGGAGCCCAGTCCCGTCCTTGTACAGTTGTATATTCTATTAGAGATTTGTAGACAGTATGTATAGTTGGATAGTATGTGGCCTTGCCGGCTTTAGAGATCTGTAGACAGTATGTATAGTTGGATAGTATGTGGCCTTGCCGGCTTCCAGTTTTGGATATGTAGTTGTCTATAGCAGCCTTGTCGGCTCGCTCTACGTATTCCGCATGTATATGTACATATGTCTTTTGGACAGGTTTTTCTCACGCATGTTATTCTCGTAATTCAGCGGATATTATTCATATTTATATCTTAGACGCATGCTTAAGGGTGTTCGACAGGTAGGACTCGGGCACCCGTCGTGGCCCATTGGTTTGGGTCGTGATAATAACCAGTAACTGACCTTCTTGTGTTGGGACATGTTGCCATGTCTGAATCACACCAATAACATGCTAACTCCCATGTGTGATCAAAAGCCATTAAGATTCCCTGTCCCAATGCACCCTTTAAGTACATTACAACTCTAACTGCAATATCCCAATAAGACTTCTTGGGCCTTTGCATGAACTGACTTAAGGTTTTCACAACATAATTGATGCCAGGTCTTGCAATGGTGACATACAGCAGCTTGCCAACTAGCCTTTGTTTGGCACTGATGTCCTGTAATAGGGAATCATCCTTGACTCCATTTGCTTGATCATATTCCACTGAAGTGAGTTTTGCATTAGCCTCCAAGGGCGTGCAAGCAGGCTTAGCCCCACTTAACCCCATCTTTAAGATGAGCTGTAGTACATACTTCCTCTGGTTCAACAAAATGCCAGCCTTGGATCTTAGTACTTCAATTCTCAGGAAGTACTTAAGTTCTCCTAAGTCCTTGACTTTGAACTTTTGGTGTAGGATATCCTTGGCATGTTTAATCAAGCTTGCACTGCTTCCTGTGATAAGAAGATCATCCACATAGACTAAGACAATCACTACCTCTTCCTTGCTACTCAGAGTGAATAGGGAACAATCATTATTGCTTTGAACAAAACCTGCACTTAGGAGTGCTTCTGTTAGCTTGATGTTCCACTGTTTTGAGGCTTGTTTAAGCCCATATAAGGATTTCATCAATTTGCAAACTTTCCTACCACCTTGTTGTCTAAATCCCTTAGGCAATTCCATATAAACTTCCTCATATAAATCACATTGCAAGAAGTCATTGTATACATCCATTTGGAACATGTTTCACCCTTTTGAAGTAGCAAGTGCTATGATTGACCTCATAGTGACCATCTTTGCCACCGGAGAGAAAGTGTCATGATAGTCCAATCTTTCTCTTTGACTATACCCCTTTGCCACTAGCCTTGCCTTATATCTCTCAATGTCCGCATCTGCTTTATACTTAATCTTATATACCCATTTTGAGCCTACTACCCTCTGGTAAATCAACTATGCACCATATTTTGTTATTTTCCAAAGCCTTTATCTCCTACTTCATAGCCTCAATCCACCTATTGTCCTTGACAGCTTCTTTGAAGGACTGTGGCTTAACCTGTTGAGAGAACATGACCAAATAACATTGATAACTGGAGGACGTTTTGTCATAAGACAAATAGTTTGAAATTGGATAATTACAGGTAACAACCTTTTTTGTAGTGATGAAATCTTTCATCCATAGTGGCTCTTTGGTCTGTCTTGAATATTTCCTGCCTATGTTTGGTGGTACATTTTCATTTTCGTCTTCAAGTGATTGCTGCATTTCATTGTGCAACTCATTCTGAGCCTCTGCATCCTGGAATGTTGCATTGAAACTTTGAGCTTCTGCATCCTAAAAACCTGTTGCATCAGAACTATTAGAACTTGCCCTCTCAACTTCATGTTGTATATCATCTTCAACATCTGTGTGAGCTACACCTCCTGCTGTTTCTGGTAAGTTTGACCCACAATGAGTATTACTGTAATCTGATATCTTCATATGTAAAGGAGAAGACATAGACAATTCAGATTTCTTGCTCATATTAGTGCTTCCTTTGGCAAAAGGAAACTCAGACTCTTTGAAAACAACATCCTTGCTAGTAAAGAAGTATCTAGTTTGTAAATCCATAAGTATATATCCCTTATGCGTTTCAGAGTATCCCATCAAAACTGCTGCTTTGGCTCTCTCAGCAAATTTGTCTTCCTTGGGCAGATTTGTTGCACAACTATTGGACAACTCACTAACAGTTGTCACATAACAAAAAGACACGTGACTAGTATATGTGCTATTTTATAAAATCCCATGCCTATACTTCGGAAGCTTCGCTTGCCTACATCTTATCCATGCCCTCTATCAATATGAGAAAGTAAATATCCAACAATAATAAATCCAGTATAATTTTACAAGTGAGATTTGAGGAAGAACCTTAGTCCTACTTTGTGAAGGTATATATGTTGTTTTCGATAGACGAAGAAGCGGTGGAAAACAAAAAGTAAATATCCATACTAATTCTTTTTATTCAAGAAAATATTTAGTACAATTAATATTATTTGTAAAGTTTTTTATGTTCATTTTAAAAGTTTTAATATCTTAAAAATATGCATAAAATGTATCTAATTTAAATAATTTATAGATGATATGAACTTAAACAGATGATTTCTAATTATAAAACAACCGGAAATGTTAACTCAATGATATTCTTTATTGCATTCAAAAGGTAAATGAAATATACAAGTAGTAGCATTTTCCAACTCACTTATCGCCAGGCTGCTATATTTTTCGAAATACTTTTGATTCCTACTCCAAGGAGAAAATTACATGGCAATTTCAATTGGCCACTTAAAAAGAGTTGTAGTTTCGATTTTCCAAGGTTATTTCCGATGACATGTTTGGTTGATGCTTCCAAGAGAAAAAACAAAAAGCAAACAACACAAACATGAATTAATTCTCTAATATTTACATCATGCGCTTGTCATATATCAATCACCTACTGATGATTTCTCCCTCTAACAAATTTTACAGTATATTACAACTACTCAGGTACGTAAATAAATTAATGATTATTATTTTATACATTTAAAAATATAAACGTGGTTTATAATATTTAATATTTCAAGAAAATTATAATATTATATTTAAGCTCAAAATGAAACTTACACTATTTTACTCTTTCCATTTCAATTCATGTAAAGTAGGTTGACTAGAGACACTTTAAGAAAGTAATTTTTTTTTTTAAAAAAAATTGCAATTGTCAACACGCCATTAAATTTGTGTGCCTATAATTTTTCTTATTATAATAAAAAAAACAAACTATTTTTAAATATAATAAGAATATATTATCCTTTTCGAAACAGTTAATGAAAAAAATATACATAATCAAGATGGAGAAAGTAATATTTTATTGTGGATAAAATCATTTATTTTGAAAGGATAGAGTAGTTTCATTGTCTTTTATTACACGGCTGGCAGGTGCGGCTTTTGTGCAATTTGTGTCCTATAAATATGAATGGAAGACTTTACCCCTGAATCGTTTTTTCCCCAAGTGAAAAGATTGGGCGTCCTTTATTCTTGAGAACGAAAGCTGTCTGAATAACGCCAAATCGTATACGATTGAAAAAGTTTCGTTTCTAGAGAGAGAGAGAGAGATAGAAGAGCAAGAAGAGGAAAGAGAGAGTGAAGGACCACGTAAACGAATACAGTCCATGTATGTAATGAAGGATTCTTGGGAGAACACGATACAACTACTTCAGTTCGCCTTTATACCCTTCTTCACCTGCAAATAAGTTTCTTCAGTTCAGTACTAGTACTTCTTCTTTTACAGCTCTCTTAGTTTTTCTTGCTTACAATGTCCGGCGACGCTTCTGCTTCTGTTTCTGTTTCTTCTTCTGGGTTTTGTTTAGAGGGGCTTGATGATGTTCAAGATTATCCATGGGTCAGTATTTCTCTCTCTCTCTCTCTCTCTCTCTCTCTCTCTCTCTCTCTCTCTCAATCCCAATTACAAGTCCATCGTTCTTGGGCTTTATTTCTTTTTGGTCTATTTGGTTGAGTCACTTAGATTCAGATACTTGTTCTGGAATTTTCTGATGAATGTAGGCGAATGAAGGAGAGCCATCTATGTCGTGGGATAGGTATAGTCATCTATACGATATTGTGCAAACGGGCAACAAAGCATACCGTGAGAACAGATGGGACGAGGTAAATTTTCATTTTCTTGATAAATATATTTTCTTTAGTCAATGTAGCTGTCCATTAAAGAATTGAGAACTGAAGATTTAGAACCAAAGAAATAAAAAAAGAAAGAGTTGTGCAATTTAACTGCCTTTGTTTTGATCGCCTTTCCGAAATATTGGAATTGGTGAATCCGAATAACATGACTTGTTTCCGTGGCGTAACATTAAATGGAATTGATTGATCACATAAACTATTCATCTCTAGTAATCTTGCCTATGTTAGTAGTGATCTCATGAATCTTGCCTGTATCTTCTCATTGCTGGAGGAAGTTTTCTGCTTTTCGTACCATACCCCCCCAAGGGCGGTTTGATATGGAGGAACATGTTTACCCTGAAAAATGTATTCACCTTGGAAGATCATCTTATGAACCATTTCTATCATTTGGTTGGGTATAAGTTGGTGGCATATGTTAATCATACAAGGTGGATGATAGGGCATGAGAATAGTATTTTGGTGATATTTTTAGCATAAAGGATCGAAACAGTGTTTATGTGTTGGTTGAAGCAAGTAATATGGACTTATGGAGTATGAGTGAGTGATACTTGGAAAGGAAACTGACCTCCGTCCATGATTTTGTGAAAATATTGTTTGGTAACTGAACACTAGAAAATGGTTCATCGTGGAAAATATTTTTCTCCATAGCAAAACACACCCTTGTCCTTTCATTTTTCATCTTCTTTTTATGAGGTATGGTACCTTTCTGTATTCTGTAACTCAAGATATTTATTTTGTTAGCAATCAAAACTTTTATGTTAGGCATTTGAAAGATGCATAAGATGTAAGCCGAAGTGTTTATGAACTCTCTTTCTCATGGTTTGTGAAGAATGGACTAGCTCTTTTTTTTTCTTTTTTTTTTTTGCTGTGTTTCTTGAGGGTGTGAAGTTTCTCTGGCAGTTTGATATTCTAAAGATATGGATAAAATCTTGAGACTTAGGGATCTGAATTTAGTGCATGTGGTCCAATATCCTTCTATAACTACATGGCACAGGTAATTCAAGGTGGTTGAGGGGCTCTGGTTTGAAGTAATGTTCTTGATGTTGTTCTGACAACATACCAGTGCCTAGTCTATTGATCAAAATTTTTCGTTAATGTTTACCTCAAAAACTAGCTCCTTCCCAAGAATGATTTTCAGGCTATAATGTGTTAGTTGATCATGATAAAAAGGGCTTGTGTTCTTGCATAATTGCACTTCTTTTCTTGTGTTCTCAATAAGTTTATTTCCTTGGTCAGGCTATCAATTGTTACACAAGAGCTAACAACACTAGGCCAAATGACCCTATCATTCTTAGCAACAGATGCGCTTCGTACCTCAGGTAAAGTTTATTTTATGCTTGGTATTTCTGATGCATATTGAATGTTTAACTTCCATTTTGATTTGTCTCTGTTGACTTTGCCATCTGTATTCTGTGTTCTCTATTTGACTGCTTGCTAGTTCCCAAGTAGCTGAACTTAGTTTTTTTATAACTGAATTTCGTCCAGGTTTAGCCAATTTCTGAAAAGTAGAACTGCATCAGATTCAGAATACAGGCCATTGAGTGGGTTGGATCCTACAACACTTGCTGGGGTATGTCTGATTTTTGCTATAGTTTATGATTTCTACCTTCTCAGTACGAGGTTTTGCAGCAAATTTAAATTGTTTTACTTCAATGTCAGCTTGCGTTAAAGGATGCTGAGAAGGTGATGCATCCACAGAACAATTCAGTAAACTCATATATTCTGAAGGCAAACTCACTCATTTTGGTAAGGACATTATATGTGGTGCATCATTAACTTGAAAGCACATGGTTTCAACATGGGTGGACTTTGGAACATAGCCTAATTTTCTATTTCCTTATTTTGTTGTTTCCTAAACTCTTTATACTTTGAGGTGGGGGAAATAACTAATTTGGGTTTGTCCTAGTGTGTTAGGACCACATAATATTTGTTGTTCTATCATGAGAGCGGCAGATGCTTCAATTGTTATCTCATCAAATGCTTATTTCTTTACTTGTGAACTAGTTTGTTGTAACTGTTTGAATGTAGTGAAGGAGATTGCCATACTTCCAATCTCTTGTTAAATATTTGGTTGGCTGACAATCTTTTTGACACTCATCTCAAATTTCTTGAGTTGCCAGTTAGAAAAAAATGAGCTAGCCCAAGATGTAATCCGTTCAGGCCTTCAAGTGAATCCTTTAAGGTAAAGCAAATTATGGTAATAAGCATAACTACAGCATGCTTTCTCATGTTAGTTTCTGTTTCCCAGAAGCATTTTGATAAAGTTTGATTATGTGGTGAGTTCTTAATCGCTGTTTCTTCTGCGATGTAGCAATCCCCTTCTAAATTTGGAGAAATGGATCAAAGCTACACTTGGAACGAGAATCCACGGGAGACCACAGCGCAGTGATGATTTTGACTGTACTCTGTGCTTAAAGCTATTATATGAACCTATAACAACTCCTTGCGGACATTCTTTTTGCCGTGCATGCCTCTTCCAATCAATGGACCGATGTAAGTTTTAGATTTGCCTGCCTATCTACCTTGGCTTCTTTTTATATATTGAATTACGACCATCGTATTCTCATCTCCTTACTCTTGTTTTACCCTTTTGATGAATTTTTTTCTAGATAACAGATGCCCATTGTGCCGAACAGTTCTTTTCATTAGTCCCAGAACATGTGCAATCAGGTTAGTTGCTTATGGTACATCCTCCCATTGTACTTGTTTTACACTTTACTGCTGAGACTACAGCTTCTCTATTTTTCTTTTTCTTTTTAGGATAGTAATTGATCCTACTGGTATTTGTCATTCAGTCACATGCTTTGTTGCTTCCTCTCTTTTAATGCTATAAAAGAGACTGATTGTCTGGACCAAAAATCTTCTTGCAAAAGGAATAAAATATCGTGTCTGTACCTTTACACTCCTTGATGACTGTTCTCACTAATATTAATGAGTATTAGAACACATTTTGTCTCATGTGGCTAAGATTGCTTTATCTCTATTTTGTCTTGTGTGGCTACTGCCTCATTCTTATTTTGAACTTTTTCAGTGTAACATTGAATAACATAATAGAAAAGACTTTTCCTGAGGAATATGTTGAAAGGAAGGCTGAGAATGACAGTCTGATAAACCTTGGTGTTGACTTGCTGCCTCTTTTTGTCATGGACGTTATTCTACCATGCGAGAAGCTTGCACTTAACATTTTTGAACCTCGTTACAGACTTATGGTGAGTGCTACTTAACTATTATGTTCTTGAGTATTAGTGTAGAATGCAGTTTTGCCTCTTTCGCATGGTTGTCACGACCTAGATGAACCATCATTATTGTATTTCTAGATCTTTTCTTCTCAAAAAAAAAAAAGAATTTTATTGCCTATGGCCTCAATTATTGTGTCTTAGTTTACTAGATATATAGATTGAGAAGAGAACAAGGTTTGAAAGAAAATTTACTTTTGTGCTACTTTGACAAAATGATAAGATGAGGTAAAAAATGTGCGGATGATTGAACTTATCACCAATAGAAGTTCTAATTATTATAAAAAAGAAGTAGGATTATCCTATTTAGTTAATTCTCCCCCCCAAAAAAAAACAACGGTACTGCTCAATCTGTGAGGCCTGCTTACTTTTGCAAGAGATGGCCTCCTATTTTAGGCAACAGAGATGGCTTCTATTTTAGCTCTTCTTGCAGAAGTTTACAAATTGTTTTGTTGAAACAGGTTAGGAGGATAATGGAAGGAAATCGTCGAATGGGAATGGTAGTTTCCTTTGATTTCTCCTCAGTTGTTATTATTGCCTATTGGTTTTGCAGTCTTCACTTTTGGCTGAGGCTTCACCGTTAATCATGCAGGCTGTTGTTGATCCTACGACTGGTTCGATAGCTGATTGTGCTTGTGAAGTGGAGATTATAGAGTAGGTGTTTTGCGGGCTGTTCAGATTTTGGGGATATCTTTTACGTTTATTCTTCTAAAGATTCCATCATTTTATTCTTGTTTTATAGAAACTGATAACCTGCATCTCTTCGTGTAGATGTGAGCCACTTCCAGACGGGCGTTTCTATCTGGAGGTGAATATCAGCTCTTTGTCTCATCCCATCTGTTTTTTTTTTTGTTTGTAACATGAGCCTTCCTGTTAGCATCGCTTATTTACTACTTACGAGTTCATTAATATGAAGGTGCAGACTACTATATGAGGACTTGTAAGTGTAAAATAGTCAAGGTTCTTCACCACACAATAAAGCATGTATAATATTGCATCCATGTACAATATCCTCGGTGCACCTGATCGTTTGTGTCAAAGTGAACACTATAGCTACTTTTTGTGCCCCTATGAAAGTGAATGTTCTTCTTGAACACTTTGACCAACTTTCCCTTCAGCAAATTGAGAATTCTATTTCCTTGCCAAATGAACCCTGGTTTTGGTTGTTTCTCTCTTAAGGATGAAGTAAAAAAGCTGTTATTTCCATCCAGAGGTGGTGTCATGCCTAAATGTTCCACCATAAGAAAGCCGCAATTCTGCTGAATCTTTTCTTTCTTCATACAAATCTTCAAAGTTCTCTTAACTTGTATCTGATTTATCACAAATTTATGCAGGTTGAAAGTCGACGTAGATGTCGCATCGTACGATATTGGGATCAAGACGGGTTAGTTCAATTACCAACTCTTTATTGGTAGAGATGGAAATGGGTAGTTAAGTTTAAAAAGTACTACCTCCGTTCCAGTTTATGTGAACCTATTTCCTTTTTGGTCTGTTCCAAAAAGAATGACCCCTTTCTAAATTTGGAAACAATTTTGCTTAAACTTACAATTCTACCCTTAATGAGAAGTTTTTATAACCACACAAATACTTTAGGCCCTTTTTGAATTGTTTAGGACCACAAATTACTAAGTCTTCATTTTTTCTTAAACTCCGTGCCCAGTCAAACAAGTTCACATAAATTAGAACGGAGGGAGTAGTAAGAAGGGCACGGAAACACAGGTTCAGGTACCATTTGGTTGCCAAAGGAAAAGGAAAATGCAGAAAAATAACTTCTGACCTTTTCTGTGCGTTTATGCAAGCAGGGGATTTGTAGGAAAAGCAGTTCAAAAAGTTCACAAGAAAAATGTTTTCTCCATAATAAGTCCTGGGAAAAGTGTAGGAACTTGAAGGAATTGGTTTCCTCTTGTTTTGAACTTTCCTTTTCCTTTCATACAAACCTTTTGAAGAAGATGATTTCCCTTTTTAAATTATTTCCCAGAAGTAAATTCTATAACGAATAAAAAAAGCCAAGATGTGAAATTTTACTAAGGAGAGGGGATATTAGAAATCTCTGGATTGGTCCTTTTATTGCTTTGCGGTGAGTCAGGAGGTCGGATCCAATATGCCATCCCAAAATATTAAGCGCAGCACCAATGCTATTATTTTTCCATTGTTCTGCTATTTTATACTCTTCCTTAAGCTTGCTTTTTTATATTTTTCCTTGGCCATTATTATGAAGGTATCGTGTTGCTGAGGTTGAATGGATACAGGATATATGCCCAGCCGAAGGAACAAGAGAGAGGCATGAAGTAAGTTGTACTGTATTTCCTCTGAGAGAGATTTGTTGATCCATTTTATATAAGATCCTTATTTTTGTGGCATATGAATCTTTTCATCTTTACCTGCTAAAAGAAAGTTTCTTGTTTCTCGTGTCTCTCTGGTTGAGTATTTTTTGGGTAAAATGTTTTTTGGGGATTCCTCTGAAATTCAACTAGATTACTGACAGCCTTATATTTCATATGAGAAATTCTTTTCACTCTCTTACTGACCATTGAATTATGATGGAAATAGCTCATTTCCGTCTCTTATATGCTGCTACTGATATATACTGTGTGCATTTGTGTGTATGTACTTGTATACTCTGTGTGCATTGGTGCCTTGCTTCACCAGGAACTTATTCATTGTCAACCACCTAATGCATTTCAAACTCTAGCTCGTCGCTCAAGTGTCTTAGCTTATAATGTTCAATTGTAATTTGTCAATTGCTGATAGTTACTGGAGATGGCAAATAAGGCGGCAGCATTTGCTCAACAGTGGTTGAGGAACGCACAAGAAGTGGCAGGAGGTAAAGTCATTAATAGAGTTTTCCCTTTCTTGTCTCCTTTGTGGCAAATGATTGTAATTGGTCCATTTGTGGGATGAGATTTGATGTTCTTTTTTTTTGGTAATAGCTATTTGATGTCTTTTGATACTTCAATACATAGCGACTACACTTTCATAGATAGATTTTGAAAGTAGAAGTACCACTTGCATAGATAGGTGTTAGATTTTTGAAGGCTGGATATACATGCTACCGCACTTCCGTAAATGACACCTTATTGGTGTGATATCAAGAACCTTTTGAACTATCAAAAAATAGTTTTATCAATCAAAATCGGTGAACATGACCTGGAAAACTTGTCGTCCTTGTCAATCTGGTAATATGTTGGATGGCATCAGGCAGAAAGCTGACCTTAGTGTTTCTGCTTTGTGTATTTAGTAGAGCTTAAATATTCTTTTGGTTAATATCCTTTTGGTAACATCATGACCTAGACTTTGCCTGCAGATCGTAGACGTGCAGAACTCTTCAAAGCAGAAGGATTGATGCCATCGCCACAGGATCCTGAGCGTTTAAGTTTTTGGGTAACACTTGAATCCATGTTCAAGTTAAAAACAAGTAGTAGACATGAATTAGTAATTTATATGTTGGCGTCTGAATAAATGCAGCTTACAACTCTGACCAGTCGTAGACCAACAGAGAAATTAGACCTGCTTCAGATCAGAGATACACATGAGGTATTTGTTCTATAGCACTTAATTTAAACTATCTTTTTCTTGAACTCCTTTCTTCAAGAACAAGGTCTCACCACACAGTGGATGTTGCTTGTAGCACGCCATGAGCACTAGGCTAAAGAGCAGTTGAGCAACTCAAGCGAATTGCCTTAGTTATTCTAACATATAGGACAAGAAGGATTAGAAACGTACATGTATATACAGTCAAAAGCCAAGGGCGGATCCGGATTGTTTATCCGAACCCAGTATTTTCGACGCGGAGTAAGGAATTTTATGTAAAAGTCCACAATTTTATCAAATATTAGATCTTAACCCATGATTTTAATAGTACAATGAGTTCAGTGCTAAGAACATTAAAGATCGAACCTATGAAATTAAAATCTTGAATCTGCCTCTGTCAAAGCCATGTTTCTTAAGCACTAATATCCCTTGAATTACTTGAGGAGGCATTACAAGTGGAATGTTCTATATCTTCTTTCTCGATTAGTCACTTTTTACTATTTGTTGATTGTGCATAATTTATTCTGCAGAGGATAAGGCGAGGACTCCTATACATGAAAGCAGAAGAACAAGGATGCCGACTGCAATAATATTTGGTGAAAGGAGGAGGACAAGGCTGCCGGCTGCAATGAATTTTTGGTCGATATGTAATTAATTCAATTATTTGTAATATATGATTGATTGTTGTGTAAAGCTCATATATATAGGCTTATTTAATTTCAACATTTTTTGATTCTCAACCCAACTCTCCTCTTTCAGAGAGATGTATTGTTGACTTCAACTATTCTTTATTGTAAAGACCTGGACTGTTATTGACTTAGGTTGTTCTTTTGTTGTGATTTGTGAAACGACGAATTTTCACCTCACTGCTCTCTGCTTGCTTTTTGCTCTTATCTCAGCTCTTGATGCTACTTGTAACAATGCCTCTGAGTTCTGCTGGTTTGGAAGCTTATTCAAGATCATCAGTAAGATATTAACAATTCCGATTGTCTATTTTTCTGTCTTTATTCTGATTTACTTGTGCTGCGTAATTGTTGTATGTTTAGAGGTATGATATCAAAGTAGAGGTATATAGTCCATGAGGTTGAATAACAATTAACAGGTATTAAAGGTGATAGGATCGTGAATTGAATTGTTGAAATTTTAAACATCACGGGCACTAAAGAAATTCAAAAAATAAAAATAAAAATACAAAAATGCAAAGAGAATTCAACATCTAATATGATACACATTAAAATTATTTAACCTTATATATTCTAACATAGGACAAGAAGGGTTATTAGATATACATGTAGATTGTCAAAAAGCCATGTTTCTTAGGCACTAATATCCCTTGAATTAGTTGAAGAGCTATTACAAGTGGAATCCGTCTGATTCTTTCTTGATTAGTCGCTTTTATTATTTGTTGATTGTGCTTAATTTATCTGTAGAGGATAAGGCGAGGACTCCTTTACATGAAAACAGAAGAATAAGGTTGCCGACTGCAATAATATTTGGCGAACATGTTATAGTTCCTTCACATGAAAGCAGAAGGACAAGACTTCCGGCTGCAATGAATTTTTTGGTCGATATGTAATTAATTCCACTATTTATACTATATGATTGATTTTTTTTATTTATTGGAAAAATGATTAATATTGTGTAAAGCTCATTCATATAAGGCCTAGCTATTTAATTTCAATATTTTTATCCATATTTCAGACATGTAAGGATCGTAAAAATTCATATAGTCGACCATTAATTTGCTTGGAATTGAGGTGTCGTTGGTATTGTCAGCTTTTCTTCATGGCATACAAAGGTGAATTTGAATTTAGTCCATTGAGTATTCGCAAATGGACTTATTGCTATGTTCATTCCAGCTACAATTTTTTGCTTGCAAGAAAGCAATTACCTTTCAATTCTCTTACTTTTTTCTCCATCACTTAGTTTATTTAGATCAATAATCGTTTAAATTAACCGAAAAAATCAGTTGATTAGAGAATTATGGACAATAAGAGAGACCATAATCCCAACTTACTTAACTGGCATTAGTGAGGATAAATTAAAATTCCTAAAAATTGGGTGTTTGGTCCCACAAGTTGCATAACCAAAGGATGATTATCTGATTTTGCTGTTGATGGTAGCCCATTTCCCTTGAAAGGTCAACCAATTAACAATCTTTTCTTTAAGCATTATATTCCCAGCTGGATACGCGCTATTGGACTTTTGTGTTTGTTGTTAGTTAATCAAATCATTTCTTAAAATTTAAAACTGGGGACTTAACAGAAAAAGCTTTCAAATACTAATTCTTCCCAGAAAAAGTCTATATTTTCAAACAACTATACAAGAAGGCACGTTCTATACTAACATGTTAACAACTAATGTTCTTTCTCTTTTAGCCATTTCATTAAGCTCACAATATTCTTCTTGACCTTTACAAACATAAACGTGCTACTCTTACCCACTATTTGCTATCCTTATGTCTATTCAAAAATTCTACTAGTAATTCTAACATCAATAATCTTTCTCTCATACAACAAAAGATGAGAGAAAGAAAACACCATTTTGTCATTTTTGCTTTTCTTGTACTGTTTTTTGCAAATGTAGCCACTTCAACTTCTAAAGGAAAATTTACGCCGGCTGATACTTATCTGATCAACTGTGGATCCCCTGATACTACATTGCTTGATGATGGAAGGACTTTTAAGTCTGATCCTCAATCTGCTTCTTACTTGTCTACTGATCAGACTATTTTAGCTTCTGTTAAGTCTTTACAAGAAAAGGTCTCTTCTTTTTCCTCTGAATCTTTGTTGTATCAAACAGCAAGAATATTTGAAAGTGAATCTTTGTATAGATTTCTTGTTTTTCAACCGGGCAGGCATTGGGTGCGTTTGTACTTTTATCCTCTTTCACATCCAAATTACAATCTAACAAGTGCTATGTTCAGTGTTTCTTCTGATAGTATTGTTTTACTGCATGATTTCTCAGTGAAGGATACTAGTAAACCTGTATTCAAAGAATACCTTATTAATATTACTTCATCTCAATTTACCCTCAGATTTTCACCTCAGAAGAAATCTTTTGCTTTTATCAATGCTATTGAGTTTGTCTCAGCACCAGATGATCTCATTCCTGATTCAGCTGCTGCAGTTTCCCCTGTTGGTGATTTCAATGGCTTGTCTCAATTCGCGTTTGAAGTAAGTTATCGGCTAAATATTGGAGGGTCAATTGTCACACCTAAAAATGATACATTGTGGAGGACATGGTTGCCTGATGACCAGTATATGGTATTTCCACAAGGAGCTCAGAATGTATCGGTTCCTCCTGAGACGATCAAATATCCGGATGGAGGTGCAACACCTTTGATTGCTCCGCGATGGGTTTATTCCACAGCTGATAGGATGGCAGATGCTGGTGTGGCAAACTCTAATTTTAAGCTAACGTGGGAGATGAACGTTGATCCGAGTTTTTCTTACTTGATCAGAATGCATTTCTGTGATATTGTGAGCCAAGGCCTAAATAAGTTGTACTTCAATGTCTATATTAATGAGATAACGGGGGTTTCTAGTCTTGACCTCTCAACACTCACTTCAGATTTGGCCACCCCTTATTACAAAGACTTTGTGCTCAATGCCACAGCCATAACCAACGGCTCAATCATCGTGCAGGTGGGGCCCGCTGCTGATGTTCTGTCTAGCCTCCCAAATGCCATCCTCAATGGGTTAGAGGTCATGAAGATAAGCAACATGGCGGGAAGTTTGGATGGGCTGTTCTCATCTGGTGGACCGAATGCAGGCCTAGTGCCAAAATCTCGCGGTATGAGAATTGCTGCTGCTTTTGGATTGGCAATGGGGGTTACAGCAATAGTACTGCTTGTAATGGGCATTGTGAGGTGGCGAAGGAAACCAAAAAATGGTTGGGAGAGGCAGAAGACATTCTCCTCTTGGCTTCCTCTCAATGCCAGTTACTGTAGTTTCATGTCAAGCAAGAGCAAGACTAGTTGTTCAACAATCATATCCTCTGGCCTCAACTTTGGCCGGCTTTTCACTTTCAATGAAATCAAGATTGCAACAAAAAACTTTGATGAAAAGGCAGTCATTGGTGTTGGAGGCTTCGGAAAAGTCTACCTTGGTGAATTGGAAGATGGAATAAAACTCGCCATAAAACGAGGAAATCCATCGTCCTCACAAGGTATAAACGAATTCAGAACGGAAATTGAGTTGCTATCCAAGCTTAGGCATAGACATCTTGTTTCACTCATTGGGTATTGCGACGAACAATCAGAAATGATTCTTGTCTATGAGTACATGTCTAATGGTCCTCTTCGCGACCACATTTATGGTTCCACTTTGCCAACTCTATCGTGGAGACAAAGGCTCGAAATTTGCATCGGAGCTGCTCGAGGACTACACTACCTTCACACTGGATCAACTCAAGGAATAATACACCGCGATATCAAAACAACAAACATCCTTCTGGATGAGAACTTTGTCGCAAAGATGGCTGATTTTGGCTTGTCAAAAACTGGTCCTTCACTGGAGCAAACGCATGTTAGCACAGCAGTGAAGGGTAGTTTTGGTTACCTTGATCCTGAGTACTTCAGAAGACAACAACTAACAGAAAAATCTGATGTTTACTCCTTTGGGGTAGTCCTATTTGAGGTATTATGTGCAAGGCCTGCACTTGATCCAGCATTGCCAAGAGAACAAGTAAATTTAGCAGAGTGGGCAATGCAGCAGCACAGAAAGGGTTCTCTGGAGAAGATCATGGACCCTAATCTTGCAGGAACCATTAGGCCCGAGGCGTTAAGGAAATACGTGGAAGCTGCAGAGAAATGCTTGGCAGAATATGGGGTTGATAGGCCTACAATGGGAGATGTTTTGTGGAACTTAGAGTATGCTTTGCAACTTGAAGGAGCATCCCCACAGAGTGATCTTCCAGTGGAAAATGAGAACGAAAATTCAAAGCCAAGTTCTTCAGAACAACCTGGGATGAATCCGAAGGCCAATAAAGAGGATCAGCTAATTAACATCAATGATGATTCTGGAGTGGTGGTTGGTTCTCCTATGTTCTTAGAAGATTTTCAAGGAAGATAACTGATATTACACCAACTCTTTTTTTTTTTCATTTGATTTTCTGCTTTCATGTTTTTACTTTACTTCTCAAGCAATCTTGGGTTATCTGTGATTGATTTCTTGTTTAGTTCATGATGACTGGAGACATGCCAAAGTTTGTCTGTGTAAGAGGAGCTAATTGAGTTTCACTTTTAAGTACTTGTAGCTATATTTACAGATTTATCTTCACTCAGGTGTTATTTTTCAATACTTTTTGTTGTTTTCCAATAGAATTGAGAAACCTATAAACTGTTAGATGGCAAATTATTGTGTTGAAGTTCCTCAATCTCCTTAATTCAGTTTCGACCCCCAACGTTCCTCGCCAAAGCGGGTGGTAATATGTCTTATGACATCGTGGAAATCATGATTGTTCGAAACTCCATTCTGATATCGTTATTCACATTTGACAGGAAATATGAGTTAATTTCATACTTCAGCCAATATGGGAAGCAGCATCTATAGATAATGGTTATACAACACTTCTTATGAACTAGATTGTTCTACACTTCTTACATTCATAAATTGGTTGTATGAGTTGTGAGTTGAAGCTTAATTTCTGTCATAGTCTGGTGCATAAATTGGATTTTAAGCAGAAATAGAATTAATTAAAAGATGAAATTTTACTGGAATGTGTAGAAGTATATTTATAGAACTTTTTGTAGTATTTAAGATACTGTGGTGATACATTTCACATAATTAAAAAGCAGATAGAAGTATTAGGGCAGATTAAAAAGAAAAGTATGGCAAGAATTTGAGCGGAAGAAGTATATTGTATAATCTTAATTGAGAGAAAAAAACCATAACAAGTGAATGTCAGAACACTATAATCAGTAGGAAAGAAAGCTGAGAGCTCCTCACTTGTAGAGAGTATGAATCAGGTAAAGCTTACTTCTGGTAAAAAAAAACACACCCATATAAACATGAACACAAAATATAATTGTAAAAAACAACACTAGAAAACCAGTCACATTGATATGTACAACAAGGTTTCTCATTGTCAACAAAATACACAATTGCTCCAGACATCCTCTTTCTTTCCAATCATTGTGGTGTCTCCAGCTGCATAATGAAAACAGCACAGAAATCCAAGAAGAGGAACTGCGGACCGCTAATTCTTTGGAGATCAAGCAGGTATTTGTCGTCTGGAGTTTTGTAGAGCTGCAACAGTATTTACCCAAATCCACATTAGGGAGATTCAAATAGAACAAAACTAAAAAAGCTCCTACTAGTAGAATCACTGGTATTCCCTATTTGAATGGATTTTTCTTTTTTCTCTTTTTTTGGTGAACATGATTCAGCGATCGATGTAACTGAATACTAGATGCTAGGTCATAGACGATAGATTAGAACTGACAATCTTAAACAAAAACTGCTGTCCAAATTTATGCATCAGTTATCAAATTTATGAAAAAAACCACTATGTTGAGAGCAAAAGATTATGAAACAAAGAGATGATTATACCTGCATTTCAAACTTCACAGCTGTTTGTGGCTGTAAATGTGTACTTAGGGCAGTCGCATTGCTAATTAAATGATCATCATTCATATGATTGCTGGCCATGCTATGAAAATCAAGATCGTGACACCATAAACACTTCATATTATAGTGCCCAATTTTTTTCCATCGAACATTTAGTTCTTGCAGAGTCCCAAGAACCTGATTCATGATCTCCCGTGGATTTGCTGGAGACTGACAAAGTAATAAACAATGAAATTGAGGAAATTCATACAATCTTTCCACTACATATACTGCAAGACAACTAACCTGAAGTCCAACTAGCCATTTTTTTTCTTTGGAAAATGGGTGTCTCAAATTCGCTTCTTGAGAAATTCCATTCCCAGTGGACAGCTGTAGATCAAGATTTGGAAACAATCCTGGGGAATAACCATCCTAAAGAAACACAAGAAAATAAATATCAAGGTCAACCTAACGAGTGTGGAATACTTGAGGCTATAGTAAATAGTTAAGTGACATTTGAAGAAGAATAGCTCTAAACTTAGGGAATAGACAGGAAAGTTACGAGGGGAATATTGTGTAAAGCCAGAACTGAACTACCAGTATTCTCAAACTTGTAATAAGAGTGACAATGTGAACCATAGTAGTGGATCTTGAAATTAGTCATATGCAAAAGAATATGACTCTTGACATGCTTTGCACCTTCATATTCTAGAAAGCCAACGGATTCAATCAAGCAAATATCAGGGGAACTGCTACCTCTTCCCCCAACTCCAAACACAAAAGAGGTTAGAAAATGCGCTAGTTCTGAGTTGTAACACTGCTTTTAGACTCTGATACGATCAGTAAGAAATTCAGAGATAATACAGAAAGCGCTAGGTGAATCAGAATTAGGATATAGTTGGAGAACTGCAGAACTTAGTAGCATCTCTTCATCCTAATTTGTGCAAAAGGAGAGCAGCATGTCTATAGTCAGAGTATCTCCATGTGATGGGATTTTCACAAATTAAAATTTTCCTATATGAAGTGACACAGTAACAGTAGGCAGAATAGTTCATGACGATCACACAACAGCACAACGGTTCTGCAGTTCACATACTCTTTTTGACAGAAAGGGTAATAAATAACAGCCCAAAAAATTTATGCTATGAAAAATAATGACTTTAAAATAAGAGAGAGCATACCATAGATTCCTGAAACTCAGCTGCTAGATAGCCACTGGAAGCCAAGGAACGGTTGTCGTACACCAGATAGTATGCAACAGTAGCCTGAGATAGACACATAAGGTATAAACAAGCTGAAATAATTAAAAGGTTGACTACATTTCATTCCTTTGCAATCAATTTGATTGAATGTAAGCCCAAACTTAAGTAGAATCATGTGCATACCCCCCCCCCCCCCCCCAGGATTAGAAACATTGAAAAGCCTCAATTTCTAGGTAGAAATGTAAAATTCAAGTATATCTACAATTGCTAGATTTTTTCCCTTTTCCAATACCCTTAGTAAGCATGTGCAATGGAGAAAAACTACAAGAAGAAAAAAGTAGCATGCCAAGAGACAGAGTCGCAGGTAATGATGTAAGAAGCAACATACATCGTCTTGTATTCTCTTTTGCAAAGATTCAAGCAACTGGTCTCTATCAAAACCCATCCTCATTACTTGCTGGAGAATTTCTTCGTCAAGCTGCAGAGTTGAAAGCAAGACAGCTTACAGTATCAGCAGGAATAGGTAAAGAGAAAGAATTGCATACCTCAAGTATTTAACAAACAAATAATAATATGCATGAGGAATGAGATATATAGGATAGATGTGATAAGCTTTTGACATATCTAGTCAAACAAAATCCTCTGAAATGGCAGCAAGATACATAAGTTTTCCCTAATGTCGTAAAAGGAAGTGAAGATTGATAACAATGTTTCGATGTCAATTATACTTGATGATTCTTTTATGTTACCACTTGAATTAATACAGGAGTAACAAGTGGAGAAACCACAAAAACCAGCGTCCAGTATAAGTTACCGGATATGCAGCAGCATATTAAGTTGGATTTGAGGTAGCAGTCGACAAAAAAGGGGTAAAATCAATTGGAACCCTTTCAGCAACATACAAGATAAATTTTGTTCTTACCAAAGTAATGTCATATTTACCTTTTTGAGATGTTGCATAGCATCAGGTGGAGGGACGGCCAAATACCGAGGAAGATGAATTTTGAACCACTGGTGCTGACGAATATCAGTCATGGTTATCCGCTTCATAGGGTCAACAATTAGCATCCTTGGTATCAAATCCCTAGCTCCAGCTGATAGATGACTAGGAAGGGTGTAGAGTCCACTCTGAATGACACAGTGTCAACCATGTAAAGAACCACTACTTCAACTGTAAAAGCTCGGAAAATCTAGGGAAACCAGACAGAAAAGTAGAAAAATGGGTGTACCTTTATTTTCTTGAAAAGGTTAGGAATATTCTCATCATCAAAAGGAAGTGTACCACAAAGAAGAGCATATAAGATAACGCCACAACTCCAAACATCTACCTCGGGACCAGCATAAAGTTTCCCAGAGACAACCTGCAAATAAATGTTGTCGATGACTTCAGCCTTCCAGCTAAAAAGAGAAATGGTTGTCTTAAAGATAACAAAATTGTACATGTTTCCACCTCAGGGGCTGCATAATTTGGACTTCCACAACTTGTCTTCAGAAAATGGCCATCTCGCATAATGTTGCTCAAGCCAAAATCTGCTATCTTTACATTGTGCCTTGCATCCAAAAGCAGATTCTCAGGCTTAAGGTCCCGATGAACCACCCTATTCCTATGGCAGTATTCTACACCAGCAATAATCTGTCCCCATTGAAACAACCAACCAATTATGATTTCAGTGAAAAAGAGAAACTACATTCATATCGTAAGACCTAAACCCACAGTTAAGACTGCCATTTTGCACCATCAAAAAGACCAAGATAAAAGATCAACTCTACCTGCTGGAAAAAATGGCGAGCTTCATCTTCCTGTAACCTGCCCTTTTCTACAATATAATCAAAGAGTTCACCAGACTTAACATACTCCATCACGACATATATATCCGATGGTGTCTCTATCACTTCGTAGAGTCGTATGACATGTGGATGCACAAATAATCTACATATTTTTATTTCTCTTCTCACTGCACAAAGATAGAAAATTTAGATGTCCCGCGAATGACCTTCTTAATATCAAATGAACTAAACCAAGACGTGACTCAGTTAAACTTGTTTTGAACTTCACGAAAATATGTTCATGGTGTAAAGAAAAGGAACAAACAGAAACCACATCTATTGATAACATAAAGATACCCCAGGCATGAGCTTCATACATTTTTCCTCCATGTCGGGAGTCTTCATTTTTCGACGGTTAAGGATTTTGATAGCCACTTTGTGCCCAGTCAGCAAATGCTCAGCAATTTTAACTTTACCAAAGGATCCATGGCCAAGAGTTTTACCAAGCCTGTAGTTCCTTAGAAAAGGAGTATCTGTAGTTCCACCACCTCTGCTACTCATTTGCCTATAACACACATGATTGACACCTCTAGCAATTTAGTCAAAACAGTTGGATATCTAGCTATTCATAGCATCAGGGTTTTGAATCACAGAGTAAATCCATTCTCTTCTCAAAGCATAGTTTGTACATACAGCAGATTAACTAAAGTTAACAACTTAAATTATCACATTATAAAGTTAGGTCAACTGAGCATCAAAGAAAGCAGATTTTAATTGAACATGTAATCCAATAACAGAAACTTCGAAAGCTCCGCTAGAGAAGTTATCAACTTGAGGATTCCGTAATCAATGATCAAGAAAAAAGATTAACAGCCAGATCAAGTTCAACTCAGAAACTGTAATTACTGATTCACAGCACGATTTTGCTCAACTTATGACAAAATTAATCACAAAACCAAGAATTTTGCAAATATGATAACTAGCAGAAAATGGAAGTAAAAGAGTTAGAAAAAATACCTAGAAAGTGAATGGGTTGAATTTCTGACAGTGCATGCGCGAATTTTCCTCGGGAAAGAGAGGAAAAAAAGAGGGCGGAGAATTTTCAGACAGTGAAGGAAAGTGATTGGAGCTTTGTAAGTTCTCGGGTTTAGAATCTGACTCAGCAATACGTAACGGGATATGGACAAATTCGTTACATCTTTCCACTTTGTATCGAAAACGACAAAATTAGCCCAATTCCTCAATGAGGCCCATTACAAGGTTGTCCATCTCAAATAGTTTTGGGCCTAATTCGTCTGAACAATTTAGGCCTAATTCTACGGGCCAGTTCATATACAGATCCAACTGTTGTACTCCTTAGCATCTGTGCCCATTTTAAGCAACTTAGCTTTTTTTTTGGGTCTGAAGTTGACCAACTTTTCCCACCTTAAAGGTGACAAATTTAGTGTCAAAAGTATTATCACCACAAAGTAAAGCTTGTCTATGATATATTGCGTAAGTTGACTTTTATAAGTATTATCAAAAAGGCTTACAAACTAGTGATATCGACATAATTGAGTTTAAGTAAATATTTATGTGGCAGCCAATTTTGCACCACCCATTGAATTTGTACTCACTTTTTAGAAAAAAAACATTAACTGATATCCAACTTTTGAATAACTTCAAATACATACACTTTTGTATGTCTTCTTCTTGGGTGTTACTTCTTTTTTGTGCTTAGGATTTCTTCTTCTTCTTAGTTGCAAATGGGTTTGTTAAAATTGTTATTTGTTTTGACAATTTGATGATTAGGGTTTGTTCTTTATGATATTTGAAAGTTATGTTTCAGATTTGAGCTAATCCGGAGTAGATTTGGGTGTTGAATCTTGCTTTAGATTGTTGAAATTCGAAGAACAAGTTTATATTTCTGAACTTAAGATTTGAAATCTGAAATTGCATCGAAAAAATTAAACTACTTAAGATTCGAATTTCTCAAGTTACATTTAAAAGATAAAAGAATTTCAGATTTGATTTTTGAAGTTGCATTAAAGAGATTGAACTATTTCAGATCCAAACGGGTACACTTTGTAAAATTTTGTGCGATGTGAATATAATTTCTTTCAATGGTGGCCCCAAAAAATAAATATATATACGAAAATGATCCATTTTAAGCAACTTAGCTCTTTTTTGGTCTGAAGTTGATCGACCTTCCCCATTAAGGTGACAACTTTAGTGTCAAAAGTATTATCATCACATAGTAAAACTTGTTTATGATACATTGCGTAACGTTTAACTTATATAAGTATTATCAAAAAGGCTTACCGACTAGTGACACCAGCGTGATTGAGTTTAATTCTCAAACTCCCTTCTCGATTTCTTTTTCTTTGATCCCCTACCTAATAAAACATTGAAAAAATAATATGAAAATGATATTAAAATACAATATTAGTATAGACTAAAAAAGCGAGTATGCGAGTGATGGAATCATATAAAATGAAACGTCCTTTTTGATAGTTGTTTGGATATATCATAAGCAAGATTTGTCATTCATATCAAAATGGATACAGGTTTCAAAGTTCAAATTATATAGCACAAACATTATTGAGAAGACAAAGAGGAAGGAGCTAACCTATCATATTCTATTGTATAATAATAGCTTCTATTCAATATCCATCTACAAACTAATTTATGTGCTCATCCCTTTTCATATTTTCTATTTGAACCAATCAAAATAATTGATGGCCTACATATTTCTTATTAGAATTAGATAAGGTTGATGCTTAATATATACACACAGAAACACTCTACCGTCTTAATGGAAATATGTTATAATATTGAACCAACAATAATTAAACATTTTAAAAAAAGTCTTAGGTCAAACAAACAAATACTATATTGATCTTATTAATTTTCATTAACATATTAAGAAAAGTTATATTACTACTTTTTTTTGGTTAGCTAGTTATATTCACTTGATTTAGCGTGCCAGTTTATTTTTTTTCTCTTTTATTTCTACACCCACATTAATAGAAACAAGCTTGATGGATGATAACTTTTATCATGTCCTTTAACAAAATTTATATATTTGAAATTTCAAAATAAAGAAGAGTCATTTAAAACATAGTGAAGTAATGCAACAGCGATTTGTTTTTTCCATTAAAATATAAAAGGGAAAAGATTACGGAGAGGAGAGAAAAGTCATACGAACTAAACTTAGGTGTTTTCCAATTGTGAAATCCTTAAATCCATAATCACCGACAACCCCACCCAACTCTTTTAAAGAAGCTCTAATATATTAGTGCCATCAGAATATTTTGACACTTTGATAAGGTTTAAAGGCACGTAATTAACTACTTAAGTAGCTATTTTAATTTTGCCATATGCAAATTTAATAAATACTTACCCATACGGTGTGTTTATATCAAACTAAACAAGTTAAAAACTCAAGTTAACATACATGTATCAATTAAACATGATTAAGAGCTAAATGCATGTATAAAAGATTACACATACTTTGCATTCGTTTATTTGGTATAAACACAAAGTTTGAATATATTTTTAGCTACGTATAATTCTATCAGAGTAAACTTCAAATGCAAACACAATTGTTAGTATACTTTTTTTTTTTTGGTTTGATTATAGCTAAGTTTTCCCTTGCTAACCTTTTCGTATAAAGTTAAACATAGATTTGATCATTGCATTACACTATTACAGCCATGTGGCTGTCCACCTATTCTCATTAACTTCCATTAATTAGTCTAATCCAGTACTTACTCAAAAAGCAATCACTTTAGCTATATTTGATAATATAATAATAGTTAAAAAGCGTAGAAATTAAAAGAAGAATTAGATATCTTCCAAGACCTTGGACCGTTTTAAAACAATAAAACGAATGCACAAGGTATGAAAATAAATAAGTTGTTGTAAGTTGGAATATTACCAATCTGGATTAGTTTAAAGGTTAAATTAGCTTTGCTTATTTTTCTAAAAGAATTATTACGTTGACTACACACCAAGAGAATACAATATGTACTGGTGCTACCAAATCTAAACCTCAAAGCTAAGTGGATTAAGAACTATTTATGTTAGTTAGCAGCATCATTTAATTATATAAGGATTAGTTAACATGCAATATGAATTGATTAAACTATGGACTAATATGGGAGTGAGTGAGAACTAAGATCAATGTCAGTTAGGAGAAAAATCATAGGTACAATGACTGAATACCAATAGATGCACCAATAAAGGTTGTAGCGTAGCGGTAACTATTCATCCATTTTTAATCAAATGTCTCTTATATAAGAAGTTACTTTTGGTAGGGAGCGCTTTACTCCAAGATAAAACTTTGTCGCGTGAATCGGGTACTAAAACGGATACTAATACTGGATGGGAAATCGAAAAAAATAAAAAGAATATCAATAGATGCAAGTCTGTGCATATTTCTTGCAACCTAAACAACAAGGATGGAAAATGGACCCTCAACTAATCTTATAATCAACCAACGTTCAAGTGTTTTAGGTTAGAAGAGACTTGGCACCAACTTCATAATGATGGCTGCTTATGTTAAATCATCATTTTACTACAATTTCTTTTCTTCCTTCGCTCCAGGCCCACTTACTACTGGTCCCCTTTTTTTCACTTAATTCTCTCTATATTATTTCAGAAGTCTGCACGCTTGATTAATTTTATTTTTCGGTTTTCAGTTAGGAAATTGATGGCAGCTCACACATCTGCTGATCTCGACTTGATCAACTCTTCTATATGGCCAACCAAGAAAATATATTAGTAACCTTAGTAGCGGAGCCAAGAACTTATCAATGTCAATGTCACTTGGTATTCAAATCTGGGATCTAAAAGTGACCTTTGAACCCTTTGTCACTATACTCAAAGGCGAACGTGAGTTAGGATTTGAATTTTATGGGTTCAAATTTGTAATTCTATCATTTCTGTCTAATTTACAGGGTTCAAAATTTATTATTTGTAGATATTTAGTTAATTTTTTAATACATATACATGGACTAAGCCGAAAGTTATGAGTTCAGATAAACTCATACCTTATTCATTGGAAACGCCCCTGGAGGCGAATGTAGCCTTGTCGTACTGGTTCATCTGAACCCAGTATTTTTTACGTAATATATAAATTTATGTATAAAGATTCACTCAAATTGAAACAAATAGTAGATATGTATACTGTCGAAATCGAGCTCGTGGTGCATCCTAGCCTCCGACATGGTAAGCCAAGCTCGAGACATGACAATAAAGGACTGAAGATCGACCCAGACTCACCGCCATAAGCTGCTTCAGGCCCTGCTCTTTTGGATTGACATGTGTATCTGCAGGTAACGTCCCTTGGGGACGATTATTCAGAGCCATAGATATCTGCCCTAATTGAATCTCAATGCCTTTTATCTCTGAGTCATGTGCTTCCGCTTTCTCTTGCATTTTTTCATTGGACCCAATCAGTTGTTGCAACATTCCTTTAATTTCAAATAACCCATCATTTTGTCTCACTATCTGTTGTTGTTGAGGCTATTGATAAGCTAGCTGCTGATTTTGCTGATTATATCCCTGTTGCCTTTGGTAAGGCACAACTTGTCCCTGTGGTCGCATAGCTCCAGGATTGTTGCTATTGTTGTACCGTTATTGTGCTGGTCTATACTGCTGATTCTGTTGCCCCCAATTCTGACCACCTTGCCTCTGTCCTCCATAGTTGGCCACATAGTTCATATTTTCTTGATAGTTCTGGTTGTCGCTTTCACTACTCCATGAGCATACATATGGTTGGTTAATACATGGTGTACATAAGACTCCATTAGTTATGTCAACTATGTGTACCTGCTTCTGGCCTGATTCGTCAATCTTCTTGGTGAGGATATTCATTTGCGTCATCAAAGTGACCATATTCTCTGCTATGGAATTGTTTGGGTCCAAAGCCACTGAGTGAACTACATGGGTGATTGTAGTGTCTCTTGTCATTCATCCTGAATTTTGAGCCATTTTATCTAGCAGTACTTTACACTCTCTAAATGATTTGCTCAAAAATGCTCCTCCTACTGAAGCATCAACGTTGGCCTTCAAGTTGTCAGCCAATCCCATGTAGAACCTTTGTCCCAACATCTGATCTGGAATGCCATGATGTGGACACTTAACCAACATACCTTTGAACCTCTCCCACATTTCTTGCAATGTTTCTGCTGGTTTCTTCCTGAAGCTCAATATCTCATCAACTTGCTTGGCAATCTTATTTGGCGGGTAGAACTTGTTCAAGAACTGCTTGACCAATTCTTCCCATGTGGTGATGGAATTTATGGGGATCGAATTGAGCCAAGTTTGAGCTTCTCCAGTCACTGAGAATGGAAACAATAACAGTCTAATTGCTTCAGGTGTCACATTCAGCTGCCTTTGAGTGACAAAAATTGACAAAAAGTTTTTCAGATACTGTTGTGGGTCTTCAATGTACGACCCTGAGAACAGTCCCTTGTTCTGCAGCAGGTGTAGTATGTTATTTGTGATTTGAAATGATTCTGTTTGTATCTGAGGGACTGCAATTACGGTTGCCAGATTTTCAGCGGTGGGTTGTGCCCAATCATACAAGGCCGCTTCTGGTACAAGGGGTGCCACACCCCGATTGTTCGGGTCGTTCACATTGTTCCGGTTATTTTGGTCGTCTATGACGTCACCCATATCTTGTTCGATTCGTGCAGTTGAGTTCTGTTTTCATTTGTCATTCTTGTTTGCACGATTCAATGCCTTGAAAACTTTCTCAGGATCTGATAATGCTTCGAACAATTCACCAGTTCTTGAGGAGTTTCTAGGCATGCACCTGTAACACCCAACACTACAAACGTTCGAATTTCAATATAATTAGTTTGAAATGAAGAAAAATTGACTAAATTAAGAATTCTAGCACTTCTTTTAGCTGCAATTAATAACACCGTTAATTCCTCGGCAACGGCGCCAAAATTTGATCACGCCATTTATGCCTCCTAAAAGGTCTAGCGGTCATTGCAAATATAATCCGGTTAACAAGTCCGGAGTCGAATCCCACAGGGAATTAATCTACTAATTATAGCCACTAGACTCATACGAATTCAAGTAATCAACCTTCAGAAATATTAAATAATGAATTGGATATTTACTAACTAAAAACCAAGCAACGAAAATGCAGTAATTGATAACTAAAGAAGGACAGGTTGTAGACAAGATTTGAAACAGTCTAAGGTTATAATTTCCCCTATTGTCGAAATCCTCCCCGCTATATTTCCTATAAATTTGCCTAAGTATTCTCTACCGATCGTGAGTACTTTGAGTGTCGTAATTCTCTTCCGAGTAACTATCACAATTTACTAGACATATTCTTCCGAACTGCGCTAGCTAGTACTAGTTTACTGCTCACTAGGATCACACCAAGGTTTCGTTATTCCTAATCCCACCTTTAAACCCTCCGTATTGATCCCTCACATACGTTAGGAGTGATGTTATTCAAAAACTATCTAAATATTCATTCTCTTTCAAGCAATACACACTAAATAGGCATAGTCGATTGAGAGCTTTTCAATCAACCACAATGTAAACGTAGTTGAACAAATAGAGAAAAAGCTAAGGCAAATCTATATTAAATGTAATAGGAAAATCATCCTCCAATAGGTTCCATCAAAACCCTAGATTAGAAGTTTAGCTACTCATATTCATAGTAACAATTTTTCAAGTAATTTGCATAAATAAATTAAAAAGAAAAAATGAAGGAATGAAGAACTCGATGATTCTTTCCCCCAAAAGTTGTTCCATGTGCTATTCTTGCCTCTGGTCGCCAAAAATCCTCTAAAAATAGTTTTTAATGACTATTTATATGTGTAGAAAAAAGACCTAGACGAAATAACCAAGTCCAAAACCAAATAGGAGATAAAATGGGCCTTAAAAATCCGGACCACCCTCGCTACAAGCCTCGCGCCTCGAGCTCTACAGCGCGCTCCACCTCGCTATACACTGTGCCTCGCAAGCTCTGTCGCGCGCATCCTCTCGTGGTAAGCCTCGCGCCGCATGCTCTAACGCGAGCTACAATGCTCGCCTCGCCTGCTCTATAGCGAGCCACAAAGCTCGCTTCGCCCGACTATTGCTTCATTTACTTTTTTGACTTGCTTTGCCTAACTGTCTCTCGAAGCTTGTTGATTTTGAGTGATGCCTTCATTCTTTGATCCTTGTGTCCGACAAATGCATGCATTCATGTAAATATATATATAATATACTTCTAAAATATTCACTTTGCTCACAATTTCATATCCAATGTACCTACACATAAAATAACTCAATTAAGCACAAATATAGTGTAGTTCAGCATTAAAGCTCCTAAATGTATGGTAAGTAATGCACTAAAAATATATCATTATAACCAAACATTACTACCCCACACTTAAACGTTGCTCGTCCTCGAGCAATCAAACTACACTTTATGTAGACACGATATTTTTAAATAATTCTTCTAACTTATCTCACCAAAAATCTTTAAAATAGACTAAGCACAAGAGTATAACATCTTCACCTCAAAATTTGGCTATAATGATTTGGGTTATAGAGACTTCTAGTTGAGGAAAAGGCCAAGAAACCACGGTCATGAAAAACATCATAAGAAGATGAGCATTGAGCAAGTATCATGAAGGATATGAATGACCACCAAATATATATATATGACAAAAGAAAAGCACACATAAATTTGTCTATTTTGACAGATATTGCTAATTGCCACCTCTTGCTTTGGTTAAGTTTTTCACTTACGTTCTATGTTCGTTCAGTCCAAGAAAGAGCACAAGTTTCATGCTCAGCTGACTGTGTAAAATTAGGTGATGAGCAAGCAATGACAACCAAAGGTAGCAAACAAACTGCATATATATTTGCCATTTTGTAAATCCAAAATGAGATTAACGACTTTGCCAGCTATCCCTCCTGTTTATGTCATCTATTACTCATCATACATCAATACATTATTCTACTGCATATAATTTGTTAAAAAAGTCAACCATACTGATTTTTAATTATCCTGACAAATTAAATCCTTTATATGAAATGAGAATTCCTTCATGAAATATAAGGAAATATATGCAGACATTGATGCACAAGTTGTTTCAAAATATTCGATTTGTTAAAAGATAAGAAGCACTTATTATTATTTTTTGAAATTCACGCTTACTGCTCAAATTAGCATAATGATAATTAAGTAAGACATTTAAAAAATATATTATTAGACAAACACTCTTATAATAAAGGCTACCAAATATATCTTTTTTACGTGGTTGAGGGTCTTCCAAGTATGAAAAAATAACCAATTTTAAAATATGACTACACAGTAATACTCTATTGTCTATAGACAGTGATAAAAAGAAACTTCAAAGGAATATGCTTTTAATAACAATTTTCACTAATAAATCTGTATGAAAAGAAACAGGTTTCAGAGTTACCTTGTTTTACAATTGTATAGTTGGAAAAGTTTTTTCTCATTTTAACATTTATATTAATATCGTGTCAATTTTAAGGGATCCCCTAAAAGAAATTCCTCTTTGGCACAATCCCACTGATATGATGGTGTTTTCAGAAATAGAAGAAAAAAAAAGAAAAATAGTAAACTATAAAAAGGAACTAATAAATGCCCCACTCAGGGGCGGCCCAACCCTAAAGCAAGTGAATTGCTTTAGGCCCCAAATATTTAAGGGCCCCAAAATTACTAGTATTTTTCTATATATAGTAGTATATTATTTATATAATTATCATTTATTATTGATAAATTTATTTCTTTATTGTCATATTAATTTTTAATAACTCGATTTCTTCCTCTAATTAATATAACTAAAATAGTTTTCTGTCAATCTTTTTTTACTTAATTATATTTCTCTATTCATTAGTTGGTCACGTAACTATATCTAATAATCTAACTTATTATTTATTTTCCTTACATAAATTATACTCTCTCCGTCCCAATTTATATGAAAGAGTTTGACTGGATATGTATTTTATGAAATAAAGGAAGGCTTTTGAAACTTGTAATCTTAAATAAATCATAGAAGTTTTTGGGCTAGAAATCATCTCATTAATGGTAAAAATATAGAAAGAGACTTACTAAAAAAAAGGAGTCACTTATGTTTTCTGGGTTCTCCCATTTCAGTTGTGATGTAATCAACGTTAAATTCATTTAATTTTCTGTATTTTATAAAACTAAGTTCTCATTTTTTTTAATTCCACATCCTTACTTGTCTAATTTTTTAAAAAACAATGTTCATTAAATTTTTATATATATATATATATATATATATATATATATATATATATATATATATATATATATATATTTATTAAGATTTTGCTTTAGGCCTCCGATGAGGTTGGGCCGCCCCTGGCCTCACTTTACTTTTATAGTATATGCCTAAGTTGTGTAAGATAAAATAATTCCTAAATAAACAATTGATGTTCCTACACGTTGAAGTAAATTCCAAGACAAACAAAAAGAAGTTTTCCTTTTCCTTTAGCAAGCAAGACATGAAAAGAGCCTAGATATAGCAAAGGTTCTCAAATGTTAATGATGTTTAAATATTTTTTTCACATAATACAAAAGATGCCTTCTTTACACGCTCCTAAAAGTGCAAAAAGGGAGAAAAAATTGGGGTTCTTTACAAAATAGCCCGTATTTTTTCTTACCGGTATACGCAAATTATATACTGATTATATATATGTTATATATAGATTATTCATATATTATTAGAGTAGGTGCTAGCCTATTAGGCGCGGGTTCGATCGAACCCAGTCACTTTCACTTAAACATTGTATTTGTACTGGAAAATCATTAAATAATATATAAATATTTAATTGTGAACCCCGTAAATAAGACGAGCTATGAGTTCCATGACAAATTCAAAACCCATAATTTTCAAATTATGGCTCTACCTCAGTATATTATACATATGCCAGCTATTTTTAGTTTAAGCAATTTTGATTGGAGGCTAGTTAGGTTAATTCTTCAAAAATGAAATTTGTCCTGCTAAACCCAAAGTTAAGCCAACTATAACTAAGAAGAGGTTTTGGAGATTACAAAGACAGAATTCAGAACCAAATCCCAACAAACTCACTGGTAAAAACAAAGCAAAAAAACTCCACTGCTACAAACTCCTCTATGGTTTTTGTTATTTTTTAGTTGTTGGCCTATCCATTCCTTCCAAAAAAACCAACTCTCCAAACATTTTCCAAACAACCATTGAAGAATGAGATTCCCTCATTAAAATAGAGAAACAAACATCAATATATATATAGCTCATTTTCTTGATTTTGCCAATCATCTTCACATCAAAAAATACCCAAAAAAAAAAATGGAAGATTACAACTCCTCTATTCCAATGCAGAGAACAACCAAAATCATCAGAAGATCAATCTTTAGTTTTCTGCAAAACTATCAATTCTTCACAACAACAGCAGCTTTTTTTGCCTTCCCTTTTGCAGCCTCATTTCTTTTACTACAATCATTTATCCCCTCTTCATCTTTCTTCCCAATAATCTATGAGCGATTGCATTTACTTTTTGATGCTGCAGGTTTCCCTTCTTCTTCTGAATTTTTCACCCTTTTAAATTCCAAGATTTCTCAAACCATTGCCATATCTTTTCTTGCATTCCCTTTTACCATTTCATCTTTTCTCTTCAGCAAAGCTTCAGTAATTGAAGCTCTCAATTCCTCAAAACCAGCCCAAAATCCTTCATTTTTTTCTTCCTTTTTCCCCCTTCTTCTTACCCAACTCTGCAACTCTTTAGTCATCATTTCAGCAAATGCAACTTGTTTTACTGTCCTGTTCTTTGGTTTTAATCTTGTTGATTATGGATTTGGGCTTTCATCTCCAAGATTAATTCTTTTGTGTTCAGCAACTGGAGCTGTAATTTGCTCAATCATTCTTGCCAACACATTAATCATTTGTAACTTGGCTTTAGTAATATCAGGAACAGAGAAAATTGGAGGGTATATGGCAATTCTCAAATCTTGTATTTTAATAAGAGGAAGAACAGCGACAGCATTATCACTAGCTGTGCCTGTGAGTTTGGCTTTGGCTGCAGTTGAAGCTTTGTTTCAATACAGAATTGTGAGGGCTTATTATCAAGAAAAAACAGACCTTTTTTCTTTAGCTTTAGAAGGAATTTTCATTGCCTATATGTATTCAATTCTGCTGGTTCTTGATACAATTGTCAGCATTGTTTTCTACAGAAGTTGTAAAACGGATGAAGGGAGAATTTTGCCATATCAAGTTGAGATTCAAGATAGAGATGAACATACAGTTCTGAAGATAAAGACATTAGAGGAGTTCTTTTAAGGTTGTTCAGTGATTCAGCAGATTCTGTTTTCTGATAATAAAAAGGGTCTGCTCTCTGCAGGAGTAAATATGGTTTGATCAGAGGAAGAGATGAAGCAATTCTTGGGATTTAAAATGTATTTTTGTAATCTGCAGAATATACATTGATGTATGATTTACAACCCCATATTCTCTTTTTATTCTCTTTTTATGTAATGTAGCAGCTTTTCTGTATACAGTTAGAAGAAAATCCGGAAAAGACTCTTTGCAAACTGTTTATATTTGGATTTACAATGAAAAGAGAAAAAAAACGTGAATTTCTGAAATCAATTTGATTAATGCAAGGTTTACAGTCTAGTGGTACCGATAGGGTCAGAGCTCATCTCGGAAAATTATACTTTGTAAGTAGGGTAAAAAAGTAGAATCTCTTTTTTTCTTTGCATATATATATGAATTGTTAGAATCCCTGTGATATAAGCGAACATTTTTGCAATTTTTGAATCTTCTTATTAAAATTTTTGGCTCTGCCAATGTGTACCGATGAGAGTATCTCACACTGTGTAGGTTCGATTCTTATTGTCTCCCTTTCCCTTCTTGTCCCCAATTCTTGATGTAGAGTAAACCTTAAATTTGGCCGGCTATTCATGTAACAATCCCATTTTTTTTAAAAAGGTTGCTCAATGTAAAATTCAGATAGCTTTTGTTTGAGCAAAGTTGAAGGTGATTGCTTGTATTGTACCTAAAGTTGAAGGAGGTTTCACTTTGCACAACGTAGCAGTCAAGCTATGTCTCTGGTCATATATACAGGGCCATGTCTATACATTTGCACATAAGAGTTCTAGCCGTGCAAGTTAGTCAAGGTTCTTTCCTTTTCTTTTTCTTTTTTTTTTTTGGGAGGGTGGGGGTTGGGGGGGGGGGGGGGGGAGTTGGTTAAGGTAGGACAAGACTTTCTTAACTTGTAAGAGAATACTTAGCAAAATTGACCACGGACATCATTAGCTGATGCCAAGTGAGCAAAAGCAAAGACCAAATGGTGAAGGATTTGCAGTTAATAATCCTTGGACGATTTTATTTATTTAGTTTTGGGAGTATTAAGAACTTCTTTTCTTTCAGATTGGGGAGTTTGAAGATCCTTACAGGTCTTTGGCAAACCAGACTTATTTATTTATCTATTTTTTGACAACAAGACCATGATCACCACTTGGGTTAAGGCTTAATGGCATTCTAGGACTGGTTTGACCAACATGTAGTGTTATAATATATACCCATTATTATGGAATTCCTCCACGTTTGAGCCTTGAAATAAAGGATCTTTCTGTAAAACACGCTTTATCCCTCTACTCGATATGAATCTGAATTAATCGGTAAACATTCAAATACCAAATTGTTAAACAAAAAATGAAATTGTTATAATCTATCACCTAGGTTGTTAACCTTAACTTGAGTAAGCCAGAGCCCATTAATGTTAGTAGGTACTTTTAAGTTTAACTACTTCAAAGAGGAAAGAGGTTATGGTTAGTCATTTGTGGGTAAAGACCTGCCTCTTCAGAATAACTTGGGCATGCAGCCTATTTTGCTTGATTCCTTTTATCTCACGAAATTCAGTCATAAAGATGAAGTTAGTTAAGAGTATAAAAATGGGGAGCTGAGCATTAAATGTTTTTTTCCCCCACTGAAGAGAGAGTTGTTACTTGTTAGTCGTTCTTTGCTTCGTTTGGAGCTATGCTCCTTGTTACGTTAAAGGGGAAAGTGGCTTTCTTCCAAACTTTTACTATGGAATTTAATCTAATCTATTATTTCTTTACACTATTAACAAAAGACTAAAAGTCAGTCACCTAAACCTTGTTACATATGAGGTCAACTTTCCCCATAAAGCTCATACCAAAGTACACTTGTTGCTACCGTAACTAAACCTCCTCCTAACTCCACTCAACTTATGAAAATGCACCTCGTGAGCTCATGTTCTTGATTTGAGAGTTAACTTCGCATTATGATCACAGGAATTTTATCCGTTGTATCAACAGTGTCACAAAATTAGCTAGCAGTTATATTTTTTGAAAAATTACATGTAATTAGGTGATTTTAAGGATATGAAAAATAGTTTGATAACGTTACTGATATAATTCTGGGCGGAGCCCTTCCAATACAGTCGATCCATGTTTTGACGCTCCAAAATTCTCTCCATATCGTGTGAATTCATCAAATGTCGCCGATGGGACGATTGCCCCAGATTGAAGGGGTGTTAAAATGCACATCCCATTTGACAAAATTCGTTCCCTATTCGACACCCATTATTCTTACTGGTAAACAATAACTAGTGATTTTCCATAGAGCCCCCTATGTAAAGAAGACTAAAGAATAAAATAGAAAATGCTTTTCAAAGAACAACTATTAAAAACATCAAAGATGGACATCTTTCGTCTTAAATTCGCCTTTTTGATATTGGAACCTGTATCCCCCTCCATCGACAAGGCACTTTTTACTGATAATCAACTTCCCTACAGAGCCTTAAGCTTGCAATGGATCCCTTAAATTGGTTTAAACAAGCTCCTTAAACCAAGTAGGTGAAGCTAAGAAATCTTGGATTAGATAAGCTGCTTGAGCACAAAAAAAAAAAAAAAGTCAAAGACCTCAGATAACCAAGAGGAATAAGGAAATGCAGACTTCTCTGCCATTAATGAATGAAGATATTAGAACATTTTCCAAAACTTGAATCTTGGAAAGAGGGGAAGCTAATCCTACAGCCTGCATAGTGATATTTGATACATTACTATTGCTAAAGAACCTATCCCTATCTTCTCCTATGCTTTCTGTACAATCAATTTCGTGGTAGGTTCCCATCAAAAACTGATACAGCAGGGAACCCATTTTTCTATGTTACAATGAAAAGAATCAAACTTTGAATCTAGATACACTGGCTAGGCTTTATACAAGCTGACGTAACACTTTTAATTTACAGTTGACATGGCGTAATGGCGGTCAATGGTGAACGTTGTCATTGTGGCAACTACATTTTTTGTGCCACCGAGTCCATCATGTTCGCTCCATAATTGCATATCCAAATCCGTGGTCTTGATTGCAGCATCTGCTTAATCATGTAGCAAATCTCTCCAGATGGATAGCAATCCTGCCAATAATAAAATCAAGGGGATTGATTTAGGGAGCAACAGGCTGCTTGCATCATCCAAGAGCTCCGACAATGATGTGTCGGGTTCAGCTTCCTATCTGCAAAGCATTTCACTGCACTTCCAGGGGTTCACAAGCCTCAATATTCTTTCTTGAACCCAAAGAATGCCACAGCACTTGCATTAATTTTGGAGGCTTTTGGTCTGTCTTTGGAAGATATCCTCAGTTAACATGGTTAACCAACAGGCATGGATTGTTCGACACCCAATATTCACTGAAACAATGAAATCGTTCCCATTCACTTGATACCCTTCTTTGTTAAATTAACTCCTTTGGCATTCTCCATTTCAGCCTCCTTCTGAGCTTTCTTCCTTTCTAATTCAGCCTGCTTCAAGTTTTCTTCGTGGGCTTTGCGGAACAGTCTCACAAAATTTAAGAGGGTTGCAGTGACTGTACAGATTGTCAAACAGATGAACCAAAGAAAAAAGAGGAAAAGGTTAGCAGCCGAAAATCCAGAGCCATCAAAGGCAAAAGAATACAAATGAGAACAGGGAAACATGAAAGAAGCAAAGGTCACAGATCCATCAAATGCATCTCATTGAGGTAAAATGCAGTAATATATACAAGTTCTTGAGTAATCATCAACATAAAACAAAAAAGAGGTGCTTCATGCTTATTCATATGCTGGAAATAAGTCTTAAACCACCAAATGATCAAGGCTGATTACTGCAAGCCTCCACATGATATATCAAAAAATTACCTGACATCGGAGCAGTGAAAAATATAAAAAAACATTAATAGAGTACCGACATTTTTAGTTCACTATCAAAATTACAATTGGTGTAACTATTAAATCAAGATCAATCATAACAAAATAAAAGTTGAGTAAATTCCATCCAGTAAGTACCAACTCGTCAGAGGTCAGGCAGGTTAAACTGCTGGGTGTTATTGGCAGCTATTCATCACATTGAACCAAATGAAATACTTACATCCCCACATACAAGATGCATAGCTTCATTGGATCATGTTCGATCAACCAATCTCATAAATTAGCATACTGATTAAAACTCCAGCTCTAACAAAGAGCTAAATAAAGGCAGTCATAACTTTCCATAAAATCATGGAGCAGTCTCTATGTCCAAGAGAAATAACACTGAATTAACTTTAACATACTTAATCATATCTTGTAGTTAGAATTGTAAATGTGAAGGACATTAATGAAACAAAGTATAGTTCAAAACTCTTGAAGGGGACAACTTTCATCCGCTCAATTTTTCCAGCACGGAGTCAAGGAAAGGATTAAAAATATATTGTACATATGTTACCTTGCTCAAACGGACAGCGGGCAGGATCCTCGCCGAAATATAGTGCAATTGCATCAGCATTTCTGCCCTGTGCATCAGTTATGACAATTAAACATTATGTAGACATATAGGAAGATGACTCTGCAGTATGATATAGCAAAGCGATAATAAAATGCAAAGGAAATTACCGCAACAGAATATAACTCCTTGACAGAACCAACCTCTACTTCAGCCACACCAACGAATTCCTTTAAGGTCTGATTTGCAGGACAAAAGAACAAAGTTGTAAGGACCAAAAGATTTTCTTTTTTCCACCTTTTCTTTGGGGAAGGTGAGGTAGTGCACTTAGTTTTCTAATAATGATAATAGCATGCTCCAGAGTTAAATGAATAAAAACAAAACCATGTATGCTGTTCCCTCAACCCTTTTGTTAAATGAATAAAAAAAATAAAGGAAAGACACGAGACAAACAGTAAAACAAAGTCATCCAATTTCCAGAGTTATAGAAGAGATGACAGAGGAATTCAGGCTCTCTTCATCAACAGGTATGTGGAATTTTACAGTGGCAGCTTTACGCCGTAATGAAGTTAAAATATATCTTGATTCACAATCTATCCATCAGATCAAGAAATAGTCAAATACCAAATGGAGATATTAAAACTCGGGGGAAAACATAAGATACAACAGTTTGATAAAAGACTAAATGGATCTTTTTCATTAAATTCTTAAATCTCACAAGACAATAGGAGGATATTTGAAGTCCTAGAAGTGCTGTTCAAGCTAGAAGTAATAGCTTAACCTGATTAACAAAGGAGTGCTCTACACATCCTAACACCATGTATAGTTGCATACATAAGCAAATAAAACTAAGACATAGTTTAAAAGAAATATGACCACCATTTTGATCAAAAACAAAATACAACCATCATAATACCTTACAAAAAATTTCAGACACAGGGCCATCAGTCTCAGATGCCTCCAGTTCCTTTTTAACTTTTTCCAAACCCTTGATGATTGCTTGCATTTCTTCAGCCAAAGACTTCAATTGTATCTGCAAGGAGAAACGGATTTCTAACCAACCTTGATAAATTCAAGGATATATCATCATAAAGAGATAAGACAGTAACCTTTGATGCAGCTTCCAGGCTTACAAGATCTACATGAAAGTTTAAAAGTGCTGGTGACTTGGCAGCAAGAACCTGAGAAAGAGAAAAATTACTAACACCACACTACCTGAGATGGTCATAACCGCACCTGAATTCAGGCAGACGGATTTAAGGAGGCCTTTATCAAATGGAATAGTATTCTCAAGTAGATGAACAAATACAACAACAACAACAACAACGACCCAGTAGATGAACAAATAAGTAAAGAAAAAAGAAAAAACTTCTCGTGACAGAAATGTCCAGACAACTAAAAAAAGAGGCATCTCATACAAGTGAATAAAACTAAGAATAGTAGGAATGGCAATGTTAAACCCTTCTTTACAAACAAAAGATTGTCTATAACCAATGTATAAGAGAAGAGGAGTAACCTTTTAAGTAGTGTGCCTTAATTTGAAAACTTTTTGACAATATTGTGATACATAATCACTCTTGCACCAAATAATGCCTAAAACTATAGAGCTTCGGCAAGACTCAGCTAACTATCAGATGATAGCCAAGGATCGTAAAGGTATAGTTTGAGGTTCATATTTCCAAAATATACATCTCAAGAAGAGCTTCTATAGAAAGTTTGATCACACTTGAGCACTTTTTATTTTTTGGGGTAAGGATCACACTTGAGCACTTACGTGCCGGAATACAGTGATATCAGAATCGTTTTTTAGTTTACCTGATAATTTCATTCAGCAGAAAAGAGTTAAATTCATTTATTATCTGTTATCGCCTATTTATATCCTTAGATATCAAAACAAAAGGCAGATATGGCGAAAAGTAAATGGATGGACCTGCACCTACTTGATAAAGAACACAGATACCTCAAACAGGCCATCATAATAAATATATGTTTCTTAAATAAAAAGGCCAAATCAAAGGTGCTCCTACTGAAGAAAAATGGACCACAGATAACCTGCTTCGGCACTTCGAATACACATTTCTTTCATTGGCTTCACACAGGGGAGCTACCTAAAGAGCACGCCTTTTCAGCATGGTAAGTTACTTCAGTGAATGATGCAATGCTGCTTTTATTATTATGAACCAATAAGGTATACATATGTGCAAATACCATTCATAATCCCTGATACAGAAGTCCCTATATCACATCAATGGTTTTATTACATCCAGGCTCCATAACAGGACGTACTTTTCATTTCTGGAAAGAAGATACCAAATCAAATGCAGACCGTGGTGAGACGCATCTTGAACCAAAAAGAGGCTGTCGTTTGAAAAGTTGGATTTATTTAACCCCTTCATATTCCTTGCGCCCAGACAGTAAACTACTTAACTCTGTTTCCAAGAGATGCCATTCTGTAAACTTATTACTCCCTCTGTTTCAATTCAAATGACACACTTTCATTATTAGTCCATTCTAGAAAGAATGACACATTTCTATATTTGGAAATAATTTAACTTTAAACTTTTAATTTTACCCACTTTACCCTTGATGATAAGCTTTTATAGCCACAAAAGTGTCATAGCCCCACAAAGCTTTTGCCCCTTAAGCTTTTAGGACCACATGTTTCAAAAGTCTTCTTTTTTTTAAAGAATAACTACATCATCTAAATTGAAACGGAGGGAGTACTAACTATGAATAGGTATATAGCTAGATATAAAATTTATCCTTTCTGGTCTTTTATGCAGTACCAAGTAAACTAAGGACAGACCACCAATGTAATACTTCATTCTTTCAGTCCCACATCTACCATGTAAAATACTTGTAACTAAAACAAAACATGCATGACATCATTTTCAACTATAGAACCTCCATAGCAAGCCCAATAAAATGTATACACGCTCGCAAATACATAACTACTGAGCTTGACCAAAATAGGAAGACCACATATGCATCAAATTCATCAATCTTCTTGCGCCAGGTTTTTCACGGAGCATTTCTTACTAAGCGATTGGGTTAAAATGACAACATTTTCAACCATTGCTAAGAGCAGCTTGTAAGCCATCACAGCTTTTCAGACAATCTTTATGGTCCTCTGAAAATAATCTTCTTCCATAGTGCTTTTCAGATAGCAACCAGTGGAAAGGAAAATCAACGCATTGGAGAAGATTCAACACCAACAGTGTTTTCATGAGGTGATTTTGATGAAAGCATGATCAAAGGGTACCATTTTCAAAGGATAGTAATTGGAAAGAAGACTGAAAATGTATAAATATGCCATTAGAGACAACAAAAATGAAACCGAGGGTACATCCACACCTTACAAAGATAATGCATGAGTGTCATCTTGTTGTTCGTAGCACGTGTATCAGTGAGCTTCAAAAGACTGTCCAGCTTAAATCCAACGGCAGAACCTGAATTAAAGAAAGTACAACTTAGTTTGGAATTCTGTATTGAAAACTTCAAATTGCTGGACCACATACATTACGACATCCATAGTATGCGATGAGGTACTTAAGTTCCACCGGAACTATATTATATCTTAAAAAAGCTCCAATTGGAATAAGTAGCACAATAGATCCAAGAAGTTGTGTTAGATACTCCCTCCATCCCAATTTATGAGCACTATATTATATCTTACTGGGCACGGAGTTTAAGAAATAAATCAGAACTTTTGAAACGTGTGATCTAAAACAAATCATAGACATTTGTGCGGCTGTAAATCCTCTCATTAAGGATAAAATAGGAAGTTAAAGTTAAATTGTTTCAAAATAAGGAAGTATGCCATTCTTATTAAGACGGACCAAAAGGGAAGTACGACACATAAATTAGGTCAGAGGGAGTACAAAATAGTTGCAACAACTGAATTATCCATGTTAAGGCACAAAACATTTACTCGCTTTTAAGTAAGAACATATGCTTGAGTTTTCAAGATTCCCAAAAGGCAAAAATCATCTAGCTCAGGAGCAAAACTATTGAGCAAAATTTGTTAACACTCACTTCCATCAGATGATATTGTATTGATTGACGAGACGCGAGACGCGAGACGGTGTGAACGCGCAATTAGAGGTTTGGAGGCAGACCCTGAAATCTAAAGGTTTCAAGTTGAGCAGGACCAAGACAGAATACTTGGAGTGTAAGTTCAGTTGCGAGACTCAAGGAGGGGTAAGGGAGGTGAGGCTGGACTCGCAGGTCATAGGAGAGGGAGTTTTAAATACCTTGGGTCTATTATTCAGGGGGATGGAGAGATTGATGAAGATGTCGCACATCGTATTGGGGTGGGATGGATGAAATGGAAACCCGCTTCTGGTGTTTTGTGTGACAAGAAGGTGTCACCGAAACTTAAGGGTAAGTTCTACAGAGTGGTGGTCAGACTAACGATGTTGTATGGAACTGAGTGTTGACCAGTCAAGATCGCTCATGTTTAGAAGATGAAGGTAGCAGAGATGAGGATGTTGAGATAAATGTGCGGGCACACCAGGTTAGATAGGATCAGAAATGAGGTTATTCGCGACAAGGTGGGTGTGGCCCTATTGAGGACAAGATGCGGGAAGCGCGGTTTAGGTGATTTGGTCATGTGAGGAGTACAGACGCCCCGGTGAAGAGGTGTGAGAGATTGACATTGCAGGGCCTACAGAGAGGTAGAGGTAGGCCAAAGAAGAGGTGGGGAGGTTATTAGGCAAGACATGGCCCAGCTTCATCTGACCGAGGACATGACCATTTATAAGAAGGTATGGAGGTCGAGGATTAGGGTAGTAGAGTAAGTAGTCTAGAGTGTTCATAACAGTAGTATTGGCATGCAGTCTCGCTTTCTGTTGGTAGTAGGTTTTTATGACTAACCGTTGTTTTCTTTCATTGTTAGATCACCTTACTGTCTTGTTTTTTTTTTTCCTGCATTTATATGGCTTTTTGGTACTGTCACTTCTTGTCTATATTTTCATTAATGTGGTGCTTATGCTTTCCTGAGCTGAGGGTCTATTGGAAATTAGCTTCTCTATCCTCACAAAGTAGGGATAAGGCTTGCGTACACACTACCCTCCCCAGACCCCACGGTGTGGGATAATACTGGTATGTTGTTGTTGTCACTTCTGATTAATGTTGTTGTTGTCACTTCCATCAGATAAAACAATTTGCTAATCCTCTAATTGCCTTGGGACAGCTAAACAGGAGGTAACATAGTTCATATATCAATCAAGGGTCCATTTGGTACCCATTTTAGCATTTTTATTCATCATCCACATAAATACTAAATAGTCTAAGCAAAACATTTCTGTATATATTCTGTAACAGTAGCCCCACAATTATGAATCTCTCAATGTATTTAAATTTTTCATTTGCAAAATAACAAACTGTAACAACAATGAATGAATTTAATGACTTGCTTTAATAACTTGTATCCAGATTTTCATCACAAACACATATATTTTGGAGAAAAAGTTAGAAAGAGAAGGTCTGACTTCTCTCTAAAAACTTTTCTTTGGCTTTTTCAAACTCTTTTCAAAATGATTCTCTTTCTGATCATCTCTCCTTTACTTTATTGACATAGTTGGTAATCTTTTCTTTATTTCTAGCGAGAAATCTTTTGAACTAATCGACATTGGCGAAGGTTATGACAGGTGGTTTTCTTTCACGGAGCGCAGGAGGGGTTTCACTAGTAGACTTACTATTGATGGGGAAAATCTGCAATGGGTGTGTGATGCCATGATTCAGGCCTCTAAGGGGAAAGGGAATCTCGGTAGAAAATGGGGGAGGAAAATTCAAGCATACTCATACAGAGTTTTCCAGAACTACAACATTCATGGCAGATTTTTAAGGATTGAAGCCTGGCTCGGGGTTAAAAGGGATGCTATTATTATCCCAGAAAACGATTACAATCAGGGATGGGGTGATATTGCTAATAAAATACTTCGTTTTCTGGGAAATTTCTCGGATTCAAGGTTCAACCTGGCATGTCAGCAGGCCAAATCTTATATGGAAGCAGCAAAGATCCTTCAATGGCCATCTGGTGATGTTCAGAATGCAGCTCAACAGAGAATCGAAGCTTGTCCCTCATCAGAATGTGTCAAAGCTCAATTCCTCTCAAAGTGTCTTGTTGGTGTCTTCAATGATACCTTTAATATAAGCCCCAACCCTGAAGTGATTCAGAAGTGGTTTATAAACAGGTGGAAAGTCACGGCAGGTCTCAAAGTTACCCAGATAAATCACAACATGTTCCTATTTGATTTTCCCTCGAAGCAAGAGGCGTTTCGCATTAAAGCCGGTGAATGGTTCAGGAACGGTAGACACCTATCTCTTGATCGGTGGTCTCCAGTGTCGGGTTTGGACATGGCTATCAGAAAAGAAGAACATACTTGGGTAAAAGCTTTTGGGATTCCACTTCACGCATGGTCTCAAGATTTTTTCACCATCATCGGCGACCTCTGTGGTGGCTTTATAGCCATTGATTAAGATACAAAGGGAAGAAGTCATCTGTCCTGGGCCCGCATATGTGTCAAAAATACTGCCAACGATCTTCCTCGTATACTAGAATCACCGGTGAGTGAATGGACGTATGAAATTTCGATAATTCCAGATGCTCGTGCGAACTGCGAAGAAATCCGGCAATATATTGAACTCCGGCTTCGGTGTTAATTCTATTTCGATGGCAAAGGGAAAAAGTGTTGTTGAGATGACTGATGGGTCAGGCCCCTCAAGCCAACAAAAACCTATTCCAATCCCATCTTGTAACCAGCACGTGGTGGGCCCTGTGGCTACTTTAATTTCAAAAAGGGGCTGTAAAACAGGGTAAAAAATTTAGGGGCCCCTCAAATTTATTAGGCCAGCAGACAGAAAGATTCTATAATGAAAGAGGCCCAAAAAAGAAGAAAGGGCATTTAAATAGGAGTCAACCCAAAACTTTTTGGAAAGCAAAAGGGTTTTTTATATTAGGGCCAAGGATTTATCTGAGGCCCCAATCTTAAACTCAGAGATTATTCCAGAACATCCCAGTAGCTCTCTTTTTGATTTTGCACCGGGTGTCCGAGTCTCTTTGAGACCCGACTAATCCCGGGGGTGCACAGGCCCTCGGCAAGGAGTTTCCCGCAAGTGCACCACGGTTAATTCAGGTTTTACCCAGTCCGATGGCCCTCAGAAATTGTCTGCACCCAGTGGGTTTCGAACTTGAGACTTTGAAAGGGAGCAAACCCCAAGGCTCAAGTCAATTGCCACCAGGCCAACCATGAGGGTTTCATCCCAGTAGCTCTCTTATGCTCGATACTCTTCAAACTACTATAGGAGACCCCAATTAGAGCTCAGATGCTGACGACGAGGCTGACCCTCCAACAAATTTCAGCATAATGCTTCACCAACAAAATTTGATGTCACAACCACTGCATGTACATGATTATGAATCTGATTTCTCGTCTTCTTCACTTCCTCTACTGCTCTCATGGCATGAGAATGGGTCGACTTCAACACTGGTTATCGAACCGGCAGTGATAGATACATCAAGGTGGACAAAGCTGATAATGGTGAAGGCATGCAAGGCTTTTGGGGTGAATGTTGCGGGATTGGAACACGAGCTGCTTGACATCATCTTAAGAATGGAGGAAAGAAGGCAGATTCAGCTAAAACACAAAAACTTATCAAATCCTGTTAAAAAACACAGTAAGAAGAAAGGGGAAACAGAAATAAACAAGCTGAAATGTGGGATCAATTATGAAAGGATGAACAAAAGAGATAGGGGGAGGCACTACAAGGCTTTTTCTGAATGAAGCTCAAAATCTTGAGCTGGAATGTGAATGGGTTGAATGATAACAATAAAAGGGGTACTCTTAGCTCATTGGTTCGCAAGTGGAAGATTGATATTCTTTGTGTGCAAGAAACAAAAATAGAGGATTGGTCTGTTAATCTCTCCGGACAGATTTGGGGTAACAGGTGGGTTGATTGGGCAGAGCGTAAGTCGTGGTACAAGGAGGGGCATCATAATACTATGGGATAGAAGACGCTGGAATTGTTTGGAGGTACACCATGGGACTTTTTCTATTTCAAGCATATTGGAGAGCACACAAAAAGAGTTCAGATGGTACTTTACAGGGATTTATGGTCCTCACTCCAATCAGGAAAGAGAGGACATGTGGAATGAATTGGCTGCAGTTAGGGGTATCTGGAGTGAGAATTGGGTGGTAGGGGGAGATTTTAATGTTTGCAGATATGAGAATGAAAGGCACAACTGCATTAGAAGATCCAGAGCAATGAGGGGTTTCTCTGATATCATTCAAGACCTGGGAATTATTGATTTACCTCTCCAAGGTGCCTTCTACACATGGTCTAGGGGAGAAGACATTTATCAAGCCTCTAGAATAGATAGATTTCTTATATCCCAGAGTGGAATGAATGCTTTAAGGATGTGAAACAAATTGCCCTTCCAAGCGTTTTTTCTGATCATAAACCTTTACTTCTGGAGTGTGGGGACTGGGAGGTGAATCCATCTTACTTCAAATTTGAGAACATGTGGTTAAAAGCAGATGGTTTCATGGAGAATATTGAAGAGTGGTGGAAGAGTTATACCATACATGGGAGTCCAGACTATATTCTAATTCAGAAATTGAAACTATTGAAGAAAGACATTTCCTGCTGGAATAAGGAAGTTTTTGGCAAGGTTGAGTCAAGAAAGAGTAAAGTTTTAGATGAACTTTTAGTGTTGGAACAAGTCACAGAGAATAGGGTTCAAACTGTAGAGGAAAAAAGCAAAATGTTCGCTTTAAAATTAGAATTTGAGCAAATAGCAAAAGCTGAGGAGATTTCATGGAGGCAGAAGTCCAGGTGCCTATGGCTCAAAGAAGGAGATAGGAACACCAAATACTTTCAACGAATTGCGAACTCCCGTAGAAGAAATAATTGCATTGACAGACTTATGATTGATTCTGAGATTATCGAAGATAAGGAACAGATAAAAGGGGAAATTCTGGATTTTTACCAACAACTATACACTGAGTCTGAACAGTGGAGACCCACAGCCAGTCTTGATGATCTGGAAAGAATATCAAAAGAAGACAAATCATGGTTGGAAATTCCTTTTGAGGAGGAGGAGGTCCTTTCTACTATTAAAACATGCTCTCCAGATAAGGCTCCAGGGCCAGATGGCTACACAATGGCATTTTTCCAGAAAGCATGGTTGATCATTAAGGAGAGGTGATGGCTGCCCTGAATTGCTTTCATCATAATTGTCACATGGTGAAGTCTTGCAATGCCACTTTTATAGCCTTAGTTCCCAAAAAGAAGGGAGCCATTGAAATCAAAGACTATAGACCAATCAGTTTGATTGGTAGTGTTTACAAAATAGCAGCCAAACTACTTGCAGAAAGGCTCAAAGAAAGTGGTCGGTGGTCTGGTTTCTGGACATCAGAATGCCTTTATAAAAGGCAGACAGACCACTGATGCAACCCTCATTGCAAATGAAGTATTAGACTGGCAATTTTATGCAAGCTAGATGTAGAAAAAACCTTTGATAAGATGAATTGGGCATATCTTCTAAATGTGCTTAGGAAGATGGGATTTGGTGACAGGTGGATTAAATGGATAAAATTTTGCATTACCACAGTTAAATTCTCAGTACTTGTCAACAGAAGGCCATTGGGATTCTTTTCCCCTCAAAAGGGACTTAGACAGGGAGACCCTCTCTCTCCTTTCCTTTTTATTCTGGCCATGGAGGGCCTTAGCAAGATGTTGGACAAAGCGAAGCAGCTACAATGGATTAGTGGCTTTCAAGTGGGCCTTAACACTGGCCCATCTCTCTCAGTATCTCATTTGCTTTATGCAGATGATACTCTGATCTTCTGTGGGGCTGAAAGAACCCAAGTGCTATACCTTAACCTAACCTTGAATCTGTTTGAAGCTATTTCGGGTTTGCACCTTAACATGGCAAAAAGCACTATCTACCCTATAAATGAAGTCAACAATGTGGAGGAACTAGCTGGAATTCTATGTTGTCACACTGCTACATTACCTACTACATACCTTGGTCTACCTCTTGCAGCAAAACATTTGAAAAGAAGCTAGCTTCATGGCAAAGGCAGTATCTTTCAATGGGAGGAAGGCAGACACTTATCAACAGTGTGCTAGATAGCATCCCAACATACCTGATGTCCCTCATATCAATCCCCAACAAAATTTTAAAGCAGCTTGACAAGATCAGGAGAACATTCCTATGGGAAGGAGGCAGCAAAATTCATAAATTTCATCTAGCCAAGTGGTCAAAGGTAACCATGCCAAAGTATTTGGGTGGCCTAGGCATCAGAGATCTTTCCATCCCAAACAAATGCATGCTGATGAAATGGCTATGGAGATACAATCAAGAGGAGAACTCACTATGGAAAGAGGTGGTCAAGGCCAAGCATGGGTCCGAGAATCATTGGTGTACTAAGCTGTCCAAAAGTCCATTTGGGGTCGGTCCATGGAAGAACATTAGGAAGCTTTGGAGTGAATTTTCCGGGAACTCCTACTTCAAATTGGGCAATGGCAATCACATAAAGTTCTGGAAAGATAAATGGTTTGAAGGATCCATCCTGATGTTTGACTTTCGTAGCCTTTATCGGATAGCTCAGAATCAAGATTCCACTATTTCTCAAAATTGGCAAGACAATAGTTGGCACATTCTTTTCAGGAGGGATATGCAGGACTGGGAGGTTCCACAACTTCAAAATCTGCCGACAAAATTGGATGGCCTCTCAGTCAAAGAAAATACTTTTGACAGTATAAGGTGGGCGAGTTCCAAGAATGGCCTTTACACCGTTAAAGCAGGCTACACTTACTTTTGCTCCACCAATGAAATCATTGATAGATGACCTTGGAAATACGTCTGGAAGACCAAGCTACCTACAAAAATCTCATGTTTCAATTGGATAGTCCTAAATGAAGCATGCCTAACACAGGACAATCTCAGCAGAAGAAGTTTTCAACTGGCCAACAGATGTTATATGTGTTTGCAGCAGCCAGAATCCAACAGGCATCTCTTTCTTCACTGCCCAGTTGCAGCAGCAGATATCTGGTGTATGTTCTTTGCCATCTTTGGTTTAAGCTGGGTCATGCCTCAGAACATTAAGGATACGTATGAAAGCTGGTCTTCATGGAAAGTTGATAAATCCATCAGTAAAGTATGGCAGATGATCCCTTCTTGTATTTTGTGGTGTGTTTGGACAGAAAGGAGTCGCAGATGTTTTGATGGGATATCAACTCCAATATACGCACTTAAGGCTAGATGACTTATATGGTTATATAGTTGGCAGAATTTAGCTCTTGTCAATTGTCCTATTAATTTTTTTGGACTTCGTCAGCTCTTTACCTTTAGCCTAATTTTTTGTCTATAGAGCTGACTATGTCTTTATGTATCTCTCTTTTGTACTTCTTGCATCTTCTTGATGCCTTTAATAAAATTCTCTTACTTCATCAAAAAAAAAAAAAAATTGTATCCATGATGAGAAAACCACCACTTTAGGGTAAAAGCACGTAACCAACTCATTTCGAAATAGAAAACTCATAATAAACAATTGAAACCTCTAGTTATGGTATTTCTCCTTGTTTATCTAGTCGCGCAATAGTGTACTTAATTTATAAATTTGAAAAGCCGCAAGCTCCCAATGGAAGCAATTGAGTTAGTCACACATGATATTCAAACTTTCCAGCATTAGTTCATATTAAGAAATCTGAGATTACAAAGAACTCAAGAGGAATGGAGAAATTCCAGCTACAAAAAGTCTTACCTCTAGCAGTTCCCTGGTTCAATGTATTCCCTAAATACAATATTTTCTTCAGTATTTCCTTCAATTTGAGAGAATATCGGACCTGCTACAAGCACTGAGTTATACTAAGATAAATAGGAAAAGCAAAGAAGAGAAATATAGAACCTAGAAAAGTACCTCTTCGCAAGCAGAGTTCACAGTGTTTAAGCTTTTTTTGAAGTCCTTGACCTGAGATAAAGCTAATCTCAGATCATACTGATGATACTTATTTCAAAAGATTACTAGATACAAACAAACCTGAGAGTTGAACTGGATCTTGAAGAGAAAAACTCTTAGTTTTGACTCTACTCGAGGCACCTTCATCAGCTCCAGAAAAAACTGAAAGACAAACAATATCAGACTTACCACCGATGCATTGGGATTCAGAAATATGGTATCATATTACCCTGAAAATCAGTTGTCTTTTAATCTTAAAGAGCCAGCAAGGCAGGGAAAAGGCACCATAGTTACAAGAATGTTCTGAAAATTGATAATGGAACTTGCAAATCTATCATCAACAAAACCAACAGCACTCAAAAATATTCTACAGCTAGACAACAATAATATAACAGGGTACAAGTCATTATCATGAATATCTTACACGTTCCAGCCTCTCAAATTAGTTCTCTGAGACACTGAATATTAAAAATGCCATCACTTCTCACCCTGGAATAGTACAGGGTATCGTGATAATCCGCACAGAAGCCAAATTTAGCTTGTGCTTCATTTGTTTGGTATGTTTCACAAATTTTGGTTCTTGTGGTGGTTCTTTAACATATCAGACAGAAACCACCTATTTGTAATTAAATATTAATAAAAGCATTACATAAAGTGGCACAGTGATAAACAGGTGATAATCGACAGAGAGATACAAGGTTGAGACTAAGTAAAAAAGCAATTTTATTCCTTCTTTCTTCTCCTTTCTCTTCAGCATTGTTTAGAAACCTTTCTTTTGTTCTTCACATGGTCGAGGATGTTGCTACATTTTTCCAGATCAGCCAATCCATTTTCGCTTTCTTCCTTAGTTCTTTCCCTTCTTATCCAACTACTCATAATCCAGCCAACCAATTACATCAATGTTGTAAGACCTTTTCTCATCTTACATCCCCCATCCGCCTCTATTCTCCCTTCTATCTCCTCTTCGGCTCTTCCCCCACCCCACACACACACACACACACACACAAAAAAAAAAAAAGGTTTCATAGGAAAATATCCCCAAAGGAATATATATCTCCACAGCTACCATAAGATATCCCAAGTCTTCCAGACACTGGTGAAGATATTATTTTCGGGCACAGACAAGAAACAGCAGCACATTTTGAGGCTAACCGCTGGAACCAATAACAGCTAAGATTCAAATTACAATTGACAGGATAAAATGTTCAGATTTTACAACCAAAAAATTGGAATTTCCTATCATCTATTGTCTGAATTTAAAACTCAGCTGTGAATTCTTTTGAAAAGAATCTGGTACAAGTGTTTCAGCAAAGTTGAAGCTAAAAATGTAAACATCAAGTCAAATTGAGGGACAGGTTTTGCGTTACTTGTTTATTTATAGCTCAGCCAAAATTCGTTAAACTGGAATTCAGTTGCCACACTATATGGGTGAGAAGTGACAATACCAGTAGAGTTTTTTTTTTTTTTTTTTTTTGGGGGGGGGGAACACCCTCAACCGACACAAGATATTCAATATTCCACCCTGGTTCACCAATCTTTCTCCTAAAATCTGGAAGAGCCAGATCCTTCCTCACTCAGCATTAATTCATTCCTCATCTTGAGCATTGCGCTATTAAAGACAGTCTCACATGCAATCAACAATATCTACCTTCCATGCTTTCTTTATCAAATAGCAGAAGATGGTGAACTCCAATTTCAGTAATTAGTAATTACTAAATCATATACCAAAGCCAATTTGCAAATAGGTCTACCAAGGAACAATTCTGCAGTTAAAAAATTCTTAATTTGTTGGGTTAGGTATTCTGCAGCTAAACATTGTGAAGGAAGCGTATTTGTCCTCTTATGCTTTTCTTACCCACTCCAGTTCCTCTTCAGCCAAAACAGAAGCAGAAGGGATGTTTGCATTTATTGATGCTGGTTAATGGTAAAAGAAGCCTTTTGTTAGTCAGAGTGCACCACTTTAAATTGTAACACAACGGCAGTTACCTCGAGTAACCTAAAATAAGACTTATGTAGTAATGCTACACCATTTAAGGTCCACGCATCAGCTAAAAACTCACATGCACTATTGGGCATCAATTTTTAATTGCGAAACACGGGTTCTGCAAAAATAATCTGATATTTTCCCTGTTTTTTCACTACAACAAAATACATATGGCAACATATCACCGTAAAGAGAATGGAACTTGCAAATGAGGATTATCTAACAAGAAATAGAACTACGATGTCGTGGGACTGGGGAGACAGCAAGAGAATATGATTAGCTAACCTGTTCACACTTTCCCAGGAGCTCCCTGTCACCAGTGTAATTCTGAGCAGTTGTAATAGCAAATATTCAGAAGAAATAAGAGTGGAAAGATCAATTAATAGAGACAGGAGGAAGAGGAACATGAAAACAAAGTTGCAGCCACTAGAATAGCCGCAGATTGCGTAAGCTCACCTTGAGAAGTTCCATCTCATCCTTTGTAGGACAAAACTTGATAAGATTCTCCACCTGATCAGCATCTAAAATTGACTCATCCATTGCGAGCGCAGCTGCCTACAGACCAAAACCAACAACCTCACTTCATTTTTTTGATAAGGTAAGGATAGGTAAACCAACAACCACACTTTAATGGGTGAGCCGATAGCAAGCAAGCATGAGAACCTTTAGAACATCAAGCAAACTAGCAAGATTATGTAGAATAAAGATATCACTTAGGTCAACCAAATATGGTACAGTAAGAACTAGCTGCTAGATCGACCAAATATGGCCCAGTAACTATCCACAAGGAACACCATATGGAAAAAAATTTCCTTATTCATACTTCTGCGGTCATTCTCACCCTAACTTCAGGTTCTACAAACCTTTGGCTTACCCAGACAAAGAACAGGCTCTAACCGGCAATTTTCAATATTGTTTATGATCTGCTAAACAGAGCCAAAAGAGAAAGCAGAAAAATGCAGGTAGCCTAACAGCTGAAAGGAAAGTATCACAAGGTCTAAGCACCTTTCCTTGTGTCCTGGTAAGACTACAAAGCATCTCAGTTAACAATGTGTAGCTGAGGATTCCAACAGCATTAGAAATTCATTTTCTTTTTTTGGATTGAAACAGCACCAAAAATTCTCCTTGTCTAACTTCCGTTGAGAAAGAAAAAATAAAAAAGACAAGCCTCTTTGAGAAGAAAAGCAAAGGAGAAAGGAAGATTGAAGAATAGCACCAAAACTCACCATCATGTCAGGCAGTGGCATTTTCACCTTTGTGAGCATAATTTCAGTATTATTCGCCCTCCTTAAGTCAACCTACCAAACAAAAAGAAAAGAAAAGAATTACTTAAAAGGAGAAACATTAGTAAACTTGCATATAACAAGGAAGAAAATATAATTCCTTCTACCATCAAAACCCAATACACAGGTAAAGCAACTACAAGCAATCATCTAGCAGGTATCAAGGCACAGGTAAAAAGAAACATGAAATGAAGGGGCAAGTAGAAGCCAGAAAGACCACAAGAACAGAGAATTGGGTCCGTATCACTCAGAACTCTTTACAAATGGCCTACTAGAAACAGGATATTATATCACATTGATTACCAGGTGAACTCTATCAGGTTTAGATCCAACAGACTTCCTTCGGCCTCCAGATTTGCCACCCGCATTATCTGACTTGGGGACATTAGCAGAGAAAAGAGTCTCAAGTTCTGATACATCAAATTCTGGTGACCTGGATTTGAAGCAAAAATATTAATAATTTAAGACTCAAGTACAAGCAATAACAAACTTCAAAAAGCACGAAACATACAATTGAGGCTCTCCGTTTCTCTGCAGTTCATCCCATAAGCTTCCTTGCAGTGCCCTAGTTACCTTGCTCCAATGCAAAGGCTTTAAGTTAGATCTTCGAGGAGCTACACCACTAGTTGTGCGTGAAAATCCCTGCGTTCTCCCGGGAGGAAGGCCTCGGCCAACTGCCCCAGGTCCTTTAGCGCCAAATGGTGGTGGTGGGGGAGGTCCACCACCTGGAGGTCTTGGAGCTCCTGGAGGAGGAGGTGGACCAGGTGCGCGTCCTCCCGGAGGGGGTGGGGGAGGTGGACCAGGTGCGCGTCCTCCTGGAGGGGGTGGGGGAGGTGGACCAGGTGCGCGACCTCCAGGAGGAGGTGGAGGAGGTGGTGCTCCCCGTATTGGAGGAGGTGGTGGAGGAGGACCAGCGCCAGGAGGAAGTGGAGGAGCTGGAGGCCCCCGTGCTCCAGGAGGTGGAGGTGGAGGTGGTGGGCCACCTCCCGGAGGAGGTGGAGGCCCCCATGAAGGAGGGGGTGGAGCTCCAGGCAATGGAGGAGGTGGTGGGGGTACAGAGCCACGCAAAGGAGGCGGTGGCGGTGGTGTTGGTGCTCTAGAGAAAGGAGGAGGGGGTGGAGGAGGTGGAGATGGTGCAAATGGAGCGTTATATAAAGGAGGCAGAGGAGGGGGAGGGGGAGCATTTCTGGAAGGAGGTGGGGGTGGTGGAGGAGGAGCATTTCGCAAAGGTGGTGGGGGTGGTGGAGGTGGAGCAAATCGTGAGGAATGTAGAGGTGGTGGTGGCGGAGGGGGAGGTGGTGCTGAAGAGCCAAGTAAAGGAGGAGGTGGTGGTGGAGGCGGAGGAGGAGGAGAATAGACAGCACACATAGGAGGTGGAGGGGGAGGAGGTGGTGGTGATGGTGTGGAAACCCCAAAAGTAGCCAATCTTGGTACAGTAGATGCATATATAGGTGGAGGTGGAGGAGGTGGAGGCGGCAATGAACTAGATACTACTTCTGAGGAAGTTCCACACCCTCCACTTGACCAAAGGGGTGGTTGGGGGGGTGGCAAGAAGACCCTACCAACATTTAATACACTGGATGATGTGGGCGGAGGTGGAGGAGGAGGTGGTGGTGGTGGGATAGGAGAAAAGTCACCCATCGGAGTCATCCTCAAGCTAGTTGATGGCGGAGGTGGAGGGGGTGGGGGAGGTGGAGGAGGAGGTGAAAAAGACTGGACATTACTTGAAAGAGACAGAGATGGCGTGCTCAGAGGTGGCGGGGGAGGCACGGTCGGAGCTGGTGGAGAATTGGAGGCTGGCAGAGTAAAAGAAGCTGTCAAAATATTGCTTTCCAGCAGAGACAAAAGTGGAGTTGCAGAAGCTGATGATGAATTAGTTCCTGCTACTTCAGCATCAGGCGTTTCATGAGATGAAGTGCTTGGCGGTCGAGAAGATGGATGAAGCTGCAGGGCCTGCCTGTCAGCTAATTCAGGAGCAGAGATTGTAGCAGGACATGAGGAGTCTTTACCTGGAACACACCCTGCTTCAGCAGAAACTATAGCTTCTGAAGAAGCTCGAGGAGATGGTGACTTTGATTTAACCCCAGACTGAGAATCTTTGGTGAGAGCAAGCACAGGAGGAGCACTGTTATACCTTGATGGTGGATATGCTACATGCATTGAATTAGTGTAAGAACCTTTGTTAGGAGGGATCCACCGGGACACTGCATTTGGCTTTGCCTGTCGTGAAACAGTGCCCTGGGGTTCCTGCTGTTTCGATTTATTTTTTGGACCAACGCCATCAGCAGAAGGTTTTGAGTTGCAGAATGATTGTTTCTTTAGAGATGAGACTGTCTTATCACTTTTTTGTTTATTAATATCAGCACTCATCTTCTGTTGTACACCTTCCCTCTCCAACTTCTTTTGTTTCAGAGTGTCTTCCTTATCTTGCTTTAGCTCCCCATCTTCTGATGGGCCACAATCACCAGACATTAGCGGTTCTGATTCCATCTTGCTAGAAACATTGGAAACTACAACCTTGGAGGCTATAGAATTGTCTCTACCTCCTAAAATGTTGGTTTCTGATGCAGACTTTCCTTCTTGCTTGTGATTTACTTCGTCGGATGCACAATCTTGAAATGCATGATGTTCCACCTCCTCTTTCCAGATTATTTCGATACTATCATCATCCTCCAAACTTTCCTTAACAATGTGGGGTCCAGATTCCCCCCTTCCATCCTGTCCATCAACAGCGTTGCTGAATATCTCTTCGACTTCAAAAAACTCCTCAGGTGAAGCACCTTCAGTCCCATTCTCATCCTCACTTGGCACTTCTTCAGTGGATGGAACAGCATCAGGATCCGAAAAGAGCACCTGGTATATATATGAGTATGCTTCAACTCTGACAATATCATGGTAAACATTAAAGAGGGGAAATAAGATCCAAAGTCAGAGAAAAAAATACCAGACCTCTGCTTTGAACCCTCTAGGAAATTGGTCTTTCGCATCCCACAGGACATCAACTTCATCACGCATTAACATCAAAACATTTGAGCGAATAAATGTGGTGTGGAACATGACCCTGAACATCATTTCTTCCCTTACTAGGTCATCTTCCAAATGAACACACTCGAGAACAACATCTCCTTGGACACGACAACGGATGTCTATTTTCACCAGTGAACACTCTTCCTGCAGTGAGGAGTTAGCAGACAACTTCATATTTCAGCTAACTTCTTCATAAAAGTCCCACCATTTTAAAGTTGGGGATTACCTGTCGGTAGAAGCGGGCATGTTTTTTTGTCTTTGAAGTTGAAAAGAGTAGCTTAGAGCTCCTATTAGAGGTTGTTGAAGCAGGGTCCTGTCCATAAACGCGAGCTACTGGTCGGCAGCCTCTCCCACCATCAAATAGAGGAGGAAATCTAAGTATGATGCAATCTAAAGAAAAAGGTGTATCTGATGGCAGCCATTCCGAGCCAAAATTCTTTCTGGAGATGTACTGGAGATATCTAAGCTGAGATGGTTGCGGATTCAGAGGTGACAAAAGATGGAGAAGCTCCCTAGGAGCTTGCTTGTACACCATTTCAAGAGTCTTGTGCTCACCAGTGTACTGTTTTCTGTACAAAAGAAGGCCAGCAAGCATAAAAGCAAGTACAGGCCAGCCTCCCCTCTCACAGTGCATTAACAGGACATTTTGCTGGCCCTCAAGTGAAAGCCAGCTCTCACTCGAGCGCAAGAAGTGGTGGATCATCTCCAGAGGCAAAAGTGGACACCCTTCATATTGCCGAGGATAATCCATCACAGTCATATCATACTGGGACAATATGTCAGATATTTGGCTCCTCCTATCACCTTCTCTAAAGTTAAAAACCATGAAAGAAGAATCTGCATAGTGGTCCTGCAGCTGAGCTACAATCCCTCCCATATATGTCTTGTACTCATCTTCATCCAACACGTCCGTGGAGAAGCAACAATCAAACACTGCAAGTACGGAGTACAAACAAAAAGAAGACAGAGCGTCAATAATTACACTATCAACCTGAAGAAGCTATTGCTCTGACGTACTGCCAGTAATATGGTTCGTGAAGCACAATAGCGGCCCAACTTAGAAAAATAATATACTCACTTCACCTTCTAAGCTAACTTAGGCTAAGAACAAGGTGAGACACTAAAATGTAGGGTACTAGGTTTAGACATTTTTCACAGGAAAGTCTGTAATTACAAATGTAGCTAATAAGTGACTCCGTAATTGCAGAGAAATGTCAAAATGGTAATATGCTCGACCAAAGTAAGTCCAAGTAAAATGTAGAAACAAGTAGATACTTGAAAAAAATTCAACACAGTACATAAGATTAAAAACAGAAGCACGCACAAAATTATAGAATTCTGGGCGGAGAAAAGGAGGAGCTTACCGTAGACCCGCTCAGAGATCTCAAGAAGCCGATCCGGCGGCTTCCTATAGAAGAAGCGTCTGAACAGCGCCATTTAATGGCGCTGTTTCTCCCCCGGTCCGATCCAAAACTCCCAATTTGATATACCTCCACTCTTCACTCCAGAGTACCCAAATTGATACCTACAACGGATCTCTATAAAATTCCCAATTCAACAGCACAATTGATCTCACAGTGGTAATAGTTTAACTTACTTCAAAAAAAAATCACTTAACTAAGTACAAGAGTAACCAGAATGCAAATACAGGTGGGTCTCTTTAGCTCAAAGCAATTTGAAATGAAAAAGAGCAGAATTCTCTAGAAAACTCCAAGATTTAGAGTAGAACAAGTGAGCAGTAGATGAAGTGAAATCCAGGTGAAAATGAGTATGTAATTTAGGGTTGAGAGAGGTAAAACGAAAAATCAGAAGATTTGACGGGATTAGATGAGAATGCGGGATATGATCGTTGCCATTGTTTTTAGGAAAGTCACATGGAGAGAGAAAGAAAAGCGAGAGGTGGGGGAGAAAGAAACGTAGTGGACTGAAAAGTTAGAGACTAGTCGTAAACATACAGGAACTGTTTACTCGGACCCGACCATTAATTATGACCCGAACTTGAAACTGGTTTCGACTTTCGATTGTTGTTGTTCGTTGAGGAAAAAGCAGTATAGGGCTAGTGTGTATGTACACGTGGCATATATGGACACACAAATGCCGACGCAGAAAGAGAGAGATAAGGATTTGGCGCGTACGAGTTCGGACAAAAGCCAATTTTAACTCACATGCGTCACAAAAAGTCGAAAGTACCGACCCGACTGAATCGGGTCTCTTTTTCTCTTTGTCTGAATTTGGGTTATTCGTTTCCTTGTGAATTTTTTCTTTTCCCCATTATTTTAGGCTCTCTTCTTCAAATTTGTAACAAAGTCTTGGACAAACGGCTCGGATATGAAAGGTAATTTTATGGAATAATTTCAAATCTTCGTTAAGGATCCTTGTGATTTGACTTATTTTTCTTTTTCTTTTTTGTAATGAAGCTGGCTCAATGATAAATTTAATATATATTGCAATTATCCCTTTTGTAACCTTAATTATTGTGACAGTCACTTGAAATTCCAGAATTGATTTAGATTTCAGAACAACAAATATAGGTACTGACAAAAAAAATACCCATTTGATAATTTGACTATTTATCAGTAATTGTCCTTAATTTAAATTAAATATTATTGTTATAACGAAATTAAATAGTTGAAGTTCAAAACCTATTAACCTTGTAAGCCCACTTTTTGATTAGTTTCTGGTGCGATCTATTTATTTGTAGGGTGCTTTGTTTCTTCTTTGGTTATATAATAGACTAACGTGGTAGTTTGATGAGTTATGTATTCTTACTGTGTTATTACAATAAGTTATATAAGACACATATATGACAAAAACTATAATGAGTTAAAATAAATCGCAAAAGTAAAATAAACTTAGATTATGTGACACGTTGTACAAATATTGTAATTGAACTCGAATAATTTAGTTTCGTACAATTTAAGTTGACATAATAACAATTACCAAAAGAAACAGACAATATAATGTAATAATAATATTACAAATATATTTCAACAATGACTAACTTGACATACAATATTAGCTTGTCTGTTTAAATTACAACATATCAGTCAGAATAATTAACCAAAAAAAAAAAACAAATACAACACCAAAGAAATCAAAGTAGCTAGCACGACTATCGAAACTAGCAGTTCCAAAGTATTATAGAATCCCCACGCCAAAGGTAAATTTATAAAAAGAATTCTCTGATCTAAATGCTCTGTCACGTGATAAATCTTTTCTTTAGTTTTTTTTTTTTTTTTTTTGGCGACAGCGTGAAGCATGTTTGTTAATACCTGGCGGTATTTTTTTAAGCATATAAAAGAAACAAATGAGAAGATAAAATAAAACAAGAGAAATGGAAGTGCTATGCGAAACTTCGGATAACAATACACAAATATTCCTCGGTTCCAACCATTAATAAAAGGAAAAAATTACGCTACACTGTAAACATATATATTATATTTATAATTTGTATATAGTTATATTTTAAAAAAATTATTATTCGTAGCTTTGAATTTTATAGCAAATTCATCTGTAGTACTAAAACAAAAGATCAACTGTTTTAAATTAAAGGAATAGAGCAATAAGCTCTCCTAGCCTACTTGTTCAGAGCACCCGCTTAATAAGCGGAGGTCTTGAGCATGACTCTCGATGAGAGCATTCTATTTTTCTGTATTTTATCTTGGTTGTACTCATTGCGTAGACGAATATAGTCGATACAGGTTGTATCCTTTGTATATACCCATGTATTTCGCCTTGGTTGTATTCACGGCGCGAACAAATACAGTTGATACATGTTGTATTCGGTGTGCGAAAGAATACAATTGACACATGTTGCATTCGTTACGCGTCTGAATACAAGCTATAGTTACGAAAGGCAATTAGACAAACTATAGTTACGTATGGTAATTAGATTCTATATCGTAGTATTTTATAAAAATTCCTGATCATGATATTTGAGACGGTCAGCAAGGTTGACATCCAAGAAATATCAAGTTAATTTTTGAAATAATTAGCTAATAGTAAAATCATCACATAAAAGTATAAATAAGATAGCAAAATGGATTAAAATTCTTGAAAATTGCAAAAAATATACTCCAACATAATAATAGTGGAAAAATGTCAACCATGCCACGATTTGAATATCAAATAATGTCATATAATTAGGACATGCGAGTAAGTCAAAACTCAAAAGGGTTACAATACGTTTAATTTTCTTTTTGAGCGACAATTGAGGTGCAGAAAATGATTAGGCTTTGATATTTCAAGAAGGGAGGAGAAAAAGACAGGAACGTACGCTAGGTTTGGGGTAGATGTGAAGATCAAACAAAAATGTAGTGGAATTTACAACAAAGTCATGTGTCCATAATTTGTTGCCATGTTGTGAAAGAGACATTACCAATCTATCACTTTTCTAAGTATTATACTCAAAGATGCATGGAATGCATATAGGGTGGCTCTCGTAAAACTAAAATTCCCATAATATATAATTGAAAGTGCATTAATTTACTGTGTTACAACTTACAAGTAATTTACGGCTGTAAAAGAGAAAGTGAAATGGTTAATGATAGTGGGTTCGCATAAAAATTATATTGTTTAGCTAATTTTATATATTTATATAAATTATATATTGAATTTTATTATATTTATTTTTGTATATTTTGACTTTCAATAATGAAAATCTTGTCTCTGCTAATATATAGTCCAATAATAATCATAGTAAAATGCAAAGCTGAAGGTGGGGTTGGGTAGAATGAGTGGACCCACCACGTGTTTTGTCATATGCTAATAAGTAGATTACAAACACAATTAGTGGAATATTGTGGAAGATGATGATGGTATAAGATTAAATTAGAGAAAAGGAGAATTGCGATGGTAGATTATTAGTAGTAAAGATTTGACAAAAGGTGGTAATCTTTTCAAATTTCCAGAACATTAGAGAAGTATATGTCGCTGGCATCATGTGTTTCCTAATTATCAATTTTGCCTTGTGAATTCCCTTTTCTATTATTCTTCTCGTTGCAATTTCTATTATTACTGATACTTAGAACATCTATTAAAAAAAGAAAGGAATTTTCCTTTTATTTCGACATACTCTAGGTTGGATAACTGAAGCATTGCAAGGAAATAAGCAATATTTTTATAAACTTCATTTGAATAGATCAAACTTTGTTAACAAAACTAATAAAAGATTGTTTGTTTTGTAATCAATTCACATTCACTGCAAGTAAATTAAAGTCGTTCAGAAAATTGCAACTCCACTTAATCAACTCCTTCGTTTTACATATCACATAGTTACGGTATTTTCAGAAACTCTTTTATGCCGTATTTATCAAGTGTATATGGCTCTTTATTACGCATTTTGGTTGAAGTAAAAGGGGGAATTAATTGGTGAGCGCTATGCATTTGCTTCTTCCAACTCCCAGGGAAGTGAAGTACTTATGAAGCCTACGGAATGAAAAAAAATCATATTCTTTCTTTAATATACTTTATACTGTGCTAATTTGGATTAGTTGAAATCCCAACGTAAAAATCAAATAGAAAATCTAAAATACAATAGTGCTAACTTACAATTAGGTTTTATCAACATCATCATTAAGCTTGAGGAGGGTTAAAAAAGAAGACGACAACTTTGTAGAGACCTGTAATCGTTCTATGACTCACTTTACTTTAACTTCCATTTACCCCCAAATATCACGACTCAATTTCACTCATAGGTCGTGATGGCGCCTAACACTACGACTAGGCAAGTCAACTTAATAAATTAAGCATTCATTGACAAAATTTAAAACCAAGAGAATTAATAAAATCCAAACTCTACCAATGTGTGTGCCAAGACCTGATGTAACAAGTGTATGAGCATCTAGTAGATTATACAAAACCTCAAATACTGTCTGAAATAAAAATAGACAGGATGAAAAAAAAAATACAAAGAGAGACACTAGTAGCTGCAGAACGGATCAGAAAAACAGCTCACCACTATGCCCCTTGATAACGTGGGTGTAAGACGATAGGTCTCCCACTAGTATTTGCCTCAGTTCCTGCACAAAAAGTGCAGCAAGTGTAGTATGAGTACGTAAACAACGTGTGCCCAATAAGTATCAAGGCTAATCTCGAAGTGGTAGAGACGAGATGGCCGACTTTGACACTCACTACGGGTCAATAATAATAATTGAAATACAACTATGATATTTAAATAAGCATGATTTATAGAATTTAAAATAATTTATTTAATCAGCGGAAATAATCAAATTCCTTCAAATGCAACAATTCTCAATATATTAATTAAATTCCTTCAATTCAATTAATTTTCCAATTTATCAATTAATTATTATTTACACGAATAACAATTAATTCTTTAACAAACAAGAATAATAACTCATTAAATTCCAAGGATTTCTCAATTTATCAATTAACTTCGCAAGCTGAAATAAATTATTAAAATATCGTATAATTATTATTATTATTAAGCACGATTTATGCCGAGGACGTACGACCCGATCCAGAGTGTCTTGTACACTATCGAGGGACGTGCGGCGCGATCCATAGATGCATCTATCCTACCGAGACGTTCGGCCCGCTCCACAATAAAGGAGGACATTTTTATATGTACCTCCGGAAGGAGAGTATATTTATTATAAGATAAATTTGGGAAGAAGAACAAATTTTTTTTAACAATTAATTAATTTAAACAGAAAATCAAGCATATAAATTTTTCATCCTTTAATATTTTTATCTAACAATTCACAATATATATATATCAAATAATATTAATTAAACAAGGAATACAATTTACACAAGTAATTCATACTTTGAGTCCTAAATTACCCGGACTTTAGCATTAATAGTAGCTACGCACGGACTCTCGTCACCTCGTGCGTACGTAGCCCCCGCAATTATCAATAATTATTCAATTTAATCCCTATGGGGTATACATATATATATATATATATATATCAAATAATATTAATTAAACAATGAATATAATTTACACAAGTAGTTCATACTTTGAGTCCTAAACTACCCGAACTTTAGCATTAATAGTAGCTACGCAAGGACTCTCGTCACCTCGTACGTACGTAGCCCCCGCAGTTATCAATAATTATTCAATTTATTCCCTATGGGGTAATTTTCCCCTCACAAGATTAAACAAGAGACTTACCTCGTCTCAAAGTCCACTTTCCGATTATCGCATCGCGTAAAATTCTCGATTCAATGCCGAAAAATCCGAAACTATCCAAAAGTTATATAAAATAATTAATATATGTTCAAAATTCATCTATTAAATAAATTACCCTATCCAAAATGGTAAAATTTCTAAAATTCACCCCGGGCCCACGTACTCGGATTCTGGAAATTTTCGGATGAAAACATTACCCATAATCTCAATAACTTGAATATATAATTTCTACCCAATTCCATAACTATTTTCGTGGTTAAAATCTCACTTTTATAAAAATTTAGATTTTTCATCTAAATCTTTGATTTCTAAGATTTACTAGTTATAATCTATGTATTTAACTCAAAGGGTGTAGAATTAACTTACCTCAAAGTTGTTAGTTGAAATCTCCTCTCAAAAAGCTCCAAAATCGCCTAAGAATAGAAGAAAATGGGTAAAAATGGTGAATTCCCGTTCTTTTAAGCTTTCTGCCAAACAGGTCTTTCGCATGTGTAGACAGTGTACCGCACCTGCGGCTTTCGCACTTGCGGAAAAATTCTCGCAGGTGCGAGTCTCACTAGCCTTGGCCAAACTCGCTTCTGCGCACACTGCTTCGCACATGCGCGATCGCAGGTGCGCCAAAATTCCGCAATTGCGGCGATGGCCTCCCCTTCCCTTTTCCGCTTCTGCGAAGACATCTCGCATCTGCGAGTGCCGCGCCTGCGAGCTTCTGTAACATCTGCGAATATCGCACCTGCAACTGGCCAAGCGCATGTGCGATTCTGACAGTAGCTGGGAGCTTCAGTTTTGGCTCCCAACTTCCAACTTGGTCTGAGCCTCGTCCGATTGACACTAGGGGCCCCCGGGACCCCGGCAGAACATACCAACAAGTTTAAAATCATAAAACGGACTCGCTCGAACTCTCAGAACGCGTAAAACGATATCAAATCTAAGAATCATACCCTAAATCAAATTGATTCAAACTTAAGAATTTCAAGTTTTTCAATTTACTTCCAATGTGCCGAAATATACTTAAACTACTCAGAATGGCACGAATTTTTGCGTGCAAGTCTTAAATCACTATACGGAACTATTCCCAAACTCGGAATTCCAAACGGACTTCAATTACTCAAAATCCTAATCCAAACCAAATTTAAAGAATTTTAAACCTTCAAATAGTTGATTTTTACTATTAAGCGTCAAAACGCTCCTAGGTTATCCAAAATCCGTTTCGGACATACGCCCAAGTCCAAAATCATCATACGAACCTATTGGAATTGTAAAATCCTGATTCCGGGGTCGTTTTCTCAAAATGTTGACCGAAGTCAAACTTTTCCATTTAAAGTTAACTTAAGGAACCAAGTGTTCTGGTTTCAACCCAAATACTTCTAAATTTCGAACCAACCATCCCCGCAAGTCATAAATCATTAAAAGCACATACGAAAAGTTTAATTTTAGGGAATGAATTTCTAAAAGTTAAAATGACCGGTTGGGTCATTACACCCAACCGTTAGAAATGTGGGAGGAGAAAAACATTTTTGTATGTTACAAATGCTGACCCTTTATAATGAAAATACCTGTCCAAATTCAATTTTATGAATTGATATCTTAGTTGGTGTATATACGAAGTTAAATATTCTTTGGTGTAAGATATTGTATGTATGTCAAAAATGTCTTACTTAAAATTTTAATAATTTTGCGGTGTTGGGCATAAGTGTAGGTCATATTAGTAGGATATTTAATGGGGGGGAAGGAATAGGAGGGAGGAGATTGTGTTTTGATGGTAGTTCTGATAGCAAAGATTGACAATAATATTTAGATGATGCTTTGTGCTACCAAAGTAAGAAACTTTTAGAAAGTATTTCTGTTACAATTCATGTGACATACTTTTATTTTATTTTTAGTCTATCCCAAAGAAATGATATACTTTTATATTTAAAAATAACCTGGAGCCAAAAAGACAAAAGAATGTATTAATCTCGTATTTTCGTATCTTTCTTATCTGCATATTTCTTTTACTATATATTATTTCTTTCGCTTCGGTTATTCTATCATCTTATCTTGCTATGACTTAGCTTTGTATTCTCGTATTATTACCAGTCTCTCTACCTTCACAGGGTATGGATAAGATTTGCGTACACTCTGCCCATCCCCAGACCTCACTTTGTGGGATTACACTGAGTTTGTTGTTATACTTTTTTCTTTTTTATTCAATATTTCTTTTTTGTATTTCGATTATCACCTCGAGTTGAATACGCACCACTGTTTTTCTCCTTTCGATAAAAAAAAAATTTCTTTCTGGACATAGTTTGGCATCCGCGTGATCAAAATTACAGAATGCATAATTAGTGTCGCCCAAAGTGAAAACCAAACGGTCCTTGAGACAATAGCCCATTGGACCATTTTCCAAAAAATATCACAATGGTGGAGCCCAATTATCAAAACTCACATAGCAATGATTTGATATCATATCACACACATCATTATCCTCCAGCAGAATGTGGTCATGTGGTCCTATCAACATTACATACCTAATATTATCAGCTCTCATATAATCACATTCTATATCTCTACTATTTTGGGGGGAAAACATGCATCTTTTTCCTAGTTCTACTTGGATTTTCTTGGACAATGACAATGGTGTTCTCTAAACATGACATGCCGGGACTCTTAACTCGGCCGCCTTGAAACAAGTATATGTATCAGCAAGGTACAAAATACACTCACTACTCTTGTGATGAAGGGTAAACATGAGTGAGTGATTTTTGACAGCTAAGAACTATACATTTGCCGAGAAATACTCGGGGAAATTGTTTTCAGGGCCTTAACAAATTGAAAGAATGAAGAATGAACAGCCCTTATTATCTTGAAGCACTTTCAGCTCTTGAATAGAGTTGGTTTTTAGCGTTGTTAGTCACCAGCACACTGCTAGGGATCGAGATCAACAGCTCCCTGGATTCGGCTACTTCAGAGTATATGACCTTGTTGTTTGTTATGAATCCTCACCGTCAAAATTCATGTACCTGATTTCTTTTTTGTATACCGTGTGAATTGGGAGCACCACGCAATCAGTTTCCATTTTTCCTCACTGAAAAGGAAAATAAAAATAAGCTCAGTCGGGTGGTTGGTGATTATAGCTAAGCAAAGGCAAGCTGATTTCCAACTGTATGAATGGAGTAACACTCCACGAAATTCATAAATGAAGAGATGTGATGACCATCAACAATATATGAACGACTGATTAGCAATGTATTGAAATGTATTTAAAAATCATTGTTAGCAATTTGCTATTACTCTTGTTAACTTCCAAATCTAACGACAGTAGCAAGAAAGTTAATTGCAGGTCACTCTACCGAAACATATAAATTCAGAGGCCTAATATATTATACATGTAGTGATTTACAAGGTTTTTCCTAAATAGTGAAACATTTTACCTCTTTGGAACCATGATCGTCGAACAGCTTGGCGGATCTGGCGCTCATGTCTCTCTAGGAGTTCGTCAACCCTGTGTGATTGAGATAGCAAGGGTCCCGAGAATTCAACTTTGTCCCCTTGATCCTGAATCTGTTCAAAGTACAATTCCAAAATGATCAATATAAGCCCAATGATAAAATATGCAACTCCATTTCTTGACTCCAGATTCCAGAGGTTTGTAATTGGCTATACTCTCTGAATGTTTCAGTCACAAACACGGCGTTTTAATTATTCTAAAGCACAGCGACCAATTACTTTATTTTAAGCAGATGTTAACAATGCGAAGAGAAAATGTGCATTTATTATATTTGAATCCTGAGAAAATTTTTTGACTAACCACATTGATCCTCTTGAAAGCTGTTTCCTCTTTAAGATAGAGAGCTAGAGACAGTTCTTGTGAGTGGTAGCCATCAGAAGCATCAAACGAGTCTGTTTGCTCTAATTGGCTCCAATGTTGTTGCATTGCATGCTTGGTGAATTCATAGGTGTCACGGCCCTTGGAATTGGTCCGACTTCCTTTTGTAGCTTCACTGTCTTGTCTTTTTAGCTCCAGGCTATTTTTAATATGAAGTGCACCTGAAGGTTCAAACTTTAGGCTTCTTGAACTTGATTTACTCCTCGATCTCATTGACGAATCATCAAAGCGTCTTTTCGCCCATGCAAAACCACTTGATCCAGAAACTTGAAGAGGACCTGAAAAGGGGACATCGCCTTGAGATGCATTCTTGATGTGGGAAGCCTCGCCCATTGAATCAACTGATGGTTTAGGTCGCGTGAGACCTATAATAACATCTCCTTCTCTCTGAGCACACAGACTACTGCCGTTAGTTTTATTAACACCTTGGTTTTGGACCGGTAACTTCTGCAGAGAAAAGTTTCATTTAGTTCTCTCTGCCTATAATATGCAAGGTAAAGAAAAAATGAACTTATAATTTTTTTCAGGAAGGAAGAAGAATCCAAGCTGTATATAGGTAGAGAGAGAGAGAGAGAGAGAGAGAGAGAGAGAGAGAGAGAGAGAGGACCTCTTCAGGTGCCAGTTTATTGGTTGCATTATGTTTTCTAGTTGACTTTCTGGTTGTCTCGGGTCCACGGGCTCTTCCACTAGGCTTCTTCCTGAACATTCTCATATAATTAAATTGTAACTCAGGAAGATCTATGCAAAATAGAAAATGTAGCAAATGCAAGAGCTTGTGCCAGCGCTAAGGAGCAAGATAGTGACCTTAAACATTATCATACTGTGGAAGTAATCAATCTATCAAAACCAGTTTCGCCATTTTAGTCAGACAAGCTTATACTTCTCTTTAATTGTCATGGTTTTAAGAACATTATTGACCTGATTTTAGCATAATCACACCCTTATAAAATGACGGATGGAATGCTTCCTCCTTGTCTTTTTGTTTAGGGTTAGTTTTTTGGGGGAACGGGATACAAAGGGATCTTGGACAGGGTATATCCTTTTTGTCCAACCATTGTAATTATCTGTTAAATGTAAATATAACCAGAAAATTATTAAAACAAAATCTCTTTCATGCATAATTATTATCAGGTTCTTACCTTTTTGCTTCTTCGCAATGTTTGGCGTCAATCTCTTTGCTTGGTGGATACTTTGGCAGGCTTGAAGGATCACAAGCATGAGGCTTTGTCTTGAAGTACTAAAGATAGAATTTGGAAGTTACGGAATTAGAGATTTTGAAATTTATGCATTTGTAAGATATAAGAAAATCATTGCAAAAACAGTACACATGTTTATAAAGGAATATGGAATTATTTTTTTAAAATAATTCAATTTATAAGATACAGACAAACTTGTTTGTATCATTCATTAACAATTAACATGACAACAACCACTCTACCTTCACAAGGTAGGGTAAGGTATGCGTACACATTACCCTCCCAAAACCCCACCTGTGGGATTACACTGGGTTTTTTGTTGTTGTTAACAATTAACATGAGCAGAACCAAACCATAAAAAAAACTCTTACAGGCTAAAGAAACTAAAGTGTATGATACGATAAGAGAAACTATCATTACTATATAAACAAAAAAGAGATTGAAAACAATACCTCAGATACAAGGGCAGAAGAGGCAGTTCCACGTTTATGTGGCTCCACTGAAAGAAGAGTCTCTATGAGTGAGACTGCACTTTTGGTTAGATCTTTAAAGGTGTCCCAAAGACAGCTCTCATAAGGATGCTGTGGCTTAAATAGAGTTGCATGAGGAAGTTTAGATTTCTTCCAGTAATCATCTGGTGGAGATCCACAGAGCTTAAAAATTTTATGCAGCTGTTCAACCTGTAGCACGAAATAGATTGTTCTGCTGTTACTCATACAGCAAAATACTAAAAAGTATTCAGCTTAATTGGCTAGTCATGGATCAGTTCAATGAGAAACCTAACTGTGAAGTTTGAACTAGATAGGTACATTGCATTATTAAGGAAAGAGGAGGATTGAAAAGTATTGAGCATTAAACTTTTTACACTATAAGGTTTCCAGATAAATATGTCATTAATCTACTATTCAAATAGAATAGCGAGAACAAGTAATTGAGCAAAGAATTACTTTCATATCAATAGCAAGTTTGTCTAAAAAGATTGATAGTTTTAACCACTTCAGTGTACTAAGAGATCTAATCATTGAAGGAGGTACCTCAGTTCTCCCCTGAAGAATAGGTTTACCAGTAAGAAGTTCACCAAACACACATCCGACACTCCAAAGATCCACAGAAGCTCCATACTCTGTGGAACCCAACAAAAGCTCTGGAGGACGATACCATAAAGTGACAACTCGGCTGGTTAGTGGTTGCTTCCGCCCAAGGTTACAGAAGTTCGCCAATCCAAAATCTGCAACCTTCAAAATTCCATCATTATTTACCAGAAGATTTGCACCTTTGATATCCCGGTGCATTACACCTCGAGAATGACAATGCTCGATTCCAGACAACAACTGCTTCATGTAGCATTTAACCTGTAAAATGACCCAGCTCATCTTTACAAGCCAAAAAAAAAAGAGTTCTTACTTAGATATAGGGAGATGATCCCATCCTTTCCTTCTTACTATCCTAGAACACCCCCCCCCCCCCCTTCCCTACCAAATTTGGAAACAAAATGAAAGGAAATTTTTCAACATATTGGATTTTTTTTTTTGCTAATTGCTCATTGAAAAGATTCAGTTGACAAAGCAGCAAGGTAAGTTATTGAAAAGTTAGCAAACCTGTGATTCGCTGAACTCAACTTCTGGACGAGACAGGAGTCCGGAAATATCATGTTCCATGTACTCGAACACAAGATACATGCTACAAGACAATCTGGAGGTAATGAGACCCTCTAATTTAATGATATTGGGGTGGTCAAGCCTGCGGAGAATCATAATTTCTCGTGCCATAAATCTAACACTTTCCGGCTCGAAGTTATCAAATCGCACCTTCTTCAGGGCAACTGTCCTTCCACTTTCTAAATCACGTGCTCTGAATACACTGCTGTATGTACCCTGACCTATCTGTTAGAGCAGTGAAATGGCATAGGAAAAACCTTCATCAGCTAGAAAACCTAACGTTGCATAACAATATTATAAATTGTTAAAAAGTTTACCAAGTAGGAAGAAGCATATTGACACTAGTCAGCTGATGAGCATCAAATAAAAATGCAGTTTTAGTTTTCTTCAAGAGTTTTAAGGTTCTGCCATCATAATTTTTTTTTTATGTGAATAACATTTATAGTAAGTCTCACATTTCAGCACAGCAGCCTCCTCCTCTTGATCCCAAAACTTCACCAAATAGGTATATCAGTAAAATCATTCTCAATTTATTCAGAATTGGTAAAATTTTCACTTATCAGCTCTATGGAACAGTGATCCAAGTTAAATATATGCGGTAAAGGATGTTGCGGTCAAAATTTAGCAGAACTAGACAAAAGATATATAACTTTAAACAGAAGAAATATCAATGTAACAGTATTCATGGAATTTTTAAGAGAACAAATGACTTAAGAGACCTAGTTGCCTGTTGTGGAAACTTGTAAGATTATATCAAATAAGCCAAACGTTGCTGTAATCCAAACATTAGTCTAGCTCAAGTGATTTGCAAGGGAAAGAAGCAAGTTAACTACTCAACCTTTATAATTTTCTGGCCTTAAATTGAATTGAAAGAACCATTAAAAAGGCTAGAGCAGTAAACACTACTACCTCCCAATTCCTTTTCCATTTTGAGATAATGCTTTCAACTAACAAGCAAAAGGACCCCAACGAAGTATAGAACTTTCATCTGTTCTTCCTAATTCTAGTATCCGCTGCCCCATAGAGCCCTATTCTCAGAAACAAGAAAAAAGAAGATAGAAGAGTAGTAACAATGGAGATAGAAGTAATTCAATAAATTAACTAAAATCAGTAGGAATATATATTAAACAGACTTTGTATTCATTTATTTTTCATGAAACTTAGTCACTTCCTAAATCTAATATTGCCAAAAAAGGCAACTAACATGTGAGATTCTCAGAATATCACAATTCACAGTAGAAGCTATACGTTACCTGATATATCACAATCAAATGACAAAATACTTATCAAACCTCCCTAAAGCCGCAGTAGTATCACGACAAAATTGAGTAAAGACAACTGGAGTAAGTAATAAGGACAACTTCAGCAGTAAAAAACAAACCTTTTCCAATTTCTCAAAAGACTCAGCTCTGAGAGGAACCCATCCTTGAATAGCTTCCCCTGCAACAGCACTGAGCCAAGCAGGCCAACCAGCAGCCACTTGTTCTCCTTCCACATATTTCTGCAAATTCCCAAGCCTAAAACTCACTGACTCACTACCACAACCATTCGAACTCGCTCTCCCTGACTCACCCAACTCGCTCCCTCCACTCAGTCCTGAGTCAGCCCTCTTCTTCACCTTCTTCAAATCAAAGTCCAGTCCAAAAGCACCGCTCCCGACCCGGCCACGACCCGACCCGACATCTTCACTGTCTCTGAGAACCCCTGAATGATCAAATGCAGGAGTTACCGACACTGTTTGCTTGGACGCCACACAACCCATGGTGGACACGTGTCAGTTACCCAGAAACACCATGAGAGCAGCTTTCACTGCAAACCAAGACCAACCCAGATGAAATTTGGCTAAATCTTGACGTGGGTCAAGTTTAGTTCTGAAGTAGCAACGCAAATTCTGAATTATATTTATATGATCAAGAAAAGAAACTCTCTGCTCAAAGTCACTTCCTTTTCTCTCTTAACTTTTTATTGCGGCAATTACGGAAGGTAGACAAGAGGGAAAAATGAGGTTTTTAATGGGGTTAGCAGTCACAGCAGCAGCAGCAACGGAATCAGCGTAATCAACGGGGTGAAAAGGAACTTGGTGGCCTTTTACACTGACGTTCTGCTTTGTTAAGTTTATAGGCTGTTTTTATTTCCCTTTTTTTGTGGGAAAAGAATTGATGAGGAAAAAGAAAATAAAGAATTGGCAGTCTTTGATAGCAACGAGTCTTTATTGACTTTTATGAGAAATTTAAAATTCTCTAGTCTTGTTTGTTCTTGTAGGGTATTTATTTAAAATAGTTTAATTGGTGTTTTCCTAGCGAAAAGTTTGAATCCCATATGATTTTTTTTTTTTTGGGGATATATATGGTATAGTATGTGGTATTTTAAGATTGGCAAGTGTAGACACTGACAAAAAATAAGGCTGACAATCTCCAAAAGGAACAGGTCCTAAAGGGTGTGAGTTGCCAAAAATGTAACGCGTGGAATGTACTCTCTGTGTAGGATTTTGGAAGGAACCTAGGAACATGTTGGTTTGAGTTGGTGTTGACTAATTACACTGTGTTTATATTTGTTTATAAAGTATGGTTTGGTTCAAGTTTTGTGTAACAGTTGTGATCTTAATGGATGGGCTGGCAGAGGGCCCCACTTTGGCTTTATAAAATTTGATGTTCATAAATATTATTTATAACTTGTTTTAGTTATTGATTTTTAGACAGGTGCAAAATCTAAGTAAAAATTAATGAATTTCTCTAAACTCATTATTAATTTTGTAGCTTCTCCCCTATGACGTTTGGAGGAGAGATATAGAAAGGACAAAGATAAAGTAAGAGAAGTAAGAGGCAAAGGAGAGAAGTAAGAGGCAAAGGGTGAATAAAGAAAGAAAAAGAAAAGGGAAAGGGAAAGTGAATAGAATGATGTAAAGATGGGGAACAATGAGAGTGGATTTTTCTTTTTATATGCTACTAGCTGTTTCAGTGTTTTTTCTGTTCACTTTCTCCACTTACATTTTTTTCTTCCCTTTTTCCACTTACATTTCTAAAACCCATTTTCCTTCTTCAAAGTTGCAAACAAGTTCTTGATTCTCTGATCTATTTCAACTACTCTCATTTTTTGGAAAAATGACTAGTGAATAAGGGGAAGGCAAAAAGAAAAAAAGAAAGAAGCGGTAAAGGATTTTGTGAAATGTGATTTATATATTAAATGATGGATATAATAGTGTTGTAATTAGATGATAACTCAATAAGAAAAAAAGCTGCTTTAGATAAGTTTGGTTTCGATTTATTGTTTTTTTTTTCGTGGGAGAAAAAATATCAATTTCTCTAATAAACAGAAAAAGACATAAACAAGATCTCGACCCAAGTTTTTCTAGCACTAGCATGCTCGAGCCGAATTTCATGGCTGGATTATGATGTCAAATCATTTCGAGTTGCCTTTTCAAATATGATGATTACCGTCCATGTGAAAAAAATATACAGTGAATTGCCACGAGCTTCCTTAAAAAAATTCCTAAGGGGTCGTTTGGTACCATAGATACAACAACAACAACATACCCAATATTATCTCACACCGTGGGGTCCGGGGAGGATAGTGTGTGCGCAGACCTTACCCCTACTTTGTAAGGATAGCAAGGCTATTTTCAATAGACCCTCGACTCAGAAAAGCATAAGCCCACATTAATGGAAATATAGACAAGAAGGGACAGTACCAAAAAGCAATATAAAAGCAGAATAAAAACAATAAGATAGTAAGGTGATCAACAATGAAAGAAAACAACGGTTAGTCATAAAAACTTACTATCAACAAAAAGCGAGACTGCGTGCCAATACTACTGTTATGAACAACCTAGATTACCTACTCCACTGCCCTAATCATCGACCTCCGTACCTTCCTATCAAGGATCATGTCCTCGGTCAATTGAAGTTGCGCTATGTCTTGCCTAATCACTTCTCCCCACCTTTTCTTTGGCCTGCCTCTACCTCTCCGTAGGCCCTCCCATGTCAACCTCTCACACGTCCTCACTGGGGCGTTTGTACTCCTCCTCCTCACATGACCAAACCACCTAAGCCGTGTTTCCCGCATCTTGTCCTCAATAGGGGCCACACCCACCTTATCGCGAATAATCTCATTTCTAATTGTATCTAACCTGATATGTCCGCACATCCATCTCAACATCCTCATTTTTTGCTACCTTCATCTTCTGGACATGAGCGATCTTGACTAGACAACATTCAGCCCCATACAACATCGTTGGTCTGACCATAACTCGGTAGAACTTACCTTTAAGTTTCGGTGGCACCTTCTCGTCACACAAAACACTAGAAGCGAGTCTCCATTTCATCCATCTCGCCCCAATACGATGTGTGATATCTTCATCAATCTCCCCATCCCCTGAATAATAGGCCCAAGGTACTTAAAACATCCTCTCATATGGATAACCTATGAGTCCAGCCTCAGCTCCCCTTCCCCTCCTTGAGTCTCGCCACTGAACGTACACTCCAAGTATTATGTCTTGGTCCTGCTCAACTTGAAATCTTTAGACTCCAAGGCTTGCCTCCATATCTCTAATTGCGCGTTCATACCATCTCGCGTCTCGTAAATCAATACAATATCATCTACAAATAGCATGCACCACGGCACCTCCCCTTGGATGTGGCGCGTCAGTATGCCCATCGCCAGAGCAAACAAAAAAAGGCTAAGTGTCGACCCCTGATGCAACCCCACCATAACCGGAAAAATAGTCTGAGTCCCCACCCACCGTCCTCACTCGGGTCTTTGCTCCATCATACATGTCCTTAATCAATCTAACGTAAGCAACAAGTACACCTCTAGCCTCCAAAATTTTGGGATAAAAATTTAGTGGCCATTTGGATATAAGAATTTTAAAATTTCGGGAAAAAGTAAAAATAAATTTCAAGTGAAAATGATATTTGAAAAGTAGAGTTGTGTTTGGACATGAATATAATTTTGGATTGTTTTTGAATTTTTGTGAGTGATTTGAATGAAAATTTTAAAAAATAATTTTTTAGAGTTTTTCAAAATTTTAAAAAATTTCAAAATTAATCTTCAAGGGAAAAAATAAAGTTTTATGACCGAAAACTGATTTCGAAAAAGGTGAAATTTTTCAAAAAAAAATGCAAAATAATTTATGGCCAAACGGGCTCTTAGTATTATTTTATCTCTTGTTTGGTTACTAATCATGTGATAAGTTATCCCATGGTTAAAAATAGTACTGGATAACTTATACATGCCATAAGAAGGAATAGTAATCCTAGGATAAAGGCATCCCGGTACAATAAACTCTCACTATGTGCGGGATCCGGGAAAGGGCCTGTAACGACCTGATCGTTCGTTCTGAGAGTTATAGCCTCATTTTCCCCATCTATGCTTATTTATGTGATGTTTAGCTGTGTTGAGTTGTATCGATTTGGTAGGTTTGGGTTCGGAGTAATTTTGGAGAGAAATGAACACTTATTCTCTTAGTTAGAAAGTTAAGTTAGAAAAGTTAACCGAAAGTTGACTTATGAGTAAACGAATTCGGATTTGGATTTTTATGATTCGATTAGCTTCATTGGGTGATTTTATACTTAGGAGTGTGTCCGGAATGTAATTTGGAGGTCCGTGGTAGAATTAGGCTTGAATTGGCGAAAGTTGAAAGTTTAGAAGTTCTTAGGCTTGAATCCGAGGTTGATTTGGTATTTTGGGTGTTGTTTTGGGTGTTTTGAAGGTTCGACTAAGTTCGGGTAGTGATATATGACTTGTTGAAATTATTGGTTGAGGTCCCGAGGGCCTCGGGTGAGTTTCGGATAGGTTTGAGTTGTGTTGCGCTCGTTTTTCTTATGTTTCGACGCCGTTTCTTCAAGCATAAATGATATCATATTGAACAAATAAGCTCCAATTTATTTTTTGATTGAAGCATTAGATTCGTATCGTAATTACGGACCCGTAGCAAAAAGAATCGTCGAATTTGGACATCGTATGGGGATTTTATGGTCATTTTACTAAGAATTAGGTTACTAGATTTTTCAGATTAATTACGAAATTGCTACTGATGGTGTATTTAAAAATCTGCACGATTTGCAAATATTAAAACCTACATATCTCCTTTAATTGAGTGATTCAAAAGCCTAACTTGACTAAAATTATACAACGAATCCATTAGAGGCATAAAAGGCGAGTTTCAGGATCGTTTGGCACAAAAAACGAGGCAGAATAGGTGGCAGAAAATTATATAAAATGAGGGTTTGTTCATTCGGTCATATTTTGAGCTGGGGAGCTCGGATTTGGGCGATTTTGGGAGCGATTTTCACCATAAGTATTGGGGTAAGAGTTCTTTACTCAGGTTTGGTTATATTTCATGAATCCATCTTCGTTTTTGAGATTTGATTGATGATTTCAAAGTGAAATTGAGGGAGTTAGGGTTTGAGTTTTGGAGAGTTTAAGTAAGGATTTGAGAGACCAAACAGAGTCCGATTTTGATGAATTTTATATGGTTAGACTCGGGAGAGGACGAGGTTTATTATTCTGCCATTTCTGACTAATTTCGAGACATGGGCACGGGGGGCGAGTTTTGGCCGGTTTCGGATTTTTGGCATATTTTATAGTTTTTATTGTGGAATTTGATTCGTTAGCCTACGTTGATGGTATTAATTTGATTATGGTTAGATTTGGAGCTTTTGGAGACCGAGTCCAGAGACGAGGGCATCCCGGAGTAGGATTTTACGTTGTTAAGGTAAGTAACAATTTTAACCCTGGCTTTGAGAGTATAAACCCGGAGAATTTGATATCGTGTGACTGTTTGGAGGTGAAACCCACGCTAGGTGACAAGCGTGTGGGTGTATACCTCGAGGGATTGAGACTTGGTCCGTCCCGTGAGGCCTCATGGCCATCATTTGTGTTTACGTAGTTATTTGTTGTTGAACTTGTCTGCCTTCATGTTAGAGATCATGCGTAGGCTTTATTCATGCTCACATTATTTGTACTCAGTCATAGAAATTATTGTACATATTTACTTCAGTCTCTATTATTTGCTAATATATTTTGATACTTGATGTGGGTTGTGTTCCTTTATTTGTCGATGATGGTGAGGCTAGTGAGGTACATGATTGAGTGAGGCCGAGGGCCTGGTTGTGAGGATATTAATACCATAGCGTATAAGTTGTCCGCGTAGCACGTGAGTTGACCGTGCGGGTCCAGGTATTGATACCATAGCGCGTGAGTTATCTGCGTAGCATGTGAGTTGACCGTGCAGATCCAGGTATTGATATGATGGCACGTGAGTTCTCCGTGCTTAGCGCTTGGGCTTTGGGAGCCCCTCCGGAGTCTGTACACACCCCCAGAGCACAGAGTGTTGAGCGTTGGGTGGTGAGTGCGAGTGCTGAGTGATGGAGTGACATTGCTGTGAGGTTGCATTTACTTTTGTTGTTACTGCATTTACCTGTTACTTTTCCTTATAGTCTTACTTATTTATGAAATTACCTGTCTACTCTTGTTTGTACTTAATTGTGGAAATAATAATTGGATTATTCTGCTTAGCTCGTTACTACTGCTCAGTTCCTTAGTTACTTCTGTTACTACTGAGTCTGTTGTACTCATGCTACACCCTACACTTTATGTGTAGATCCAGGTGAGTTAGAAGGCGGAAATCATTGAGTTCAGGATGGCTATATTTGGAGACTGCAAGGTAGCTGTTAGCATCCGCAGGACCTTGTTACTCCCTTTGTCATTTCTTCTTTTGGAGAGTTAGATAGTTTATATATCTTAGTGACACCCCGATGTTTGGGGCTCGTTTCCGTATTTTGCTATATTATATTTAGAGTTGATTTAGTTTATGAGAAATTTAAATGTTAAAATATTTTATTAAATTCTTATAATCGGTTTAGTAGTAATATTTTGGGAAGTAGACTTGCCTTGTAACACGATAGGCGCCATCACGACCATGGTTAGATTTTAGGTCGTGACAAGTTGGTATCTGAGCCTAGGTTACATAGGTCTTACGAGTCATGAGCGGGTTTAGTAGAGTCTTGCGGATCGGTACGGAGACGTCTGTACTTATTTTCGAGAGGCTGCAGAACCTTTAGGAAAATTTTACATTCTTGAATTCTTTTCGTGCAGTATTGATTCAGCTTGAAGTGTAACTCTTTGAATTCCTTCCACGCATTCGTATGCGCATATGGGCGCTCGGTATCAGTTGTGCATCGATGGCTTGTGATTCCCTGTATGAGGTGCGAGATGTGATTTCTATGTGTTGATGTCGAGCCAGTCTGTAGGACATGGGGTCGATTTTTGACTGTAGTTTGAGCATTGAGGTGTTGATTGTGTGAGCGCATGCTTGTGGTTCTTTTAGGGATATTTAAGAGAGTATTCAGTGGCTTATGAGACTTAGGGCGGTGTGATTTTATGCTTGGGTCTCGTGTGGTGAGTATGGGTTAAGGATTGTGGTGTTATGGCGGGGCAAAGTATCAATTTGAAGGTAATTCAGAAGAAAATCGGATAGATAGGACATCTTGGTAGTAGGTTGGATCGGCATGGTAATGGGTATGATTAGTTCTTTGAGTGTGTATGAGGTAATGAGTTTTACAGGTATTTTCTGGCAATGTCCTTGGGTTTTTTGTGGTATGCGTAGCTTGGTTGAGTTAAAAGGATTCAGTCTTGATAGATTGGTTTTGTGCCATTGGGGTTCAGAGAGAGTTCTTATTGGTTTTGAGAACAACTCTTGGCACGTTCGAGGACGAACGTTTGTTTAAGAGGGGGATGATGTAACGACCCGGTCGTTCGTTCTGAGAGTTATAGCCCCATTTCCCCCATTTATGCTTATTTATGTGATGTTCAGCTGTGTTGAGTTGTATCGAGTTGGTAGGTTTGGGTTCGGAGTAGTTTTGGAGTGAAATGAACACTTATTCTCTTAGTTAGAAAAGTCAACCGAAAGTTGACTTATGAGTAAACGAATTCGGATTTGGATTTTTATGATTTGATTAGCTTCATTGGGTGATTTTAGACTTTGGAGTGTGTCCGGAATGTAATTTGGAGGTCCGTGGTAGAATTAGGCTTGAATTGGCGAAAGTTGAAAGTTTAGAAGTTCTTAGGCTTGAATCCGAGGTTGATTTGGTGTTTGGGTGTTGTTTTGGGTGTTCCGAAGGTTCGACTAAGTTCGGGTAGTGATATATGACTTGTTGAAATTATTGGTTGAGGTCCCGAGGGTCTTGGGTGAGTTTCGGATAGGTTTGGGTTGTGTTGCGCTCGTTTTTCTTATGTTTCGACGCCGTTTCTTCAAGCATAAATGATATCATATTGAACAAATAAGCTCCAAATTCTTTTTTGATTGAAGCGTTAGATTTGTATCGTAATTACGGACCCGTAACAAAAAGAATCGTCGAATTTGGACATCGTATGAGAATTTTATGATCATTTTACTAAGAATTAGGTTACTAGATTTTTCAAATTAATTACGAAATTGCTACTGACGGTGTATTTAAAAATCTGCACGATTTGCAAATATTAAAACCTATATGTCTCCTTTAATTGAGTGATTCAAAAGTCTAACTTGACTAAAATTATACAACGAATCCATTGGAGGCATAAAAGGTGAGTTTCGGGATCGTTTGGCACAAAAAACGAGGCAGAATAGGTGGCAGAAAAATATATAAAACGATGGTTTGTTCATTCGGTCATATTTTGAGTTGGGGAGCTCGGATTTGGGCGATTTTTGGGGCGATTTTCACCATAAGTATTGGGGTAAGAGTTCTCTACTCAGGTTTAGTTATATTTCATGAATCCATCTTCGTTTTTAGGATTTGATTGATGATTTCAAAGTGAAATTGAGGGAGTTAGGGTTTGAGTTTTGGAGAGTTTAAGTGAGGATTTGAGGGACCAAACAAAGTCTGATTTTGATGAATTTTATATGATTAGACTCGGGAGAGGACGAGGTTTATTATTCTTCCATTTTTGACTGATTTTGAGACATGGGCACGGTGGCCGAGTTTTGGCCGGTTTCGAATTTTTGGCATATTTTATAGTTTTTATTGTGGAATTCGATTCGTTAGCCTATGTTGATGGTATTAATCTGATTATGGTTAGATTTGGATCTTTTGGAGACCGAGTCCAGAGACGAGGCCATCCCGGATTAGGATTTTACGCTGTTAAGGTAAGTAACAATTTTAACTCTGGCTTTGAGGGTATAAACCCGGAGAATTTGATATCGTGTGACTGTTTGTAGGTGATACCCATGCTAGGTGATGGGCGTGTGGGTGTATACCTCGAAGGATTGAGACTTGGTCCGTCCCATGAGGCCTCATGACCATCATCTGTATTTACGTAGTTACTTGTTGTTGAACTTGTCCGCCTTCATGTTAGAGATCATGCTTAGGCTTTATTCATGCTCACATTATTTGTATTCAGTCATAGAAATTATTGTACATGTTTACTTCAATCTCTATTATTTCCTAATATGCTGTGATACTTGATGTGGGTTGTGTTCCCTTATTTGTTGATGATGGTGAGGCTAGTGAGGTACATGATTGAGTGAGGCCGAGGGCGTGAGTTATCCGCATAGCACGTGAGTTGGCCGTGCGAATCCAGGTGTTGATATGATGGCACGTAAGTTGTCCGTGCTTAGCTCGTTACTACTCTTGTTTGTCATTAATTGTGAAAATAATAATTGGATTATTCTGCTTAGCTCGTTACTACTGCTCAGTTCCTTAGTTATTTCTGTTACTACTGAGTGGGTTGTATTCATACTACACCCTGCACTTTATGTGCAGATCTAGGTGAGTTAGAAAGTGGCGATCGTTGAGTTCAGCCGGCTATCTTTGGAGACTGCAAGGTAGCTGTTAGCATCTGTAGGACCTTGTTACTCCTTTTGTCATTTCTTCTTTTGGACAGTTAGACAGTTTATATATCTTAGTTTATAATTTTAGACGCTCATGACTTAGTGACACCCCGATGTTTGGAGCTCGTTTCCGTATTTTTCTATATTATATTTAGAGTTGATTTAGTTTATGAGAAATTTAAATGTTAAAATATTTTATTAAATTCTTATAATCGATTTAGTAGTTATATTTTGGGAAGTAGTCTTGCCTTGTAACACGATAGGCGCCATCACGACCATGGTTAGATTTTGGGTTGTGACAGTGCCGGACTACAAGGGTCTATTGTACGCAACATTTTCATGCATTTCTGCAAGATAATGTAATCCTAGGATAAATCAGTAAAATTAACAATCCCAAGATTAATACACTATATTCAATAAGAAATAACAAGGACAACTAATCTCAGCATAACTTGTCTTCAAACCAAACGACCCATAAAAGTCGTGGTGGGATAGATAAGTTCCCTTCATCTTTCATCAAAGGTTTCGGGTTTGACCTCTCAAAGTAATAAAAAAAGAAGAAGAATTAATTCAAATAGTCATTCACCTAATCTCTTAAACTAAAAATAGTCGGTGGATGTATAATATATGTAAAATTCATGTATAATTTGTGTATAATCATATATAATCAATGTATAATCTATGTATACCAGTTAGAAAAAATAAACAATTAATCTGACCGGTTATTTGTGTAACAATCCCAAAAAATAACACTTCTCCTTTAATGTCACGACACAAATCCTTATTAGTTAGAGTTTCAAAACGGGTACTAGGTGTAAAAGAAAAAAGCATTCTTTAGAAAATATTAGTGCTAGTCTTACACTACACTTGTTTTATTAATGTGAACTTAATTATCTATTGATGACCATGATCCAAAAGTGAACTTTGACTTCCAAATCTCATGCTGCTCTGTCACATGCAGAAAATTTTTCGTCAGAAAAGTATTTGGTGTCTAATAAAATTATTCAGAGTCTTGCCATATGCACTTTACTTAATCATAAACTTAACTTTCCACATGTCCTTGCACATCATCAGGGAAAATAATTAATGACCTAAGAAAATTACGTACTTATAAAGCTCTAATCTAATCTCGGTATAGAGTATATATAGTACTAGTAACTCTAATGACCCAAAGAAGGTTACTTTAAGAAAAGCAGATTCTGAGATTATGAAGAAAGTAATGAGTTGTAGTTCACGGTTTGGGACCATTTTAATGTAGGATAAGTGATATCTACCAACTTTCTCTTATTTGGCATTAAAATTGAATAAGCCATTTCAAGGAAAAGTTAAAAGCAGAAAACAAATCCATTCACTCAAAGTTGAAGGAGAAACATTACTATAAGTGATCTTTTGGATCAATTTCTAAGGATGAAATTGTGAAGTAGATGGTATCCAGTATATAACCCCTCCACTTTGGGGCGAAACCAGATATCCTAACCGAAATTCAAAAAAGAAAAATGCAATTGTACGTGAATCAAATAAGATCGAAACATTGAGTTATCGACGAACAGTCAAAAAGTCAATCGCAAACAAAACATATTAAGATATTCCCTAGTACTTTATCTTTCCTCCAATACTTATTCTTTCACCCCAACCAAACGCACAACTCAAAAATTACATAACCTACGTAATAGATCCTTTATTATAATAATATACCCTTATCAAGTAGCCTAGTAGTCTTTGAAAAAGGAGGCAGAGGGAAATCAACACAAAACATATAGCAGTACAACAAGTGTCTATACTATTAAACTTTCAAGTGATATATAAAGAACAATTGATTATGTATGTGAAGAGTAGGTGTATAGACTATAACTCCTTATAATTTTTTATGGCGGAAGTTCCTTGTAATTATGTAGCACGAAATTTTGCCGTTTGATTTTTTAGGGGGAAAAGAAAAATTAATACTGGCAATCCTGTCCCTATAGGAGTGGGTCAAATTTGCACACCATGAAAAAATACAAATGCCCCATTGCGCTTCAAGTAAGATCATTTCAATTTGGACCAAAAAGAAAAAGATCATTTGAAGGTAAACTTAATCGTAGAGAGTGTTTATACCAAACTAACAAATGTAGGACAAAAATTATTTTTAGCTCGCGACCGAAACTATTTATATTCGATAGCCGCATAAGTATATAAAAATTGTATATTTTTTTGTATATAATATATAGAAATATATGTTCATAAATTTAAGACCAGCTATACAATATCATTTTTTCATAAATTAAATGTATGGCAAATTAAGGTTAGAAAAAAAAAATGCTATTATGCCCTTGAAAGTCAAAACGTAGTTTGAGTTATTTTGTCAAATTTTCCAAACTACATGAAGTTCCCAAATTAACATCTAGAAGGCGGGTGCAAGTTGAGTATTCTTGGAAATTAAATCGAAGGAATTTTACCTATATTAGCGTGAGGGCCTTTTAAAAAAACAAATTCATAGATTGAGATTTAAATAAGAAAAATGGAGCAAAATCGAGACATATCCCATAAAATTTGGGACTAATTTAACAATTTAACAAATGGGATTTGACTTGATACCTAATTAGGAATAGTGAGATTAAAACAACTTTAAACATACTTATGAATAATTGCAACACTTTGTGGTCCTGTGAACAATGATTATCAATCAATTGTTACTCAGAAAGCTCTTTCCTTATTAGATTTTTTTGGGCATATTTTGTAAACTACAAGTACATGAAAAGTTCATTTTTAAGTGGGCAACGATCATTTTTAATATATATATATACAAAAATATGTATTTTTTGACTATTATTTTAAAATCGACTATAAAAGGTTATGGTCACTTTTTAGGTCCCTGCTCTTTATAAAAAAAACCACAAATGTCCCTCTGCAACTGGAGCCACAATTCTAGATTTTTCTTGGGTATCACCAAAAGTTACTGAAATAATTATTTGGTCCACTGATTTTTGGCCATTTTTGTGATCCAAAATAAATCGGATTAGATTTCAAAAATGAATTAATTATTTTTTTCTATATTGTCCTTGGAATAAATAGTGTTAGAGTATGTATTATGAGTATTTATGTGAAGAGATAGTAAATGATTAATATGGTCAATTTCATTATTAATTAATGTTAAAAGATGGATTTCTTAATCTGTGTAAAATAGCCAAAAAATCACTTATTATGGACTGAAGGTAGTAATTTTTGAATTTAAATAATTAGTTTATTTACTAGGAGTGAAGTGTAGTTAACTTATTTAAATGGTCCATAGCCAATTACAATTGTCAAAGTTTTCTAAAATGCGATTGCCTGATTCATTCTATGTTTTTCGTTTTCATATTCAAGAAGCTAAATTTTGTTTTCCTGATTAATGGACAAATATAGGGTAATACGTTCATTCGAAAAGCAAAAAAAAAAGTAGTAGTAGAGAGATGATGTAATGAATTACTGAGAGTAAATGTCTCAAATGGACCATTTTTATTAATCATTTAAATTTTAAAGGCATCTTATCATGGTAAAAAAAAAAAAGGACCATATTAATTAAATAACGAGCCTTTGTAAAACCAGTTTGCCCTAAAAAACCTAACAATAACATAAATTTCCATATTAATTCCAAAGCCTAACTTTCCATAACTGACAAAATTAATTGGTGTACACAAATAGTACGTGTAGTCGTACCTCAGGTCTGCAAGTTGCTTTCAAAAACCTACATAAATTAGACTGAAAGAAGAAACTGTATATAGAGCTCATTTATACGACAAGTTTTAATAAATTTGACAACTACTCGTAGAAATAAGGGAAAATAACAGCTATGTCCATTTATAAATAGCTTATTACAAAAATTAGTTAATTCATGGGATATTACTAATATTAGCCAACTAGCTATTTGTAACCTAAAAAAAGTCAAGTTTTTGCTTTTTTTGAGTAAGTGTTATTAGAATAGATTGGGTACATCTTAAGGAGCTTGAATCTCAATTTTGGGATAATTTGGTGGAGTTTTGAGATGGTTTGAATTGAAATTTTGAAGTAGAATAACATGACAAAATGATATGTGTATCATATATGTATGAAATGTGTATCACATGTATATCCATGTATACCTGCGTGTGAGATACCTGCGTGTGAAATACATGTTTGATACATGTGTCGCAGAAGAACTTTTTAAACTCGATTTTAACAAGTACGAATTTTGATACCAATTCAGTCCAAATCACCTCCAATCTTTCTCAAATTTTGTATATTGACTCATCTATATGTTTTCAATGAATCTCAACAATACCCATTGAAAAAAAATCCTTTTTTACTTAGATTTTTGAAATCTTATATATATATATATATATATATATATATATATATATATATATATATATATATATATATATATATATTGTATTCATCACCTTATTTGCTACCTCATCCATGAAATTTTCTTCCCGTCTTGCATCTGATGTTGTTAATCACACTTAAAAATATGGAAGGAGATCTTTATGTCTGATTCTTGGAGAGAAAGAACCTTATTTCTTTGGGTTTTCAATTTTTATATGTATTTAGCTAGTTTTGCTAAGTTTATGATTAATGGCTAGATGTTGGTAAGTTAGAACTTTTTTGGGACATTTCTGTAAGATTCCCTAGAAATAAAATCATTATTCCTACCAAAAACAATAAATGGGCTTGTAACATCCTGAATGCCACCAAAAATTTAAAAATAGTTATATATTTTGAAATATTTTGCAGGGTGCTCATATAAATTCTCTATGGCTATTAAATACAGTAGCAACCTATCCATTCCATTCAAAACACACATAAAAGGTTTTTTAAAAGAAAATTAACCCAAATAGTAGCTTACCTAATCTGTTAAACTAAAAATAATCAGCGTTTATATATATATATATATATATATATATATATATATATATATATATATATATATATATATATATATATATATATATATATGTATAACTGTGTATATGCAATGTATAATCTATGTATACCGACTATAAAAAATGAACATTTAATATGGTCGGTTATTTGTGTAACAAAAAAATGAGTAATAGGAGAGTTGATTTTTTTATTTTATAATTGTGATATTTGAATCAGCACACACCTCGATTATAGGAGAGATATAATAGTTTTATTACCAAATCAACCAAGAATTGTGTGCAACAATAACAACAAATCCAAAAATTCTACAAATGATGTCTTGAGAAAATTTGTGTGTACGCAGTCTTACGCCTTTCTTGAGAAGATAGTGAGGAAGTTTGCTGTAACCAAGAATTGCGTGCAATTTCTCAAAATTGTTGAAACCCTATTATGGTCTTCATCTGATATGATAGTGGAAACCACTTTTCTTTCTAGTTAGCAATAATGTTAATGATTCTGCTTCCCATCCAAAATCGAGGCTCTATCCTATTGGAGCATTTGATCAATTCTACTTAATGTGTCTTTCTCCTTTGCAAATTTTCCTGTGCAGAGCAAGAAATTATTACTATAAATTACATCTATTACTATATCTTATGACTAAGTTTCACTGTAGACCTACTTTCTTGTTTAGAATCGCTCATAATTTAGCAGCAACATCAAAAGTTCATTTAATAAACATTCCTCTAAGACATGAATAATTTTAATCATAAGAATATTCGTTTAAACTACTAAGTACCTTTTATTTCTCTTAAACATCTCACTTAATTAACACTCTACCACTTGATGCATGAAGGGTGAATTTGGAAAAACAATATTCCATCTATTTCAATTTAGATGATATATTTCGCTTATCAAAAATCAATTTGACTAAACTTTGAATCTATATTGGATTAGTTCAACTCAGCATTTTAAAATTAAAATTTAGATATTAAAAACTATATCAAAACTACTGTAAGTTTCAATTTTTCTCATGCCAATATGATGAAAAAGACATTTTAAAATGTTGGTCAAACTTCACATAGTTTGACTTTCGATAAAAGAAATATGTCATCTAAATTGAAACGGATGAAGAATAAATACTTTCTATTTTCTTAAAACATCAAATACTTTGAAACAAATTCAGTTTGCCAAAACAACTAATATTTGGGACAAAAATGAGTAATAGTTATGCAGGAAATTTCGAATCAAACTTCATTCAAATGGAGTAGGCAACTAACTCAGTGTTGTATTTATACTAGATCACTATAAAGGCAAAGAACTAGACTACAAATCAAAAGTAGAATGATTAATATATATCGTAAAATTTTAAATTAATATACATATACATGTGTAATTATAATTTTTAAATAGGTAATTATATAGTTGGTTTGGTTTGTGTTTTCTCGGTTCTGGAAAATTTTCATAAACACAATATCTACAAAATTTAATTATATATATTACAACCAAATTATATATTACATAATGTACAACTAAACAAGTTACACGTCAAATTACTTATATAATGAAAAGCTGAAAAGTAGGAAGAATCCCTATACAATTGGGCATAACCAAAATTAACTTATACGGATAACTTCCATCCAAAGCAGTAGGGGTAATCTTACTGGAACTTGTAACATATTTATTCCTCTCTTCATTAAACTCTACCTCATTCAGAGAGTAATTTGCGTCCAGATATAACTCTCTTGCTCTTTGTCATAATACTCCTCATTTTTTGAAAGTTCAAAAAAGATAACTTAATGTTACTTATATACCATTGAACTTTTCTTAAAACTTATAGTATATTGAATTATACAACTTATTGTTCTGTATATTTAGTGAAGAAATAATGAAATATGTGTGTGAGAAATATATATATATATATATATATATATATATATATATATATATATATATATATTATAACGCATTGCTTTGAATACTTTTAATTATATAATATATAATTTATATAAGAAAATATGCATTTGTACAATATATTAATGGAGAAATTAGGGAAAAATTGATATGATAGATACTTTTAGGTGAGAGAGAATCTTAAGAGAGATGTTAGGGTACATTTTAGGTGAGAGAATCTTAGAAGAGATATATTAGGGACATAAAACGTTGAAAATTTTAAAATAAACTGTATTTTATGTAATTTTGTGAAAGTAGTTCTAGAAAATTTAAATTCATGTTAAAAATGCTGTATTCTATGTAAATTCCTCAAAAAGATATCGAATTTTTTAATTGGATCGATTCATTTTTCTTGAACAACTAGCTCTTCCACACTATTATATTAGTTTATTATCGTGTCAATCTGGACGGTTTAGTTTAATTTTGATTACATAATTGACTTGTAGCAATTTCATATTATATGAAATTACAAATTATTTTATCTGATTTTACTAAAATTTGCTAATTACCAAAACTAAATGAATTTATTTTACAATTTATATATATTCAAGTAAGAGATTAAGTTAAACGCCTTCAATTAAGAGATACCAATTAGAAAAATTAACCCAAATGGTTGCCCACCTAATCTTTTAAACTAAAAATAGCAAAAGGATGTATATATGTATAACTGTGTATAATCTATATGTACCGGCTAAAAAAAAAGTAAATATTGAATTTAGTCAACTATTTATGTAACTGAATATCCATTCAATTAACTGAATAATGCTCTTTTGCTAGAATTATTGTTGAGTCCTCTTCACCTTTAATTCTCCTTCGACTTTCTTTGTTGTTGGTGACTCGAACCCACAACTCTGGAATTGTAGGTGGAGGATGCTGACCATAAAAGCAACCCCTCTTGTCGTTGATTCCTTCTTCAAGAACTTTAATATATTGTTGAAAGCTCTTGTACTCGAGAAGGCACCTAGGAATGGCAATGGGGCGGGACGGGTGCGGGGGCGGGGCGGGTGCGGGTGCGGGGGCGGGGGCGGGGGCGGGGCGGGTTTAAACCTATGCGGGTGCGGTGCGGGTTGAAGCTATGCGGGTGTGGAGCGGGGGGCGGGTTGCGGGTTCTTTTACCCTCCAGTTCCTTTATCCAGTTTTGGGCCTTTTAGGCTAACACTGAAAGTCAATTCCTTTGTTTAATCAAAATCTTCAACTACATATTGAACCATCTTCTATAGGAAAATTATATCGTTGCTTTTTCTGTTTTTTTTTCTTTTCCAAAACACATTTACCTGATTATGTGTCTGATTCTAGTGATATTTTCTATTAATTCATAGTTTATCAAAACTACAATGCCAGTTTATCTATTTGGGATGTTATATATTTTTTCCATTCGCATGTGCTAATATTTTGTAGATCATTAAGTTTAGTCATCAAATTTTAAAAGTTTTACTTTATAGATTAATCGATAAGTGAAATTTTATAGATATCATAAAATTTTTAGTCCTAAAACTGTTTTATAAATAGCATTAACTTTTTGTGCAACATGTTACGAGAAAATAGATAAGCGGGTCATTAAAATATGTTACTAATCAATAGAAATGAAAGATAAATAGAAAAAAAAAAATTAAAAGAACTTATGCGGGGCGGGTTGAAAACAAAAAAATCGCTATTTGTATACAATTAATAATTATATATATATATATATAATCTCTTTAGTGAGCTCATGAAGAGCTATGCAACACCCAAAATACACGAGGGAAAACAAACCAGGCAAGAATTATGAAGTCTAGCTGGATTTGCAAATGCTTTCTTGCTAAATAATGAAATTTGATAGTGAACAATATTCAACATAGAGATGTGAACCACAAGGTCATAGCCGGCCAAACGAACCGCCGTAGTAGTAAGCTACTGAAACTTGCATGGATTTAGGTATATATGGTTTGACACAACATGTGTTGCAAACCATCTCATCCCCACACCAGGTGCGAACACTCCTCACGCTAATCCGTTTTTAAACCACAAAACTTTCTAATTAATACCCGGTGTGGGAGTATCATTAGTCCGGTAATTTCATTGACCGTCTTTTTTGTTTTTGTTGATAAAATATATGTACTTAAATCCATTATTATTGTTTTCATCTTCTATTATATTGGATTAAAATAAATACTTCACTCTGTATGTAATTTCCGACCCCTACTTCAATTTGGTTAGTGCATATTTAGAAACAATTAAATATCCTTCTCTATTGGTCCACGGAAGTTAGAAGAGCACATTAGATTAGTTTTTTCGGGCTTGTTCTTATCGTCCCATTACATTATTCAAGTCAGCCAAACAAACTTATAATTTAGACACACACTGACAAAAAGGAAATAAACAGACTATAATATGCCATTTTGAAAAGAAAAAAAATTGAATTAGGGAAATTGTTTAATATATCAGCCCAAATCTTGTCTTCACTTTACTGCTAAAGGAAATCTTCACCAAGAATTTATAAATAGTCATTTTCACGCCTTGTCAATCAAATTTAGCCACATAATCAATAGTCAACCTTATTTAACCATTAAATTAGCACAGGAACAAGTTATTGACTAAAATACCCCTACTCTATTTATAAATTTACGCAATACGGCCTCTCACTCTGTTTTACCAGAATCTTGCGGCGTAATCTACAGATTGAAGTAAGCTCTCACAATTATTCTTCTTATTCTTCGAATTTTCTGATTTGATCTTCTTATTCTTCTCAATGCGTTAATCTGTACTTAATTGTATAATATATCTTCTCGTTTGTAATTCAAATCGTAACTAATAATATCTGCATTCTTCTGATATTATTATAAATTTTATATGAAAAACGTTTATTCTGTGCTTAATTGTATAATATATAAATGTAGTTTAATTTCAAGTAATTTCTGCTGTCACTAAATACCGAAAATGTCTAGTTCTTTAAAAAATACACAGTAAAAGTGGTGGCAGATGAATTAATTGCAGAACAAAATATCCAGTATAATATACTGGACCTTTCTGAATAGATATATTAAACTTATAAACTTCCAGAATATTATACAGAAAGTATGTATGATTCAAACACCAAGAATATATCTAAATATTTAAGATTCACCTACTATTCTGAATAAAAAGATGGAATTTTATTGTTAGATATGTCAAAACTACACAGTCTCCAACATATAGTATTGGAGGTATCTTTGATTCAAACTACTAAAAAATATTATGTATAAAATGGTATAGAACACAACGCCAGTATAAAATGCTGCACTTTTCTTAATTTAATATGTAAAACTCATAAACTTCCAGCAGATTATACTGGAAGTATCTGTGATTACACATGTAAAATTTTTAAGGTTCGACTAATATCCTGAATAAAATGCTAAACTTTTATGATTACATATGTGAAAGATACAAACTCTACAACATATAGTACTGGAGGTATCTTTAATTCAAAACCAGAAAAAATAATACATAAAATGGTGCAGAACAAAATGCCAGTATAATATTTTCTTAATTAATATCTAAAACTCAAAAACTTCCAACTGATTATACTGGAAGTATCTGTGATTCAAATAAGAAGAACACATCTAAGTTCTTAAGGATCCCCTAATGTCCTGAATAAAATGCTAGACTTTTATGATTACATATGTCAAAACTATAAACTCTGCAGCATATAGTACTGGAGGTATCTTTGATTCAAAACCAGAAAATGGTATAGAACACAACACCAGTATAAAATGCTGCACTTTTTTTTAATTTAATATGTAAAACTCCAAAACTTCCAGTAAATTATACTGAAAGTATCTGTGATTCAAACGAGAAGAAACACATCTAAATTTTTAAGGTTTTCCTAATGTCCTGAATAAAATTCTAAAGTTTTATGATTACATATGTGAAAGATACAAACTCTGCAGCATATAATACTGGAGGTATCTTTAATTCAAAATCAGAAAAAATAATACATAAAATGGTGCAGAACAAAATGCCAGTATAATATGCTTGGACTTTTCTTATTAATATCTAAAACTCATAAATTTCCAGCTGATTATACTGCAAGTACATGTGATTCAAATAAGAAGAACACATTTAAGTTTTTAAGGTTTCCCTAATGTCCCGAATAAAATGCTAGACTTTTATGATTACATATGTCAAAACTATAAACTCTGCAGCATTTAGTACTGGAGGTATCTTTGATTCAAAATCAGAAAAAAATACTGCATAAAATTGTGTTACAATGTTTAATTCAAAACCGGAACAAAACACCAGTATAATAGGCTGGAGCTTTCTGAATTAAGTGTTCAAACCTATTTTTTGGACAAATTTAATGAGGTCTTTATGTATTTTGCCCCAAAAAAACCCACAAATGTCCCTCCTGCAACTGGAGCCTCTATTCTAGATTTTTTCTTGGGTATCACCAAAAGTTAGTTAAATAATTATTTCCTCTTGTCCATGATTGATTTTTTTGTCTTTTTTTGTGGTTCAAAAAAATCTGATCAGATTTTAAGAATGAATTAATTATTATTTTTTCTACATTGCCCTTGGGGTAAATAGTGTTGGAGTACGTGTTAGGAGTATTTATGTGAAGAGATTGTAAATATTAATATGGTCAATTTCATTGTTAATTAATGTTAAAAGGCGGGTTTCTTAATCTGTGTGAAATAGTAAAAAAATCACTTATTGTTAACCGGAGGGAGTAATTTTTAAGTTTAAATAAGCAGTTTATTTACTAGGATTGAAGTGTAGTTAACTTATTTAAATGGTTCATAGCCAATTACAATTCTCAAAGTTTTCTAAAATGCGATTGCCTGATTCTTTTTATGTTTTTCGTTTTCCGAATATTGAAGAAGCTAAATTTTGTTTTCCTGGTTAATGGACAAATATAGGGTAATACGTTCATTCGAAAAGCAAAAAAAAGAAAAAAAAAGTAGTAGTAGAGGGATGATGTAATGAATTACTGAGAGTAAATGTCTCAAATGGACCATTTTTATTAATCATCTAAAGGCATCTTATCATGGTAAAACAAAAAGGACCATATTAATTAAATAACGAGCCTTTGTAAAACCAGTTTGCCCTAAAAAACCTAACAATACCATAAATTTCCAAATTAATTCCAAAACCTAACTTTCCATAACTGACAAAATTAATTGGTGTACTCAAATAGTACGTGTCGTCGTACCTCAGGTCTGCAAGTTGCTTTCAAAAACCTACATAAATTAGACTGCAAGAAGAAACTGTATACAGAGCTCATTTGTACAATAAGTTTTACTATTAATTTTGACAACTACTCATATAAATAAAATCATTATCCCTACCAAAATAATAAATGGGCTTGTAGAATTATACTATATAATATCCTGAATGCCACCAAAAATAAAATAAACTGTTATATATTTTGAATTTTTTTCCAGAGTGTTCATATAACTTCTCTATGGCTATAAAATACAGTAGCAACGTATCCATTCCATTCAAAACACACACAAGAATTTTTAAAATATGGGTAATAGGAGAGTTGAATTTTTATTTTAACTGTAGATCACCACACCAACTCGGGCAATCACTAGCGAAAATTGATGAAATTTTGATTTTGACGCTATTATGAAAAAAAGTTGTTCGAAACCCAGATCAGCTTGCGCACACCTTAGATATCCAGTTTGTAAAAATCAACTTAGAACATACTACTAGTTCTAAGTTGATTCTAGTATTTCTTATTTTTGCAACTTTTTATTTTTTACATGACGTAAGAAACACTTGAGAATTTTATTATTGATAAAATTAACTACAAGAAAAAGAAAAAAAAAGTTTCTGCACACCTCGACTCGACTGTAGGATAGATACGATGGTTTTATTACCAAATGAACCAAGAATTGTGTGCAATTTCTCAAAATTGTAGCAACCCTATTATGGTCTTCATATGATATGATAGTGAAACCACTTTTCTTTCTAGTTAGCATAATGTTAATGATTCTGCCTCCCATTCGAAATCGAGACTCTTATCTTATTAGAGCACTTGATCAATTCTACTCACTGTGTCTTTCTCCTTTGCAAATTTTCGGTGCAAAGCTAGAAATTATTACTATAAATTACATCTATTACTATATCTTATGGCTAAGTTTCTTGTTGAGAATCGCTCATAATTTAGCAGCAACACCAAAAAGTTCGTTTAATTAACATTCCACTAAAGACATGAATAATTTAATCATAAGAATATTCGTTTAAACTACTAAGTACCTTTTATCTTTCTTAAACATCTCATTTAATTAACATTCTACTGCTTGGTGTATGAAGGGTGAATTTGGAAAATATAATACTCTCTCTATTTCAGTTTTATAGACTTATTTCGTTTAACGAAAGTCAATTTAACTAAATTTTAAAACTAAATTAAATTAGTTCAACTTAATATTTTAAAATTAAAATTTTGATACTAAAAACTATACGAAAAGTACTATAAGTTTTAATTTTTCTCATGTCAATATGATAAAAAAAATACATTCTAAAATATTGGTCAAATTTCATATAGGTTGACTGATCACGCCCAACTCTAGTCCTAAAAAGGATAAGCGTTCGCTGCAAATATAATCCGATCTAAGAGTCCGGAGTCGAATCCCACAGAGAACTAAGGTTTCGCCATAATTGTTCAATATCAATGAGAAGACAAGCTCGAATAAATTTTTAAGTTATAAAGATTAAGATTATTATATCTAACTAATTAACTAAGAAACTAAATCATTAAATTAACAACTAAAGATACTAAGGGTTGGTGATTAAATTTAGGAGGTCTAGAGTTATGATTTTCCCAAATGTTGGAATCCTTCCCGCTATGTTCCCTACAATTTCGCCTATGTATTCTCTACTGATCGTGAGCACTTTAGGTGCCGTAATTCTCTCTCGAGAAACTACAACAATTTACTAGACATATTCTCTCGAACTACGCTAGTTGGCTTTATCTAACCGCTCATTATGACCACGTCAAGGCTTTGTTATTTCTAAACCTACCTTTAAACCCGATGTATTGATTTCTCACATACGTTAGGAGTGACGTTGTTCAACAACCACCTAAATATGTATCCTTTCTCAAGCAACACATAATAAATAGGCACAGTCAATCGATGGCCATTCAATCAACTGAAATAAGCACGTAGTTGAACAAATAGACAAATTCAAGGGTTAAATTATATTAAAATATAACCAGAATTCATCCTCCAAGAGGTTCCATTAAAATCCTAGATAACAAATTAGCTAATCATAATAGTATGCATAACTACAATACTAGAATTTATAACCAATAATGGAAATAGGAAGAAGGAAGTGAAAAACTCGTAGAAGAATTCCCCGCCTTGCTCCTATTGTGTCTCTGCCTCCTTAGGTCCAAAGCGTGTCAAAAGTCCTCAAAATACTATTTTTCATGTATATATACCAAGTAGGGTCGGGCCCAAACAATTATATCTTCTCCTACGCGAAAAAGGATACTTTTCCCGGACAGAACGCGCATCAACCGCGCATCGACCGCGCACTTTTCACCCTGTGTGAATACCTAATTTTTGCACTGTTTTAACACCTCCTAAAGTCATTAATGTTTTGTTACTTTAATTATTTTTCCCAATTTTTGTGTCTTTGATTGCATATTTCCTATCATAAAAATACCAAAAGATAGTTCTTTCTTTATTTGTGCATTTTAGGAATTAACTAACTATTCAATTGGTGAATTAATCTAGTTAATTGATCATTTGAATATATTACTTAATTAATTTATTCGTTTGTGTAAATTTAGTTTAATAAATAGGATTAAGGAAGAAATTGGGCTAAATTTGAAAGAGAAAGTGGCCAAAAGTGCAAGATAAGGGGCTGCCCTTGAAAGTGTCTGAAACGACGTAGTTTTGCCTCAAAGCTACGTCGTTTCATTAAGTGGCCCAAGATCAAATCTCACCCATTGATCACCCCTTGATCTAATGGTCCATATTTGATCTCTCAAGAGGTATTTAAAGCCTCAGAAATCTGAAAAATGCCCTCATTTCCCCCATAATTCTTTTCTTCTTCCTCTCTCTTCTCTCTCTCTCTCTCTCTCTCTCTCTCTCTCTCTCTCTCTCTCTCTCTCTCTCTCATATCCGCCCCCACCACCGCTGCCACCCGCCGGAAATCGCCCACCGGCGGCGGCCAACCTCCAAACACCCCCAAATTCACACCATGCAATCTCCACAACCTCCTCTTTCCATATATCCAAACCAAATCCTTCAAAACCTCTTCAAACTCCTTGAATTTTAGATCTAGAAAACTTTAGCCGCCACTTTTTTGCCTAAAATCTTGAAGTTACCGGCCACTACCACCCCACAATACCTACATTAATGGATATAGCTCATCAAGACCTACCTATTGATGCCAATTCCATCCCGAAAATCTGGCAACTAAAAATTCGGCCAAATTCCGGCGATCACCCCGAACGCCCTCGTTTGGTATACCCCTATTCTCGTTTCCTTTGTCTATTTTTTCTAATTGTATTGTATTTAGTTTATGTCTAGCATAATTTATAATTTATAATTTTTTATTTGTTTATTTTTATTTTTATTATTTATATTATTTTTTTTAGTATTAGTTGTGTTTAATCTATGTTAGCTTAGTCGTTCATAGTTATTAATCACTGATAATTAGTTTATTCATTAGTTTTGAAATAACTATTCGCTTAGTCGTGATAGTTTATGATAAAAGTTTCAAGTACTTAGTGAATTTGTTTTTATTGAATTTGAGTATTTGAATTTTGTGTTGATAAAGCTGAAATTAAAGAAGGAATAGTACAAATTTGGTTATTTTTACTGTGCAAAGACTTTGGAGTACAAAACTCAAAAGTCATTGTGTGGTGACAAATACAATACTTTTTGACAGCTTTTGAACAGTGTTTAGCACACTGATAGTAGGCTATATTCATGCAATTTAGACACTACTTACACTCTAATTTAGCCATACTTTATTGATATTTGAATGCTAAAAGATAACAAAATGCTCTAATTAAGAATTTGATACTTTGCAGGAGCTACTCCGAGCTAGAAGGGAGCTAACGAGTGTTTTGGAGTCAACATGGAATGTGAAAGGGCAATCGAAGGTTAGCCCAGTCAAAAAGGAGCGAGAAAAGCAAGCGAAACGACCCCTCCAGGTGCGCGGCCACGGAGTGGGCCGCGGACTCAAGGCAGTGAGGCAGTCCAAATCCGCGGCCGGATCCGCGGCCGCGGACGAAAGCCAAACACGCAGGGTTAATTATGTAATTTTCTAGGAGACTAACCTAAACCTATATGAAACCTAAACTCGTCCAGAAGTAGGATAGAGATATTTTTAGAAGATTTTTTTGAGGCAAGAACGAGGAGGAGGAGACGGATAAATTCCTAAGAGTTTTCATCTTCTTCTTGATACTTCTATTTGTTGATTATGAATTATTTTAGTGATTTGTTTTCCATTAGCATGAGTAGCTAAATCTGTTATCTAGGGTTGATGGAACTAATTGTTGGATGAAGTCTTGACTCTATTTTGTTATAATTGAGCCGTGTTTGTTCTATGATTGTTCAATTACGTATTGTATTGTGGTTAATTGAAAGGGCCCTCGATTAATCGTGTCTATTCACCTTGTGTTGCTTGAGAAAGAACACTTGGTTAGATTGTTGTTGAACAATAACACTTTGGGGGAAGTTAAGAGATTAATTACTTGAATTTTAAAGTGGGGGTTAAAAATAACGAAACTTTGGTGGGATGATTCTGAGTTGCATAAATTGCTAACTAGAGTAGTTCGAGAGAATGCTTCCAGTAAGTTATCGTAATTGATCGAAAGGTAATTACGGTAGCCCGGAACTCATAATCCTCATAGAGTATTACATCGAGATTATAGCTAAAGAGTTGAGAATTAATCCGGCAATTGGGAAAATCAATAGCTCTAGATCCTTTTACCCTTGAATTCAATTTTAGTCTTGATTATTGCTAATTTTATTGTCATTTTTCCTTGGCTAAATAAATTCCACTGATTATTCATAAAACTATTGCATCTGGAAGTTGTCTGAGCTTATCATTAGCATTATTTAAGGTTGTAGTAAATAGGTTAGTTCCCTTTGGGATTCGACTCCGGACTTGAACCGGGTTATATTTGCAGTGATCGCTTAGTCCTTCTTACAAGGCATAGTTGGGCGTGATCAAATTTTGCGCCGTTGCCGGGGAACTAACGGTGTTATTTATTACAACTTTGAAGAATTGCTAGGATTCTTAGTTTGGATCAATTTCTTACGGTGTTTAATTTTTTTTTAATTGAAATTCTCACGTTTGAATTCTCGTGTGACTCAGGTGTATGCCTAGAAGCTCTTCGAGGGCTGGTAAACTTTTTGAAGGACTTTCAGACCCCGAGAAATCATTCAGGGCATTAAATCGAGCCAATAAGAAGAACAAACAGTTACAACAAAAACACACACTCAAAATTGAAATGGACAACGTGGACGATGTCAACAAAAACAATCGGAATAATCGGGTTGACCCAAACAATGGAGTGGTGGCACCTCTTGTGCCAGAAGCTGCTCTATATGATTGGGCACAACTAACTGCTGATAACTTAGCCACCGCCATTGCTGTACCTCAGATACAAGCAGAGACATTCCAGATCACCAACAACATGCTGCATCTATTGCAAAATAAGGGACTGTTCTCCGGGTCATACATTGAAGACCCACAACAACATCTGAAGAACTTTCTATCAATATGTGTGACCCAAAGACAGCCGAATGTGACTCCTGAAGCCATCAAGCTATTACTGTTTCCATTCTCTGTAACTGGAGAGGCTCAAACTTGACTGAATTCACTCCCAATAAACTCCATTGCCACTTAGGAAGATTAGTCAAACATTTCTTAAACAAATTTTATCCTCCCAAAAAGACTGCAAGGCAGATTGATGAGATATTGCAGTTCAGGCAAAAACCAACTGAGTCCTTGCAAGAAACCTGGGAGAGGTTCAAGGGTATGCTAGTAAAGTGTCCACACCATGGCATTCCAGATCAGATGCTGGAACAAAGATTCTACATGGGTTTAGCAGATAGTTTGAAGGCTAATGTAGACGCTTCAGCTGGGGGTGCATTTTTGAGCAAGACATTTACAGAGTGCAAGATTCTTCTTGACAAGATGACTCAAAATTCAGGCTGGATGGCTAGAGGTACGACACTTACACCAATAGTGCATTCTGTTGCTCTTGACCCAAACAATTCCCATGCAGAGAACATAGCCACTCTCATGACTCAGATGAGCATACTGACAAAGAAAATTGATGAGATGGGTACAAAACAAGTGCACATTATTGATACAATGAATGGAGGATTGTGCACTCCTTGTATAAACCAGTCATATGTGTGCTCGTGGAGTGGAGAGAATAACAATCAGGGCTTCAGAGAAGACATGAATTATGTCAATAATATTGGAGTTCAGAGGCAAGGTTGGCAACAATGGGGACCAACACCAAACCAGCAGTACAGACCCAACCTTCCACAACACAACCCCAATTCTGGAGGCGCACGACCACAAGGTCAAGTTGTGCCTTATCAAAGGCAGCAGGGCTATAATTAGAAGCACCAACAACAGTTGGCCTACCAACCACCTCATCAACAACAGGACAACAATATGGTAGAAGTCAGGGGTATGCTGCAACAACTCATTGGAACAAATGGTAAGATGCAAGAAAAGTTAGCAGCACATGATTCAGCAATCAAAGGCATTGAAACTCAACTGGAACAACTATCTATGGCCTTGAACAATCGCCTCCAAGGAACATTGCCTGCAGATAAAAATATTAACTTAAAGGAACAGAACCCAAATCAGATAATGGCAGTGAGTCTCAGGAATGGAAGAGATTTAGACAGAGAGCAAGAATTTTCTCAATTTAGGAGAGAGACTACGAAAACTACTCCAGTTACATTAGAGATAGATGAGTCAGAAGAGCTCACTGAGGTTGTAATTGAACAAGCACAGGTTGACAAGGGTAAGGAGAAGGACGGTGAACAAGTCTCAGAACAGGTGGCACCTCTTGTGCCAGAAGCTTCCAACAAAGAAAAGACATCAAGTAATGGACAAAGATTGATTCCTGCACCATTCCCTCAGAGATTGGCAAAACAAAAGAAAGATGATCAATAGAGGAAATTCATGGAAATGCTTCGACAAATTCAATTGAATATTCCACTGATGGATGCTTTGAGGGAAATGCCAGGGTATGCAAAAATGATGAAGGACCTGATGTCGCGGAAATTTGACTTCCAGGACATGTCCACTATAACTCTTACACAGACCTGCAACGCGGTAGTGACAAAACCTATGGCCCAAAAGGTGTCTGATCCAGGTAGCTTCACTATCCCATTGCACTATTGGGAGTTATGTTGTTGCTAAAGCATTGTGTGACTTGGGAGCCAGCATAAACTTGATGCCCTTGGCAATCTATACGAAATTGGGCATTGGCAAAGCTAGACCGACCTCAATGTTACTGCAACTGGCTGATCGCATAGTCAAAAGACCGACAGGAATTCTTGATGATGTGCTTGTGCAAGTGGGGAAATTTGTATTTCCTGCAAACTTTGTTATTCTTGATTGTCAGGTGGATGAAGAGATACACATCATTCTGGGAAGGCCATTCTTAGCCACTGGGAGAGCATTAATTGATTGTGAGACTGGAGAGTTGAAAATGAGGTTGAACAATGAAAAAATAATATTCAACTTTCAATAATCCATGAGGAGACCCAGTAAATTTGCAAACTGCTCATTAGTGGAGGCCGTATATGTGATACTGCAAGAAGAGGATGAGACCCTTAATGTCAAGGATCCACTAGAAGCCTACTTGATGAATTTGGAAGAGATGGACGGTGAAGAGTTGGCAGAGTGGGTCATGGCTCTCGAAGGTCAAGGATTATGGAAAAGGGAACCTCAGTTCGAGCCCCTACGCTTAGAAGAGAGAGCAACACCACCTGCAAAACCATCAATAAAGAAGCCACCACAGCTGGACCTGAAACCGCTTCCAGCCCACCTTAGGTACGCTTTCTTGTGGCCTAATTCTACTTTGCCTATTATTATATCATCTGGTTTGCTAGCTGTGCATGTAGAGAAACTATTGAAGGTATTTCAAGAATGTAAGACTGCCATTGGTTGGACCATGGCAGACATAAAGGGTATCAGCCCAGTCTTTTGCATGCACAAGATTCTTCTGGAAGAGGGGCACAAACCTTCCAGGGAACATCAACGATGTCTGAACCCAAATATGAAGGAAGTAGTAAAGAAGGAAGTGATCAAGTGGCTGGATGCGGGTATTATCTTCCCCATCTCTGATAGCCTATGGGTCAGTCCTGTCCAATGTGTGCCGAAAAAGGGAGGAATAACGGTCGTACAAAATGAGAATAACGAGTTGATCTCGACTCGTACAGTCACGGGGTGGAGGATTTGCATGGACTATCGAAAACTGAACATAGCCACTCGAAAGGACCATTTCCCATTGCCTTTCATTGACCAAATATTGGACAGGTTAGCTGGGCGGTCCCACTTCTATTTCTTGGATGGATATTCGGGGTATAACCAGATATCAATAGCCCCTGAAGACAAAGAGAAAACATCCTTCACTTGTCCATATGGCATCTTTGCCTTTCGGAGAATGCCCTTTGGACTTTGCAATGCACCAGCTACATTCCAGCGGTGCATGTTAGCCATTTTCACTGACATGGTGGAGGATATTATGGAGGTTTTTATGGATGATTTCTCCGTGGTGGGGGATTCATTAGAAGATTGTCTTTACAATTTAAGAAGAGTGCTCAAAAGATGTGTGGAGACAAATTTGGTGCTAAATTGGGAAAAGTGCCATTTTATGGTACAAGAAGGAATAGTTTTGGGGCATCGAGTGTCCAGTAAGGGAATTGAGGCCGACCATGCTAAAGTTGATATGATTGAGAAATTGCCATCGCCCACTTCTGTCAAGGCAGTGAGAAGTTTCCTTGGGCACGCCGGGTTCTACAGGCGATTCATAAAAGATTTTTTCAAAATTGCTAACCCTTTATGTAAACTTCTTGAAAAGGATAAGCCCTTTGTGTTTTCTAATGATTGCAGGTTGGCATTTGAGGAGCTGAAAAAGAGACTGATAACTGCACCCATCATTGTTGCACCCAACTGGGAGCAACCATTCGAGCTCATGTGCGACGCCAGTGATTATGCTATAGGAGCAGTCTTGGGGCAGTGAAAAGACAAGATGATGCACCTGATTTACTATGCAAGCAGGACGCTCAACGGTGCACAGCTCAATTACACTGTAACGGAAAAGGAAATGTTGGTTGTAGTGTTTGCCTTCGACAAATTTAGGTCGTACTTAATTGGTTCAAAAGTTATTATTTATACTGACCATGCGGCAATTAGGTACTTGATAGCAAAGAAGGAGTCAAAGCCATGCTTGATTCGCTGGGTTCTTTTGCTACAAGAATTCGATCTGGAAATTTGTGACAGAAAGGGGACAGACAATCAAGTGGCAGACCACCTCTCAAGATTGGAAGGAGCTGAAAAGAGAATGGAGGTTGAAGACATAACAGAGACATTCCCGGATGAACAGTTACTTGCAGTGACAATGGAGGAGACGCCCTGGTATGCTGATATTGCTAACTATTTAGCAAGCGGTATTGTACCTTATGAACTCTCCTCAATTCAAAAGAAAAAGTTCTTCCGCGACTGTCGAGCCTTTTATTGGGACAAACCTCTATTGTTTAAAATATGTGTAGATAACATGATCCGGAAGTGTATCCCCGAGAAAGATCAACCTTCTGTTTTGTAGGCTTGCCATGCTTCACCATATGGTGGACACTTTGGAGGAATTCGGACAGCAGCAAAAGTGTTGGAATCGGGATTGTATTGGCCTACCCTGTTCAAGGATGCCCATGCTTGGGTCAAAAGTTGCGATGAATGCCAAAGGACAAGCAACATATCTCACCGTCACAAGATGCCGATAACAACAATTCAAGAGTTGGAGGTTTTTGACATGTGGGGGATTGACTTTATGGGGCCGTTCGTCAGCTCGTATGGTAACAAATATATATTGGTAGCGGTTGACTATGTCTCCAAGTGGGTCGAAGCAATGGCTCTCCCAACCAATGATGCAAAATGGGTAACAAGTTTCCTAAATAAAAACATCTTCACACGTTTTGGCACCCCGAGAGCTATAATCAGTGATGGTGGAACCCATTTTTGCAATAGAGCATTCGCACGTCTGTTGGAAAAGTATAGAGTTTGCCACAAAGTAGCCACACTGTACCACCCACAGACGAGCGGGCAAGTTGAAGTGTCCAATAGAGAAATTAAAAGTGTCCTGACAAAGACAGTGAATGCAACAAAGACTGATTGGGCGAAGAAGCTGGATGATGCATTATGTGCATACCGCACAGCATTCAAAACTCCAATTGGTATGTCACCGTACAAGTTGGTGTTTGAAAAGGCATTCCACCTTCCGGTAGAGCTCGAACATAAAGTACTTTGGGCACTGCGGCAGCTGAATCCGGATATAGAGACCGCAGGCACCAGCAGAGTCACTGAGTTACTGAGCTCAAGGAATTCAGGTTCCATGCTTTTGAAAATGCCAGATTATACAAAGAAAAGATGAAAATGATCCATGATAAGCACATCTTAGATCGGAACTTAATGCTCGGAGATCTAGTGTTGTTATACAACTCGAGATTGAGGTTGTTTCCGAGTAAGTTGAAGTCCAGATGGTCAGGACCCTTCAGAGTAGTGCAAGTGTTCATGGTAAATGGGCAATGGTTGAAACATTACCTTGGAATGGTCGAAGAGAAAGGGGATAGAGTGCTGATAACTTTGGAAGAGCCCCAGTACACAAACGATGAGTGATAATGAAAGTCTGCATCATGACACGACGTTAAATTAGGCTCTTCCTGGGAGGCAACCCATGGTTTGTTGTAAATTATCGTGCCGCGACGTTAACTTAGGCACTTTTTGGGAGGCAACCCATTATTTTTCTTAATTTGTTTGTTGTAATTGATTTTGAATGACTTTGACCGACCTACTATGTGCAGGGTAAAGATCATGCACATCGGAAGGATTCGGGGGTCGAAATTAACCCAAGACTAGGTAAAACAATGCGGCAAACACAAATATTAGCTGGAGACGGAGATCCGCGGCCGCGGATTGGACCGCGGATTTAGGCCTGTGTTCTGCCCCCCGTCAGCGGCCGCGGATTGGACCACGGATTGGGCCGCAGATTTTGGAACCCTCTCTGCCCAGAATCCGCGGCCGCGGATTGGACTGCATATTGGGGCGCAGAAGCCCGGGCTTGTCCAGGTAAGTTTTTTTTATTTTAATCCCCCACCCCCTTATTTTCCTTAACCCAAACCCCCCATTTCCCCACTTCTCTTCTTCCCTTCCTAACTCTAAGAACCCAAACCCCTCATTCCCCCCCACTTCTATTCTTCCCTCCCTAACCTCAAGAACCCAAACCCCTCACTCCCCCCCACACACACACACTTCTCTTCTTCCCTCCCTAACCTCAAGAACCCAAACCCCTCACTCCCCCCCACTTCTCTTTTTCCCTCCCTAACCTCAAGAACCCAAACCCTTCCTTTCCCCCATATTTTCCTTTTAATACAAGACTCTTCTCCTTCCTTCTCTTCTCCACTCAACCGATCTCCAACCTCCGTTCTTCTCAAGATCTCCAAGTAAGTACATGATTTTATTCCTTTTTCTTAGTATTTTTTTTAATTTTATTTTCCTTTTCTGTATAGGGTAGTAAAATCATAGGTACTTTTATTTGGGATTTGGATTGTGGTTTATATGTGGTATATGGAGGCTATTTGAATTGAATGATTTGGAGGAAGCCATTGTTAGGTTTGATTGGATCTTTGGGTGACTTGGGGTACATATGCACACTACCTGTTTGTTGATTTGCCTTAATGAGTATTGAAGATAAATTGTGACCAATTGTGCGAGTGAAGTCTGAGTAACCGCCATTGGGACACATATTTCTCTATCCACTGATAGTAGTATTTATTATGTAGGTAAAATGCAACCCTCAAGGAAGAGATGCGCTACCAGGGCCTCATCAAGTGGTCATGGAGGCTCATCTCGGGGATGGGCACAGACCAGTGCAGCTCAGTTTGATCGTACCAGGTTTGTCTCCAAAGCTGCCCAAGACTATTTCAGTTTGAAGGCCACTAAAAAACTTGTACCGAAAAGGGGTATTGACCGGGCATCCCTCCAGGATGAATGCCATTATATGTATCGGGAGTTGATCAGGCGCATATTGGACAGTTTTTTCGAAGAGTCGGAGGAGGGTAACTTGATGCTTGTTCGGGAGTTCTATGCCAACTGCCCCGATCATGAGGATAGAATATGCACTGTGTGACACACGAGGGTGGATGCCTCGTTAGAAGCCATCAGGAGAGTGTATCGATTGCCTGAATTCAATGGGGAGGAATATTTCTATGATACTTACAGGAGAGAACCCATCACACGGAACAGGCTTTTCAGAACTATCTGTGCACCATACAAAGAGGTAGTGTGGGTTGTGCCGGGATCGAAGCTACACTCTTCCTCACTCACTTTTGAAGGAAAATGCTGGTTGTACATCATCAACAGTTGCTTACTGTCGTCCCACAACACCACGGAGGTAAATGGTCCGAGAGTAGCCTTGATATGGTGCTTCGTGAATGGCCACGACTTCGATGTGGCCAAGGTTCTTCAGTCTGAGATGTTCGTCCGTTCAACACAGAAGAGGTATGGGTTCTTTTTCCCCTTTCTGATCACTAGATTATGCCGGGTAGCAAGGGTGCATGAGAACCCAAATGCAGATAGCATGGTAAAGAAAGAAGCAAAGTTTCGGGTAGACAAAGTGACCATCGGGAAAGACCCGGTGGCACTAGGAGCAGCTCATAGTGACGATTCTAATGCGTAGGAAGAGGGCGATGAAGGGCAGGAGGAGGTTGAACCTGCCTCACCCCTACTGGAACAAGCTGCAGTGGCTGAAGGACCATGCCAGGTCAGACGGAGCACGCGAATGACAACCCTAGAATAAGACATGGCAGGACTGCGCATTTCCGTCACAGAATTGGGGACCAGAGTTGATGCTTTGGCAACCTAAAATGCAAAGTCAGAAAAGAAAATCATGGGCTGGCTGGGTTCGCTAGGGAGAGCATGTCATCTCCACCCTGGCACTGTTTCCGATCAAGACTGATCCACCAAGGAAGTTCCTTTACCTCACATTACTTTACTTTGTATGACATGGGGACATGCCATCTTTTTAAATGTGGGGTGGGGGATACTTTGTTGTATGTAAATAGTTTCGTAGTTTATTTGTATAAATCAATTTCGACTTGGCCCAACGATAGATATCATTCGACGGGTTTCTTGAGGGACTAAAGTGGAAAAGAAGAGATTTTCTTTTGTAGTAGTGTATCAATTCCCCCTTGGTTTTTCTTCAAACCACGGTTCTTTTCCAATGGTTTTGTTTGAACTGGATGTAGTTAGCTTTTTATTATTATTTTAGTTAGGAACTTATGGGCTATGGGCAGAATTAAAATAGGAAGCCTTGTTTGATTTCGTAATGCCTTGAATATAGCGGTTACTTTAGTATGACGCTTAGGCTCATTTGTTGACTCTTGTAAGAAGGCCTTAAAATGTATGTTCTTAATTTGGCTGAAATACCCTGATCTGAGTGTTTGATGATCTAATCTGGTATGAGTCATGTGCCATGTGTGTGGGAGGCTTGTTATATTATGTGCACGACATTTAACACCTAGAACTTGCCCTGTGTGTCTGCAAAGCGAAATGGTAGTCTTGTTTAGTCTGGGAAGTGATATATGCATTTCTTTGTTGAACCATATTTATACATACTCCACCCACCTATTTGCTATGTACCATAGTTAATTCCGTTGAGCCTGTAATCCTGTTTCCTTGGCAACCACATTACAAGCCCTATCCCTTGTTTGAATTGACCATCTTTTTGAATCCTTTACCTCTCGTAAGCACTGGAAATACTATGAATTTACAAAGGATAATGTGTGGGGTAGTTAATGGAGCTTTTGAGTGGAACTAAGAAATAAGGAGAAAGGTAAATCTTGTTGGAAAAGGCCACTTGGAAAAAAAAAAGAAGAGAAGAACATTGTTAATAGTGTATCATGTTGATTGGTAATAAATCTTTGGTGGCTTTTAAGGTGATTGTACTCAAAGAAGAAGTGTGGGGTAGTATATGTGGTGTTAAAAAAAATGAAAATATTGGTTTAACTTAGGTGTGGACTTGATTGTAAAATAAATGTATTAAAGTGCTTAGGGAAGTATAGTCACTATTATATATCCAAATATATCCTACCCAACCTACAACCTATATTACATCCAAATAAAGTCCTACTTGATTATAGACTGAGTGAGCTCAATTAGTAGAGTCGTATACTACGGACAAGCCTATAGTGCGTTTTCTGTGGCACAAGAATGTCATTTCTGAGGGTGAGTGAATTCTGTTCCTTTTAAAGTTCCTCAATGTGTGTGAATTTTACTGATTTTGAAATGAGTCTCTTTTGTTGTGAGCAAGCACTTGATTTATGAAGGAGAGGTAAGTCTGGACCTTTGATATAGAGTAAGTAAGCCAGTTAGGAACATTGCATGGCTAGAGGGAGTCAACTCTTGAGGTGTAGATGTTGCACTAATGTACTCAATTTATATGAAATATTCTTGGTGTGACGAGTAGGGAAGTCGCTCAGTGAAGCCTCTTAGAGTGTGGTTTGATTGCTCGGGGACGAGCAATGGTTTAAGTGTGGGGTGTTGATAGTAGGCTATATTCATGCAATTTAGACACTACTTACACTCTAATTTAGCCGCACTTTATTGATATTTGAATGCTAAAAGATAACAAAATGCTCTAATTAAGAATTCGATGCTTTGCAGGAGCTACTCCGAGCTAGGAGGGAGCTAACGAGTGTTTTGGTGTCAACATAGAATGTGAAAGGGCAATCGAAGGTTAGCCCGATAAAAAAGGAGCGAGAAAAGCAAGCGAAACAACCCTCCAGGTGCGCGGCTGCGGAGTGGGCCGCGAACTCAAGGCAGTGAGGCAGTCCAAATCCGCAGCCGGATCCACGACCGCGGACGGGCAGACGAAAGCCAAACACGCAGGGTTAATTATGAAATTTCCTAGGCGACTAACCTAAACCTATATGAAACCTAAACTCGCCCAGAAGTGGGAGAGAGCTGCTTTTAGAAGATGTTTTTGAGGCAAGAACGAGGAGGAGGAGACGGATAAATTCCTAAGAGTTTTCATCTTCTTCTTGATACTTCTATTTGTTGATTATGAATTATTTTAGTGATTTGTTTTCCATTAGCATGAGTAGCTAAATCTGTTATCTAGGGTTGATAGAACCAATTACTAGATGAAGTCTTGACTCTATTTTGTTATAATTGAGCCGTGTTTGTTCTATGATTGTTCAATTACGTATTGTATTGTTGTTAATTGAAAGGGCCCTCGATTAATCGTGTCTATTCACCTTGTGTTGCTTGAGAAAGAACACTTGGTTAGATTGTTGTTGAACAACACCACTTTGGGGAAGTTAAGAGATTAATTACTTGAATTTAAAAGTGGGGTTAGAAATAACGAAGCTTTGGTGGGATGATTCTGAGTTGCATAAATTGTTAACTAGAGTAGTTCGAGAGAATGCTTCTAGTAAATTATCGTAATTGATCGAAAGGTAATTACGGTAGCCCGGAACTCATAATCCTCATAGAGTATTACGACGAGATTATAGCTAAAGAGTTGAGAATTAATCCGGCAATTGGGAAATCAATAGCCCTAGATCATTTTACCCTTGAATTCAATTTTAATCTTGATTATTGCTAATTTTATTGTCATTTTTCCTTGGCTAAATAAATTCCACTGATTATTCATAAAACTATTGCATCTGAAAGTTGTCTGAGCTTATCATTAGCATTATTTAAGGTTGTAGTAAATAGGTTAGTTCCCTGTGGGATTCGACTCCGGACTTGAATCGGGTTATATTTGCAGTGACCGCTTAGTCCTTCTTACAAGGCATAGTTGGGCGTGATCACACACAAAGTCAGTCTTTTGGATAGAATTTTGGTGAACCAAAATCTGTTCAAAAAATCTTATTTATTTGCCTATTTAAAGGTCTGCTCTTCTCCTGCAAAAGGGGCTCACACTCTATCTTATACCGGGACACATCTTTAGAGTTGTTTGAACACACATATCTTTGAACAAAAGATCAGCAACTGAATATTTTAGTAAGTTAAAATTTGTGAGCTTTGTGAGTGACTCATAGAGTGCAAAATCATTAAGAAAATAAAGCAATCGTTTGGCTAAGTTCTGAGATTGTTAGTTACTAGTTTCAAGTGTCTTCGCGGGATTTTCTGCGCTGTTTCTCACACTGATTGGCTGTTGTTACTGTTGCTGGAATTTCTGTTCATTCATCACTGATCTTTGTTTTTCTGTTATCCAGGTATTCCCTCATATGGTACTGTAATTTTTTGGGGTCAACAATGAATGGAAATGAAGCTATTTGAGTTCTTTTCAATTTATTATAAGCTTAACAACATTCTGTTTCTTTTATAGTTTTGTATGTAAGCATGCGTAATAAATTCACTATAACCTTGTATTAATGAGAAGATGCTTCGTTAATCCAAGGAGGGCTTTCATGTTCTTTAAGTAATGTGTTTGTGTTATGCAATATTTTTTAAATAAGGCCACATATATGAACATGGCAATAGTAATGCATTTGAAAGAATTATATTCGTAAGATATTTATTTGGAGGAAGTATATTTGAGATATATTTAATTTAAAGGATTACATTCTAAAAGTTTTTATTTGAAAAACTTATTGATAAAAGATGTATATTTTGAAGGACTTGATTAATTGGTTGTACTTGTGTTCATTATTCGTTTGTGCAATATTAATGGTGTTCTTTCTGTTTTGCTGTTTTTATCACTAGATGATTATTGTTTTTACCACTGCTATTTATTTTTATTATTTTTGTATGATATATTGCACATGTTAAACTTAGTAGTATCAAGTTCCTTCTATAGGCTATTATATTCTCCAAGTACCATGCATTCAAAGTGTGTAGTAGTCAGATGAAAGGTTTAACTTACTTCCCCTTTTGGATCTGTTATCTTCTTTAAGATGTCGAAAAAAGAATAAAATAATCGGGAACAAAGTTGGTTATTTTTGCAAAAAGAAAAGACCTAATTTTATTTGTCAATAAGCATAAGCTAGCCAAAGTAAATTTTTTTAGGAATATTTTGCAGCAGGTTAGTTTCGGTGCAAATCATTAACCAAAAGTTTTAAAATAATCTTTTCCTAGCTTAGAAGCTTAATGGGTTTCTTAAAGAATTCAATACTTAGGAAATATATTTTCTTCCCTACAAATGTCTTTCTCTGCTCCAAGAAACGAGTTCATTACAGGAGGATTGGGTCTAAATTGGATTGTATCCAAGTTAATCTTTTTTTTGTACCTTTAAAATTTTTAATGAATTGATCTTGGGCTGAATCTTGTTTTAATTGGACTTTGGGCCAGATTTCCTAATGCTTGTCAGACTCATTCACATAATAATTTCAGCTAAGCCCAAGAAGAATATAACACCTAGCAGGCCCAATGCCTTTAAAGTTCATTTGCCCATTTCTTCCCAAAAGTTGCTGGATGGCTGCCCACTCTTTAAAATAACAAGTTGACCCAATTTTTATTTTTATTTTCTTAGTCAATTAATCTCAATAAATCAGAATTTTCTTTTATTAAAATAACTTTACAACTTAATCACCTTAGTAATTGATTTAAACGCTAGGCAATTAGTAGGCGCGCTTCAACTTCATGGAATCGCTTGTGTAATGTGATGTTTAACATTTAATAAATTAGTTCAATAATCTCATACCATACCCATTAGTTTTAGTTAATCCTTTGCTAAATTCGCGGATTCGCTTGCGTAGTGCCATAGGTGACTTTTTAATAATTTTCTGAAAATTACGTTTTCTCAAATGTAGTAATTTCTCAAAAGTACTACAAATAATTGATTGTCATGATTTCAGATTCGCTAGCGAGGCACAATTATGATAAGTTAATTAATTTTGTTATTCGATCACGCATTCGCTTGCGTAGCGTGGTTATGACAATGCAATATTATCCAAATCATTTTGTTTAATAATTCTAATAATCAAGAGATAAAAGCGGATAAGTAAAACATGAAAATCATATAAATCACAGTTTGTCCAAAATTAATTCAAGCCAAGTTTTAAGTCAATAAAGCGACCGTGCTAGAACTACGGGACTCGGGGAATGCCTTACACCTTCTCCCCGGTCAATAAAATTTCTTACCTCAACTTTGTTTTTGCAGACCAATAATAATAGAGTCAAACCTTCCTTTGATTAGGGATTCAAATAAAAGGTGACTTGGAACACTCAAAAATTAATTTCAAGTGGCGACTCTGAACAATAAAATAAACTCTACTCAAGTTTGTCACTTTAATTGAAAAAACTCTTTAAGCCACAATCAATAACATATATTATCTTTTTTGGGGGGTAGAAAAGGGGTGTGGCAGCTCTGGCGACTCTGCTGGGGAATATTCAGAATTCGAGCTTGTACATTGAATTCATTTGACTTTATTAATTTTTGTATATATTGTGATTTATTTGGGCCTAATGTGTTACTTGTCCACTTTTTACCGTTTTGATATTGTTGAACTGTACATATAAATTGTATCCTCTCTCGCACCCCTCTGAGTCTTCTTATAGTTATTTATGTTGTGTTTTTCTACCAGCATCATAAAATTTCTGTCTTGAGATAGAGCCAGTTAGCCTACCAGTTTCTGGTGAAAGATTTAGTCACACATGCTTAGGCGAGAGAGCCGTTAGCTAGCCAGTGTTGTTCTACTACTGGTGACGCTTGACGCTCCTCGGCTCGATTTGTCCGCCCGAGTAAGCCAGTCTAGATACCTTTTCCATCAGGATTTAAACCTAGAAGAACATACCTCATACCGGATATCCCTAGTAGGTTCACTTTATTTACATCAGTGCATTTGACTTAGTGAAACTCAACACAGGAGTCGGGTCCGTATAAGACAGGTATCCTCTTTGAGATCATAATGTTCACTTATGTGCTACATGTTACTTTATTTGGGAGGCTTGTATGTTGACCAGCTTTAGGGTGGATTAGTTGAATAAGCAGAGAAAAATAAAATAAAATAAAATATGCTCCCGATTTCTATACAAATGTTCGTTCTTTTAAAAATTAAAAAAAAAAAAAACCGAAGTGATTTGGTGCGTTTGGTGTCCATGATTAATTTTTCATAAAGAGAGAAAATATAGTTAGTTTCATTGGAAATTTTATCATCGAACTATGCGGGTTTGATTCTCACCGGATGTGAGATACGTAGGCAACCTCCATCGGGTTCAACCCACATTTTTCAAAAAATAAAAAGCATAAAAGTTACGCATGTGCATAAAATTTTTAAAAAATAAATTTGCTATTTTTGGTCACCTTTTACTGTTTGGCCCTCGTGTCTGGCCGTTTAACCGAGACACCCTTAAAACCTTCAACGGAAGTACCGAAGGGCCATTTTTGAAAAAATAGCCATTTTCTTTATTTTTGTCTACCTTTTATTGTTTTGTCCCTATGGTCGTAGAATTTTTCGAGACAACCTTTAAGCCTCTCTCGGGAGTATCGATGATCCGTTTTCGTAGAAATAGCCATTTTATTTATTTTTCGACTTTTTATCATTTTGTCCCTATGTTTGGAAGTGCGAAAGGTTCGTTTTCGTAAGAAGGCTTTGTAGTTTGTAGTCCAGTTTTGTCTCTTGTACGAACTACGCGCACTCGATTCCTGACCCTATGCAAGATACCTAGGCAACCCTTTTATGGTTCGGTGCCCCGTCTAAATCGGTCAAGTCCTACCATTATGGTCACAATTGACTGATCTTTCGAAATTGTATCATCTCCCAATGAGAGTGTCCGCTCAATTTCAGTAAACCCTTACTTCAAAACACGGTTAGGGTTAGTTACTTGAGTCCCACATTGCCATTTCTAACTTTCATGAGTCAAACCCCAAGGTATCAGAGACTTTTGTATTATTTAAGCTTGCATCGGTCCTAACCTCATGTTCTACTACTTAGGAGCGATATGGATGCAATAAAAAGAAGATCTAACAAAAGACCGAAAGATGACGAGCCCTCACAGATTTGGCTTGTGCATAAAATACCCCGGTTGTTGAGATAATAGTGGGAACATATGGGAATTTGTGAGCAGGAAAAGATAAAGGACCATCTGGGTCACTTTATGAACATTATGGAGATCAACCCAAGGAGGGACTTAATCGAGGCATTGGTGCATTTCTAGGATCCTAATTACAACGTATTCCATTTTAATGGTTTTGAAATGACTCCCACTTTGGAGGAGATAGCTGGATACACAATGTTAGGTGATGAGCTTCGGAAGAAGAGACCCTTGGCCCCAAGGGATGTCATTGGCAGTGAGTTCCTTGAGCATATGACAATCAGCCAAAATAAAATAGCAAGTGTGGAACGAAGGCACGTCCGATTGGATTTCTTGTACGTCAGGTATGGGTGTCCAGGTGGATTTTCAAAGCACGGAAAGGAGCTTGATAATAAAATTGGATACAAAGCTTGGCAAAGCCATGGGCGGAAAGCATTCCTAGTGGCATTTCTAGGGACAATGGTTTTCCCGAGGCATGACAGAAATATTGATATTCGATTATCTGGCATAGTCACCACTTTATTGCATAGAAAGGACGTCACTATCATTCCTATAGTATTGTTTGATATTTACTGTGCCTTGACCAAGTGTCGAGAAGGAAAGGATTTCTTTGAGGGCTGTAACATCATACTCCAAATATGGTTTTTAGAGCACCTTCTCAGTCATCCCACACAGGAAAATTTTAGTGTTCATTGGAGCCACAATGAGCTTGGAGATGAGTTTGAAGATTTTACTGAAGATAGTAGCTTCCCCAAGGGAGTCGAAGCATGGAGAGGGCATCTTCAAAAGTTGTCCGCTACTAAAATTACATGGAACTACCACTGGTTCTCACCAAAAGAAGTCATATACAGGTCTTACCACCATTCATTTTTGATTTTGATGGGTCTTCGGGGTTTTCAACCGTATGTGCCTATGAGAGCCCTATGCCAGTTAGGTCGAAAACAGGTAGTGCCTACAGTGGAACACATGCAAAGATTCACGTGGGAGGTAACATCAGAGGATCCCGTTCGTGAGGCTTATGCTCAACAGGTTTGGGATGAAATTAAGGTGCTTGAATTTCACACTATGGTGGAAGATCAGGATCGAGGAGAGTTAGACCCGGCATATTTTGAGTGGTTCTATGACCAAGATGCTTTTGGATCGAGGCAAGAGACAGTTCTGAAGAGCACAACAAAATGTGAGACTGAAATCAGAACAAGAGTAGGGCATGTCAAGGAAGAAATAACAAGAGATTATGAATCCATCATCCGGGCTCTACGTAGGGATATAAGTATCGCCAAAGTGAATATGGATTTGCAGTGCATTGAGTTTGAAGAGGAGAAAATCAGACTAACACATGAGGTTCAAGCGCTTCAAGCACAACTTCGGCAAGCGAGAATAAGGGTTGCTGCTCAGCAACATGCAGCCATTCCAAAGCCCGAAGAAATGAATTATAGCCTTATCATCCATGATCTAAGGGCTCGGGCTAGGGCTGCAGAATCAGGTAAGAACCAGGTAGAGAATGAGCTAGCAAAGGTCCAGAACCAGCTGAATCTAGCATTACAATGCGAGGCGGATATATCGGATATAGCCAATAACCATGAGCAACAGATCCAGTTTTTAAGTCAGAGCCAAGAGCATGTTAGAAAGAAGGTCTATGAAGTGGCTACTTATACCGCTCGAGGGTGTGTGACTTGTCAGGGTTTGACCCGAGAGAAATTTGCTACGGTAGCTTCCAACTTCGCATGCCACATTACCACAGACTTGAAACGCATACCATGATATGGGAGGTCAGCCGCGGGAATAAGCACTTTGACTACAATGATGCCGGTGGATTCTCTAGCAGAAATTAGAGTCTTCTTTTAGTTGGCAGTCCACTTTGATTGTTCATTTGTAGTCATCGAAACTGTAAGAGTCTTTTGGTGTTTTGAGTCTTGTTGTTTTGCCTTGTATTTTAAAAAAAAAAGTTAGTTTGAGTCGAGTGTGGTCTTATTTAAATATTTGTCTTTTAGGTTTTATCTTTATGTAATTTTCCTTTGTCTTGTATCAAAAAGAAAAAAAAAGAGAAGAAAAATTCGAAAATCAATGAAAAAGATTTTGTTTAGAAAAATTCGAAAATGAAACAAAAAGATGTTTTTTGTACATTAAAAAAAAGAGAAAAACTTTGTTTTGTAAAATAAACAAAAAAAAAACAAATCCCCATGTCCCTGAACTACATAATGATCTGATTCATGTGGCTACATGATACGTAGGAAACTCCCAAAAGGTTCGATCGAAATATTTCTCAATAATTCCACAATAAAGGGATGAAGATAAAAAAGTGTTAAAAAAAGAAGAAGAAGAAGAAGAAGAAGAAGAAGAAGAAGAAGAAGAAGAAGAAAAGAGAAGAAAGAGAGAAAATAATATACAGCAACTTTATAAGCCGGAATGAAACATGAAGCCTTCCAAAAGCATGTTAGAAGTGGTGATATTGTTAGGATCATGGCATATTACGTGTGATTCATATCTGTAAAATGCTTAACCCTAACACGTTTGTTGTCTCTTATCTAGTAAGTTCAAGGTGGTTGGTTTGTGGTAAAACTAGCAACACATCATTACTTTACCTGATCTAAGAGGAAGGTCACAATAGCTAACAATGATGAAATCGATGTGGTTAGTGATGACCCTCAGGGTCAATCAGTTGAGCAAGAGTCGGAGGAAGTAAGAAGATTTAAACGGCAACTGTCTGATGTGTATCAGGCTTGGGTCTCTGGTCAGCCTCCGTCTAAGGGTCCCTTAGAGGGAACTTACACCGTATCCCAGGATACTCAACCACCGCTCCCCACAACGAGTGATCACATTCTATCTTCGGGGTATGTGCCAAATTACAATTTCCCTGCTGCCCCTGGTACTTTCAATGTGCGACCTCCTGCCACACCGGTTAGGAACACCCCTCTCGTTATGTCTGGCGCGCCAGTGTATACAATCCCGCCACCAAACCTGTGATGAGGCCAAACATCGAGCCATTATATCATGCTTATGATGGCCAGTGCTACTCTCCAAATATGGCTTTTAAGGTTTCGACTCCACACAATCAGACCCTACAGTATGAGTCACCTACAGAAAATGAAAAGGCTCTCAAGACAGGAGAGCCATATGAGATGGTCAGGAAAATGAAAAGTCTTGAGCAGTACATAAAGAATATACAAGGACTAGGTGGTCATAAAAGTGTCTCATTCAGTAATTTATGCTTGTTTCCTCACATCCATTTTCCACCAGGGTTCAAGACCCCAAAATTTGAGAAATATGATGGACACGGTGACCCTATCGCCCACTTGAAAAAGTACTGCAACCAGCTGAGGGGTGCGGGAGGAAAAGAAGAGTTGTTGATGGCTTATTTCAGGGAGAGCCTTATGGGGGTAGCCTCCGAATGGTTCATTGACCAAGATGTCTCTCACTAGCACATTTGGGATGACATGGCCCAAGCCTTCATCAAACAATTTCAGTACAACATTGACATTGCATCAGATCGCAATTCCCTGTCCAATATGAAGAAAAGGCCGACTGAAAGCTTCAGGGAGTATGTCGTTAGGTGAAGAGAGCAAGCATCTAGAGTTAATCCACCCATATATGACCATGAGTTAATCACTGTCTTCTTTTAGGCTCAGGATCCTGATTATTTTTAAAATATGATGTCCGCAATGGGCAGACCTTTTGCTGATGCAATCAAGATAGGAGAAATGGTCGAGAATGGCCTCAATACTGGCCGAATTATAATTCAAGCAGCTCTCAAAGCAGCCACCCAAGAAATCCAGAATAGGCCGGACAACCTTGTTAACCAAAAGAATAAAGATGAGGAGGCCATGATGGCATCACGGGCAAAAAGAGGCCAAAGGGGAACATCTCAACCCCCGGATCCACTATACTCAGTTGCTCCACAGTATGCAATATTCAATGCTCAGTCTTATGCCAGGCCATCCAATCGCCAACATATGCGAGCCCCGACTTTAACATACCTTCGTCCGTGACAACAGAACTCTTAATCACCCTACAATCATCGTCCAAAACAAGACTATGAAAGGGAACATAATCAGAGGGACAATTTCATGCCAATCGGAGAATCCTACATAAGTTTGTTTGAAAGGCTAAAACGTTGTGGTATGATTGAGCCGCTTCAAGGGTATGTTCCTGATCCATATGCAAAAGGATTTTTGACCCTGATGTACGGTGCATGTACCATTCTAATGTCCAGGGGCATAACATTGAGGATTGTCGGGCTTTGAAAAAGGAAATAAAAATGATGATTCAAGAAGGAATGATCGTGGTTCAAGATAACGGCATCCTAAACGTCATGATCAAGCACACACTGTTCATATGATTTACAATGATAAAGAATATGGGTACGGTTTGGTAAAAAATGTCAAGAACTTGTCCGCTGAATGCAAGGCAATCAAAATTGTTGAAGGTCCTGTTTGATGCTGATGCGCAAATTCGTAGATAAGATGTTGAGCTTGATAATTGGAAAGCCACTCCCCACCTTGCCGGGAAGGAGTCTTGGTAACTTATTTTGTCATAATTTCTATCATCCGAATTATTTCGAGGTTGTGATCTAGGTGTTGTTTGATTGTCCTCTCATCTAACCTCTCTATCCTTTAATCAATAAAATACAACTTTTCGCTTTGTCTCATTTTAATCCATTGTGTATGGTTCTTTTGTATATATAGTTCTTTTCATGCGGAGTTTTCGACTAGATTTTAGAAAGCCTGTCTAATCTTGAATTGAATCGAGAAAAAATACTCGAAGGATAAATAAGAGGTTGAAGAACTTTGATGATAAGCCTGTGTCACATGGAACCAATATTGTCATATCCGTAAAGGTTAAAGATGTTTATCTCAAACCTATCATGAATACCGGCTTAAAGATAATTGAAAGTTTTGAAGCCTAGTTGGACTAATCGATGAAAGGCTCTTTGGCCACGACCTGCCATAATCTAATCATATCAGGGAAGATGACCCAAATCTCCAAAGAAGGTGCATTCTATTGAATTTAAAATAGATTAGTTGATACTGAAATGTATCATTTCACATCAAGGCAAAAACCAAGAAAATTTGGCTCCAATTTGTCAAAGGTCATTTGTTGCGAACAAGATATTGACTACAGAGCTATACAACTGGCAAAACCAAGAAGACAGTCATGTCTATCAATGCCGAACCTGAGAAGAGATAGTATGTTTGGCATTCTTGAGGCTGGGAGGCTATTTTTCTGCTACCTAAAAACTTTATACCCTTTGTCACACCTTTTGAGCCTGATTTATTTTCTTTGATCCCCCTCTTTTGGAATTAACTATAGAGTCAAAGCTAAAAAAAAAAAAAAGAAAAAAAAACATGCCACCAGAAAATAGGAGCTAGGTCAATTTGTTGTTTAAAAAAAAGAGAAGAGAAGACAAGGAAAAGAGAAAAGAAAAATTAAAAAAAGAAAAGAAAAAACAACAAAGAAATCTTTCGTGTTAGTTTGAACTACGTTTGACTTGATTCCTTTAAAGGATACGTAGGCAGCTCTATACTAGGGTTAAGTCCAACCAAATCAAAAATAAAAATTCCTCAGTATCTGAAACTGGGGTAGGAGTTTTTTTTTTTTTTTTTTTTTTTTATGTTTTTATGAAGAGTCGATTCCAAGAGTTGTAAGTATACAACCCCATCATCTTGAGTCTATTTTGAGCCTTCATGCAACCCTTTCTTTCTAACCCTATCCAAAAGCCATCCAAATAAAGACCTCTCAATTAATCTCTAAGAATGCCAAGCGAAGCACGTAATAAGCAACAGTTGTCACATGACATAGAACAATGTCAAGTTGCTCACACAAGAAAGAAAAAAAAAAGAAAAAAAATGAGAGAGTCTTACTAGTGAAAACCCTCATGGGCACTGTAAGGTGATGGTAAGTAGAGATAAATAAATGAGAGAGATCGGTTGGTGAAATCCTTCCGGGGCACTACCGATCAAAGGTGAGCTATGATTTTATGCAAATGATTAGCACAAAGAGGCCAACTTCAAAGACGGAAGGGAACAACAAGTAGAAAGGGTAGATTGGCTGGATAGATTTGACCGCTCAATCCAAAATGCATGTCATGATCATTAAAGTTTGGCTACCATATTCAAAAGAGCCCATTCTATGTTTCTCTCCTCGTAAAGTTACATTTTCAATTAAATACTATTCTTTCTCATTTTCACATCGCGTCATTTTATTCATTTGCATTATGATTTTGAGTCAGTTTTTGTAAAAACAAAAGAGAAATGATTGCAAAATCTGTTACTAGCTTTCTAACTATGCAAAACGAGTTCTATCCAACTCTGATTTCCTCTGATAAACCGAACAAAGTGTTTCGAAGAAATCGAAAAGGTCACTAAGAAAGACTTTCTTCATTGGCAAAGCTGATAGCACCACAGACACAAACTGATATCGGGTGCAAAATAATCAAGTTTGATTTTTAAAGGAAAAAACCTCTAAAGTGAAGGCTTGCTTTATAGACAACGTTCAACATCACCTTAGACATTTGGGTACGAAAATAGTCGGGGGCAACGATGGAAAGCCATGATTTCCAGAAAGCAATACAGAGTATCCGAGCAACTTGGTATCGCGCTGAAAGAATCAGTTCTTCTTCAGCAAGGTGGCCGCAAATTCAAACTACTCAGGGCATCAAGGCCACAAACCGACCACCACTGTTAAACTCACAAATCTTTCTTTGTTTGAAGCAAGAAACAAAGTAGCGTAGAAATGAAGTTCTCAAAGTACTAATGTCACCAAAGGTAAGTTCTTCAAAGACTCTACTTTTGCTTTCTATGCATGCCCATAATTACATTATCAACCACTGCATTTTCCAGCATAAGGTACATATGTCCTTTGTTGAGGTCTCATTTTGATATAGGGCACACCATTCCCTAGTCGCATGTTCAGTATAGGGTACACCAATTCCTAGCTATATTTTCCAACATAAGGTACACTAATCTTTTAAGGTTCTATTTTCATACAAGATATCTTATACTTTAGTTATCTTCTCTCTAAGTAATACAGGGTACCAACCCCTGGTTACATTTCTTCTTAGTAATATAGGGTGTCAACTTCTGGTTACACTCCTTTCAGTAATACATGGTTCCAACCCCTTGTTACACTCATTTAAGTAATACATGGTTCCAACCCCTGATTACATTCTCCTCAGTAATACAGGGCATCAACCCTTGGTTTCATTTCAGTAATACAGGGTGCCAACCCCTGGTTACACTCCTTTCAGTAATATAGGGTACCAACCCCTGGTTACATTTCTTTCGGTAAAACAGGGTACCAAACCCGGGTTACATTCTCCTCAGTAATACATGGCACCAACCCTTGGTTACTTCATTTCAGTAATACAAGGTGCCAACCCCTGGTTACACTTCTTTCAGTAATATATGGTACCAACCCCTAGTTACATTTCTTTCGGTAAAATAGGGTACCAACCCCTGGTTGCATTTTTCTTCAGTAATACAGGGTACCAATCCCTGGTATATTCCTCTTCGGTAATATAGGGTACTAACCCCTGATTACATCCCTCTCAGTAATACATGGTACCAACTCCTGGCCATATTCTATCGCAGTCATACATGGTGCTAACCCTCGGTTATATTCCTTCTCACTGATACATGGCGCCAACCCCTGATTATATTCCCCCTTAGTGATACATGACGCCAACCCCTGGTTACATTCTTTCTCAGTGATACAGGGCGCCAACCCCTGGTTACATTCCCTCAAAGTATTTCAACCTCACTCGTAGGAGACACACTTCCTAGTTTGAGTTTATTTCAATAGGAGACGTACTTCCTAATCTTAACCATCAATCCTAGGAGACGCACTTCCTAGTCCAAACCATTCAACCTCACTCGTAGGAGACACACTTCCTAGTTTGAGCTATTCCAATAGGATACGCACTTCTTAATATCAACTATCATGCCTAGGAGACGCACTTCCTAGTCCAAACCTTTCAACCTCATCCGTTGGAGACACACTTCCTAGTTTGAGTTATTCTAATAGGAGACGCACTTCCTGATTAGGACTATCAATCCTAGGAGATGCACTTCCTAGTCCAAGCCATTCAACCTCACTCGTAGGAGATGCACTTCTAAGTTTGGGCGCCAACCCTTGATTATATACCCCCTTAGTGATACAGGGAGCCAACCTCTGGTTACATTCTTTCTTAGTGATACAGGACGCCAACCCCTAGTTATATTCTTTCTCAGTAATACAAGGCGCCAACCCCTGGTTACATTCTTTCTCAGTGATACAGGGCGCCAACCCCTGGTTACATTCCCTCTAAGTCCTTCAACCTCATCCGTAGGAGACACACTTCCTAGTTTGAGTTATTCCAATAGGAGACGCACTTCCTGATCAGGACTATCAATCCTAGGAGACACACTTCCTAGTCCAAGCAATTCAATCTCACTCGTAGGAGACGTACTTCCTAGTTTGGGAGCCAACCCTTGATTATATTCCCCCTTAGTGATACAGGGCGCCAACCCCTGGTTATATTCTTTCTTAGTGATACAGGGCGCCAACCCCTGGTTACATTCTTTCTCAGTGATACAGGGCGCCAACCCCCGGTTACATTCCCTCCAAGTCTTTCAACCTCACTCGTAGGAGACGCATTTCCTAGTTTGAGTGATTCCAATAGGAGACGCACTTCCTAATCTGTACCACCAATCCTAGGAGAAGCACTTCCTAGTCCAAGTCTTTCAACCTCACTCGTAAGAGACACACTTCCTAGTTTGAGTCATTCCAATAGGAGACATACTTCCTAATATGAACTATTAATCCTAGGAGACGCACTTCCTAGGCCGAGTCTTTCAACCTCATTTGTAGGAGACACACTTCCTAGTTTGAGTCATTCAAATAGGAGACGCACTTCCTAATCCAAACCACCAATCCTAGGAGACGCACTTCTGAGTCCAAGTCCTTCAACCTCATTCGTAGGAGACACACTTCCTAGTTTGAGTCATTCCAATAAGAGACACACCTCCTAATCCAAACCACTAATCCTAGGAGACGCACTTCCTAGTCCAAACCTTGCAACCTCATTCGTAGGAGATGCACTTCCTAGTTTGAGCCATTCCAATAGGAGACGCACTTCCTAATCAGAACTATCAATCCTAGGAGACGCACTTCCTAGTCCAAACCTTTCAACCTCATTTATAGGAGACACACTTCCTAGTTTTGAGCCATTCCAATAGGAGGCGCACTTCCTAATCTTAACCATTAACCTTAGGAGACGCACTTCCCAGTACAAGCCTTCAACCTCATTCGTAGGAGACACACTTCCTAGTTTGAGTCATTCCAATTGGAGACACACTTCCTAATCCAAACTACCAATCCTAGGAGATGCACTTTCCAGTCCAAGTCTTTCAACCTCACTCGTAGGAGACACACTTCCTAGCTTGAGTCATTCCAATTGGAGACACACTTCCTAATCCAAACCACCAATCCTAGAAGACGCACTTCCTAGTCCAAGTCCTTCAACCTCACTCGTATGAGACACACTTCCTAGCTTGAGTCAACTGTGTTCATTCTAATAGGAGATGCACTCCCTAATATGAGTCATTATTTCAAGGAGACACAATTCCTAATTCGAGTCCTTTAATTTCACAGTCATTCCAATACTACCCATGGGACACGCACCTCCTAAGTCCAAGTTATATCAATTTTATACCTAAGATAAGAACATCCTTTTTGGAGCCTTTAGTTTCATTTTTGCATCTTTCAAATAAAATAAGCTGATCTGCAGCTTTACCCAATAACTCGCAAAATTTTCTCAATGCCAAACTGGGGTAGAAAATTTTGTTCGTTTTATTTGTTTTTGATGCATTTGCAGGCCCTTCCATAGAGCACATGTTGTGATGATTAAAGCTTGCGGTTTCAATTTCTCATCAGAAGAAAGAAATCTTTCGATCACAAGATAGTTGGAGTTAATTTTGAAAATGTGTCACCGACCCACCATCTCAAGATTCATCTTCTCAATTTCGAATCAGGAAGGCGAGTGACCGAGAATAAGCCATAATCTTTTCTTCAAAGAGTATCAAGATCCAGTCTAAGGCCAACACAAGTGAGCGGGTCAAGAATCAAGATTTGACTCCACAAGACACATAGATTAGGAATTTTGTAACTCTTAGTTTGCAGACATATGTAGTTCTCTTCTCTTTTCCTTTTGATGTAAGTAGCAAGTAACAGTAACAGTAACAACAACAACAATAACAACAGTCTTAAATCTAGTGTTCGGTAGTCCCAACCACCGAAATTTCCCAGAACTACATTGACTTGATTCCTCTAAATAAGGATATGTAGGCAACCTCGGAAGCAGGGTTCGATCACCATTTTTCAAAAAATGCTTTCATTGGAGTGATATGTGAGCAAGAATTAGCCATGACATTCATTTTTCTTTGCACAAAAACTCTTCATGTTCTCGAGCAAAGAGGGGTAGCTGTGAATACCTAATTTTTGCACTGTTTTAACACCTCCTAAAGTCATTAATGTTTTGCTACTTTAATTATTTTTCCCAATTTTTGTGTCTTTGATTGCATATTTCCTATAATAAAAATACCAAAAAATAGTTCTTTCTTCATTTGTGCATTTTAGGAATTAACTAACTATTCAATTGGTGAATTAATCTAGTTAATTGATCATTTGAATATGTTACTTAATTTATTTATTTATTTGTGTAAATTTAGTTTAATAAGTAGGATTAAGGAAGAAATTGGGCTAAATTTGAAAGAGAAAGTGGCCAAAAGTGCAAGATAAGGGGCTGCCCTTGAAAGGGTCTGAAACGGCATAGTTTTGCCTCAAAACTACGTCGTTTCATTAAGTGACTCAAGATCAAATCTCACCCATTGATCATCCCTTGATCTAATGGTCTATATTTGATCTCTCAAGAGGTATTTAAAACCTCAAAAATATGAAAAATTCTCTCATTTCCCCCATAATTCTTTTCTTCTTCCTCTCTCTTCTCTCTCCCATATCCGCCCCCCACCACCGCTGCCGCCCGCCAGAAATCGCCCACCGGCGGCGGCCAAACTCACACCATGTAATCTCCACAACCTCCTCTTTCCATATCTCCAAACCAAATCCTTCAAAACCACTTCAAACTCCTTGAATTTTAGATCTAGGAAACTTTAGCCGCCACTTTTTTTCCAAAATCTTGAAGTTCCGGCCACTACCACCCCACAATACCTACACTAACGGATATAGCTCATCAAGACCTACCTATTGATGTCAATTCCATCCCGAAAATCTAGCAACTAAAAATTCGGCCAAATTCCGGCGACCACCCCGAACGCCCTCTTTGGTATACCCCTATTCTCATTTCCTTTGTCTATTTTTTCTAATTGTATTGTATTTAGTTTATGTCTAGCATAATTTATGATTTTATTTATTTATTTATTTTTATTATTATTATTTATATTATTTATATTTTTATTATTAGTTGTGTTTAATCTATGTTAGCTTAGTCATTCATAGTTATTAATCACTGATAATTAGTTTATTCATTAGTTTTGAAATAGCTATTCGCTTAGTCGTGATAGTTTATGATAAAAGTTTCAAGTGCTTAGTGAATTTGTTTTTATTGGATTTGAGTATTTGAATTTTGTGTTGATAAAGCTGAAATTAAAGATGGAATAGTACAAATTTGGTTGTTTTTACTGTGCAAAGATTTTAGAGTACAAAACTCAAAAGTCATTGGGTGGTGACAAATACAATACTTTTTGACAGCTTTTGAATAGTGTTTAGCACACAAAGTCAGTCTTTTGGATAGACTTTTAGTGAACCAAAATCTGTCCAAAAAATCTGATTTATTTGCCTATTTAAAGGGATGCTCTTCTCCTATAAAAGGGGCTCACACTCTATCTTACACTGGGACACATCTTTAGAGTTGTTTGAACACACATATCTTTGAACAAAAAATCAGCAGCTGAATATTTTAGTAAGTTGAAATTTGTGAGCTTTGTGAGTGACTCATACAGTGCAAAATCATTAAGAAAATAAAGCAATCGTTTGGCTAAGTTTTGAGATTGTTAGTTACTAGTTTCAAGTGTCTTCACGGGATTTTCTGCGCTGTTTCTCACACTGAATGGCTGTTGTTACTGTTGCTGGAATTTCTATTCATTCATCACTGATCTTTTGCTTTTTTGTTATCCAGGTATTCCCTCATATGGTACTGTAATTTTTTGGGGTCAACAATGAATAGAAATGAAGCTATTTGAGTTCTTTTCAATTTATTATAAACTTAACAATATTCTGTTTCTTGTATAGTTTGTATGTAAGCATGCGTAATAAATTCACTATAACCTTGTATTAATGAGAAAAATGCTTCGTTAATCCAAGAAGGGTTTTCATGTTCTTTAAGTGATGTGTTTGTGTTATGTAATATTTTTTAAATACGGCCAAATATATGAAGATGGCAATAGTAATGTATTTTGAAGTGTTAAACTTAGTATTATCAAGTTCCTTCTATAGGCTATTATATTCTCCAAGTGCCATGCGTTCAAAGTGTGTAGTAGTCAGATGAAAGGTTTAACTTACTTCCCCTTTTGGATCTGTTATCTTCTTTAAGATGTCGAAAAAAGAATAAAATAATCGGAAACAAGGTTGGTTATTTTTGCAAAAAGAAAAGACCTAATTTTATTTGCCAATAAGCATAATCTAGCCAAAGTAAGTTTTTTTAGAAATATTTTGCAGCAAATTAGTTTCGGTGCAAAACATTGACCAAAAGTTTTAAAATAATCTTTTCCTAGTTTAGAAGTTTAATGGATTTCTCAAAGAATTCAATACTTAGGAAATATGTTTTCTTCCCTACAAATGTCTTTCTCTGCTCCAAGGAACGAGTTCATTACAGGAGGATTGGGTCTAAATTGGATTGTATCCAAGTTAATTTTTTTTTTGTACCTTTAAAATTTTTAATGAATTGATCTTGGGCTGAATTTTATTTTAATTGGACTTTGGGCCAGATTTCCTAATACTTGTTAGGCTCATTCACATAATAATTTCAGCTAAGCCCAAGAAGAATATAACACCTAGCAGGCCCAATGCCTTTAAAGTTCATTTGCCCATTTCTTCCCAAAAGTTGCTGGATGGCTGCCCACTCTTTAAAATAACAAGTTGGCCCAATTTTTATTTATATTTTATTAGTCAATTAATCTCAATAAATCAGATTTTTTTTTTATTAAAATAACTTTACAATTTAATCGCCTTAGTAATTGATTTAAACGCTAGGCAATTAGTAGGCGTGCTTCAACTTCACGGAATCGCTTGCGTAGCGTGATGTTTAATATTCAATAAATTAGTTCAATAACCTCATACCATACCCATTAGTTTTAGTTAATTCTTTGCTAAATTCGTGAATTCGCTTGCGTGGCGCCATAGTTGACTTTTAATAATTTTCAGAAAATTAAGTTTTCTCAAATGTAGTAATTTCTCAAAAGTACTACAAATAATTGATTGTCATGATTTCAGATTCGCTAGCGAGGCGCAATTATGATAAGTTAATTAATTTTGTTATTTGATCACGCATTCGCTTGCGTAGCGTAGTTATGACAACGTAATATTATCCAAATTATTTTGTTTAATAATTCTAGTAATCAAGAGATAAAAACGGATAAGTAAAACATGAAAATCATATAAATTACAGTTTGTCCAAAATTAATTCAAGCCAAGTTTTAAGTCAATAAAGCGACCGTGCTAGAACTACGGGACTCGGGGCATGCCTTACACCTTCTCCTCGGTCAACAGAATTTCTTACCTCAACTTTATTTTTGCAGACCAATAAAAGTTGACTTGGAATACCCAAAAATTAATTTCAAGTGGTGACTCTGAATAATAAAACAATCCCTACTCAAGTTTGTCACTTTAATTGAAAAAATTCTTTAACCCACAATCAATAACATACAATATCTTTTTGGGAGTAGAAAAGGGGCGTGACACCCTGTTGTGTTTGGAATTTGGAAAAACGTAAAACATGAAAGTTGTAGCCTTTGAACTAGCTTTCCAACCATATATTGTGGAGCCCAAATGGAGTTGTGAGCGAAAAGTTATGTGCAATTTACTAGACAGTGCACAATATGCCTACTCGATTCTTCGTTCGTTCTAAACTGTCATCCGTTGATCCCCAAACACGATCCCGGATTAATTCCTTAGGCTTTTACTCAGATTTTAAAGCTCCAAATCACTTAAATTCATTCTATAACATCTACATAGCTCGAAATCACTCCTACAAGGTATAAAACACACAATTAGTGCAAAACAGTAGCGATCAAAGCTCAAACTCAATTAAAGTGCAGTAAATTAGAGTGTAATAAGCGACTAAAATACATAATTATAGCCTATCATCAACACCCTACACTTAAACCATTGCTCGTCCTCGAGTAATCAAACTACTCTTCATATATATACGACATTTTTAAACTATTCTCCTAATTCATCACACCAAGTATAAGCATAAAAGCGTAACATCTTCACCTCAAGATTTGACTTACAAGTACCATGCATTATTCACAACTCACCCACTTACTCTAACATAGAGGTCACTGACATAATCAAGTGCCCTCACACAACAAAAGAGAGTAGTTCCACACAATAAAATTTAAGAACACTTAGGAACTCAAGATAGAAATAATTCACTCACTCTCAGAAATAACATTCATATGCCACAAAAGATGCACCATAGGCTTGCCCGTAGTGTACTACTCTACTAATCGAGCTCATTCAGACTCGGATCAAGTAGGACTTTATTTGGTTGTAATGTAGGCTGCGGGACGGGTAGGATACATTTAGATATAAAAGTGACTACACCTCCCTAAGCACTTTAATACATATACTTTAACATTCAAACCCCATACTTATGTCAAACCAAACTCCACCTTCACATCAATGTATATTACCCCATACTTCTTTAAGTACAATTACATCAAGAGTCACCACTTATCAAGGAATATTTTTTTCACAACAATAAAACTATTTTTTCCTTTTCTTTCTTTTTCAATTCAAGTGGCTCTTACTTTTTCAAAACAGTGCACATTTCTCCTTATTTCATTATTTCCACTCAAAAGCCAAACCAACCACCCCACACTTTAACTTTTACACAGTTCATAACAATTCAAGTACTCATGAGAGGTTAGAAGGTTCAAATAGATGGTTAATTCAAACAAATGGGTAAGGCTTGTAATGTGGTTGCCAAAGATACAGGATTACAGGCTCAAAGGGGTTAACTACGATACATAACAATTAGGCGGGTAAAATATACATATCTGGCTCAACAAAGAAACGCCTATATCACTTCCAAGACTGAACAAATCTACTATTTCGCTTTGCAAACATACGAGGCAAGTTCTAGGCATCAAATGCAATGTACAAAATAACACCCAAACCTCACACACACATGGCACATAACTCACTCAGGATTGGATTCATCAAGACACTATAGTCAAAGCAGTTAAGCAAATTTAAAATATATAATTTAAGGTACTTATACAAGAGTAAAAAACTGAGCCTAAGCGTCACACCCAAAGTACTCACTATTCTCAAGGCATAACAAAGTCAAGAGATATTGCTTCAATTCAAAACACAACACAATGGCTCCTATTCCTAAAAAAATAAAACTAACTACACCCGTTTCAAACAAAACTCTTGAAAAAGAACCGCGGCACAAAAAAAACCAAGGGGGAATTGCTACACTACCTAATAAAAGAAAATCTTTTTGTCTTTTTCTTTTCGACTTAAATCCCTCAAGAAAATTGTCTAATAGATTCATCGTCGGGAAAAGTCCAATCTTTTCTATTTTTGTAAAAAAAAATTTATTCAATTAAACTAACACAACTAAAATAGCATTGAAAGTCACCCAGACAATCTCCTCATCCCACACTTAAAATTGTGCATTGTCCCCAATGCACACCCATACATACAAGAGGGTAAAAGAAACTCCCTGGTATGCCAAAAGCCGAAGCACTAGCATCTCATGGGGTACTCAGACTTCTCCCAGGTCTGGTCCTTCGTGCGGGTACCTCACACTTAGTTCCAACCATCTGGTTTGCTGTTGCATCCTTCCAATGGCTTTGCTTTCCATGCTCCTAAAACAAATCAAAAATCGACACTACAAGAATAATACAATAATAATAATAAAAAAAGTAAAGCTGGGTTGCCTCCCAACAAGCGCTTGATTTAACGTCGCGGCACGACATGAACTACTTTTTGCCTCCACCTCGAGCTTATGAATTGAACCCCAAGTTTTGATTCAAGCTAATGATTATGCTCCTGGGGTGGTGGAACGAATCTAACTGGCCCAAGAAAATAATGTAGTATTCTGCACTTCTTGGCCTTTAGTGAGGTGTGTAATTCTGACTTTCTGGCAAGAAAAATTCCAGAATGTAGGCACCTTGTTCTTCATTCCTTGACTCCTCAAGTGGCTCGGATGACTCTATTTCTATATCATCATCCAAACACAATGTGAAAAAAATACTTGGAGTGTGGACCAATGCGCTCAACTACATGGACATTGAGACTGTCTACATCCTCAACACCTACATGGACATTGAGACTGTCTACATCCTCAACACCAATGACACTAGAGTCAGCTAAATATGTATCATCAAAGTCCTTGGTTGGCTCTAGTAGCTCTTCTACAACATCGACATCCTCAAAATCTAGTTCTATTGATTGTTGGTGTTCTACTCTGATCTCCTCTGTTAGCACCTCGCTTTCTGCATCTAATACATGCTCCTTTTGGCTACTATCCACAAAATTGCCTTGCTGAGCATTAAAAGCTTCAACCACTTGACTCACTTGAGCCTCCAAGTTACGAATAGTTGCCTCTTGCCTTTCTATCTGCAGTTGTTTCTCATAATTTTGTTCCAGAAGGCACTTTAACATATCTTTGATCTCCTTCAGGTCAGCTTTCCTGGGTTTTTTGTTCCTATTAACTTCATAAGAAAATGACGAACCATCAAAGTAAGGGGTTGGGGAAGAATAAGACATATAAGCATAACCATGAAAGTGACCATCTTGACCACCACACATATCACACATATTCCACACATAAGATTGAGTTGGTGCACATAACTCGCTCTCGGAAATATTTTGATATTTTTTCAATGGGTGGTTTTCTCCAAAATATGCATAAGGAGTATCAAAAGTAGAATTACCAACATCAAAACTCTCATAATTCCAAGATTCCATGTCTCTCAAGTCAAAAATAAAAATTTAAAAAATAATCAAATACAAGAAAACAAAAATAAAAGTTCAAACTTACAACCTAGAAATATGTACACCTACAGCTACACCGTTAGTTCCCCGTCAACGGTGCCAAAATTTGATCACGCCCAACTCTAATACTAAAAAGAATAAGCAGTCGCTACAAATATAATCAGGTCTAAGAGTCCGGAGTCGAATCTCACAGAGAACTAAAGTTTCGCCATAATTGTTCAATATCGCTAAGAAGACAAGCTCGAATAGATTTCTAAGTTATAAATATTAAAATTCTTATATCTAACTAATTAACTAAGAAACTAAAGCAGTAAATTAACAACTAAAGATACTAAGGGTTGGTGATTAAATTTAGGAGGTCTAGAGTTATGATTTCCCTAAATATTGGAATTCTTCCCGCTATGTTCCCTACAATTTCGCCTATGTATTCTCTACTGATCGTGAGCACTTTAGATACCGTAATTCTCTCTCGAGCAACTACAACAACTTACTAGACATATTCTCTCGAACTATGCTAGTTGGCTTTATCTAACCGCTCATTATGACCACGTCAAGGCTTTGTTATTTCTAAACCTACCTTTAAACCCGCTGTATTGATTTCTCACATACGTTAGGAGTGATGTTGTTCAACAACCACCTAAATATGTATCCTTTCTTAAGCAACACATAATAAATAGGCACAGTCAATCGATGGCCATTCAATCAACTGAAATAAGCACGTAGTTGAACAAATAGACAAATTCAAGGGTTAAATTATATTAAAAATATAACAAGAATTCATCCTCCAAGAGGTTCCATCAAAACCCTAGATAACAAATTAGCTACATATACCAAGTAGGGTCGGGCCCAAACAATTATACCTTCTCTTACGCGAAAAAGGACACTTTTTCCGGACAGAACGTGCGCGGCCGCGCATCAACCGTGCATCGACCGCACATTTTGGCCAGTTTCTGCCTCACATGCGCAGCCAGTGTGCGGCCGCGCACTTGCCGTGAATGTTTTACCCTGTTCTGTTTGGAAGTTAGAAAAATATAAAACATGACAGTTGTAGCCCTTTGAACTAGCTTTCTAACCATATATTGTGGATCCCAAATGAAGTTCGGAGCGAAAAGTTATGTGCATTTTACTAGACAATGCACAATATACCTACTCGATTCTTCGTTCGTTCTAAACTGTCATCCGTTGATCCCCGAACACGATCCCGGATTAATTCCTTGGGCTTTTACTCAGATTTCAAAGCTCCAAATCACTTAAATTCATTCCATAACATCTACATAGCTCGGAATCACTCCTACAAGGCATAAAACACACAATTAGTGCAAAACACTAGCGATTAAAGCTCAAACTCAATTAAAGTGCAGTAAATTAGAGTGTAATAAGCGACTAAAATACGTAATTATAGAATATTATCATTGACTCTCGATAAATGAAATATGTTATCTAGATTGAAAAGGATGAAGAATAAATGCTTCCTATTTTCTTCAAACATCAAATACTTTGAAATAAATCCAGTTTGCCAAAACGATTAATATTTGGAACCAAAATGAGTAATAGTTTGAGGAAATTTCAAATCAAACTTCATTCAAATGGAGTAGGCAACCAACTCAGTGTTGTATTTATACTAGATTAATATAAAAACAAAGAACTAGACTACAAACCAAAAGTAGAACGATTGATATGTATCGTAAAATTTTAAATTTTTATATAGAAAATATACATATACATGTGTAATTATAATTTTTAAATAGGTAGTTCTATAGTCGGTTTGGTTTAATTTTTGTCTGTTATTTTTTGCGTAAAATCAAAACCAAATCAAATCTTGCTAGTCAAAATTAAAAATCAAAACGAAATCAAACAAAAAAAATATTGAATTTTTTAATCGGTTTGATTCATTTTTCATGAACAACCAGCTCTTCCACACTATTATATTAGTTTATTATCGTGACAATTTGGGCGGTTTAGTTTAATTTTGATTACATAATTGACTTGTAGCAATTTTCAAATAAAAGGTATATATATATATATATATATATATATATATATATATATATATATATATATATATATATATATATATATATATATATATATTAAATTATAAATTATAAATTATAAATTATTTTATCTGATTTTACTAAAATTTGCTAATTACCAAAACTAATTGAATTTCTTTTACAATTTATATATACTCAAGTAAGATATTAAGTTAAACGCCTTTAATTAAGGGATTAACGCTTTCAATTAAGGAATTTCACTTAGAAGAATTTGTTGGGTTTAAGCTTCTTAGAGCTTAAAATAGAGTGAATGGGAAATGGAGGAAAAATAATTTTTTTTGAATTTTTCTCTTTGACAAAGGGACATTGTCCCATATTGGAGGAGGAAGAGAGTTTTGATGGGTATATATACAATTGTATTTCTTCTAACTCTTAAAGAGTTGAGAAGAAGGCAAGCCTCGCGCCGTCGTCACTCGGATTTGATTGATTGATTAATTTTTTGGACCAAATTTATTTGTTAATATTAACGCAATATTAATTAATCCAAATTAGACCGTTTCTATAACGGTAATTCAATTTTCCCGTTATAGTTTGAATTTGGCGGTTTGCATAAATGGCCGTTTTATAAAATAGCCATTTTGAATTGCAACCTTACATGAAGAGTTGTAACTCTTCAGTATAATCCAACGTTTTTTGGCTATAAATACATGAACTCTCCCTCAGATTTTTCTTACGAAAATTTCGATTTCTCCTTCTTCTTTCTGCATTGTTTTAACAGAAAAGAAAGTAGTGTAAGTATGATTTACTATTGTTCTTTGCATTCGTTGTCACTGGGGTTTGAAGTACCGCTACACCAGTGTTGATAATCTGTTCTATCCTGGGAAGAAATAATCCTAAACCTCGGGTACTAAGGAGGGGATTAAGTTCCTTAAGAAAATACTGTGAATTCAGTGGACTCGGAACAATTTTGTTCTTCTACATTCTGGTTTTATATTGTTTTTTTTTTAATTTTTGAATATATTTTCGAATACATAATACTAACAGAATTAACTTAAATGGTTTCCCACCTAATCTCTCAAACTAAAAATAGAGGAATGATGTGTGTGTATATATATATAATCTATGTATACCGGCAAAAAAAAGTAAATATTGAATCTAGTCGACTATTTATATAACAATCCCATTCAATTGTCTTAATAATGCTCTTTTGCTAGAATTATTGTAGAATCCTTCTTTTTATTTTAGATTCCTCTTCCCTTTGATTCTCCTTTGATCCCCCTTTTGTTGGAGCTATTGTTCATTTGGTGACTCAAACCCACGACCATGGGGTTGTAGGTGAAGGGCGATAACCATCTGAGTAACTCCCTCTTGTCGTTGATTCCTTCTTCAAGAACTTTTATATATTGTTGAAGCTCTTGTCTTTCTCTTTCTCTTTCTGTATTCACACATCTCTTTCACTCTAAATCACCGGACCTCCAGCGGACCAGGTAAGACCCCCGACCCCCATCCCACCCCACCCCTTGTCTTCTTTTCCTCTCTCTCTCTCTCTCCTGCTTTCTCCTTCTTCCCGTTACTTCCCTTTCCCCCTCCCTTTCTTTCTTGTTTTCTTGTCCCCCTTTTTGCTCCCCGGAGCTCCCCCCCCCCCCTTCCCTTTCCCTTTTTCTTCTTCTCCTTCTTTCTCTCCCTTATACCTCGTCTCTTCCACCTCGTTCCCCTATTTTTTGGCGCACTGGCCTAGCCTAGCGGCGGCGGAGACTATTTTCCAGCGAGCCTCGGCGAAGCAGGCGAGAACTTCCAAAACATAGCTGCTGTGGACAACACCTTTCTCAGCACTCGTTGTGATTTCAGGTTCTATTGTTCTTGCTTAAAATTTACTATTTTTTAATATTAGACTCGTGTGAGTTGGTACCTCCCATTTTTTAATTTTCCTTTGTTGTGTTAGTTAAATTATTGTCAACTTAGTTCGTATTATTTTATTCACCGTATTAGTGTGCCTGTAGTTGCAACTTGTCTTCTTCTGGTTTGGTATGTTATATTGTGCGTGATAGTGATTCCCCTTACTCTGCCGTAGGTATAGTGGCTGTGGTCTGGGATGGTCGAGTGAGGTCATATCCTCGGGGGAAACGGGGGGTGGGATGGGATAGGAGCAGGGGTTAGGGGGTGGGGCGGGAGGCAAGGGAGCTAAAGGGAACAAGGGTATCTGTAGGTTGAGAATTGGGTCATGGAACGTAGGTACATTGACGGGTAAGTCTATAGAGTTGGCGAAGATCCTCCAGAAAAGGAGGATCAATATAGCGTGTGTCCAAGAGACTAGGTGGGTAGGGTCGAGGGCGAAGGACGCGGACGGGTATAAACTTTGGTACTCAGGAGTCCAGAAAGGTAAGAATGGAGTGGGCATCTTGGTGGATAGGGAACTTAGAGAGTCTGTGGTCGAGGTTAGACGAGTGAATGATAGATTGATGATTATTAAGTTGGTGGTTGGAGAGTGCACCCTAAATGTCGTTAGCGCCTATGCGCCACATGTGGGCCTAGATAAAGAGGTTAAACGACGCTTCTGGGAGGGGTTAGATAAGATTGTGCGTCAGGTTCTGCCTACTTAGAAGCTATTCATAAGAGGGGATTTCAATGGGCATATTGGGTCGACTGCAGGTGCATGGAGGCTTAGGTTTTGGGGAGAGGAACGGAGGAGGTACATCGTTGTTGGACTTCGCTAAGGCTTTTGGGTTGGTGATTGTGAACTCTAGCTTTCCAAAGAGGGAGAGGCATTTGGTTACTTTTCAAAATGCGGCGGCGAAGACTCAGATTGACTATCTTCTCCTTAGGAGAGGTGACAGAGGAATGTGCAAGGATTGCAAGGTGATTCCGGGTGAGATACTCGCGACGCAACATAGGCTCTTGGTGATGGACATTGGTATTATGTTAAAGAGGAGGAAAAAGTCTACTCGAGGAAGTCCGAGAATCAGGTGGGGAGCCTTAACTAGGATAAAGACCAAGAGTTGGAAGGGCGGTTGTCGGCTATAGGAGCTTGGAAGAGCAGCGGTGACGCGAGCACTATGTAGTCAGCGACAACAGACTGTATTAGGGAGGTTGCGAGAGAGGTGTTAGGAGTCTCGACGGGCGTCTCTAGTGGGCACAAAGGAGACTGGTGGTGGAATGAAGTGGTTCAAGGTAAAGTGGAAACTAAGAAGGTGGCGTACCTGAAGTTAGTGGGGAGCATAGATGAGAAGGAGAGGCGAGCATGCATGGAGAGGTATAAGACAACTAGGAAGGAGGCTAAGCTGGCGGTCACAGAGGCTAAGACTGCTGTATATAGTCGTATGTACGAGGAACTGGGGAAAAAAGGCGGGGAGAAGAAGTTATTCCTGCTGGCCAAGTTGAGAGAGAGGAAGGCTCGGGATTTGGACCAAGTGAGATGCATCAAGGACGAAGATGGTAGAGTATTAATGGAAGATGCCCAGATTAAGAGGAGATGGCAGACTTACTTTTATAAACTTCTGAATGAAGAAGGGGATCAGGATATTGTGCTAGGCGAATTGGAGCATTCCGAGAGTCACCGTGACTTTGGGTACTGCGGGTGTATCGAGGTTGATGAGGTCGTGGGAGCTATGCGTAAGATGAGTAGGGGCGACCGGGCCAGACGAAATTCTGGTGGAATTTTGGAAGTGTGTGGGGAGAGCAGGTTTGGAGTGGTTGACTAGGTTGTTTAATGTTATTTTTAAGGCGAACAGGATGTCGGATGAGTGGAGGTGGAGTATGGTGGTCCCATTGTATAAGAACAAAGGTGATATCCAGAGTTGTAACAATTATAGGGGTATCAAATTACTGAGTCATACCATAAAAGTGTGGGAGATGGTGGTTGAAGTGAGGGTAAGGATGACAATGTCTGTATCCGACCACCAGTTTGGGTTCATGCCGGGTCGTTCGACTACAGAAGCTATATACCTTGTTAGGAGGTTGGTGGAACTGTACAGAGAGAGGAAGAAGGATCTGCACATGGTCTTTATTGACCTAGAGAAAGCGTATGACAAGATTTCTAGAGAAGTTCTCTGGAGATGCCTGGAGGCAAAAGGTATATCGGTTCCCTACATTATGGCGATTAAGGACATGTATGATGGGGCTAAGACTCGGGTTAGGACAGTATGAGGCGACTCTGAGCAGTTTTCGGTTGTAATGGGGTTACAACAAGGTTCTGCGCTCAGTCCGTTCTTATTCGCCCTCGTGATCGACGCGTTAACACACCATATTCAAGGGGAGGTGCCATGGAGCATGCTATTTGCCAATGACATAGTTCTGATTGATGAGTCGCGAGTCGGTGTTAACAAGAGGCTAGAGGTTTAGAGACAGGCTCTTGAGTCTAAGGGTTTCAAGTTGAGCAGGACGAAGACGGAATACCTGGAGTGTAAATTGAACGCTGAGCCAGGGGAAGTGGGTGTGGATGTGAGGCTTGAATCACAGGTTATCCCGAGTAGAGGCAGCTTCAAGTACCTTGGTTCGGTTATCCAGGGGGGAGGGGAGATCGACGAGGATGTCACACACCGTATTGGGGTAGGATGGATGAAGTGGAGGTTAGCATCTAGAGTCCTGTGTGACAAGAGAGTGCCACCAATACTCAAAGGTAAGTTCTATAAAGCGGTGGTTAGACCAGCCATGTTGTATGGGGCTGAGGGTTGGCCCGTTAAGAACTCACATATCCAGAAGATGAAAGTAGCAGAAATGAGGATGTTGAGGTGGATGTGCGGGCACACTAGGATAGATAAGATTAGGAATGATGTTATTCGGGAGAAGGTGTACGTGGCTCCCATTGATGACAAGATGCGGGAAGCGAGGCTTAGATGGTTCGGACATGTTCAAAGGAGAAGCCTAGATGCTCCGGTACGGAGGTGTGAGCGGCTGGTTGTGGAGGGCACGAGAAGAGGTAGAGGGCGGCCTAAGAAGTATTGGGGAGAGGTGATCAGACAGGATATGGCGAGGCTCCAGATTTCCAAGGACATGACACTTGATAGGAAGATATGGAGGTCGAGTATTAGAGTTGTAGGTTAGGATGTAGTTGAGTCTTGACTTACTTCGTACCATTGTGGGACTGACCACGTAGGGTTTTTGTCTAGGGTAGCTAGTGACAATGTTGTGTTTTACTACTTCGCTTTTCAGTGCATGTCCTATTTACTAGCTATCGTTTTTGCTTTGCATCTTTCTTCTGCATTTCATTTTGTTCCTATTTTTTCTATGATTGTTGTGGTGATACTAATGTTGTCTCCTCTTGTCATTTTGTCTTTTTGTTTCTTGAGCCGAGGGTCTTTCGGAAACATTCTCTCTACTCCTTTGGGATAGGGGTAAGGTCTACGTACACACTACCCTCCCCAGACCCTATTAATGGGATTCTACTGGGTTATTGTTGTTGCTGAAGCTCTTGTACTCGAGAAGGCACCGAAATATGGAGAATAATAAGGGAGTGAAGGGAAGTGAGAGATGCGTGTGATGATTAGGGTTTATATAAGAGGGGAGGGGATGCGGCCGAAAAGGTAATGGGGATTTTTTTCTATTTAATTTTTGTGATTAAGGAATATTTATTTATCACTATTTGTAAATAATTATGAAAAGGCAATTAATTAAATGATAATTTCTTTAGTTGGAGTAAATTAATAATGCTAAGTAAAAATCTAATAAAAAGTATGTTATGTGCAAACTGGCAGAAGAAAACAGGGAACCATTTGTTTGTTGAAATGCTAAGAAAATAATGAAATTTGATGTTACCAAAAAAAAAAATCCAATTAAAAAGGGGGTGTTTGGCAAGTAAGCCTTGAAACTTGGCCAAGGAGATATTCAACTTAGAGATGTGCATACACGGGCATAGCCGGCCAAACTAAACGCCATAGCAAGTAAGCCTTGAAACTTGCTTGGATTTAGGTTTATAAGGTTTGACACAACATGTCGCAAACCATCTCTTCCCCACACCCACGGTGCGAACACTTCTCACGCTAACCCATTTTTAAGCCGCAAAACTCCCTAATTAATATCCGATGTGGGAATTGCATTAGTTCGGTAATTTAATTGGCCGTGCTTTTTGTTTTTAGTGATCAAATTTATGTACGTAAATCCATTATTAATTTTTTCATCTTCTCTTATATTAGATTAGTTTTTTGGGCTTGTTCTTATCGTTCCATTACATTATTCAAGTCAGCAAAACAAACTTATAATTTAGACACACACTGACAGAAAGGAAATAGAGCAAAGAGACTATAATATGCCATTTTGAATAGAAAAAAATTGAATTAGGGAAATTGTTTAATATATCAGCCATACAAGGAAATCTTCAGCATATGCGTGGTGCAATCCGGTTTTTTGACTTGTCTTTGCCCAATATTTCAACAACAGTTCCACAACGGCATTGGAGGATGACAATCCCGTAGACTGCCAATTTTATGTAAATATATTTTTGCTGGCTTTTTTTAGGTGTGAATGGAAAAGGACATTTTTTTGGGTTTCACCTCTTCACACTCCCATTCATTGCCTATAAATATAGAGGTATTGTCTCGAATTTTAAAATGATATTTTTGCACTCTTTTTATGCGTATTTTCTCAAAAATAAAATAGAGTCTGCTTGTGATTTACTCTGCAATTTAAGTTGTCAAAATTCCATAAATTGAAGCACCGCTTTTATAGAATAGTTCTCTGTTTTATCCCATGAGGAATTAATCCGTTTTCATAAAAAAATCATCTTATGATGTTTGGCACGATTGCAATTATTTTATATGAAAAACATTTTTCTACAGTAGGAGTAAAACGGCTTCCCTCACTTTTGGGTGGTCACTTTCTTTATAACTATCTTAACTTCAAATTACTTGTTTCAACTAACACTTAAGACATAAATTGTTAATTTCTCTCAATAGTTTAATCAATTGTAATGTTATTATTAATGTTTAATATACATTTGTTGTAAAATACTTTTGGGTGGAAGCCAATCACATTGCAGAGGGAAAAGGAAAAACAATTCCCTCTCAATGATGAAACAGCTAAAGAGTGGAGAGTTCATCAATTTGTGTTCCGTTCCTGGAAAAAGTCTCATAATTTAGCAGCAACATCTAAAGTTCACATTCACAGTTCTCATTTACTTTTTACATAAGATTCTCTCAACATGTACTTTAGTTGAAGACATAATCTATTGTGTTGTCACGTTTTAATTACCCCTCCATTTAATATTTAATTTAATACATGCACTCGGTTGTAAACCACTAATCAATATGATAGATTATACACTCAAAACTGTGTAGATGGCCTGATATCAATCTTTCACCCAAGAAGACTGCTACCTTTACTATAGAACAAACTGCTAAAATGAAAATGCGTGTTTGGAGAAGGCAAAACAACTGCAAAGCTGGGCAATCTTTAATTGCTCAAGTTGGAGATGAAATTGCATTAGGAAGAGAGGAGAACAGAACAGATACATCTGTTGCCACACCTAGATCAGATGCTTAACCAACTTAATTCAACTTGCCACCAACATTACCTCTATAAAGAGTTGGGGCCATAATACGAAACAAGGAAAAGGGCGTATGCATATCAAGCCAGAAATCTATCTTTATAATGCAGAAACACAGCCTTTCATGCAGACGAGATTAGCAGGTAGCAACAATATCAGAAAATAGGAAGCGCGTAGTGGGTACAAGAATCCAGTCATGACATACAGTTGAATAGCAGTTATCTGGAACAAAAAAAGAGTAAAGAAGTTTTGGTACTTCTACATAGCTTTGATACAGCTTTTTTTGAAACTTTGTAACATACACCACCACCTCCTGCAGCTACTTGGGGCCAATGTCCTTGATACCACAAATCTGCTCCTCTCCCATGGCAGACATCACTGACAGAACCAGGTCCTTCCCCTCAGCAAAACCATCTTTGATCTGTGCTCATCATTTAGAAAACAACATTATTTTTAACAGAAGAGTGTCTTAAGAAATACACAAACTTATGGCACAAATATTGTATCTATGCATTAAAGGAATCAACTGCTCATGAAATAATCAAGAAAATTAAAGCAAACCAACTGCTAACGCCTTGTGGAATCTAAATCTAGAGGCTACTCCTAACCATGCCCTTATCAGTACATGCTACTCTTCCACTAATGATAACCTGTGTCCAAGTATCATTCACTTTAAATTTTCGGGTTCACGAACATAAAAATAGATAGCAAATGTAACATTGATGTCCAAAACAGAAACTGTAATTCTGCTCACCAGGGACAGAAGACTATCGTCAGTTGGGAGCCTCAAGTCATCCTTGGTGTTACCATTTTCAGTCAACAGACTCACCTGAAACAATATTGCAAGTGAGATGGTTGTTATCAATAAGGAGATCAAATTAACAAAGAGTAAAAGTGACAACAAAATACATACAAATCCATCCTCAGAGATATCAATAAGCTGATAGTCAGTCCTATTCACATGAGGAACCTGCAAAGGAAATATGTTGATTAGTAAAAATTATGTAGAAGAACAAGAAGAAAGCAGCAAGGGAAATGATATGTCCAGAGACAGTTATTTACATCACAATTGTGAGAAGAGGGAACAATATCTTCAAGCTTCTTTCCAGTGAAAATGTCAATCGCCACAAAATGGCATTTAGCATGACCGTGCTTGCCTGTCTTGGAAGTGGAAACTTCAACTACCTTCAACAACAAACCCGACAATCCTATTAGTACTAGCAATTACGAAGCAAACAGGGAATATGCAGCATGACTAAGAATAGGGAAAAAGGGGGATATATTAGTACTAGCAATTACGAAGCAAACAGGGAATATCCAAAAGCTTAACACCAGATTGGATCTCCAAAACTTATATTACTAGGACTTTGGCTGTTACGGTGACATATATTTTTTGATAACCGAGAAATCCCCGGCGCCAGTTCGAAGCTCGGTTAAAAATGGGAGATATATTTAGATTCAGATATAACGTCAGTTAAGAACGAGTGTTATCTTACTTTTTTATAAGGATCACTTATTATATACACATTCAAGAATGTTTATTGTACAAATAGTTCGAGCAAAAAACAACGGTTCACAAAACCATCCATAGATCTGCTTCTGTTTTTATATACACACACAGACACACTAGATCAATTCAGGCACTTGTAGAGCCGTTAACCGAGAACAGAAGAGGAAATACAGTAGTCAGACCATATCAACCTTGTCATTCTCACTAGATCTTAACACATGAATGAACTGTGCGGAGTACTAAAAGGAAACAAAATTTCATGAAGATCAAATATGGACCAGATAGAAACCCTACTATATCCAATTGATAAATGGACCAGAGCTAGACCGGAAATAAAAACAATAGTGACTTCCAGTATATCATACAGATTCTCGGCAAACCGGAAAAAAATCAAATCTTTCTTCTGTATCTTAAAATCACAATAACAGAAAATAAATACCAAAGAAAGTTTTTAGTAAATAGGATTCATAAGACCATAACCAAATAACTGAACAGGCATAAAAGTAAACTATAAGGAAAAGAAAGAGACCTTGCAAGGACGGTTTTTGATGACGATATGACCATTCTTACGAATAGTACCAGCCTGCTGAGGATAGGTCTTTGAAGCTCCGGCGTCGGCCTTTGATTCAAAGTGGTGCTCTTCGTCCGACATGGTTGATTTGATCTACTTTACTGGAGAGAAATAAGGAGAAGAGGATCCTAAATTTAGCTCTACTGAGGAGTGAGGGGTTGCTTTTCTAGTCTTTAGAGTTTCGAATGATGCGTTCAAGTGACGCAGTCTTTAACGGTGAGAATTTTGGAGTTTAATTTCCCATCCTTATCCTTTATTACCGTCTGTCACGTGCTCACGTCACTCTTTCCGACTCTTCATTTACCTTCCTTGTTAATTATTTTTCTTTCCATATTCCGAAACTAAAAATATTATCCTTCACAAAACTAATAAACACGTAACATATGTTTTATATATTTTTTAATTTAATTTATTATTTAATCATAATAATTTGTTTTTGGTAATTAGTTAGAGTTTTATTATCAAAATTGGAGTTATGTACACTATACAAATCCTGAATGTTGGACATCAAGTCTCAACCTTCGGTCTAAGCTTAGAAACTAAAATAGCAAAAATATCATCTCAATGCCAGAAGTAATTAGGCTGGGTAGTAGTTTAAGCTCTCTAGCCGCTTTGCAATCTTTACTTTATTGAACCTCTAAAATGGATTTCTTGAACTATCTGTCTTTTTATTACCTCAATACTCTGTTATTTGTCTTAAAATACTCTATAATTCCTTTCCATCTACGCATGGTAAACAACATGCGCTAGTAGCATTCTGTATACCTCAGCTCTTGGACTGCTCCCACTAGCATGTTGCATCGCCCACTGTAGTTTATCTTACCAGGCCATTGGATTTCTAGTGACACCTATCCAGTTGAGCATCTTCTTCCAGAGTAGTGCAGTGGTCTCACAAGTAAAGAACAAATGGGCCATGCTTTCATGGCTTGCTCACATAAAGGACAAAATTGATCTCGAGTCACACCCTTCTTGAATAATCTATTATTTGAGATTTTTTCGTTCCTATACACTATTTGAAACCTTATTATGAAAAATGTTCAAATTTTTGTATTTACCCGACCTAAACACATTTTAGCTACAAACTATATACAATCTACCTTAAAATGCTCTAAATCCATTATTAGTGTCTTCAATCAATGGATTTAGTTATATCATTTTTCTTTTTTCTCTCCTTTCTCCCCTCTACTCTCCTGATCGAACTTATATTTAGGAATTTCTGTTTGCTAATTGTTTCGGTCTTTTTTTTTTAATCCTTAAAAAATTGTATTACAATCGATATATTTCAAAATTTTCCTTCTGTTTTCTGTAACAAACTCACAGCTAAATATGAAATGGCTTTTTATTGGAACCATTAACACTCGAACCTGGGAACGAGAAAATCCCATTGAGACAATGTATAAATTACAACATATTGAAAGAGTTGTAAAGTTCTATATTTTACTATCCTTTAGTTTCTGATTCAGATTGAAAGAGCTGTGAAGTTGTATATTTTCCTATCCTTCACATTGTCATATAGCATGCTGGATAGAACAGTTTTAAGGCGAGCAATGTTTTTTTCTCATTAATATGGTAGGAGTAACAGAAATACCATAAAGAGTACTTTCCATAACCCCCAATTCTTTACTCGTTTTTGGCCGCATTTAATGCCAAATGTTAGTATAATCTGACGGGCCGCATTTAAGCAATCTTGAAAGTTTGCTCATACATTCAGGTTCTCAAAAACGTTTCTTTAGTTTTTGTCTGAACAGTGGAAAGCTGCCATAGAAGCAGGGGAGGATAGAAAGGATAGTAAAATATACAATTATGGTGTGTGCTTAAATATAACTTAAATATAATTTTTATACAATTTTTATACAATATGTCTTTTGTATATTTTGTATTTGATTTATACATAGTAATTATATATTATATAACTTATTTACAACTTATCTACAACTTTTATATATTATTTCTACACAGTTAAATACAATTACAATATCATACAACTTAAATACAATTTTTATACAAATTTTATACAATATGTCTTTGTATATATTTTGTATCTGATTTGTATATATTTTGTCTGTGGTGTGTGCTTTTTACTCTCTAAAATTTCAATCAAAACTGACTCTCCTAATACAATTTTGATACATATCAATAACTTTATGTAAAAAGATTGTATTGATAACTTAAATACAAATTTTATACAACGATTCATACATTATACAACTATCGTTCAACTTTCATACAATATTCAAATAAAAAAAATATATATATAACTACGACAGAATACAATTTACATACAATTATACTACAACTTTACTACAATATCGTAAGTATATTGTATGTCATGTCTTCTTCTTCTTCTTCTTCTTCTTCTGAAATTCAACCAAAATCAAGTCTAATCTTTACCAAACACCCTCAAAATTGAGATATAAACTCCAAACAATATTCCCAATTGTTTGCAACAACACCCAATCCAAATAAATAATGATTTTTAAAAACCCAAATTCGAATTCAATGCTTCAAAGCTTTTTAATGGTTGTCAATGGTGGATAGTCAAACACCTTCAAAATACCATTTGAGCACTCTTTATTCTTTGTCCAATTTTTGACTTCTTACCAACCCGCGAACAATTGTGAAGTTGAATAAAGAATGAATTTACATATCTGTGCACAAAAATTGATGGCCGGAGGACAAAATATAGACTTTTTTTCTTTCAAGAATGAAGAACATGAGATCAAAACTTACATAGTTCAAATGTACCTTGCAGCAGAGCCAAGGAGATGTCAGCATCAGTAATTATGAGAGTTTTCAGAACAGGCACTAATGCCGCGACGAACAAGCAATTACTATTTTCGTAGGATTTAAAACGAGAATTCAGAAAAATTGAGAGAGATTATAAAAGATTTTTGAAGAAAAGTGGAAGAGGGCGTTAATGCAGGGAGATAGTACAGAATCGTGGGGGGTATGGAAAAAGAAACGTAGGGGGGAGGGGGGATATGTACGCTAGAGATATTATAGGAGTTAATTGATTCTCATTGAATTCCTAAAATGTATATAATTGATAAATTATATATACCTATATAATTAAATTGAAACTTGAGTAGGGAGGGTAATAAAGTTTCAAATAATGTATAGAAATGTAAAAACTCCATCTATCTTTTGTATACAATCTCCCAACCGCAACCAATCTCAACATGAAAATCCATTTAGGTAGACCTTGGTTGTTACACACATGTTTCCTCCATGCTACTTTATGGAATGTACCCTTAACTTCAAGTAAAATTGCTTTGTAGAGAAGCTTCATTGAAGTACTTTGTTGCTTTCAAAATCTTTTGAACAATCCAAGATGCTTGCTTCAGGGCATTTTCAAACATATTCCTGTTCCTCCCATAGTAACAATGAATCCACTTCACCCAAAGTTTATCTTTTTTTTTCCCTACAAATATTCCACAACATTTTATTAATTGACGCTTTATTCTAAACTGTAATGTCTAGAATATTTAAACCACCTGAAAACCTTGGATAACAGACCCTATCCCAAAGCTTTTTTTGACAACTCATTAGACCAAAGAAAATTCCTAAAAGTAGCTTCAATGACTTTAACAACTTTTTTTTTTTTTTAGGTAAAATGAAGATATGCACCCTTGTATAGAGAACAACACTGACTTTATCGATTGAGATCTGCCACATAAGATAAGAATCTAGTTTTATTAATCATAATAAATTAGTAATATCACGATTCACGAGTGAGTAATTTTTACTTTTAAATAATATTAAAAACAAGTAATTTTTCTTCAAATTGATAATCACCCATTCACCCTATAATAATAAATATTTTAATAGTAGTAGTTGATCTATCCACTTTGCAAAATACAGATGCTCCTGGCATCATTTTCCTAACCACTTTTCTAATTGAACATTGCATTTATTTAATCTCTTCTCTAGTTTTAAAAAATAAATAGACCTCTTAATTACTTTTATATTTCATTACATTACCGTGTTTCACATTAAAACTCAACTAAAGTTCTGTACATCAAATCTTTGTAGGATGAGCTAAGAGTAAATTGTTCAAAGAGTGAAGACAGCATCCTGGATCACAAACTTAGTGCAAAATGTCAATTGTGCTCGATAATCATTTTACTACCCATCAAATTATGATCTAATTTGCCGGATGGAAACAATTAATAAGAAAGCTAAAAATGTCAATTAGAACTATGAACATACATTGCTTTCTCTATTAAATGGATATACCAAATCATAAGAACAGCAGTTTTCAGGTCTATCATCAACTTCACAATACAAAAATTTATCCTCTTTGAATTGTTCTTTTACTTTTTGCTCTTTGTCAAAACCTCAAAATTCCTCAACTTTAAGAGCATCGCGAGGCATTTCATATGCATCTTTGGACCTTGATTTCTTCACTCCAGCAGTGAACCACACCTTATCAGATTTGTAGCTCTCGACGTTGATACTCGTGACTTTGACCCATACCAAGACCTTGGTCTTCATTCCATCTATTCCAGTGAGCTTTCCCCTTGATAGAGTTCCTTTGACACGAGTAGCATACCGCATAACAGATGAATCTTTGAAGGAGACCTCACAGGCGGATGGCAAGTAGACAATGAGCTTTGCATTTGACTCGTCAAATTCATAGCATGTTATGTTTTGGGGGAAAAGACCAGGAGGAAGGTTGTATTCTCGTAGGAGATCTGGCAATGATTTTGTAGGTTTGCCTAGCCAAATTACAGAATCATTTGCATCAGATTGGCGGGCTAGAGGTTGCAGAGAATATGAACTGAAAATGTGCATGAACTAACTTTACATCCTAGAGATAAAAATTAAAATTTCCACAGGACAACTGTTGGGAGCGTGGTTCACCATAACAACTGTAGTATGGGGATGTCAATGCTATTGTATGGGGATGTGATTTATGTCACCCCAAAATCTTTATTTGCTCTACATCACATGGAAACTGTTCAGTCCTCAGAATCCCTTAGGATTTGACTAGAAGTTAAAATCACATCACAAGGCGTAGAAGTTAGCCAGAGTAAGCTTAAACAACAATGTGCTGCAGCCATTTCATGACAGCTACTTCCTGTTTTGAATGAATCAACATTTTGGCACTAAACCCAGTCAAAGACTATTACTTTGGGACGAGATTGTCCTACACACTGATGACTAAGTGGGATGCAGTTATTTGAGCGAATAGAGCAGAAAGAGGTAACAGTAGTGACTGTTTATTTTTGTAAGTAGAAGTGACAACTACTCTTTCCTGCTTATTCCTAGTGGAACAAATATAGTTTTTTTTTCTTAGCAGAATACGCCATTCTTTGTCATCCACATGGACCAAAGACACCAATGTGCTTGTTAAATTAAGAGTTATGAACGTAACAACTTGAAAACCACATAAACTGTTTACTCAAGAAAAAGATATATGAATATGCATTTAATCATAGGCAGACAGAAATGCAGAAGTTGATTTTAGAAGTAAATGCATACCTTTTAGCTTGTTGAAAATCCATTTTGCCTTTTCTTCAACAGTGCTCGACAAATTCTGAAACATGTGAAGTCAAGCAGAGTGATGAAGTGGTACATTACAAGTTTATCTACATATGTAATTACAACAAACTGAATTGCCAAAACTCAAGTTACAGGGTTGTCGATTTTTATTATTTGACCAGACTAGACTTTTATGTTATATAAAAATTTATGCAGTCTAGGGACAAGTAAACAATGATGAAATCCTTGCCAATTTCTGCTACACAGACACATTTCTTTAGGATTTTCTTTTGTGAATCCAGAAGATATTACAAGCGAATAAGAGCATCTTAAGTATGAACTTATAGAAATTGTTGATATTTTCAGCCTCGCTCTCCACAAATGGAGACAGATGCATTTCTTTAGAATTTACTGCTGTCGATTCAGAAGATATGGTCAGAGAATAAGGGAACGACATCTCAAGTGGAGTGTTAGCTTATACAAGATGTTCATATGTTCAGCATCACAGTCCAAAATAGAGAATTCATACCAACTGCTGAACATAATAGCTGCTTTTCTCATGACAAAAAGGGTGGCAAAACCACATATATAAAATGTTGTTAATCAAAGGATAACTCCACACATCAAATCCTATTGGTTGTTAAAAATTTTCACGTCATCATAATTGATCTCGATTTCTAATTGCTTCAACTCTTTTTATTCTCACTGTTCGCTCACTCCTTCTATTCCTCTCATTGACTTCAAAATATCATTGTCCGTCCTATCATCATCCTCAAAAGGACAGTCGTAATGGTGACCTGACCAATATCAATGGGAATCACAATCATCAAACAGACAACAATAGAAACAAATCTCCAGCACCTTAACATCTAATGACAGAATTCAGAAGGCAGCACCTAATAGCTTAAGGTTTAGTACTACGTTTAAACTTAATTGAGGTAGTAGGGCAGTCCGGTGCACTAAGCTCCCGCTATGCGCGGAGTCGGGGGAAGGGCCAGACCACAAGGGTCTATTGTACGCAACCTTACCCTGCATTTCTGCAAGGGGCTATATTTCCACGGTTCGAACCCGTGACCTCCTGATCACATGATAGTAACTTTACGACTTCCCTTCTTAATTGAGGTAGTAATTAACTTTAAATATCAAGTGAATCTCAAGTAAGATTTCATACAAAAATGTAAAGGGAGTGGGGAGGGGGCTATTTTTCTAGACCCCATCTCTAGATCAAAACTGGGAGTTCCACAATCTACAGCTGTGCATTGATCTCTTCTCCTTGTCCTTTTACCGAGTGGCCAGAATTTTACTCGGGCAGTTGATGAAGTTTATCTTAAATTTATAAGGAACATAATTTCCATGTTAGCCCCAAAATTAAAATAAATTGGTAAAAACAGAGGCAAGTCAACACACAATGTTTAGCACCAATTGTTGGTATTAATCTAGCCTCCTGGCGCAGAATTCTTCGAGCAAACCAAATTTCACATTCACATATGTTATGCTAGAAATTATAATTAGCTGGAAGAAGATAACCATAAATGCACATAACAAGAAACAAAGAAAAGAAAATCCTTAAATGGAAACAGAAAAAGGAGGAGAGCATACGGAGAGGTCGTGAGAGATGTTGGAGATCTCTTCTTTGGCTTTTTTGGAAATCCAGAATGTACTACTTTTCAAGCTCCCTACTTTCGTCAGTGCTTTCTCCATTATGCTTCTCTCTCTCTCTATATAAGTACAAACACACAGATAACTCACTCGCTCAACACCTCCCCTTTTACTCTCTTTCTCTACTCTCTTTCTCTCGGGGAAATGCAACAATATATGTTTCTCTCTTTCTGTCCTGGAGTGTGGGTGTCTGTATCATTTGGTGTCACACAACTCATCGTTTGTATCATTTAGAGTTATAAATCTGTAATTAAATCATTAAACTTTGTAAAATATATAAATAAAATAGAAAGTTAATAATATTTATTTAACGAAATAAATTCTGGAAAAACAGTATAGAAATAAATCGAGTCCACTGAATACGCAGTGTGTCCTTAAGGAAATTATTCCCCTCAAGTATCCGAGGTGCTGAAATATATCCTCTCAGGATAGAACGATTTAACTCACCGAAAAATATTGCGGGAAAACGGATTTAAAATAATTCGGGAAAAAAAACGGGACCGGATCGCGGGTCATGGGTTATTCCGGATTGAATTTTTCGTTAATTATTTAATTAATTAATTAATTGAAAGGAATTTCGTCCAAAAAGATTAATCAAACAATCGATCTTTGACCGAAGCCGAGCGAGCGACGACGACGACGGCGCGAAACTTGCCTTCTTCTCAACTCTTTAAGAGCTAGAAGAAGAGCAATTATATATATACCCATCAAAAGCATTTTCTTCCTCCAATATAGGACAATGTCCTTTTGCCAAGGAGGGAAAATCAAATATTTCATTTTCCCTCCATTTCTCATTCACCCTCTTTAAGCTACACAAGCTTAAAATTCCAGCAATCCCCCACATAAATGGGGAATGGCTATAAAATAAAGGAATGCACGGACGCGTGTGTATTTTACATGCAAGAATTAATTGCATCTGGATAAGCAGGTTTCCCTTTGAACTTTCCGTAGTGAACTTATATCGGATATACTCGGCGAATCGGTAGATTTGATATCTTTGAACCGTCGAGCTTTGTTGTATACCTAGACAACATAAGTCACACAATCAATCCTTAACCATATATGGTTCTCACGGTTGTGTTCGTTTCAGCCATGAACACCGCCTGGTTTCATGAGTAGATAGAGAATGGGCCTTTACTTTCATTCCCCTTAAAGCGGCTTACACTTCACACTCACATAGGTGATTTCTAAACGTGTAATCCTATAGGCACACTATCTGGTCATATCCTGCCAGACTTAGCAAATCATTAAAAAACCTTTAAGCTTTGTTGACTCATCAAAAAGCCTTAATGCTTTACCTCGATTTCTGAACATTGTCTTTATCACGAGAATGGGTTGAGTTATTTGACAATGTTGAACTGTCATTCATAACTTTGTTTGATCTCTTTGAACCTAGCTCGTGGGATCTCCAGTCTGCTAGGTAGAGTTACCGCCATGATGACTTGTTCTAGACCTTAACCTCATTCTCTTTGATGATCTTTTAACTGCCTCTCTAGATAGGCCTTTTGTAAGTGGATCCGACACGTTATCTCTTGACTTTACGTAGTCAATTGTGATAACACCACTATAGAGTAGTTGTCTAACGGTATTGTGTCTCTTTCGTATATGACGAGACTTTCTGTTATACATAACGCTCCCTGCCCTGCCTATTGCCGCTTGACTATCACAATGTATACAAATAGGTGCGAAAGGTTTGGGCCAAAATGGAATATCTTTCAAGAAATTCCGAAGCCATTCAGCTTCTTCACCGGCCTTATCTAAAGCTATGAATTCAGATTCCATTGTAGAACGGGCGATGCATGTTTGTTCGAATGATTTCCAAGACACTGCTCCACCCCCAATTGTAAAAATATATCCACTCGTGGATTTAACTTCAGATGATCCAGTGATCTAATTTGCATCACTATATCCCTCGATCACTGAGGGATATTTGTTGTAATGCAAAGCATAATTTTGGGTATGTTTGAGATACCCCAAAACTCGTTTCATTGCCATCCAATGTATGTGATTGAGATTAGTTGTAAACCGACTCAGATTACTAATAGCACATGCTATATCTGGTCGCGTACAATTCATGATATACATCAAACTTTCCAATACTCTTGCTTAGTCCAGTTGTGAGTCACTTTCACCTTCATTCTTTTGAAGTGCATAACTCACGTCAATTGGAGTTTTGACAATTTTGATATCCAAATACTTGAACTTGTCAAGTAACTTTTCAATGTAGTGAGACTGTGATAATGCTAGACCTTGTGGAGTCTTGTGAATTCTGATTCCTAAGATCACATCAGCAACTCCTAAGTCTTTCATATCGAATTTGCTAGCCAACATGCGCTTAGTAGCATTGATATCTGCCATGTTTTTGCTCATTATCAACATATAAACAAACAATGACTTCATGACCTGGAGTGTTTTTAATGTAAACACATTTGTCGCACTCGTTGATTTTAAACCCACTTGCCAATATTGTTTGGTCAAATTTGGCATGCCATTGTTTGGGTGCTTGTTTAGTCCATAAAGCGACTTAACAAGTTTGCATACTTTTTTTTCTTTACCAGGAACCACAAAACCCTCAGGTTGTTCCATGTAAATCTCTTCCTCTAATTCTCCATTTAAGAAAGCTGTTTTAACATCTTTGATGGATTTCAAGACCATACATGGCCGCTAGTGCCGCTAACACCCTAATAGGTGTTATCCTCGTTACTGGCGAGTAAGTGTCAAAGTAATCAAGGCCTTCCTTTTGTCTATAACCTTTGACAACAAGTCTTGCCTTATATTTGTCAATAGTGCCATCAGCTTTCACTTTCTGTTTAAAGATCCATTTCGAACCTAAAGGCTTATTTTTCCGGAGGAAGATCTACCAATTCCCATGTATGGTTATCCAAAATTGATTGAATCTCACTATTGACTGCCTCTTTCCAAAATGTTGAATCAGAAGATGATATAGCTGCTTTAAAAGTTTGAGACTCATTTTCAAGCAAGAATGTCACAAAATCTGGTCCAAAGGAAGTAGATGTTCTTTGACGTTTGTTACGCCTTGGATCTTTTATACTTGGAGTATTTTCCTTTGGTTCTTCCCGAGGTCGTTTAGGTCTTTCACTTAACGACTCACATTCAGTTTTATACGGATATATGCTTTCAAAAAATTCAGCATTATCTGATTCCATTACCGTATTAACGTGAATTTCGGGATTATCGGATTTATGAACCAAAAACCGACATGCTTAACTGTTTGTAGCATATCCAATGAAAACGCAATCAATATTTTTTGGTCCGATTTTAACCCTTTTAGGTATATGAACTTGTACCTTTGCTAGACACCCCCACACTTTGAAATATTTCAAGTTGGGTTTTCTTCCTTTTCATTTTTTATATGGAATAGATTGCGTTTTGCTGTGGGGTACTCTGTTGAGTATTCAGTTAGCTGTAAGGATAGCTTCGCCCCACAAACTCTGCGGTAATCCGGAACTTATTAATAAAGAATTCATCATTTCCTTTAATGTCCGATTTTTCCTTTCCGCAATTCCATTGGATTGAGGTGTGTAAGGTGCAATAGTTTGATGGATAATTTCATATTCCGAACATATTTCTGCAAACGGAGATTCATATTCTCCACCCCTATCACTTCTAATCATTTTGATCTTTTTATTCAATTGATTCTCCACTTCATTCTTGTATTGCTTAAATGCTTCAATTGTTTCATCCTTACTATTAAGCAAATAAACATAACAATATCGAGTGCAATCATCAATAAAAGTAATAAAATACTTTTTCTCACCTCGAGATGGTGTCGACTTCATATCACAAATGTCAGTATGAATTAAGTCTAAAGGATTTGAATTCCTTTCAATAGACTTATAAGGATATTTTACAAACTTAGACTCAACACATATTTAACATTTTGATTTATTACACTCGAATTTAGGCAATACTTCTAAATTAATTAACTTCTGCAAGATTTTGTAATTGACATGTGCTAAACGAATATGCCATAAATTATTTGACTCCAATAAATAAGAAGAAGCTGAAATTTTATTCATACTTTCAACAACCATTACATTTAGTTTGAAGAGACCCTATGTGAGGTAGCCCTTTCTAACATACATTTCATTCTTACTTACAACAACTTTATCAGAAATAAATACACATTTAAATCCATTCTTAACAAGTAAAGAAGTAGAAACTAAATTCTTCCTAATAGTAGGAACATGAAGAACGTTGTTGAGCGTTAACAGCTTGCCAGAAGTCATCTTCAGGAATATCTTCCCATAACCTTCAATCTTGGCTGTTGCAGCATTTCCCATGGAAAGCTCTTTTTCGGGATCAACAGTAGAGTAAGTCGCAAATGCTTCCTTGACAGCACAAACATGTCGAGTGGCTCCAGAGTCAATCCACCACTCCTTCAGATTTCCAACTAGGTTGCATTCCGAAAGAATTGCACACAGATCATCAATGTCATCATTCTTCTCCACTATGTTGGCCTGTCCCTTCTTCTTATACTTTTTCGGGAGACGACAATCAGGGGCTTTGTGACCGATTTTTCCATAATTGTAGCAGCTGCCCTTGAATTTCTTTTTTGTTCTGCTCCTTAGTCTGTCCAGAAGACCTCTTTCTTTTCTTACTTTTTGGAGCAGTCTCCTCAACGATATTAGCTCTCATGATTGTTGAATTTTCACGAGACTTCTTCTCGGCTGTTTTGTTGTCTTCCTCAATCTTGAGACGAATCACAAGATCTTCCAACTTCATTTCTTTGCACTTGTGCTTAAGATAGTTCTTGAAATATCTCCACGAAGGAGGCAATTTTTCAATCATTGCAGCCACTTGAAATGCTTCATTCACGACCATACCTTCAGCAATAAGGTCATGAAAAATAAGTTGAAACTCTTGAACTTGGGTTCCAACAGTTTTGCTGTCTATCATTTTATAGTCTAGAAACTTGGCAACCACGAACTTCTTCAAGCATGCATCTTCAGTCTTGTACTTCTTCTCAAGTGCGTCCCATAATTCTTTCGAAGTATTCATCGCACTGTAGACATTGTACAACTCATCCTCTAAAGCGCTTAAGATATAGCCTTTGTAAAGAAAATCTGTCTGCTTCCACGCCTCAACAATCATGAATTTCTCGTTGTCCGGCATGTCCGCAGCAGGCACTGGAGGTTTTTCACTAGTGAATTTCTGCATACCAAGTATGGTAAGCCAAAAGAACACCTTTTGCTGCCATCCTTTGAAGTTGGCTCCGGAAAACTTTTTCGATTTCTCTGCCGGTGAAACAACAGTCCGGCTTGACGAGGCTATCGTCGTTGCCGCAACAGTCGCAGAAGAATTTCTGTTATCAATTGCCATTTCTCACTGTAAACACCAGAAGAGTTCAATTAATGGCAAAACCAGAATAGTAAATAATACTGTTATTAACAACATACAGTATGTATAATAAATAAAACCGAAATTTTTATATACTGTTTCACAGAAAACGATGAAGTTTTTATGTTCTTCAAATCGTTTTCTGAATTTCAATACTCTGATGAAGTTTTTATATCTTCAAATCAGAATAGTAAAATTCAGAAGGAGTATAAAACCACCCAGGTTTTAATCTCCACAAACAAAATACAGAATATAATAAAATAATTTCCTTAAGATTGTTATAAATCTGGATTGCTGTAATAAATAATTAAACCATTAAACTTTCTGAAATATATAAACAAAACAGAAAGTTAGTAATACTTGTTTAACGAAATAAATTCTGAAAAAACAGTATAGGAATAAATCGAGCCCACTGAATACACAGTGTGTCTTTAAGAAAATTATTCCCCTCAAATACCCGAGGTGCTGGAATATATCCTCCCAGGATAGAACGATTTAACTCATCGGAGTGTTAGTACCAAAAATAACGGTGAACAGCGAGCCACTCGAAGGCTATAAAACACACTGAAATTTTTGTGCAGAAGAAGAAGAAGAAGATCAGAAAATTTCGTAAGGAAAGATTCTAGGATTCAAAGTATATTTATAGTGTTGCTGGCATTGTTTCTGAAAAGCCATGGCTGTTGGAACATGTTGTTTGAAATATTGCGGGAAAACGGATTTAAAATAATCCGGGAAAGAAAACGGGCCTGACCGGATCGGGTCGCGGGTCATGGGTTATTCCGGATTGAATTTTTCGTTAATTATTTAATTAATTAATTATATAATTGAAAGAAATTTTGTCCAAAAATATTAATCAATCAATTGACCAAATCCAAATCCGAAGCCGAGCGAGCGACGACAGCGCGAGGCTTGCCTTCTTCTTAACTCTTTAAGAGCTAGAAGAAGAGCAATTATATATATACCCATCAAAAGCCTTTTCTTCCTCCAATATGGGACAATGTCTATTTGCCAAGAAGAAAAACTCAAATATTTTATTTTTCCTCTATTTCTCATTCACCCTCTTTAAGTTATGCAAGCTTAAAATCTCAACATTTAGCAAAGTAACGGCGCTCCAATAGCAGTGGTTTGCCGGTTTTGCTTTAAAATGTTTTTCGTCTAGATCGCTTCTTCTACTAGCGACCTGATTTTACTTTCTTTTTTAAAAATAAAATAATATTACGGCGCATATAAAAAAAAACCATGTTTTCTCTTTTAACTGTTTTGTCCCGTGGACTTTTAAAATATTACTAGTAGCAAATTACATAAGTCAATATTTTTTGCCACAATTACGCTAATTAATCCGAATATGTGATTTGCAATTAACAGGCTTCTTTATTAAAAAAATATGGCATTTTCCTTCTCTTTTTTTTAAACTGTTTTTTCGTGGGAGCATAGGAGACCATTTCTTTTTTACTTAGCAAATTACGCAAATCAACATTTCCCTATTAAATTACTAGTCATCAGATTTCATTTATGTAATGTAATCTGCAGAATTGCAATTAAAAGGCTTCCTCCTAATTTCCTCCCCCCCCCCCCCCCCCCCCAAAAAAAAAAAAAAAGAAAAGAAAAGGTGGTTAAATAAATTCTATTGCTAGAAAATCTAAGTAGAAGTTTGTAATTCTCAACTACTGTCATCAACAACTAAACGTTTAGTTAAACTGGGAACTACGTTAATGAACTTTCGTTCCTAGTTAATGTACTTGTAATTGAGTGATCACCTTTCAAAAATTGACCCATGGTCTAAGAAATTTCACAGAAAAGGAAGATGTATCTTTCATTTCTCTTTCAAGTTTTTCCTTATCGAAAGTAGTTCTTCTTAAGGAAAAACAAATCAATCTTCAGTGTCTTTTCCTTCTTTCTGTAATGTTTAGCTTTTTCATCAAGTTTACCTTAGTAAGGATGAGTGTATGCATAAATCAAAATTTTCTCTCGTTTTTTTTTTAATCAAAAAGATGGATGGAAATATCAAAAAAGTAGAAACAATTGTGACTTTGAAAACAAGTAAGCAAAAAAACTTAAGAAAATCAGTTGCATTGCCTAAGAAAATTGGACAAAGACAGCTTACAATGCAACAAATCAATAATTAGTATATACAAAACTGTGTTGTGATTTGGGAGGAAAAGAATATATATTAAAGAAATCAGACGTAATCTTTTTTTTTTTCACCCGGTGCCCCTTACCCTTTTGGGGCTCGACTAATCTAAATTTGTATCGCGCAAGCCCCGTTAAATAAGAAAACACTTCCCATCAAATTAGTAGTTTTATTATTAATGTTCGAATCCGGGACCTCATACTTTATTGATTTGTCTTCTTATCTTATGTAGGTGGCAAGGAGCAATCATGTGATTTTGCCTTAAATCCAATTTGGCAACCATGTGGAATGTTTAACATCTATTTGAAAATCATGTGATGGTGGGTCACCACCCTAAGTACACTCAAATAATTCAAAAGGCTTTATATCTTCGCTTCCAAGGCTATATTAGTGGTTAGAACTCCATTATTTTTGGATTTTATTTTTATACAATAATTAAGTTCGGAAATATTTCTAGGAAATAGTTATACTTGCAAAATGCGAACCTGAATTTTGTTTTGGTCAGTCCTTTTTTATTTTTTATTATTTTAAAAAAGGAATAAAAGAGAGATGTATTTTGAAAACAAGCGTATTTCGGTTTTGAAAAACTTAAAACTTCGAGTTTTACTTCTACTTTTGAAAATCAAAATAATTTGACACATTATTAGTGCATGATATTTTTGGAGATGGCTAAAATATTCGGTACGCGTATGATGGTTGAATTAATGCAAGTAAACTATCATGTATTTTTGAATGAGTGGACCGTTACTAATACTTTAGGGATCTTTTGGTAGGATGTAATAGAGAAAATAATATATGTATTAAATTTGGTATTATTAATTCTTCATTGGGTAGTATTTTTTAACCTATGTATAACTAATACGTGTATTAGTTATACACCTTATTCAGTATTATTCTTATATATAGCAAACCATGACATTAACAATACCATAATTTTTAATATATGGATACGTATACATAAAGATAGAATTGCCCTTTCAAAACCTTTTTCAAATCCTTTCCCAATCCCTATTCTATACTATTCTTATACACCCTACCACATGATCCCTTATAATCTAGTGAATGAGCCCAACGTTAATACGCTTATTTGTGCAACGATTTTACTAATTACTGAACATGAAAACTAAAAATGTGTACATCAAAATAAAAAGAAGAGAAAGTGTGTGTTACAATAAACATACAATGTTAAAAGTTGAAACTTGAAAATTGATGCTTCTTCCATAATTTTCTTATACTCCTATCTCTCATAAAAATCTTCAATAATTTATTATTCATATCTCCGTAGTTTCATGCACATTATAGAATGTTTCAATAGTCAAATATTATATTTGACTATTGAAACATTCCAGATGTTTCGATAAGGAATGTGTAGGAGTAACATTTGACTATTGAAATGTCAATAAGCACGTCTCCTTGAGCTTGCGATGATGCTATCATTATCCAAGAGCTTTTAAATAACACGCGCAATTCTAAAAGCTCTAAATTCAACATGTTATTAAAAATAGACCTTAAAAAGACTTTCGATCGATTGGACTGGGAATTTATCTACAAAACTCTCACTTTCTTTAATTTTTCTCCAAAAATCTCCAAGCTTATTATGCACTGTATTAGTACTAGCAACATTGGGGTTCTTGTTAATGACACAAAAATAAATTACTTCAGTCCTAGTAGAGGCATACGCCAAGGAGATCCTATGTCTCCATATATATTTATTTTATGCATGGAACTTCTCTCAAGACTCATAAACCATCAAATTGATACTATGCTTTGGGACCTGTTAAAGTGAGCTATAAAGGTCCAACCTTCTCCCATCTTTTTTTGCGGATGATTTAACCCTTATAGGAAAGGCTAACCACAAAACGGGCTACGATATTAATAATTTCTTGAAATTATTTACGGAAGAGTCTGGCCTGTCCATAAATTATGTCAAATCTAAATTAGTATTCTCCAAGAAATGCCCAACAAGTATCACTTCCTACTTTGTCAATTTATTTGGCATGAAATTAAGCTTTGAATTTGAAAAGTATCTAGGATTCCCAATGTTAAACCATAAACCAAAGCCTAAAGATTTTCAATTTGTCATTGATCAAATACGTATAAGACTATCCCATTGAAAATCTAACTTCCTTAATATAGCGGGTAGAACTACTCTAGTCACATCAACCTTAAGTGCTATCCCTATTCACCTAATGCAATATACTATGCTCCCCACTAAGACCCTAAATCAAATTAATAAGATTCAAGGAGACTTTATATGGGGTATTACTAATTCCGGCAAAAAAATACACCTTGTTAATTGGAAGACTGTTACTAAAGACAAAATGGAGAGTGGCCTAGGCATTCGTTCAGTCTCCAAAAAACAAAACCTAGTATTGCTCACAAATCTTGCTTGTAGACTTCTAAATAGTCCTTCAGACCCCCGGGCACAACTCATTACCTGGAAATACGCCCACAAAAATTCTATTATTAACACCTCCTTTATTTGGTCTGCTCGTATTAAAGGTTGAAAGATTTGTAACCAAGGCATTATGTGGCACCCTTGAAAAAACTCAAAAATCAACATTTGGTCCTCTAGATGGATCCATAACAATACTAATCTTAGAAGCAGTATCGAAGGACCGCTGCATTTGAGTGATTACAACCTCTCTTTACAAGACCTAATGAATGGAGATGAGTGGGATACCTCCAAAATTTTTTTTGTTCTGCCACCTTCTATTTTTACTAAGATTAGTGCTACACCAATCCCTAGTAATCATCTTAAAAAGGACTATATGACATGGATACCTGAAATTGAATTTCTCTTGGATTTGGAAACTTCACTGCCCAAATAAAATAAAATATTTCTTTTGGCAATGCCTGGATAACCGTATATCATGTAGGGCTTTCTTGCACCATATTGGTATGGACATAGATGAAAAGTACCCCATTTGTAAACAAGGACCTGAAGATGCTCAACACATTTTCCTCCATTGTCCCATATCAGCACGTTTCTGGGAAAAATTGGGGATGATGCTTCAAACCAAACACTTTCAACTCTCACTGGCTAATCTATCTAAAAAATTCACGGGTGCAACCTAGTAATCATACTGACCATTGGAAAAATATTTTTTCATTTGCCATATGGAACCTTTGGAAAAATAGGAATAACAATAATTTTAACAATCTTAATCTTGATTTGAGTGCTCTAAAGTCCTCCAAAAAGCTTGGGAACATATTTTTTTCACTGAAACAAACCCTCTTAAAACTACTAAGATTAAAATAAATATCAGTTGGCTAAAGCCGCATCACAACACAGTCAAGCTTAACATCGATGGAGCTTTCTTCAAAGCTACTCTAAAAGCAGGTATATGAGGAGTCTTTAGAAATAATAACAGAGACTGAATTATGGGCTTTTATAAATCTTGTTATGTAGTGACTTCAGTGCAGGCGAAACCGCTAGCATTGGAGCAAGGATTAAAAATTACAGTAGAGATGATGTTCCCTCAAATAGAGATCGGAACTGACTCCTTAGAGATGATCAAACTGCTAAATGAGAACAACGATTTAGCTAACAACACTTTGCTCAATTGCAGGTTACTAATGCACCAACTGAGAGCCCCAACAATCAGACATAACTTCAGAGAAGGAAATGGAGTAGTACATCAACTAGCAAAGGAAGACATTAGTCACTTCAAGCATACTAGATGTGTTTACCTTGCTCGTCCCCTACTTTTTGTTGAACCTGAATTAAATAGAAACAAGCAAGGGTTATATAATGGTACTAAGTATTTACCTACTAATGTTTGTAATAGTCTTACCACTATAAATAATGGCAATATCCTACGGGATTATGTTAGGACTATGTAATACTTTTGTTTAAGTAATATAAGCTTCCTTTATGTTCAAAAAAAAAAAAATATGTCTCCTTACAAATTTGGTTTTTGATAATATATAATACGAGAAATTATGGCTTTATTGTAAGAAAAAAGGATCCAAATTATTTGTATAGAAAATTACGAATCGGTAAACAGAGAAATAAAAACTGGTGCTGCTGAAAATGTATAGATAATTTTACTCGGACAGTTAAAATGGTAACTAAAATACTCGAAAATAGAACAGAAATTTACTTGTACCTCAATCCCATTTTTTTTTTAAAAAAAACTCTAATATCATCCTCTCATTTCGACACGAGTAAATCTATATCTATATCTATCTATATTATTTTTACAAAAGTACGAACCTTCAGCACAAAATGTTGATTAATCTTTTTATTTTTCATAAGTGCATTCTATTTTGGATAAAATTGTAACTTTAAATAAGTTTTAATAATTTCATTATTTTTTTTATTCATTGTTTGAACTTTTAATTAATTAAAGAACCTCATTATTCGTTTGAATGTTACGTTAGGAAGGCAACAAATTTTTAATTTCATTATTATTTTGTTTAGTGACATATAAAAGCAATAAACCTCCATTCCAAGTTTTCAATCTTTTATACTAATTTTCAAAGTTATAGAAAAAATACACAATTTTTTCTACATCTTTGTATTATTTTTTTATTAAATGAGCTTAAAATATTACTTATGGCTTTGGATGCAGATTTTATGTATTACTCCCTGTGTTTCAATTTATGTGAACCTAATTGTTTGACCCAAAATTTAGATCTAGATTTAAACAAATAGATTTTCTAATAGAATAGAGTTAGTTTTAGCCAATATTAATATCCAAAAGGTCGTTTAACCGATTTCGTGACAAAAAGTCACAAGTTCCATCAGATATCAATAAATATGTAACAACAACAGTATTTAATGACCCAAGAACTAAGAAGACAACATTCAACAGTAATAAATTAAATATAATGGCATTTAAGTAAATAAATACAAGTGAGATAACCGAAAGAGGGTTGAATTCGGTGATATTCCTCCTACAATGATAAGTGATTGATGAACCTTTGAATATTCGTATTCTTCTTGGATCGTGGGAGAAAAGTTAAAATCAGATATGAGGAAAAGGTATATTTTGTATGTATATAAAGCAAGAATCTTCAGAGAATGTCAAAGTGTTGTTCTTTTACATTGAGTGTTCAACCCCCTTCTATAAACACACATCTTTCTATTTATAAGGGAACATGGGCCACAAAACCTTAATAGTACAAATTACAGGAATATTCTCTTTAAAGTCTTATCCCTAAAACTAACCGTTTCGGATTTGGTGCCTCAATCTTTATAAATAGGGATTGTTTCTTCATTATTCAAACTTTATTTCCTTTCATACTCTCTTTGCTCTCATAAACCCCGTTTACTCTCTTGAATCTTCTGAGCTTTAACTTTCTTCTATACTCCCATCTTTTTTCATAACCATGTCTAACCCTTCTTTTAATGCTGATGAAGAGAGTTATGCTGTCCCTTTGGCAGTTGTGTTCCCTGCTCACGAGGAGGACGTTGCTGCCGTTGCAGAAGACAAATCTCTTCCTTCAGTGGAGGAGATCATCCCTCGCGGCTAGGTCTGACCTTCAATGGTCGACAGACGCGAAGCCCAAATTTTTTTTATCATCAATGTCTCCTAAGCAGTTGGTTGAGTTCAAAGCCAAGTTTGGCCTCCTCAACCATATGGAACTGATCTTTGCTGATGAGGATGTGGTGCACGTTCACCATCTCAGCTATTGTGCTTTTTATGCCTACCCGTTTATTATTGGCTATTCGTTCCCCCTTCTCCCGCTGGTGGAGGAGTTTTACCGCCATTATGGCTTCTGCCCTGCTCAGCTCACTCCTTATGTTTATAAGGTCATCAAGATATTGTCCAAGTTTGCTGATATAGTAGGAGTCGAGGTAACGGTACGACAGTTGTGCATATATTCACACCTGGCTTCTAAAGAAGGACGATATTGAACCTTCATCACCGTGGAGGCAAATACTTGCTGGTGAGGATGGACGACAAGGGTAGTCGCCTGTTCTGGCTCGACTACTTCTATGTCAAGACTGAGGCCGTTATGGCTAATGTCGACGGCTTCCCTGAGGCCTAGAACCATACCTGTAAGTGTCTGAATTTCTTTTGTTTTTACCTTTTGAAACACTTCACCTATTATGAATCGGTTGAATAGTTCTTATTTTCCTCCTCCTTTGGATATACGTATCACTGACTGGGTCGGGCAGGTTCTTCCCCACACCTCGGGGATTCGTGACCGGCTGAGCTTCTTTCAGAATTTTAGACCAGCCCTCCCTTCGACAGATAATTTTTCTTTTCTGGCCGTGATTTTTGCTTATCTTTTTTTAATAATGTTGGCTCGCTTCGTTGTAAACCCCTACGCTTCTTCTTCTTTAGGTTCAGTTAGGGGGTATTCCCGAAGGAGTAGGGAACCTGTGCCCATATTTAGAAGGAGAAGGTCTACCACGCTATTTGTCTCTGCCCCCGTTGCGGCTACTGCGCCTTCTGCATCCACCCCCATCCTGGCTGCTGAGGTTTCTATATCCGGCCTCATCCTAGCTGCTGCATCCACTCTTTAGTTATTCTCGCTTATTGATGATGATGATGAAGATTCCCCTCATGATGGGGACAAGGCCTCGCAAGAGGAAGGCTGTGGATGTCAGAGAGGAGTCCACATGGTCGTCAATTCAGTAGAGGATGACTTCACTTTTCAAGAGACGACGACGATACATATCGAAGACGATGTTGGGGTGACCTCCGAGGCCCCACAACTGGAAGAGGCAAACGCGGGCGAGCTGGTGTATCCTGAGGGAGAGATGGTCGTGGAAAGGACACTTGATGATGGCCCTGTATCTGCAAGGCAGGAGGAGGCTTCGTCTTCCATGCCAGCAGTGGATGTTTCTCCGGCGGTCGATGATAGAGGGAAAATCGTCATCGATAAGGGCGATGAGTCAAGTTCCGACATGGACCCTAACGATCTTAGGATGATCGATGAGAGGCTCACCCAAATCGAGGCGAGAATGGAGTGAGGCTCTAGGACCATCACGATCACGATCTCAATGGATCGTGATTTGCTGCGAAATACTGATGAGGTGGTCCCTGCTCTCGGTCCTCTTTGCTCCGACGCCGAGGGTAAGTATGGATGTTGTCCGTTCTTTTCATTTTGATTTAACTTATTTTTAAGTTCTTACTTTCACCTTTTTTTTTGATTTGCAGATGGTCATTCTGGAAATTGACAGTGCTAGGAGGGAGAAAAGACGTAAAGAAATTTATATGAAGTTGAAGGGTAAGTATGAACAGTACCGTGGAAAGTACTGGGACCTTCGGAGGTGGCTTCGCGAGGAGGGTGATGTGCCGGCCTTGAGAGAAGAATTGAAGAAGAAAGATGAGGAGCTAATGGTGGCCGTGGAGAGGTTCAGCGTTCTCGAGGGAGCGTTGAGGGAAAAGGAAGAAGAGCTCGAGCTAAGTAAGGGCATGGAGGCCCAATGCAGTGACCTTCAGGCTCAGCTGGCTTAATTGCGAAGTTAGTTGGACGGATGCCAGCTTGAAATCGACACTCTTAGGGGGGAGGTCGCTGAGAAGCAACAGTTGCTCGAGAAGGAGAAGTCTTCCCGACTGGATGCTCGGAGAAAGAGTGATATCGAGTTGGCGAACAAGACTCTCCGTTCTAAGTGGGATAATGATTTTTCAATGGCTAGGGCTAAAGAGGACTGGCTTGAGGAGAGAATTGGGGAGCTGGACAACGAAAACTCTAAGCTGCATGATCGAGTTGCTTCTCTTGAGGCAGAGAAGACCCAACTGCTTGCGTGGCCATTTTCGTCTAACGCTTCTAAATATCCTAACATTCCTCGGGAGCTGTACGAGGAGTGGATCTATGCTGAGGTACGACTGGATGTGCTCCGTGATTTGAATATGACAAGTTCTATTTTTGAGACGGCCCTCGAAGATGCTCGAGTCAAAGCTCGTTAGGCTCGGCTTGCTTGTGATTATGATCCTGCTATGCCCCAACCTAGTTCCGAGGAAGATAAGGACAAGGGTGTAGACCGTCTCGCGGACGATGCTTGGTATGACTCCGCCTATGGTCAAGGCGAGGTTGGAGAGGGTGTCGAAGGCCGGGTTGGCGATGGCTAGTAGTTTTTGTTTTAACTTTTTGTGTATTTTTTGTTGGCGTCTTCGAGCGCTTCTGTAAAATACTCTTCATCTGAATATGAATATGAATATCAAAGTTGATTTTTGTTTTACTTGTACCTTTTCATTTTTGCGTTTCGTCTCTGTACTTGTATGTTTTGCTTCTTTATCATTTTTATTATTGTCATCCTCTAGGTGGCCGTAGCCTTTGAGCCAAATAGTCGTGGGCCATATCGGCCCTTTGTTTATATACGTCGAGTATGTCTCTTAGTTGAGATGTGGCCGAGGGCTGATAGGTGTTGTTCGAGCTAGTCAAACACATCTTTATGTTAGGTTGTGGCCGAGGGCCAATAAGTGTTATTCGAGCTTGGTCGAGCTTCACCTTTCATTAAATTATGGCCGAGGGCCGATAGGTATTGTTCGAACTTGGTCAAACTTTACCATTCATTAAATTGTGGCCGAGGGCCAATAGGTGTTGTTCGAGCTTGGTCAAATTTTACCTTTTATTAAATCATGTCCAAGGGCCGATAGGTGTCTTAACCTGTCATTAAATTGTGGTTGAGGGCCGATAGGTGTTGTTCGAGCTTGGTCGAACTTAACATTTCATTAAATCATGGACAAGGGCCGATAGGTGTTGTTCGAGCTTGGTTGAGCTTAACCTTTCATTAAATCGTGGCCGAGGGCCGATAGGTGTTGTTCGAGCTTGGTAGAAATTAACCTTTCATTAAATCATGGTCGAGGGCTGATAGGTGTTGTTCGAACTTGGTCGAACTTAACCTTTCATTAGATTGTGGCCGAGGGCCGATAGCAACTTGGTTGAACTTAACCATTCATTAGAGCAGCTTCGATAAACATGATTTTCTATTACTTTGATGTCGTTGCTCTGATTACATTATTTTGCCGTTGGGCAATTTTTGGAGAAAGTTACAAGTTTTGGGTGTTGGCTGGCGTTACAGTCCCAGTATATCTAGTCCCTTAATTATTCGACTTGGAGAATTTTGAGGACTAGGGCAATGAAAAATCGATCCTTTCTCATACACTTCAACTTAAAGTGTCCCACTCGTCGCCTTGTTAAAAACCTCCTTGACAAAACCCTATTGGGACAAAACTCAAGTGAGGGAAAAAAGAGTACGACTTACAGGGCACTTTTTGTTTCTTAGAAGTTGAAGTACTTGAGATGGTGATATTCCAATTGTTCTATAAGAGCTTCCCTTCCATGGTTTCCAATTGGAATGAGCCTTTGTCTGCTTTGCCTATAATTTTGTACGGTCCGTCCCAGTTCGTTCCCAATTTGCCTTCTCGTAGATCCTTATTTGCTTAGGTTTTGGCTTTGAGTACGTAATGTTCGACCTTGAGTAATTGAACCTTTGCATTTTTGTTGTAATAATATTCTGCTTGCTGTTTTTGAGCAACCATCCTTATGTACGCCATATCTCGTCGCTCCTCGACCTCGTCGAGATCTTGCCTCATATTCTCGTCGTTGTTGGTACCGCTTTCATGAGAGTAACTCAGACTGGGTTCTCCGCTTTCGACTGGTATGACCGCTTCTATTCCGTAGATGAGGGAGTAAGGTGTCTCTCTTGTGCTCGTCTTCGGGGTAGTCCTGTGCGCCCATAATACTTCTGAGAGTATTTCTAGCCATAGTCCCTTTGCCTCTTCAAGTTTCTTCTTTATGATGTTTAGTATTGTCTTATTGAAGGATTCCGCTTGTCTGTTGCCAGCTGGGTAGTAAGGAGTTGAAAGTATTCTTTTGATATGCCATTTTTCGAAGAACTTGATGATTCTTCTTCCTGTGAACTGATGTTCGTTGTCGCAGCTTATCTCTTTAGGTAGGTCAAATCGGCAGATGAAGTTTTTCCATATGAAAATGGTTACCTCTTGCTCACGAATTTGGGAAAATACCCCTGCTTCCACCCATTTAGAGAAATAGCCAGTTAAAACTAAAAGAAATCATACATTACCTCGTCCCGGCAGGAGTGGACCCACGATATCCATTCCCCACTTAATAAATGGCCATGGAGAAGTGACCGAATGAAGGTGTTTGCCTGCTTGGTGGATTATTGGGGCTTACTTCTGACATTGCTCGCATTTCTTCATGAGTTCCGAGGCGTCTTTCTTCATGGTGGGCCAATAGTACCCGGCCCGTATGATGCACCTGACGAGTGCTTGATCACCGGAATGAGCGCTGCAATAGCCTTCGTGGACTTCCTTGCCGTTATGCTTTTGGTGGCGGGGGCCAATTTGGCGAGGCCATCTGCTTCGATGTTTTGAGTTCGTGAGATCTGGTCGAGCTGGCATTCGTTGAAATTGGGCAGCGGTTTACAGATCTCGGCTTGATATTTTTGCAACCTTTGTTCTTTGATTGGGATAGTCCTTGTAACTTGGTTGACTACGAGCTGAGAAGCACAACGGAGTTTTAACTGCTTTGCCCCATATTTGAGTGCTAGCCTCAACCCTGCAATTACGGCCTAATACTCAACCTCGTTGTTAGTCATGCAATTACGGCCTCATACTCGACATCGCCGGCAAGGACCTCGAGTACGAGTCCTAGTCCAGATCCAGAAGCATTGGATGCGCCGATGTGTATAGGACCCAGAGGTCTTGTGTATGAAGAGAAGCTTGGGCGACTTCCTTCTCGGACTCAGGCATTACTTTTGCGCTAAAGTCTGCAAGCACTTGCGACTTTATTGTTGTCTGAGGCTGATATGTGATATTGTTCTCACTTAGCTCGATGGCCCATTTGGCCAGCCTCACCGACAACTCGAGTTTATGTAAAATACTTCTTAAAGGAAAAGTGGTGATGAGCGAGATAGGGTGGCACTGAAAATAGGGTCTAAGCCTTCGCGAAGCTACGACCAAGGCAAGGGATAATTTCTGGAGGTGCGAGTATCGCTTCTCGGCATCGACAAGTATTTTACTGATATAATAAATAGGAGATTTCGTATCTTTGTTTTCTCGAACCAAGACTGCACTTACTGCTAATCGGAGACTGCGAGGTAGACTTGGAGGTGTTTCCTAGGCTCGGGATTAGAGAGTAAAGGCGGTGATAACAAATACGCCTTCAGTTCTCGCAGTGCTTGTACGCACTCAAGCGTCCACTCTAGGCCGTTATCCTTTTTGAGTACGCCAAAAAATCTGTGACATCTATCAGACGATCGCGAGATAAATCAAGATAAGGCGGCAATTTGACCAGTCAATCTTTGGACTTGCTTCTTAGTAGTCAATTGCTCAGGTATCCTGTCGATAGCCTTGATTTGATATGGGTTGACTTCAATTCCTCGATGCGATACTAAGAAGCCTAAGATTTTTCCCGAGGCCACGCCAAACACGTATTTCTTGGGGTTTTCATCTCGTACTGTCTTAGTATATGGAAAGCTTACTTCAAGTGATCGATATGATCCTCTGCCTTCACGAATTTGACCAATATATCGTCAATATATACCTTCATGGTTTTGCCGAGTTGGTCTTTGAACATTTTTTTGACCAACCTTTGATAGGTAGCCCCTGCGTTCTTCAACCCAAACGGCATGAACCTATAATATTATGTTCCTATGTGGGTGATGAATGTGGTTTTTGCTTGGTCTTCTTCCTCCATGAGTATCTAGTTATAACCCGAATATACATCCAGAAAACTTAACAGCTCATGCCTTATCGTTGCGTCGATGAGTTGGTTGATATGCGACAACGTGAATAAATCTTTCGGGCATGCTTTGTTTAGGTCTGTGAAGTCCACACACATCCTCCATTTCCCATTTTTCTTTTTGACCACCACCATGTTGGCAATGCATTTGGGGTATTTTAATTCCCTGATGGAGCCGTTCGCTAATAGCTTCTCAACTTCCTCGTGGACGGCATCATTGATGGCAGAGTTGAACTTTTTTGTGTGTGGCGATCTCTTTGGGGATGCCTGGCATATCTGCATGGCTGAAGGCAAACAAATCTGCGTTATTTATTAAGAATTGACTAAATTTACCTCGGAGTTTTCAACCGATGTAGGCTTTTTTATCGAGGTCGCTATGATCTAATTGGACAAGGTCGAGGTCTTCTATGGTTGACTCTGCGGCTTCGACCGTTTTGAGGTCCATAATGACTTCTTTAGCTTTATTTTATGGCGACCTCGACCCTGTTGATTGCTATGTTTCTTTTTCCTTATCTTTCTTTTGTTGAGTTGTCATGTTTTCCATGGCGATTCTGTAGCATTCCCGGGACGTAAGCCGTTCTCTTCATATGCTGAATATTCCCCAAGGTGTTGGGAATTTGATAACTCGGTATAAGCTGGAGGGGACGACTCTCATAGGGTTTATCCATAGTCGTCCCACGATGGCGTTGTACGTGGTGGCCTGGTCCATGATGTGGAACGTTGCCTCTAGAGTCACCCTACCAGCGAGGACGGGGAGTGTAATTTCTCTCGAAGTTCATTCAACTTCATTGCTAAAATCGGTTAGTATGATGCAACGTGGCACTATCTTATCCTCGAGTTTCATCTGTGCGAGGACTCAGGGATGGATGATACACGCTCCACTTTTGTCATCTACCATGATTTGTTTAACATCAATATCTAAAATTCATAAAGTAATGACAAGGGCAACATTGTGAGGGAAAGTCAAACCGTCGACATTTGACTCGTCGAAGATGATGCTTTCTTTGAGTCTGTCATACCGGTCGTGGGTGATCGATCTTTTGAGCTTGTGGGTGGCGGTGAACTTGATGCCGTTGATGGAGGCATCATCGTTGTCACCAATAATCATATTGATGGTAAAGGTGGCTTTGGCGGGCATGGACGTTCTCGACCCCTTGCTAAGGTGTTCCTGCCTTTATCGCTGAGCAATTCTCTAAGGTGCCCTTGCTGTAGCATGTTCGCTATCTCTTGCCTTAGGGCGATGCAATCTTCTGTTTTGTGTTCCTGGTGGAATTCACATAGGGCATCGGATTTCCTGGTGCTCAGGTCGAACCTCAACTTTGCGACCATTTCACCTTTGCTCCAAGCTTCTCAAGGGCGTAGACCACCTCTGTAGGTGAAACACAAAAATTATGAGTATATAACAAGGGGGCATACCTCTATCGTTCATGTGAGTTCCCAATCTCGGCCTAGACGAGCCATCTTAATAACGAAAGGGGGGAGGAACAAGCATCCTGACATAGGCCTGGTGTCGTTCCCTGTTTGGTCGCGAGACTGGATGATCTCTCTTCATATTAGCCCTTCGTTCTTTCCTGGGCTCGGATTGCACCGAGATGAGTCGGCGAGTTGGTCCGTTGAGGTCGTCATCATCTGCTCTGACCTCGTCATAGTAGGAATTATGAATTTCATCCCAAATAGTTGGAGGGTACTTCATTAACCGGCTCAATAATTTTCTGGTCGCTCTTGAATCCTCTCCTGGGGATTGTTTGATGGCGAAGATGTCATTTACTTTTGTTTCGGCTTTCTTAGCCCCGACATGTGCCATCACGAACTTATCGGCCATTTCTTCGAACGATTCTATGGAGCGGGCTGGTAACTGTGAATACCATGTTAATGCCCCTCCAATGAGGGTTTCGCCAAATTGTTTAAGCAAAATGGAGGACATCTGCTCCTTGGTGAGGTTGTTGCCTTTCACAACGGTGACGTAATGAGTCACATGGTCTTCAGGGTCGGTTGTCCTATCGTATATTCTGAGATATGGGGGTATCTTGAAGGTGCTTGGTATGGCTGATAATTGGGGATTTTGACTACTTATTAGCGCCTTTTAGCTTTCGTTTTGTCCAAAAGCGCTTAATTGTGTTCCCAAAAACTGATAAAATATGCTTAATTACAGGAATATTGGAAGATGAGCTCCCAAGATGAAATCCAACTCAAAAAGAAGTAATCTGAACTCAAGGACAAAAACAACACAAAAGCTCAAAGTGCGGACCGTAGAATACCATCTGCGGCCTCAGGTCATGAAGAAATTCCATCAGAGAAGGTTGCAAGATGCGGACCGCACATGAAATTGTGCGGCCGCAGAAGCTGGGTCAGAGTAAAAGTTCAGAGAACCTGCACCTCCAGTCCAACTCAAGTACGGACTGCACAATTATTGTGCATCCACAAAAGAAGAGTTGTGAGGCCGCAAACATAATTATGCGGACCACAGAAGATCAAGGAGCGGCCGCAGACATTATTGTGCGGACCGCAGAAAGATGGCAGTGCAGCCGCACTTTATTATTATGCGGCCGCAAATTTCCAACCTTTTCAAGCTAAAGCAAAGTGCGAACCGCACATGAAATTGTGCGATCGCTGAATCTCTGAAAGGGCATTTTTGTCAGAAAATTCCAGCTCTGTATAAATAGAAGAGTTTCACTTTTTTAGGTCAACTTTTGACATCAGCAGCTACTCTAGACGTTTTCTTTTGCTCTTTTTAGTAATTTTTGCTATTTTGAGCTTTTTGAATATTGATTTTATCATTTTAATTATTAATATGGGTTTAATTATCACTTTTTCTTTTTCTTCTAATTTAAGCATGAGTAGCTAGATTTTTACTAGGATTGTGACCCAAGCCTAGTGTGTAAACTTAATGGGTGTTTGTTTTATTGCTTATTTATGGTTGGGTGTTGATTATCTACCCTTGTTCTTGCTTTTATTTGAAAAATTAATGGTTGCAAACATTATTTCATACCTTTTTGACTTGGTCTCCACTTGAGAAAGAGAGAGTTAGTCTAGGAAAACTTGGCTAGCAAGAAACTGGGTCAATCGAGAGATTGATAAGCCCAATTAAAGGGTTGAACCTAGAGAGAGTAAAACCCGACTTGAGCTTATTATCAACTGCTTTGTTCAAATACCCATTTGGGCTTGATAAAGCCAAATTGGGCAAAATCACTCTCTGACCGAGAGGTATTGAGTGGGTACTTGAGTGTTGATAGCTATAATACACCCCGACCAATAAAACAAGCTTTAAAGTTTACAACTCATTAAGCGAACAACTAGGTGAAGGTCATAGCCCTAGGTCTTTTTATCACTTGAAAAACAACCAAAAAACAATTTCCTAGTTTCATTCTTTAAATCGCAACTGTAGTCTAACTTAGATTTCCAAACAAAACCCAATATTGCGGAAGTGCAAATTAAGATATACAAACTCACGCATTAAGATATATACTACTAACACCCATTCACATAGCTCTCTGTGAAATTTGACCCCGACTCTGTTCGGTATTATTATTGCATCGACCGTTTTCATATCCTCAAATAGAGGAGTGAATCAGTGAAATTGGACAAGATCAATTTTTGCGCCATTGCCGGGGATCTAAAAGACGATGTTAGCTATATATTTAGGTGTATTTTTTGGAATATCTTCTTTTCCTTCCTTGTTACTAATGTGTGAGTATTGTAGGTGCAATCATGACAAATAATGAGCTCGAAAACATAGCCGTGGGGGATGTGGACGTTGATAATGATACAATGGATGAGGTCCCTCTTGAACCTCAAGCCAATAGACGAGGCTGACCGCCTCAAGACAATGTTCCCATTCCACCCCCACCTCTACCACGAGCGGTTCCACACTGGGTGTTACCGAATGAAGGGTATTCGAGTGCTATAGTCCCACCCCGTATTAGGGCGGGCAACTTTCAAATAACCAACGTGATGCTCACTTTGCTCAAGCAACGAGGGTTCTTCACCGGTGCACCGGGTCAAAATGCATATAAACATTTGAAGGGGTTCGTTGATATGTGTTGGGGAAGCAAACAAACAAATGTCTCTGAGGATGCTTTGAGGCTAAGGCTTTTTCCCTTCTCTATACGGGGGGAAGCTTTAGATTGGTTGGAACATTTGCCAAATCATTCCATTCATACTTTGGATGAACTAGCGGAGAAATTTATTTGAAAGTACTTTTCTCCCGGGCATATGGACATTCTTCGGGATGAAATTCTAGCATTCAAGAAAGAGCCTAATGAACCACTACACGAGATATGGGAAAGATATAGGACAATGGTGAAAGAGTGCCCCAACAATGATATGACGGAGAACATGATTTAACAAACTTTTTATCGGGGGATCAATACCACCAACAAATGTGTAGTGAATCAACTTGCAGGTGGGAACTTCATGACTACCCCTTATGCGGAGGCGTGTGATATTTTGGATGAAATGGCTGATACTTCATCGGCGTGGCAATCTAGAGCCAATGTTCTACAAGATGATCCAAATGTGATTCTTCTTCATAAAGGGTTACATGACTATGGGCAAGCAATAGCTGAGTTGACAACCACCATGAACCAATTGGCAAAGGCTCAACTTCAACAAGTGCAAAATCCGAGGCAAGTCAATGCTATGGAGGGACTCAATATGATGGTAAACAAGAGAAGAACAAGAAGTCCACAAGTGCAACAAAGAGTGGACAATTTTGTGCAAGATGACAGTGGGTTTGATCAAGGAGATTCTTACAATGATCAAGATGAAGAGGTCTAATATGTGAACAACTTTCAAGGGCAAAGAAACAACTACCAAGGCCCTAGTCAACAATAATAGAGACCTTCGAATAATCAAGGCAATTGAAACTCTAGCAACCAAGGTAATTGGAATAGTGGAAACAATCAAGGTAATTGGAGTGGAAGCAATAACCAAGAGAATTGGCAAAACAATAATAATCAAGGCAATTGGGGAGGCAACAACCAAGGCGGGTGGAACAACAACCAAGGAAATCGGGGGTTTGGTTTTCAAAGGCCCCCGATGTACCAACAACCGAGCAACTCACCTCCTTATCCTTCTCATGGTCCTAGTTCCTCCAACAATGAAATGGGTCGTATTGAGAACATGTTCAAGCAAATGATGGAGAAGAATGCCGATTTCGATGCCCAACTTGCTTCACACAACACATCAATTCGTAACTTAGAAGTGCAAATGGGTCAAATCTCTCAAGCTTTAAATTCTCGTCCTAGGTTGGGCACTACCAAGTGATACGGTAGTGAACCCGAAGGGTGGGAAAACTACGGGGCATGCCATGGCCGTTACTACAAGAAGTGGAAGAGGTGGGAATGCACCTACCTCAAGTCAAAGGCAACTTGTGGATGATGAGCAAGTGGTAGAAGAAGAGGAGATCCTGAAAAATATTGTGCAAGCAAATGATGAAGTGCGGATTGATATTGATGACACGATGGAAGAGACTCAAGAGGATGTGAATCCGTCTAGGGATCATGTGATTGACATACTAAAACCGGTAGTGCAAAAAGCTAAGGCACCATTGCCTAAGCCACCTCCTCCCTATCCTCAACTGCTTGCCAAGAAAAATGGCAAGAATCAATTCAAGAAGTTCATTGATATGATGAAGAGTCTCTCTATAAATGTGCCATTAGTTGAAGCTTTGGAGCAAATGCCCGGATATGCAAAGTTTGTGAAGGACTTGGTGACAAAGAAGAGATCGATGAATTTTGAAACTATCAAAGTCTCTTACCAAGTGAGTGCAATTGTGCATTCGATGGCTCAAAAATTGGAAGATCCCGGTGCTTTTACAATTCCTTGTACCATTGGAAGTACCGAGTTTGCAAAAGCTCTTTGTGACCTTGGGGCGAGTATCGACTTGATGCTCTATTAGGTTTTCAAGACATTGGGAATTGGGCAACAAAGACCCACATCTATCAGATTGCAAATAGCCGATCGTACAATGAAGAGACCGTTGGGGGTGATTGAGGATGTGATGGTTCGAGTTGACAAGTTCATTCTCCCGACGGATTTTGTTATTCTTGATTGTGAAGTGCACTATGAGGTGCCGGTTATTCTTGGTAGACCTTTCCTTGCTACGAGAAAGGCTCTTGTTAATGTGGAAGATGGTGAACTCACTTTCCGGGTGGGTGATGAAAAGGTGGTGTTCCATGTGTGCAAATCTATGAGGCAACTGAATAGCAATGAAGTGTGTTCGTTCATGGACTTGGTGACCGATGTTATTATTGATGATACAAGTGCCACGATTAATGTGGGTGACATGTTGGAGGCCGTTTTGCTCAATTTTGATGATGATGAAATGGATGGCTTCATGGAATGTGTTAATTCTTTGCAAGGGATGGGGTCATACAATTATGCACCTCGGAAACTTTCCTTGGATCTTGAGAATAGGAAAACTCCTCCTATAAAGCCTTCAATTGAAGAACCTCTTATCTTGGAGTTGAAGCCATTACCTCCACATCTCAGGTATTAATTCTTGGCCCTTGCTCTACTTTACCGGATATTCTTTCCTCTTGTTTGACTAACGTGCAGGTTGACTCTATATTAGTGGTGCTCCACAAGAGGAAGAAAGCTATTGGGTGGACTTTGGTGGATATTCGGGGAATAAGCCCCGCATTTTGCATGCACAATATTAATTTTTTTATACCCTGTATATCCCAAGGTGACGTAATAAATATGAGACTTGTTAATCATGATTTAAATGATTTTAAAGTCATAATATGTCTATATATGATGTTTGGATAGAAAATATAAAGTTTGGGAAAAATCGGATTTAAGTTGCGGAAAAACCGATTAAGGATTTGCCTTGTAACAGAGCTTTTTGAGAAATACATTTCTTATGCTACATGAGGTATTTTTGGGACATATTATATAAAAAATTGAAGGTTTTGGAATGTAGTTTCCAAAGCTCTTAACCGTTCATTCATACGACATCCGTATAAAAAGATATAAGCATCAGAAGATAGGCCAATGAGAGAGTGTCAAGCTAATCTTTGACTTTTCAAAAGTTGATATATATGTCCTAAATTGTAGTTGGATTGTTTTTGAGTTTCTGATTGTATTGTGTTTGTATCTAGCCTATAGTAGGCTTGAAGGAGCAGTGAAATTAGGGAAAATGCTTCCCATTTTATTTTAGAATCGAGTTATCATTTGAAATACGTGATATACCACCGCCATCTAAGTTGTACACGTATTTCTTTGTTATAGGGTTGGCGCGCTAGTTTTCATAAGCTTATTGTTGAGTTGCATTGATGACTTGAGCTATGTTAAGGCTATCCATTCTTTCCTTTTGGCATGATCCATATGATACAAACAAAACGTGCAAACGCTGAACTTTCATAAATGACTCTATTCATAGAAGTACTAAGGGTTCCTATGTTCTGGATTCCCCATATGTCCTACTTTCATATCTATTCATGGGTCTCATGACATTCTGAGAGATATCATTGACTTACTTCATTATGCATTGCATCCATTTATACATGTATACTGACCCATGACCAGATGGCGTTATATACGCATATAATATATGTATATGGGTATGGGGAAAGGTTATGGCGTTATATATGCACCACCACCTGATCAGCTGGTATACGTTGATGATTTCGCCCAAAGTGGCTGAGATGATATGATGGGATGCCCTCAGAGGCTTGATGATGTTATGTACGCATATACCTATGCATGGTATGGCATTTATATGCATATGCATGACATTATAAATATTTTCATGATTCACAGAGTTATTCTGACTTACAGGTTGAGTTCCTTATTCCATGTTTCTTTTATGCATTCTATATATTGGTTTTTATGACTTACATACTCGGTAAATTATTCATACTGATGCTCCTATTGCCTGGGGGCCTGCATTTCATGCCCACAAGTGCAGGTAGAAGGGCTGACGGTTCCCCTCCTCAGGATCCTAGCTCAGCGAGAGTTGGTGTGCTCCATTTGATCCGGAGCTGCTATTGGTTTTTGGTGCGATACTTTTGTATACATATAAGGGTATGACGGGGCCTAGTCCCGTCCTTTATATAGTTTTACACTCTATTAGAGGTCTGTAGATAGTCATGTATAGTTGAATAGTATGTGGCCTTGTCGGCTCACCCTACCGTATTCCATATATATATATATATATATATATATATATATATATATATATATATATATATATATATATATGTATATATGTCTTTCGGGAATGTTTTCCCACGTATGTTGTTCATATGAATCAATAGTTTATTTCCAGAAGTTATGCATGACCTACACATATTTCATGTTTATATCTTAGACATATGCTTAGAGGTGTTCGATAGGTAGAACTCGGGCACTCATCACGGCCCATCGGTTTGGATCGTGACAAAAGTGGTATCAGAGCAGTTCCATCCTAGGGTTGTCTACAGACCATGTCTAGTAGTATTTTGTTTATGAGTGTATTGTGCATCACACTTATAAAGAGGAGGCTGCAGGACATATAGGATGTTACCTTCCCTTCTTATCTTAGATCATGCGATATAAGAATTTATTTTCCTAATGATATATTATGTTTTCAGCAATGCCCAAGAAGGCTACAGCCGCCCAGAAGGGCAAGTCCATGGACGATGAAACTTCAAGTCGAGCGCCATGAGTTACCAGGGCTTAGAGAGAGTCACATAGTGAGACTCCATCTCAGACTTCACATACCCTACCCTCTCCGGAGGAGATTCGAGGGGCACCAGCTCCAGCGCCCGCTCCAGTACCCCCAGCTCCTCAGCCAGATACACCAGGTTAGGAGATGAGAGATGTTATTCAGCTATTGACTCGATTAGTGACCACACAGGCTCGGCACCAGGAGGTAGGTATTGGTCATGTAGATATGACCATCAGTGCTAGGGTTCGCGACTTCATTAATTTGGACCCTCCCGTATTCACTGGAGCAGATCCGAATGAGGACCCTCAGGTATTTATCGATAGGATGTAGAGGACTTTGAGGGTAATGAAGGCTACTATGACTGTGTCAGTTGAGCTAGCTTCCTATAGACTTCAGGATGTTGTAGTTAATTGGTTCGAGTCTTGGGAGTTGTGGCAAGAGTTTACAGAGGCTTTTCTTCGTCATTATTTGCCACCAGAGCTTAGACGGGCCAGAGTTGATAGGTTCTTGACCCTTCGACAGGGTAATACGAGTGTTCGAGAGTACAACCTTCAGTTTGATTCTTTGGCTAGGTATGCTCTCACTATTGTAGCTAATATGGAGGATCGGGTTCACCTGTTCATGATGGGGTTGGAGCCGCACCTACTTAATGATTGTATGTCGGTCTCACTTCATCCAGGCATTGATATTTCTCATATTCAGGCATACGCTCAGGGTGTAGAGGAGCGTAAGCAGAAGCAGAAGCAGAGGGCCGATCGTGAGCATGATAGGGGCCAGAGTAAGAGAGCGAGATTTTCAGGTCCTTCTGGTGAGTTTCGAGGTGGTCAGAGACAGCAGTACCCAAGGTATCCAGCCCAATCATCGGCTAGTGCACCACCTCAGTTTTCCTTTATGAGATTTGATCGTTCCACATATTCAGGACCCAGTCAGAGTTCCAGGGCCTCTAGTTCTCAATATAGGGGTGAGTCAAGTCAGATGAGGCCACCTTTGTCATGATGTGCTCAGTGTAGTAAGCAACATGTCGGGCAGTACCTTGTAGGGTTGGGTGTCTGTTATACTTGTGGTTATCCAGGCCACATTATGAGAGATTGTCCGATGAGAGGTGGTGCGGGTATAGTTCAGCCAGCGAGATTTGTAGCCAGTTCATCATCATCAGTACGGCCCCCCGGGCAAGGTTCACAGGCACTAGCTGTTCGTGGTAGAGGCAGAAGTAGAGCATCTAGCTCGATCAGTCCTCAGAACCATATTTATGCATTAGCGAGTCGACAAGATCATGATTCATCACCTTATGTTGTTACAGGTATATTATTAGTCTCCTCATATGATGTATATACATTGATTGATCCAGGTTCTACATTATCGTACATCACTACATTGGTTGCTAGTAAGTTTGGGATAAAACCTAAGTTGATTGAACCTTTTGAGGTGTCTACACTTATTGGGGATCCAGTGATAGCTAGACGGGTGTATAAAGACAATATAATAGTAGTTCATAGTCGTTCTATAGTAGCAGACCTGATTAAGTTAGATATGGTGGAATTTGATATTATAATGGGTATGGATTAGTTGGCTTCTTGTTATGCTAACGTTGATTGTAGATCAAAGATGGTTCGGTTCCAGTTTCCAGGGGAGCCAGTTCTAGAGTGGAAAGGTAATACTGCATCGCCGAGAGGTAGGTTTATTTCCTATCTCAAGGCAAGGAAGATGATCAGAAAGGGATATATTTATCACTTAGTTCGGGTACTTGATGTGAAAGCAGACTCACCGACCCTTCAGTCTATCCCGGTGGTTAATGAGTTTCCCGATGTTTTTCCTGATGAGCTTCCAGACCTTCCGCCATAGCGGGAGATTGAGTTTTATATTGACACATTACTAGATACTCAACCGATATTTATTCCTCCTTATAGAATGGCACCTGCAGAGTTAAGAGAGTTGAAAGAACAACTGAGGGATTTTCTTGAAAAAGGCTTTATCATACCCAGTACATCATCGTGGCAAGCACCTGTGTTATTTGTGAGAAAGAATGATGGTTCCTTGCAGATGTGTATTGATTACAGGCAGTTGAATAAGGCGACAATTTAGAATAAGTACCCGCTCCCGAGGATTGATGATTTATTTGATGAGTTGCAGGGTGCCAGGTGATTCTAGAAGATAGACTTGAGGTCTGGGTACCATCAGGTAAGGGTTAAAGAGAAAGATATTCCAAAGACAACATTCAGGACCAGCTACAGGCACTTTGAGTTTCGTGTTATGTCATTCGGTTTGACCAATGCCCTAGCAGTATTCATGGACTTGATGAACCGTGTGTTCAGACCCTTTCTAGATCTGTTTGTGATTGTATTTATAGATGATATTTTGGTTTATTCTCATTCATAGGCTGAGCATGCAGATCATTTACGTACCGTACTCAGAGTTCTACAAGAAAGGAAGTTGTACGCAAAATTCTCCAAATGTGAATTCTGGTTGAATTCTGTAGCTTTCCTTGGACATATTATTTCAGGTGAGTGTATCCGGGTTGATTCAAAGAAGATTGAGGCAGTGAAGACTTGGCCTAGACCCACGACACCGACGGAGGTTCGTAGTTTCCTGGGATTGGCAGGTTATTACAGGAGATTTGTAGAAGGCTTTTCTTCTCTTTCAGCACCATTGACAAAGTTGACTTAGAAGACAACTAAGTTTTAGTGGACTGATGCTTGTGCGCGGAGTTTCCAGGCATTGAAGGACAGATTAACTTCAGCACCGGTTCTGGCACTCCCAGAGGGTACCGATGGTTATAGTATCTATTGTGACACTTCGGGCATTGGATTGGGTTGTGTATTGATACAGCATGGTAAGGTTGTATCTTATGCTTCTAGACAACTAAGAAAGCACGAGAAGAATTACCCGACCCAAGATTTAGTGTAAGGACCCGTAAAAATTTAAACCAAAAACTTGGGGTTTTGTGGTGCCAAATTAGATTCCTGCGTTACTATAGTAGAAAATTATTCGTGGTGCCATTTATGCGGTCACTTTGCGGACCGCATAACCATTATGCGGTCGCATATGCGACCGCAGACTTGTGTCGGGGTACCATTTTTCTTAATTTAAAACCCGACCCCCATTTCGTTTAAATACCCCATTTAGTCTATTTGAGCTCATTTCTGATATTTCTAGTGTGAGAGAGAGAGGGTTCTAGAGGGAAGAACTAATTTTCATCAATCAATCTTCATCCATCACTCAAAGCTTGGAAATACTCAAGTAGAGAACTTAATTTCTTCATCCAAAAAGGTAAGACTTCATCACCCCAGCTATTAATTTCAAACATAGCTATAATGGGGTACTAGGGTAATACTTCATGGGTATGAGAGTGGTTCATCTTGCATGCATGTGATAAAGAGTGTGAGAAAAATAAGAAGTGAACTAGAACCATGAATGTTTTCCTAATTTTGGGTTCAATTTGTATATTGCTTAAATAGATTGAGGTTGCTAAGGGTTCCGGAAAATTGTAGAGTCTAAAGAAGCGCAATTGAGGTATGTATGGCTAACTCTTTTCTTCCTAGAATCGAACTCCTGGTGTCCGAATGATTGGTGTAAGTTCTGACTTGATCGTACTAGAATTGTTTGCCTTAGTGTGTTGGGTTGAAAGATTTATGTTCCCTCATTGTTTTAGATATTTACCATGTCATTATGCTATTTGAGGATGTATCTATGATTTTCCAAGTTCCTTCCCTTATGTGTGCAATGCCTTATATGATGGTACTTATCGATACGAATGATGACGTTATTTGATTGAATAAAAATGGAAAGACTTGAATTGTAAAATGTGCCCAAGTGCCAAGAACTATTTAATAAATGAGGCTGTTTGTGCCATGTAATGAAATATGGGAAAGATATGTGAATTGAGTTACAATTGGAAGAGGTTATGTCTCAAGTGAGATGGCTTAGCCGATCGGGCCGAGATCGGATGCCATGCCGTACACATGGTGGCATTTGTGTTGGAACTATTGATTTACATTGTGGATATGGATATGTCTCACTTGGGATGGCTTAGCTGGTCGGGCCGGGACTGGACTCTGTGTAAAAACACGGTGGCATTATGAGTTGTGGCTTTGACACTAAAGATTATTAATCTAAAAAGATAAAAAGATTGAATTGGGAAATGTGTAATCCTTATTTGGTATTTTCTTGTATTTTCATGAAGTTCTTATTGATTATTATGACTGCCTTCTCTTTGTTTCACTGTTCATTCTACTGAGATTGGTGTTTGCCTTACATACTAGTACTATTCGACAGTACTAACGTCCCTTTTGCCGGGGGCGCTACAACTTTTAATGGATGTAGGTGGTTCTATCGCAGATAGCGCTGATCGCAGTTAGTGGTGTTCTCCCTTACACTCATCACAACAGCCTTGGTGAGCCCCATTTCTTCCTGGGGTCATGTAGTCCTTCTTTGTATAAGTTTTCATATTTTGAGGTATAGCCGGGGCCTTGTTGCCGGTATTGTCATGTTGCTCTTTTGTACCCTTAGAGGCTCCGTAAACATTTATGTGGGTCATGTACGTATGTTGGGGTGTCATTGGATCGAGTTGTATTTTGGGAACTTAACTACGACATAATGTATATAATGAAAAATGAACTAGCAACGTTTATATATTTATATAACTGATCTCTCCCCTGTTTTACAAATGGTGACGCATTCCCTTTTTGGATCATGAATGAGTCGAGTAGGAAAGGTTTACTAGGCTTGCTCGACCGGGTTCACTCAGTTGAGCGCGGTCGCGCTCCCCAAGGTTGGGGCATGACATTTAGAGTTAGCCGCGGTGATTCATGCACTAAAGATGTGGAGGCACTATTTGTATGGCATTCATGTTGATATCTATACGGACCATAAGAGCCTTCAGTATATATTCAAGCAAAAGGAATTGAATTTACGTCAGAGGCGATGGTTGGAGCTACTGAAAAACTATGATGTTGATATTTTATACCATCCAGGAAAGGCGAATGTAGTAGCCGATGTCCTCAGTCATAGATCTATGTGTAGCTTATCATATTTACAGCCAGAGAAGAGTGAGATAGCTCGTGAGATTCATCATCTAGCTGATCTTGGAGTTCGATTACTAGATTTAGGTAGTACCAGAGTTACTATTCTGGACACGTCAACATCCTCTCTAGTAACTGAAGTGAAGGAACACCAGTATGAAGATCCTGTGCTAGCTCACTATAGAGATACAACCCCTCAAAAGGAGAAGACGCCATTGGAGATTACAGGAGATGGAGTCCTCAGATATCGAGGTCGATTATGTGTTCCTAATGTGGTAGGGTTGTGCCAGCAGGTTATCAGAGAAGCTCACTATTCTCGTTATTCTATTCATCCAGGAGTGACAAAGATGTATCATGATATCAGGGGAATATACTGGTGGGACGGAATGAAAAAGGATATAGCAGAGTTTGTTGCTCAGTGCCCTAATTGTCAGCAGGTTAAGATTGAGCATCAGAAACCCGGTGGATTATTGCAGGCTATAGAGATTTTGACTTGGAAATGGGAAGTGATTAACATGGATTTCATCATAGGCTTACCTCGTACCCATCGTAAGTTCGATTCTATATGGGTTATTGTTGATAGACTCACAAAATCAGTACATTCTTTGCCTGTCAGGACTACGCATTCAGTATAAGATTATGCAAGGCTTTACATTAAGGAGATATTACGACTTCATAGTGTCCCTATATCTATTATTTCAGATAGAGGTGCTCAGTTTACAGCTAATTTTTGGAGGTCCTTCCAAAAAGGATTGGGGACTCAGGTAAGTCTTAGTACAACATTTCATCCCAAACAGATGGTCAGGCTGAACGTACTATTCAGACACTGGAAGATATGCTACGGGCTTGTGTGATGGACTTCAGGGGTAGCTGGGATGATCATCTTCCACTTATTGAGTTCACATATAATAATAGTTATCATTCCAACATTCAGATGGCTCCATACGAAGCTCTTTACGGACGGAAGTGTAGGTCTCTTATCAGATGGTTCGAGATTGGGGAAACTAAGTTAGTAGAACCAGAGTTGGTACAACATGCACTTGAGAAGATTAAGCTTATAAGGGAAAGGCTATTAGCAGCTCAGAGTCATCATAAGTCCCATGCAGATAATCGACGACGAGACTTGGAGTTTCAGGTAGATGACTGGGTATTCCTAACGGTATCACTAATGAAAGGCGCTATGAGATTTGGTAAGAAAGGAAAGCTTAGCCCTTGATATATTGGACCTTATAAGATTATACGCAGAGTAGGCCAAGTAGCATATGAGTTAGACTTACCTTCCAACTTGGAGTCTGTACATCCAGTCTTTCATGTGTCTATGCTCCGTAAGTGTATTGGAGATCCTTCTAGAGTCATTCCAGTTGACGATATTCAGGTCACAGAGAAGCTATCATATGAGGAAGCTCCCATTGCTATACTAGATAGACAAGTTCGGAGATTGAGAACTAAGAACGTAGCTTTAGTTAAAGTACTTTGGAGGAACAAGAATGTGGAGAAGATGACTTGGGAAGCTGAAGAAGACATGAAGTCTAGGTATCCTCACTTGTTTCCGCTTCCGGAGGAGGATCGGACTAAGACATCACAACCTTTAGGTATGTATATGATACTTGATTCTTATTTTAGTTATTGTTATTGGTCGTGTGAGGCCATTGGTGTTATTGATGATTGTGGCCCTGTGTGGCTTTGTATTTTTGGGTTTGCTGTGTGACAGGTTGGTAGTAGTACCGTTACAAAGGAGACTCTGCCAAAATTTCTATAAATTTCTGGGAGTTTAACATTCGAGGACGAATGTTTCTAGGGGGGGAGGGAAAGATTGTTACACCCTGTGCATCCCAAGGTGACATAATGAATATGAGACTTGTTAATCATGATTTAAATGAGTTTAAGTCATAATATGGCTATATATGATATTTGGATAGAAAATATAATGTTTGGAAAAAATCGGATTTAAGTTGCGGAAAAACCGACTAAGGATTTGCCTTGTAACAAAGTTTTTTGAGAAATAAATTTTGTGTGCTACATGAGGTATTTTTGGGACATATTATATACCAAATTGGAGGTCTTGGAATATAGTTTCCAACGCTCTTAACTGTTCATTCATACAACATCCGGATAAAACGATATAAGTATCGGAAATGGGCCAATGAGAGAGTGCCAAGCTAGCACCTCTTTGACTTTTGAAAAGTTGATATATAGGTCTTAAATCGTCTCTCTCTTCATTTTTACATAGGACCCGACCAGAGAACACCATAAAACCTATCCTTGAGCTCTCTAATAGGGTTTCAAAGAATACTAACATCTCGGGTACGAAATCGAGAAGCGATAACATTGGAACGCTCCCTAAGACGTATGTATCATTAGATCGCCTCTTTTTTTTCCCCTTTGTAGTTCGAGTTTTGTATGGTACTTCATAGTTAAGAAACGTCTAATTTATGTATTTAAGTGTTTAATTATCAAGGAAGGTTGATCAATTGGTTTCCTAATATTTAGAACTCGCGGGACGGTGATTGAAAGCCGTAAGTTCGATTTATTTCACTTTTAGTGGACTGTTTTGTAGTCCACTCGTGTTGGCCTATTGTGCTGATGATTTATGTAGTTTGGAAGGATGAAGGGCGTGGAGAAATGCCACATGTGGTAGGGTAGTAGGCTGATCACTCGTCGTTGTAATTACAGGCTAATTGATAACTTATTGATTAGGTATGTTATGATATATTTGAGGGTTTTGTTGTATTGAAGGTCCCGAATTGTAGTTGGGTTATTTTTGAGTTGCTGATTGTATTGTGTTTGTATCTCGCCTATAGTAGGCTTGAGGGAGCAGTGAAATCAGGGGAAATGCTTCCCGTTTTATTTCAGAATCGAGTTATCATTTGAAATACGTGATATACCACCATCATCTAAGTTGTACACGTATTTTTATGTTATAGGGTTGGCACGCTAGTTGTCATAAGCTTGTTGTTGAGATGCATTGACGACTTGAGGTATGTTAAGGCTATCTATTCTTTCCTTTTGGTATGATCCATATGATACAGATGAAATGTGCAAACGCTGAACTTTCATAAATGACTCTATTCATAGAAGTACTAGGGGTTCCTATGTTCTGGATTCCCCATATGTCCTACTTTCATATTGTCTGTTCATGGGTCTCATGACATTCCGAGAGATATTATTGACTTACTTCATTATGCATTGCATCCATTTATACATGTATACTGACCCATGACCAGATGGAGTTATATACGCATATAGTATATGTATATGGGGTATGGGGAAAGGTTATGGCATTATATATGCACCACCACCTGATCAGCTGGTATACGTTGATGATTTCGGCCACAGTGGCTGAGATGATATGATGGGATGCCCTCAGAGGCTTGATGATGTTATGTACGCATATACCTATGCATGGTATGGCATTTATGCGCACATGCATGATATTATAAATATTTTCATAATTCACAGAGTTATTCAGACTTACAGGTTGAGTTCCTTACTCCATGTTTCTTTCATGCCTTTTATATATTGGTTTTTATGCCTTACATACTCGGTACATTATTCGTACTGATGCCCCTATTGGCTGAGGGCCTATATTTCATGCCCGCAGGTGCAGGTAGACAGGCTGACGGCCCCCCTCCTTAGGATCCTAGCTCAGCGAGATTTGGTATGATCCATTTGATCTAGAGCTGCTATTGGTTTTTGGTACGATACTTTTGTATACATATAAGGGTATGATGGGGCCTAGTACCGTCCTTTATACAATTTTATACTCTATTAGAGGTCTGCAGACAGTCATGTATAGTTAAATAGTATGTGGCCTTGTCGGCTCGCCCTACAGTATTCCATATATATATATATATATATATATATATATATATATATATTACTTTTGGGCATGTTTTCCCATGTGTGTTGTTCATATGAATCAGTAGTTTATTTCCAGAAGTTATGCATGACCTACACATATTTCATGTTTATATCTTAGACATATGCTTAAGGGTGTTCGATAGGTAGAACTCGGGCACTCATCACAGCCCATCGGTTTGGGTCGTGACAAATTTGGAGGAAGATGCCAAACCCTCCATTGAACATCAAAGGAGACTCAATAAAGCCATGCAAGAGGTGGTCAAAAAGGAGATCATAAAGTGGTTAGATGTCGGGGTTGTCTACCCCATTTCTGACAGTTCATGGACTTCTTTGGTGCAATGTGTTCTGAAGAAGGGGGGGCATAATGGTGGTCACCGATGATAAGAACGAGCTGATTCCAACAAGAACGGTGACCGGATGGAGAATGTGTATGGACTATCGGAAGCTAAACAAAGTCACAAGGAAAGACCATTTCCCACTACCCTTTCTTGACCAAATGCTTGATAGCTTGGCCGGTTAGGCGTTCTATTACTTTCTAGATGGATATTCGGGCTACAATCAAATCCTTATTGCCCCGGAAGATCAAGAAAAAATAACTTTCACTTGTCCCTATGGTACTTTCGCTTTCAAGCAGATGCCATTTGGCTTATGCAATGCACCGACAACTTTTCAACAGTGTATGATGGCGATTATTACAGATATGGTAGATGACTACGTTGAAGTCTTCATGGATGACTTTTCGATAGTCGGGGATTCCTTTGATGATTGCTTGGCAAATTTGGATAAGGTATTGGCAAGGTGTGAAGAAACGAACTTGGTATTAAATTGGGAGAAATGCCATTTCATGGTCGAGGAGGGTATTGTCCTTGGCCACAAGATTTCAAAGAAGGGAATAGAGGTCGACAAAGCAAAAATAGAGGTGATTTCTAAACTTCCACCTCCAACATCCGTGAAAGGCGTGAGAAGTTTCTTGGGTCATGCGAGGTTCTACAGGCGTTTCATAAAGGATTTTTCCAAAGTGGTGAACCCTTTGTGCAAGCTTTTGGAGAAAGATGCTAAATTTCACTTCAATGATGATTGCATGAGAGCATTTGAATTGCTCAAGTTCAAGTTGACAACTACTCCCATGTAGCGGTTAGAGCAGTTTTGGGGCAAAGTATCAACAAGATCGTTCATCTAGTCTACTATGCTAGTAAGACCATGAATGATGCCCAAGTCAATTACACTATGACCGAAAAAGTGCTCCTTGCCATTGTGTTTGCTATTGAGAAGTTCCGTCCATACTTGATGGGTGCAAAAGTGATTGTCCACATGGATCATGCGGCACTTCGTTACCTTATGAGCAAAAAAGATTGCAAATCCCGATTGATGAGATGGGTGCTTTTGTTGTACGAGTTTGATATAGACATCCAAGACCGAAAAGGAAGTGAAAACCAAGTGGCGGACCACTTGTTTCGTTTGGAGGAGGGGAGGCCGCATGATGGCCTTGAAATCAATGACTCTTTCCCCGATGAGCAACTCTTAGCCATTTCAATGAAAGAGGTGCCATGGTTCGCGGATCTAGCAAATTTTCTTGTAAGTGGTATCACCCCGGATAAGTTCTTTTCAAACCAAAGGAAGAAGCTCAAACGGGATTGTCAAGACTATTATTGGGATGAATCGTAACTTTTTCGGATTTGTACGGATGGAGTGATTAGAAGATATGTACCGGAGGAGGAACAAGTTGAAATTCTTGGGGCTTGTCATTCTTCGCCGTAAGGTGATCACCATGGTGGAGCAAGAACGACGGCCAAAGTGGTAAGTTAAGATTTCTATTGGCCCACTTTTTACAAGGATGCAAGTGATCTAGTCAAGCGTTGTGATGAATGTCAAAGGGCCGGTGGAATCTCAAAGAAAAATGAAATGCCCCTCACCACCATTTTAGAGATTGATATTTTTGATGTGTGGGGTATTGACTTCATGGGACCTTTTGTGAGTTCTTGTGGAAATACCTACATCTTGGTCGCGGTTGATTATGTGTCTAAATGGGTTGAGGCCGTTGCTCTACCCAACAATGAAGCAAGAAGTGTGGTGTCATTTTTGAAGAAGAATATCTTCACAAGATTTGGTACTTCGCGGGCTATCATAAGCGATGAGGGGTCGCATTTTTGCAACAAATCTTCTGACACCTTGCTTAGAAAGTATGGTATCACTCATAAAGTTAAGACTCCCTATCACCCTCAAGCTAGCGGTCCAGTGGAAGTCTCCAACTGGGAGATAAAGAGTATTTTGTCCAAAACAGTGAATGCTAACCGGACGAATTGGTCAAAGAAGCTTGATGATGCACTATGGGCTTATCGGACTGCTTTCAAAACTCCTATCGGGATGTCTCCATACCGGTTGGTGTTTGGCAAAGCTTGTCATCTTCCGGTGGAACTCGAGCATAAGGCCATGTTGGCTTTAAAGAAGTTAAAGCTTGATTGGGATGCAGTTGCTAACTTGCGGGTTGCACATTTGAATGAATTAGATGAATTCCGGTACCATGCATATGCAAGTTCGTCCTTGTACAAAAAAATAATGAAGTATCTTCATGGCAAATACATCCGAAACAGGGAGTTCAAGGTGGGCGATCTTGTTTTGTTGTTCAACTCATGATTGAAGATGTTTCCCGGAAAGCAAAAATCCAAATGGAGTGGTCCCTTTGAAATTGTGAGTGTGACACCTTTTGGTGCATTGGACTTGAAGAAAAAAATGATGAAGTACTCCGAGTCAATGGTCACCGGGTGAAGCATTATTTGGGAAACGTGGTGGCAGTGATTCATTTGAAGTGATGGTAATATGTGTTGTGCCGCGACGTTAAATAACTGATTTAACTTGGGAGGCAACCCATGTTTCTTTTTATTTTTCTTTTCTTCTTCTTTAGATAGGTCTTATTTTGTGCTAATTGGATTTGAAGTATGTTGCAAGAATGAGTTTGCATTACAGGAACTGTGCTTAGAAAAAGTGGCTAAGTATGGAAAAAGTACGGACCGCACAATTTTGAATGCTACAGCAGAAGGTAATTGCGGCCGCACAAATTGAGATAGAAAAATGCAAACTCTCTGAAGTTTGGTCTATCAGAGAATTAGCTATTCTGCAGCCGCACATCAAACTGTGTGGTCTGCAGCAAAAATCTGCGGCCGCACCCCAAATTGTGCGGACCGCAGATCATTAAGGGCAATTGCGCCCCCAGGTAACAAAGTGCGGACCGCAAAAGGAATTCTGCGGTTGCACTTCTCCTTTGTTCCTCAAGCTTGGCCATAGTTATAAATAGTAGCCTTGGGCTACTGTACAAGTTTTTCATCTCTGAGCACTCTAAACCCTAAAATTTGGAACTCATCTGTTCAAACATCTGCCACACTCCATCCACGTCTGTGATCAGTTAGTTGCACTCCTTCATATCTGGTATGCTCAAATCACTTCTAGGATTCTTCAATTTTCTTAATTTAATTTACAATTTGTTAGTTATTTTAGGCCATCTGTCACTAGAGGTCAATTTTATGTCTATGAGAGGGTTTAAATTGTGCCGGGTCAACTCCTAATTGCTATTTGGGGAATGGGTATCTTGATTATCATGTTTTATTACAATTACCATGTCGAATTTGTGCAAAAATTGAAACCCTTAGAAAATATGCCCGATTTAATTTTGAAATCTGCTGCCACACAAGAAATTGTGCGGTCCGCAGAAGTAGAGATTAGGGTAGTTGGTGAAGCATGATTCTGCGGACCGCACTTAAAATTGTGCAGACCGCAGAAATTTCACTGCGGCCGCAGAAATGTGTGCGGCCACATATCAGCCCATTCTCTGTCTTCAGAGAGTTGTTATTTTAAGGCATCCAATGTGCGGCCGTAATAAAAATTATGCGGACCGCACTTCAAATGTGCGGTTGCACTCAAAATTGTGCGGACCGCAGTTTCATCACTGCAGCCACACTTCCAAATTGTGCAGTCCGCACAACCCAATCTGCAGTCGCACTTGCAATTATGCGGACCGCACTTCCCCACCCTGCATTCATGTTCTGAAATGTGTTATACTGCCTGTTTACAATTGAACCATAACTAACTTTTGTTGTTGCTTGTTACAGAAAATGGTCAGATCCCGAGGTCGTGGTGACACGTCAAAGGGGAGGGGTGAGCCTTCCAGAGGTAGAGGCAAAATCAATTTACCCCTTGCCCTCCAAAGGGTAATCAACAAGAAAGCCACAATAGGCCGAGAAAGACAGCTCGAGCCCTCCGAATCTAGTTCATATGCCCTATCTCGGAAAGCATCGGAAGGAGACTCAGTGTAAAAGCAGCCTTCGATTCAATTACACCTACAGCAGCCACATGGAAGGTACCAACTTAGAACGTACCTCTCTCCTCACGTAGCACTTCCGAGGGTTCGGAGAGTGCAAGTCAGGCTTCAGATCCCTATTCTACACCTATCCCTGAAGCACCAGCAACTGGTGTGGATGATATTTCGGACGATGGTAGAGGAGGTGATACCACAGTTGCCGGCCTTGAGAGGTCGAAGAAGAAAAAGGTCTGGGAGGACCGGTTTGTGAGTCTGGCTGCCTTCACTAGTTTTCGTGAGTGGTGTCCGGTGAGATCGCTCACTCTTGAGCGAAAGTTCCTACTTCAAGACCTTGACAAGTACAATCCAGAAGTGTTGAGGTAGTTCCGAGAAAGAAAGGAGTGGATATGGTTCACCCAGTCAATAGTGGACGCCAAAGAATACTTGGTCCGGGAGTTCTATGCCAATATGGCACATATCAAACAAAGGGACCAAAGTGACAAAAGTGAGAAATCTGAAGGTGCAGTTCGACCAACACACATTGGACACCTACTTGGGATTTGAGGACAAGGAGCCAGTGCAGTACTTGGAGAAGCTTGCAATGGGTGATGCAGCTCGCCCATGGCTAGCTGAGATTCTTGCGGCCCCGGGGCCACCACCACCATGGATCATTGCAAGGGTTCCTATTCAGCGGAATACCTGAATTTCGAGGCAAAGGGGTGGAAAACCTTCGTATGCAGCAAACTAGACCCGTGCCAGAATGAGACCAATTTACCTATTCCACGGGCAGTTCTAGTCGCATCTATTATGGCTGGGTACCCGATCAAAGTGGGTGCCGTGATGTCAGCCAACATGACAGTGGTTGCCAGGAAAGCTGACACCTTCTACCCGTATCCCAATACCATCACTGAGTACCTTACAGATGCACAGGTAGAGCCCCGAGACTTTGACACGAAGGTTCGGGCAAAGAAGTCTTTCTCTTGGTATTCTCTGATGGATCCAAAGAACCCAAAGAGAAAGGGTCAGCTGACTACTACCGTAGGCCAGTCTAATGAGCCTTCAATGGTAGCTGCAGAGTTCGCATATATGACCTCAACTTCAGCAGTGCCATCTTCCAGTACAACTACCATGACTCCACCTTCAGTCTCAGTACCTTCCAACTCAGCTTTGAAGCCGGTGCCTATGTCTTCTGCTCCACTATCTGCACTGCGAATCTCCCAGACACTAGCGAGTCTCAGCAATTGGATGCAGACAGCTACTGTAAAGCTGTCTGACATATCCAGTACTGTTGTAACATAGTCCTTCATTCAGGCACCACATATACCTCCGACAGTAGAGGAGACTTTGAAGAAGCTCCTGGAGAACCAGACCACAATAATGAACACCTTGGTACAACATGGATTAGCGATTGAGGAGCTGGGCAAGCAAGTAAAGAAAATAAGGAAATCCCAGGCATCCAAGAAATTAATTGAAAGGCGGCAGAAAGAGGTGACCAAGATTGTAGCAGTTGGAGATCTTCTATTTGACATGCTGATAGATCCAGCAATGTCAGCACCATCAGCACCAGCACCATCAACAGCACCATCAGTTCCAGTGGCACCGGCTGGCCAGTCTGAGGAGCCAAACAATGCTGCTGACACTGCTGAGGCAGTGCGTCAGATGTTCACCAACCCAGCCACTCCCAGAGTTGAGGATGATGAGATCCAGTTGGAGGAGACAGAGGGTGGTGATGATGCCATGGACACAGAGATGGTCGCAGGTCCATAGGGAGTTTTGTTAACTCTTACCCTTCTTTTGCTCGTATTTTATTAAGCATTGAGGACAATGCTTATTTTTATTCGGGGGGGGGGGGGGTGGAGTTTCTTTGACATTTTAATGATTCTGATTCTGTATTTTGATAACTATGAAACATTTGGCCTGTAATTAACTTATTACTATTTTCTTCTTCTTTCTCATTATGTATATATATTCTCTCTTATCCCTCATTATGTATATTCGTTTAGCTTTTAATAGCCTTTTGCTTTATTAGCTTTTTTTTATATGTTTGTCTTCTTTTTGAATTAGTAGCTTCTCTTTGATTTAATAGCTTCTTTTTATGTTTTAGTGGATAATAAGCCTTTAGTTTTCTTAATGCCACGGTTCTTTCCAAAGGTGGTGTTTGTGTGAATCGGGTGACTCTTCCCAACGATGGATGGCATGACAACCTTCTTAAGGGATTGAGCCCATTTTTGGTGGTTAGGTAAGAATAGTAGTAATAATGAATAAAAAGACCTAATTGAGCCATGCTCGAAGAGTCAAACATGCTTCACTTGGTACCAACACACTTAACTACTTGCTTATGGTTAAAAACAAGGTTTTTGGAAAGAAATAGCTCTAATTATTGACCTTTTGACTCTTGTGTTGACTTAGGCAATCATCGAGTGGTTTAGTCAAACCATAGTGATTTTCAATCTTGAATATGGTCGTTGTGGACCCTCGACTCTATCCTCTTTAACAATCTAGCTGCGTGAGAGGTAAGATGTTGTTGTTGCAAGTCCAAGTACCCGTGCAGATGGTCTAGAGCATGCCCCGAATGTGTTTCTAGTTGAAATTTTAAGTTTTGCTTGGCTTGAGAAGTGATTGTAGGCTCTCCTTGACTCGCTTAAAATTTTCCATTGCCCACCAATGTTGTTATTCCTAGTCAACCCATTTGAGCCTAAAACCTTTCTCATTTGATAACCATGTTACAAGCCTTTACCCGTTTTGTCGTGACCCTCTCTTGACACTCGAGTTTTCCTTAACACCCTTGTGAAACAATTGGCTAAAAACGTAAGTTTGGGGGAGAGACGAGGAGTTTGAAAAAGGTATCAAGGCACAAAAAATAAAAGGAAAGGCAAGAAAAAGAAAAGAAAAAAAATTGCAAAAAAAAAGTGAATAAGTTGAAGAGTTGAAGGGATTCAAAGAAAAGTAACGATGCAAAGCATGGAAAGAGCAAAGAAGGAGAAAATGAGTATTATGACCAAGAAAGAGTGAAGTTAAGTGTCTCTAGTTCCCCTAAGGAAAAGGAAATGCCTTAAAGAGTTGGCAAAAGCACGAGCCGTTAAAAGAACATGTAGTGCTTAAGGAAAGATGAACCCGTTCTATCATAACTTATCTAACCTTAGTCCAAAAGCTTTCATTGTATGCCGAAAAATCCCTGCGTGATTTCAAGCCGAGTAAGCTTACATTAGTGGTGATTTACATAAGGGGCAAGCCTATGGTACTTAAAGCCGTACTTTCGATATTCTTTTGAGAGAGATGAGCGAACCTTTCAAAAATCTTTGAATTGAGTGCTATATTTTTAAGTGAAATAGGAAAACGGAGAGTAGATGAGGAGGAGTTTGGGATCCATAATGACCTACATAAAAGAGCGAACTTCCTTGATGAATAAAGTCAACTCTTGATGCTCAAGTGTCACATTAGAACTATTCGTGCTTAAAAGTTCAACTTGTTGCCTTGTTGATAATTCATAAGTGTCGTGGGTAATTATTGGTCCCAATTGATGTGTGATTGATTCACCTTTGATTAGCTGGAATGGCTCTTAACATGTGGAGGTGAGAACTACTTTATTTTTTTGAGGACAAGCAAAATCTTAAGTTTGGGGGAGATGATAAGTGGGGATTTTGACTACTTATTAGCGTCTTTTAGCTTTCATTTTAGTCCAGAAGCGCTTAATTGTGTTCCTGAAAACTGATAAAATATGCTTAATTGCAGGAATATTGGAAGATGAGCTCCCAAGATGAAATTCAACTCAAGAAGGAGTAATCTGAACTCAAGGATGAAAATAATACAAAAGCTCAAAGTGCGGACCGTAGAATACCATCTGCGGCCGCAGGTCATGAAGAAATTTCATCAGAGAAGGTTGCAAGATGCGGACAGCACATGAAATTGTGCGGCCGCAGAAGCTGGGTCAGAGTAAAAGTTCAGAGAACCTGCACCTCCAGTCCAACTCAAGTGCGGACCGCATAATTATTGTGCGGCCGCAAAAGAAGAGTTGTGCGGCCGCAAACATTATTGTGCGGATCGCAGAAGAACAAGGTGCGACCGCAGATATTATTATGCGGACCGCAGATCACTTCATTATTATGCAGCCGCAGATTTCCAACCTTTTCAAGCTGAAGCGGAGTGCGGACCACACATGGAATTGTGCGACCGCAGAATCTCTGAAAGGACATTTTTGTCCAAAAATTCCAGCTCTGTATAAATAGAAGAGTTTCACTTTTTTAGGTCAACTTTTGATATCAGCAGCCACTCTAGACGTTTTCTTTTGCTCTTTTTAGTAGTTTTTGCTATTTTGAGCTTTTTGAATATTGATTTTATCATTTTAATTATTAATATGGGTTTAATTATCATTTCTTCTTCTTTTTTTTTCTAATTTAAGCATGAGTAGCTAGATTTTTACTAGGGTTGTGACCCACCCCTAGTGTGTAAACTTAATGGGTGTTTGATTTATTGCTTGTTTATGGTTGGTGTTGATTATCTAGCCTTGTTCTTGCTTTTATTTAAAGAATTAATAGTTGCAAACATTATTTCATGCTTTTTTGACTTGGTCTCTACTTGAGAAAGAGAGACTTAGTCTAGAAAAACTTGGCTAACAAGAAATTGGGTCAATCGAGAGATTGATAAGCCCAATTAAAGGGTTGAACCTAGAGATAGTAAAACCCGACTTGAGCTTATTATCAACTGCTTTGTTCAAATACCCATTTGGGCTTGAGAAAGCCAAATTGGTCAAAATTACTCTTTGGCCGAGAGGTATTGAGTGAGTACTTGAGTGTTGATAGCTATAATACACCCCAACAAATAAAACAAGCTTTAAAGTTTACAACCCATTAAGCGAACACCTAGATGAAGGTCATCGCCCTAGGTCTTTTTATCATTTGAAAAATAACCAAAAATAATTTTCTAGTTTCATTCTTTAAATCGCAACTATAGTCTAACTTAGATTTCCAAACAAAACCCAATATTGCGGAAGTGCAAATTAAGATATACAAACTCACGCATTAAGATATATACTACTAACACCCATTCATATAGCTCCCTATGGAATTCGACCCCGACTCTGTTGGGTATTATTATTGCATCGACCGTTTTTATATCCTCAAATAGGGGAGTGAAATTGGACGAGATCAATGGCATGTGGAGTCGCTTCCTCGCTATATGGTTGTTCTATGAACCTACCTAATGGTAGGCTAGGAATTCGTGTTTTAGCTATATTTTACACTCTAATTACTACAGTTTGATTGTATTTCAGCCTAATTGTTAGTACTTTGTACTTATTACGTGTGTTAGGTTGTGTAGGATGTGATTTTGAGTGAAAAGGAAAGTTTGAAGCTAAAATCGATGATTTGGAGCTTTGAAGTCTAAGTAAAAGCCCAAGATATTAAGTCGGGATCACGTTCGGGGCTCGAGAACTAAGTCTGGATGTCAAAAAGTGAGAGAAAAAGATTACTCTGAGAAAAATGCACTACCGCGCCGCGGGGTACGAGGCGCTATTGCAAAATTCCTGTAGAGTGTAAAAATCAACTCTCTGAACTTCTCCACAGGTGCACCGCGTGGGGCGGCGCGCCATGCGCTACGCATGTGCAAATTTTACAGAGTATTTCTCCTACTTCGGCTTGAAAAGGATAGTTTCATCTGGTTCTGTTCTTACATAGTATAAATACACCAAAAATACGTTTTTAGAGGACTTTTGACCTTGGAAGCTTTGGGAGAGCTGTAGAGGCTACAAGACACATAATTTCATCATCTTTCCATCAATTCAATCCGAGAGTTTGGATTATAACGTTAGATTGATGCTTTCTCACTCTTTAATTATATTTGTGATGATTTCCTCCATCATTATGGAGTAGTTTACCTTAGGGTTTGACATGATTTGGTGACTTGGTTATTGTTTATGGATTTGACTACTGTTTAATTGCTTGAATTTATTGGTGGAGCTTTAATATAGTTGTGATTTTATTTGTTATAGAGTTTAATCGAAAGAGGAACATCTTATTAAATATTATTGCAGCATATGCCTTAGTTTATTTTGGTGATTCTTTGAAGTAATCGAGAGAGCTTTTTGAGTTACCGTTTAAATTAAGATTGAGAAATATTTGCGAGAAATTTTTCTTAGATCATTCCTACCAATAGATTCTTGCAAGTTTCACCGCACTTCATATTAGTTTATTTGAAAGATTTAGATTTAATCGAGAGAGGAGTCTGAATCAGAAGTATAAGCTAATCATTTATTGAATTCGTGAGAATAGATATAACCTCAAGAGTGAAATATAACAGTATCATATCCAGAATAACAATCTTGCACCTATCATGTCAAAACCTTTATGCCTCACATTGATAAGAAACCAACACTAATAATTTCTAGTTTTTTTTTGCAGTCAATTGTCAATTGCTTTACTTTAGTAGTTAATCGTAGTTTGTAATCATTCCAAATCAAGTTTTGATCATCCTGAATAGCAGTTAAACCAAAAATTACTAGAGCATTATTTAAATCCAATCCTTGTGGAGACAATAATTTAACTATATTATCTTTGATTAGCGAGCATCAATTTCGTGTTGTGTTTTGCGCTCGTCACTACCGGCGTCCCTTTTTGGAAGTAATTTGGGGGCGCCAGGTATCTCGTCTACTCGTTCCTGGTGCTCTTTCATTTGGTCTCCGAGCGCATTGTTTTCATTTTCCATTTCTTCCACTCTTGTTCGTCCCCTCGCCGTGCTGCGTGGGCTCTCGTAGTTTTTGTAGTCGTGCATGGAGCTTGTTTGTTAAGTATGCTGACTAGGGTATCAGTTAGCCATGCTTTGAAGAGTTTTTTTTATTGCGGGTGAACCCCCTCTCCCGCATATGTGGAGGGTCCTTTCCTGTTTGGTTTTGTTGTGCTGCATAAAGGTGGGGGTGAATTTTCTCGTCTTGGAGAGGCCGTAGGCATTGCCCCCTCATTATGGGTATCATAGCCTTCGTTGATAGCATTCATGAGGTTGAGGGGAACATTATTTGTTGCCCTCATTCCGTTTCCTTGGTTACCTGCCATGGAAATTTGTATGCACAGAGAGGAGAGATAAACTTTGTGGTTTGTTAGATTAGCAAGTCATGTGAGTTGTAGATCTAATGGAAACTAAAAGATTGTCTGAGAAAATTCCCACAGATGACGCCAAACTGTTTGACCCAAAATTTAGATCTAGGTTTAAACAATTAGGTTTCTAATAAAATAAAGTCAATCTTAGCCAATATTAATATCCAAAAGGACCTTTAACTGATTTCATGACAAAATGTCACAAGTTCCGTCAGATATCAATAAATATGTAACAACAACAGTATTTAATAACCCAAGAACTAAGAAGACATCATTCAATAGTAATAAATGAAATATAATGACATTTAAGTAAATAAATATAAGTGAGATAACCGAAAGAGGATTGAATTCTGCGATATTCCTCCTGACAATGATAAGTGATTGATGAACTTTTGAATATTCGTATTCTTCTTGGATCGTGGGAGAAAAGTTAAAAACAGATATGAGAAAAAGGTATATTTTGTATGTATATAAAGCAAGAATCTTCAAAGAATATCAAAGTGTTGTTCTTTTACAATGAGTGTCCAATTCCCCTCTATAACTACATATCTTTCTATTTATAAGGGAACATGGGCCACAAAACCTTAATAGTATAAAATCCAGAAATATTCACTCGAATATTCGCTTTAAAGTCTTAATCCTAAAACTAGTCGTTACTCATCTGTTAAAGAGAGTACGCGTCCTCGACCTCGATCTCAATTGACTCCTCGACCTTGCCTTCGTCCTTTGTCAGATCACTTCGATCTCGTCTTCGTCTTTTGTTGAAATCATATCGATGACGCGTGGCAGCCTTCAAAGGTTCTCTTAGTGTTGACGTGACCCACATATAACTAGGATAATTTTTGGCTCATACATCTATTTCCTTTTTAGTCCGTGCCAAAAGAATGACCTCTTTCCTTATTTGTAAATAATTTACCTTTATGCAATGATTTATATATGCCTCATTTTACACACAAATATATATGTCTCATTTTACATCACAAGTTCAAATAGGTTAACATAAATTGAAATGGAGGGAGTACTAATTATTATGAGATATATGTGCAGTAGCAAGAAATAAGAGCAGTAAGAAGGGGAGAAAAAGAAGAAGAATAAAGAGGAAACATAGAGGAAGCGCGCGCAAACAAAAGTTCAAAACGGCAGAGGGGCATTTATTGCAAAACATAGAACAAAGCTGATTGTTTTACTGTAGGAACAAACAATGCTACTCTGTTGGATCCTTCCACGGCGACAGAAATTTCTTTTTCTTGTCGGTTTTTCCAATTCTCTGACAAATTTCCTACTTATAAATCAAATGAATTGTCAATCTTATTGCTTCTCACCATCAAAAAATCTTTTGCTGCTTCTAATTCGCTAACTTCAGGTAATTTCTTCTTCATCTTTCTCAAATTTTAATAAAGTTCATTTCTTTATTGGAGATCGGCAAAAGGAGTTTTATTTTCTCTTGGAGAAAGAAGGAAGTAATGGGAGAGATTGATACAAAATCAATTGAATCGGTGCAAGCCGCGCTTTCTTTGTTTGGAGAGAAATCAAGTGACAAGAAGAAAAACAGTTTCAGTTCATGTATCAATGTAAGCCAACTACTGGTCCAAATTATGCACTGCTTCACAAAAAAATGTACTCACTTTTTCTTTTGCACACAGTATACTTAGTACTGCTGATCAAGTTCATATATATTATATCCTCTATCCAGTAAAAGATTTAGATTGCTTCAGTCGATGATTTAATTTTGTACTTAGTTTCCCCCTACTTCCCTCAAGATAAGCCCTTTTGCTTTCATTATTTTCCCACTAAGACTAGAACTTAAGTATATTAAGTGCTAATGTTTATTATCAGCTTGAATTGTTATCTGAAATTGAGATTGCGTACTTCATAGTTGTGCTGTCTATGCAACACTCCGCAGGGTGGTAATTACAAAGTGTTTCTTGTTTGTTTATTTTTCTCTAGCTCATTCTTTATGCTTTTTGGGACGTAATTGAGAGTATGAACGTATAATATTGGTTTGAGATGAGATTAAATTGAGTGATATGGTCAATGAGGATTTATATAGCCGACCCTTATTAGCTTAGGATAGAGGTGTAGTAGTTGTTGTTGCAATAGATGGTATGGACTGTTTAGAGGACTAGGTAACTAAAAATAGTTAGAAAAAGATGATCTCATGCAGATGTGGTTATCCTGATGATGTGTAACATGCTAAGTTGAATGACTTAAAACAGACAAGTAACCAAGTCTAAATCACATCTAATGCGGAGCATTTCAGCTTTCAGCAGGGATGTATTTGAAGTTAATTGTTCATTCATTTTTTCCTTTTAACTTACAGGAGATGGAGAAAGAAAAAGATATAGGAAGTGTGTTAAGAGATTTGGCAAACCTGAAAATTCAAGTTGAAGCGAAGGATTCTGCACACAAACAAGTACTTCTTAAGCTAGACCATCACGAAAATACAGCTGATGAACACTGCTCCCTGCTAATGAGCTCTGAACTCGAGAAGGAGATTTACATGATCGAATGTAGAGGATTGAGGATTCATGTAGTTGAGCTTGAGTCACGGATTCAGGAGATGGCTGACCAAATTTTGGAGTATGTAAAGACGGGAGAACAGCTATCACACGCCATCAGTGAATTGAAGTCCAAACAAGGAGAACTACTTATAGCAGAAAGAGAGTTAGTGGCAGCTAGAGATGCTAAGCTTGAAGCCTTAACACAAGTAGAAGTGATGGAATCTGCTTTGAGCATGGAAAAGTTAAAGACTGAAGAGCTTTTGAGGAATGTGTCAAAGCTAAATGAGAGTGTTTCGCGCTTGAGTATGACTGCAACCGAGGCAGAAGAAAACACTACACTATTGTATGAAAGAGGGGCTGAGTTGGAATTAGAAGCTGCAAATGCAAAGGAAGAAGTAGAATTTCTGAGAAATCAGTTGGAAATAATGCAGGATTTGGAGAAGGAGCTATTGGACAAGTCTGTACTTATTGATTCAATGAAAGTGCAACTCCAACAAGTAAATGAGCTTCGCGCTTCTTCTGAGAAAGTCACTTCCGATGTTGTATGTGAGGTGAAAAAGTTAAAAGAAGATCTGGAATTACAAGAGAGAAAGAATTGGGATCAATCTGGTTATGTAAGTTTATTGGAGTCAGAACTCAGGCAATTAAAGGGGGAACTCAACAAAGCCAACGAAGAGGCTACTCGCGCCAATGCAGATGTTGAAACGATTAGCCTTGAGTTGGAGCAGTTTAAAAAGGAAATGGTTGGGACAAGAGAAAAAGAATCAGAAGCACAAGTTGAGATAGCATTTCTACAATCTGAGCTTCATAAAGGGAGGTCAAAGATTGCAGCAGCAGAGGTTGCTGATTCAGTAGCCAAGAGCGAGAAATCAGCTTTACATCTCGCACTTCAGCAGCTCGCCTTAGAAGCTGAAGAGGCCAAAAAAGAAAACAAGAGACTAAAAGAAGCTTCTGAAGAAACACAAAATGAAGAACCAGAAGAGGGAAAAGGAGAGACGAAGGCCTATATCACAATACCAAGGGAGGAGTATGAGCAGTTGATCAAGAAGAAGGAGCCAGTTTATGAAGAACCAAATGAAATGCAAGTATTAAAGAAAGAACTAAAAACAGCAACAGTGAAAATTAACGAGTTGAGGACGAGAGCTGAGCAGGCGATAAGCAGAGCTGAGGCAGCTGAAAAGGGTAAAGCTGGACTTGAGGATCAGATAAAGAGGTGGAAGGAACACAAGGAAAGAAAAAAGGCTGCATTGGCAGCACTTAGAGAGGAGTCAATTTCCAGAGAAATTACTGAATACAAGGCTGATACTACTCCTAAAACATTACAACCTCTTGGTAAGGTTCTCAGGATGAAGTTCTAGATACATCAAATCTATAGCAAAACTTTTCTATAGCAAAGAAAGTTTTCTGTAATATAACTTTGCAAGTTTGAAAAGATGGTTTAGTGCAATGTGATTTTATTGATCTTACTAATTTCATGTCACATTCTCTTGTTACTTGTTTTTGGTCCAAAAGTAGATATAATATTCAAACATACGATGCCGCTTAGTTAACTTTTTATATATATGCATTAGACACATTAGCAGAAGATTTCTAATCTTCATAGAATCATAGTAGAGCTAGTAAGGGATTTTTCCCAAGTACATAGGTCCGTTGTTAACAGAAAAATGTACAAACTTTGCCAAATGGTATAAAGCTCAATGGCATCATTTAGTCTATCACACATATTTCAGTAGACTAGCAAGGGTCGTTTGGTTGAAAAATAAATTATCCCATGATTAATTATTCCGGAATTAATTATATCGGGATTGGTTATCTCACCTTCCCATAGGGATAAAAAAACATTACAATCCCGGGATAACCAACTTGGGTTCCGCTCTACTCCATTACTTTTGGCTCAAATAAACATCAATACACCTGCAGATGGATGACACGTGTTCATATAAGTATGAAGGGCTGAGATTGCTTTTTAATTTATTCTTGTATTTTTTGTTATTCTCCATCTTTTGCAAACAGGAACAAGAACGGTAATAGTTCCAACTGACTATTACTTTGAGTATGACAAAACATGTACCTAGGGCACTGATTTTTTATTTTATTAATTAATGGCATTAATTACTGATTTTCTACATATAAAAAGATAACCAAATTTTATTCTATTAAACAATTAATTCATATACATAATTTTTTATAAGAATACGATACACTCGATAACTGTTTGTTTTGAGGCACTCTTTGCTATGTTTGTGCTTTCATGGAAGGGAACGATTGGTTTGGTATTGGCATGAGATAAATACATTAGAAGGATAAAAATTTTGACGCCGACAAGTTCCTTCTTGTTCCGGTCCGCAAAAGATGGAGAATAACCAAAAATATAAGAATAAATTAAAAAGCAATCTCAGCCTTTCATAGTTATGTAGACATGTGTCATCCATCTGCATGTGTATTGATGTTTATTGGAGCCAAAAGTAATGGAGCAGTGCCGAACCCCTAATCCTTTATCCCAATCAAACAAGGGCTAAACCCATCTAAAATTTAATTTTGGAATTAATTATCACTTATCTCTCTAATCAAACGAAAGTAAACTTAGATTGTCTTAGACTCTTTCAATGTTTTTTTTTTTAAATGTCTATTTGCTATCGCGTGTCACATTCAATTCCTTTGCATTTGTTGTAAATGTGGCATTTCTAAGTTCTAACTCCGGATCCACACATGTTAAATATAGTTATTAGCCAGTTTGGTCAAGTTTCTAAAATCAACTTATTCTGTGAAGTGTTTTTCTCAAAAGTGTTTTTAAAAAGAGTATTTGATGAAAATTAGTTTGTGCTTGACTAATTTTTTTGAAAAGTACTTTTGTATAATAATTAGTGTTTGGCCAAGGTTTTAAAAAGTACTTCTAAGTGTATCTATCTATATTATTATAAAAGCACGAATGTTAGAATACTAAATATTGATCGACGAAAATATCCCCAAAATATTGACGGATATTTATGTCCTTGCAAAATTAAATCATTCGTACAACGGAAAAGGGTCATAAATGCCCTTAACGTATTAGAAATAGCTCAAAAATGCCCTCCTTCCACCTATGGGTTCAAATTTATCCTTAATGTTATTTTTAGGCTTAAAAATGCCCATCTTTTAACGGAAAGATGACATGGCATTGATGGACATTTTAATTAAACATGTAGCATTTATTTAGTCTGGAAAAAAGTGAATTATTTTTTTACTAAAAACTGAAAAAAATTAAAATATTTTTTTTTCAGTTTTTACAAAAAAAATGCTTTAAAAAAAGCTGAAAAATATTTTCTAAAATAATATTTTTGTAACAACTGAAAAATAATTTTTTAAAGCAATATTTTTTTAAAAGCTGGAAAAAAAATTCCTCTTCTTCTTCCTTCCTTGTTTGTCCATATACTTTCTGAGTTCATTTTTTTTATATATTTTAGTTCTTCTAATGAGTCAGTATATTAAAATCAAAATATTTTCGTTTTTTTTATTTTATAGTAAAAAAAAATTAATTAGTCTCGGAAAATGTAGCATTTATTTAGTTAAACATGTAGCATTTATTTAGGAATAGATTGGCCTTCTGAGTTCTGGAAAAATGGCATTTTAATTAAACATATAGCATATATTTAGTCTGAAAAAAGTGAATTTATTTTTACTAAAAACTGAAAAAAACGAATATATTTCAGTTTTGATGTACTAACTCATTAGAAGAACTAAAATATATATAAAAAAAATGAACTGAGAAAGCATATGGACAAACAAGGAAGGAAGAAGAAGAGGAAATATTTTTTTTCAGCTTTTACAAAAATATTGCTTTAGAAAATTGCTTTTTAGTTTTTTTTCTTTAGTTTTTACAAAAATATTATTTTAGAAAATATTTTTCAGATTTTTTTAAAGCAGTTTTTTTTTGTAAAAACTAGAAAAAAAATATTTTCATTTTTTTCAATTTTTAGTAGAAAACAATTCACTTTTTTCCGGACTAAATAAATGCTACATATTTAATTAAAACGGAAAAGGGTCAGAAATACCCTTAACATATTAGAAATGGCTAAAAAATGCCCTTATTCCACCTATAGGTTCAAATTGTTCTTAATGTTAAAATGTCCATCAATGCCATGTCATTTTTCCGTTAAGAGAGGGGCATTTTTAAGCCTAAAAATGACATTAAGAGCAAATTTAAACTCATAGGTGGAAGGAGGGCATAATTGAGTCATTTCTAATACGTTAAGGGCATTTATGACCCTTTTCCGTTCGTACAAAGACCTAACTTGATTTGGATAGAACAGGTAATATTGAAATTTTAAAATCAACTAAGGTTTTATCTCTATGAATACTTTTTCGCCGCGGGACTCTAAATTTGAATAGGAGTGGTGTTTTGGTTATACATTGTCAATTTAAAGAGAAATACATTACGTTATCTATGCTACAACTCTTCGTGCTTTATATTGTTAGCCTATGGTGTGGCTGTTGGAGAATAAACCTCTTAGAATGAATATTTCTTATAGTATTCTTTTCTACTATCTAACTTTTACATATACTATCTTGTAGTTATTGTGATTGGTATTCTTGGAAGAAATTTTAAAAGTTTGACTCTTAGTTAACAAGGTAATTTTAATCTCTTTTCATTTATTTTCTTCACTTTTACGGTGTTTAATAATTTCATCTGATAAGTACTATTTGCTTATACATGTTCATGTATCGTTAGATTTATACATGATATAATATTTTTTGTTGGTTTAGATATGTAATTATATTTTGCATATCGATATGTGATACTATGTGTAAATAGAGATTAAGATTTTGTCGTGATTTTCTTAGATTTTTCTTGTGTGTTTCTTCAATATGTTTCATTCGTTCCACATTAAACATATTTATTTTGACTGAATTAATTTTATGTCTCCTAATACAGACTTTAGTTTAGGCATCTTCTACACCTATGGCACCAAGTTCTAAACATCCTTTGATCAGTCGCACTTTATACATTATTATTATGAGTTAGAGAATATAATATATAGATTTTTAAGGTTAGTCTTAGATATCGTCTAATTGATCAAAGGGAAAATAATGAGAAAAGAATATAATGGGATCTTTTATAAGGTGTGGAGTGTTTAAAGTGTGAAATTTTGATCAATAAAATATTCATGAAATTTAATGATTACAAGTTCCTAATGCTATCGTCATTGTTTTTTTTCAATTGTTGATTTTGCAGCGTCTTCTTTTAAAATAATTTAATTATTGTTTGGAAACCGATTTTGTGTTCTCTGTAAGTTTTTTACCCTTTTTAATAAATAAGATCTAGAAGAGAAATAATTTTTTTTCACCATAATCTTCTGTTTAAACAAGAATTTTAGGAGAACATTAGATGGTCGTATTACCTACTCCTAATCTAAAGTAACTCTAGACCAACATCTCAATTGTTTTCCTTTAGCGTATTATTGAGGCATTCCTACGGTTTGTTAATTATCTATATCATTATCTATATTTATATATATTATTATAAAAGTATAAATATTTTACGTTAAATGTTAAACACCTATAATATCTCCGAAATATTAATTGACTTGTATACCCTTTTGTCATATTCTACCATGATTCTGTTGGTGTTTTGTTAATTTAAAAAATATCATATTTAAAAATAGAGTTTTAAACTAATACTATTTCTGGATTTCGATTCCCGGTCTAATATAAACAACTACTACAATCATGAAAGTAGAATTTTAAATCTTTGTGGTGAATTATGTCTAAGTTTGCTGATAAATTCCAACATTGGTTACAATTGTAATATAAAGTCAAAGTTAATTCCTAGAAGAATTCATATCCATAGTAGTTGAATTAGAGTTACTTTAGAGTTAGATAAAGTACGCACTTGAATAGGACACAAGTCACACAATACTTTACACCGAATAACATAAAAGATTTAAACTATCCAACAGTTGAAAGCTTATCTACATGGAATTATATTATTATTTTTATTGTTGTTATTATTATTATTATTATTATAAAAATACAAATTTTCAAGGCAAAATAAAGATTATTGATTGACATCGACATGCAATCATTAAACATATTGAATATTTACGTGCAACGCACGTTCATAGAGACTAATATTATATTAAAAGCACGAAGACCCTTAGCGAAATGTCGTTCGCCTTTTTTACCTTTTAAAAATAGTTTTTACATTGGATAAAATCGTAATTAAATTATTATCCTAATATTTAGGAATTTGAAATCTACTAAAATTTTTATTATTAAATTCTTTCCTTATTTGAAGTCATAATTATTTTCAAGTCTTTGCCTTTTTTATTTTGTTTGAAATGATTTAATCATTATTAGAATCCAACTTAAATAAAATAAAACTCTAGCTTTGTCCAAATCCAAATTAAACGTAAATTTTACATCTTTTAGTCTAATTCTACCAAACTTATTGGCTATTCTGGTAAGCAAAAACGAAAAGAAGTTTTAAACACGTTAGGAATCTTAGAAAAGTTTTTATTTTCAAGTTCTTCCTTTTCTTTATTTTGTTATAAGCAATTTAATCATTATTTGACTCAAACTCAAGTAACACGTAAGCTTCGCACGCCTTTTAGTTCTTCCGAATTTTAAACAATTACATTTTCTAAATTTTGGTTTCTAATCACATTGGACAAAATTGTAATTTAATTTTTTAAATATTTAAAACTTTTAAAATTAACTAAATTTTGGTTAATAAATTTTTCATTATTTGAATTATGTTGAAAATCCTAATACTGTATTTAGAAATTCAAAATCGAGTATATTTCTACTAATAAACATGCATGGTTGTATAAATTTTGCATTCATATATGATTCAAAATGGTATACGCGGAATTTAGTCATGCAATTTCAACTGGTTTTTTATATTCAACGTTTTGATAATGAACTAAGACAAAATATCGGTAATATATCAATTTCCAATTTAAAACAAGGAGTTAACTCTTTAATTTCAAGAATATTTTTTTTGAGAACTTAAGTTTTTTCCAATATTTAGGAGATCTAAATCTACTAAATTTTATAACATTAAATTCTTCCTTTTTGAACTATATATAAAAAGTCCTATTATATTATATCTATTGCGCAAAATCTTTTCCTTATTTTATGTAACACAGTAATTTTATAAAAGACAAGTAATATCAAAAAATAAAAAAATCCACGGTAATAAGTAAAGAGTAGCTATTAATTGGTGTAGGTTTGAATTATTTTTTTGTTATAAAAGTATAACCAATTAAATCTATATTAGTAAAAATAAAAAAATAAAATAGAAAAAGACTAAGTAGTAAACTATAACTAATGTTGACACTTCTTCAATTTTTATTATTCTTAATTCTAGATTTTAATCGGTCATAGAGTTAATACTCATTGTGAATACCTAATTTTTGTACTGTTTTAACACCTCCTAAAGTCATTAGTGTTTTGTTGCTTTAATTATATTTTCCAACTTTTGTGTCTTTGATTGCATATTTCCTATCATAAAAAAAACAAAAATAGTTCTTTCTTTATTTGTGCATTTTTGGAATTAACTAACTATTCAATTGGTGAATTAATATAGTTAATTGATCATTTGAATAAGTTACTTAATTAATTTATTTATTTGTGTAAATTTAGTTTAATAAGTAGGATTAAGAAAAAAATTGGGCTAAATTTAAAAGAGAAAGTGGCCAAAAGTGCAAGATAAGGGGCTGCCCTTGAAAGGATCCGAAACGACGTAGTTTTGCCTCAAAACTACGTCGTTTCATTAAGTGACCCAAGATCAAATCTCACCCATTGATCACCCCTTGATCTAATGGTCCATATTTGATCTCTCAAGAGGTATTTAAAGCCTCAAAAATCTGAAAAATTCTCTCATTTCCCCAATAACTCTTTCTCTCTTCTCTCTCTTCTCTCCGCCGCCGTCGTCGCCTCCGGAAATCACCCACCTGCGGCGGCCAACCTCCAAATACTCCCAAATTCACACCATGTAATCTCTACAACCTCCTCTTTCTATATCTCCAAACCAAATCCTGCAAAACCCCCTCAAACGCCATGAATTTTAGATCTAGGAAACTCTAGCCGTCACTTTTTTGCCCAAAATCTTGAAGTTCTGGCCGCTACCACCCCACAATACCTACATCAATGGATAGAGCTCATCAAGGCCTACCTATTGATGTCAATTCCATCCCGAAAATCCGGTAACTAAAAATTCGGTCAAATTCCGGCGACCACCCCGAACACCCTCGTTTGGAAATACCCCTATTCTCATTTTCTTTGTCTATTTTTTCTAATTGTATTGTATTTAGTTTATGTCTAGCATAATTTTTGATTGATTTATTTATTTATTTATTTTTATTATGATTATTTATATTTATATTATTAGTTGTATTTAATTTATGTTAGCTTAGTCGTTCATAGTTATTAATCACTGATAATTAGTTACTCATTAGTTTTGAAATAGCTATTTGCTTAGTCATGATAGTTTATGATAGAAGTTTCAAGTGCTTAGTGAATTTATTTTTATTGGATTTGATTATTTGAATTTTTGTGTTGATAAAAACTGAAATTAAAGAAGGAATAGTACAAGTTTGGTTGTTTTTACTGTCCAAAGACTTTGGAGTGCAAAACTCAAAAGTCATTGTGTGGTGACAAGTACAATAATTTTTGACAGCTTTTGAACAGTGTTTAGCACACAAAGTCAGTCTTTTGGACAGACTTTTGGTGAACCAAAATCTGTCCAAAAAATCTGATTTATTTGCCTATTTAAAGGGCTCTTTGCTCACTGAAAAGGGGGGACACTCTATTACACACTTTATCTTATACTGAGACACATCTTGGAGAGTTGCTTTTAGACATATATCTTTGAGAAAAATCAGCAGCTTAATACATATAACAAGCTGAAATTTCAAAATTTTGTGAGGATTATTTGAGTGCAAAAACCTCGAGAAAAATAAAAAGATCCCTTAGGTAATTTGTGAAGTTGATAGCTACCAGTTTCAAGTATCTTTGTTGAGTTTTCTAGGTTGTCTTAACACTTGAGTTGTTGTTGTTTCTACTGTATTTGCTGCTGAGTTTTTTGTTGCTGCACTGCTGTATTTTATTATTCCACAAATCAGGTAACTTTCAAATTCTTATATTGCAGATTCTTGATGATAATAAGAAGGATTTGATCCCGGTTTGGTTGATGGAACATATTAGATCTGATTTTGTTTCAAGATAAATGTTATATTAGTGTTATCATCATGTAAATCTGTTAATAATTAGTTAAATTATCGTTTTCCTCTTTATATATGTGATTGAAATTGCATTCTGTTAAGATTACTTAGTTTAAGGAAAAGATAACGACCCCACTTTTAACCATGTTTGTTTAGTTTGGGCTCTTTTCCGTGAGTTACTTTCATGATTTATGTATAATTATCTAAGAAAGACTTCTAGCTTTAAACGTTTTGATGCTTTGAATTATAGTCAACATAATGTTATACTTAATATAGTTCTTCTCTTTAGCATTGAAGTATTACCGTTTTTTGTAATTTTTATTTTTAGTCGTGATTTTTATATTGTTAATGAATATAGTTTGATTAGTGCCATGATTGGTGTAGATGAGTAGAAATATTATGTTAGTCCTTAAGAAATAGTTGGTTAAGAAGATAAAAGATAATAATTAGCATGTAAGTTTCTTTTATGAAAAAAATAATTTTTAGTTTGGACATCAATGTAAGAAGCAATTTGGGCTTAGAAGAATACTTGTTATTTTATGTTGTCTTGGTCATCGAGGCTCTTAAGCGACATGGGCCAAATAAGCTAAAATTTGTAGGCCCAATGACAATAGAAAGCAAGATGAGCATTTTCTTTAAACTAATAAATTGTCTTTTGTTAAATAAAATAAGTGGCCCAATACCATAAAAATTTAACATAAGCTTACCCGGATTTAATGTCTTGCATTAGTGAAAATTATTTTTAATAATAATATTTTTTTTCAGTCGAATAAGTAATAAATAAAAAAGAAGTGCTTTTTAATTAATTTAAGCGATAGGCAATTTTAGGCACGTTTGAGATGTAGACCATGTGTTCATACACGATCCTTGGTCAATATTATTTTTAATAAAGTAGTCATGTGTGCATTCCCGCTCCTTGATTTTTTAATATTAATTGTATTTAAACCATGTGTACCGACACGTTCTTTGTTTTAATACATATAATCAAATAAGGACTTTGTGTGCTTGCACGCTCTAGGCCAAAATTATTAATTATTAAGCAGCACTATACAATAGTAACTTAAGGCAAATAATACACACTTTATCCAAAAATAATTCAAGCCAAATTTTAGTCAATAAAAGCGACCGTGTTAGAACCACGGAATTCGGGAAATGCCTTACACCTTCTCCCCGGTTAACAGAATTCCTTACCCGGACTTAATTTTCGCACACCAATAATAATAAAGTCAAATCTTCATTTGATTAGGGATTCAAATAAAAGGTGACTTGGAACACCAACAAAATCAATTCCAAGTGGCGATTCTGTAAATAAAATAATCCCTACTCAATTTTGTCACCTTAATTGAAAAAATTCTTTAATCCACATAATATTATTTTGCGGGTAGAAAAAGGGGTGTGACAGCTCTGGCGACTCTGCTGGGGACTTCAAGAATTCGAGCTTGTACATTGACTTTATTTGGCTTTATTAATTTTTGTATATATTGTTATTTATTTCGGCCTAATGTATTACTTGTCGAGTTTTTACCGTTTTGATATTGTTGAACTGTACATATAAATTGTATCTTCTCTCGCATCCCTCTAAGTCTTCTGATAATTAGTTATGTTGTGTTTGCCTACCAGCATCACAAAATTTCTGTCTTGAGATAAAGCCAGTTAGCCTACGAGCTTCTGGTGAAGGATTTAGTCACACGTGTTTAGGTGGGAGAGCCGTTAGCTAGCCAGTGCTATTCTACTACTGTGACGCTTGACGCTTCTCGGCTCGGGTTGTCCACCCGGGTAAGCCAGGTCTAGATACCATTTCCTTTAGGATTTACAAACTTAGAAGAACAAGCCACAAGCAATGAATATCCCTAGTAGGCTACGCTTTATTTGCATCATGTGCATTTGACTTAGCATCGCTCGACGCAGGGGCCGAGTTCTATTTTAGGATAGGTACCTTGTTGAGACCATTATGTCATGTTATGTGCTACTTGTTGCATTATTTGGGAGGCTTGCATGTCGACCGACTTCAGCATAAATTAGTGGAATGAAAAGAGAAAAAATGATGTGGTCTTGTACATATGGTTTTTAAAGATTAATTTTCATAAAAATAAAAAAATAAAAAAAATAAAAAATAGTCGGTTTTGACCGAACTACGCGAATCTGATTCAAACCGGATGTGAGATACGTAGGCAAACCTCATCAGTTCCGGCCCCCAATTTTCAAAAATCCAAAAAGATATCTTCCTTTAATTGCTTCTTTAGAAGTTTCTTTTTTTGAGACCAAAAATCCAAAAATATTTTCTTCTTTTTCTTTTAAAAAAAAAAGTCTTTCTCCCAAAATCCAAAAAATATTTTCTTTCTTTTGAAATTTTTTTTAAAAAAAAATTCAAAATTCAAAAATGTATATATATATTTATTTTATTTTATATATATATTTTATTTTTTTCTTCTTTAAAAATTTTTCTTTCACCAATTCAAAAAAAACAAAAAATAAATCAAAAAAAAAAATTGAAAATATTTTCTTTGCTAGGAGATTTTTTCGGATTAATTGTATATGAAAAAAAAAAGAGTTAGTTTACCTTTTTATTTCTCATCCACCGAACTATGCGGGTCTGATTCTCACCGAATATGAGATACGTAGGAAAACCTCATCGGTTCCGGCCCCAATTTTTTTTAAAAAAAAATTCAAAAATAATTTTCCTTTCCTTGATTCCCTCTCTAGAATTCTTTCCTTAGAAAATTCAAAAAAAAAAAATTAAATCCAAAATTATTTTCCTTCTTTTCCGAAGCCTTTCATTCGAAAAAAAAGAACAAAAAGAATCTTCAAATCAAAATCCAAAATATTTTCTTCCTTCTTTAGAATTCCTTTTTTTTAAAAAAAATTCAAAATTCCATAAAAAAGAAGAAAAAAACTCAAAAACTATATTTAAAAGTCTTTATAAATAAAAAAAAAAAAGAAAAGAAAATGAAAAATGGGTCAGTCTATTCCCAATCTTCCTGAACTACGCAAGATCTGATTCATGCGGCGTCATGATACGTAGGCAATCCCCATCAGATTTGATTATTGCATCAAATAAACTGAAAAAAAAAGAGAGAAGAAAAAAAAAGTGTGACAAAAATAACAAAGAAAACAAAAAGCAAAAAAAAAAAAAGAAAAGAAAAGGAAAAAAAGAGAACTCTGTGTCCAGTTTGACAAAGAAAACGGCGAAAAGTTACCATGAATATGCTGTCAAAGGGCGCGAACAAACCGCCATCGTAAAGACTCATATGGACGAAGCAGAAATGGTTACGGTCTTCCAATAGGCCCAAGAGGCGGATTACTTCCAGAACACGATGTCCGCTATGGGTAATCTGTTCGCCGAGACTATCAAAATTGGGGAGATGATCGAAAATGGTTTAAAACAACGGGTCGAATCTTGAGTTATGCTACCTTTAAAGCCACATCACAGGTCGTTGCACCGCCTCCCCTATGCAGTGATGAACACGCAACCTTACATACGGCCACTGCATTATACACAAAACCGAGATCCACTTTTCAAAAATGCCCGTTCTTACCAAGCTCCATATAATCCCCCAACCAAATGATCCCCAATACAATCCTTGCCCAAGAGAGCCTTTCAAAAAGAATCAGTTCACCCCTATTGGTGAATCATACTCGAGCTTGTTCCAAAAGCTAGTCAGGCTAGGTCTGTTGCAGCCAGTGGCCCCGAACCGGCCAAGCCCAGAGTCCCCCTCGCACTGGGCTAATGCTAGATGTGAATACCACTCTAGAGCAGTGTGACATGATACGGAAGACTGTTGGAATCTTAAGAGAGTAGTGGAAGACCTCATCGAGGTCAAGGCAATAATGCTTAGGGATGAAGATGCCCTTAATATGATGAACAATCCTTTGCATGTTCACACCAATGATCCAGTAGTTGGAATAATTCGTGAAGACGAGGAATTTGATCCAGCATTGAAAGCCATTGCATCCATTGCCGAGACAGAAGAATCAATTAAATGAAATTAATATTTCATTGTCTAGGAATGTTCTCTTTTCTTAATCTTGTCACCTTTCTTATTCTCTTTTTGAAGTTCTGTTGATGCAGATTTTAATAACATGACATGCTTGCGGACTTTATGCCCAGATCCTAAAACGCCGTCAGACCTCGAAATAATGAATCAAGAAGCAGAATATGTTAAAGATAAGGCTAGTGAGAAAATAAACAAAGAATTGGAACACTAGGCCTAAGCCAAGTCCAAATGAAATCGGAAGAAGTTGAAATTCCCTCTCTTCGGATCATTGTTGAAACCGAGATTAAGGATAAAGATTGGGTCAAGAACCGGCTTGGAACAATTGACTATGATTGATGAAAAACCTATGGCCGTAGTTTGCCACGGACAGTTGTACCAACAAAGAATGGCCCGTGCCTACAACAAGAAAGTGCGGCCCGGAAAGTTCGAAGTGGGGCAACTCATCCTAAGATGTATCCTCTAGCATCATGAAGAAGCCAAAGAAAAATTGGCTCCAGATTGGAATGGTTCATACATTGTAACAAGATTACTGCCAAAAGGGAGCGTCGAATTTGGGAGATATCGAAGGAAATGTCTCTGAGACAACTGTCTATACAGACACTGCCAAAAGATATTATGTTTGACCCTTTTTACGCATCTTTAATGTTCTCTGATTAGGATAACGAAGGCTTTCATTGTCACTACCCAAACACTATCAACCCTTTGCAAACCCTTTTGAGCCGGTTACTTTTCTTTGATTACCCTCTTTGGATCCTGGAAGTTTTATGGAAAAAAAAGAGAAAAGAAAAAAAAATGAAAAATAAAAAAAATCAAACAAGTTCATGTTAATTGAACTACGTTCGACTTGATTCCGAAAGGATACGTAGGCAGCCTCTCTCTGGGGTTCAGTCACACCAAAATAAAAATCAACATTTCCAAAAAAAAATAAAACTAGGGCAGTTGTTACAGATGATCGAAGATGGTTTCGCTTTAAAGGTTCCAAAGTTGTAATTCAATCCAAATCTTTTTTACCCAAATCCTTTTCAAGTCCTTCCGATCAATCAACTAGAATGTTCAAGAATTGGAGGATACAGTTACTTGGATCTGATACAACCAAATGAGAGAAATAAAATAAGAGAGTCTTATTGGTGAAAATCCTCACGGCCATCGTAGGGCATTACAGAGCAGAGAAAATGAAAATGAGAGAGTCTTGTTAGTGAAAACCCGCAAAGGGCACTATAAGGCGATGGTGAGAAGAGAAATAAGAGAGATTAGCTGGTGAAAACCCGCAAAGGGCACTACTGATCGAAAAAAGGATATTCACAACCATTGGTATTGACAATCCTGGGCATTGTTTCTCAGTTTTGAGGCAAAAGTTTTGATGAATTTCTGAGAGTCAGACAGTTTACACAGATTATGCATCCAGTCCAAAAAGTATGTCATGTTCATTGAAATCTCCATGTACTCCAGATAAGTCCTTCTTTCCTTTCCCCGAAAGGGATACCTCTTGTCTAAATTCATTCTACATTCTACTGTTTGTTTTTCCTTGAATCCCTTTTGGTCTAACTCTGAGGAAAAGAAGGGATAGCAAGACTGATTTACAGGACTCTGGTTTGATACAAGCTAATATGCAAAAAAGGCACCCAGACTCGGCATGGGCATCAAGTTGACCCCGACTGGCCATGGCGGCTGATGCTTCGAAATCAAAAACTCTGGTAAGGATGAAATCAAATTGAAAGTGCCTACAAGAGCAAAATGAAGTTGAAAAGATTAAGTCTCAAGTGGCTAACCGTTTTGGCAAAGGTTGAAAAGCCAAAGGTTCCCCCAATGCTCTGAAATTGAAGGTGTTGAGGAAAGAAGTCGAAAGTGAAATGCCACAAAGTAAAAATAAAGTTGAGAAAGTTAAGTCCCATGCGGCCAACCGTGGTATTCAGGAAGTCATCATAAAAAAGATGGGCACAAAGCCAAGCTGCCAAAGACATCAAGGCCACAAATCGACCATCACTTTTTCAAACTCACATTTTTTCTTTGTTTGCAGCAGGAACAAAGCAGTGCAGAATGTCGATTCCTAAAGGACGAATGTCACCAAAGGTAAGTTTTCGCAAAATCTCCATTTTCTTTTATTTTCAGCATGCATCACTATTGTTCATACATATCATTTTGGTAGCTTAACCCAGGTAGAACCTTTTCGCCTTGGTGGATCTAGCTCACAGTTCCGGGTAGAAGTACTCTTCGCCCAGGTTGTTTTTTTGTAGCTTAACCCAGGTAGAACCTTTTCGCCTAGAGGGATCCAGCTCACAGTTCCGGGTAGAAGTACTCTTCGCCCAGGTTGTTTTTTCGTAGCTTAAACCAGGTAGAACATTTTCGCCTAGGGGGATCCAGCTCACAGTTCCGGGTAGAAGTACTCTTCGCCCAGGTTGTTTTTTCGGAGCTTAACCCAGGTAGAACCTTTTCGCCTAGGGGATATCCAGCTCATGGTTTTGAGTAGAAGTACTCTTCGCTCAGGTTGTTTTACGTAGCTTAACCCAGGTAGAACCTTTTCGCCTAGGGGATCCAGCTCATAGTTCCGGGTAGAAGTACTCTTCGCTCAAGATGTTTTTCGTAGCTTAACCCAGGTAGAACCTTTTCGCCTAGGGGGATCCAGCTCATAGTTCCGGGTAGAAGTACTCTTCACTCAGGGTGTTTTACGTAGCTTAACCCAAGTAGAACCTTTTCGCCTAGGGGGATCCAGCTCATAGTTACGGGTAGAAGTACTCTTCGCTCAGGGTGTTTTACGTAGCTTAACCCAGGTAGAACTTTTTCGCCTAGGGGGATCCAGCTCATGGTTCCGGGTAGAAGTACTCTTCGCTCAGGCTGTTTTACGTAGCTTAACCTAGGTAGAACTTTTTCGCCTAGGGGGATCCAGCTCATGGTTCCGGGTAGAAGTACTCTTCGCTCAGGTTGTTTTACATAGCTTAACCCAGGTAGAACCTTTTCGCCTAGGGAGATCCAGCTCATAGTTCCGGCTAGAAGTACTTTTCGCTCAGGATGTTTTATGTAGCTTAACCCAGGTAGAACCTTTTCGCTTAGGGGGATCCAGCTCATATTTTCGGGTAGAAGTACTCTTCGCCCAAGTTGTTTTTCGTAGCTTAACCTAGGTTGAGCTTTTTCGCATAGGATGATCCAGCTCATAGTTCCGGATAGAAGTACTCTTCGCCCGGGCTTGTCTTTCGTAGCTTAACCCAGGTAGAACATTTTCGCCTATGGGGATCCAATTCATAGTTCCGGGTAGAAGTACTCTTCGCTCAGGTTGTTTTACGTAGCTTAACCCAGGTAGAACTTTTTCGCCTAGGGGGATCCAGCTTATAGGTCCAGGTAGAAGTACTCTTCGCTCAGGATGTTTTACGTAGCTTAACCCAGGTAGAACCTTTTCGCCTAGGGGGATCTAACTCATAGTTCTGGGTAGAAGTACTTTTCGCTCAGGATGTTTTATGTAGCTTAACCCAGGTAGAACCTTTTCGCTTAGGGGGATCTAGCTCATATTTCCGGGTAGAAGTACTCTTCGCCTAAGCTTGTTTTTCATAGCTTAACCCAGGTAGAACCTTTTCGCCTAGAGGGATCCAGCTCATAGTTCCGGGTAGAAGTACTATTCGCTCAGGTTGCTTTTCGTAGCTTAACCTAGGTAGAACCTTTTCGCCTAAGGGGATCCAGCTTATATTTTCGGGTAGAAGTACTCTTTGCCCAGGTTTTCTTTTCGTCGATTAACCCAGGTAGAACTTTTTCGTCTAGGGGGATCCAACATATAGTTCCGGGTAGAAGTACTCTTCACTCAGGCTGTTTTTTGTAGCTTAACCCAGTTAGAACCTTTTCACCTAGGGGGATCCAGCTCATAGTTCCGGGTAGAAGTACTCTTCGCTTAAATGTTTTACAATAGCTTAACCCATGTAGAACCTTTTTCGTCTAGGGGATCCAGCTCATATTTTCGGATAGAAGTACTCTTCGCCCATGCTTGTTTTTCATAGCTTAACCCAGGTAGAACATTTTCGCCTAGGGAGATCCAACTCATAGTTTCCGGGTAGAAGTACTCTTTGCTCAGACTGTTAAATGTAGCTTAGCCCAGGTAGAATCATTTCGCCTAGGGGGTTCCAGCTCATATTTTCGGGTAGAAGTACTCTTTGCCCAGGTTTGCTTTTCGTAGTTTAACCTAGGTAGAACCTTTTCGCCCAGGGGATTCAGCATCCTTTCAGTAATACAGGGTGCCAGCCCCTGGTTACACTCATTTCTGTAATACAGGGCACCAACCCCTGGTTACGCTCCTTTCAGTAATACAGAGTGCCAGCCCCTGGTTACACTCCTTTCAGTAATACAGGGTACCAACCCCTAGTTACACACCTTTCAGTAATACAGGGTGTCAACCCCTGGTTACACTCCTTTATGTAATACAGGGTACCAACCCCTGGCTACACTTCTTTCAGTAATACAGGGTACCAACCTCTGGTTACATTCCTTTTCAGTAATACAGGGTGCCAACCCCTGGTTACACTTCTTTCAGTAATACATGGTATCAACCCCTGGTTACATTCCTTCCCAATAATATAGGGTGCCAACCCCTAGTTACACTTCTTTGAGTAATACAGGGTGCCAGCCTCTGTTACACTCCTTTCCGTAATATAGGGTACCAACCCCTGGTTACACTCATTTCAGTAATACAGGGTGCCAACCCCTGGTTACATTCCTTTCGGTAATACAGGGTACCAACCCTTTGTTACACTCATTTCGATAATATAGGATACCAACCCCTAGTTATATTTTCTTTCGATAATAAAAGGTACCAACCCCTGGTTACATTCCCTTTTTTGTAATACAGGGTACCATCCTCTAATTCCATTTCCTCTGGTAACATAAGTTACTTCCCCTCGTGGTTGCATATCCTCACATAGTTAGTTTATACTACTCCCGTTTTCTTCATTTCAACAAATTGGATACTTTAGCTTTCTCTAACTCACAAAATTTTCTTAGTGCCAAACTGCGGCAGAAAAATTTTGTTCGTTTTGTTCTTCTTTGATGGCTTTGCAGGCTCCGCCGCATTGCATAAGTGACGATTAAAGCTTGCAGTTTCAGCTTTCTCATCAGAATAAAGAAGTTTTTCGGTCACAAGATAGTTGGAGTTAGCTTGGATAATGTGTCAGCAGCCCAGCTTCTCGAGTTTCATTTTCCCGAATTCTGATCTAGAAAGCAAGCAATCGAGAATGAGCCATGATCCTTTCCTCAAAGAGCATCAAGATCCAATCTAAGCTCAACACAAGCGAGTAGGTCAAGAATTAAGTTTTGACTCCACAAGACACATAGATTAGGAATTTTGTAACTCTTAGTTTCCAGATATATGTAGTTCTTTCTCTTTTCCTTTTGATGCAAGCAGCAAGTAACAGTAACAGCAATAGCAGCAGCAACAATAGTCTTAAATCTAGTGTCTGGTAGTCTCAGCTACCAAAGTTTTCCAAAACTACACTGACCTGATTCCTCTAAACAAGGATATGAAGGCTACCTCAGAAGCAGGGTTCGGTCACCATTTTATTTTTAAAAAAATGCTTTCATTGGAGTGATTTGTGAGCAAAAATTAGCCATGGCATTCACTTTTCTTTACACGAAAACTCTTCATGTTCTCGAGCAAAGAGGGGCAGCTGTGAATACCTAATTTTTGTACTGTTTTAACACCTCCTAAAGTCATTAGTGTTTTGTTGCTTTAATTATATTTTTCAATTTTTGTGTCTTTGATTGCATATTTCCTATCATAAAAAAACCAAAAAATAGTTCTTTCTTTATTTGTGCATTTTTGTGCATTTTAGGAATTAACTAACTATTCAATTGGTGAATTAATCTAGTTAATTGATCATTTAAATAAGTTACTTAATTAATTTATTTATTTGTGTAAATTTAGTTTAATAAGTAGGATTAAGAAAGAAATTGGGCCAAATTTGAAAGAGAAAGTGGCCAAAAGTGCAAGATAAGGGGATGCCCTTGAAAGGGTCCGAAGCGACGTAGTTTTGCCTCAAAACTATGTCGTTCATTAAGTGACCCAAGAACAAATCTCACCCATTGATTATCTCTTGATCTAATGGTCCATATTTGATCTCTCAAGAGGTATTTAAAGCCTAAAAAATCTGAAAAATTCCCTCATTTCCCCCCATAACTCTCTCTCTCTTTTCTCTCTTCTCTCCGCCGCTGCCGCCGCCTCCGGAAATCACCCACCGGCGGCGGCCAACCTCCAAACACTCCCAAATTCACACCATGTAATCTCTACAACCTCTTCTTTCCATATCTCCAAACCAAATCCTTCAAAACCCCCTCAAACGCCTTGAATTTTAGATCTAGAAAAATTTAGCTGCCACTTTTTTGCCCAAAATTTTGAAGTTCCGGCCACTACCACCCCACAATACCTACATCAATGGATAGAGCTCATCAAGACCTACCTATTGATGTCAATTCCATACCGAAAATTCGACAACTAAAAATCCGGCCAAATTCCGGCGACCACCCCGAATACCCTCGTTTGGTATGCCCCTATTCTCATTTCCTTTGTCTATTTTTTCTAATTGTATTGTATTTAGTTTATGTCTAGCATAATTTTTGATTTTTTTATTTATTTATTTCTTTTTATTATTATTATTATTATTATTATTATTATTATTATTTATATTTATATTATTAATTATATTTAATCTATGTTAGCTTAGTCGTTCATAGTTATTAATCACTGATAATTAGTTATTCATTAGTTTTGAAATAGCTATTTGCTTAGTCATGATAGTTTATGATAGAAGTTTCAAGTGCTTAGTGAATTTGTTTTTATTGGATTTGAGTATTTGAATTTTTGTGTTGATAAAAGCTGAAATTAAAGAAGGAATAGTACAAGTTTGGTTGTTTTTACTGTGCAAAGACTTTGGAGTGCAAAACTCAAAAGTCATTGTGTGGTGACAAGTACAATACTTTTTGACAACTTTTGAACAGTGTTTAGCACACAAAGTTAGTCTTTTGGACAGACTTTTGGTGAACCAAAATCTGTCCAAAAATTTGATTTATTTGCCTATTTAAAGGGCTCTTTACTCACTGAAAAAGGGGGGACACTCTATTATACACTCTATCTTATACTGAGACACATCTTGGAGAGTTGCTTAAAGACATATATCTTTGAGAAAAATCAGCAGCTTAATATATATAACAAGCTGAAATTTCAGAGTTTTGTGAGGATTATTTGAGTGCAAAAACCTCGAGAAAAATAGAAAGATCCCTTTGGCAATTTGTGAAGTTGATAGCTACCAGTTTCAAGCATCTTTGTTGAGTTTTCTAGGTTGTCTTAACACTTGAGTTACTGCTGTTTCTACTGCATTTGCTGCTGAGTTTTTTGTTGATGCACTGCTGTATTTTATTATTCCACAAACCAGGTAACTTTCAAATTCTTATATTGCAGATTCTTGATGATATTAAGAAGGATTTGATCCCAGTTTGGTTGATGGAACATATTAGATCTGATTTTATTTCAAGATGAATGTTATATTAGTGTTATCATCATGTAAATCTGTTAACAATTAGTTAAATTATTGTTTTCTTCTTTATATATGTGATTGAAATTGCATTCTGTTAAGATTACTTAGTTTAAGGAAAAGATAAAGACCCCACTTTTAACCATGTTTGTTTAGTTTGGGCTCTTTCCCGCGAGTTACTTTCATGGTTCATGTATAATTATCTAAGAAAGACTTCTAGTTTCAAATGTTTTGATGCTTTGAATTATAGTCAACATAATGTTATACTTAATATAGTTCTTCTCTTTGGCAATGAAGTATTACCGTTTTTTGTAGTTTTTATATTTAGTCATATTTTTTATATTGTTAATGAGTGTAGTTTGATTAGTGCCATGATTGGTGTAGATGAGTAGAAATATTATGTTAGTCCTTAAGAAATAGTTGGTTAAGAAAATAAAAGATAATAATTAGCATGTAAGTTTTTTTTATGAAAAAAATAATTTTTAGTTTGGACATCAATGTAAGAAGCAATTTGAGTTTAGAAGAATACTTGTTATTTTGTATTGTCTTGGTCATCGAGGCTCTTAAGCAACATGGGCCAAATAAGCTAAAATTTGTAGGCCCAATGACAATAGAAAGCAAGATGAGCATTTTCTTTAAAACCAATAAATTATCTTTTGTTAAATAAAATAAGTGGCCCAATACCATGAAAGTTTAACATAAGCTTACCCGGATTTAATGTCTTGCATTAGTGAAAATTATTTTTAAAAATAATTTTTTTTTTTTCAATCGAACAAGTAATAAATAAAAAAAAGCGCTTTTTAATTAATTTAAGCGATAGGCAATTTTAGGCACGTTTGAGATGTAGACCATGTGTTCATACACGGTCCTTGGTCGATATTTTTTTTAATAAAGTAGTCATGTGTGCATTCCCGCTCCTTGACTTTTCAATATTAATTGTATTTAAACCATGTGTACCTACACGTTCTTTGTTTTAATACATATAATTAAATAAGGACTTTGTGTGCTTGCACGCTCCTAGGCCAAAATTATTAATTATTAAGCAGCACTAGACAATAGTAACTTAAGGCAAATAATACACACTTTATCCAAAAATAATTCAAGCCAAATTTTAGTCAATAAAAGCGACCGTACTAGAACCACGGGATTCGGGGAATGCCTTACACCTTCTCCCCGGTTAACAGAATTCCTTACCCGCACTTTATTTTTGCAGACCAATAATAATAGAGTCAAATCTTCCTTTGATTAGGGATTCAAATAAAAGGTGACTTGGAATACCAACAAAATCAATTGCAAGTGGTGACTCTGTAAATAAAATAATCCCTACTCAATTTTGTCACTTTAATTAGAAAAACTCTTTAATCCATATAATATTATTTTGCAGGTAAAAAAAGGGGTGTGACATTCATAAATTTTATATAATTTAATTATCAGAGTAAAAGTATAAAAGAAACGTACATAAAGACTCTTTTGTGAAAGGTATAAGTATGTACATTATCTTTTAATTAACCCTAGACCCCACAGTGTGGATAATACTGAATATGTTGTTATTGTATTATCTTTTAATTAAACACTTCTTCTATGAAATGTATGTACCAAATGTAAATACATATTCTAATAAATACTATAAATAGATATAAGATAACCCAACAATTACGATTATTAAACTCTTTAGTTCAACCGCAAGTTGAAAAAATATTTTCGAAATTACACATAACGATTGCATGTCAGAAAACATAAGTTGATAAACATTAATATGATTTTCATAAAATTTATATTGATTGACATCTGTACATACGAATTAAGTCTTACTATTTAGGATTTCAAAATTATTAAAACTTTACTATTCCAAATAAGACATGTCCAAATCAAATTTAAGACAAAAACCAGTAGGCAACAATTTCAAACTATATACTATTGGTACGTTTTTCTTTTTCTATTGTTCCTCTCAAATTATGTTTATTGCTTTGTGCATATTAATTCTCTTTCTATTATTTTCTTCCGCATAAAATATGAACAAAGCCAAAAATTATTTATCGGAAAGAAAAGAGGGTTCTAGAAACCAAACCTCCCAAATAATAAACTTTTATATAACCGGAGATGTATCTAAAAACTATTAAAAGTTTTTGTTTACTTCAATACTTGTATGTTGAACAATATAATAGTTACGTGATCTTTAAAATTTTGACTTCCTGGAGATTGGATGCACGCGCAACGCGCGTAATAAGAGACTATTTTTTTTAAAAGTGTTTTTAAAAAAAATGCTTTCGGGAAGAAATTATTCTTTTCAGCTTCTCAAAACCACTTCTAATTCTACTAAAATATATATTTTTATTTTAAAAGTTTCGCCAAACACCCTTAACTTTGAAAAAAGTACTTTTGGCATTAGCCCAAAAAATACTTTTGGCCAAAAAAAACTTAGCCAAACTGACTATTAAATTCATTCTGAGTTTGTTTTACTATTACAAACAAATTCTACCGACGTTTTCGACGGTGTCAGTCTTATATGTTTATTAATGAAGTACCCAGAAATAGGGGTCAAGACTTAAAAGATTTTGCAAGTCAGAGTTTTATGGAGAAAAGATTGGCAGTAAACCACAGAATGGTCAAAGTTCAATGGGGAAATGGTAGCTGTATGTCTCATGCCTTGACCATTTTTCTCATTTTTACACCGCGTGTTTTTTGGACCTTAGGCCATTTTATTGGACGGAAGCTCCCCTTTTTTGTATGAGTTTAGCCTGTTACAATATGTAGAATTGTTTACGCAGGTCATTTAAAAAATATTTACATGTGCTATTTACTGTAATTATTCATAGAAGTACAGAATATTTAGTAACCTAAAAGATAAGACAAGTAACATTCTAGAGCATTTTAAATAATACTGGCAGTGTAAATTTTCATGGCCAATGTCAGTAAATCCAAATTAAATCCTTTTAGAATATATTGCTACTACTACTTTTTTTTGCCTTTTGTGGCAAAGACATATTATTGCCCCCACACTCTTAAAATGGAAATACTTTTCCAGTTACGATAAGCTACCTATGTCAAATTCAAAACTCGTTCTTCCAAAAAATCTCATGTATTTGAACTTTCAAAAATATCACATCCCCAATTCCTTATTTGTTAAGGACATAACCCCCCCCCCCCCCCCCCCCAAACCCCCCAAAAAAAATCAGGGTCATTTTCATCATCTTTTATTCTGTTGTCACTACCAAACTTTTATTGCATCTATATTGAAAAACTTTAGCATCTTCTCAAATTGCCATAATGAAGAGAAAAGCAATGGTTAGCTTTTAAATTCTGTATAAGAAAAGTGTCTTAATTATGTCATAAGATTCAATTTTCATGCCATGCATTTAATTACACATTGAACTTTACTTTCTAAATAACCTCACTGTTTTATTGTAGCTTTCTTTTGATTCTGATTTGTCTAGAGTGACGAATATGAGCACAATTCCAAGAACTAAGGCTTTTTATTTAAAAAGAGCATAATAATTCAACTAATCATAAATTCAGCGGTTCTAGTTAGCTCATTGGCTGAAGCTGAACAACGCACTTTGATAGTATATAAAATGATCTTTTCAAGTAGTGGCCAAAATATAACCTAATTAATTAATTAAGCCTTTTAGTTGAAAAAAGTTAATAATGTCCGTGTGTTATTTTATTTTATTTTATTTATATTTGGTAATGGCCATCAAAAAGAAGAAAAAAAGGTAACCATGCGCTTCTCCTTTTTTAAGCTTTTTCTTATTTCAGCTTATGGATTGTTCCTTGATGTCCACTCAAGTCTCTGAATTTTTGCGCTTTGATAAAATGGGAGTCATCCTTCTAACTTCATATTATATTCCATGCATCTTCCACCTTTTTTAACTTTTTTTTTTCTTCTTTTTCTTATATTGACAATTACTTATTGCATGCAAGCTTATAATTTTATCGGTGAGTTATATATATATATATATATATATATATATATATATATATATATATATAATATCCCTCAATTAATTTTATTTTATATTCCTTGTTTGTCTTTTTTCTTTTGTCTTTTCTTTTTGGGGGTGGGGGGTGGGAGCTTCGGTGAGAAAAGTTAGTATTAATTCTGCCAATAAGCTACTAACGATCAAGTCACTATATCTTCAGTTTACGAATTAATTCCTCCCCCTCTCCAAACGAAAACTATGTCTTCAGTTTTTTCTAATTTTGAACGTGAAATGTGGGCAAGCCAACGACAGGATATATAGCGGAATTTGAACGACCAGAATTCAATTTTGATTTTGCTAAGAATTATTAGTAGTACAACATTCAAAATATTTAAAGGGCTTATAATATTTAATTGAATTTCATTTTTGGCATGTACATCGTTATTCACTATATATGTATGCAATGAGTTCATGTGTTTACTTATGTGCACGTGTGTCGGATTGATAAACAATAGCGAGCCCAAAGTGAAGTCAGTCGAACAATCAAAATGTGGAGTCTAAGAATTGACCCCAACTTTTAAAAAGAAAAAGAAAAATAAAAAGAAAAAGAAAAAAGAGATTAAGACCTTTTCTTTTTTATATTTTCGTATAATTTAATGCATACTGATGCATGGATCTTTCACTCGTTCACACGTGATTTTACAACAAACAACAACAACAACCCAGTATAATTCCACTAGTGGGGTCTGGGGAGGGTAGTGTGTACGCATACCTTACCCCTATCCTGGGGTAGAGATGTTGTTTCCAAAATGACCCTCGGCGTCCTTGCTCTTAGGGTGACTCGAACTCACAACCTCTTAATTGGAAGTGGAAAATACTTACCATCAGAGCAACCCATCTTGTCATCGTTCACACGTGATTTTGAATATAATTTTGTGTGTAACAAGTAGTCCAGATTGATAAAGTCTGGATTTCCGGCAAAGAAAAAAGAATTAGGTGAAACTGTGGGAGAATTAGTTTACGAATTGATTCGTTTATTTAGAGCCAAATCATGGTCAAGTATAAGTCAGCAGAACAGCACGCCCATTATAATCTATTCCGTATGTTTATTTAATGGGAAAAGGGTCAAATATACCACTCTACACTCATATATTGTCTATATTTAGCCTTTGTTATATTATCAGGCTAAATTTATTTCTACCGTTATACTATCGGGCCAAATTTATCCCTACATTCAACAAACTTTTAAAAATACTCTTTGATCTGTTAAGTAATCCAAAATCTCTCAAATTTCTTTTATTTAAATCACTTGTTGTTTTTCTTGGTCCACTATTTTTTAAATAATTGGTATTTACCTGCTTTCTAAATTATAGAAAAAAATATTAAATAATACAACCGAATAAACAAAGTATAGTAAATTAAAAAAATCTAAATTAGGTAGCTTTTCTAAATTCTAAAAGTATTTACAACATCCCAATTTTAATGAATTCGTTGCACCAAAATTATGGAGACTTTGTAAGTATTAGTGATTGAAGTTGAAGTTCCTCAGAAACTTTACATTGTCTAATTGAACGTTGCTTTAATTAAATGCCTACACATTGTGCACTCTTAAGTTAGTCGATCGAACTCTATACTAACTAGGCAATGACAAAATATATTTGAATATACATGTACATACATGATGATCAGCTGCATATAATACACAATAAATAGACCCACTAAATTCTACGGTGTGTATATGATTGAAAAATAAATAAAATTCTAAACCAATTTTATTTATTACCAGAAGAGAAATGGGTGCATTGGTAATTAAAAAATAATTATGAATAATTTGTATAGTCTAGTAACTTTAACATTCACATCAATGGTAATTTCTAAAAATAATGGAGCAAGAAGAACAACAAGTGATTTAAATAAAAAGAATTTGGGAGATTTCGGATTACTTAACAGATCAAGGGGTACGTATTTTTAAAGGCTTGCTGATTGTAGGGATAAATTATGCCCGATAGTATAACGGAGGTTAAATGTAAACAATATATGAAAGTAGATGGATATATTTGGCCATTTTTCCTTAATTAATTGATAAGTAAGCTCCATTTTATTCTAAATTTATCAGCAAAATGCTCGCTGCGTTTCATGATATAAGACCTAATTTAAAACGCAACAATTCTGAAATAAGCATAATTATGTACTCGTGTATCGGATTTAATTTAATATATATTGTCGAACTCATTTTCTGAAGCATACGGCAATCGACGTGCAATCTAATTGAAGGTTTCCTTTTTCACTTAATTAGCACAAATAATTCAACTGGCCATCTCGGCTCATTTTCCCAAACTTTCCCATATTTTTTCATTGGATTGGATCTTAATTGAAGCAATAATTTGAACTTGCTTAATCTAAGTTCTACTTTAGAATACATGTACATTTGATTTCCCTTGATTTTTTGTTACAAGATATTTTATGTAATATGTACCCTCGCGGTGTCAGAATTACTCTTTTATTTTATTGAAGCATATCTAGAGGATCATAATATAAGATGAAAAATAAGAAAAAAATTAAATGTACGTCGCGTCATATAAGACCCACTCATGCAATTGCATTACAGTAATAATTTACAAGAGGAAAAGAACAAAAATAACATCTTAAATTATATACCCAGGGCGGTATGATTTGAAAATCTTTACCTGATTTCATAGTTTTGTCTATTAATTAAGTCAAACTCATTAGTCACAATCAATGCATGGTTACATTGATTTTTATCAATACCCAGGTATTTTTCCTATTAAAAGAATTTGTATACATTAATTAGTCAATATTCTTTTGTTTAATATTCAGGTTTGGAAATTTGGAGGATGCTTAAGACAATAAGGATAAACTTGAAGCTAGATCCACTCGTGCGGACATGTCAGTGTCTACTAGTCTGTAATTTCCAAAACGAAGTTAGCTAGTGAAAATGATGTAAAACGATCTTAAATTAATTTTTAACTGCTTATTCAAATAATTTTGTGAAAGAAATTAACAACCCTAACCACTATTGCAATAAAACATCTCTTTCCTTTGACCAATTTCCGTCCACGTACCCATCAAGAGAAATCCAACATTATTTTAATATAATATATCCAATTAAAAATATTGTCAAGTCAGCTCATGGATTTATAAAAAAAAAAAATGTATTAATTTTTTATAACGTTTTGCTGAACCATTTTCTTCTTGTTTCTCATTACTTCTATTGAGCAAAAGCTTCGGGTTAACCTTTTCTTGATGTTATTTGGAAGACAGTCAAACATTTGCTTTGAATGAGGTTTTATTTTTTCTTTCTTTCAAATGTTTTTGTTTGAACATTCAATCAACTAATCAAACAAAATGGCTGTCTTTTCTAACATACTTTTTGGCCTTTATGCCATATGCCCAATGCAGCGTTTTTATTGTACTATTTGCGAGTGTTCCTAGATTTGTTTTGGTTATAAATAACATTTCTTTTGATTAGGATTTATACCGTCGAAATAGATTTCGGCTTTCGTACGATTGATCGAGGTCGAAATATAATGGATCAAAGAAAATTTTTATAATATCGAGATGGGTTCTGAAAGTGGTACAAACAAGCTTCAGATATCGGGTATAGATCAAACACCGAGTTCGAAGTCATTATCGAGCTCGGATCCGAATCGAACTATGATGAGATGATTTCGAGCTTAAGAGGCAGAGGCCAACCGGGATCGAGTCCGAATCATCACCTGATCCCGAGTCCATATCGAGTTCAAGAAGCAATACCGACCAGCACCGAGGCCGATCGAGCTCGAGCTCACAGACAAGAGCCGTTGCAAACACACTAAGAGAGAGAATCTCGGCGAAAATTAGGGAAAAACTTATTTATCATGGGTTCTCCACTATGTATTTTTAATTATATCTAAAGTAGGATCCTCCACTATAAAGAGGATGGCTACATTTCTGCAGAGGCAGTTCTTTGGCTTACATTGTAATTCAAGCACCATATTCTCCTATATTCAAGAGTTACTCTTTTAAGCTTCATAAATTGATTCATCTTGCTTAGTCCTAAAAATCATCTTCTTTACAACCTTGTTTATTTTGCATTCTTTGCAATCCATATTTGATATTTCTATTTATCTTTACGATTTGTATTAATCTATATCACATATCCTTAGAACCACGTACAAATTCAACTCCATCCGTTTTTCGGGTAAACAGTTTGGCGCCCACCGTGGGGCCAAGGATAAGAGTGGTTATTTGATACGAATCTACAAAAATACACCGTTTTGTGCTTGTTTCCGAAAGTATCTCGGATTTCAGATTAGCAGCGACTAACTACCAATCAAATGGCCTTACCTATCAATAACGAAGTTGGTCTTCAAGATGAGAACAACAACTTGACACCCAATACCGAAAGACTACTTGTCAACGCCGTTGGAGCTCGGATCGGAGTGCCGATAGATATCAATTCGCATGTGGCCATTGAGGCGAACATACATTTGGAACCTGAAAATAGCATTCATGGTAGCACTCGGTCTGCAGCTCGAAACACCCATAACATTGAGGAAAACGGCGTTAGCTTGCGTATGATTTTTGAAATGTTGCAAGCCCAACAGGTAGCGATAGCTCAGTTGCAGAGCCAAACCCAGCTACCAAGCAAGACGGAGCCCAGTCCACTCCGAGAAATCGCCCACAGAACGGAGCCAGCCATAGTGAGGTCAAACGAGCAAGAACCGGGGACTACTCCCGAAATCACTAAAATACTCGAGGAGCTCACAAAGCGAGTCGAAGCCAACGATAAAAAAGTAGAAACATATAATTCCAGGGTCGATCAGATCTCGGGGGCTCCACCAATGATAAAAGGGTTGGATTCCAAAAAAATCGTGCAAAAGCCTTTCCCCTCGAGCGCAGCCCCAAAACCAATCCCCAAAAAATTCCGTATGCCCGAAATTCCCAAATATAACGGAACGACCGATCCCAACGAACACGTCACCTCTTACACGTGCGCCATCAAGGGTAATGATTTGGAGCACGATGAAATCGAATCTGTGTTGTTGAAAAAGTTCGGAGAGACCCTCTCGAAGGGAGCAATGATTTGATATCACAACCTACCACCGAATTCGATCGACTCATTTACCATGTTAGCAGATTCTTTCGTAAAGGCACACGTCGGGGCCATAAAGGTCGCAACGAGGAAATCAAACCTTTTCAAGGTAAGACAAAAGGATAACGAGATGTTAAGGGAGTTCGTATCTCATTTTCAAATGGAACGAATAGATCTGCCAGCAGTCACAGACGATTGAGCTATTCAGGCTTTCACTCAAGGTTTGAACGAATAAAGCTCGACGGCATCACGATGACTGAAGCATAACCTGATCGAGTACCCAGCTATCACTTGGGCCGATGTGCACAATCGGTACCAATCAAAAATTAGAGTCGGAGATAATCAGTTGGGGGCTGAATCCGGTGCTCTAAGGGATATCAATCGAGAACAAGGTCCGATCAGGGATCGATATCGACCATATAACGAAAACCACGGAATCAGTGAATCGAGACGTAACCCCGGACAAATCAACAAAAGAAGTAATCGAGGTCAAGGATCTCGGGGACTGATGAACAGAAGTGGGTTCGACAGGCCTACCGGATCTAAGGAAACGCCTCGGTTATCGGAGTATAACTTCAGCATTGATGCATCCGCCATCGTGTCGGCTATCGGACGCATCAAAGACACTAAATGGTCTCGACCCATGCAGACCGATCCTGCCCAGAGAAATCCCAATCAAATGTGCAAATATCATGGCACCCATGGCCATAGAACGGAAGATTGCAGGCAACTAAGAGAGGAGGTAGCCCGGTTATTCAATAAAGTGCACCTTCGAGAATTTTTAAGCGACAGGGCGAAGAATCATTTCAAAACCAGGGATTTCGGCAAGCAAAACGAACAAGAAGAACCACAACACGTCATTCACATGATCATCGGCGGCGTCGATACCCCTCAAGGGTCGGTGCTTAAACGCACTAAGACATCGATTGTGAGAGAAAAACGATCTCGAACTCAGGATTACGCACCAATAGGAACTTTGTCCTTCGATGATGAAGATGCAGAAGGAGCCATACAACCTCATAACGATGCACTGGTAATATCCGTACTTATGAATAAAACTAAAGTTAAGCATGTGTTAATTGATCCAGGGAGCTCGGCCAACATCATTAGATTGAAGGTCGTACAACAACTCGATCTAGAGGACTAGATCGTACCCGTGACCCTGGTCCTAAACGGATTCAATATGGCATGTGAAACTACCAAAGGCGAGATAATTCTGCCGATAAACGTGGCCGGAACCATCCAGGAAATGAAGTTCCACGTAATCGAAGGCAACATGAGGTACAATGCCCTTTTTGGAAGGCCATGGATCCACAATATGAGAGCTGTACCTTCGACCCTACACCAGGTTCTTAAATTCCCAACATCGAGGGGGGTCATAACAGTGTACGGACAAGAGAAATGTTTGCCATCGAGGAAGCGAATCTGATATCCTCGCCTTCGCCAATAAAGGGATCGAGCTCAAAAGGGGAACAAGATGCCAAATAGTAATCACAGACACCAGCTTTAACCCAACCAGAAAATCAGAAGATCGATGAAGATGATGATCATAGGATTCCTTGATCCTCCGTGCTTCCCGATGATTCCGATGCTGCACAATCAACGATTGAAGAATTGGAGCAAGTCATATTAATAGAGCGTTTGCCCGAATGAAAGGTATACCTGAGAACGGGATTAAACCCCGAACTCAAGAACAGACTTATTCAATTTCTTATCGATAACATGGATTGTTTTTCTTGGTCCCATTTAGATATAATAGGAATTCCACCGGATATAACAACACATCAGCTAAGCTTGGACCCTAGGTTCAGATCGGTGAAGCAAAAGAGAAGACCCCAGTCCGAGATAAAGCATGCATTCATAAAGGACGAGGTAGCCAAACTTCTCAAAATAGGGTCCATTCGGGAGGTAAAATATCCCGAATGGTTAGCCAATGTAGTTGTAGTGCCTAAAAAAGGGAACAAACTTAGAATGTGTGTAGATTATAAAGATTTGAACAAAGCATGCCCCAAAGATTCTTTTCCGCTGCCCAACATCGATCGCATGATCGATGCCACTGCTGGCCACAAGATCCTTACTTTTCTCGATGTCTATTTCGGGTATAATCAAATCCAAATGAACCCGGAAGACCAGAAAAAGACTTCATTTGTCACCAATTATGGAACATATTGTTATAATGTGATGCCCTTCGGGCGAAAAAATGCAGGAGCTACTTACCAACGCCTAGTAAATAAAATGTTCGAGGAACAAATAGGTAAATTAATGGAAGTTTATATTGATGACATACTAGTTAAGTCTCTACGCGCAGAAGACCATTTGACCCATTTGCAGGAAACATTCGAGATTTTAAGAAAATACAACATGAAGCTCAACCCCGAGAAGTGTGCTTTCGGGGTCGGTTCGGGCAAGTTCCTTGGCTTCATGGTGTCAAATTGGGGGATCGAGATTAACCCCGATAAAATCAGGGCCATCGAAGACATCGCCATCGTGGACAGCATAAAAGCCGTATAGAGGCTAACGGAACGGATTGCAGCCTTAGGCCGATTCATTTCAAGGTCGTCAGATCGAAGTCACTAATTTTTCTCTCTACTCAAAAAGAAGAACGATTTTGCTTGGACCCCGGAATGCCAACAGTCATTAGAGGAATTAAAACGATATCTATCGAGCCCGCCACTGCTTCATACTCCAAAAACAGATGAAAAACTTTGCTTGTACTTGGCTGTATCGAAAATTGCGATAAGCGGTATCCTAGTTCGAGAAGATCAATGTACGCAATTTCCCGTTTATTAAATAAGTCGAACCTTAGGAGAAGCAGAAACTAGATATCCGCATCTAGAAAAATTGGCACTTGTACTGATAAGCGCCTCTATAAAGTTAAGACCATACTTTCGATGTCACCCCATATGCGTATTAACCACTTACCCGCTTCGTAATATTTTGCACAAGCCCGAACTATCAGGCCGATTGGCCAAATGGGCCATAGAACTCAGCGGGTATGATATCGAGTATCAACCCCGTACGGCCATCAAGTCTCAAATTTAGCAAACTTCGTGGCCGATTTCACGCCGACCCTTGTACCCGAAGTCGAAAAAGATCTCTTATTGAAGTCGGGTACGTCATCGGGGGTATGAACCCTTTTTACGGATGGGGTTTCGAACGTGAAGGGGTCCGGGCTAGGAATCATTTTAAAGCCACCCACGGGTGACACTATTAGGAAATCTATCAAAACTACTATGTTGACTAACAACGAGACCGAGTATGAGGCCATGATTGTAGGTCTCGAGCTAGCTAAAAGCTTGGGAGCAGAAGTCATTGAAGCCAAGTGTGACTCTTTGCTGGTGGTAAATCAAGTAAACAAAACCTTCGAAGTTCGAGAAGATAGAATGCAAAGGTATTTGGACAAACTGCAGGTCACTTTGTACCGTTTCAAAGAATGGACTTTACAGCATGTTCCACGAGAGCAGAACAGTGAGGCTGATGCACTTGCAAATTTGGGATCATCGGTCGAGGAAGGCAAAATAAGCTCGGGGACTGTCATTTAACTCTCGAGATCCGTGATCGAAGAAGGTCATGCCGAGATAAATTTTACGAGCCTAACCTGGGATTGGAGGAATAAATAAATTGAATACTTAAAGAATGGAAAGCTCCCATCGGACCCTAAAAATTCGAGGGCCCTACGAACGAAAGCTGCTCAATTCACATTAACTGCAGATAGAACGCTATACCGAAGGACATTCGATGGACCATTGGCAGTATGCTTAGGTCCAGGAGACACCGATTACATCCTACGTGAGGTGCATGAGGGCACTTGTGAAAATCACTCCGGTGCCGATTCATTAGTCCGAAAAATAATCAGGGCAGGGTATTATTGGATCGATATGGGCAAAGATGCAAAGGAGATTGTTCGAAAATGTGACAAATGTCAAAGGTTTGCACCAATGATCCATCAGCCCGGAGAGCAACTTCACTCAGTCCTATCCCCATGGCCATTCATGAAATGGGGAATAGATATCGCCGACCCTCTGCCATCGGCCCCAGGTAAAGCTAAGTTCATTTTATTTATGACTGACTATTTCTCTAAATGGGTTGAAGCACATGCGTTCGTGAAAGTAAGAGAGAAAGAGGTTATAGATTATATCTGGGATCATATCGTATGTCGATTCGGGATACCCACCGAAATAGTGTGACAATGGGAAACAGTTTGTCGGCAAGTGACGAAATCTTTGAAGACCACAAAATAAAAAGGATATTATCAACACCGTATCACCCCAGTGGGAACGGACAGGCCGAATCAACGAACAAAACTATCATTCAAAACCTAAAGAAGAGGTTGAACGACGCTAAAGAAAAATGGAGAGAAATCCTACCCGAAGTCCTTTGGGCATATCGAACAACATCAAAATCTAGTACGGGGCAACCCATTTCTCCTTAGTATATGGCTCCGAAGCCTTGATTCCTGTCAAAGTCGGGGAACCCAGTGCCAGGTTTTGATATACAACAGAAGAGTCAAATAACGAGGCTATGAACACTAGCCTCAAATTATCGGATGAAAAATGAGAAGCTGCTCTCGTCCAATTGGCCGCCCAAAAGCAACGAATCGAAAGATACTATAATCGAAGAACCAATCTTCGCCATTTTAAACTCGAGGACTTAGTGCTAAGGAAAGTCACCCTCAATACCCGAAATCTAAACGAAGGAAAACTAGGACCGAAGTGGGAAGGGCCGTATCAGGTTCTCGAAAATGTCGAAAAAGGATCATACAAGCTTGTATTGTAAACGATAAACAACTATCAAGCAATTGAAATGTGTCGCACCTAAAACGATACTACTGCTAAGGTACGACCCTCCCATATTCGTTTACATTTCGAAACTAACCCCTGCAGGAGTCCGATCAGGAGCTAGGATGGATCCTTCAATATGAAGCCCTAGGTCTGGAAGCACGCGTTGCACTCTTTTTTCCTTAGACCGGTTTTATCCCAAATGAGTTTTTCGGCAAGGTTTTTAATGAGGCAACCAATGATCGTGCTAAACTTAGAAATAATTCGACAGTATCCGAGGCCTCTTTACAATCGACCTCGAATACTGGGGGGCATTAGCCCTCAAATATATCAAGTTCTGATACAAGAAAGTTATTTTGTAACAACAGGGTTCCAATAGGAAAAGTTGTAAGAGCCAAATGGTCAAAACGAACCATGCTCATGTAGTTGGCCCGAGCCCTGACGCAAAATATGAACACATGTATAATGACTTGCAAATAAAGTTCTCTTCTTTATCGATATTTTATATCCAAGAAAATTTCCTCTATTTCAAAATTTATTATGCAAACAGTATTGAGATAAATCTCCGAGTCCGAGCAGGCACTCACTCGACTAATAAGCCTATGGGATACTCTTATTCAGAGTTCGAGCAAGTACTCACTCGATCATTACGCCTACCGGCTACATTACTTCGAGTTCGAATCATTCAATCGACCATTAAGCCTACGGGCTACTCTTATTCCGAGTTCGAGCAAGCACTCACTTGACCATTACACCTACGGGCTATATTATTTCAGGTTCGAATCATTCACTCGACCATTAAGCCTACGGGCTACATTTCTTCGAGTTCGAAAAAATTCACTCGATCAGATTGCCTAAATCCTTGTGAAAACATTCATAAGGCATGAATAAAATCTTCACAAGGCAGGAAACAAAACAGAAGCAAGTCGGCAAAAGAAAAAGATATTTTTATATATACAAGATTGTTTACATGATTGATTACAACATAGAAATTAAGGGCTAAGTTTCTTGGTTATCTCCGGGAGCGATCTCTTCTCCATCGGGCTCCCCCTGTTCTCGGACACGCTCTTACTCCCATCATCGTCATCATTATCATCATCGTAATCATCGAAAACCAAGGCTTCAGCATCGACTTCGAGTTCTTTAGCCCTTTTTATCTCTTTAGCGAGATCGAAACCTCGAGCATGGATCTCCTCGAGGGTATCCCTCCGAGATCGGCACTTATCAAGTTCAGCAACCCAATGTGCTCAAGTATCGGCGGTCTCAGCTGCCTCTCTTGCTTGGACCTAGGCAGCTTCAGCGTCGGCCCGATAGACGGCCACGAGTGCATCCGCATCAGCCTTTGCCTTTTCGGCGTTAGATTCGGCCTTGGCAATTTCAGAGGCCAACCGAGCCTCGAGCTCCTCTATCTTTCTTTCTTGAACCGAGCTTTTCTCCTTCTTACTTTGAAGTTAGTTTTTGGCCGATGATAATTGGGCTCGAGCAACTTCTTTCTCTGCAGCAAAGCGATCCATACCTTCTTTCCACTTCAAAGACTCTGCTTTTGTCTCATCGACCTCCTCACGGAGTTTTCCGATCATCTCAATTTTCTTCTGCAGCTGTGAGACCGAAAAATTAGCCATCGTTCCGGTATCGAGCCCATAGGCTTTTAAAAGTATCATTACCTGCTCGGACAGATCAGTCTGATCTTGGTAAGCCTTAGCCAACTCAGCTCGGAGGTCTTTTATTTCCTCTCCCCTTTGCCCTAAGAGGAGCTTAAGGGAGTTCCTCTCCTCCGTAACCCGTTAAAGGTCGGCCTCATATCGACGCAACTTAGTTCGGGACCGAGAACATGCTATTAGATGAACTACCGCGGCCTGCAAAGAAAGAAGAAATGAAGTTAGAAAAGAAAAGCAAACATAAAGGTAATGCCATATAATTTAAGGCTTACCTGATTCAAAGCCTGCTGCACTCCGTGAAAAAAATCCGATGCGTCACTTCTACCAGTAGCGTCCTCGACACCGGTAAACAGGTCACGAAAAGGATCCTCTCCATCATGAGGCCTGTCTATTTCGAGGGCCCCCAAATCTTGGGCTTCCCGAATAGCCCCTGCGGAAAAAGTAGGGAAGGTGGGCGAGTCTTCGATTGCTACTGCCCCAAGTGAATCACTTGGAGCATTCTCTTTGGTTCGAAGAGATTCGGGGAGAGCCCCTTCAGACATATCTCCCATCCGTTGGCTTCGATGGGAAGCATCTTCGATCTCCAATAACTCGGGGACTCTGCCCGAATCTTTCTCCGATATATCCTCAATTCGAGGCGGAGCCTTAGAACCACCATCGATCCAACTGCCTGTGGAACGTCGGTGGTCTTCTTCGTACGGGCTGCCAGCGCAGACCCATCATTTTTTTTTTCTTCTTCTTCTTCTTCTTCATCCCTCAGACGCAGAACTGACTCTACGGTCAAAGGAATGATATTCTTGTTCGGCTTACGAGCCGTCCTCTTCTTCAGTTTTTGATCTTCAAGGACGGGGGCTCTTTTTCTCTTATTATCTTTCACCGGCTTTCGGACAGAGGCCGAAGCCTCTTCCTCGACGGACGAGGGCCTCAAAATCGCATCTTTGCCCACACCTACATACGGAAATTTTTATTAAAGTGTGTGAAAAGCATCTTGTTCGAACTACCAAAAAATAGAGAAAGATTCTTACCATGACTTTTGGCCTCCCATCGGCCCTTTGACAAGTCACGCCATGAGCGCTCGACGTATGAGGAGGTCGAAACGAGATCCCGTACCCAGTTCTTAAAATAGGGCACTGCGCCGGGCATCCAGGGAACCGCTGCGTCACAAAAGGGGAATATCGGTGATAAAGGAAATGAAAGGACAAAATAGTAGGAGATAACAACAGAATTACACTTACGCTTCATGTTCCACTCCTCGGGAAAAGGCATATTTTCGGTCGGAATCAGGTCTGAAGTCCTTACTCGAACGAACCTACCCATCCAGCCTCGATCCATATCCTCGTCTATACTCGAGAACGGAGCGTTGGTAGCTCGACGTTGAAGTTTTATTAACCCTCCTCAAAAGAGATGAGGACGGTACAATCGGACAAGATGATCAAGGGTGAAAGGCATCCCCTCGATTTTGTTCACAAAATATCGGATCAAAATAATGATCCGCCAAAAAGAAGGATGGATCTGGCCTATGGTTATTAGGTATTTACGACAAAAATCTATGATAACAGGGTCGAGGGGACCTAACGTGAAAGGGTAAGTGTACACACTTAAAAATCCTCTCACGTGAGTAGTAATATCCTCTTCGGGAGATGGCACTACCACTTCTTTGTTCCCCCAGTTACAATCTTTTTTTATCTACTCTATATACCCCCGAGTGATCGAACAAATATATCTCGATACGGGCTCACATCGGCCAGGAACCGACGAACCTTTATCGAGTTTGAAATCGGAGGTAAGAACACACACCGCCGGAACGCACTCCTTAGATCCACCGGTGATTTGTCGGCGGCAGATTGGGAAGAAGAAGCTTTTTTCTTTTGGGGGACGGTTTTTGATGTCTTCACCATTTTTGGATTTAAAGAAGGTGACAAAGATTTGGTGGTTTAGATGAAGAATTTTGCAGAAAAGAGTCAAAGATCAGCGAATAAACTTAGAAGAGACGAAAAAGAACTTGAAAAATTTTCTGAAGATTGAAGAAGTAAAAGTGATGAATGGTGGACGGAAAGGCTATTTATAGTTTGAAACAATGACGGTTCAATATCAGCGGTGGCCGACCACCATCTGACATGCATTAAATACCTTGAAAAACTAAATCGACGAGACAACTATCACGTGCGTCATGATCGAGCCCAATGTGAACGTCAGCTTATAATCCAATCGAGCCATTGAGAAATCATATCGTTTCTCACCACATCCTTCCCGAGAAACGAGGGGACTATCTGTATACGATCAAAATAGATTTCGGCCTTCGTACGATTGATCGGGGTCGAAACATAATGGATCAAAGAAAGACTTCGTAATATCGAGATGGGTTTCGAAGGTGGTACAAACAAGTTTCAGATTTCGGGTATAGATCAAACACCGAGTTCGAAGTCATTATCGAGCTCGGGTCCGAATCGAACTATGATGAGATGATTTCGAACTTAAGGAGCAGAGGCCAACCGGGATCGAGTCCGAATCATTACCTGATCCCGAGTCCATATCGAGTTCTAGAAGCAATACCAACCAGCATCGAGGTCGATCGAGCTCGAGCTCACATACAAGAGCCGTTGCAAACACACTAAGGGAGATAATCTCGGCGGAAATTAGGGAAAAACTGATTTATCATGGGTTCTCCACTATGTATTTTTAATTATATCTAAAGTAGGATCCTCCACTATAAAGAGGATGGCTACATTTCTGTAGAGGCAGTTCTTTGACTTACATTGTAACAAGCACCATATTCTCCTATATTCAAGAGTTACTCTTTTAAGTTTCATAAATTGATTCATCTTGCTTAGTCCTAAAAATCATCTTCTTTACAACCTTTTTATTTTGCATTCTTTGCAATCCATATTTGATATTTCTATTTATCCTTACGATTTGTATTAATCTATATCACATATCCTTAGAACCATATACAAATTCAACTCCATTCATTTTTCAGGTAAACATAGGATTTCCTAATCATCCCCATCGAAAGAAAGAGCGTGAAATTAGTCATTTCTTTAAAAGATAGTAAAATGTCCAAAAATAACATATAAAGGAGATGAAGACCAATATAAGAGCCATTTCTAAACATACACACAAGACCTTGTTCAAAAAAACCGGCTTCGGCAGTTTGCTTCTTGCAATGGAACTTCTCTTTATATATGAAGTATTAGCACGAGCTGATTAGATGTAAACCTTGACAATTTAAGGGTTAATCAGATTCCACTTACTCATATATACAACGTGGATCACAAACTTCTTTTCCGCTAATCGTGAATCTCATGTGTGTGACGCAAGACTCCATGAAAATTATAACCTCATTGGAGTGCCTTATTTTTCCTTTTTTACTTCTAGAATTATAATTCACACGAGGGAAGAAAACTCGGTAAATATTAATGTTTCTCAATAGTTAACGCTTTTGGCTTAGAAAGGCCAAGCCGAAAAATGAATAAAAAATAAATGTGGGATTTTTACCTTCTTATACACTATTTGAAACCTTATTACTCACCCTACTCAAGTTTCAATTTAATTATATGGTCATATACAATTTACTAATTATATAAAAATAAGTTTTAAACGAGTATCCCTTTATATTAGGAATTGAATAAGGAATATTTATTTCCTTATCTCTTTATACTTGCCCACTCTCTCTCTCTCTCTTTCTCTCTCTCTCTCTCTCTCTCTCTCTCTCTTCGTCTCTCTGCTCTCCTTCTCTGCTTTTTTCCCCAATTTTTCTTCATTTGGTGTTCTCTATTTTTTATGCTTTCTTATTGTATATAGTTTTAATGAAATTCATCAATAGAATTCAATCGTTTTAACTTAGCAATTTTCTTTCATGTTGCACATTTGGTGTTCAAATTGAAATTGTCAATCAATAAATTTTGAAGGTATTTAACTCTCCACCATTGACAACCATTAAAAAGCTTTGAAGCTTTGAAATCGAATTTGGATTTTCAAAAATTATTATTTGTTTAGATTGGGTATTGTTGCAAACAATTGAGAATATTGTTTGGAGTTTATATCTCAATTTTGAGGGTATTTGATGAAGATTAGACTTGATTTTGGCTGAATTTTAAATTGTAACTCTAAGAAGAAGAAGATTGAAACATGACATACAATATACTTATGAAATTGTAGTAAAATTGTAGTATAATTGTATGTGAATTGTATTTTATTGTAGTTATATTTTTTTTATTTGAATGTTATATGAAAGTTGAAAAATAGTTGTATAATATATGAATCGTTATATAAAATTTGTATTTAAGTTATCAATACTATCTTTTTACATAAAATTGTTGATATGTATCAAAATTGTATCAAGAGAGAAAGTTTTGATTGAAATTTTAGAGAGGAAGAAACACACACCACATAAAAAATATCTACAAATCAGATACAACATATACAAAAGATATATTGTATAAAAATTGTATAAAAATTGTATTTAAGTTGTATGATATTGTAGTTGTATTTAACTAGGTAGAAATAATGTATGAAAGTTGTAGATAAGTTATAAATAAGTGTATACTGTATAGTTAGTTGTATGAAATTTATTTTTAATAAGTATGAAAGTTGTAGATAAGTTGTAAATAAGTTGTATATTATATAATTAGTTGTATAAAATTTATTTTTAGTTTATATGATGTTTTAGATGTATCAAATTTATATTAAATTTTTACGAAATTTATTTTTTAATTTGTATGTTGTTGTGTCATACAAATTTATCATCTCTCTGTTCTACTTACGCTTCAGCTTCAACTAATCTCGAGATCATTGATATATATGTCATGTTTGCGATATTCACCACTGTTACAGAAGCTTTGAAAAAGGACATGGAGGATAGCACAAATTTGTTCCGAATTTCTGGGATGAACTAGGTGAAAAGGAAAAAGATAAGTGAGTTAAGAAAAGCAAGGATTTTGCAATGAAAGAAACAATTTATATTCCTTAAAGAAAACCATGCTCGCAACTAAGGAATGCAAAATAATTCTGCAATTAAAAGGAATAGTTGATATGCCAACTATGGAAACAACGCAACATTCAGATGCGTACTTTGCAAGGAAGGATATTGCATTTAAAGTTCTGAATTATCTTCATATGAAGCGTAGCTTCACTGCCCACGAATTTTGGCTCTCAATTACGGGAATTTTGGGTGGAGAGAGGCAGCAAAGAATAGGGAAATTGAGGGGAGGAGGAAAAAAAAAAAAGAAAAATGGTGTAACTAAATCCCCTAATTTAAGGCACTAATAATGGATTTGAAGCCTTTTAAGGTGAAATGTATATAATTTGTAAGTAATCCTTGTTTAAGGCGGATAATATACAAAATTAGAACAATTTTGGTAAATAAGTTTCAAATATTGGATAGAAACAAAAAAAAAATCCCTTTATCGTCTGAAAATTTAGTTGAGAATCCTAGTGCCTAGTCGGATCATATAACAATTTTTTTTCCCAAGATTGTATACATAATTTTTTTATTTTTTTATCATAATAGTGATGTTCCATCTAAATCTATGCGCGCATGTTGATTATAATCTCCCACCAGCATAGTTACCTTGTAACTGAACACCTGATATATAAAAATACTAGAATATCAGCACATGAAGGGTAAAAGACTTATTCGTACTGCGTGTATCATACTAATTTATTATGATTAAGTGATAATCAAGGTAAGAATGTGTTTAATTAATTATAATTTAGTGATATTCTTGTTTATGAATAATTGTGTTATGTATTGATTGATACGATATAAACCTTCGACGCGGGTAAGTATTTACTCATATGATGAAGACAACACCCAGTATACATTCTTGTTTGTTCCACTTCAAATAAAAATAAGGGGATAAAAGGTCACCCGTAAAGTTAAAGTGTGTAACTGATTTATCTTGATTTATCTGGACAAATTTAGGTTGCAATGTATTTTCCTAAAAACTTTCTTCATTTTGAAGGTCAACGCGTCAGCCGCCCTTTTAAGTATGATTCAACATAGATATTAGTCGAAGATTTGAAGGGGGAGCAAAAGTAGAAAATGCGAAATTGGAAAGAAATTAAACTGGTCATTAAGTTCTAGAACTAACAAATACAATTCCATAGTTATCAGATAACATGAACTCTCTCACCTTCAACCAGTGCACAATTCACAAATGGTCAATTTGGGCGGCTTTTTATATATATGCCTATTTCTAAAAGTTCTGGTCCATGAAATTCCAAAGCCTCCTCCCTCTTCTTTCCACCAAAAAACAATACTATAACTACAGGACACCCACAATAAACACACCCTTTTAAAATTTAATAATCAGAACACTAAACTACTACAAAGCAATACTAGTATTAAATTATTCTAGCGTACGTGCATTTGTCTTAAAAAGCTTGGTTTGGTCCATCTGCAGGCCCTCTGAAATTCAACTACATTTTCCCCATGTTTATTCCTCCTCCCTTAGATATTGTTTCTGAACTAGCAAAACCCCAAATATTTTTTGCACAAATTTCTAAACCCCTGACATAACAAGAACTCATCTGTCAACTCAAGAAGAAAAGAAAACAAGATTGAGTTATACTGATCATGTCAGAAGAGGAATCTGATATCCTTCTTCGTCTTGCATTATTCCACTTCTTGCTTCTCATCACTTCAGGTTTGTATTCCTTTTAAGTCCTAAACTCAGAGCCAGAAAAATTTTCTACTGTTATATCTACGAAAGAAAATATTTTCTATCATAGACTAATTAATACGGAGTACATTAATTAAAATTATCAAAGATTCTTGCATGTTTAAAGTGGTACTACTAATTTTTATAGTAAAATTTACAGTCTTTTGAGTTTCTATATTCACTTGCAATACTAACGTTTCTATTTTTTCTATTTGTGAATTATAGGAAGGATAGTTTGTGGAGATTCACTCGAAACAGACAAGCGAGTGTTGCTGAGTTTCAAGTCATTTCTTGAGGAACAAAATCCAATTAATAAAGGATACAAACACACAGAATGGAATCCAACAGACTCGTCTCCTTGCAATTGGCCTGGAATTTTATGCGATAGTGGAATCAATCGTGTCACTGAAATTCACCTCTCTAACAACAATTTGTCCGGGAAGTTTTTTGATAACTTCTCGGCCATGACAGCGTTGACTTATATTGACCTGTCGACGAATACAATTGGTGGTGCCATTCCTGCAGACTTAGGCCAGTGTCAAAATCTGAGATTCTTGAATTTGTCACACAATATTATAGACGGGGGGCTCAATTTGACTAGGCTCAACAATTTGCAAGTTCTTGATTTGACCATGAATAGAATTCATGGGGAAATCAAGTTAACTTTCCCGGGGATTTGTGACAGTTTGGTGGTTGCTAATATTTCTTATAACAATTTCACTGGTGAGATTGGAAGTACCTTTGATCAGTGCTGGAATCTCAAGTATCTTGATTTGAGCTACAATAACTTGACTGGGGAATTGTCACTTGGTTTTGATAAGCTTATGGAGTTTTCGGTATCTAATAACAAGTTCACTGGCTCTCTCCCTTCTTTGTTTTTCACTCCAAACTGCAGTTTGCAGGCCTTGGATTTATCAGAAAACGGATTCGTTGGAGGATTTTCAAAAGAGATATCGAATTGTAAAAACTTGGAAGAGTTGAATTTGTTTGGAAACAACTTTTCAGGGCCAATCCCAAGGGAAATTGGTTCAGTTATGAGTCTTCAGGCACTTTACTTGGGAAGCAATAATTTTTCAAGGGATATTCCAGGGAGTCTATTAGGCCTAAGCAACTTGGTGTTTCTTGATCTTAGTAGAAACAACTTCAGAGGAGAAATACAAGAAATTTTCGGACGATTTACGCAGGTAAGGTTTCTATTGTTGCATGGTAACTCTTATACTGGAGGCATAGTTTCCTCTGGAATTCCCAACTTAGTCAACCTTTCTCGGTTGGACTTGAGTAATAACCAGTTCTCTGGTCCATTACCAGTTGAACTTTCCAAGATGGAAGGTTTAGAGTTTCTGATTCTTGCCTACAACCAGTTTAATGGAAGTATACCATCAGAATACGGGGATATTCCAACACTTCAGGCACTTGATCTTTCCTCTAACAAGTTAACTGGCGTGATACCACCTGGTTTGGGAAAGCTAAACTCACTTTTGTGGTTGATGCTTGCTAACAATTCACTGGTCGGTGGAATACCACCCGAGTTGGGAAATTGCAGTAGCTTACTATGGCTAAATCTTGCAAATAATCAACTTTCAGGGCCAATTCCTCCTCAGTTAGCAAGAATTGGCTCAAATCCTATGCCTACTTTCTTGTTGAATAGGAAAAAGGATAAGGTCACTGCTGGCTCGGGGGAGTGCTTCGCTATGAGGAGGTGGATACCAGCTGATTATCCTCCATTTAGCTTTGTATATCCTCTTCTTACAAGGAAGAATTGTAGAAGCTTATGGGATAAATTGCTTAAAGGGTATGGTTTATTTCCAGTGTGTGAGCCTGGTAGTAATGTTCGTTCGAATCAGATATCAGGTTATCTTCAACTCAGCAAGAACAAATTTTCTGGTGGGATCCCTCCTGAAATTGGCAGTATGCTGAATTTCAGTATGCTTCATTTGGGCGTAAATGAATTCTCTGGCACGCTTCCTCCAGAGATCGGAAAAATGCAACTAGTAGTGCTTAATGTGTCACAGAACAGAATTTCTGGTGAAATTCCAAGTCAGATTGGGTACATTAAGTGCTTACTGAATCTTGATCTATCCTACAACAATTTCTCTGGTCTATTCCCGGCTAGCTTTAGTAACTTGACTGATTTGAGCAAGTTCAACATCTCTTACAACCCGTACATCTATGGTTCTATACCAGAAAGTGGGCAGTTGACCACATTTGAGAAGTCATCATATCTTGGCGATCCATTGCTTCGCCTCCCATCTTTCATTGACAACTCTACGGATAATGCAATAAACAAGGGCGGAAGTTTCAAAAGGACCACAAAGATAGGTGCAATTTTGGTATTCTTGGCTCTGGTACTGGCTTTCCTAGTTTGCGGAGTCATGACACTCATCGTCTGCCTCGTCCTAAAATCTCCGATAGATACACCAGGATATCTACTGGAGGATTCAAAGGGACGACATGATCTACCATCAAGTTCAGGTGCATCCTCACCATGGTTGTCTAATGATGTTAAGGTAATCCGTTTGGATACAACAAGCTTCACACATTCTGATATATTGAAGGCCACAGGTAGATTCTCCAATGATAGAATTATAGGGAAGGGAGGATTTGGGACAGTTTATAGGGGAATCTTGCCTGATGGAAGGGAAGTGGCAGTGAAGAAGCTACAAAGGGAGGGATTTGAGGGGGAAAGAGAGTTCAGAGCTGAAATGGAGGTACTAAGTGGAAATGACTTTGGATGGCATCCGAACCTTGTAACTCTTTACGGTTGGTGCCTAAATGGATCAGAGAAATTGCTAGTCTATGAATACATGGAAGGTGGAAGCTTAGATGACATTATCACAGATAGAACCAAGTTTACATGGAAGAGAAGAATTAATGTGGCGATTGATGTAGCGCGTGCTTTAGTCTTCTTACACCACGAGTGCTATCCTTGTATTGTTCATAGAGATGTCAAGGCTAGCAATGTGCTACTAGACAAAGACGGTAGGGCAAGGGTCACAGATTTTGGCCTCGCTAGGGTAATGGATGCTGGAGATAGTCATATTAGCACAATGGTTGCTGGGACAGTCGGGTACGTTGCACCAGAATATGGACAGACGTGGCAGGCTACAACAAAAGGCGACGTTTACAGTTATGGAGTGCTGGCCATGGAGCTAGCCACAGGGAGACGTGCTGTAGATGGAGGTGAGGAATGTCTAGTTGAATGGGCGAGACGAGTGATGGGAGATGGAAGGCAAGGATTTACTAGAGCAATGATACCAGTTGCTCTTTTGGTATCTGGCTTAGCAGAGGGAGCAGAGGAGTTGAGTGGATTGCTTAGGATAGGAATAAGGTGCACTGCTGATAATCCTCATGCTAGACCTAACATGAAGGAAGTATTGGATATGTTGATTACAGTTTCTCGAAGCCAAAGATCAGGATCTAGTCATAGCACTTCTCCTTCATTTTGATCAACTTTTTTGTTTCAACTTACAGCAAAGTGTCAATAGTTTTAACCATTTGTAACATACATAGCACATCCTTCTTGTAAACACTTCTTTTAGATTCTTTATTCTGTCACTCTGGTTGTTAAGATCCCATAATTTTTGTGAAGATTATAGAGTTGAAATGTGAAGTAACTTTTCAAAGTTTTCCCATGGAAAGTTTAAACTTATCTGGCTTTGGGAGCCTCGCATAATATTTTGCTTTAGAATTTAAGTTCTACGCATTCATATTCTTAAGAATTTTTATACCAAAGGTTTGAATTGATATATAATAACAAGTAACTCTGCATATGATACAGTAACCATAAAAAAATAACTTGTTATTTGAAGGTCGGGGTGCACTTTTGGATTCAACCAAAATCTGTTTTGTATATAGGGTGCCCACTATTAATATATTACTATTTTCTAAATATATATATATATATAGAGAGAGAGTGTGTGTTTTTGCTGAACTTTACGGGTGCTGGTAAAAAATAGGTCCGCCTCTGTTAAAACTTAAAACCGATTAAATTGTACTTGTGGCATAAAAATTCTTTACAGCGTCAGGTATATATAACTCAAATTCTTTGCTTTTTTCTCCTAGAACATAATGAATGATGACTACAGATTCAAAATAGTTCCTCTCAAGAAGTTGCCCGTGAAATGCTAATATTGTGATTTTGGTGATGTAGTAGATGAAAAGAAATGTTAATCCAAGTAGAAGCAAATGACGCAGACAAGTGTTGACTCACTTACCCACCCAGAAAACAAGTGTAAGACTCAGTAACGATGGATTAGTTCCTTCGGAAAATGATTATGGTGATGATCATCAACATTAGTATTATCTAGTGCGCTGAATCTGTTGTCAGGTGGTCAAATCTTGTAATTGACATTCTATCTTTTTGTTATTATCCCGCGTTTAATAGGAGAAAAATTACTCCACCAAACCAATGAATGAAAATATGCTTTTTATAATTCATACACTTAATCATGATTATTTGATGTACTTTTTACCTTAATTTGTAACTTCTAAAGTTAAATTGTCTTATTTGATGTTAGTGTTATTGCATCAAGTTTAGATAATTATTGCCACACATACAGTATATATTGCATAATATTTTGCACAGGATTAACCAATGGGGTCAAATCATGGAATAATCACGACTTAAAGTTGATCTAGAAGGTTAAGGGGGAATAGCACTAACTGACTACTGAAATGCAGCGGATGAGTTGAATTTTCTCTTCTACAGACCGTGTTTAAGAATCAAGAAATTTAAGTCTTTACTTTTACTTTTAAAAATTTACAATTTTCCCAAGGTAAAATTCCAAGACCTATCGCCTAATTTTAAATTGTGAAATTAAAATAATCTAATAGAATCATATTCTATTTCACTTCTTTCTATTTTGATGAAACTGAAATTTAATTCGAATTCACTATACTATCCTAGTCCCAATTTTGTGGAAATAGATAAAGTCACAAGAATAATTAAAGCAAATTCAGTTTTGAAACAGAAAAAAAAAAGAAAAAGAAAAAAGAGGCAGATGGAGGAAGGTGTGAGGAGATAACGTGGCACTCCCCCAATGCTCGCACGGAATCGTACAATACAAAGTGCAACACAGTTAGCGCCTGACCATTGATAATTAATCTCAACTTTACTCCTCTACCGTCGGATTCTGTCTCTTACAACACTCCATTTGTTTCCATTGCTATAGAAACAACAAAGCTAAAACCCAAAAACTGAAACTTAATCGGGCGAAGAAGGTACATTGATCTTTCAGTGTGTTGATTGTGTTACTCAATAGGTTATACTTTAACAGTAACCTTTATGTTTATAAATTTATCCAATTGAACTCGATTTCCTGAAGCTTTTAAGTATTAATCAAATCCTTTAAATACTGCATTCTATTTCTATTTGATAGTATAAAGATTTTACAGTAGCTTCATATTTGCTTAACAAGTAATTAGGCATGTTAAAATTGATTGCAGGAAGTTGACATAAATATGGCTGAAGATAAGGGAGTGCGTTCCATGTCAATGGAGTATGCTATTCAGCGTGAGTTAGCATTTAAACAGAAGATTGCAAATTTATTTGCAGATGATGAGTGTCCACAAGATATTTTGCCCTTAGAGGTCTGTTTCTATCTATCTATCTTGTCCTATAAAACGCAGGCACCGTCTATACACGAAATCAATCATGTAAGGTTTATAATATGCATTCAAGTTATCTCTTTTTTATTTGATAAAACCTTTTTTTCTCCATGTTTTTGGGCATCTAAAATACAACTGCTACTCTTCACTTATAGTAGTATAACATGCCCCTTGTCTTAAATTAGTAGGAAAGTAAGATGATTGGTATGTCTACAAGCTCATGAAGATTGAAATCTGAAGATTATTTCATCTGTTATATTCTCTTGAATTATAAAGAAAAGAAAAATCAGGTTTAAGTTTGATCTTAGCTTCAATTACCAAAAAGCTACATTGTATCTTGGACGGTGATAAAATGTGAAGTACTCCTTGTATCTTGTATGTTAGAAGGATCCTAGTAAAACTTAATCATTGATACTCATAGAAGGATCCACAATTTTAAGTTTATGGGTTCCTATATAAATCTCAAGTTAATATATAATAATAACTGGATTAACGAATTAGGTTCCAAACTAAATATTCTTATAAATTTAATGAATTTTTTAATACGCATACTGGATCTAGACAAAAGTTACTGGGTTTGCAAGAACCCGTAACTAATGCACGGAATCCGCCCATGTTGATACTGTTACCTGTAAACTACTACTTGTAAACTACTGTATTTTGTTTTAACGAATCCTACAAATTAACTTTATATATAAGGTTCAACCCTTCTAATAGAACATAATCCTAAATTTTAGGTGAAACGATGGAAAGCTTTGATTTCCAAGAAGAAAAGATCCGCTGATGGAATAGCAGATTGCTGTCCAACAACAACCTCTAAATGCGCCAAAGGTTCGCAGGAAATGCTGAAACTGTTGGAATCTGATGGTAGTTTCTGTTCATCTAAATGTAGTTTCTGTTTGTCTTTAATTCTTTTTTTCTCGTGTAAGTACAACTAGAATCTACAATTATCAAAACAATTGCTGCAGAATGTTACATTTATTTGCACACACTGTAAGTGTACAGTTTATTGCTGCTATTTTAAGATTTTTCCTCCTTTCAGGTACCATCTTCAGGAGCAATTCAAATGTAAGTCCTAAGTGTCTCTCCCCTAATCCATTAACTGACTCATCCTGTAAACTATATTTTGTTCGCTCAATCCTGCGAATTAACTTCATACGTCTGATGTTGTGTGTGTCAAAAATTCAAATCTAATAGAAATCATCCAAGTTTTAGGTAACAAGACGGAAAGCTTTGATTTCCAAGAACCAAACAACTTCTAGATACTCCAAAGTTTCTCAGGAAGCATTGAAACTTTTAGAATCTGATGGCGGAAGTAATATGAGAGGTAGTTTCTGTTGCTCTTTTCTTTTTCTTTTTGTTCCTGCAAGTAATACTAAAATCTACAAGTATCAAAGCACACAACTATATAGTTCTATTGCTGCTGTTACAAGATTTATCCTTTTGTCAGGTGCCATCTTCAAGACCAATTCAAGTGCAAATGCTGAGAGTCCTTACCCTGATCCATTAAACAAGAAGCCTTCTCCAAATCCATCTTCTGCTCCAGGGGCTGCGGCTGGAGAAAGTCCGACCACAAGTCATAGTGTAATGCCATTGCCTGATGCATCAACTTGTTTACAAACCCCTAATGCAGTGCTACTGCCAAACCATTTTCCAAGTACGACAACATCGCCACCACGTCCATCAACATTTATTTACTCACAGAGAAAGAAAAACGCAGAGTCCAGCAACTCTGGCGGCCTGCCACCTCAGCAGCAGTACTACTGTAAAATCTGTAGAGTTCACTGCTCAGGGACTCTGTGTTTCGAGCAGCACTTGAGAGGGCGCATGCACAATCTGAAACTCGGGGTTTCAAGTGTTGAGGAAAGAAACAAGCAAGTAAGATGTGACTTGTGCAAAATTTTCTGTCAGGATGAAAGTTTATTAAAGATGCACCTTGAAGGTCAGAAACACAAGGCTAAGCTACTACAACTCGAACATGGTGAGAAAATTAAAGATGAGAACAGCCAGCAATTCTGGTGCGAATTATGTCAAACTCCATGCATGAATAAAGAAACTTTCATATTACACCTCAACGGGAAAAAACATCGTAAACATGTGTGTGCTTGAAGAGGAGAGGAAGAAGAAAGCGGAAGCCATTTACTCTTCCATGATTAGTTTGGAATCCACATAACAGAACAGGAACCAGTCACCAGGGTGAGAAGTGTCACAATTCTTAACTCAAAAACTGTTTTTATATTGGCCTGTTTAGCCTTATCTTCATTTTATGATGTCTTGAACTCCTCGGGGGGACAGGTGACATTCTTAGACGATTGAATATCTATTACTCAATATCATCTCAGGGATACGTCCAAACTAAGCAGACTACTGATACAATCAGCTCCAGGTACTAGTTTTTAGGTGCTAGTCACATTTCGGTGCATTTATTAAGTTTTGTTGTCTTAATGTTGATCAGATTTTTAATATTTCTGTTTGGACACCTTACTTTAATCTGAATATATACAAGTACTGATATAAATTTAGTTACTCTGTGTACGTTTTAGACATGCTTTACAGCCAAATAGACCAACTAAATTAACATGTATGACATATTTAGACAAAAGTTTTGCAGGAGAGAATGCATTTGTTAGCACCACTCAAAGCAACAATAAAAATAGAACATGATCAAAGCCAAGAAAACACTTTGTTTAGAGCGGCGCAGATAATAAGCGACTTAAATGGTAAAAAAGAAGCACTAAATAGAAGGGCTTTTTTGGGGCCACCTTCATAAGTATTTTCTTCCATTTTTGGGGATACATTAGGCATTTTGATTATCAAGATTATCTTGAGAGCCACTATACAAGATGACAATATGAATCAATCATATCCTGTAATGGTTTTCATGAAAAGTAGTAAGTTGACGAAATTGGTATATATATGTGTGCAAATCTCCAGAGAGGAAAAGACAAAAGACAAGCAGCCTCATATAAGCTTTTAGTCCAAAATGAGGATCTTTAGTGTCACGTCCCAGACTACCCATATACATGACTAATACCACCTGTCAGGCAAACTCATTTCTTATACGTTTAATCATTTACACAAGCACTGAAAGAACAATAAGTGCAGGCCTAAAAGCATTACTAATAATTAAAAACGAAATAGTTACCAACCAATACCTTAGTCAATTGGTAGAAAGACCAACGGTCACTCAAGTAATAATACTCTAACTCAAATCTTACACTAAAATCATGGAGCATCTAACAGAGTGACATGAGTTAAACTGGCGGGTATGCAAACCCTAAAGAAAAGGAAATAACCGACATAAACTAGATAAAGCTACAGTGACAGCCTCCACGAACAATGCGGTGGCTCACCTCAACAACAAAATCGGCCCGAACGAACTCTTCAGCCACTAGCTCTATCGTCCGCAATAGTATTTGCATGGAGATGCAGGTAAGGAGTGAGTTATACATAAATATAACTCAGTAAGATTCTCAACCCACCACTCTGAGTACCGCTGGAACAAGTGTTAGAAAATACAAGCACGCAACAACAAGAACGATATAATAAATACGATAATTATACAATAACTCGATATATATATGTATCAACAGAGTTAATAAGAATTAATCAATAAGAACACACATATCTCAACCCCCTACACACTAAGGACTTGTTATGACTGTAGTAAAAGAAATTAGCCAACACCTCTATTAGTCCACAGCGGCACCACAATGCCTCAAATATGTAACAGAGCATACACAATATCCCAAATATATCAAGAAGCATAAACAATGCTCCGTGATGGCAGGCTATAATCCCCGTATTTTAGTTGCTTATTGCACTCTAATTCAATGCACTTTACTTGTGTTGAGCTTTAATTAGTAGTGTTTTGCACTTATTTTATATTTTATGCCTTGTAGAAGTGATTTCCGAGTTATGTAGGTGTTGTGGAGCTAATTCGATCTATTTGGAGCTTTGAAATCTGAGTAGAAACCAAGCAATTAAGTTTGGATCACGTTCGGATAGGAGTGGGCATTCGGTACTTCGGTACTTCGATAAAGTATTTATGAAGTACGGTTTGATATTTCGGTGTTCGGTATATCAATATGAATACCAAATACCGTACCAATGTAGTTCGGTACGATTCGGTATTTTCTTATTTGGTTCAGTACGATTTCGGTACGGTTCTGTATCATACCAAGTCTTTGTGTATTTTTACCTTGCTTTTGCTAATCTTCGACTCTGAATTTTTGTAACTATAAGGGTCTCTCTTTGATGTTCATATAATGTAGGATTAATGGGGACCAATTCTGTATTCTATTGACTCTCTCCTTAATATATGTCAGAATAGGATTCATCCATTCCTTGCCTCCATCAGACAACTTCATTTCCTTTTAAACTTTTCTCTCTAGTCCTTGATTTAAAAATTAAAAAACAAAAGAGAAACCCCTTCTGCTCCCTTATCTATCTATACATATTTAAAAACCCTTTGAGTAGTTTCTCCAATTCCAAACAAATTCCCCAACCACGCCATTGTTCTTTCTTTCTTTTTCTCTAACCTCAAAAGAAATCCAACAAATTAACAAGAAGAAGGAACCAAGAAAGTGATGCATAATAACACGGAGGAGAAAGCTCGCATAATAAGAAGCACAAGTCGTCCATCATCATGTTCAGCACTAGGGATGAACAAGAATTCACAAATAATATTCAAAGTGAAGCCCCAAACAGTGGCGAAACATAGCTCTTACAAACATGAATGAACCATAAGTCAGCCACCTCTAAGAATATATATATATATATATATATATATATATATATATAAAGTACGACACAAATTTTACATGATAAAGATTGGAAGTGAACCAACGTACTTAACATTAACTTAAACCTAGGTTGGGCCATTGGGCTTAGTCTTGCTGGGCTACTAGCTAGGGGCAACAAAGTTGAAATTTTGGGCTGGGCGGTAAGGGAATGTTTATTTAAATAATTCGGTATTTCGGTATACCGAAATATCAAAACCTCAATACCAAGGACCGAACCGAATCGAAAGATAGATACCGAAGTAGTACCAAAATACCGATACCGAAATATCGAAGTAATTCGGTTCGGTTCGGAATTCGATTTTTCCGATTTTATGCCCATCCCTACGCTCGCGGGTCGAAAACCAAGTATGGACATCAAAAAAATGAGAAAACGAATTCACTCTAAAAAAATTGCACTACCGCCCCGCGGGCCTCATAGTGCTAGTGCAATTTTCCTGCAAAGTGAAAAAAACTTAATTTCTGGCCAAATTTACACTGTCGCGCCGTATGAGGCGGCGCGACAGTGCAAAAAGTGGCTAAAAATGATTTTTTGGCACGTTCTGGAATTTCCTACATGCACGCCGCATGGGCAGTGCGGGGTGTGGCGCAGTTGCACAAAAATGTTAGACTGACTTCCCATTTCAGGTAAAAAGGGTAGTTTCATTCGGGGTTTGTTTTGGGAGCGGCATAAATACACCAAAACACCATTTTAGATGGACTTTTGACACATTTTCGACCTAAGGAGGAGTTGGAAGAACACAGGCACAAGGATTTCATCATTCCTTCCTCACTCAAGATCCGGGTTTGGATTGAATTTATGTTTTCCTATACTTTAGTTACATTTGTGAAGAAATTCTCCATGTCTATGGAGTAGATCCTTTTTGGGTTTTGATGGATTTGGTGTATTGATGATTGTTAGTCGATTATAACTCTATTTTAATGTATTTGAATCGTTTTTGAAAAATTTAATTGTTGCATCTATATTCACTTGTTCTTGTAATCAAAAAAGACATAACTTGTGATATCTTTGCATTATATTGTTGGTTAAGTTCATAAATTTTTTTAAGTAATCGAAAGAGGCTAGTTGAATTATTGATTAAATCTAGTTAGGAGAATAATCGAAAGAGGTTTACCTAAAGACCGATCCACTACGCATTCTTGCATATCTTCACAGTGCTTAAATTGGTTCATCTCGTGAGGTTAAGACTTAATCGAGAGAGGAGTTTTTGCTGAATGTTTGAACTAATAATAGAGTGAATTCTAGAGACTCACTTGAATATTGGAAGTGAATTATTTAGAGTTAGATCCCGAGCAATTATCTTGCACCTATCCTCTCCCACTGATAACCTTAGTTGCTTATTCCTTGTTTCGATAGTCACTAGTCAGTAGTTGTAGATTTTATATTCTTAGTTAAATTTTATTATTAATCATATACATCTCAGGTGTTGATCCTCCTGGATAGCAATCAAGGTAGAAACTACGAGAATACTATTTAAATCCAATCCCCGTGGACACGATATTATATTATACTATATTCGACTAGCGAGCACAATTTAAGTGTGTATTTTGCGCTCGTCAAATTTTGGCGTCGTTGCCGGAGATTGGCAATTAATAGTGTTTGAAATAGTTTAATGCTAATTCAGGAATTAGCTTTTAATTTTTATTTATTTTTAGTTTTAGTTTTGTTATGTTAACTTCTCTTCAAGATTTCTTTTGTTGAAGAAATATTGAAGAGCATATTCTTGATACTGAACTCTAATTGTTGTAAATATGGAGTACAACCAGCCTAAGAAAATAGTTGAAGAGTTAGCAGTTGAACATTGTCAGCGGTCTGCTATGTGTTTTAAATGCGGTGGAAATCATCTATGGGTTGATCATCAAGCAGGTAGGTATTCTTCCTATAGTTCATATTTTGAAAACTCTCACTCTGTTTCTAGTTTGTACAGGTATGAGGATTCATATGGGCACAATTCTGACCCTAGTTGATATGAATACCCTAATTATGACTGGAATGAAGACGAAGTGAGACAACCACCTCAAGGAGAGAATGGTAGTTTAGAAGAGCTTATGTATAAGTTTATAAATAACGTGGAAGAGAGATTTACACAAGATGATGAAGCCATTAACAACCTAACAATGCAAGTGAGTCAAATAATAAGTACATTTTCAAAAAGTTCATTGCATTGTGATGACGAATATATGGAGGAGATACCCGGTGAGAATGAGCCTAGCCGAGATAATGAACATCTACAGACAGAGTTTTCTACTCTACAAGAGGACTCTGTTTCAACTGAGATGATTGAAAATGAGGCTTTGGTGGATTACGAATCAATAAAAGAAGAGTTCAAATCCCCATCCACGTATCCACATTTACAATTTTTAGTAAAAGAGAATGAAGAAGCATTGGTCTTGGACATACTATAGGAATATTCACATAACCTTTCTTCTTCATTTTCTTATTCTAACCTTAATCATGTGTATTTTATTTTTGGGGATTTACAGGAATATGCAGGGACTGGTCTTGTGAATGAATACATAAACAAGTTGAGGATAATCCTTCAAGAATAATTCACCGCTCAAAATTAGGCCAAGAAAGAAAGAAAAGAGCGGGTCTTACAAATATCCTTAGAGGAGTTTAGCCTGATGAGCTCCATAAAGAATTCTGAAGAGCGAAAACGAAGAATGAATTCAGAATTAGGGGCGGAATTCATAAGTTCTCGGAAATGGAAAAAGTGTAAGGGAGTTTTCTTTACATCTTGCTTTTATTTGTGTGTCATGGGGACATGCCACAATTTAAAGTATGGGTGGGGATGTAAATATGTAAATAACTGTTTGTTTTTGTTTCTTGTGTGTGTTTTCGTTTCTTTTGATTGAAATTTTTAAAGTCGAAGAAAAAAATATTATTTTCTTCAGGTAGTATAATAATTTCCCCTTGGTTTTTCTTTGTGCCGCGGTTATGGGTGTTAAGGGGTCGGGCCGGTCCGATCTGGGCTATTGGAAAAGGAGACAGGTCGGTCTCCAGACCGGATCGGTTACCAATTTTTTAATACCGGTTTTACCGGTCCCTAGCCCCTCCGATGAATTATTGAACCGGAACGGTTCCAGGCCTAAGGGGCCGGGACGTACCCTTTTTTTGTGTATTAAGTATAACTACCGTAATTTATATTAAGATAAAGTAAAAATATAAAACATAAAAACAATCTTATAAAAAGAGTGTTTGAATAAATTTCAGAGGCTTTAAAATCCTTATATTTGAATATTTCATTAAGAATTTAAGATAATAGAATACAATGAAGATGGAAAAAAATTGAACTTATAATTTGCAAGTTCTTTTTTTAATTCAAACTTGCAAATTAAAGTTTATATTTTACAATAAATAAATTAAAGAAAAAAGAGTAAATTCAAAGTTTAATTATTAAATATAAATCAAGAACTTCAAAGGTTTTGCATTTCCTTAGTAAGTTCTTCATAATCAATATGAATTTCTTGGCCATCTTCTGGAGTGTTAAATTCAGATGGGTTACCATGTGTTAATATACCTCCAAGTTCCTTGTCTTCTGGTTTATCAACATGTTCACGTCCCTGATTTCTTCGTTCTGATCTAATCCAATCTCTGAAACATACTAAAACTTCCAAAGCATTGCTTCCCAAATGCACTCTCTTCTAGTTGTTGTCTTGCTTGACTAAATGCACTCTCTTATGCAACAGTTGAAATTGGCACATTCAGCACGTCCCGATCCATAGCGGAAAGAACAGGAAATTACTTTTCATTCTCATGCCACCATCCCAACGGTAAAAATTCCTTTGTGCGAGGCTCTGTTTGCTTTTGCAAGTAGAATTGAAGTTCATCAATGTTCCTGCTACTGGTTTGAGTGGAAGAAAATGTAGACCAAATATTATAACCATCAAGGCCTTCATCTTCATCCATAGTAGCAGATGTAGTAGAAGTAGTACAATGCATAGTGGGATTAACATTGCCTACACTAATAGCATCATCATCAATTATATTTGCATAATAATTATATAATTATTATAAATAATTATTTAGCTTGTTCATACAACAATATATATATGGGGTTTCAGTTGGTCCAATCTCCATAAAAGTATATAAATTATTGATTAATTGGTGAGAATTAGACATCTTAATAGAAGGATTTAAAACAACATCAATTAGGTAAATCGGAGGAACTGGAAAGAAATATTTTTTGAATTTTGCTTGCATTTTTTCAACAACATCCTTATATTTTTCTTTCTTCTTAAATTTAGAGAGTAGAAAAGAAATTTCAGTTATATGTACTAAAGCCATAGTAACAGTAGGGTAATATGCTCCAGAAAACTCAACAGTAACTGTATAAAATTTATGTAAAAATTTAACAACATCATTAATGGCCTCCCAAGTATTAGTTGTTAACATACAGTTTGGATCAGTACAATGCGCATTAGCAACCTCAGTTATCGGCAATCTATATTTGTAGCAACATTTTAAAAATAAGTATGTATAATTTCATCTAGTAACAATTTTATCTGGCATGAATGTGGGGTTAAGGTTATGCTCGGTACACTTAGTGTTAAATTTCCTAATTCTAGATTGTCTGTTATTTCCTTGAATAATACCAACTTCTCTTCTAACATGAGTAATCTCAGTCGAAAATAAATCAAGGCCACTTTTAACAATTAAATTATAAACATGGCATGCACCCCTAACATGAAAATTTTCGTCAAGTGGTGGTTTCAAATGCAGTCTTAATATTGAAATAGCAGCATTATCAAAAGATATACACAATACGTTTTTATTAAGATTATAAAATGCAACAACTTCGCAAATAGTAGTACTTATAAAAATAACAGTATGACTTTGATCTTCATCATATTTAAAAGCGATAATACATTTTTGCATACAATAATTATTATCTATTCAATGACATGTAATTATCAAATAATCATTTTCATTAATAGCATGGCCAATATCAGAAGTTAAAAAAATTCTACAAGGAAGGTGATCAAACAAATAACGTATGTATGTCTAATATTGTCCATGAAGTCTAAAGATATCAGATCTACAAGTATTTCTTGGGATACCTTTAAATAAAGGATTATAAATCCTTTGAATATACATAATAAGATATGAAGAAGAAGAAGAAAAAGAAAAGGTAGACAACCCAAAGCAGTTATTTTTGCTAACTCCTCACGATCCTTCATTTTATCATATTTCATAAGTCCTCTAGTGCTAAGGTTTAGAGTTCCTTGATTTTCATCTAAATCAGAGCCACATTCTATAGGATGAGTAATTCTCATATATCTACTAAGTGTCCTAGTCTCCCCTAAACTTCCTCCAGTCTTATGTTTAAACTTATCTTCACAGATTTTGCATCTAACTCTATCAGAATTCTCTATTTCCTCAAAATATTTTCAAACTTTACTTCTCATTCTCTGATTACTAGTCGGGGCCACAGGTGGTCTACTACTAGCGCCACGACTGTCACCCCTACTACTAACTCCACCACTACTAGGTGTAAATGGTGTCTTGTCTTCAATTTCTAATTCATTATCTTCTATACCGAAATCATCCTGTAATTACTCATAATCTATATTATTATCAAGTGATGTTTCAGAAACATGTGTAAAGTCATTTAAATTACTATTAGAAGTTGAAGTAGTACCTCTTTTTCTATTTTTCCGATTACCCCGATTAACAACTTTATTACAAACTCTTTTTGCAGCATTAAACATATTGTGAAAACTTAACTAATGATAAAAATTAAATATGCAAATAAAATAGTAAATAAGAGAAAGAGTTGGAGCGAGTGCACCGAATTTCGCAATAAATTGAACACATGATAATTTTTAAAGTCTTGAAATTGAATTTTGCAACTCCGATGTTACCACAAAAAAATGTCAATTGTTCAAAGTTCAAAGTTCAAACTTCAAATAATACCATAAATAAAATTTCAAAAAAAAATGAGAGCCAAATAGTTGATTGCAATTTAGGTGAAGAATAAGAGAATGACAATTAAGAATTTGGGTTTGAGAATTAAGAGATGAGTGAAGAAATGAAGAAGAAGGGGGAGGGGGTATATTTATAGTTTTTCAAAGGGCTAAATTAGTAAATACTAAAAGTATTATTTTTGAAAAAAAGGACTATTCTTGCAAAATAGCCGTGGGCAACGGTCAAAATGGCAGTTGACCATTGCCAACGTTCAACTTAATTTTAAAAAAAATCTGAAATAGTTGTTGAACCGGTCCGGGGCGGTCCGGCCCGGTCCGATTAACCGATTCGACTTTGACTTGACAGTACCGGTTTTGACCGGTCCGGTTAATCGGTACTTCGAACATACCCAGCACAATCTGTTCCCCGTCCCAACCCAGCCCTACCCGGCCCCCTACCTACCGGTCTGATCCGATCTGGGCCGGTCTGGAACTGGGTCAACCCTGCCCGTTAGACACCCTTAGCTGCGGTTCTTTTCCAAGGGTTTTGTTTGAATTGGGTGTAGTTAGTTTTTATTTTTTGATGGTAGGCTATAATCTCGTATTTTAGTCGCTTATTGCACTCCAATTCAATGCACTTTACTTGTGTTGAGCTTTAATTAGTAGTGTTTTGCACTTATTTTATATTTAATGCCGTGTAGGAGTGGTTTTTCGAGTTATATAGATGTTGTGGAGCTAATTCGAGTTATTTGGAGCTTGGAAGTCTGAGTAGAAGACCAATCAATTAAGTCGGGAACACGTTCGGAGATCAAAAATCAAGTATGAACATAAAAAAAAAGCGAAAACGAATTCACTCTGAGAAAATTGTACTCCCGCCCCGCGGGCCTCATAGCGCTAGTGCAATTTTTCTCCAAAGTGAAAAAATTCAATTTCCGGCCAAATTTACATTGCCGCGGCGCGGCAGTGCAAAATGTGGCTAGAAATAATTTTTTTGCACGTTCTGGAATTCCCTAGGTGCGGCGCGGTAACACAAAAATGTTAGAGTGACTTTCCATTTTCGTTAAAAAGGGTAGTTTCGTCCGTGGTTTGTTTTGGGAGCGGCATAAATACATCAAAGTACCATTTTAGATGGACTTTTGACACATTTTCGTCCTAAGGAGGCTAAGGAGGAGTTGGAATAACACAAGCACAAGGATTTCATCATTCCTTCCTCACTCAAGATCCGTGTTTGGATTGAATTTATGTTTTCCTATACTTTAGTTACATTTATGAAGAACTTCTCAATGTCTATAGAGTAGATCCTTTTTGGGTTTTGATGGATTTGGTGTATTGATGATTATTAGTGGATTATAACTCTATTTTTATGTATTTGAATCATTTTTGAAAAAATTAATTATTGTATCTATATTCACTTGTTCTTGTAATCGAAAGAGGCATAACTTATGATATCTTTGCATTATATTATTGGTTGAGTTTATAGATTCTTCTAAGTAATCGAAAGAGGCTAGTTGAATCATTGATTAAATCTAGTTAGGAGAATAATTGAAAGAGATTTTCCTAAAAATCGATCCACTACGCATCCTTGCATATCTTCATAGTGCTTAAATTGGTTCATCTCGTGAGGTTAAGACTTAATCGAGAGAGGAGTTTTTGCTGAACGTTTGAACTAATAATAGAGTGAATTCGAGAGACTCACTTGAATATTGGAAGTGAATTATCTAGAGTTATATCCCGAACAATTATCCTGCACATATCCTGTCAAAACCCTATCCTCTCCCACTGATAACCTTAGTTATTTATTCTTTGTTTCGATAGTCACTAGTCAATTGCTGTAGATTTTAGATTCTTAGTTAAATTTTATTATTAATCATATAAATCTCAACTGTTGATCCTCCTGGATAACAATCAAGCTAGAAACTATGAGAATACTATTTAAATCAAATCCTCGTGGACATGATATTATATTTTACTATATTCGACTAGCGAGCACAATCTAAGTGTGTGTTTTGCGCTCATCACTCCGGTGTGGCTCACAGTCGTATCAAATCCAACATCATGGCTCACAGCCGTATCAAATCTAATATCATGGCTCACAACGGTATCAAATCCAATATCATGGCTCACAGTCGTATCAAACCATCAAACCCAACATCATGGCTCATAACCGTATCACACCATCAAACAACTTATAAAATATTTTTTGTATTTTTTCCCATAAAATAATATATTTGCGGCTAGTCAAAGACCATCGAATCTGCCAAGCGCACGCTTGTCCCAACACATGGACCAGACAGAGAAAACATATTTTTAAAACGGGTTTTAGAAATGCAAGCATCAAAACTTAAAGTCTCACTTACCTCGCTAACGGAATGATCCCCAACCTTGCAATGTCTAGAACACCAACCAAACGGCCTCCAATGGCCTCAATCTATTCAAAATATTGAATAACACGTCCTAATTAGTCTATGTGAATAATTTTCATAATCCTAGGACAAGTCAAAATAACAATCAACCCCCGGTCTAATTAATAATTAAGTTGTACACAAACACGTTTAAAAAGATTAACGAAAAATAGCTTAAGAAGAACTATACCATGGCTTATACGGCTTATACCATGTAATTCTTTCACTTCATTATTTTCATCATCAGTACTACAATAATTATGTCAATTATTGGCATAAGTATTATGTTTCCTAACTTCAAAATGGTAGAAATCAAAACTGGTGAAATTGTATCACCATAATTCTTTTCCATGGCAGATTTAAAAAGTAGATTTCAACCCAATATTTCTATTTGCATTATTCATATTACTATACAATCAAGGATGCTATTACTATTTCCTTCTTACTTTCTAATCATTACCACATTACTAGTTAATTAATGCCAACAACCAAGGAAAATAGATGTCTTACGTTTTAGTGGAGAATTTGAAAGGAAGGGTTAGGAATTAGTTCCAAATCATTGGAATATTATTATACGGGTATATATAATAACTATACTCTACAAAAAAAATTCAATTCCATACATACCATTGTACAAAAAATGATAAAGTACCTGATTTTATAGCCCTTTCCTTCCGCAAAAATTCCGCCAAGAAGCTTTCCAAAGAGTAGTCAACTCCCACTAATTGTTTCCACCGCCACAGTGCCTTCATTATTCTTCCCTATATTATTGTATCTTCTAATGAAACAGGAAATCAATATTTTCCCTATTTAAATTTGTAAGTCCTAAAACATGTAGTTGCATAAGATGTAGGTTTTGGGCCCACTCCTTTTATCCTTATTATTATTATTATTATTATTTAAAAATTACTTCCATGCTCACTAGCATGTATAATTATAAATTAGGCCCACTAACTATTTAATAAATTTTAAAACTCATTAATAAGTATGTATAAAATTTTCAACTATTACATTCTCCCCCACTTAAACAAGCGTTCGTCCTTGAACGAGTTAGAAAGTATACCTGATTTCTCAAACAACTATGGTACATGTTTCGCATGTTTGTCTCGTACTTTCACTTAGCATTCTCAATTGGATATGCGCCACAATATTTTCACTTAAGCAACCTTTTTCGACCTTAATTAGTTATCACACTTGTCTATCAACACTAGATATTGAACCTTCCTCGTAAGTCATATTTTCAATTAGTTTCACTTCCTTGAGATGAATAATATGTCGATGGTCATGAATGTATCATTTTTATGACATATTATAACCTCTTTCATGGGAGAAACCTTCAAAATATTTTTTTTCCTTTCATGAACCCTTATCTGCTCTATACTGTCCAAAGTCGTCTCGTATTCAAACGATAAGATCTCATATTGAGTTAGTAGTTATTATCACGTAGGACCTTGGTTAAAAGCAATTGATCATGAATCACTCACTGGTAATATCTATACGGCTAGTGTTGGACTGGATGCTTATATTTTCTCACACCTCCTTTGCGCTGGAACACATCCAGACGATTCTACTTGGTGCATCGCCGCTGATCTTCTTCGATCCCCTTGGTCAGTGGACCATTGTTCTGCGTCTTTAGATAGTTCATTCAGAAGTGTGACAATCTCCTCTGGAGTTTTCTTCATCAGAGGACCTGCAACCGCACTATTCAACAATCTCCTTGAGACGGGTTTAACCCGCCCCAAAAATCTTGGAGTTGCATCCATTGCTGCATTTCGTCATGAGGGCACCTCCGCAATAGCTCCTTAAATCTTTCCCGTGCCTCGAACACTGTCTCCCCTTCATCTTGGCTGAAATTGTGAATCTCCTTCCTCATCCGTCCAGTCTTAGCAGTAGAGAAATATTTTTCTAAGAACTTGGTAGTCATTTTCTCCCACGTGCGAATTGAACCTGTGGGTAGACTTCTCAACCACTGCTTTGCATCATCCTTAAGTGAGAAAGGGAGTGCTCTGAGATAGATTGCATCATATGATGCTCCATTGCAGCGGAATGTGTTCATAATTTCATCGAAGTCCATCAGATGGTTGTTGGGATCTTCATTGGGTTTGCCTCTGAAAAAGCAGTTGTTCTGAATGGTCTGGATGACTCCCTGCTTGAGTTCAAAATTGTTGGCATCAATGGGTATGGGCCTCACACTAGATTGTTATTGGTTGTATACCAATCTGGCATAATCTCCTAGAGACCTCCTAGTCCTGGGAGCTGCATTATCAAATTCATCTTCGATCATGGTTCAGTTGAGATTGAACCTTCGATCTTCGCCGACTGTTTCATCCGCAGCTCTACAGGCTGCTTCTGCTGCTAACCGTGCATCCTATTGTTGAGCTGTCTCTCTCGCATCTAGGTTCACGCCCTTTTCGTTGTTCACCATTGTAATTTGAGTTGAAGTCTGACCCAATAACGCTGTACTCGATTCTTTCTCCCCCTCAATCGCAGGTGCTTGTCTAATTCTGGATCGTATGGCACCAATTCCTTGGAAGAGGATCGAGTCATATACCACTAAACTTAACTTGTTGCCTGCACACAGATAAGAAAAGCGTAAAAAGGAAAATAAAATAAAAAAAATTGTTCCTGAATTAGCATCGAAAATTATTTCAAACAATATTAATCACCAATCCCTGACAACAGCACCAAAATTTGACGAGCGCAAAACCGGTGTATAAAACTTAGGCTCGCTAGTCAAAGATAGTATAGTATTAAATCGTCTCCTCAGGGATTGTGATAAATAATGTTCTAATAAATCTTCAGCTTAACACTATCTAGGAAATAAACCTTTGATTTAAGTTATTACCGACTAATAATAAAAACTAAGATTATCGATTGTGAGAAAGTAATGACAATTTAGTGACTAAGTAGCAACGATTGAATATCAAGGTGCGAAGTAAGGGCTGTGACAAGATATTCGATCAACTATTATTCTGGGTAGCTCTGTGCTAAGTTCACTCTTAACTTCTATTGACTCTTTCGATTTCAATAGATGATTAGGCTATCTTGAGGATTTAAATTCTTCTTCCGAATGAATGAGAGTTCCGTTAACCAACCTAATGACATGCCCTATGAACACATGCAAAAATACAGTGAATGAATGATCTTTGGAAGTATGTCTCTCGACTATTTTTCCATATTGGGTCAATTGATAACTCTCTAAGCTATTTTGATTACCTATGAGAGGCGTAAAATCAACCTAAACAAGGTAACACAATGCGAACTGCAGCAACACTTCTCTTTCGATTAAAGTAAAACCACAATAATTCAGGCAACTAACATAGAATAAACCCCAAACATTAGTCAAATCACAATATCTATCAATAACCCTAAGAAAGATTACTTCATAGTGGAGAAGTTGTTTATCACAAGAGTATTAGCATAACAAGTAGACATTACAATTCTCAAAATCAACCAAACTGCCGTATTGAATGAATTAGATAAAGTATTTAGAGTCTCTGTTGTTTCCTTGCCTTCTTCTCTCCAAATGTTGCTCCAAAATCCAAGATACCTTATTTTGAGACAAGCTAGGCTTCATATAGGTCAAAAAGAGTCGCCTCCGAATTTACAAAAATAGGCCTGGGTAAAGGTCCTGGAAGCAGACATGCGCGAATGCGCACCTGGAAGTGTGACCGCGCACATGGCCACGCACCTCTGGCAGTACACTGCATCACTTGCGCGCCCAAGTGCGCGCTAGGGGTTTCTCATGCGTGGTCGTGCACCTGCGTTTTCCTCCTGCTCAACTCTTTTTCCTTCCACTAAGTGCACTATTCGTCCATTGATCCCCGAACACGATCCCGGCTTAATCCCTTGGGCTTTTACTCAGACTTCAAAGCTCCAAATAGCTCGAATTAGCTTCACAACATCTACATAACTCGGAATCGCTCCTACATGGCATAAAACATACACTAAGTGCAAAACAATACCAATTAAAGCTCAAATACAAATAAAGTGTAGTGAATTATAATGCAATAAGCGACTAAAACACGAGATTATAGCCTACCATCAACACCCCATATTTAAACCATTGCTCGTCCTCGAGCAATCAAACTACACTTCATATAGACACGACATTTTTGAACAACTCTCATAACTCATCACCCAAAGAATATTTAAAACAGATTAAGCACAATACCATAACATCCTCGCCTCAAGATTTGACTCAAAAGCACCACGTATTCCTATAACTCGCTCACTTACATTAACACAGAGGTCAACAACATTACCTTTCCTTCGTGAATCAAGTGCCCTCACACAACAATAGAGAGTAGTTCCACACACAATAAAATTTAAGAACAATTAGGAACTCAAGATAGAAGGAATTCACTCACTCTTAGAAACAACATTCATATGCCACAAAAGACGTACCATAAGCTTGCCCGTAGTGTAATACTCTACTAATTGAGCTCATTCAGTCAAGGATCAAGTAGGACTTTAATTGGTTGTAATGTAGGATGCGGGATGGGTAGGATACATTTGGATATAAGAGTGAATACACCTCCCTAAGAACTTTAATACATATCCTTAATCATTCAAAAACCCACACTTATGTCAAACCATAACTCCACCTTCACATCACTATATATCATCTTCGTACTTCTTTAAGCACAATTACATCAAGTTACCACTATCAGGGACCATTTTTCACAATCAAACACTTATTTTTTTTTAATGTATTTTTCAATTCAAGTGGCTTTTACTTTTTCAAAACAGTGCACCTGTCTCCTTTGTTCAATAGTTCCACTCAAAAGCCAAACCAACTACCCCACACTTCAACTTTTACAAATTTCATAACAAATTTCAGTACTCACGAGAGGTACAAGGTTCAAATAGATGGTCAATTCAAACAAATGGGTAAAGCTTGTAATGTGGTTGCCAAAGAAACAGGATTACAGGCTCAACGGGGTTGACTAAGATACATAACAATTAGGTGGGTAAAAGCATATAAATGGCTCAACAAAGAAATTCCTATATCACTTCCACGACTAAATAAAAGTACTATCTCGCTTTGCACACACATGGGGCAAGTTCTAGACATCAAATGCAATACACAGAATACACAAAACCTCACACACACATGGCACATAACTCATTCAGGATTGGACTATCAAGACACTCTAGTCACAGCAATTAAGCAAAGTTAAGATCATACAATTTAAGGCACTTATAGAAGAGTCAAAAATTGAGCCTAAGCGTCACAACTAAAGCACTTACTATTCTCAAGGCATAATAAAGTTAAGAGATATTGTCTTCAATTCAAATCACGGCACAAAATAAAACTAACTACACCCGATTCAAACAAAACCCTTAGAAAAGAACCGCGACACAAAGAAAAAATAAGGGAAAATTATTACACTACCTACAAACGAAATCTTTTTGTCTTTTTTTTCTTTCGACTTTAATTCCTCAAGAAACCTGTTGATGATATCCATCGTCTGGAAAAATCAAAATTTCCAAAATTTTTCCAAAATTTTTCTATCTCTACTAACTACAACTAACAAAAAGAAAACTGATATACATACATACAAATATCCCCCATCCAACACTTTAAGATGTGGCATGTCCCCATGACACACAATTAAAATGCAAAGTTGAAGAAAACTCCCCCGATCGATTCACTCTGTGTCGGACGGTGCTGGGGTCCAAATGACAAGCCCGGCCAAGTGCACGCAGCCATGTCATGATCTTCTTCTCGAACTTGGCATTTTGTATAGCAAGGGAGTCCACCCGAGCTCCCAAACCAGTGACAGAAGTACGCATCCCCACCATCTCCTGTACTAAAGTGACCATTCTCGTTTCCCATCCCCCTCCTAAAGGTTCTCCAACACCCTGCTCATGCGGTGGAGAAGCAGAAACATCCTCACCGTGCACCTCCCTTAACTCGACGGGCGCATCAGACTCCTCACTATCCACCTCAACAGCCCCGGCAGGTTCCTTCCCAATTATAAATTTATCAGCCCGAAATTTTTGTTCGCGCTTGACTTTCCCATCCGTGGTCCTATTACCCGTGCCTCACAACATAACCGAGTGACTAGTGATAGGAAAAAGAACCTATATCTCTGCACTGGACAACGAATTGTCATCTCGTCCTGAATGACTTTAGCCACATCAAAGTCATGGCAAGCAACAAAGCACCAAATCAGAGCAGCCCAGGAACCATTCACCTCAGTAGTGTTGCCAGAAGGCATGAGGCGGTTATTAATTATGTAAAGCCAGCACTTCCCCTCAAAAGTGAGTGAAGCAGAGTGAAATTTATGGCCGTGGATCAACCACACCGCCTCCTTCCCGGGCATACAAATGGTCGCAAAGAATGTGAGCCATGGATATGGTTCCCTGTTATACGCCAAATAGTAGTTATCTGTATCAGGGTCTTCCACATACTCTGGAAAGTGATAGGCCCTTTGGATGGCCTCTTTAGAGAAATCCACTTTCTTATTCTGTACTATACAGATATGGTCCTCATGTTCCGGGCAGTTCATGAAGAACTCCCGAACAACCATTAAATTTGCCTCATCAGGTTCTTCGAAGAACACCCTCATTTCTCGCCTGACCAATTCTGCATATACTCTGGGACAATCATTTTGTAGCAACCCAATATCGATTCCCCTTTCCAGTATGGACTTTTTGACTGCTTTGCTATTAAATCGTTGTTGGGCTTCCCATGAGACAAACTTATTCTAATCATATGGACGAGCGGATGCAGAAGCTCGCGACCTGGGCGTGCCCTCTTGTCCACCGGTGGAGGCACTTGTAGTTTTTCTTTTCTTGGAGGGAGCCATTACACCTGAAATAACCCACCAAATATCAGCAAATAAATCACTCGGCGGACCAAAAAAGACTACTCAGACTTCACCCTCACGCTTCGTCACAAAATTACACTCTCAACCTCATTGTGGCATTGACACAAACACTTGACATGCACAGCTGTTCCCCCCTCCCCCTCCTCCCACACACATACACAAAGTAAATTTTAGCCCTAGATGGACTACATACATACCAATTTTACTGCCTAGAAACTATGTTTTCAGTGTCCATGGTGAAACTCAACCTCCACCCCATAAGAAAAGGATAACAAAAAAGAAAGAAAGAAAAAATTGCTACAAATAAACAAGGAAAAATAGAAACAAGGAAAAAAAACATCTCACATACCTGAGGGGTCTCTAGGAAGGAGTGCTCATAAGGAAGGGGGAAGGGAGAAGAGTAAGGGAATGGGTGGGTGTCCTTCTTGTTTTCGCAAATAGGATATGAGAGAGGGGGTCGGGTTAGTTTTTTGTTTTTTGAAGAGGAGAGGGAAAGGGGAAAAAATAGAATGGGGGTTGAGGTAGGGGTCCAAAATTAAAAAAAAGAGGTACTTACCTGTGCACGGTCAGGTGTGCATTCGGGTCATCCCGTGCGTGGCTGCGTACATATGACAGTATATTGGTGAATATGCACGGTCGCATGCGCGGTCCACCCTTCACGTAGTCTGACATCGTCATTTGCGCGACCACATGTGCGAGGTACCCTACCAAGTGTGCGGTCGCGCATGGGTACACTTACAAGGAGCCTTTTGAACACCTCAGTTCCGACCTTCCACCACATATACCTTCCTGTACCTACCAGGTCATAATATACACTAATTTCTACCAACTCTACGCTACAAACAAAAAAAAAGAAACAAAAGACAAAAATGAAGCTAGTAGAATAGTTAGAGATTGTAATGACCCGACCAGTTGTTTTGAGTATTTGAACTTCACTCGATAGTTTACGGGTGTGAGTAGATCCGTATGATGTATTTTGACTTGTGTAAATCATCGATTTTGGTTTTCAGGTTATTCGGGACTAATTTGGAAGAATGATTCTCAACTAGGGAGCTTTAAATTTGAAAGAGTTGACCAAGTTTTATTTTTTATCATTTGACCTCGGATTGAAATTTTGATAATTCCGTTAGCTCTATTGGGTGATTTTGGACTTCGAAACGCGTCCGGATTGTGATTTAGAGGTCCGTAGTAGAATTTGGCTTGAAATGACGGAAGTTGGATTTTTGGAAAGTTTGACCGGAAGTGAACTTTTTGATATCGGATTCGGATTATGATTCCGGGAATTGGAATAGCTTCATTTTGTCATTTGGGACTTGTGTGCAAAATTTGGATTCATTCCGGGTTGATTTGCTATATTTTGGCACGAGTTATTGAAGTTGAAAAGTTCAAAGTTCATAGATTTCGATTTGAGGTGTGATTCGTCGTTTTGATATTAGTATGTGTGTTTTGAGGCCTCGAGTAGGTTCGTATTGTGTTATGGAACTTGTTGGTATATTGGGACGGGGTCCCGAGGGGCTCGGGCGTGTTTCTTGGTTTCGGATCATTTTCCTTCATGTTTTCACTGTTGTGTTCTGCTGGTTTCTAGTGTCTCAGTCCTTCATCGCGCTCACATGGCAAATGTTGCGAACGTGTAGTGTATTCCAATGGCAGCAGCAAATTGTTCTTCATGATCATGAAGTATGTCCCGCATTCGCATAGAATTGGGGCAAGTCTTCTTCGCGTTCGCGTATGGAGGATCGCGTTCGCGTAGTGATGAGGTTGGCAGCTGGGAGTTGGAGCATTCTTCTATGCGATCGCGGAAGGTGAGTTGCGTTCGCGAAGCCTTGGCAGCAGTGGTCATCGCGTTCGCGTAGGGTGTATCGAGAATGCGTAGAGTCTTTTGTGGTAGTGTGAGTTTTATTCATTGCGAACGCGATGAATTTCCTGCGTTCGCGAAAGAGGGGGGCTTGGGCAGATTATAAAGTACTCTATTTTCGAGGATTTCGACCATTTTTACATTTTAGGAGTTATCGATCTCGGATTGAGGCGATTCTTGAAGCAATTTTAACCATATGAATTAGGGTAAGTGTTCTCTACTCGGTTTTGGTTATATTTCATGAATCTATCTTCGTTTTTGGTAATTGGATTGTGAAGTTTAAAGAGGAAATTGGGGGGTTTGGCCTAAAGTTTCATAATGTGAATTTTTGAGTTTTGAACATTGATTCGAAGTCAGCTTTGAGTGAAACTTGTATGGTTGGACTCGTAATTGAATGAGTTGTCGGATTTTGTGAGTTTTGTTGGGTTCCGGGGCGTGGGCCCAGGTGTGAAATTTGGCTGATTTTGGGTTTTGATTAAGGGTTAGATTATTATTATTTGGAATTGTTTCCTTGGGCTTTATTTGATGTATTTGAGTTGCTTTTGGCTAGTATTGAGCTGTTCTGAGGTCGCTACGCACGTGATGGCATTGTTGGAGCATCGCTTGGCTTGCTAGGCATTAGTATTGGCTTATTCGAGGTAAGTAACTCTTCTAAACTTAGTGCTGAGGGTATGAAACCCCATAATACGTGTTATGTGATTGGTATTGAGGTGACGCACATGCTAGGTGATGGGCGTTGGGCGTGCACCATGTGAATTAGGACTTTGTTGCTTCTATGGCACTGTATAGTGGTCCTACTTTATTGATATCCGTGTTTCCACCATGTGATAAAGTAGTTAAGCTGTCAATCATGCTAGATATCATGCTTAGGTATTATGCCGATATTGTTTGGACCCATAGTGGTCGTTTCTTACTGTCATCTCATTGATTTCATCGATATTTCGTACTCGGTCATATCCATGTATTCATACCATATCTCAGTCTCAGTTATTATTTATTGATACATCATATCATTGTTGTTGCCTTGTTGGGCTAGTTTCATGGCATTATGAGCCCGTGAGTGAGACTGGAGAGATTGATGATTGAGTGAGGCCGAGGGCCTGAGTGAGAGTGATATTTTGGGATTGGGCTTCACGCTACAGCATGTTATATTGACTACATTTTATGGAATCGGGCTGCACGCCATAGCGATATAGAGCTTGGGCTGAAGGAGCCCCTTCGGAGTCTGCACACCCCTAGTGAGCGCAGTCGACTATATATATGTGGATCAGGTTGCATACCGCAACGGGCCTTATGGTCATATATGGATCGAGCTGCATGCCATAGCAGGTACTGTACAGTGCTGAGTGATTGAGTATGCTGAGCATTGAGCAGAGTGAGAGAGAATGTGAGACAGTGAGATTGAGTACTCTGGGAGTGTGAGTACATAAGCTCATCATCGAGATGCATTGCATTTGTCATGCGTACTTGAGATACATGCATAGAGATGCATTTCCTTCTGCTACCTAGTTTTGGGGACATTTATGATTTTACCTATATCTTGACATGTAGGGATAGAGACATATTTTCCTCATGCTATTTGAAAATTAAACATTTTACTTATCATTGAAAGGAGTTTTGGAAAAAATCACAGTTTTCAAACTTACTCGTATTTTGGCATTTTCGGTAAAAGATTTGGGTTTTCACTTAGATACTTGAAAAGAAATGCCTATTTTTCTGGAATTGTGAACGAACTGAGCATTTTATTTCTGAGATACCTCTTTTGTTACTTGTACTATGCTGTTATAAACTGTTGTGGAAGATTGGTGTTGGACCCGACCTTTTTGTTAGCTCGTCACTACTTTCAACCTAAGGTTAGGTTTGTTACTTATTGAGTACATGAGGTCGGTTGTACTCATACTACACTTCTGCACCTTGCGTGCAGATGTTGGCTGCAGATGTTGTTGTGATCGATGGGAGCTGGATTGAGATGTACCTATGTCCCGGTTGTAGCTGCCTCTTGTTCGTGGTAGCCTTAGATCTACAAAACTCTGTTTATGTTCTTTTCAAACAGACTATGTATTTATTTCATTCCAGTTTTGTGAATTCTATTCTTAAAAGCTCATGATTTGTACTACCAGTCCTTGGAAAATGTATAAGATTCAGTAAATTACTTTCGTTTAATTGTCTTGTTAATATCATTGGAATTGGATAGTTACTAGTTGGCTTACCTAGCCGGTTAGGTTAGGTGCCATCACGACTAGTGGATTTGGGGTCGTGACAGAGATAGTTCTGAGTTATAGTCATCAGCTTAACTCAACCGGGCATCTTCAACTGATTATGATGCTCGAGGATTGCTGAGCAAATCCTCCAGCAGGATACGGTTTTAGCCAGTGCCCATTCAATTTGAAACTCTCTGTTCCGTCCATATTTTGGATCTCAATCGCCCCATATGGTGATACACGTTTCACCAGATACGGTCCCGTCCATCTAGACTTAAATTTTTCGGGGAACAATTTGAGTCTACTATTATACAGTAAGACCTTTTCCCCTTCATGAAATTCCTTCGGTTTAATCAGACGGTCATGCCATTTCTTCATCTTTTCCTTGAAAATTTACGCATTCTCATACGCGTCCAATCTGAATTCCTCCGGCTCATTCACCTATGATCTTCTGTGTTCACCTGCAAGACTAAGATCAACATTAAGCAATTTAATTGCGCAATAAGCCTTATGTTTAATCTCCATAGGTAAGTAACATGACTTTCCATACAACAACTTGAAAGGTGAAGTCCCTATGGTTGTTTTGAACGTTGTTCTATACGCTTATAGAGCTTCATCCAACTTTACTGACTAATCTTTTCTGGAAGCACTAACCATTTTTTTCTAGAATTCTTTTGAGTTAACGGTTAGCTACTTCTACCTACCCACTAGTTTGAGCATGATATAGGGTTCCTGTTTTATAAGTTACCCTATATTTAGACAGCAGAGTGGCAAACTGTTTATTTACGAAATGAGACCCATTGTCACTGATGATGACTCGGGGAGTTCCAAAGCGGGTGAAAATATTCTTTTAAAGAAATTCACATACTACCCGAGCATCGTTGGTCCTAGTGGGGATTGCCTCAACCCACTTGGAGACGTATTTAATGGCCACTAGGATGTACTCATAGGAATGGGACGATGGGAAGGGGCCTATGAAATCGATGCCCCAGACATCGAAGATTTCACACACCAAAATGGAATTCAGGGGCATCTCATCCTTTTTACTAATGTTACCTGTCCGTTGGCATTTGTCACATGCAACCATGTAAGATCTTGCGTCCTTGTACAGATATGGCCAGTAGAAACTGGCCTCCATGACCTTCGCTGCTGTTCTATTTCCTCCATAGTGTCTTCCAGTTGCTCTATCATGACAATGGGACAATATACTTCCCATTTCGCCTTCTGGTACGCATCTCCGAATTACACCATTTGCATATAATTTAAACAAAAAGGGATCTTTCCATAAGTAACTTTTTACCTCGCTTTGCAGCTTCCTTTTCTGGTCAGAGGTTAAGTCGTGTGGTAGCCATCCACTAGCCAAAAAGTTGGCTATGTCAGCGAACCATAGTTATCTATTAAAGACCGCTACAATGGAAAAAATTTGCTCATCTAGGAACTCTTCTCGAATGTCCACCGCTTCAACATGTGGTTTTGTCACGCCCCAAACTAGGGGAGGCACGACTGGCACTCGATACTGTATTCGATCGAGTTAGCCACTAAACATACTAGCTAACTAGACTGGGGGCCCAACAGATCGGGCAGCACAACATCTGAAATACTAAGCCTGGACCGTAAGGTTATGACATGAATAACAATAAGCTATATAAACATAGGTAGACAAGCCAAAATAATAAAATACTAGCTGGCCGACGAGGCCGCGACTGAAGACATACATGCCTACACACCTATATATACATGCCAAGCCTATGGGCTGGAGACTGAAAGCAGCAAAAAAGAAACCTAGAATATTGTGTCCACAATAGCCTCTAAGAGTGTCATAAGCACTGTCGGGATAAGGCTCCAACTATACTCAAACTGTACAACAAAAGTAACCATCCTATGAAAGCTCCAGGAAGAGGTGGAGCTTACCAACTCACAGCTGAACCCCGAAATCCTAGCGGAGGGGTCGATCAGAGTCCCTACCTGGACCTGCACGCACGAAACAAAAATGCAGTGTCCCCAGGCAACGGGACATCAGTACGAATAAAAATGTACTGGTATGTAAGGCAGAAAGTAGAATCATACATAGCTGATGTAAAAAGGTAATAAAGATACCACCTGACACTGAAACTCTGATAGCCTCCATGGCCGACATCCGACCTCATAGTAATAAAATATGCATGGTATGCTCGTGTAATCGTATGTCGTGAATACATATATATTGATGTAAATGCATGACATACCCAACCAAATGCTAGCAATGGCAGTCTCTCCCGGTAGCTAACCGGTATCATATTGCCAACCTGTGGCCATCTGTACAATATATATAGTCTTTCGGGCAAATAGGCCCCTTACCTCCGATTATAGCTCGAAGTCCATGCATAATATGTCATGTATGATATGAACTTTGAATGCACATAATAGGCCATAACAAGAACTTAGCCAACCTTGGCTCATTGGTACTCTTATTCTCATAATCTCATAATCACCTTCGTATCGCATACAAATGTCTCGTGGAACCTCATATCTTTTTTAATAAGTTTGAAAACTTAACTCGACTTTTAGAAAGATAACTTAACTCTGAATATGTTCATAAAAAGCTTAAGGTGCTTCACTTAGTCCTTATACCTGATTTCTTGATAATTAATAAAAGAAAATATTTCAAAAAAAATCAAATGTTTTAGTAGTTTAAACATAAAAATTATATTTGAAAATTTTGAAATCGACGTGTCACTTTAGAGATTTTAAAATATACTTTAACAAGGAAGAAGGACTGATCGCAAATACTAAATGCCTTTATTTTTAAGTCACACAACCCAAAGACGAATAAGAATTCATATATATGGACATATATTTAAGAAAGCTGACAAAATGACATATATAGATGTCGAATACCCTTTTTAACCGAACGAGTGGAATATCAACCTAATAGCATCATGAAAATACTTCAGCTACGATACCCATGCCTTTCACAGAAGGTCTTTCTAGCAACAGAATAGTAAAATATCACATTTGGCGTCTTAGGAATTTCCCAAAATTCGTGCTAAAAGGAAGGACGAAGCTTAGCCTTAACATACCTCTCCAACGAACGTCCGAATGCCTGTTGTTCCTTCACGAAAGTTGTTCCTTACGTCCTAAGCTTTGAAACTACTATATATATGCTGTCTTGTTCTCTGTCGCGAACTGGGATCGCTCGCCAGCTAGGTCAGATTGGAGCAAGATTTTATGAGAACATATTCCCCATATTCGGGGACAAGGGGCGGAACGACCTCTCGATCTACTTACTGCAGCCCAGGAAGAAAAACGTCGTCTAGGCGTTCCCTGTTGCTCCGATCTCCCCTACGCCTAGGACGTTGTCTGGGCCAAGAGCCATAGTTAGTTGCTGTTTCCATTTGGTTGTTTCTTCCTCGTTGTTGATACCGGCAAGACCCAGCCAGATGATGTCTGCTGGTTGGTAGTGAGAGGACTCTTAGTACCTGCATACCCAAAAGAGGGCGCTGGTTAAAAAACAATCATTTGATTTTCTTTCTTGCTCTCCCTTAGCAGCGGGAAAGGAGTCTATCTATCTGCCTAGCTTTGGTAGATTTCCCCCAACGCAATCCACAGAAATTCCACGAATCCCTTGGTGGATAAGTCCGACGACTCAGCAGCAGTGCGGAATTGAGTTTCTTGTCTGGTGGATCTGATCTATAGTTAGGGGGCAATACATACCAAAAGGTTCGAAGAAGGAAGGCGCATAAGAGTATATAACCAACCTACCCTTCTGTATAACCTATTCACATTAGTGAAGCGGTTGGATGCATAAGGGAAGTGCACGTTTGTGAGACCTTAGTCGGGATGCGGGACGAAGATGATGTTTTGGGGTCTTAAAAGTCGGATTTTCCGACTTATACCACTTGTTTGACCCGACCAGATTCGCGACCAGATTTCAGCCCGGACAGTCCGCGGTAAAATAGTCATAACCTTTTACTCTAATGTCGGTTTGATGTGAGATTTCTTTGGTTGCAAACTAGACTCGTAGACCTTCGATTTGGTAGATTGTGGGTCTTATAAATCTTTATATATTGGGAGAAATAATCTGATATATTTGACCCAAAGTTTAGAAAATTTATTAGAGAAATTTACGATAACTTTTGCCGACCTTTATTTCGCAACTTGCTTGACTCCAAAACTTAACATGTGACCAGTGTGATATTATAATACCTCATAACACATTATTCTTAGCATATTATACACTCTTAGTCTTATCCCACAGGTGCAAGTTAACTTAAACCTTCCGAACGCGCGGGGTGCTACCTGAGCCATTTCTTTAACCATGAACCTTTGTTTAAGGGATTCCTTTGACTTAAAGCTTTAGTTTAGTTCCTTGATATTACCACACATTTTCAGTCTTATTCTCCCAATGTGCTATACCCAATCATATATAACTAATATAACCACGCCACGTTACGTATATTACGTAAGAGAAGACAGAAACACCTGGGGTCTCACAGTCTCCCGCCCCCTAAGAAGATTCGTCCGCGAATGGGTCAAGTCAATTCCTTGATTTCTTTTCTTGTCCGCTAATACGTTATTTGCGAGGCTATATTTGTTACATTTGCAAAGCATAAATCAAATTCTGAAGATTCCAACTACTAGGCTTCGTATAGCTATCTCGCAATTAAAAAAATTTAAATTGCACTTTCAAGTCATTTAAAATCCAATTAAGTTGCTGTAAAGAAATAATTGGCAATTATTTAAATGCGACTCACCTTAAGTCGTAAATAGGTGGGGGTACTTCTTCCTCATTTCCTCCTCAGCTTCCCAGGTCATTTCCTCGATGTTGTTATTTCGCCATAACACTTTCACGGAAGCCACTTCTTTAGTTCGAAGCTTCCTTACCTGCCGATCTAAAATAACTACTGGTACCTCTGCATAAGATAAGTCTTCAGCAATGTGAATATCCTCAATGGGCGTAATACGTGAAGGATCTCCAATGCACTTCCGCAACATAGATACATGAAACACAGGATGGACTGCTTCCAATTCTAAAGGCAAATCAAGCTCGTACGCCACCCTACCAATCCTCTGAATAATCTTATACGGTCCAACATACCTGGGGCTGAGCTTCCCCTTCTTTCCAAATCGCATGACGCATTTCATAGGTGATACTTTCAGGAAAACCCAATCTTCTACATCAAACTCTAAGTCTCATCGTCGAACATCCGCATAAGACTTTTGCCGACTTTGTGCTGTACGCAGCCGGTCTCTAATAAGTTTTACCTTTTCCATTGCTTGCTGGACTAAGTTAGGACCTAGCAGCTCTGCTTCCCTGACCTCAAACCAACCGATCGGCGACCTACACTTCCGCCCGTATAGTGCTTCGTAAGGAGCCATCTGAATACTAGCTTGGAAGCTGTTATTATAAGCGAACTCAATAAGAGGTAGATGATCATCCCAACTTCCTTTAAAATCTAGCACGCAGGCACGTAACATATCCTCAACTGTCTGAATAGTACGCTCTGCCTGTCCATCAGTTTGCGGATGAAAAGCGGTGCTAAGATTTACCTGCGTGCCTAGACCCTTCTGAAAGGATTTCCAAAAATATGCTGTAAATTGAGCCCCTCGATCAGAGATAATAGATAATGGCACTCCGTGAAGGCAAACAATCTCTCGAATATAAAGCTTGGCATAATCCTCAGCTGAATATGTCATCCTGACTGGCAGGAAATGAGCAGATTTTGTAAGCCTATCAATAATTACCCAAATAGAATCATACCTCCGTGGAGTGCGAGGCAAACCAGTGATGAAGTCCATATTTATCATGTCCCATTTCCATAATGGAAGCTCAATACACTGAGTTAGGCCTCCAGGCCTCTGATGTTCGGCTTTAACTTGCTGGCAGTTGGGACATTGGGCTACCATCTCCGTGATATCGTTTTTCATTCCATTCCACCAATAGATCTATCGAAGGTCCCGATACATCTTTGTCGCTCCGGGATGAACTGCATATCTAGAATAATGGGCCTCCGAAAGAATCTTGGCACGGAGCTCTCCTACTGACGGTACACATAAGCGGCCCTAGTATCTAAGGACTCCATCTCCAGTTAGCTCAAATAAAGGTTGTCGCTGCTGTGGAATACTTTCCCTCAGTTTTATAAGCTCAGGATCCTCGTGTTGTCGCTCTTTCACTTCAGTAACAAAAGAAAATTTTGCCATATTCTGAACGAGAATGCGTCCACCCTCTGCATCTACCAAACGCACCTGCAAACTAGCTAGCTGGCATAGATATTTGGTCATCTTGATTTTATCAGCTTCAACATGGCTTAGACTGCCTATGGACTTCTGGCTAAGGGCATCAGCAACAATATTAGCTTTGCCGGGATGATATAAAATATCAACATCATAGTCCTTTAGTAATTCTAGCCATCTTCTTTGTCGTAGGTTCAGCTCCCTCTGTTTAAATAAATACTGAAGGCTCTGGTGGTCGGTGAAAACATCAATATGAACCCCATATAGATAATGCCGCCAAATCTTTAGGGCAAATACAACTGCGGCTAACTCAAGATCGTGCGTAGGATAGTTCTGTTCATGTTTTCGCAACTGTCTGGAGGCATACGCGATAACCTTACCATGCTGCATAAGAACACAACCTAGGCCAATTCTCAAGGCATCACAATATAGAACATAACCCTCGGTGCCATTCGGAAGAGTCAAGACAGGTGCCGTAGTAAGCCTTTTCTTTAGTTCCTGAAAACTTGGTTCACATGCCTCAGTCCACTGAAACTTAGCTCCCTTATGTGTCAGTTTCGACAATGGTGCAGAGATAGAGGAAAATCCCTCCACAAACCTTCGGTAATACCCTGCCAAGCGTAAAAAGCTACGAACCTCTGTCGGATTCAAGGGCCTCGGCCAAGTCATCACAGCTTCAATCTTTTGGCCATCAACCTTGATACCATCGTCGGTAATAACATGACCAAGAAAAGCTACAGAAGTTAGCCAAAATTTATATTTAGAGAATTTAGCATATAACCTGTAGTCCTGGAGAGTCTGCAATACAGCTCGCAAGTGGTCCGCATGCTCGGCTTCCGATCGCGAATATATCAGGATGTCGTCAATAAACACAATCACAAATTCATCCAAGAATGGTTTGAATACCCGGTTCATAAGATCCATAAAGGCTGCTGGGGCATTTGTAAGCCCGAAAGACATGACAAGGAATTCAAAATGGCCATACCTCGTCCTAAATGCTATTTTTGGGATATCAATATCCCTGACTCGTAGCTGATGATAACCGGATCGCAAGTCGATCTTCGAAAAGCATTTGGCACCTTGTAACTGGTCGAACAAGTCATCAATCCGTGGAAGAGGATACTTATTCTTGATAGTGACTTTATTTAGTTGCATGTAGTCAATGCACATCCGCAAGGACCCATCTTTCTTTCGGACAAAGAGCACCGGAGCACCCCATGGGGATGTACTTGGCCTAATAAAGCCTTTATCGAGCAAGTCCTTCAGTTGTTCCTTCAATTCCCTTAGCTCTGCAGGAGCCATTCTATAGGGAGGAATGGATATAGGCTGCGCATCAGGAAGCAAATCTATAGCGAAATCGATTTCCCTTTCGGGGGAATTCCTGGAAGCTCGTCAGGGAATACCGTCGGGAATTCATTCACAATAGGAACCGACTGAAGAGTCGCTGGCTCCTTATCTATATCCCTAACATGAACCAGATGGTATATACAACCTTTAGCAATAAACTTCCGAGCCCTAAGGTATGAAATAAACTTACCCTTGGGCGTGGCTGCATTACCTTTCCATTCAAGGACAGGCTCACCAGGAAAATAAAATCGGACCAACTTTGCACGACAATCAATATTAGCATAACAAGCTGCCAACCAATCCATACCCATAATGACATCGAAGTCTAGCATAACCAATTCAACTAAATCAACAGAGGTTGGACGGTCATTAATTAACACTGTACAATCTCGATAAACATGATTAGCTACAATAGAGTCGCCAACTGGCGTAGACACCTCAACTGGCTGTGGCAATAACTCAGATCTCATGTCAAGCTTACCAGCAATAAATGGAGTAATATATGAAAATGTAGAGCCGGGATCCATCAATGCATAAATGGCATGAGAATGTATTGTCAATATACCTGTGACAACATCTGGGGATGCCTCTGAATCCTATCGGCCTGTGAGTGCATAAAAGCGGTTCTGGCCACCACTAGAACCTGAGGTGTCTCCTCCACCTCTCCCCCTACCACGGCCCTGAGTAGACTGTAGACCTGGTCGGGGAGCACAGACTGAGGGCGAAAAGGCTGCTGTGAATCCTGAAGGCTGAGCTGGTGTACCTCTGCCTAACCCCGGGCACCGGCTAATATAATGTCCTGTCTGCCCATAATGAAAACATGTACTCGAACCCTGTCTACATTGCCCGGTGTGTAGCTTACCACACTGAGTACATGGAGGTGTAAGCTGTCTCATCTTTGCAGAACGCTCCTGTCGACGGCCCTCAGGCTGGCCTGAGCTCTGCCCCGGTCCTGACTGAATATAACGATCAAACCGCTGGCCCTGCATCTGTGGTGGGAAACTACCTGCTGACCGAGGTGGATATCGATGGAGTGGGGGCCTAAAATCAACTCGTGGCTCCCTATAAGACCCCATAGTATGAGTCCTCTTACTCTGCTCCCTATCCCTGCGAGTATCACGAATCCGACGGGAAAGGTCCTCTGTAGTCTGAGCGAAAGCCTGTATACGGGAAATATCTACATCATCCGATAGGGATGCAACCATACAGTCTCTAATCAGGTGATCCCCCAAACCATCCACATAATGATGAACTCTAGCCCTCATGGTACGTACTATATCTGGTGCATACCTTGCCAAAGAATTAAACTTATGGCTATAATCCCTCACACTCATATCCCCCTGATTTAGGCTAAGAAAATGGTCAAGACAGGGCCTCCCGAACCTCCCGTGGCAAAATAATGGGCTAAAAAAGCCTCAGAGAAGTCCTCCCACTCTGCTGGTGGAGCATCAGGTCCTCTAGATCTCTCCCATGCCTCATACCATAGGACGACTACATCATGTAGTCGAAAAGAAGCCAACTCCACAGCCTCGGTGACGGAGGCATGCATCACCCTCAATACTCTATACATATGGTCTATAAAGTCCTGGGGATCCTCAGTGGAACTGGATCCTGTAAATAATGGAGGGGCCAAGTGAAGAAACTCTCGTACCGTCGAGCTTCCTATCCGATCTCTCCGGGAATCTGCTCCTGACTCTAGTTGTCGCTCATGAATAGAAACCATCCTAGTCAGCAACTGAACAGCCTCCCTCATCCCCTGCTCCCCAGTCTCTGATGGGGGAACAATAGGTGCTGGAGGTCTTGTGTCTCTAGCTGCCTCAGGTACCAATGGAACTGGTGAGGCTGGGGTACTGCATCTCCCTGGGCTCCAACAAGTGCTGGGGAAGCTGAAACTAGGGGTACTGGAGACTCACTGTGAGCCTCTAAGGGAAATCTATCCCTCTGACCTGGTGGGGAATGACTGGCACCTTCTCCCGGATCCATACCTATCTCTCGCTGTGCCATCTCCTGGGCGTAGGTAGCCTGTTAGATAGGAAACACAAAGCACGATTTAGATTTCATATGTTCTTATAACTTCGCTCTATAGCACGGTCTATTAATTGAAAGAAATGTAACCATTCCTAAATGCCTCATAGCCTCCTGATTATAAGTGTGGTGCACAACTCACCCATAAGCAAGACTCTACTAGACACGGCTTGTGGACTCCCTGGGATACGACCTGCTCTGATACCAAGTTTGTCACGCCCCAAACTAGGGGAGGCACGACTGGCACTCGATACTGTATTCGATCGAGTTAGCCACTAAACATACTAGCTAACTAGACTGGGGGCCCAACAGATCGGGCAGCACAACATCTGAAATACTAAGCCTGGACCGTAAGGTTATGACATGAATAACAATAAGCCATATAAACATAGGTAGACAAGCCAAAATAATAAAATACTAGCTGGCCGACGAGGCCGCGACTGAAGACATACATGCCTACACACCTATATATACATGCCAAGCCTATAGGCTGGAGACTGAAAGCAGCAAAAAAGAAACCCAGAATATTGTGTCCACAATAGCCTCTAAGAGTGTCATAAGCACTGTCGGGATAAGGCCCCAACTATACCCAAACTGTACAACAAAAGTAACCATCCTATGAAAGCTCCAGGAAGAGGTGGAGCTTACCAACTCACAACTGAACCCCGAAATCCTAGCGGAGGGGTCGATCAGAATCCCTACTTGGACCTGCACTCACGAAACAAAAATGCAGTGTCCCCAGGCAACGGGACATCAGTACGAATAAAAATGTACTGGTATGTAAGGCAGAAAGTAGAATCATACATAGCTGATGTAAAAAGGTAATAAAGATACCACCTGACACTGAAACTCTGATAGCCTCCATGGCCGACATCCGACCTCATAGTAATAAAATATGCATGGTATGCTCGTGTAATCGTATGTCGTGAATACATATATATTGATGTAAATGCATGACATACCCAACTAAATGCTAGCAATGGCGGTCTCTCCCGGTAGCTAACCGGTATCATATTGCCAACCTGTGGCCATCTGTACAATATATATAGTTTTTCGGGCAAATAGGCCCCTTACCTCCGATTATGGCTCGAAGTCCATGCATAATATGTCATGTATGATATGAACTTTGAATGCACATAATAGGCCATAACAAGAACGTAGCCAACCTTGGCTCATTGGTACACTTATTCTCATAATCTCATAATCACCTTCGTATCGCATACAAATGTCTCGTGGAACCTCATATCTTTTTTTAATAAGTTTGAAAACTTAACTAAACTTTTAGAAAGATAACTTAACTCTGAATATGTTCATAAAAAGCTTAAGGTGCTTTACTTAGTCCTTATACCTGAGTTCTTGATAATTAGTAAAAGAAAGTATTTCAAAAAAAATCAAATGTTTTAGTAGTTTAAACATAAAAATTATATTTGAAAATTTTAAAATCGACGTGTCACTTTAGAGATTTTAAAATATACTTTAACAAGGAAGAAGGACTGATCGCAAATACTAAATGCCTTTATTTTTAAGTCACACAACCCAAAGACGAATAAGAATTCATATATATGGACATATATTTAAGAAAGCTGACAAAATGACATATATAGATGTCGAATACCCTTTTTAACCGAACGAGTGGAATATCAACCTAATAGCATCATGAAAATACTTCAGCTACGATACCAATGCCTTTCACAGAAGGTCTTTCTAGCAACAGAATAGTAAAATATCACATTTGGCGTCTTAGGAATTTTCCAAAATTCGTGCTAAAAGGAAGGACGAAGCTTAGCCTTAACATACCTCTCCAACGAACGTCCGAATGCCTGTAGTTCCTTCACGAAAGTTGTTCCTTATGTCCTAAGCTTCGAAACCACTATATATATGCAGCTTATACGCACCTATAAATAGTTCATAAATGAGTTTAAGTCGGCAGATTTTTCATATGATCCTAACTTGACGAAACGCCCGTAGAACTTTGTAAAAACGATCATAAGAGAATCCCAAGATGATTACCTTGGCAAACCAAGTATAAATCCTGAAGAACCAGCAAGAACAACAATTTCCTATCTTCCGAAAATAGCTCCAAACACAGCTAATAGAAGGGGAAAACGATTACAAAGCGTAGAGATTGCGCTTCTAGGCACGGGGGCAAACTTTAACGATAGAAATCGTTAAAAACGCACCTTAATCACTCAAGAACACCATGAAACCCTCTCTTAAGCTTTTTCACTGTTTTGGGACGAAGATGAAATGTTTTGGGATCTTAAAAGTCGAATTTTCCGACTTATACCACTTATTTGACCCAACCCGGTTCGCGACCCGATTTCAGCCCGGACAGTCCGCGGTAAAACAGTCATAACCTTTTACTCCAATGTCGGTTCGATGTGCGATTTCTTTGGTTGAAAACTAGACTTGTAGACCTTCGATTTGGTAGGTTTTGGGTCCCATAACTCTTTATATATTGGGAGAAATGATCTGATACATTTGACCCAAAGTTTAGAAAATTTATTAGAGAAATTTACGATAACTTTTGCCGACCTTTATTTCGCAACTTGCTTGACTCCAAAACTTAACATGTAACCAGTGTGATATTATAATACCTCATAACACATTATTCTTAGCATATTATACATACTTAGTTTTATCCCACAGGTGCAAGTTAACTTAAACCTTCCGAACGCGCGGGGTGCTACCCGAGCCATTTCTTTAACCATGAACCTTTGTTTAAGAGATTCCTTTGACTTAAAGCTTTAGTTTAGTTCCTTGATATTACCACATATTTTCAGTCTTATTCTCCCAATGTGCTATACCCAATCATATATACCTAATATAACCACACCACGTTACGTATATTACGTAAGAGAAGAGAGAAACACCTGGGGTCTTACAGGTTTCTCCAATCGTGACAGGCGGTCAGCCACTTGATTTTCTGTGCCCTTCCTGTCTTTGATTTCTAGATCAAATTCTTGCAGCAACAATACCCACCGTATCAGATGCAGTTTGGATTCTTTCTTACTCAGCAAATACTTCAGTGCTGAGTGATTAGTATGCATTATTACCTTGCTTCCCATTAAATAGGATCTGAACTTGTCAAAAGCAAAGACCATTGCAAAGAACTCTTTCTCCGTGATAGCATAGTTCACCTGAGCATCATTCAAGGTCCGGTTTGCATAGTAAATGGGTAAAAACAGTTTATCTCTCCTCTGCCCCAGCACTGCTCCTATTGCCACATCACTGGTATCACACATGATCTCAAAGGGTTCACTCCAGTCAGGAGTTACCATTATGGGAGCACTCACTAGCTTTTCCTTGATCAGTTCGAATTCTCAGAGGCACTCTACATCGAACACAAATTTCACATCCTTGACAAGTAATGATGTTAAGGGCTTGGTAATGCTGGAGAAATTCTTGATGAACCTTCTATAAAACCCTGTATGCCCCAAAAAACTTCTGATGCTCTTCACTGACGTCGGTGGTGGGAGCTTAGCTATCACATCTACTTTAGCTCTATCGACCTCAATACTGTTAGCTGTGACTTTATGGCCCAAGACTATCCCCTCCTTAAACATGAAGCGACACTTTTCCCAGTTGAGTACTAGGTAAGTGTCCTCACATCGTTTCAGAACAAGTTCGATATTCCTCAAGCAATCCTTGAAGCCATCTCCAAATAGAGTAAATTCATCCATGAACACCTCTAGACATTTCACATTCAGATATGAAAAGATTGACATCATGCATCTCTGAAATGTAACTAGTGTGTTGTATAATCCGAAAGGCATTCTCAGGTATGCAAAGATTCCGGAAGGGCAGCTAAATGTGGTTTTCTCAACATCTTTAGGAGCAATGGGTATTTGATTGTACACTGAATATCCATCTAAGAAGCAGTAACATCCATGCCATGCCACCTTCTCCAACATCTGGTCAATGAAAAGAAGAGGGAAGTGATCCTTCCTTATTGCATCATTTAGCCTTCGGTAGTCTATGCACATCCTCCAACCAGTAACTGTTCTGGTAGGAATTAGCTCGTTGTCCTCGTTTTTCACCACCGTCATGCCCCCTTTATTCAGCACAACCTCTACGGGGCTGATCCATTAGCTGTCAGAGATGGGAAATATTATACCTACATCCAGCAATTTGAGTATCTCTTTTTGCACCACCTCCTCAAGGCTTTTGTTCAATTTTCATTGGGGGTGCACCATCGGTATGCTCCCTTCTTCCAATAGGATTTTGTGCATGCAGATTGCGGGGCTGATCCCTTGAATATCGGCTATACTCCAACCGATTGCCTTTTTATGCTTTCGTAGTAACTACACAAACATGTGTTCCTGTTCACATGTCAAATTTGTAGCAATAATCACGGGAAAATTGTTAGTCTCCAAAAAAGCATATTTCAAATGTGTCGGGACTACTTTCAATTCCAGCTTCGGCTTGATCTTTTTTTTCTCGAATTCTTCTTCATCTACCACCTGGTTCTCATCTTCTAGTGCCTCAACTTCCTTCCTGGTCTCAGGATCTTCATCCTCTGTTGTGCTTGATTGACTAATGCATCTCTCTAATGAGTCACCTACCAGCTTATCCAGCTTGTGTTGTTCAGCTAACTCTCCCGCCATATCCAGTTTGAGACAATCATAGGCAGATGCCTTATCACATGGGTATTTCATCATTCTCTTTATTTAAAACATCACATATTCGTTTCCCACTCGTAGCATGAGTTTTCCCTCATATATATCAAGAATAGCCCGGCCAATGCAAAGGAATAGTCTCCCCAGGATTAGAGGTACCTCCTTATTCACTTCCATGTCTACTACGATGAAGTCTACTGGGAAGACAAATTTGTCCACCCTCACCAGAATGTCCTCAATTATGCCCTCTGGTATGATCGTGGTCTGATCAGCCAGTTGCAAAGATACCAACCAAATTTGATCACTCCTAGTTCTCCTTCCAATTTCTTGAACACCGATAATGGCATCAAGTTAATGGATGCACCTAAATCGCACAAGGCCTTGTCAAAGTTTTCGCTCCCCAACGAGCAAGGTATAGTGAAACTGCCAGGATCCCCCACACTTTTGAGGAATTTTATTTTGTAGAATGGTACTGCAGTGGGCATTGAGTTTGACCACTTTCATTTCCTCGAGCTTCCTTTTACTTGAAAGGATTTCCTTCAAGAATTTTGCATAGGTTGGCATCTGGGTGAGCACCTCGGTGAACGAGATGTTCACATACAGTTGTTTCAGCATCTCCAAGGATTTCCCAAAGCATTTGTCTAGTTTCTCCCGCTTCATCTTTTGAGAAAAGGATAACACTAGCATGTGCTTGCTTTCATCAATTGCGCTACTTAATTTCTTCTTATCAACCTCTTTGCTGCTAATATCCTCCTTAGGCAAAGATTCACCAATTTTCTATTCTTCTGCTATCTTGGTTGAGTTTATCTCCTTCTCAACCCTTGGTTTTGCAATGGGCTCTGCTAATGTTTTCCCACTTCTGAGAGACACGGCCTTGATCATTTTTTTTTTTTGGATTCTTCACAGTGTTTGCCGGCAAAGTCCCCGGAGCCCTTTCTGATAATAATGATGCGAGCTGCCCCATTTGTCTTTCTAGATTTCGGATGGTTGTGCCTTGATCCCGGATAGCGGTCCCTTGAGTCTCAAGTTTTTCGTCTGATTTATTTATGAATGCCTTCATTAGATATTCTAAACTTGAGTTGTTGGGCTGTGGAGGCTGGTATGGTTGCCTCTATTGGTTCTGGAAGCCAGGAGGTCCTTGCATAGGTGCTCTGGGATTTTGTTGCTGCCATGAGTTCAAGCTACCATTTGAAGAACTCCATGAGAACCCCAGATGTCTCTATCCCATAGAATTAAAATTACCACCTCCTTGGTAGTTGTCTCTGTTGAAATTCACCAATGCCTTAACTTCTTCTTCTACGGTGAAGGTTTGGCACTCATGAGTTTGGTGTCCTAATCCATAGAAGTCACATCCCACCTGTGGTTGATTTTTCACCTAAGCTATTGTCAGTTGCTTGATGCCCTTAGCCATAGCTGTAATTTGGGCCTGCATTGCTACAGACTGTCACACCTCCTTTTTCCCGAGGGGTGGGGGATAATGTAGTTTTTCCAATTAAAGTGATATTAATCGAAATGGGATTATTTATTTATTCAGAGTCGCCACTTGATATAATTTATGGTGTCCCAAGTCACCGGTTTATTTTAAATCCCAAATCGAGGAAACTTGACTCTATTTTAAAGTCCGCGAAACTAGAAGACCGGATAAGAAATTCTGTTAACCCGAGAGAAGGTGTGAGGCACTCCCGAGTTTCGTGATTTTAGCACGGTCAACTATTAATAATTGGCCTAATTATCTGATTTATTACATGTTTAAAACTTATGTGCATTTTTACCTTCGATTCGTTTTTAATTAATCAACTAACCACTCTTAATATTTATGGATTTTTTTAAAACAAGTCGCGATGTCGCGCACTCGTTGTTTTTGTACACATTGCGAATCGCGTCACGTGAAATGTACCCGCAATTTACAATATATTTATTTTATTATTATTTGAAGTTATGGTCGAATCACGTGAAACGCACACTCGAATTGGGATTTATGTATTGTGACCATGCCACGAGAACTGTATCTATGGCCACGATGATTTATTAATCGCGCCTAAAGCAGAACTACAGATGTTTATAAGTCGTTTCACAGACATCTCAGTCTCAAATGTGGTAAATATGAATCAATGGCTTCACTTCTCAATCACAGTAAGGCAAATCACGATTAAAAAAAAAAGAAAATTCAAACTTTAATTCTGCTAACCTGGTACACAAATAAACATTGTATCAACTAAAGTTAACTCAATTAAGCTTATTACACAAACTTGCCATTCCTATCAAGTGGATGATTTGATTAATCTGTTCTCATGCCTATTGACATTTCAACAATACTCTAACACTATTCAAGTTAAAAGACGTATGAACATGTAGAAACCCTACACAACAATTAATGAATTCAGAAGAGCAAAGGCTAAAGCAAGGAGTTCTTTACCCCTTTTTATTTCAGAGCCCCAATCAAACAGAAAACAAATTATCATGAGTTTAAAATTACTGAATGATACATATGCAGAAAGCGTTCAATCACGCGAGGGCAATAGTGGGTCGGAATTTCATGAAGAAACAGAAGACATAATTCATATTCTGTCAAGACAAAAACTCGAATTCACAAGTGAATACCTCGTTATGCAAGAACCAATTTAAAGGGCCGAATAAAGGCAAAATAAAGAAAGTTGAAAACTCAGCAACCAGCATAGTCCAAATCGGTAAGTAAGCAACTCATCTACAGCTTCTAATAACCTTGAAAACCCTAGAGATTATGAAGAAAAGAGGCTGAAATGTTGAATTGGCTATATGATTTTAACTCCGAAATTTGATTGTTTCTTTCTAAGAAATTCTGAAGTTTAGTTATGGAAATTCTGAAGTTTCACCAGCTGTATTTAGGCGTGTTGAGAGTGAGGTGAGAAGAGAGACGAAGGTGAAGGCAGCGCTAGGTTTTTCAAATGGGGATCCGTCTGTTCTCCCCTCCCCTTTAGGGTTTGGAAAAATGGGTGTTTTAAAGAGAGGGGGGATCCGGTTGGGCCAGACGGGTCATAAAAATTGGGCTTCTAAAGGGATGGGCTTGAAACAATTGCAAAATTAGTCACTTTGGACTCAAATTTTAATTAAAAATAATTTGTGTGGCTAAACTATTATATATGTTTTACTCACTAATTGACTAATTACCTAATTAATTAACTAACCTAAAAATGTATTTTTTGGTTTTTAGATATTTATATAATGCATTTAACAATGTAATTAAATCCTAAAATACAATTTAAAATCTAAAATGCTATGAAATTAAGATTTGAACATTTTTATGATTTACGATATTCCTAACATGCATAAACAATGCGAATAAATGCAAAATAAATAAAGAAAAAAAATTCTAAAATTCATAAAAACAATTAAAATTATTTTTGGATTATTTTTAGGAGTAATCTCCTATGTGGGGCAAAAATTAGGTGCTCACAGCTGCCCCTCTTTGCTCAAAAACATGAAGAGTTTTTGGGCAAAGATAAAGTGAGCAATTACGAGCAATTTTTGCCCATTTGGATACTCCATGGGAAGCATTTTTTTTTTGGAAAGTTTGACCGAACCTTGCTTCGGAGGTTGCCTACATATCCTTGGCTATAAAGGAATCAGGTCAGTGTAGTTTTGGAAATTTTGGTAGCTGGGACTACCAGGAGCTGTGATTTCATTGTTGTTGCTGTTGTTACTGCTTACTGAGCTCCTTATTACATCAAAATCAAAAATGAAAAGAAACTAAATAAGCCTACCAACACTGAGTTACAAGGTTCCTATCTCTAAGTTTTCTGAAACTCGATCTTGAGTCTTGCATGTTCTTCATGCAGACTCTGATCTGAACCTTGATGCTTGCTAGCTGTAGGTGCTAGTTCATTCTTCTTTAGCTTTTTCGGATCAAGATGGGACAGGCAAAGCTTGTGACTTCAATCATGTCTTGAGCAGTCCATATCTTTTCTCCGCTTCTGCACTTTGGATTCAATTCTTTTCCATTTCTTTCTGTATTTTGGATTGAGACTTCATTTTGGTTATCTCGAACCTTATGCCTCTAGGTAAAAACCTGCTCAGATACCAAAACAAACGAACGAACGAAATTTTTCTGCCCCAGATTTCACTAGGAAAATTTCGTGAGTTATTTGTAACAAGACTCTATATTACTTCATTATTGAAAGCAATAATAAAAATGGGAATGGTGTACACTGAAAAGATCATGATGATTTTTTTTATTGTTCCAAAAGAATGTCTCAACTAAGGATTGGTGTACCTTATGTTGGAAAAATGTGGCCAGGGATTGGGATACTCTATATTGGCAATCATATCAGGGAGTGGTGTATCCTACATTTAAAATCAAATCAACTAGGTAGTGGTGTACCCTATGTTGGAGAACACAGCTAGGGATTGGTGTACCCTATACTGGTAAGGAAATGTAACCAAGGGTTGGCGCACTGTATCACTGAAAAGGAAATGTAACCAGGGGTTGGCACCCTGTATTACTGAAAAGGAAATGTAACCAGGGGTTGGCGCCATGTATTACTGAAAAGAAAATGTAATCAGGGGTTGGTGCCATTTATTACTGAAAAGGAAATGTAACCAGGGGTTGGCGCCCTGTATTACTGAAAAAGAAAATGTAACCAGGGGTTGGCGCCCTGTATTACTGAAAAGGAAATGTAACCATGGGTTGACGCCCTGTAATACTGAAAAGGAAATGTAACCAGGGGTTGGCGCCCTGTATTACTGAAAAGGAAATGTAACCAGGGGTTGGCGCCCTGTATTACTGAAAAGGAAATGTAACCAGGGGTTGGCACCTTGTATTACTGAAAAAGAAAATGTAACCAGGGGTTGGCGCCCTATATTACTAAAATATAACTAGGGGTTGGCGCCCTGTATTACTGAAAAGGAAATGTAACCAGGGGTTGGCGCCTTGTATTACTGAAAAAGAAAATGTAACCAGGGGTTGGCGCCCTATATTACTGAAATATAACTAGGGGTTGGCGCCCTGTATTACTGAAAAGGAAATGTAACCGGGGGTTGGCGCCCTGTATTACTGAAAAAGTAAATGTAACCAAGGGTTGGCGCCATGTATTACTGAAATGTAACCAGGGGTTGGCGTCCTGTATTACTGAAAAGGAAATGTAACTAGGGTTAGTGCCCTGTATTACTGAAAAAATGCTGAATCCCCTGGGCGAAAAGGTTCTACCTGGGTTAAACTACGAAAAACAAACATGGGCGAATAGTACTTCTACCCGAAAATATGTGTTGGATCCCCTAGGCGAAAAGGTTCTACCTAGGTTAAGCTACAAAAGCAACCTGAGCGAAGAGTACTTCTACCCGGAACTATGAGCTGGATCTCCTTAGACGAAAAGGTTCTACCTGGGTTAAGCTACGAAAAACAAACTTGGGCGAAAAGTATTTCTACCCGGAACTATGAGCTGGATCCCCTAGGCGAAATGGTTCTACCTGAGTTAAGCTTTGTATAAAAACCTGAGAGAAGAGTACTTCTACCTGGAATATGAGCTGTATCCCCCTAGGCGAAAAGGTTTTACCTAGGTTAAGCTACGAATAACAAGCTTGGGAAGAGTAGTTTTACCCGGAAATATGAGCTGGATTCCCCTAGGAAAAATGGTTCTACCTCGGTTAAGCTTCATAAAACAACCTGAGCGAAGAGTACTTCTACCCGGAACTATGAGCTGGATCCCCGTAGGCAAAATGGTTCTACCTGAGTTAAGCTATGTATAAAAACCTGAGAGAAGAGTACTTCTACCCAGAAATATGAGTTGGATCCTCCTAGGCGAAATGGTTCTACCTGGGTTAAGCTATGAAACAACCTGAGCGAAGAGTACTTCTACCCGGAAATATGAGTTGGATCCCCCTAGGCGAAATAGTTCTACCTTGGTTAAGCTACGAAAAAAAAAGCATGAGCGAAGAGTACTTCTACCCGGAACTATGAGCTGGATCCCCCTAGGCGAAAAGGTTCTACCTGTGTTAAGCTATGAAAAATAGTTTGGGCGAAGAGTACTTCTACCCGAAAATTATGAGTTGGATCCTCCTAGGCAAAAAGGTTCTACCTGGGTTAAGCTACGTAAAACAACCTGAGCGAAGAGTACTTCTACTCGGAACTATGAGCTGGATCCCCCTACGCGAAAAGGTTCTACCTCGGTTAAGCTATGAAAAACAAGCTTGGGCGAAGAGTACTTCTACCCGGAACTATGAGCTGGATCCTCCTAGGGGAAAAGGTTCTACCTGGGTTAAGCTATGTAAAACAATCTGAGCGAAGAGTACTTCTACCCAGAAACTGTGAGCTGGATCCCCCTAGGCGAAAAAGGTTCTATCCGGGTTAAGTTATGAAAAACAAGCCTGGGCGAAGAGTACTTCTACCCGGAACTATGAGCTGAATCCCCCTAGGCAAAAAGGTTCTACCTGGGTTAAACTACGAAAAACAGCCTGGGCGAAGAGTACTTCTACCCGGAACTATGAGCTGAATCCCCCTAGGCGAAAAGGTTCTACTTGGGTTAAGCTACCAAAATGATCTGTATGAACAATAGTGATGCATGCTGAAAATAAAAGAAAATGAAGATTTTGCGGAAACTTACCTTTGGTGACATTCGTTCTTTAGGAATCGACATTCTGCACTGCTTTGTTCCTGTTTTAAACAAAGAAAAATTATGAGTTTTGAAAATAGTGGTCAGTTTGTGGCCTTGATGTCTTTGGAAGCTTGGCTTTGTGCCCATCTTCTTTTGATGATGATTTCAACCTGCCACTAGATGTTTCCTGAATACCACCTGCATTTCTGGCTCCAGAGATTTTTTGGCTTTTCAAATTTTGCCAAAACAGTTAGCCACTTGGGACTTAACCTTTTCAACTTCATTTTGGCCTTGTAGATACTTTCAATTTGATTTCCTCCTTACAAGAGATTTTTATTTCGAAGCATCGGTCGCCATGGCCAGTCGGGGTCAACTTGATGCCCCTACCGAATCTAGGTGCCTTTTTTGCATATTAGCTTGTATCAAACCGGAGTCATGTAAATCAGTCTTGCTATCCCTTCTTTGCCTTAGTTTTAGAACAGAGTTAGACCGAAAGGGATTCAAAGAAAAACAAACAATGGAATGGATAATGAATTTAGACAAGAGGTATCCCTTTCGGGGAAGGAAAGAAGGACTTATCTGGAGTACATGCGGACTTCAATGAACATGATATGCCTTTTGGACTTGATGCCTGATCTGTGTAAACTGTCCGACTCTTAGAAATTCATCACAACTTTTGCCTGAAACCTAGAAACCTTGCCCAGGACTGTCAATACCAATGGCTGTGAAGATCATTTTTTCGATCAGTAGTGCCCTTTGCGGGTTTTCACCAGCTAATCTCTCTCATTTCTTTTCTCACCATCGCCTTATAGCAAGTTTTTACTAACAAGACTCTCCCATTTTCATTTTCTTTGCTCGTCATCGCCCTATGGTGCACGTGAGGGTTTTCACCAATAAGACTCTCATTTTATTTCTCTCATTTTGGTGGCATCATATCCAAGTGACTGTATCCTCCAATTCTTGAACATTCTCGTTGATTGATCGGAAGGACTTGAAAAGGATTTGGGTAAAAGGGATTTGAATTGAATTACAACTTTGGAACCTCTCAGGCGAAACCATCGCCGAACCATTGTAACACCTGCCCCAGTTTCAAATTTTGGGGGAATGTAGATTTTTATTTTGGTATGACTGAACCCCAGAGAGAGGCTGCCTACGTATCCTTTCGGAATCAAGTCGAACGTAGTTCGATTCTCTTTGTTTTGATTTTCTTTTATTTTTTTCATTTTTTTAATTTTATTTTCTCTTTTTTTTCATAAAACTTCCAGGATCCAAAGAGGGTAATCAAAGAAAAGTAATCGGCTCAAAAGGGTTTGCAAAGGGTTGATAGTGTTTGGGTAGCGAGAATGAAAGTCTTCGTCATCCCAATTAGAGAACATTAAAGATGCGTAAAAGGGTCAAACATAATACCTTTTGACCGTGTCTGTATAGACAGTTGTCTCGGAGACATTTCCTTCGATATCTCCCAAATACAACGCTCCATTTTGGTAGTAATCTTGTTAAAATGTATGGATCTTTCCCATCTGTATAGACAGTTGTCTCGAAGACATTTCCTTCGAACTTTCTGGGCCGCACTTTCTTGTTGTAGGCACGGGCCATTCTTTGTTGGTACAACTGCCCGTGGAAAACAGCGGCCATATGTTTTTCATCATTCATAGTCAATTGTTCCAAATCGGTTCTTGACCCAATCCTTATCCTCAATCTCGGCTTCAACAATGATCCAAAGAGAGGGAATTTCAACTTCTTCCGATTTCATTTGGATCTTGGCTTAGGCCTAGTGTTCCACTTCTTTGCTTATTTTCTCACAAGCCTTATCTTCAACACATTCTACTTCTTGATTCATTATTTCGAGGTCTGACGGCGTTTTAGGATCTGGGCATGAAGTCCGCAAGCATGTCATGTTATTAAAATCTGTATTAACAGAATTGAAAAGAGAATGAGGAAGGTGACAAGATTAAGAAAAGAGACATTCTTAGACAATGAAATATTAATTTTATTTTATTGATTTATTTTTTTTTATTTTTTTTTGAATTTTAAAGATAGAAGGGTTTTCATCGGAAAGTAAGACAATAATGTAAAATATCCGGATTACACGCTGAAATAATCTGGACGCAGAAAGGATAGCAAGACTGGCTACAGAGTCTCCCGTTTGATGGGGGACTTTCAGGTTTGGCGACCGTTTCTTTTTGCTTTTCTTCTGTCTCGGCAATGGATGTAATGGCCTTCAGTGTCGGATCAAATTCCTCATCTTCACAGATCATTCCGACAACTGGCCCATTGGTGTGAACAGGCAAAGGATTGTTCATCATATTAGGGGCCTCTTCATCCTTAAGCATTATTGTCTTGACCTCGATGAGGTCTTCCACTGCTCTCTTAAGAGTCCAACCGTCTTCTGTATCATGCCACACTGCTCTAGAGTGGTATTCACATCTAGAAATAGCCCGGTGCGAGGAGGACTCGGGGTTTGGCCTGTTCGGGTCTATTGGCTGCAGTATACCTAGCCTGACTAGCTTTAGAACAAGCTCGAGTATGATTCACCAACAAGGGTGAACTGATTCCATCTCGGGGGGCTTTTTTTTTTTCTTTTCTTTTTTCTTTTTTTTTCTTTTTGTTGTTTTCACTCTTTGTTTTTCTCTGTTATTTTCTGTCACTCTTTTCTTTTTCACTCAATTTTTTTCGATTTATTTTTTCACTCAATTTATTTATGGCTATGATCGAATCCGATGGGGATTGCCTACGTATCATGACGTCGCATGAATCAGATCTTGCGTAGTTCGGACAAATCGGTAATAAAGTAAAATAAACTAACTCTTTTTTTTTCTCATATATAATTAATCCCATAAAAGCTACTAGCAAAGAAAAATATTTCGAATTTTTTTTTTTTGGAATTTTTTTATTGTTGAAAGAAAACTTCTAAAGACAGATTTGTTTTTTGCTTTTTATTTTTTGGAATCATCGAAATAAATACTTTTTTTTTTAAAAAGAAAGAAAATATTTTGAATTTCTTTTTTAAAATTTAAAAAGACAAAAAATATTTTTTTGGATTTTGATTTTTTTTTATTTTATTTTGGGAGAAAGACCTTTTTTTTTAAAAAAAAAGAAGAAACTATTTTTGAAATATTAGTTTTGACGTCTCAAAGAAAGACTTCAAAAGAAAGAATTAAAGAAAAATATTTTTTTTTATTTTTGAAAATTGGGGGCCGGAACCGATGAGATTTGCCTACGTATCTCACATCCGTTGAGAATCAGACCCGCGTAGTTCGGTCGATCAGAAATAAAATAGATAAACTAACTCTTTTTGTTTTTCATATACAATTAATCCGACAAAATCTCCTAGCAAAGAAAATATTTTCAATTTGTTTTCGATTTTTTTTTTTGTTTTTTTGAAATTGGTGAAAGAAAAACTTCTAAAGAAGAATTTTTTTTTTTGAATTTTGATTTTTTTTTTTAAAATTTCAAAAGAAAGAAAATATTTTTTTGGATTTTGGGAGAAAGTCTTTTTTTTAAAAAAAAGGAAGAAAATATTTTTGGATTTTTGGTCTCAAAAAAAAGAAACTTCTAAAGAAGTAATTAAAGGAAAATATCTTTTTGGATTTTTGAAAATTGGGGGCCGGAACCGATGAGGTTTGCCTACGTATCTCACATCCGGTGAGAATCAGACCCGCGTAGTTCGGTCAAACTGACTATTTTTCTCTTTTTGATTTTTATAAAAATTAATCTTTCCATTTCACGCCAAACTACTACAAAAACTTAGTAAAAAAAAAGATTATTTGTACTAAGCTAGGAGAAAGATATTGTTTTTAATAATTCCGTCAAATAATTTTCTAAAGCCGGTCAACAATGCAAGCAAGCCTTCCAAATGATGTAGCAAGTAGTACATAAGTGAACATGATGGTCTCAAAGAAGATACCTGTCTTATACGGACCCGGCCCCTGTGCCGAGTTTCGCTAGGTCAAATGCACGTGATGCAAATAAAGCGAGCCTACTAGGGATATCCTGCATGAGGATTGTTCTTCTAGGTTTAAAAATGCTAAAGGAGATGGTATCTAGACCTGACTTACCCGGACAGATAACCCGAGCCGAGGAGCGTCAAGCATCACCAGTAGTAGAACAGCACTGGCTAGCTAACGGCTCTCTCGCCTAAAAATGTGTGACTAAATCCTTCACCAGAAGTTGGTATGCGAAACTGGCTTTATCTCAAGACAGAAATTTAGTGATGCTGGTAAGCAAACACAACACAACTAACTATTAGAAGACTCAGATGGAAGAAGGGTTTCGTAACAATTCTATATACAGTTCAAGCAATATCAAAGTGGTAAAAAGCGGCATTTAGCACATTAGGCTCAAACATGTAAAAAAATCAGATAATAAACAAAAATCCAGGTATAACCGTTATTCTAAGCTCGAATTCTGAACCCTGAACCACAGATTCTGGGTTCTTGTTCCCCAGCAGAGTCACCAGAGCTGTCACACCTCCTTTTTCTCGAGGGGTAGGGGATAATGGAGTTTTTCCAATTAAAGTGACATTAATCGAAATGAGATTATTTATTTTTTCAGAGTCGCCACTTGGAATAATTTATGGTGTCCCAAGTCACCGGTTTATTTTAAACCCCAAATCGAGGAAACTTGACTCTATTTTAAAGTCCGCGAAACCAGAAGACCGGATAAAAAATTCTGTTAATTCGGGAGAAGGTGTAAGGCACTCCCGAGTTTTATAGTTTTAGCACGGTCGCTCAACTATTAATAATTGGCCTAATTATCTGATTTATTACATGTTTAAAACTTATGTGCATTTTTACCTTCGAACCGTTTTTAATTAATCAACTAACCACTTTTAATATTTATGAATTTTTTTAAAACAAGTCACGATGTCGCGCACTCGTTGTTTTTGTACACATTGCGAATCGCATCATGTGAAATACACCCGCAATTTACAACATATTTATTTTATTATTATTTGAAGTTATGGTCGAATTACATGAAACGCACACTCGAATTGGAATTTATATATCGTGACCATGCCACGAGAACCGTACCCATGGCCATGATAATTTATTAATCGCGCCTAAAGTAGAACTACGAATGTTTATAAGTCGTTTCACAGACATCTCAGTCTTAAATGTGGTAAATACGAATCAATGGCTTCACTTCTCAATCACAGTAAGGCAAATCACGATTAAAAAAAAGGGAATTCAAACTTTAATTCTGCTAACCTGATACACAAATAAACATTGTATTAACTAAAGTCAACTCAATTAAGCTTATTACACAAACTTGTCATTCCTATCAAGTGGACGATTTGATTAATCATTTCTCATGCCTATTGACATTTCAACAATACTCTAACACTATTCAAGTTCAAAGACGTATGAACATGTAGAAACCCAACACAACAATTAATGAATTCAGAAGAGCAAAGGCTAAAGCAAGGAGTTCTTTTCCCTTTTTATTTCAGAGCCCCAAACAAACAGAAAACAAATTATCATGAGTTTAAAATTACTAAATGATACATATGCAGAAAGCATTCAATCACGCGAGGGAAATAGTGGGTCAGAATTTCATGAAGAAACAGAAGACATAATTCATATTCTGTCAAGACAAAAACTCGAGTTCACAAGTGAATACCTGGTTATGCAAGAACCAATTTAAAGGGCCGAATAAAGGCGAAATAAAGAAAGTTAAAAACTCAGCAACCAGCGCAGTCCAAATCGGTAAGCAAGCAACTCATCTACAGCTTCTAATAACCTTGAAAATCCTAGAGATTATGAAGAAAAAAGGCTGAAATGTTGAATCAGCTAAATGATTTTAACTCCAAAATTTGATTGTTTCTTTCTAAGAAATTCTGAAGTTTAGTTATGGAAATTCTGAAGTTTTAACAGCTGTATTTAGGCGTGTTGAGGGTGAGGTGAGAAGAGAGACGAAGGTGAAGGCGGCGGTAGGTTTTTCAAAGGGGGGTCCGTCTGTTCTCCCCTCCCCTTTAGGGTTTGGGAAAATGGGTGTTTTAAAGGGGGGGGGAGGGGGGATTCGATTGGGCCAGGCGAGTCATGAAAATTGGGTTTCTAAAGGGATGGGCTTGAAACAATTGCAAAATTAGTCACTTTGGACTCAAATTTTAATTAAAAATAATTTATGTGGCTAAACTATTATATATATTTTACTCACTAATTGACTAATGACCTAATTAATTAACTAACCTAAAAATATATTTTTTGTTTTTTAGATATTTACATAATGCATTTAATAATGTAATTAAATCCTAAAATGCAATTTAAAATCTAAAATGCTAAGAAATTCAGATTTAAACATTTTTATGATTTACGATATTCCTAACATGCATAAACAATGCGAATAAATACAAAATAAATAAAGAAAAACTTCTTAAATTCATAAAAACAATTAAAATTATTTTTGATTTTTTTTAGGAGTAATCTCCTATGTGGAAAAAAAATTAGGTGCTCACACGGACGATTCTACTTGGTACACCCCCGCTGATCTTCTTCGATCCCCTTGGTCAGTGGACCATTGTTCTGCATCTTCAGATAGTTCATTCAGAAGTGTGACAATCTCTTCTGGAGTTTTCTTCATTAGAGGACCTGCAACCGCACTATTCAACAATCTCCTTGATGACGGGTTTAACCCGTCCCAGAAATCTTGGAGTTGCATCCATTGCTCCATTCCATTATGAGGGCACCTCCGCAATAGCTCCTTAAATCTTTCCCATGCCTCGAACACTGTCTCCCCTTCACCTTGGCTGATATTATGAATCTCCTTCCTCATCCGTCCAGTCTTAGTAGTAGAGAAATATTTTTCTAAGAACTTGGTAGTCATCTCCTTCCACGTGCGGATTGACCCTGTGGGTAGACTTCTCAACCACTGTTTTGCATCATCCTTAAGTGAGAAAGGGAATGCTCTGAGATAGATTGCATCATGTGATGCTCCATTATAGCGGAATGTATTCATAATTACGTCGAAGTCCATTAGATGGTTGTTGGGATATTCATTGGGTTTGCCTCTGAAAATGCAGTTGTTCTAAATAGTTTGGATGAATCCCTGCTTGAGTTCAAAATTATTGGCATCAATGGGTGGGGGCCTCACACTAGATTGTTGTTGGTTGTATACCGGTCAGTCATAATCTCCTAGAGACCTCCCATGCCAGGGAGCTGCATTTTCAAATTCATCTTCGATCATGGTTCGGTTGAGATTGAACCTTTGATCTTTGTCGACTGCTTCAGCTGCTAACCGTGCATCCTGTTGTTGAGTTGCCTCTCTCGCAGCTAGGTTCACGTCCTTTGCATTGTTCACCATTGTAATTTGAGTCGAAGTCTGACCCAACAATAATGTGCTCGATTCTTTCTCCCTTCTCAACTGCCGCAGGTGCTTGTCTAATTCTGGATCGTATGGCACTAATTTCTTGGAAGAGTATCGAGTCATACACCACTGAACTTAACATGTTGCCTACACACAGATAAGAAGAGCGTAAAAAGGAAAAAAAATTGCTCCTGAATAGCACTGAAAATTATTTCAAACAATATTAATCGTCAATCCCCGGCAATGGCGCCAAAATTTGACGAGCACAAAATCGGTGTATAAAACTTAGGCTCGCTAGTCAAAGATAGTATAGTATTAAATCGTCTCCACATGGATTGAGTTAAATAATATTCTAATAAATCTTCACCTTAACACTATCCAGGAAATAAACCTTTGATTTAAGTTATTACCGACTAATAATAAAAACTAAGATTATCGATTGTGAGTAAGCAATGGAAATTTAGTGACTAAGTAGCAACGATTAAATATCAAGGTGCGAAGTAAGGGCTATGACAAGATATGCGATCAACTATTATTCTGGGTAGCTCCGTGCTAAGCTCACTCTTAACTTCTATTGACTCTTTCGATTTCAACAGATGATTAGGCTTTCTTGAGGATTTAAATTCTTCTTCCGAATGAATGAGAGTTCTGTTAACCAACCTAATGACATGCCCTATGAACACATACAAAAATACAGTGAATGAATGATCTTTGGAAGTATGTCTCTCGACTATTTTTCCATATTGGGTCAATTGATAACTCTCTAAGCTATTTCGATTACCTATGAGAGGCGTAAAATCAACCCAAACAAGATAACACAATGCGAACTGCAGCAACACTTCTCTTTTGATTAAAGTAAAACCACAATTGGCCTTGTTATTCAATTAATAATTCATTCAACGAATTCAGGCAACTAACATAGAGTAAACCCCACACAATAGTCAAATCACAATATCTGTCAATAACCCTAAGAAAGATTACTTCATAGTGGAGAAGTTGTTTATCACAAGAGTATTACCATAACAAGTAGATATTACAATTCTCAAAATCAACCAAACTGCCGTATTGAATGAATTAGATAAAGTATTTAGAGTCTCTGTTATTTCCTTGCCTTCTTCTCTCCAAACGTTGCTCCAAAATCCAAGATACCTTGTTTTGAGACAAGCTAGGCTTCATATAGATCAAAAAGAGTCGCCTCCGAATTTACAAAAATAGGCCTGGGTAAAGGTCCCGGAAGCGGACGTGCGCGGCCGCGCACCTGGAAGTGTGACCGCGCACATGGTCGCGCACCTCTGGCAGTACACTGCGTCACTTCAGCGCCCAAGTGCGCGCTGGGGGTTTCTCATGCACGGTCGCACATCTGGATTTTCCTCTAGCTCAACTTTTTTTCCTTCCACTAAGTGCATTATTCGTCCATTGATCCCCGAACACGATCCCGACTTAATCCCTTGGGTTTTTACTCAGATTTCAAAATTCCAAATAGCTCGAATTAGCTCCATAACATCTACATAACTCGGAATCGCTCCTACAAGGCATAAAACACACACTAAGTGCAAAACAATACCAATTAAAGCTCAAACACAAATAAAATACAGTGAATTAGAGTGCAATAAGCGACTAAAATACGAGATTATATCCTACCATCACTCCTCGAATACAAATTTCCTCAAGTCAACTACTACGGCGTAAACACATCAACTCTTTAGTTATAGCGTTCTTTTTGTTCACTCTCAAGTAGGTCTCATCTCTAATTAGCTGATCACTAGCCCCAATAAATTTAGGACTTCCGTACTAGATAACTTGCCCGCTCGAACAAAGACTGCTATAATGTCACACATACTAGTTTCTTAGTAGGCTTAATACCATTTCACTTGTCACCCTTTTTACTAGACACCACAACTTAAATAAAAAAAATTAAGTTCACACTTCTAGCCCTCTGTATTTAGGTTGTATTATCATGATGTCGATAGGACCTTCCTCAGCCGTTGTATATGCTTTTATCAACTCCCAAACTATTCTCATGTGTCATAACGAACATAATGATTAGAAGGCAAAGAAAAAAAATTAAACACTCATTTCATTTAGTCCATGTCAATTATTAGTGCCTTTTATCTTTCACTTATTGTATATGGGTCACAACTCTATCTTAGAATTTGAGATAACACCTTGTAACTGAGGGCACAAATCATCTATGTATGGAAAAAGATACTTGCTCTTTATGGCACACTAAGTTATCTGTTAATTATCGATAAACCAACGCATAACTCCATCGTCTTTCTAAACCAACAGAACTTCAGCACCTCAAAAGCGCTATACTTGGTATGGTGACTACTTAACCCCGAAATCTTGCAACTTTTATTTTTGGCGTTAACCACACAGAGCCATTCTATAATATAAAGTAAAAATAGACTAAGTTTCTAGAAATATATTAACACCCAAGTTTATCTCCTCAATAAATGATACACTCGATAAGTCCTCTGAAATACATTCGAAAAATTCATTAACCACAAAGACTAACTCTATGGTCGGGTATTCAACTCCAAAACCCCGAGTTATAGTAATACAACACATACTATTCACTTATCACATATAGATCTTTTACTAATGAGGCAATTTTGCCTATAGGTATACCAAGTGAATCTTTGTACTAGGGTCAACCGGAAAAAAAATAGACAGTCTTTTTATGGGAAGCAAGCGTAGGGAAATACGAAGTCATCCAATCCAAGCTCAAGATAACCTCAAGTTAGCCATGGTAAGTTATAAAAAGTTCGTAAGTACTCACAACTCTAAATTGTATCCACACATGTCAGATACATCGGCAACCATAGTAGACTCCCTCACTTGGGTTGAAACTACAAATAGTACATCTAAGTACCTAGATCCTCTCTTTATTATTATATATTGTATCATCTCATAATATGTTGCTCATCTTCCTCAAATATATTCTATACCGAACACAATGTATGTTAACAAAATCGTATGAACCGATTACTTTTCTCGATGACAGATTTTATTTTTGTATGGTTGTCTCAATATTCCACGTCTTGCCCTTACTTTAATAGATAATCATGCCACTATGCTAACTTTCATACTCAAATCTTTTATTATGTTGGTGCTTTAAACCATCTAATTAAGTCTTATTTTCTCTCACAAGCTAGCATTCATCCACGGGCTATCACCATTAACAAGTTTTGCATCATGTAGTCCCACTATCATACTTATACTCAATGCACTTGGATTATGTATGCTTATGCCAAAGTCACACGTATAACATCACTATCACGATATTACTAATACTATCAAATCTCTTCAAGAGGCATGGAGTTGAGTAAACTGTTTAACCACTTTTCTTAAAATATCTTTCACCACCAAGCCCAACAACCTGAATATGGCTAATCTATTACACTTCTTGCATTTTCGCGCAACTCTTTTCTATCCTTCTCAAACTCATAATTGGGGGTTCTATTCACAAATTCAAATATTGGATAATTCACTCTAATAAGAAAATCATATCCTTAGGCCGACTTACCATTCACACAAATTGTCAATATTCAAAAAATTTGACTAACTCCTAAAAGTTATTTTTTAAAAAAATAATTTTTTTTTTGTAACAGAGGTTACTTTGTAAATAGAGCTATCCCGAATAATTGCAACTTGTCCATCCTCAACTAAAGTCAATACACCACTATCCTATGTACTCAAGGCCACTCTTAGTCGTACGTATGATATTAAAAACTTTCAAGTAAACTATGTCGTCCAACAGGGGAGGATACACGCAGCCTATCTATTTGCTAAGGGGACATCCTAAGAATAAACTCGATCCAGTTTAACGCACGAATGAGGAATGAAAAAGAAAAAATATCCTAAATGCTTAGTAGCCTCAAGATCATAAGTATGAGCGCCTACATACCCATTAACAAGACTCTACCAAATACTGTTCCATGACCCAGGGACTTAAAGCCTAAGCTCTGATACCAACTTTGTCACGTCCGAAAATACCCCCTAGATGTGACTGGCACCCAGCTAATACCACATGTCAAGCGAACCCATTTTTCATACGTTTAACCATTAACACAAACACTGAAAGAACAATAAGTGCAGGTCTAAAAGTATTACTAATAATTAAAAACGAAATAGTTACCTACCAATACCTTAGTCAATTGGTAGAAAGACCAACATTCACTCAAATAATAATACTCTAACTCAAATCCCACACTAAGACTATGGAGCATCTAACCGAGTGACATGAGTTAAACTGACGGGTATGCAAACTCTAAAGAAAAGAAAATAACTGACATAAACTAGATAAAGCTGCAGTGACAGACTCCACGAACAATGTGGTGGCTCACCTCAGTAACAAAATTGGCCTGAACGAACTCTTCAGCCACTAGCTCTATCGTCCGAAATAGTATCTGCATGGAGATACATGTAAGGAGTTAGTTATACATAAATATAACCTAGTAAGATCCTCGACCCGCCACTCTGAGTACCGCTGGAACAAGTGTTAGAAAATACAAACACACCACAACAAGAACGATATAATAAATACGATAATTATACAATAACTCAATATATATGTATCAACAGAGTTAATAAGAATTAATCAACAAGAACACACATATCTCAACCCCCTACACACTAAGGACTTATTATGACTGCAATAAAAGAAATTAGCCAACACCTCTATAAGTCCACAGCGGCACCACAATGCCTCAAATATGTAACGGAACATACACAATGCTCATTGAAGCATACACAATGCCCCAAAAATATCAAGAAGAATACACAATGCTTTGGTGTGGCTCACAGTCGTATCAAATCCAACAGCATGGCTCACAGCCGTATCAAATCCAACACCATGGCTCACAACCGTATCAAACCATCAAACCCAACACCATGACTCATAACCGTATCACACCATCAAACAACTTATAAAATAATTTTCGTATTTTTTTTATAAAATAATATATTTGCGGCTAGTTAAAGACCACTGAATCTGCCAAGCGCACGGTTGTCCCAACACATGGACCAGACAGAGAAAATGTATTTTTAAAATGAGGTTTAGAAAAGAAAGTATCAAAGCTTAAAGTCTCACTTACCTCGCTAACGGAAAGTTCCCCAACCTTGCAACGTCTACAACACCAACCAAACAGCCTCCAATGACCTCAATCTATTCAAAATATTGAATAACACGTCCTAATTAGTCTAGGCCAATAATTTCCATAATATTAGGACAAGTCAAAATCATAGTCAACCCCCGGCCCAATTAATAAATAATTTGTACACAAACACGTTGAAAAAGATTAACGAAAAATAACTTAAGAAGAACTATACCATGGCTTATACCATATAACTCTTTCACTTCATTATTGCCATCATCATTACTACAATAATTATGTCAATCATAGGCATAAGTATTATGTTTCCGGTAGAAATCAAAACTAGTGAAATTGTATCACCATAATTCTTTTCCATGGCAGATTTAAAAAGTAGATTTCAACCCAATATTTCTATTTGCATTATTCATATTACTATACAATCATGGATGCTATTACTATTTCCTTCTTACTTTCTAATCTTTACCATATTACTAGTTAATTAATGCCAACAACCAAGAAAAATAGATGTCCTACGTTTTAGTGGAGACTTTGAAAGGAAGGGCTAGGAATTAGTTCCAAATCATTGGAATATTATTATATGGGTACATATAATAATTATCCTCTGCAAAAAAATTCAATTCCATGCATACCATTGTACAAAAATTGATAAAGTACCTGATTGTATAGCCCTTTCCTTCCACAAATATTCCGCTAAGAAGCTTTCCAAAGAGCAGTGTTTACACGAAAAACGGATGGAGTTGAATTTGTACGTAGTTCTAGGAATATGTGGCGTAACTTAATACAAATTATAAGGATAAATAGAAATATAAATATGGATTGCAAAGAGTGCAAAATAGATAAGGTTGTAAAGAAGATGAATTTTAGGACTCAACAAGTGGAATCAATTTAAGAAGCTTGAAAGAATAATTCTTTACTATGGGAGAATATAGTGTTTTGATTACAATGTAAGTCTGAAAAATTTTCCTTTACAGAAATGATAACCATACCCTTTATAGTAGAGGGATCTTGCTCTAAACATAATTAAAAATACTCAGTGGGAGACCCACGATAAATCAGCTTTTCCACAATTTCTGCCAAGATTCTCTCTAGCGGAATTGCAACGACTTTTGTCTACGAGCTCGATCTTGACTTGAGCTCTCGATCTTGGTTTGAGCTTGATTTCGACTCGAGCTCGATTCTGACTCGAGCTCTCGAATTGATTCGGGGTCAATGTTGGTTGGTCTCTGGATCATAAGCTTGGTAGCTTTACTTTGCATTATAGTTTGATTTGGATCCGAGCTTGACAATGATATCGAACTCGACGTTGATCAGCCCCTTGGATTCGAAACTTGTTTGTATCATCTTCGGAACCCATCTCGAGGTCTCACTTCAATCGATTATCTTTTGAACTCGATCAGAAGTACGAAGGCCGAAATTTATTTTGACCGTTTACAGATAGTCCCCTCGTTTCTCAGGAAGAATGTGATGAGAAACGATATGATTTTTCAACGGCTCGAGCAGATTATAAGCTAACATCTTCATCGGACTCGATCATGATGCACATGATATCTGTCCCGTCGATTTAGTCTTTCAAGGCATTTAATGCATGTCAGACGGTGGTCGGCCACTACTGATACTGAACCGCCATTGCTTAAACCTATAAATAACCCTTTCTTTTATCATTTACCACTTTTAGCTCTTCAATCTTCCAAATTTCTCAAGTCCCTTTTCGTATTCTCTGGCTTACCCACAAATCTGTGATTTCTCTTTGCAAAAAGCCCCCTTCAATTTTACCAAATCTTTGTCACTTTCTTCTACTCCTCACCTTTGAATTCGAAAATGGCAAAAACGTCACAAACCATTCCTCAGAAAGAGAAGGTTTCATCTTCACAGTATGCCGCCGATGAGACACCGGCAGAACCACGGCCTGAGGAGTGCATTCCCGGGGCGTGTGTTCTTACTTCTGATTTTAAGGTCGATAAAAGCTCATCGGTCCCTAGTCGATACGAGCCAGTATCGAGGTACATGTATTCGATAACCGAGAAGCACCTCAAACAGCTAAAGAAAGATTGCAATTGGGATAAAAAAGAAATAATAATTCCTACTTCTGACGAAGATATCACCACTTACGTGAAAGGGTTTTTGAATGTGTATACTTACCTTTTCACGTTAGGTCCCCTCAATTCTATTAATATTGATTTCTGCCATCAATACCAAATAACCCTAGGCCAGGTCCATCCTTCTTTTTGGCGGATCGTTATCTTGACCCGATACTTTGTGAACAAAATCGAGGGGATGTCGTTCACCCTCGACCATCTTATCTGATTGTACCGTCCTCGACCTTTTCAAGGAGGGTTAATAAAACTTCAGCGTCGGGCTACCAAGGCTCTGTTCTCGAGCACTGACGAGGACAGGGATCAGGGCTGGATGGGCAAGTTCGATCGAGTGAGGAATTCGGACCTGATTCCGACCGAAAAGATGCCCTTTCCCGAGGAGTGAAATATGAAACGTAAGTGTGATCCTGCTGTTACTTCCTTCTATTTTGTTCTTTCATTTCTTTTCTCATCGATACTCTTCTTTTTATGATACAGCGGTTCCCAGGATGCCCGGAGCAGTTCCCGATCTCAAGAACTGGGTACGAGCTCTTGTTTCGACCTCCAAATACGCTGAGCGCTCATGGCGTGATTTGTCAAAGGGTCGGTGGGAGGCCAAAAATCATGGTAAGCCCCTTTCTCGTACTCTTTGATAATTCGAACGAGATGCCTTCCAAATATTTTAATAAAATTTTCCATATGATTTGGGCAAAGATGCGGTTTTGAGGCCCGTGTCCATCGAGGAAGAAACTTTGGCCTCTGTCCTAAAGCTGATGAAGGAAAGTAAAAGGAAAAGAGCCTCCTTTCCTGAAGATCCAAAACCGAAGAAGAGGACGGCTCGTAAGCCTAACAAGAATGTCATTCCTTTGACCATAGAATCAGTTATGCGTCTAAGGGATGAAGAAGAAGAAGAAGAAGAAGAAGAAGAAGAAGTATAAGAAGAAGAAGAAGAAGAAGAAAACGATGGGTTCACGCTGGCGGCCCGAACGAAAAGAACAACTGATGCCCCATCGGCAGCTGGATCGACGATTCTTCGTGAGGCTCCGCCTCGAGCTGAGGGTATACCGGAGAAAGGTTCGGGCGGAGTCCCTGAGTTGTCGGAGATCGAAGACGCAATGGGGGATATGTCTGAAGGGGCCCCTCTTGAATCCTTTCGAATCGAAGAGAATTCTCCAAGTGATTTATTTGGGGCAGTAGCAATCGAAGACTCGCCCACCTTCCCCGCTTTTTCCGCGGGGGTGATTTGGGAAGCCCAAGCTTTGGGGGCCCTCGATCTAGACAGGCCTCATGATGGGGAGGATCCTTTTCGTGACCTATTTAACGGTATCGAGGATGTTGCCGATACTAGTGATGAATCAGATCTTTCTCACAGGGTGCAACAGGCTTTGAATCAAGTAAGCCTTAAAATTATTTTGTTGGTACTACCTTCATGTTTACTTTTCGTTTCTTGTTTCTTTGCAGGCAGTGGCAGTTTATTGAGAAGCACGTTCTCAGTCCCAAAATGAGTTGCGTCGATACGAGGCCGACCCTCAATGGGTTACTGAGGAGAGGAACTCCCTAAAACTTCTCTTAGGGCAAAGGGAAGAGGAAATAAAAGACCTCTGAGCTGAGCTGGCCAGGGCTTACCGAGATCAGACCGGCCTGTCTGAGAAGGTAATGATACTTTTAAAAGCCTATGGGCTTGACACCAGAACGATGGCTAATTTTTCGGTCTCACAGTTGCAGCAAAAAATTGAGATGATCGGGAAGCTTCGTGAGGAGGTCGATGTGATAAAAGCGGAGTCTTTGCAGTGGAAAGAAGGTATGGACTGTTTTGCTACAGAGAAAGAAACTACTCTAGTCAAGTTATCATCGGCCGAAATCCAACTTTAAAGAATGAAGGAAAGAGGCCTGGTTCAAGCGAGAAGAATAGAGGAGCTCGAGGCTACGTTGGCCTCTGTACTTGCCAAGGCCGAATCTGATGCCGAAAAGGAAAAAGCCGATGCGGATGCACTCGTGGCCATCTATCGGGCCGATGCTGAAGCTGCCCAAGTTCAAGCAAGAGAGGCAGCCAAGACCGTCGATACTCGAGCACAATGGGTCGCTGAACTTGCTAAGTGCTGATCTCGGAGGGAAACCCTCGAGGAGATCCATGCTCGTGGCTTCGACCTTGCTAAAGAGATAAAAAGGTCCAAAGAACTCAAAGTAGATGTTGAAGCCTTGGTTTCTGATGACGATGATGATGACAATGATGATGACGATAGGAGTAAGAGCAGATCCGAGAATGGGGGGGCCGATAGAGAAGAGACCGCTCCTGGGGATGACCAGGAAGCTTAGTCCTTAATTTTTACGTTGTAATCAATCATGTAAACAATTTTGTATATAGAAATTATTCCCCTTTTTGCCGACTTGCTTTTGTTTTGTTTCCAGTCTTGTGAAGACTTTATTCACGCCTTATGAATGTTTTCACAAGGATTTAAACAACTTAATCAAATTTGGACTTCGTAGCCTCTATAACCGAGTATTCAAACTTGAAGTGATATAGCCCTTAGACTTATTAGTTGAGTCAATGATTCGAGCTCGAAGAAATATAGCTCATAGGCATAATGGTCGAGTGAATGTTTGCTTGAACTCTAGATAAAAGTAGCTTGTAGGATTAGTAGTCTAGTGAATGATTCGAACTCAAAGTAATGTAGCCCGTAGGCGTAATGGTTTTAGTGAGTGCTTGCTTGAATTTGAAATAAAAGTAGCTTGTAGGCTTAGTCGTCTAGTGAATGATTGGAACTCGAAGTAATGTATCCCGTAGGCGTAATGGTCGAGTGCGTGTTTGCTCGACCTCGAAATGAAAGTAGCCCGTAGGCTTAGTAGTCGAGTGAATGATTCGAACTCTAAGTAATGTAGCCCGTAAGCGTAATGGTCGAGTGAGTGCTTGCTCGAATTCAAAATAAAAGTAGCCCGTAGGCTTAGTCGTCGAGTGAATGATTCAAACTCGGAGTAATGTAGCCTGTAGGCATAATGGTTGAGTGAGTGTTTGCTCGAACTCGAAATGAAAGTAGCATGTAGGCTTAGTAGTCGAGTGAATGATTCAAACTTGAAGTAATGTAGCCCGTAGGCATAATGGTCGAGTGAGTGCTTGTTCGAACCCAAAATAAATGCAGCATGTAGGCTTAGTAGTCGAGTGAATGATTCGAACTCAAAGTAATGTAGCCCGTAGGCGTAATGGTCGAGTGAGTGCTTGCTCGAACTTGAAATAAATGTAGCCCGTAGGCTTAGTAGTCGAGTGAATGATTCGAACTCGAAGTAATGTAGCCTGTAGGCGTAATGGTCGAGTGAGTGCTTGCTCAAACTCGAAATAAATGTAGCCCGTAGGTTTAGTAGTCAAGTGAATGATTCGAACTCGAAGTATGTAGACCGTAGGCGTAATGGTCGAGTGAGTACTTGCTCGAACTCGAAATAAATGTAGCCTGTAGGCTTAGTAGTCGAGTGAATGATTCGAACTCGAAGTATGTAGCCCATAGGCGTAATGGTCGAGTGAGTGCTTGCTCGAACTCGAAATAAAAGTAGCCCGTAGGCTTAGTGGTCGAGTTTTTTCTTAATTCTGTTTGCATAATGAATCTCCATATAGAGGAATTTTCTTGGATATAAGATGTCGGTAAAGAGGAGAACTTTCTTTACAAGTCATTATACATGTGTTCATGTTTCGCATCTGGGTTCGGGCCAACTATATGAGCATGGTTCGTTTTGACCATTTGGCTCTTACAACTTTTCCTATTGGAACCTCGTTGTTGCGAAATAACTTTCTCGCATCAGAACTTGATATATTTGAGGGATAATGCCCCCCCTCCCCAATATTCAAGGTCGATTGTAAAGAGCCTCAGATACTGTTGTAAGTGCAGCATGATCATTGTTTGCCTAATTAAAAACCTTGCCGAAAAACCCATTTGGGATAAAACCGGTCTAAGGTAAAAAGAGTGCAATGTGTGCTTTCAGATCTAAAGCTTCGTATTGAAGGATCAATCTTAGCTCCTGATCGGACTTCTGCAGGGGTTAGTTTTGAAATGTAAATGAATATGGGAGGGTTGTACCTTAGCAGTAGTATCGTTTTAGATGTGACACATTCCAATTGCTTGATAGTTGTTTGCCGTTTATAATGTTGAGCTTGTATGATCCCTTTCCGACGTTCTCGCGAACCTGATATGGTCCTTCCCAGTTCGGTCCTAGTTTTCCTTCGTTCGGATTTTGGGTATTGAGGGTGACTTTCCTTAGCACTATGTCACGACCCAAACTGATGGGCCGCGACGGGCACCCGGTACCTTACTCAACCGAGTACCAACGTAACGTATCTTTCTTATTACATTATCATAGATAAGTGGGCCAGAAGGTGCGTCATGATACAACCAGAGAAAACATGAGGGAATACCCTACATAGAACGATCCAACCTGATATAGAAATATATACCTGTGACATACGGGCCTATAAGGCCAACGTGATCCATTATATACTTTAAATATAGGCCGACAAGGCCCTACAAATATCCGTACACATGACATCTGTCTACAAGCCTCTAAGAGTACATACTTATCATAAAGGTCGGTAATGGCCCCATCGTACCAACCAATACATGTACTAATCATACTGACCAAATAAGCAACTCCGGAGCAATGGATTGCACCAACATCTTCCGCGGAGCTGATAGCCTACTTGGAGGACTCTCGACCTGTCTATCAGGACCTGCGGGCATGAAACGCAGCATCCCCAGGAAAAACAGACGTCAGTACAGATAATGTACCGAGAATGTAAGGAATAAAAATTAGTAAATAATAGACATGAGAGAAACATGGAGTAAAAGACTCGACATGAAATTTTGAATAACTCTGTAAATGATGAAATACTCATAGTGTCATGCATATGCATATGAATGTCATGTCGTGCATAGGTACATGTATTCATAACATCATCAAGCCTCTGAGGGCATCCCATCATATCATCTCGGCCACTGTGGGCAAATCATCAACGTATACCAGCTGATCAGGTGGTGGTACGTATATAACGCCGTAACCTTTTCCCATATCCCATATCCATATAATATACATATATACGTGTATATAACGTCATCTGGTCATGGATCAATGTGCATGTATAAATGTATGAAATGCATAAGAAATACGTTAATAAGATTTTCTCGGAATGCCATAAAAATCAATATACTTTTCGGCTAAACTTTATCAAATACGTATTTTTCTGAGACCCATGAACAGAAGATATAATAATAATTCACATGGGGAATCAAAAATATAGACACCCCTAGTATTTCTATGAATAGAGTCATTTATGAAAGTTGCGTATTTTGCTCGTTTCATTTGTATTATTTGGATCATGCCAAAAAGAAAGAAGGGATAGCCTTAACATACCTGGAGTAGGGGGAAATCCGTATGATATTTTTGAAAAAGTTCGCACCGTACTCCTTTAGAACCGCAAAACTTTACGTTGCTAAATCTCGTTGGAATCGTTTGGTTGCAAGAAGTCACGTTGTAGTATTTTTGCTAGCATCCGATTGTAGGGTCTTTGTACTCAAAATATTAGAAATGAGTTTAGCATCTGATGGTAGGGTCTTTGTATTCAAAATGCTAGAAATGAGTTTAGCATCTGATGGTAGGGTCTTTGGTATTCAAAATGTTAGAAATGAGTTTAGCATCTGATGTAGTGTCTTGGTATTGAAAATGTTAAGAATGAAGTATTATGTAATTACTTTGCCACCTAATCACAAATTACTAAGAGTCATTTGTTTGGAAAGTGGCTTGCTGCCACGTTTTGGGCTTGGTCTTTATCCAAAGACTTTAGTTAATCAACCACTAATTAATAATTAACTAGATAATTCCCCCAACAACCAATAATTAACAAATTATTCACATAATTAAGAATCATTTCAAATTATTTAAAATACTACTCACTTTTGACACACCTTATACATCTTACTATTATGGTCATGTGGTATATTTTATGACACTAGTCCATAAATACTGGGTATTATAGATCGGACCGTATTTTATCCCAAAATGTCAAACTTTGACAAAACTCATTTTCTTTGATTCATTTACCCTCTAACCTTCACGAATTTACTTATCACTTGTTTGAAATAACATAATATTTATAACCTCAAAAAAATCTCATTTCCGAGCTTATATCAATTTACTCATGGCGTACTTTCATGTACGAAAACATGGGGTGTAACATTATTCCCCCCTTTGAAACATTCGTCCTCGAATGTTGACTGGTGCACTTATCATTTTCATAGCATATGTCTTCCGAATACTTATTACTCTTCTTTCCATCTAGGCAACTGTTCTATGAATAAATCCAAAGGCCAGGGCATTCCCCCCTTTAGGCCTCTTTGTCACACCACGTCTTGTGGTCAGAATCCTTCCAATCTCGTAACTGTTGCTACCTTCTATCACGCAGCCTGTACGACTTTTTCCTTATATGCGCACCTATGCGACTCTTCTCTCCTCTTTCCCCCAGCTTTTAGTCAATATCTAGGCCTCATTTTGCAAACGTATACAACGCTTAATAAGATGTCCCTCTGGGCATCTATAGGTATACTGAAGTTCTTTGCTCGGTACTTTGTCGAACTTACGATTATTGTTATATCTTATTTCATAGACCTGGTTATCCATCGGTATGAATTTACTGCATCAAGGTAGGTCATATTATACTATAACTCTTACTTCGTTTTATCGTTACTGAGGTCTGCTACCAAACTCTTAAGTGCGTTCATAACGTAACTAACTCTGGATCATGAAACGAATAATTCTTTTTGTTCCATCTCAGCTTTCTTCCTTATTTCCTCAACTAGTCTTTCGTTATAGTACTTAGGGAGAACCCTTCACTCTTGTAAAGCTGTGAGCTTATTACGGACCTTTTGATGTCCTTCCTTGCCTATATTTATCCATAGTTGCTTACCTCCATGCCCTTGTTGTAACGACCCAACCGGTCATTTTGACTGTTAGAACCTCGTTCCCCTAAATAAAACTTTTTGTATGTGTTTTTAATGATTTATGACTTGCAGGGATGGTTGGTTCGGGATTAGAAAGTGTTCGGGTTGAAATCGGAACACTTGGTTCCTTAAGTTAGCTTTAAATGGACAAGTTTGACTTCGGTCAACATTTTGAGAAAATGACCCCGGAATCAGGATTTGACGGTTCCAATAGGTTCGTATGATAATTTTGGACTTGGGCGTATGTCCGAATCGGGTTTTGGATAACCCGGGAGCGTTTTGACGCTTAATAGTAAAAATCAACTATTTGAAGGTTTAAAATTTTTTAAATTTGGTTTGGAGTAGGATTTTGAGTAATTGAAGTCCGTTTAGAATTTCGAGTTTGGGAATAGTTCTGTATATTGATTTAAGACTTGCACGCAAATTTTTGTGTCATTCCGAGTAGTTTAAGTATATTTCGGTGCATTGGAAGTAAATTAAAGAACTTGAAATTCTTAAGTTTGAATCAATTTGGTTTAGGGTATGATTCTTAGATTTGATGTTGTTTTACGCGTTTCGAGAGTTCGAGCGAGTCCATTTTATGATGTTCAAACCTGTTGGTATGTTCGGGCGGGGCCCCGGGGGTCCCGAGTGTTAACCGGACGAGGCTCAGACCAATTTTGGGAAATTGAGCAAGGACTGAAGCTCCCAGCTACTGTCATAATCGTACCTGTGCTTGGATAGCCACAGGTGCGAGCCACCAATTGCAGGTGCAAAAGAGAGGAGCCTGCCCAGCCATCGCAGATGCGGAGTAATTTGGCGCACCTACGAACGCGCAGGTGCGAAGGTCTTGGGCACAAAAGCGGAGGGATGTGCAAGTGCGAAGGAATGGGCGCACCTGCGCTTGCACAGAAGAGAGCTCTTCTTCCGTAGGTGCTGAACCAGGAAAAGAGGGAAAATGCGCACCTGTGAGGAATTTCCGCAGGTGCGAAAGCCGCATGTGCGGTACTCCTTCCGCAGGTGCGAAAAACTTGTCTGGGCAGAACCTTAAAACGGACGAAAACTCAGTCCATTTCTTTCTATTCCTCATCCATTGTTGGGCGATTTCAGAGTTTTTGAGAAGGGGGTTTTAACTAGCAATTTAAAGGTAAGTTAATTACACACCCCTTAAGTTAAATATATAGATTATAGGTAGATTATAACTAGTAAATCTTAGAAATCAAAGATTTAGATGAAAAACCTAGATTTTTTATAAAAAATGAGATTTTAACCACGAAAATAGTTATAGAATTGGGTAGAAATTATATATTTAAGTTCTTGAGATTATGGGTAACATTTTCATCCGAATATTTCTAGAATTTGAGCACGTGGGCCTGGGGTGAATTTTAAGAATTTTACCATTTTGGATAAGGTAATTTATTTAATACATAAATTTCGAATCATTTAGCATATATTAATTATTTTGTATAATATTTGGATAGTTTCGAATTTTTCGGCGTCGAATCGAGAATTCAACGCGACGTGGTAATCGAAAAGTGGACTTTGAGACGAGGTAAGTCTCTTGTCTAATCTTGTGAGGGGAAAATTACCCCTTAGGGATTAAATTAAATAATTGATGCTAATTGCGGGGGCTACGTACGCACGAGGTGACGAGAGTCCATGCGTAGCTACTATTAATGCTAAAGTCCGGGTAGTTTAGGACTTAAAGCATGAATTACTTGTATAAATTATATTCTTTGTTTAATTAATATTAATATATATATATATATATATATATATATATATATATATATATATATATATATATATATATATATATGAATATATTGTGAATTGTTAGATAAAGATATTAAAGGATGGAAATCTCATATGTTTGATTTTCTGTTTAAATTAATTAATTATTAAAATAAATTATTCTTCTTCCCGAATTTATCTTATAATAAATATACTCTCCTTCCGGAGGTACATAAGAAAATGTCCTCCTTTTTTGTGGAGCAGGACGAACGCCTTAGCAGGATAGATGCATCTATGGATCGCGCCGCACATCCCTCGGCAGTCTACACGATACTCTGGATCAGGACGTACGTCCTCGGCAAAAATCGTGCTTAATAATAATAATCACACGATACCTTAATAGTTTATTGCAGCTTGTGAAGCTAATTGATAAATAGGAAATCTTTGGAATTTATTGAATTATTATTCCTGCTTGTTAAGGAATTATTGTTATCCCTGTAAATGAGACTAATTGATAAATTTGGAAATTTATTAGAATCGAAGGAATTTAATTAATATATTGAGAATTACTGTATTTGAAAGAATTTAATTATTTCTACTGGTCAATAAAATTATTGTTAACTCTGTGAATCACGTTGTTATAAATATTTCTATTTCATGATTATTTAATATTATTGACCCATAGTGAGTGTCAAAGTCGGCTATCTCGTCTCTACCTCTTTGAGATTAGGCTTGATACTTACTGAGTACACGTTGTTTTCGTACTCATACTGCACTTGCTGCACATTTTATTGTGCAGGTACATATATGTATAGCGGCCTTGTGGGCGCAGAGGTGTGGTTAATAATTGTGGGGACGTAGGCGAGCTGCATTCTATATTACGATCCGCAGCTAACAGAGTCTCCTTCAGAGTTATTTTATTTTTCTGTCTAATTTGTATTCTGGACAGATGCTGTATTTTATTTTAAATTCCCTAGTAAATGCTCATGCACTTGTGACACCGGATTTTGGGAATGGTTGTGAATTGTTTAGAAATTTAGTTGCTAAAATTATTTATCATTTACTCTATGAGTTTTATCTTTACTATTTCATTGAAGAAATTTTAATTTCAAAAAAATACTAAAATGGGTAATTAAGTTATTCGAATTATGGTTGGCTTGCCTGACAGTGGTGTCCGGCGCCATCACGGCCTTAATGGATTTTGGGTCGTGACAACATCGTATCATAGCACTAGGTTCATTTAGGTCTCACGAGTCATGAGCAAGTCTAGTAGAGTCTTGCGGATCGGTACGGAGACGTCTGTGCTTATCTTCGAGAGGCTACAGCGCTGCTAGGAATACTTCCCTTCTTGATTCCCCATCGTGCGATTCGATTCCTTTGAGGCTTATGCCTACATTTCCTTCATATTCAATCTTATGCGACGTGAAGCACTTGTTATACATTGAGTATCGAGGAAGTTTTTAATGGTACTACAGATGTAGTGCAGGATGCTTCTCCTTGTGTAATTAATTGGGCTATTGTCGTCGCCTTGCAGAAGGACGCTCTGTCATTTCAAGTTAAGTATCAGTACTATCTAAGGTTTTGAAACTTGGCATTGATTGTTATGACGATTCGTGCGTTGTTATCGCACAGTGTTTATGTAATGGTAGAATGCCTGTCTATGTGTCAGGGCAGTAAACGACTTGAAAGAAAGTTTTCTCAGTACATGATTCAGAGGTTCCATGTTTTAATTCCAGCGGAGAAAAGACAATCGGACTATAAATGTTCAAGTTTGGGGTTGATAGAGTAACGAAGCTAGATATTTTCAAGTGTGGTAGAGTTCTCAATTTTGATGTGGTGTCATCGCCTTGTAAAATGCATTAAGGTTTGCCAGTATTATGGTTTTCTTCAACTCGCCTTCACGACGGGGTGTTAGGAATTGGTATGGGGGAAGCAGTCGTTAGAGATTGCGGTGTGCAGTGATTCAGGATCGAAGCAGCATTTCTAGTATTGATGTCTCGAGAAGAATGATCGTCAGAAAGGTAAAGCTGGTAACAAGCTAATGGTTCAAGTGCTACAGAGACAGATTTTGAGTTAAGGCAACAACTGGGCAGCGAAGGATGAGGAAGGACATGTGGAAGGTTCCTTACGGTGGTTAGGTTCCAAAAATGCCAAGTGTAAGAAAACAGAAGCAGAGTAGTTGCTTAAAGGAGATGGTTGACCAAAGTGGGAGAGTGTCAAGTTAGAACATAGGTTACGTGGTAGGATGATTACACGTCTTGAGGAACGTTTGGAGTGATTTGGGATGTAAAATGGACAGTGACTAGGTCTACGGACTTAAGTTGTAATATTAGCTGCTATATTGAGGAAGATTGGATACAACAGGAGGGAGTTGCTTGATATGAAGAAGGATACAACATGACTTTGGATTGGAATATATTGTCGCACCTCTAGTTGACGTCCATGAGGAGTGAACGGACTGGTGCAGCTGGTGAATGAGCTCGGACTCAGGATGATCTACTGATTTCGTAGTAATTGCACCCAGTGCAACGATGTTAGAATATGTCAGCATGTAATTTCCACAGGTGGGTTATCTCCTGTAAGCAGGTTAGCGGTCGCGTGGTGTTGACGAAGCTTCTGCGAAGAATTCTACTGGCTACCCGGTAAGAGATTTAATATGTAAATGTGATTATTGGTTCGGAGTATTTATTAAAGGTTAATAGAAGGATTTCGAGAAAATTTGGCGAGTTGCGTGGGAAGGATCATGTCAACGATGAAGAAAGAATATCGGTGGATTCCAAAATTTTGTAATTGTAGCTTCAAGCTAAGTGGAAGAGCCCACCATCTATGATTGGATTGCATAATGTCAACTTGTGCGGTTTCTGGTTATCGGTGTATTGGTGGGTCATTGCGACTAAGGAAAGAAAATATCAGTGGTAATTTGAGCAAAGTATTTGGGGAATGTGTGCCATATTTGGCCTTATCAATTCATACTCAGGTTTTTGGAAGACTCAGAGTTTATGCTTCGTGTAGATGTAATGCACAAGAAAGTGAAACAGTCGGATGTTTCCTTGATAAAGTGTCCATGTGCTAGCAGGGCCTTGGAATTTATCATGTTTGGGAACACGTCAGAGCAAGTGACTCTCAATAACGGTCCTAGTGGATTCAAAATTTTAAAGTGTGATGTCTAAGGATCTCGAGTCTGTAGTATGGTTGAGTATCAAGCTTTTGCAGCAGATTATGAAATGGGGCTTGGAGTACTCTGCGTTATCTTTAGGTTGTAGTGTAGCATTAGAGAAATGGAAGAAAATAACTTCGGATTCATAAAAGAAGTATCAGAATGGGTGTACCAGTTGAAGATGTAAAAATGTGCACAAGGAGGGATATGAGATGATTAGTGGGTTTTGAAATAGCATGGTCCCGTGAAATAAGGTCACTCGGGATGAGTGCGGATTTGAGTTCATGATGTAATGAATGGAGCTATTATTATTTCTAAGGCAAGTTGAGAATAAGTTGAGAAAAGATGAGTCGGCTAACGATGGTTGAATCAGCATGATGGTGGCAATGATCAGTTCCTTCAGCGCATTGAATTATACGTGTGATTCGTGGCGGTACATACGAGGCTTGACGGCCGCCGTAATTGATTTTATTTGGAGGAATTCAAGTATTATGACATTTTATATGTAGAGGGATCCCAGAAGAGTTATGGTGGTGTAGACCACTACTTGAGGCCGGTATTTTCTGCGGATATGGGAATTCAATCAGGTGTTACAATGGTTCTCTTGAAATGAGTTAAGAAGAAGGCTTCTATATGATGAAGTGTTTACCGTATTAGTGGTTCAGGAGTTATGATGGAATTCTTGTACTCCTGCGCATTGGCGTGGTTAAGTGCACTAAGTAGCATGGGATTCGAAAGTTGAGGATTTAAGATTTCGGTTCGGTGTTGACAAGGATGTCATGAGCTCGGATGAGCAGGAAAGGGAATTAGATGTTTAAAGTAAGATGGTATTGTTTTGGCCTCATCTAAGGTCGATGTCAGGTGTAAGAGACCTTGTGTATTGATTTGTGGATTCTTGATATGCTTCACAGCATTAGTGTAACCGGTAGCATGGATCTGCAGACTTGTTACCTGGTGCGGAAGGTCGTGGGAGCGTGTCTCACGGAAAGATTGTGTAAGAGTGACATGTAGTCACTTGATTGAGTGAAGATTGAAACCAAGTATAAAGATTGTGGTAATATCGTTGATTCGAGAATTTATGCCTGGAGGGCGCTCGGTTCATTTGGTTGTGGACTGTGGAAGTTTGTTCTGATTATGATGGCCATTCTTGTATGTTATGTGAAAAAGGGTTATTATGGATACTTGAAAGGTTATTAGCCTAGTACGATGCGATCAGAATCAGCTTGAGGTCTGGGGATGGATTTGAATATGAATATGGGCTCTATATCAGGCCGGATGTGTTCATTTCAGCATAACCGCTCCCTATGGAGGAGTATTCAGACGTTGGATGTCGTTTCGTCGTCAGTTATTTCATGTAATACTATATTGTGCCGTGTGAGTTGCGAAACGGCTTGATAAATTTCCTATGTGTTGAGGTTCCACATAGCGATGGTGTTACGTGAGTAGGATGGCTCTCGAGATTCAGATCATATATCGCACATTAGTTGTGCTTGAGTTTTGTAGCGTATGGCGTTGTCGGTCCTTCCAAGGATAGTATTATGCACTTAGCGTGCTTGTGTCCGATGTTCGGATATTTTGTAAGTAATGAGAATTCTAGCTCGGTAAGTATTTTCTTATAGATTCTTTTTGTGCGGATCGAGTTGCACGCCGCAACATTGTGATGTTGAGTACAGTTCCCTATATTCTATTTTGTGTGTTTTGTGTCCCATTTTCTGAGGAAGGTTCATGACACCTTTTCAGTTGTTTAATTAGTCACGTGGGTTGAGTAATCCTTTCCATAATCTGTTTTCCTTATGTATCGCAATCGAGTTAGTAGCTTATTAGATCATTGTGGCGTCATATGAGACTTTTTGTTATGTCTGAGGTGGATTATTGCCTGAGCAGCTTATACTAAGTGAGACGAGGTTATTGGATCTGGGATCAGTACGATCGGATTATATGAAGTATAATAAAGAGAAAATACCATTATTTGGTCTATAATGAGGCAATGGTTCTTGTCAGAAGGAGAAACTCAATAATTTGTTGACTCAGCAGTTGGTTATGAATTTCTACACATTTCTTCCATCGTGGAAGCAGTTCAAGAGTTGGAACATGAATTATATGTATCATGAGGTGTGTTGTGAACATCAGATTTGTGGAATTTCGGCTATTGTTATCGGAGGATGATATTATGATCATGTAAATGGTGCGGTGCATGGTCTAAATTCAACCAAGGTATGCAACCCTGTATTGGTGCATCGTGTAGTGATTGATACGGTATTTGTAGGTTGGAAACAGGCATGGTGGAGAATTCTGGATGTTAGAATTGGGCTCTAAGGCTTAATCGCCTAAATAAATGGGAGAATCTTCAGATTGACTTGAGCTAATGTGCTCAATTAGGTGTGGTAGCACGAGTAGGTGCTCGAAGTGTTAAACTGTGATTTTGGACAACTCCGGAACAATCCTTAGCACGTTCGAGGACGAACGTATATTTAAGTGGGAGAGAATGTAACAACCCAACCAGTCGTTTTGACTGTTAAAACCCTGTTCCCCTAAATAAAACTTCATGTATGTGTTTTTAATAATTTATGACTTGCGGGGATGGTTGGTTCGGGATTAGGAAGTGTTCAGGTTGAAATCGGAACACTTGGTTCCTTAAGTTAGCTTTAAATGGACAAGTTTGACTTCGGTCAAAATTTTGAGAAAATGACCCCGGAATTGGGATTTGATGGTTCCAATAGGTTTGTATGATGATTTTGGACTTGGGCGTATGTCCGAATCGGGTTTTGGATAACCCGGGAGCGTTTTAACGCTTAATAGTAAAAATCAACTATTTGAAGGTTTAAAATTCTTTAAATTTGGTTTGGAGTAGGATTTTGAGTAATTGAAGTCCGTTTGGAATTCCGAGTTTGGGAATAGTTCTGTATAGTGATTTAAACTTGCACGCAAATTTTCGTGTCATTCCGAGTAGTTTAAGTATATTTCGGCGCATTGGAAGTAAATTGAAGAACTTGAAATTCTTAAGTTTGAATCAATTTGGTTTAGGGTATGATTATTAGATTTGATGTTGTTTTACGCGTTCCGAGAGTTCGAGCGAGTCCGTTTTATGATGTTCAAACCTGTTGGAATATTCGGGCGGGGCCCTGGGGGTCCCGAGTGTTAACCGGACGAGGCTCGGACTAATTTTGGGAAATTGAGCAAGGACTGAAGCTCCCAGCTACTGTCATAATCGCACCTGCGCTTGGACAGCCGCAGGTGCGAGCCGCCAATCGCAGGTGCAAAAGAGAGGAGCATGCCCAGCCATCACAGATGCGGAGTAATTTGGCGCACCTGCGAACGCGCAGGTGCGAAGGTCTTGTGCACAGAAGCGGAGGTATGTGCAGGTGTGAAGGAATGGGCGCACCTGCACTTGTGCAGAAGAGAGCTCTTCTTCTGCAGGTGCGGAACCAGGAAAAGAGGGAAAATGCGCACCTGCGAGGAATTTCTGCAGGTGCGAAAGCCGCATGTGCGGTACTCCTTCCGTATGTGCGAAAAACCTGTCTAGGCAGAACCTTAAAACGGACGAACACTCAGTCCATTTCTTTCTATTCTTCATCCATTGTTGGGCGATTTCAGAGTTTTTGAGAAGGGGGTTTTAACTAGCAATTTAAAGGTAAGTTAATTACACACCCCTTGAGTTAAATACATAGATTATAGGTAGATTATAACTAGTAAATCTTAGAAATCAAAGATTTAGATGAAAAACCTAGATTTTTTATAAAAAATGAGATTTTAACCACGAAAATAGTTATAGAATTGGGTAGAAATTATATATTTAAGTTCTTGAGATTATGGGTAACATTTTCATCCGAATATTTCCAGAATTTGAGCACGTGGGCCTGGGGTGAATTTTAAGAATTTCACCATTTTGGATAAGGTAATTTATTTAATACATAAATTTCGAATCATTTAGCATATATTAATTATTTTGTATAATATTTGGATAGTTTCGAATTTTTCGGCGTCGAATCGAGAATTCAACGCGACGTGGTAATCGAAAAGTGGACTTTGAGACGAGGTAAGTCTCTTGTCTAATCTTGTGAGGGGAAAATTACCCCTTAGGGATTAAATTAAATAATTGATGCTAATTGCGGGGGCTACGTACGCACGAGGTGACGAGAGTCCGTGCGTAGCTACTATTAATGCTAAAGTCCGGGTAGTTTAGGACTCAAAGCATGAATTACTTGTATAAATTATATTCTTTGTTTAATTAATATTAATATATATATATATATATATATATATATATATATATATATATATATAATTATATTCTTTTTTTAATTAATATTAATTGATATGTATGAATATATTGTGAATTGTTAGATAAAGATATTAAAGGATGAAAATCTCATATGTTTGATTTTCTGTTTAAATTAATTAATTATTAAAAGAAATTATTCTTCCTCCCGAATTTATCTTATAATAAATATACTCTCCTTCCGGAGGTACATAAGAAAATATCCTCATTTCTTGTGAAGCGGGCCAAACGCCTCGGCAGGATAGATGCATCTATGGATCGCGCCGCACGTCCCTCGGCAGTGTACACGACACTCTAGATCGGGCCGTACGTCCTCGGCAGAAATCGTGCTTAATAATAATAATCACACGATACCTTAATTATTTATTGCAGCTTGTGAAGCTAATTGATAAATAGGAAATCTTTAAAATTTATTGAATTATTATTCCTGCTTGTTAAGGAATTATTATTATCCCTGTAAATGAGACTTATTGATAAATTTGAAAATTTATTGGAATCGAAGGAATTTAATTAATATATTGAGAATTACTGCATTTGAAGGAATTTAATCATTTCTACTAGTCAATAAAATTATTGTTAACTCTGTGAATCACGTTGTTATAAATATTTCTATTTCATGATTATTTAATATTATTGACCCATAGTGAGTGTCAAAGTCGGCTATCTCGTTTTTACCTCTTCGAGATTAGGTTTGATACTTACTGGGTACACGTTATTTTCGTACTCATACTGCACTTGCTGCATATTTTATTGTGCAGGTACATATATGTAAAGCGGCCTTGTGGGCGCAGAGGTGTGGTTAATAATTGTGGGGACGTAGGCGAGCTGCATTCTATATTACGATCCGCAACTAACAGAGTCTCCTTCAGAGTTATTATATTTTCCTATCTAATTTATATTCTGGACAGATGCTGTATTTTATTTTAAATTCCCTAGTAAATGCTCATGCACTTGTGATACCGGGTTTTGGGAATGGTTGTGAATTGTTTAGAAATTTAGTTGCTAAAATTATTTATCATTTACTCTATGAGTTTCATCTTTACTATTTCATTGAAGAAATTTTTATTTCAAAAAAATACTAAAATGGGTAATTAAGTTATTCGAATTATGGTTGGCTTGCCTGACAGTGGTGTCCGGCGCCATCACGACCTTAATGGATTTTGGGTCGTGACACTTGTGCTTGTAGGGTTGCTTTTGAACTGATATTTTGACTGGCTTCCCAGTGGCTTTCTCTTTTATTTCAGTAACACTCATATAGTACCTTTAACTACAGGATCACGATGCCATATCTACGAGACTGAATTCGCCATATTGGGTTTTACTATGTTTATCTTGCACGATCTGCTAATTCGTCTGTAACCTCCTGTTTAGCCATAATTAGGCTCTTTATAAATCCATTACTGACTACTCGTTGGCCCATTCTCATATCAATATTTCGCGTAATCTTTCTTGGGTTATTTTCTTTGTCTTAACTTACCTCTCGCAATGGCTCCTTATTAATCACTAACATCTTGGGCAGGAACCCTTACTTCCTTTCCTTGACGTCGTGTTTGCATAATGCTCTGGTATCATAGCATATCTGTAGGCTTTGAATAAGTGCAATCTCATCCCTTTTTCATTTTATCGCATTCTTCCTTTACCATTCCATAATTACTAGAACCACTTAATTCTGACTTAATGCCATCTCACTCCACATTCCCCCCTTTAGGGAAGTACTAATATTTATCACTAGAACTATCTACCTATAGATGTTTTACCTCTTCCTCATTGGCGTCTTCTCACATTATCGATGACCCTTACTCGCCTTGCGGTAATCCTTTTGTACCAAGGATAATGAAATTCCTTACTCACGAGGGTGGCACTTAGTGTAACTGGCACACATAGTCCCTTAAGCTTAACTTTGCTCACATTGCTTGCGTTAGGGAAGCGTCTTCCTGAATGACCGTTCTCTAAATTTCTCATGAATCTTTTTAAGTTGTCCATTCTATTATCGCCGGAACGTAATCTGAAACTCTCATGATGCCGAGTATTATCCAATCACTCAGTCCCTAATTCACGTTTAGTTTATCTTGTTCACCAGCCCATACTGATTTCTATTACTCTGGGGTCTAACTTTTCCTTCTGGTAGTTGTGTTGGAGTCACGAACTTATTTCTCGAAGTGAGGATATGACTTTATGGCCTATACTCTTTTGTTGTCTTAAGGCCTGTCACCTCTCGTCTTTTCCTTCACTTGACTATAGACTCTATAATACTGTCATATTTTTGACCTACCGTTGTCATCCATGTATCACATCTTACTCTTAATGCTTCATTAGCTCTCTTCTTATTTCCTGCTAGCATTTCTGTCTATCACTTTATTCTGAAAACTTCAACAAGATATTCTTTTGCTTTTAGCTCCCCTTTGCTCCATCCACTGACTCTTCGGGTTGCCTAGCATTATCTATAGACTAGGGACAGGAGTCATACTAAGATAATATTTATCCTTTCCAGGCTTCCAGTGCCTATCTTTGTAGCACTCATATCTAGCTGTACTATTTTAGAGTGCACCATCTAGGTGTCTCACAAGGAGATCCATTACCACGTTTGCACTATCCTTCGGAAATGTCGACTAATTCTACCAATCCATCCCCTATTTTGGGTTACTCTAACCCCAGCCGGATCATGATAACCCGTCCTTCTCTTAAACTATATCTGTTAGCTACCATAGGGCATAACTGAGATCGGTGTGGCCGATTGTACGTACATCTGTCACTGTTGAAGGTAACTCAAAATGCTTATATCTCCCTTCCTGAATGGTAAATAATGATAATCTTTATTAACTGTGTACTTCATACCATCCTTCACCTTGCTTCTTTTACTTGCTGAAACTTGTGTCTACCTTTCGATTCTGTTATTCCTTTTTACCGTAAGAGTGGATAAGTATTCTTGCCTTAAAACTCCTTGTCAAGAACCTTACACATTTTAGTACACGCATGGTCTGCTGAAGATCTCACATTTACTCATCATAAGCATAATACAAAAATCGAGTTCCTCTGACTCAACACTTCCACAGCTATATCTCCTACCGACTATCTTTCTGAATGTAAGCATCGTTGTATTACGAATAAGATAGAGTTTAGGAAATAGAGTTCTTACAACTGAGCTCTACCACACGATCTAGAGTAAGAAGAAATAGTGATAGTCCCAAATGCCCTGTAGCCTCCTGCTTATAAGTGTGGTGCACGATACTCCCATAAACAAGACTCTAGTAGACACGGCTTGTAGACTCCCTAGGATAGAACTGCTCTGATACCACTTTTGTCACGACCCAAACTAATGGGCCGCGACGGGCACCCGGTACCTTACTCAATCGAGTACTAACGTAACGTATATTTCTTATTACATTATCATAGATAAGTGGGCCATAAGGCACGTCATGATACAACCAGAGTAAACATGAGGGAATACTCGACATAGAATGACCCAACCTGATATAGAAATATATACCTGTGACATACGGGCCTATAAGGCCAACATGAACCATTATATACATTAAATATAGGCCGACAAGGCCATACAAATATCCGTACACATGATATCTGTCTACAAGTCTCTAAGAGTACATACTTATCATAAAGGTCGGGATTGGCCCCACCGTACCAACCAATACATGTACTAATCATACTGACCAAATAAGCCACTCTAGAGCAATGGAGTGCACCAACATCTTCTGCGGAGCTGATAGCCTACTTGGAGGACTCTCGACCTGTCTATCAGGACCTGAGGGCATGAAACGCAGCGTCCCCAGGCAAAAGGGACGTCAATACAAATAATGTACCGAGTATGTAAGAAATAAAAATCAGTAAATAATAGATATGAGAGAAACATGGAGTAAGACTTGACATGAAATTCTGAATAACTCTATAAATGATGAAATACTCATAGTGTCATGCATATGCATATGAATGTCATGTCGTGCATAGGTACATGTGTTCATAACGTCATCAAGCCTCTGAGGGCATCTCATCATATCATCTCGGCCACTGTGGGCAAATCATCAACGTATACCAGCTGATCAGGTGGTGGTGCATATATAACACCATAACCTTTTCTCATATCCCATATCCATATAATATACATATATACGCGTATATAACGCCATCTGGTCATGGGTCAATGTACATGTATAAATGCATGAAATTCATAAGAAATACGTTAATAAGATTTTCTCGGAATGCCATAAAAATTAATATACCTTTCGGCTAAACTTTATCAAATACGTATTTTTCTGAGACCCATGAATAGAAAATATAATAATAATTCACATGGGGAATCAAAAATATAGACACCCCTAGTATTTCTATGAATAGAGTCATTTATGAAAGTTGAGTATTTTGCTCGTTTCATTTGTATTATTTGGATCATGCCAAAAAGAAAGAAGGGATAGCCTTAACATACCTGGAGTAGGGAAAAATCCGTATGATATTTTTGAAAAAGGTCGCACTGTACTCCTTTAGAACCGCAAAATTTTACGTTGCTAAATCTCGTTGGAATCGTTTGGTTGCAAGAAGTCACGTTGTAGTATTTTTGCTAGCATCCGATTGTAGGGTCTTTGTACTCAAAATATTAGAAATGAGTTTAGCATCTGATGGTAGGGTCTTTGTATTCAAAATGCTAAAAATGAGTATCTGATGGTAGGGTCTTTGGTATTCAAAATATTAGAAATGAGTTTAGCATCTGATGTAGTGTCTTGGTATTGAAAATGTTAAGAATAAAGTGTTATGTAATTACTTTGCCACCTAATCACAAATGGCTAAGAGTCATTTGTTTGGAAAGTGGCTTGCTGCCACGTTTTGGGCTTGGTCTTTGTCCAAAGACTTTAGTTAATCAATCACTAATTAATAATTAACTAGTTAATTCTCCCATTAACCAATAATTAACCAATTATTTACATAATTAAGAATCATCTCAAATTATTTAAAATACTACTCACTTTTAACATACCTTATACACCTTACTATTATGGTCATGTGGTATCTTTTATAGCACTAGTCCATAAATACTGGGTATTATAGCTCGGGCCGTATTTTATCCTGAAATGTCAAACTTCGACGAAACTCATTTTCTTTGATTCGTTTACCCTCTAACCTTCACGAATTTACTTATCACTTGTTTGAAATAACATAATACTTATAATCTCAAAAATAATCTCATTTCCGAGCTTATATCAATTTACTCATGACGTACTTTCATGTACGAAAACATAGGGTATAACACACTAAGTCCCCGTGCTTAAAATGGTGGAGCTTGGTTCTTCAATTATAGTATCTTTCGATTCGTTGCTTTTGGGCGGCCAATTGGACGAGAGCAGCTTCTCGTTTTTCGTCTGATAATTCGAGGCTAGTGTTCATAGCCTCGTTATTTGATTCTTCCGTTGTGTATCAAAATCTGGCACTGTGTTCGCCGACTTCGACTGGTATCAAGGCTTCGGACACATATACTAAGGAGAACGGGGTTGCCCCTGTACTAGATTTTGACGTTGTTCGATATGCCCAAAGGATTTCGGGTAGGATTTCTCTCCACTTTCCTTTAGCGTCGTTCAGCCTCTTCTTTAGGTTTTGAATGATAGTTTTGTTCGTTGATTCGGCATGTTTGTTCCCACAGGGGTGATACGGTGTTAATAATATCCTTCTTATTTTGTGATCTTCGAAGAATTTCGTCACTTTACTGCCAACAAATTGTTTCCCATTGTCACATACTATTTCGGCGGGTATCCTGAATCGACATACGATATGATCCCAGATAAAGTCTATAACTTCTCCCTCTCTTACTTTCTCGAACGCCTGTGCTTCAACCCATTTAGAGAAATAGTCAGTCATAAATAAAATAAATTTAGCTTTACCTGGGGTCGATGGCAGAGGGACGACGATATCCATTACCCATTTCATGAATGGCCATGGGGATAGGACTGAGTGAAGTTGCTCTCCGGGTTGATGGATCATTGGTGCAAACCTTTGACATTTGTCACATTTTCGAATAAATTCCTTCGCATCTTTGCCCATATCGATCCAATAATACCCTGCCCTGATTATTTTTCAGACTAACGGATTGGCACCGGAGTGATTCCCACAAGTGCCCTCGTGTACCTCACGTAGGATGTAATCGGTATATCCTGGACCCAAGCATACTGCCAATGGTCCATCGAATGTCCTTCGGTATAGCGTTCCATCTGAAGCCAACGTGAATCGAGCAGCTTTAGTCTGTAGGGCCCTTGAATCTTTAGGGTCCGATGGGAGCTTTCTATTCTTTAAGTATTCAATATACTTATTTCTCCAATCCCAGGTTAAGATCGTAGAATTTATCTCGGCGTGACCTTCTTCGATCACGGATCTCGAGAGTTGAACGACAGTCCCCGAGCTCAAGTCACCTTCCTCGACCGATGATCCCAAATTCGCAAGTGCATCAGCCTCACTGTTTTGCTCTCGTGGAACATGCTGTAAAGTCCATTGTTTGAAATGGTGCAAAGTGACATGTAGTTTGTCCAAATACCTTTGCATTCTATCTTCTCGAACTTCGAAGGTTTTGTTTACTTGACTTACCACCAACAAAGAGTCGCATTTGGCTTCAATGACTTTTGCTCCCAAGTTTTTAGCTAGCTCGAGACCTGCAATCATGGCCTCATACTCGGCCTCGTTGTTAGTTAACCTGGTAGTTTTAATAGATTTCCTAATAGTGTTACCTGTGGGAGGCTTTAAAACTATGCCTAGCCTGGACCCCTTCACGTTCGAAGCCCCGTCCATAAAAAAGGTCCATACCCCCGATGACGTACTCGATTTCAACAGGAGTTCTTTTTCGACTTCGGGTACGAGGGTTGGCATGAAATCGGCCACGAAGTCTGCTAAAATTTGAGACTTGATGGCCGTACGAGGATGATATTCGATATCATACCCACTGAGTTCGACGGTCAATTTGGCCAATCGGCCTGATAGTTCGGGCTTGTGCAAAATATTACGAAACGGGTAAGTGGTTAATACACATATGGGGTGACATTGAAAGTACGGTCTTAACTTTCTAGAGGCGCTTATCAGTGCGAGTGCCAATTTTTCTAGGTGCGGATATCTAGTTTCTGCTTCTCTTAAGGTCCGACTTATATAATAAACGGGAAATTACGTACCTTGCTCTTCCCGAACTAGGACACCGCTTACTGCGATTTTCGATACTGCCAAGTACAAGCAAAGTTTTTTGTCTGTTTTTGGAGTGTAAAGTAGTGGTGGGCTCGACAGATATAGTTTTTGTTCCTCTAATGCATGTTGACATTCTGGGGTCCAAGCAAAATCGTTCTTCTTTTTGAGTAGAGAGAAAACTTTATGACTTCGATCTGATGGTCTCGAAATGAATCGACCTAAGGCTACAATCTGTCTCGTTAGCCTTTGTACAGCTTTCACGGTGTCCACGATGGTGATGTCTTTGATGGCCTTGATTTTATCGGGGTTAATCTCGATTTCCCGATTTGACACCATGAAGCCAAGGAACTTGCCCGAACCGACCCCAAAAGCATATTTTTCGGGGTTGAGCTTCATGTTGTATTTCCTCAAAATCTCTAACGTTTCCTGCAAATGGGTCAAATGGTCCTCTGCGCGCAAGGACTTAACTAGCATGTCGTCAACATAAACTTCCATTGATTTACCTATTTGTTCTTTGAACATTTTATTTACTAGGCGTTGGTAAGTAGACCCTGCATTCTTTAGCCTGAAAGGCATCACATTATAATAATATTTTCCATATTTGGTGACAAATGAAGTCTTTTCCTGGTCCTCCGGGTTCATCTGGATTTGATTATACCCGGAATAGGCATCGAGAAAAGTGAGAATCTCGTGGCCGCCCGTGGCATTGATCATGCGATCAATGTTGGGCAGCGGAAAAGAATCTTCGGGGCATGCTTTTTTAAAATCTTATAGTTCACACACATTCTAAGTTTGTTCCCTTTTTTAGGCACTACAACTACATTGGCTAACTATTTGGGATATTTCACCTCCTGAATGGACCCTATCTTGAGAAGTTTGGTTACCTCGTCCTTTATGAATGCGTGCTTTACCTTGGACTGGGGTCTTCTCTTTTGCTTCACCGGTCTGAACCTAGGGTCCAAGCTTAGCCGATGCGTCGTTATGTCCGGTGGGATCCCTGTTATATCTAAATGTGACCAGGCAAAGCAATCAATATTATCGATAAGAAATTGAATAAGTTTCTTCCTGAGTTCGAGGCTTAACCTCGTTCCCAGGTATACCTTCCGTTCGGGCCAATGCTCGATTAGTGTGACTTGCTCAAGTTCCTCAATCATTGATTTGGTGGCGTCGGAGTCATCGGGAATTATGAAGGACCGAGGGATCCTCTGATCATCATCTTCTTCGATCTTCTGGCTATCTGGTTGAGTCAAAGCCGATGTCTGTGATTGCTATTTGGTATCTCGTTCCCCTTCTGAGCCCGATCCCTTTACTGGCGAAGGCGGGGATATTGGTTTCGCTTCCTCGACGGCGAACATTTCTCTTGCGGCTGGTTGTTCTCCGTACACTATTTTGACTCCTCTCGATGTTGGTAATTTGAGGACCTGGTGTAGGGTCGAAGGTACAGCTCTCATGTTATGGATCTATGGCCTTCCGAAAAGGGAGTTGTATCTTATATCGCCTTCGATCACGTGGAACTTCATTTCCTGGATGGTTCTAGCCACGTTTATTGGTAGAATTATCTCGCCTTTAGTGGTTTCACATACCATATTGAATCCGTTTAGAACCAGGGTTGCGGGTACGATCTGGTCCTGCAGGCCGAGCTGTTCTACGACCTTCAATCTGATGATGTTGGCCAAGCTACCTGGATCAATCAACACACGCTTAACTTTAGTTTTATTCATGAGTACGGATATTACCAATGCATCGTTATGAGGCTGTATGACTCCTTATGCATCTTCATTATTGAAGGACAAAGTTCATATGGGTGTGTAATCTTGAGTTCGAGATCGCTTTTCTCTCATAATCGATGTATTAGTGCGTTTAAGCACTGGTCCCTGAGGGGTATCGGCACCGTTGATGATCATGTAAATGACGTGTTGTGTTTCTTCTTGTTCGTTTTGCTTGCCGAAATCCCTGTTTTTAAAATGGTTCTTCGCCCTATCGCTCAAAAATTCTTGAAGGTGCCTTTTGTTGAATAACCGGGCTATTTCCTCTCTTAGTTGCCTGCAATCTTCTGTTCTATGGCCATGAGTGTCATGATATTCGCACATTTGATTGGGATTCCTCCGGGCAGGATCGGTCTGCATGGGTCGAGATCATTTAGTGTCTTTGATGTGTCCGATAGCCGAAACGATGGCGGATGCATCAATGCTGAAGTTATATTCCGATAACTGAGGTGCTTCCTTAGATCCGGCAGGCCTATCGAACCTACTTCTGTTCATTAGCCCCCGGGACCCTTGACCTCGATCACTTCTTTTGTTATTTTGACTGAGGTTATGTCTCGATTCACTGACTCTGTAGCTTCCGTTGTACGGTTGGTATCGATCCCCGATCGGACCTCGTTCTCGATTAGTATCCCTTCGAACAGCGGGTTCAGACCCCAATTGATCATCTTCGACCCTAATTTTTGATTGGTACCGATTGTGCACGTCGGCCCACGTGATGGCTGGGTATTCAATCAGGTTAAGCTTTAATCGTCGTGAAGCCGTCGAACTTCGTTCGTTCAAACCTTGAGTGAAAGCCTGAACAACCCAATCGTCTGTAACTTGTGGCAAGTCCATCCGTTCCATCTGAAAACGAGATACGAACTCCCTCAGCATCTCGTTATCCTTTTGTCTTACCTTAAAGAGGTCTGATTTCCTTGTTGCGACTTTTATGGCGCCGACATGTGCTTTCACAAAAGAATCTGCTAACATGGCGAACGAGTCTATGGAATTTGGTGGTAGGTTGTGATACCAAATCATTGCCCCCTTCGAGAGGGTCTCTCTGTATTTTTTTAACAACACAGATTCGATTTCATCGTCTTCTAAATCATTACCCTTGATGGCACACGTGTAAGAAGTGACGTGCTCGTTGGGATCGGTCGTTCCGTTATATTTTGGAAATTTCGGGCATACGGAATTTTTTGGGGATTGGTTTCGGGGCTGCGCTCGAGGGAAAAGGTTTTTGCACAAATTTTTTTGAATCCAAACATTTTATCATTGGTGGAGGTCCCGGGATCTGATCGACCATAGAGTTATAAGTTTCTACTTTTTTATCATTGGCTTCGACTCGCTTTGTGAGTTCCTCGAGCAATTTAGCAATTTCAGGAGTAATCCCCGATTCTCGCTCATTTGACTTCACTATAGCTGGCTCCGTTCTGTGGGTGATTTCTCGAGGTGGACTGGGCTCCGGCCTGCTTTATAGCTGGGTTTGGCTCTGCAACTGAGCTATTGCTTCCTGTTGGGCTTGCAACATTTTGAAAACCATAAGCAAGCTAATGCCGTTTTCCTCGACGTTATGGGTATCTCAAGCTGCAAACCGAGTGTCACCATGGATGCTATTCTCGGGTTCAGCATGGAGGTTCACCTCAATGACTACATGCGAATTGATATCTATTGGCGCTCCGATTCGAGCTCCAATGGCAATTACAAGTGGTCTTTCGGTACTGGGTGTCAAGTTATTGTTCTTATCTTGAAGACCGACTCCGTCATCGATTGGTGAAGTCATTTGATTGATAGTTAGTCGTTGCTAATGCGAAATCCAAGATATTTTCGGAACCGAGCGCAAAACACAATAGTGTGTTTCTTCAGATTCGTATCAAATAACCAATGTTATCCTTAACCCCACGGTGGGCGCCAAACTGTTTACCCGAAAAAATGGATGGAGTTGAATTTGTACGTAGTTCTAAGGATATGTGGCGCAACTTAATACAAATTGTAAGGATAAATATAAATATAAATATGGATTGCAAAGAGTGTAAAATAGATAAGGTTGTAAAGAAGATAAATTGTAGGACTCGATAAGTAGAATCAATTTAAGAAGCTTGAAAGAACAATTCTTTATATGGGAGAATATAGTATTTTGATTACAATGTAAGCCTAAAAAACTTTCCTTTACAGAAATGATAACCATGCCCTTTATAGTAGAGGGATCTTGCTCTAAACATAATTAAAAATACTCAGTGGAAGACCCACGATAAATCAGCTTTTTCACGATTTCTGCCAAGATTTTCTCTAGTGGGATTGCAACGGCTTTTGTCTGCAAGCTCGATCTTAACTTGAGCTCTCGATCTTGGTTTGAGCTCGATTCTGACTCGAGCTCTCGATCTTGGCTCGAGCTCAATTCTGACTCGAGTTCTCGAATTGATTCGGGGTCAATGTTGGTTGGTCTTTGGATCATAAGCTTGGTAGCTTTACTTTGCATCATAGTTCGATTTGGATTCGAGCTTGACAATGATATTAAACTCGACATTGATTAGCCCCTCGGATTCGAAGCTTGTTTGTACCATCTTCGGAACCCATCTCGAGGTTTCATTTCGATCGATTATCTTTCGAACTCGATCAGACATACGAAAGCCGAAATCTATTTCGACAATATACAAGTAGTCAACTCCCACTAATTGTTTCCGCCGTCACAGTGCCCTCTTTGTTCTTCCCTGTATTATGGTATCTTCTAATGAAAGAGGGAATCAATATTTTTCCTATTTAAATTTGTAAGTCCTAAAACGTGTAGTTGCATAAGATGTAGGTTTTGGCCCACTCCTTTTATCCCTATTATTATTATTATTATTATTATTATTATTATTATTATTATTATTTAAAATCACTTCCATGTTCACTAGTATGTATAATTTTTAAATTAAGCCCACTAACTATTTAATAAATTTTAAAACTCATTAATAAGTATGTATAAAATTTTCAACTATTACATTTAGTTCTTCCTATAAAAGATCTTCTGACCCACAGCTAAAGCCTAAAGGCACAAGGTGTAAGGTTATGGCAGAAAAATAAAATAAACGTGTTGCTATCGCTTTCTGCAAAATCAATCAAAAAGTTGGACACAAAATCTTTAGACATGGCAAAGCTAGAGCCCCAAAAAGGATTCTGTTGGAGCCAAAGCACCAGCAAATTCTGCAGATTAGAGCCGCATAATCCGGTAATTTCAACCAAAAGTTAAAACGAAAGGCAAACATGATCTTAGATGGTAATATTGTCACAACAAAAAAGAAACATGTACAAGTCAAATTCACTACTTTTCAACAAGTTGAGGTAAATTGATGCAAGAGGAACATTGCCTACAGAAAGACATAGACAGAAGAGATTCTGACAATGAATGCATAATCTAACTCCTATTATAAGACTCAAAATTATCTAAGTTAAGGAATTCTGTGACTATTTCGTTGAAAACTTCAAAATCGTAATCACTGGTAAGTTATAAACTTCAAAAGAAACTACATATAATGTCAAAGTATCATAAAAGCGTGTTTTTTAAGGAGACAAAAAATTGTGGTAACAAAGATGTACTTTCAAGTGTGACTAAATGTTCAATATTCTTGGACTAATTCTTACCACACAAGTTTTAACACTTTTTCAATAAGTTATTAAACAAGTTGCCTACTACTGTACTTTGTCTTTTTAAACGGTAAATTTACCCTTTCACAAATTGTCTGTTTATTTGATAACACAAAGACAAGTATGTAACTGATTTAAAATTATTGTGTTGTGGCGAATGACCTCTGCAATGAAAAATTTGCTCGACATAAAGTGGATAAGAAAATGATCAAGCTATTTGCCAAAGTAAAAAAGATAAGTGGTCGATTACTTTACCCTTACTTTTCTATCGGAAGTCCCAACTCCCAAAAGGAAAAAGATAGATGCTATCGTCCGGTCTGTAACTTATCCAGCCCAACAACTCTTACCTTTCCTCTTCTTTGGGCCCATATTTAGAGTTTGAAAAAGCTTCTCTTTTAGCTAAAGTGCTAAACTACTCTATCTTCTTTATGGCACCTTATTTCTCCCTCCGCCCCATTTGCATTAATAGATTTTTAAAAAAAGAAAAAAAAAAGGTGTTTTATTTTATGTAAATTAGAATAAGGGAAGGAGTAATTATTAAAAAGAAAAGTAATACTATATCCTAGTTTGGATCAGCTAGTGGTGGGGCTTATTAGCCTCTGTCCACAAAAGGTAAGATCATATTAAAAAAGGGCAACCTAGGAATTTTCAACGGTGGTGTCTTGAATTAAGGTCGATTCCCAAAAATAGGGATTATAAAAGAGAAATTGAAAACCACAGTAAATTGGTTTTATCTCCCTTTGGTAAAACTATGAATATTCAATTCCTCCAATTTTATTTTATTTTTATTTTTCTTTTGTTTCCTTATCAACAAAGCAATGTCTTACTTTTAATCTGAAATTATTCCAAAATCGTATCTACTTTTTATCGAAATATTTTCTCTATTCTTTTCGATATCTTATCATTATTGGATAGTCAAAACAATTCGGAGGATCCAAATTATTCTAAGAATGTTCAAGTTATTTTAAAATTTAAAATAATTAACTTTATCAATATTTTGTGGACTCACTTTAAGTATAGCGAAGAAGAAATTGTATTGAATCCTGGAAGGTTATTAGACTCTAGGGCCTAAATTTATGATGCTGGGAAATAATACGAAGACTAGATTTTATACGAGATCTTACTATTAGAAAAGAATGATAAGTGGCTAATGTTGCAATTTCTGTCTAAAAAGTCACAATTCTGTTTAGATTAAGTTAGCAACCAATGGATTGCTAATCATTGGGTAGCTAAGTTGATTAATTATAATCTTGTTCTTGATAATGACAAGCTGGATTAAATTGCACTTATATTCTTACTCAATAATGCTAATAACTACAGTCTACAGCTACATAACGTGAGTGTTAATGCATCATCTCTTGTAGTTATATAGTTGAGACTTGAGACAACTACCAACATTGAATATATTTTAAGTTTCTTTATGTTATTCTTTTTGGCTTCTTTGCTAATATTAATAGTTTAATTAATGAATTGCCATAGCATGATTAACTCAATTTAATTCTCGTTGAGCTAAACTTTTCTAGCTCATTTATATTGTTCGCATATGATTAAAGTAGCAACAAGTCTTAATACTTAATAAGTCCTTAGATACCTACTTTAGTTTGGTCGGTATAAAAGCGAATAAGGGCTTATTTTTAGCAAATAATTTAAGGGCTTAGTTCTAGTACTTTTAGTATTTATTTTAATAACGCAAATCAAGGACCAGCGATGCGTATATAATTAAGTAAATATTTTGTCAAAGCTCAGTGATCCGTTTGTTTCTCTTCCCAGAATGCATCAGCTATTTTTCTTAAAATACACTAATCCAAGTGTATTGAATTTGTGCCACACAAAATAGAGTGATGAATCGGTATATTTATTGAGTCCATCGAGATTAATGGAGCTCGAACCCACAGCTTCCGCTACTCTTATTGAACTACATCCCAGAAAAATTAGATGTACTCTTTTACATAGAGAACTTAAACCTAAGCAGTTGAGACTTCCTCCAAAAGAAGTCCATCTTGACCCTAGGGCCGTTGGCTTCTTAGAATGGTCAATTCTGCAAAGGAGAATCGTTTCATATGATTTTTTTTCAAAACTTGAACCCGAAAAATCTAATTAAGGATACGAAGATCTTATCCATCATCTTACATTATTTTAATAACGATAAGCAAGTAAGGGTATGAAGGACTTGCGATACACATTTTTTCACGTAGATGGATATGGATAGTTACAGTTAGGGGTGGGCATTCGGGCAATTGGGATTGGATATAAAAATTTTAGTTTGGATTTTCAGTTTTCGGATTGAATCAGATTTTTTAAGTTTGGATTCGGATTAGTCGGTTTGGATATTTTGAATTTTCGATTTTGAGCTTAAAAGTTGAGATGTTTCTTCTTTCTATAATAATGAACATCCAAATGAAGTATTCATGTTAAATTGCCTAAAACGTTCCTCATTTTCACCGCAATCATATCCAAATAAAGTATTCAAGTAATGAAATCATCATCAAGAAAAAACAACAAAGACATTAGTAAGGCCGATAAGAAGTAGCAATTGTAAATTCATGTCCCAATATAAAATATTATGATAATATCTTAGTAACTAGTATTGAATATATCAGATTATGTCTAATAGTTAGAATATTGAACTTATCATTACTGCCATATGAATAATGGATTAAATATAAAATATAAAAATTTCAAAATTTTGGGAATCCAAAAATCTGAAGTATCAAATCTAATATCTAATCCGAAATTCAAAAGGTTTAAAAATTAAATCCAAAATCTAATTCATAATCCGAAAATACAAACCAAAAATCCAAACAATTCGAATTTCAATTTGGATTTCGGGTTTGTCAAATTATGTCCACCCCTAATTACAGCGTTAGTAGAAAGAGCTAACAAAAGATAATTTTCTCAGGAAAAAAAAGCCATTTTGCTGAAGCAGTATAAGAGATTGCTTTTCAGAAGATTCATGAGAAGAGAATATCAACAATCCTTACTAGGAAAAAAAGAACAACTTTCCTTATTTAGTTGAATGAAAAAGATAACTGGCCTTAAATAGGAAATGAATACGTAGTACATCTTAGTTTTAATTTTGTGTGAAATAGAAAATTACACGAAGTAATAAAATTAAATTTTTTTAGTTAGACCGCAATATACACTGTTTTAGGAATCCGACTAAACGAATACCCCGTTGGCCAAGCTGAAAAAATTAGCTTATTTTGAAAAAAATACTTTTGATGAGAAGTAGTTTGTGTTTGGCTAATTAATTTGAAAAGACTTGTGAGCAACAATTAGTGTTTAGCCAGGTTTTTAAAATTACTTCTAAGTATATTTTTTTCAAAAGTGCTTTTGGAGAGAAGCTACTTTTTTTTGCTTTTCCAAAATTGCTTCTGCTTCTGTATAAAAGCACTTTTTTTTCTTCCAAAAACTTGATTAAACACTTCAACTTTGAAAAAAAAAATCTTCTAAAATTGGAGAAATTTGGCAAAACAAACTATAATGCTGAGATTAAACTTTTGATCTAAAAAATATCATGACCAGAATGAAAGTTGGAAGAAACTTCACCCCAAAAGAATTATTCTTATATAATATTACCAAAAGAAAGTTAGTTATCCTGAACCTGTTTGACTGGACACGAAATTTAAGAAAAAATGAAGACTTTTGGAATTTGTGGTCCTAAATAAGTTAAAAAGGGACCCAGAGTATTTGTACGGTTATAAAAATTTCTCATTAAGAATAGAATTATAAGTTTAAATAAAATTATTTTTAAATTTAAAAAAAAATATTTTTTTAAAAAATAAAATAAAATAGGTTCACGTAAACTATTTTATAGTTTACGTAGTATAATAATAGTTTACGTAACTATTTCAGTAAACTACGTAATACTGAAACGGAGTAAGTAGTATAATAATAGTTGGAAATATAGGCCATCCCAATGACAAAAGGACAAGGATAGTGGAAAGAATCTAAAAGACAAATCCATATATCTTACGCTTCATCATCAAGAAAAATCCAAGCAAAGATAGACCCCAAACTCCAAAGTGTTGACAAATGGCCCATCTCTCTCTCTTCCTATGTAAGTTACTAACTATTTTCTTACAAACCCAGGCGTAGCATCTTCTTCTTTGTTTTGTAAAGAGAGAGAGAGAGAGAGAGAGAGAGAGAGAGCTAAAAGACTGAAGAGTGGTCCCAGCAGATCCGGAAGACGCCATTTCCTTTCCCAGTCCCACATTTCGCCTGTTTGGTTGACGACAATGGAAATGGACTTTCGGTAGCATCTCTTTCTTGGCTTTTACTATAAGCCTCCTCATGATTTTCTGATATTATTTCAGCTCTATCTTCACTCTTCTCCTATAATGGGTTTTCTTCCGATTTCTTTTAGCTCTGAGCTGCGCTGGAGCTAGTCTTCGATTACTGATCTCTTTCTGCGTTTTCTCTTTAAGCTGAACCCGATTCCCTCTCTGGTAATTTCTACAAATTCCTTCTTTGTTTCGTTTGTTTGCTTTTTATGATTTCCCTTATCTGGGTATTTTGGGTGTTCGTAGATGCATCTTTGTTTGTCGCTTTGTGCGTATTTGTGGATTGGAATGTTGGGTTTTGTTTTTCATCTCTCTTCTTCTTCCCCCTTCTGAGTGTCTGCATCTGTGATGTTTGACGGTTGCAAGTCCTGTGACTGACGATTGCATCGGTTGGATCTATGATTGTTGACCTTTTCCCTTTTAATAAATATTTTATCCAAATTTTGGGTTTTGTAGTACTGGCATTTTCCGGTTTTTTTTTTCAACGTGATCTCTGTTTCAATGTTTTTGGAGTCAAAAGCCAGATTTGTTACTTTCTTTCCCCCTTTTTTCGGTATGTTGCCACTACAAGTGCTTCTGGTTTTAGAAACTGAGTGTTTTGTGGATGCGTGATTTGTTATGTGCCTAAAAATCGATATTATCTTTTCATGTTTCCTTCGTTCGATTTGCATGGATGGATTTCTAAGTCTCGATTTAACTTTAGGCAAATGATTCCTAATTGAGTTTGAAATTCCTTGAACTAATTTATGATACCATCGGGGCACAATTGTAGTTATCTTTGAGTGTTGCCTCTTTATCAGAATCTTTATTTCAATGTTCACAACTCATTTACCATTCTGACCTTGATCCTGACTGTGTGAAATGGATCAACACAATATGGAAAATTGTATTTCGTTGGATATAGGAGGGCATAACATTTCCGAACAAAATGCAGCATTGTGCTTCTTTTCAATATAAATATAAACATCCTTGTCTTCTATACTTCGAAGTACAACAAGTTCTTTTGTTTGAATTTTCATCTCTCTCCCATATTAATTGTGACCTACTCTTCGGTATCTTCCACTATTAGTGCTGAGGTATTAAGTATTAACTATCCTATTTCATTTGGTTAACATTCTAAACTTTGCACTTTGTTTGTGTCAAAGGGTGGGGAGAAAAATGCAGTGGACAAGCTATCTCCCGGGATATTACCCTCCAAAAGATCTTAGTGGGAGCGTTACTGGTAATTCATGGTCTCTACCACACAATGATATCACGTGGAACGGTGCCAGAGGCTTCTATGTTTCCTTGCCTCCATTTATGGTGGACCAGAATGTGGAATTAGTTCATCAAAAGGAAATATTGAAGCAGACGATACGCAAGCATGAAGCAATATTTAGATATCAGGTATACACATGAGCCTTTGATCTTATCCTTTGAAAGAGATCATGTCATCGTCCAATCAATGAACTCTAAACCATGTTTTCTTTTATGCTGGTCAGATAGTTATCTTAGGAATGCTCTGATCAGACGGTGATTCTATGAAAGGATCAGAATGGATATAACTCTAAAGCATGTTTTCTTTCTCAGGTCAATGAACTACATCGCGTATATAGAAGACAAAGAGAGTTAATGGATGAGATTAGAAGGAGAAAGCAAATGGAAGATCATTTACACTTGCAAGCATCAGAGTCGAAGTCTTTTATGTCACAGTTAAGGTCTGAAATTTCCCAGAAAACTGATTGGCCTCTGGTTGACCTCACAAGCGCCGAGCCGTCTGCACCATGTAGAGAAATGTTTCAAGGTTCTTCAAATTCTATTGCTGGTCAGATAGTGCAACCAGGTGCTGACTTGTTGACGGAACAAAATGTTAGAAAAGATTGGAAAATGTCATCTTCGATGAGCAGTGCGTCAAGAAATAAAACATTCGATCTTGAACTTCCAGCAGAAGAATACGTAGATATTGAAGACGGAGAACAATGTGTGGAGGAAAGTCCTGTTCAAGGGCCCAATATTCTGATTTCAGAGATTCAACCTCAACATAGTTCAAAAGTCAACTTTGTTTATCCTGGAGATTCTTCGATTTCTAACTCAACTCCTAGGGGTACCTTTCTTTTGTTTGACCTGAATGAACCAATACAGCCTGATGAAACAGGGTGTCCAAATTCTGCACTTGAATCTATGGACGTTCATGAGGAAATCAGCGAAATGGATCAGGATCTATCTGGAACAGGGCATGCAGAATGCTCAACTCTGAAGAAAGAAGGTATTCTGTGTATTCTCTTGAGACAATATTCTAAATATAATATTTATGCTGACAGGATGTTCTTAACATTTGATTTGCCAATACTGGCTGCTTTTCTATTTCTTCCATCAGATTCTTTATGTGTTCTTTGTTATGAGTCGCATGCTTATCCAATTAAACCTATCACAAAAATGTTGGTAGAGTGAACATTTTCCTCATTTCATTTTTATTTCCTGCTGTTACAGGGGGAGGTGTAAGCAACCTGAATCCTTCTGATGAAGTTTCTTCTGTTGAGAGAACACTTCTTCAATGTAATCAAACAGCAAGTTCACCTCCAAGATTTGTAGACAAGAGTCGTAATGGAAACAAAACTAACAAATCATTGCTAGTTTCTCCTCGGAAAAAAATTAAGGAGATACCCTTCGCAGTTCAAGCTCTTCCATGCTTTATTACTAATGCATCACTCAGTAAGAGTCCTAAATCTTCTGTTGGGAATTCTAATCTCACTGGAATGAAGAGTGACCTGTACAACAGTAGTGCTTCTAGTCCAACTTCTGGCACATCAGGCTCCTGCTTGATGAAATATGGTGATAATGACCCTACATCTGGACAGACCCATGCTGTTAAGTTATCTAAGATTCCAGATAGCATGAATTCAGTGAAGGGTATGGACTTGAATTGCACACCTTCTTCCGATTTGTCTGATGATCAGTTTTCCGCCCCTACCTCCAATATTTCACATCTGAATCTCCCTGAAGGCAGAGAAAGAGAGATTTGTGAAAAATATGTTCTTCTTGACTGTATCCCGAGTCCTGATTCTGCACTCAAATCTAGAAAATCTACTACTAATTCTTCCATTAACAGCATCAAGGAAGAAACTCTATTATCACCTGGTCACAGTGAAGCAACAATGACTAGTGTAGACAGAGATTTGGAAGCTCCTGTAAGCCCAGAAAACAAGGAATGTTCTCCACCTAGAGGGGACTCTCTGGACAATCCGATCGGTACATCTGCCCAGTGGTGTAAAAGAGACCGCATGAGTGATTACACTGGGGAAACTGACAGGGCTGCAGCAGAGACACTACTTTTTATTTCGTCATCTGCTGTCAAGGCACGCTCAAAGACTCTCACTGGTGAACCATCTGAAGCCTCTCATGATTCTCTGGGATGGCTTGCTGATATTGCAGCTTCTTTGGCAAGTAATCTAGAGAATGAGGTTGGATCACGTAGTCGTTCAAGGAGCAGCCGACCAAGGAAGAGAAACTATCAGAGGGTCCTTCAAACAGAAGTGCTACCTGCTGCTGCCTCTGTGCCTCTGCGTCAGTTGAATGAAGATCTTCTGGCTATTGAAGGTCTAAAGTTACCTGCAAATGCTGCATCCGAATCAGGTCGATGTAGGAAAACTCTGCGTAAGACTAGTTCGAGAAGTAGGAGATGGTCCCATTTTGGGGGGAGAACTGGTTCGCTGTTACATCCACATCCTAGTAATGACAAACATAGCGTTACAGAGAGATTTTGGAGAGACTGGGGGGTGACAAAAGGGCGCCAAAACGGTCGGAGAGCTCGTTCTATCTCCTCTTTTTGCTGATGGCTATTTGAGAGTATTTTTTGACTCATGGAAATATTATATGATATGCACAAAGTTAATTCATAAGAGTGATTTATTCGAGGCATTTCTGCTCTTGGAATTGTATGTACAGGTAGTTGGCCGAACTCATATAGTATATACTTATTTTTGGGGAACTGCTCATGTAGTTACAATGACAGTGACAAAGATAACAATATTTTGTTGTTAGTTTGATTGATAGACCTTTTGCCATCTTTCATGAATTATATAGTATATCTACACACTAGAACTACTGTAGATGGTAGGAACCTGAATTATTTGGCTCGACTGTAGCATATAGCGTCTTATTACTTAATTCTACTTTCTTCCTTCAAATATACAAACCTAGGGATGGCAATGGAGTGGGGCGGGCCTAACATTTTGACCCGCCCATACACTGCCCCATTTAGCATTTTTCCAGATTATTTTTGTCCCGTCCTGCTCCATTTATGTTTTTCATTAGTTTTTCTTTTGCAGTTCTCTAAATTAATTTTTTAACTTTTTCAATTTTTTATTTGAACCTTTATATGTTAAAAGAACCAATTTGAACTTGACTACAGATTATGCTTCCAGCAGCATCCTTTAATAGAGTAATCAGTTAAGGTTAAAATACGAAACCAATGGCAACAAAATGGATAAACACAATCTGTTACAAATTATAAGACCAATAAGCTTGAGATTTTTCTAAACGTAAAAATTATACTATTCAACTCATCATTCACTAGTAGCAATATGAAAAATTTAACAAGCAATCGAACTGGACCATACCGTTATAGTTACTATATTCAAAGCCAAATCCATATAAAAAAAAGAAAAGAAAAAAAGAATGATAACAGAAAGAAGAGAGAAACTTGATACTGAATTATTCAACCAACATGTCAAATAGTTTAATAGAGCAACTTTTGTGGGTCCATCCCCATAAATGAAACAAAGAAAAAAAAGGAAGAAAGGGATCCATCCCCATAAATGAAACAAAGAAAAATGGAGGAAAAATAGTAGACGTGAGAGGAAAATGTCAAATATAGTAGGCGTGAGAGACTGAGGCTCCGCCTATAAAAGGAGAGCTTCGAGTCTCATCTCTACAAACCAACAAAGAGAGAAAGAAAGAGTGAGGCATCACTGACAGGGTATAAGAAAATAGTCTGTGAGAAAAATAGAGAGTGACCGATATTATAGTGAGGTGGGAATATCAAAAGAGAATTATTTCTTTTGAGTGTTGTAGTGATCTTTGCAATATTTTACTCGGACCTACAACTGTAAAATTTCTTGACATAGTGATATCAGTTGCTCGTCTCGGGACCGTAGTTTTTTTCCTTATTCAAAAGAGGTTTTCACATAAAAATCTTGATGTCGTTGTCACTCTTTTATTCTTGTTAATTACCGTATCTCGGTACTACGTTATTATTCCGCTTTTATTACTGTGAATATTATTTTTGTAGGGAGTTTATTCCCAACAACTAGTATCAGAGCACAGGTTCTGCTCGTTTACATAAATACTATTCACTGTCGGTAGTACTATACTCGGTGAAAAATAAAAATGTCTCGAGTAAAGTATGAGGTAGCAAAATTTAACGGAGATAGAGGTTTCTCAACATGGCAAAGAAGGATGATGGATTTTCTCATCCAACAAGGATTACACAAGGTACTAAATGCTGATGTGTCACGACCCAAAATCCAATTAGTCGTGATAGCACCTAACCCATTCCGTTAGGTAAGCCAATTACCAACTAACCAATTTCAATAATAATTATTAAAGTAATTTAAGTGAATAAAGATCCTGATCTTATACAATCCCCAAGAACTGGTAGTACAAATCATGGACTTCTAAGAATAGAGTATACAAAGCGGAAATGAAATAAATACATAGTCTGTTTGAATAATACATAAACAGAGCTTTTATAAATCTAAGGCTACCTTGAATAAGAGGCAGCTACAACAGGAACGCATGTACATATTCAAATCCCGCAACCATCGAGCACAGCAACAACAACAGCCAATATCTGTATGCAATGTGCAGAAGTGTAGTATCAGTACAACCGACCCCATGTACTGAGTAAGGAACAAACCTAGCCGTAGGTTGAAAGTAGTGACGAGCTTCCACCAAGGTCGGATCCAAAACCAATAGTTCACAATAATCCATAACAACATAAAGTAAATAATACCATAAGTAATTCAGAGATAAAATACTCAGCTAAATCATGATTTCAAAAACAAAATAGTAGTTCTTTCTTTCAAATACATTAGTGAAAACCCAAATCGTTTGCCGAAGTTGCCAATAATATGAATAGTTTGAAAACAATAAATTTCTCCAAAAAAAATTTCAATAATAAATAGGATGTTTCATTTTCCTTCCGGATAACCCGTGTAAAATAAATGCATCACTATGCCCATCTGTCAAAATGTGTGAGAAATCATGAATGATGTGATGTTGTACAGCATGAGGAAAAATACATCTCTATGCATGTATGTCATGTGTGCATGCCAATGTGATGCACCTCAGTGAAAAACATCATAAACAGCCCCTCGGGCAGAACATCACTCATATACAGCCCCTCGAGCAAACCTCACAGTCACTCGTGCCACTAGGGCATACCTCACAATCACTCTTGCCATTCGGGCATACCTCACAATTACTCTTTCCACTCGGGCATACCTCACAATCACTCATGCCTCCCAGTCACTCAGCACTCGGCACTCGCACTCAGTAGGTACCTGCGCTCACTGGAGGAGTGTACAGACTCCGGAGGGGCTCCTTCAGCCCAAGCGCTATAATCTGCACGGACAACTCACGTGCTATAATAATAAAGTATGTTGCAGGCGGGCAGCCCCGATCCACACTCATCCTCACAATCAGGCCCTCGGCCTCACTCAGTCATCAATCTCTCCAGTCTCTCGGGCTCACAATGTCATGAAATAAATAGCCCAAAAATGATGATATGTTATATCAATAAATAACAACAGAGACTGAGATATGATATGCAATAAAATGAATATGACTAAGTATGAATTTTTAATTTAACACAATAATTCACAGTAATATGACCTCTGTGGGTCCCAATAATACTGGCACATAGCCTTAACATGATTTTTAATATGCTTTTCAGCTCAATTTCTTTAACACATAAAACCGCATGGAAAATACCAATATTATTTAACTATAAAATTTCACATAAATAATTATGTCACAATTTCTATAATGCACACCCACACGCCCGTCACCTAGCATGTGCGTCACCTCCCAACAATTCACAAAATACATATATTCAGGGTTCATACCCTCAACTCCAAGATTAGAAAAATTACTTACCTCGAACAGGCCAAATCCAATGTCGAGCAAGCTAAGCAATGCTCCAGAAATTCTATTTTGCGCGTATCAACTTTCAAACGGCTCGAATCTAGTCACAATAATTTGACTCAGTCCACACAATTTATAAGAATTAATTCCATATCAAAATGCTAATATTTTTCATAAAATTCGAAATTACGCCCCAAAAATCACCCGTGGAGCCCACATCTCAAAATCCGACAAAACTCACGAAATACGACAAACCATCTAATTACAAGTTCAACCATACTAATTTCACTCAAATCCGACTCCAAATCGGTATTCAAACTTGAAAATTTTATTTTGTGACATTATAGAAATTTTCTTCTATTTCTCTTGAAGATTCAATAATCTTACACAAAAAATAAAGATTAATTCATGAAATATAATCACAAGGGAGTTAAGAACACTTACCCCAAGTTGCGTGAAAAGTTTCCTATCCAAAATCCCCAACCCGAGCTCCAAAATCCGAAAACGAAATGGGTGAAAATGTCGAACCCTCAAATTTAAGGTGCGGCATTTTCGGACTCCACTCACTTGCCCAGTTTCCGCTTCTGCGCGCATCCGTCCGCATGTGCGCTCACGCAGGTGCGGCATTTTCCCTCGCACCTGCGACTAATGCCTCACAGCCCTCTGCGCTCCTTCTCGCGCAAGTGCGATTCCGCACATGCGAAGCTTCTTTCGCACCTGCCCACCTCGATTCAGCGCACCCCTGCTCGCACTTGCGACTACTTTTCCGCAGGCGCGATTACACCAGAAGGCTTCAGTTCCAGCAGTCTTCCAAATTCAAAAATCAATCTGTTAACCATCCGAAACTCACCCGAGGCCCTCGGGTCCCCGTCCGAACATACCAACAAGTTCCATAACATAACACGGACCTATTCGAGTCCTCAAATCATACCTAACAACCTAAAAAATACGAACTACACACGGATTCAAGCCTAATAAATTTCCAAATTCTACAAACGATGCTGAAACCTATCAAATCACGTCTAATTGACCTCAAATTTTGCACACAAGTCACATTTCACATTACAGACCTATTCAAATTTCCGAAATCGTATTCCGACCCCGATATCAAAAAGTCAAACCCCGGTCAAACTTCTTAAAAATTTAACTTTCGGCAATTCATGTCAAATTCTACTACGGACCTCCAAATAATTTTTCGAACATGCTGCTAAGTCCAAAATCACCATACTGAGCTATTGGAATAATCAAAATTCGAATCCGAGATCGTTTACACATAAGTCCGCATCCGATCACTATTTTAACTTAAGCTTTAAACCTTGGAACTAAGTATTCTAATTCCTTCCAAAACCTCATTGGACCCGAACCAATTACCCCGACAATTCACACAACAATTGTAAAGTACAATTTGAGAAGTAAATGGGAAAACGGGGTTGTAATACTCAAAACTACCGGTCGGGTCGTTACATAATGCCAAAAAGCCTGATACCATGAAAGTTGAGGATTGGGCTGACTTAGATGAAAGGGTTGCTAGTGCAATCAGGATGCACTTATCAGATGATGTGGTAGATAACATCATTAATGAAGACACCGCATGTGGAATTTGGACAAGGTTGGAAAGCATATACATGTCCAAAATACTGATAAATAAATTGTACCTGAAGAAGCAGTTATACGCCCTACACATGGGTAAAGGTAGGATTTTTTTGTCACATTTAAATGTGTTTAACAGACTAATCACACAGCTTGACAATCTCGGAGTGAAAATTGAGGAAGAAGATAAATCCATCTTGTTGTTGAATTCATTGCCATCTTCGTACGATAATTTGGCAACAACCATCCTGCACGGTAAGACTACCATTGAGTTGAAAGATGTCACATCAGCTCTACTTAATGAGAAGATGAGAAAGAAGCCTAAAAATCAAGGACATGCTCTCATCACAGAAGGTAGAGGCAGGAATTATCAAAGGAGTTCGAGTAACTATGGTAGATCTGGAGCTCGTGGGAAGTCTAAGAACCCATCCAAATCAAGAGCCATAAATTGCTACAATTGTGATCAACCAGGTCACTTCATAAGAGATTGCCTAAATCCAAGAAAAGGCAAAGGTGAAAGCAGTGGCCAGAAGAATGACGACAACACAACCGCCATGGTACAAAACAATGATAATGTTGTCCTCTTCATAAATTAGGAAGAGGAATGCATGCACTTGTCAGGTCCAGATTCGAAAATGGGTGGTTGATACATCAACATCTTACCATGCCACACCGGTAAGAGAAATTTTTTACAGATATGTAGCAGGTGATTTTGGAACTGTGAGAATGGGTAACACGAGTTACTCAAAGATTACGGGGATCGGTGATATTTGTATCAAGACAAATATCTGATGCACATTGGTTCTAAAGGACGTGCGACACGTACCTGATTTGCGGATGAATTTGATCTCGGGAATTACTTTAGACCGAGATGGATACGAGAACTATTTTGCAAATCAAAAGTGGAGACTCACCAAGGGATCATTGGTGATTGCAAAGGGAGTTGCTCATGGCACGTTGTACAGGACAAATGCAGAAATATGCCAAGGTGAATTGAATGCGGCACAAGATGAGATTTCTGCAGATTTGTGTCACAAACAAATGGGTCATATGAGCAAGAAGGGATTGCAGATTCTTGCCAAGAAATCACTCATTTCTTATGCCAAAGGTACAACGGTAAAACCTTGTGACTACTATTTATTTGGTAAGCAACATAGAGTCTCATTTCACACATCGTTTGAAAGAAAATTGAATATACTTGATTTGGTATATTCTGATGTTTGTGGTCCAATGGAAATTGAATTGATGGGCGGCAACAAATATTTTGTTACTTTTATTGATGATGCTTCACGAAAATTATGGGTTTATATTTTGAAAACCAAAGATCAGGTGTTTCACGTTTTCCAGAAGTTTCATGCTCTGGTGGAAAGGGAGACATACCAAAAGCTAAAGCGTCTCCAAAGTGATAATGGAGGTGAGTATACTTCAAGGGAATTTGAATATTACTGTTAGAGCCGTGGGATCAGATATGAAAAGACAGTTCCTGGAACCCCACAACACAATGACGTAGCCGAAAGGATGAACCGCACCATAGTGGAGAAGGTGAGAAGCATGCTCAAAATGGTTAAATTGCCTAAGTCATTTTGGGGTGAAGTAGTTTAGACAGCCTGTTACCTGATCAATAGGAGTCCATCAGTTTTGTTAGCGTTTGACATCCCAGAGAGAGTTTGGAGCAACAAGGAGGTGTCCTACTCGCATCTGAAGGTGTTCGGTTGCAGAGCTTTTGCGCATGTACCAAAGGAGCAGAGAACAAAGCTAGATGATAAATCTGTTCCCTATATATTCATCGAACACAGAGATAAAGAGTTTGGATACAGATTGTGGTATCTTGTAAAGAAGAAGGGCATCAGAAGCATAGATGTAGTCTTCAGAGAAAGTGAAGTTGGAACTGCTGATGATATGTTAGAGAAGGCCAAGAATGGTATAATTCTTAACCTTGTTATCATTCCTTCTTCTTCTAACTATTCCACAAGTGCAGAAAGTACGACCGACGAGGTTGCCGAGCAGGGGGAGCAACCTGGTAAGGTTATTGAGCAGGAGGATCAACTTGATGATGATATCGAGCAAGTGGAGTACCCCACTCAATAGGAAGAAGAACCTCAACCTCTGAGGAGATCAGAAAGGCCAAGGGTAGAGTTATGCAAGTACCCTTCCATAGAGTATGTCCTCATCAGTGATGAGGGGGAGCCAGAAAGTCTTAAGGAGGTGTTGTCTCATCCAAAAAAAACAGTGGATGAAAGCCATACAAGAAGAGATGAAATCTCTGCAGAAAAATGGCACGTACAAGCTGGTTGAACTTCCAAAGGGTAAAAGATCACTCAAATGTAAGTGGGTCTTTAAACTCAAGAAAGATGGAAATGGAAAGCTCGTGAGATACAAAGCTCGATTAGTGGTTAAAGGCTTCGAATAGAATAAAGGTATTGATTTTGACGAAATTTTCTCACCTGTTGTCAAAATGACTTTTATTCGAACAATTTTGAGCTTAGCAGCTAGCCTAGATCTTGAAGTGGATAGTTGGATGTGAAAACTGCATTTCTTCATGGAGATTTGGAAGAGGAGATTTATATGGAGCAGCCAGGAGGATTTGAAGTAGCTGAAAATAAACACATGGTGTGCAAATTAAATAAGAGTCTTTATGGATTGAAGCATGCACCAAGACTATGGTACATGAAGTTTGACTCATTCATGAAATGCCAAACATACATAAAGACCTATTCTGATCCATGTGTATACTTCAAAAAAAATTCTGAGAATAACTTTATTATATTGTTGTTATATGTGGATGATATGTTAATTGTAGGAAAAGACAAGGGGCTAATCGCAAAGTTGAAGGGAGATTTGTCCAAGTCATTTGATATGAAGGACTTGGGCCCAGTACACCAAATTCTAGGTATGAAGATAGTTCGAGAGAAAACAAGCAAAAAATGGTGGTTGTCTCAGGAGAAGTACAATGAACGTGTATTGGAACACTTCAACATGAAGAATGCTAAGCCAGTCAAGACACATCTTGCTAGTTATCTAAAGTTGAGCAAGAAGATGTGTCCTACAATAGTGGAGAAGAAAGGGAACATGGCTAGAGTTCCTTATTCTTCAGCAATCAGAAGCTTGATGCATGTAATGGTATGCACCAGACCTGATATTGCTCATGCGGTTGGTGTTGTTAGCAGATTCCTTGAAAATTCTGGAAAGGAACATTGGGAAGAAGTTAAGTGAATACTTAGGTACCTAAGAGATACTGTAGGAGATTGGTTGTGTTTTTGAGGATCTGATCAAATCTTGAAGAGCTGCACGGATGCTGATATGGCAGATGATCAATATAATCGTAAATCTATTACAGGATACATGTTCACATTTTCAAGGGGAGCTATATCATGGCAGTTGAAGTTACAGAAATGTGTCGCACTCTCTACAACTGAAGCAGAGTATATTGCCGCTACTGAAGCTAGCAAGGAGATGGTATGGTTGAAACGGTTCCTTCAAGAGTTTGGATTGCATCAGAAGGAGCATGTCGTCTATTGTGACAGCAAAGTGCAATAGACCTTAGCAAGAACTTCATGTACCATGCAAGAACCAAACACATCGACGTGAGATATCACTGGATTCGAGGAATGGTAGAGAATGAATCTCTAAAAGTCTTGAAAATTTCTACAAGTGAGAATTCCGCAGATATGCTGACCAAGGTGGTACCAAAAGACACGTTCGAATTGTGCAAAGAACTTGTCGGCATGCACTCAAGCTAGAAGTCTGTTGTTACCTCTTTCAGGTGAATGAGTATAGAGGGAGAGATCTGTGGGGTCCATCCCCATAAATGAAACAAAGAAAAAAAGGAGATCTATGAGGTCCATCCCCATAAATGAAACAAAGAAAAAAAGGAGGAAAGGGGTCCATCCCCATAAATGGAACAAAGAAAAAAGGAGAAAAAATAGTAGGCGTGAGAGGATAATGTCAAATATAGTAGGCGTGAGAGAGTGAGGCTCCGCCTATAGAAGGAGAGTTTCGGTTCTCATCTCTACACACCATCAAAGAGAGAAAGAAAGAGTAAGGCATCACTGACTGGGTATAAGAAAATAGTCTGTGAGAAAAATAGAGTGTGAGCGATATTGTAGTGAGGTGAGAATATCAAAAGAGAGTTATTTCTTTTGAGTGTTGTAGTGGTCTTTAGAGTATTTTACTCGGACCTATAAAGTGTAAAATTCCTTACTATAGTGATATCGGTTGCTCGTCTCGGGGCCGTGGTTTTTTCCCTTATTCAAAAGGGTTTTTCACGTAAAAATCTTGGTGACGTTGTCACTCTTTTACTCTTGTTAATTACCGTATCTCGGTGTTATATTATTATTCCGCTTTTATTACTGTGAATATTATTTCTGTAGGATTTTATTTCCAACAACTTTTATAGATATTCCAAAATAAAGTTTGCCCTATCCTGTCCTAACCCATTAAATTTTAAAAAAATATTTCACTGCCTCGCCCCATTTAACTGCCCTGTCCCATTTAGTGTTTGCTCTCTGCCCTGCCCTGTCCCAATTGCCATCGTAACAAACCGGAAACACTTTGTTATGTAAACAGTAATCCTCTACTGACTTGACGATTTAAGAGGCTACATTTTCACAATGAACAACAAAACCCCCAAGCATACACATTTATCTGATTTTCCTTTTTAATCAATTTCCTAATTTAGATAAGTTCAAAGAATGCCAAAATTTAGGTGATGAGTAATATTAAAAAATTACATATGTAAAAGAATCCATCCATATTGAATATGCTTGTATTTATTTATTTATTACTATTTGTTTGGCTGTTGACTTGGATCAAGAGTTAGAGACCATGTGTAGCAAGAGTGGTCATTACTCTACACATTAAGAGAGGCGGCTCGGGCCGGTCCAGTCCGGGCCGGGTTGATCAGGAAATAGTGCGTATTTAGTGCGAGAAAATCAGAAAAAATGGCGGCGAAAAAGAAACGGAAGCAGAACGAAAAAGCAGTACCGAAATGGAAGGCGAAGAGCGGGAAGGAGGAGCAGAGAAGAAGAATAGCTTTGTGATACAGATACCTTCTTACGAAGAAGTGATGGAGGGTTCTCAGTCCAAAACGACACCGTCTTCTCTTTTCAACCCTACCCCTTCTTTCTCCCAAGCTTTCAAATTTGTCAAGAACTCCGAATTCTACTCCCCTCCTCCGACTCAGCCTTCTTCTTCCCCTTCCCCCTCACAAACCGCCACTCCCAGGTCAATTTTGTCATTTCTCACGCAATATCTCTGTTTTGTCTCGCTGTCTGTATACATCATACATTTGAAACTCTGATTGTTTTATGGTTTCTATTTAATTTGATCTTTTTTTTTGTGGACTTTAGGCCGATTAATAATTCAGATATTTCCACTTCATCATCACCATCGTCCACGCCCTCATCTTCTTCAACTAATCGAAATGCTATACTTGTAAGCCATCGACAGGTGAGTTTTTTTACTTTGCTTTCATAGTATCTATCATTGCATCTATAGAATTTTACGGACTGGCTCAAAAGTTTTAATTTAACCTTTGTCCATCTTTTACAATAAGATTTAGATGCAAGCTTTATTCTGCAATTAACCTCCACTTTCTCGGGAGCATGTAATTCTGTTCTTTCTATTGGAGTGCAGAAGGGCAATCCCTTGCTAAAACATATCAGGAATGTGAGGTGGGCTTTTGCAGATATTGTTTGTGACTACTTATTGGGCCAGAACACTTGTGCTCTTTATTTAAGGTTTGTAAATGCTTCCAATTTCAGTTCATCTTTCATGCAATCTATTGCAAGAATCATTGTAAATTCTAAAAATAGGCGCCTGTTTTTAAATTCTTATAATGATTGCTCTATTTTCTTATATATAGTGATTGGTTGTTAAGCTTGACTTGGCAGACGATGTCGTGGAAAAATTCATGTTATTATGCTTCTTGACATCTGTACTTCTATTTGACATTGTGCCCTTCTCTTCTCCTCCCCCTTTTCGGGTAGCCTCCGGTATCATCTGCTTCATCCAGACTACTTGTATTTCCGGATAAGGGAATTGCAGAAGAACTTTAGGCTCCGCATAGTTTTGTGCCATGTTGATGTTGTAAGACCTTCAATACTTTTGACTTCTTTGTGTTTTTGCATTGCGATGCTTGTACAACAGCCTGACTCATGCTCATGGTTATCTTTGGGTCCAGGAAGATGTGGTCAAGCCTTTACTTGAAGTTACCAGAACTTCACTCCTTCATGATTGCACTCTGTTATGTGGTTGGAGGTACGTCTTGTGTTCAGCTAAATTTATTTCACGAAGTGGTATTCTAACTTAGAAACATCTTGGAATTCCTCCAAGGTGTTTCAGATTTCTTCAATGTCATGACTCATGACTACACATCATCATGCCTTTCCCTGCACCACACAAGGATCATTTGAGAAATACCTTATTCCTCGGGCGACTATTTGTTATTGTTTCTGTTGTAAATTTGTGTAAGGCAGTTTTGGCAATCACCCTAAGTTGCTCTAAGTTTTCTTTTAGTTTGGAAGAATGCGGACGGTACTTGGAGACGGTAAAGGTTTACGAAAACAAGCCCGCCGATCTCATTCAGGGCCAACTGGATGCGGATTACCTATCCCGGGTATGTTTCCTGATTGATTACTGTTTATGATATAATACTTTCTGATTTCAGTGAACCGGATTAATTTTTCCTAATCAGGAACTTATCTGAAAAGAAAATAATAGTGAATGGATTTTTGCTCAAAGCTCTCTGGTAATGAGCACACTGAATTGTGGTTTAAGTTTTGTTGTAGCTGAATCATGCTCTCACAGCAGTACGACATGTTAACAAAACAGATGTTGTGACTCTTGGCTCGACATTTGGGGTATGTGTGAAATTGCAGTGTAAGGTTTAGATATGGATTTGTCTTTTCAAGTCAGTTCCTAATACACTGGCATTCTTGCAGTCTCTTTCTCATGTTATGGATGCATCTATGGAAGATCTTGCTCGTTGCCCTGGCATAGGAGAGCGCAAGGTATCTTTCCATGTGATTGTGTTCTCAGCTTCTTGTTTCTCTACTTCAATGTTTTCTTCTGGTCTTCCCTTTTATTGCTCTCTTGTGTGTGTTCGATGTAGATTCTTTACGGTTTTGTTTCGATTACTTTTTCATTTGGGGCAGTGAGAAGGCTATTTTGTTGCTGGTCGTCTTCTTAAATTTTTGCTAGTATCCTTTGCTACTTGGTTGCTTCATCTTCACTGTTCCTTGAGCCGAGGATCTATCGGAAACAACCTCTTTATCTCTATGAGTTAGGGGTAAGGTCTGCGTACACACTACCCTCCCTAGACCCCATTTGTGGGATCAAACTGGGTTTGTTGTTGTTGTCGTCTCAAATTATATTAAGGAAGCTCATGTGTCTAACCATAGGCATCACTAATCCTTAAAGCTACTAATATGTTTAGGCACTTGTCTTGTCTTGCTGCATCTTTGGTCGCGTTGTAACTATAGAAATGTTTTATGGCTGGTGGCAATCTTAAACAGGATTTGGAGAAGCGAAAAGCCAATAACACCTATGCCTACCCAAGCTAGTTATCGTCGGCTATATGAATCCTCACTTTCTATTTCATCCATTTGATCCACTTTGTTTCCGGTTTTCAATAAATTATCTCTTTACACTAGAAGTTCTTACATTTTCTACTGACATACAAAACTTTAACAAGAGGAACAAAAAGTCTATGAGCTAGTTATTAAGATTCCTTCAGTGCTTCAGTTTTATCGCAAATGGCTTGTTCAGTTTGATTTACTCATTGGGTTCGTAATGGATCAGGTAAAACGCCTGCACGACACTTTTCATGAACCTTTCAAACGAGAAGTGCCAAAACGGCAATGTGTTCCGGAAACTTCAATTGCTAATGATTCTCATCCTGGCTCCAGCAGCACAAGGGAAGATGAGAAGGAAGTTGGGGATACAAGCAATTGTGAGAAGAAAGAACCCGAATTAACTGTCAAGTCAGCACTTTCTGCTGCTTTTGCTAAGTACTCGCACAAAGTTGCCAAAAAGAAGAATAAATCACAAGTAGAGGAAGAACGGAAATGCAGTGCTAATGAAGAAGCTAAAACTGGAGATATGAATGGCAGCAACAACAGCTGAATCTTTTAGTGTCTTGGACTATATCTTTATGCAACTCCTGAAGAAGAATAGGTTTCTTAGTCACCTAATTCCATGCTAATGTTCAGAGTGCAAAGAGCACATAAGTGGAGTTCGAAGAAGATGAACAGGCTCATCTAATGGCATGCTCTTTTCGTTCAAGGATAATGGCATTCCATTGTCGCCAGCTCTTTTCGTTCAAGGATAATATGATGAAGAGGCTCTCCAGTTGCTATGTAGTTGTAACTCAAAATTTTAGGTAGGTAGCTCCTAATTTTATCTTTCCCCCCTTTATTTAACTTCTTTTTAATAGGAAACGAGATCAAAATTACGGAGATTTATTTTTTCCCAACTTGGACTTCCAACTCAGCAAAAGGTACATTATCTCATGTGGATTACATCTGATGTGGGCTCAGTTAGTGGGCAGGGGCATATGTGCCCCACTTGGCAAACAGTGAGGGCATTTTTGTGCCAAAAAGCAAATGGAGGGCATGCAAAAATAACTTATTTTGACAAGTGCTTTTTCTCAAAAGTGACAAGAGTGAGTTGCTCTAGTGGTGAGCACCCTCTACTTCCAACTAAGAGGTTGTGAGTTCGAGTCACCCCAAGAGCAAGGTGGGAAGTTCTTGGAGGGAGGGAGCCGATGGTCTATTGAAAACAGCATCTCTACCCCAGGGTAGGGGTAAGGTATGCGTACACACTATCCTCTCCAGACCTCACTAGTGGAATTATACTGAGTTGTTGTTGTTGCTTTTTCTCAAAAGTACTTTTGGTGAGAATCAATTTGTGTTTGGCTAATTAACTTGAAAAACACTTCTGAGCAACAATTAGTGGTTGACCAAGTTTTTAAAAACTGCTAAGTGTATTTTTCTCAAAAGTACTTTTCAAAAAAGTATTTTTTGGAAAGAAGTTACTTTTTTCTGATTCTCCGAAACTGCTTTTGCTTCTAGGTTTGGAGAAGTTTGGCCAAACATGCTATAAATCGGCTATCATTCTTTGTTTGCTTCATGTTTGAATTTGAAATTCCTTCCCGCTTAGACTTTAGGTTTGTAGTTGGCTTTACCAAAGCTCAACTTTAGATGTGAAGGTGCTTCATGTTTGAATTTGAAATTCCTTCCCGCTTAGACTTTAGGTTTGTAGTTGGCTTTACCAAGGCTGAACTTTAGATGTGAAGGTCCAAAATTTTAAAGTCAAAGTCCAAATTTAGTTTGAACGTCAAACTAGGGCTGCTTATCGGGTAGATCGGACGGATAATTATACTTAACGGTTCGGCTTAACGGTTATCAGATTATAAATGTAGTAATCCGCTAGCCATCCAATAAGACAACCGGCGGATTGGTATCAGATTAACAATTATCAAGCGGTTATCGGCTAAACCAAATTAAAATTTTTTGAACAATTATTCAATATATACCAAGACTACACATACCGTACAAAAAGAGGTGCAAGATTGGATCAACGATGCAGAATGAGTGGTACTTTTTCAGCCACAAGGATAGGAAGTATCCCACAGGTTCAAGAACAAACTGAGCAACAAATGCTGGATTTTAGAAGGCAACAAATAAGAACAAATGCATAAGTTGGAAGGCAACAGACAGTCTGTCATACACATAATAACCAAATTTGTAAAACCAGAAAAGCATGTTAGTTCAGTAATCAATCAAACTTTCAAAAGGACATTCGTTCATAATCAATCAAACATTCACATTCGTTCAATAGTACTTTATATATATAGGGGTAAAAATGTAAATATATAAAATTCTTAACGGGTTAACGGTTTACCCGATAAGAAAATTGAGTAATCCGCCCCCAAACCGTTAAGCCGTTAATTATAAAATCTCAATTCGTTCCCCATCCATTACCACGATAATCCGATACCAATAAGCCAATAAGCCATCGGTTTGGTTCAGTTAACAGTTTCGGTTCGGTTTTGAATAACCCTACGTCAAACTGTTGGTCCGAATTTGAACGTCATTTGAACTTCAGACTTGAGGTTTGAAGTTACGCTTTGACAGAGCCAAACTTTAGACCGATAGGTTTGAATTTGGAAACTTCAGACCCGTGATTTCTGATAGGTATAAATTATTCATGTAATTTCATATGTAAAAAATAAGTTTTTAAAACATAAATATGAATAATGATATCCTATCCTCGCATATTTTTTTAACAAATCTTAGGAAGAAGAAATTATGAAAAAGAATGAAAGAGGCTAAAGACAAGAGAATGAAGCAAAGCCACAGCTGCACACATCATCTTCATATTCGCAAATGTGGAATATACATATGAGCTTATGAAAAGAGATAATTAGAGATAAAAAGGAGCATAGTTGCATATGTGGAATCTATATACGCACAGTCACATTCGCATACATGGAACCTACATTTGCAAGTCTAACCCATGAAGTCAAGAATGAAAGCAAAAGAGTCATAGATGCATGTGTGGAATCTATATACGCAAAGGTCACATTTGCATCATGGAACCTACATTTGCAAGTCTAACTCATGAAGTCTAGAATGGAAGCAAAAGAGTCATAGATGCATGTGTGGAATCTATATTTGCAAAGGTCACATTCGCATACATGGAACCTACATTTGCAAGACTAACTCATGAAGTCAAGAGTGAAGCACAAGTGCCATAGTTGCATATATGGAATCTAGGTACACAAAGGTCAATTCGCATACATGGATTTCACATTCGCAAAAGTGGAACATGACAAAAGCTACTCATCTTTTCCTAAAAATAGCAAGCTCTCTTTGTATAAGGATATCCAATCTTTGGTAAGACAAGAACTAATCTTGGTCTTCTTTCTTTGTAGTAAAAATATTTCCTTAGTTTTTAAAATATTTTTAGTCTTCTAAATATCTTTTTTTGCTTTTCTTACTCCATAATGGAGTAATCTCTTTTCGTTGGGATAGTTGATGAAGCTTCATATATTTTATAATACTATCTCAGCTTTTATATATTTTTCATACTTTGCTGGAATGATGATTTTTTATTACTCTATTATCACGTCTATATATTTTATCTCTAAGTTATTGTAACGACCCGACCGGTCGTTTTGCTTTTTAGAACCCCGTTCTCCTAAATAGGACTCCCCGTATATGCTTTTACTATTTTATTACTTGCGAGGATGGTTAGTTCGAGATTTGGAAGGGTTCAGATTGAAATCGGAACACTAGGTTCCTTAAGTTGGCCTTAAAATGCTAAGTTTGACTTCGGTCAACATTTTGAGTAAACGACCTCGGAATCGGGATTTGACGGTTCCAATTGGTTCGTATGATGATTTCGGACTTGGGCGTATGTTCGGATCGGGTTTTGGATGACCCGCGAGCGTGTTGGCGCCTAATAGTGAAAGTTGGTTCTTTGAAGGTTTTAGAAGTTCTTTAAATTTGGTTTGGAGCGGGTTTTGGTGATATCGAGATCCAAATGGAATTCCGAGATCGGGAATAGTTATGTAATGTCATTTAAGACTTGCACGCAAAATTTGATGTCATTCCGAGTAGTTTAAGTACGTTTCAGCGCATTGGGAGTAAATTGAAGAACTTGAAGTTCATAAGTTTGATTCAATTGGTTTTGGGGTGTGATTCTTAGTTTTAATGTTGTTTCGGGCGTTCCGAGAGTTCGAGCGAGTCCATTTGATGATTCAAAACTTGTTGGTATGTTCGGGCGGGGCCCCCGAGTGTCAATCGGACGAGGCTCATACCAAGTTGAAAATTGGGAGCAACAATTGAAGCTCCCAGCTACTGTCATAATCGCATCTGCGCTTGGTCAGCTGCAGGTGCGAGCTCGTAGAAGCAAGCCAGAGCTCGCACAGCGGCCAAGGAAGGGCAGCCCAGGATCCGCAGGTGCGCCCCAACCTCCGCCGAAGCGGAGCCAGCCTGCCTGGGCACTTCCGCATAAGCCAACTTTTTCCCGCAGAAGCGACAACGCAGGTGCGGCCCTGCGACCGCAGGTGCGAGATCGCTTGAGGCAGCGAGGTCTCTTTTAAAACGGGACTTAGTTATTTTGGCTCATTTATTTCCATTGTTGGGCGATTTTTGGAGCACTTAGAGAGGGATTTCACCTAGCACTTTGAGGTAAGTAATTTCTATACAATGTGTGTTAAATACATAGTTTATGGGTAGATTATAACATGTAAATTAGTGAAAATTATGGGTTTAGGTGAAAACCTAGGTTTTTGATAAAAATAAAATTTAATCATGAAATTCGTTATGGAATCTAGTAAAAATTATATATTTGAGTTCATGAGGTTATGGGTAACAACTTTCTTTAAAAAATTTCGGAATCCGGGCACGTTGGTCCGGGGGTAAATTTTAGGAATTTTACAAATAGGCTTGGGAAATCACTTTGATAGTTGGGGTATGAATTTTTAAGTGTGTATTAATTATTTCAAATAACATTTGACTAGTTGCGAGTCGTTTGGCACCAAATTGAGGGTTTGGGCACAATCTTGGACCGGAAAGTAGGTCTTGAGACGAGGTAAGTCTCTTTTCTAACCTTGTAAGAGGGAATTAACCCTATATGTTAACTTAATCATTATGTACTTCTATTTGTGGGGGGCTACGTACGTACGAAATGACGAGAGTTCGTGCATAGCTACTATTCATGCTTATGTCCGGTAAATTTAGGCTTACATCATGTTTTTGTTGATACCGTTGCTTGTTTATGCTTACTAATTGTTTGGATTAAAGTGGAGGTTGAGGATTTCAATATTTTAAAGGTTCCTAGCTGAATTTCTTACCTTGAAAAAGAATTGAGAAATATTATGATAACTTGAGAAATCTATATTCAACCGCTTCACAAGTATATTTCGCGAGCGGGGTAAATTTCCACAACTCTCATGGGAGCGGGCCGTTCGCCTCGGCAGGTTGGTTGATGTATCTATGGTTCAGACCGTTCGACCCTCGGTAGTGCACAATATATTTATATGTATATTTGTATCGGGTCGTACGTCCTCGACATAATTCGTGCGTAAATATATTGGAACCCCTTTATATTTAATTTTGTTCCATGGACTTGAAAGGTGAAAGGATTAGACGAGAGAAATGACTTGGTTCTCACATGAAATGAAAGGACTGTTTACTTATTTTCCTTCTCTGAGTTTTATTGTCATTTTATATATCATGTTTAATTAGAACTTCATACTATTATATTTTTGGCCCATAGTAAGTGTCAAAGTCGACCCCCCATCACTACTTGTTCGAGGTTAGGCTAAATACTTACTGGGTACATATTTTTTATGTACTCACGCTACACTTCTGCACTTGATGTGCAAGATCTGAGGTAGGTGCATCTGGTTATCAGTCCGGCGCGCACGCTTGACTTCTGGCCTGAGACCACACGGTGAGTTGTCCTTCCGAGCCGTTCAGCAGCAGCCGGAGTCTCTTTTTTGATTAATTTTCTGTCTATTCTATTTCAGACAATGGAGTAGAGATCTTTTGTATATTATACTAGTAGCCCACACACTTGTGATACCAGATCTTGGCACACATTAGTAGACTTATGATTTTGGATTTATTTTTATGATTATGATTTGCACTCAGTTGCTTTCGTTTAATTATTTTACATCTGTAAATTCCTAAATCGTTTAGCAATGAGGAATGTTATTCACTTAGCAAACTTAATAAAAACGGAAAACCACTAAATTGATCAGTGTTGGCTTTCTTAACAACGGTGTTGGGCGCCATCACGGCCTATAATGGAATTGGGTCGTGACAACATGGTATCAGAGCACTAGGTTCACGTAGGTCTCACAAGTTATGGACATGCCTAATAGAGTCTTGCGGATCAGTGCAGAGACGTTCGTACTTATCTTCGAGAGGCTATATGGTGTTAGGAAACTACTATTTATTCATCTCATATCGTGCAGTTTATGGTGTACTAAGTTTCTTCTCTTACTCTTTCTCAGATGGTGAGAATGCGCGCGGAAGATGTTCCAGACCCGAGATGAGCTTCTCCCCTGTTGCTAGAGGCCGAGGCCGAGGCCGGGGGAGGGCACCGGCCCGAGGTAGGGGACGAGGACGTCCCAGAGTTGCCCCAGTTGCACCGCCAGCGGATCCAGTGGAGGATCCCATCATTGAGGAGCAGGGTGAGGTGCCCACAGCAGAGCCAAGCCCGGTTGATTTCATCTCAGCACCGGGCTTTCAGGAGGTCATGGGTCGTATGCTGCGGTTCATGGATTCTATGATGCAGGCTGGTTTATTTTTAGCAGACCCAGCCACATCTCAGGCGGGAGGGAGATCACAGACCCCTACTGCTCAGGCTCTTGGGCATGCAGCTGCCGTATATCAAACCCCGGGCACACTACCCGTGGGCGGAGCCCAGCCAGTTGCAGTAGCTATACCTGAGCCTGGACCAACTGCGACCGGCGAGCCGCATAAGCTATTGGATAGATAGACCAGGCTTCATCCTCCTGTCTTCGGGGGTGAGCGACATGAGGATCCCCAAGACTTCATTGATAGGTGCACGGACAGACTGCACAACATGAGGATATTGGTGTCCCACAGGGTGAATTTCACTACTTTCCAGCTGGAGGGCAGGGCCCGTAGGTGGTGGCAGTCTTATCTTCTTGGCAGGCCGACAGGTTCTCCTCCCATGACTTGGGACCAGTTCACAGGCCTATTCTTGGACAGGTATATTCCGTCCTCCTAGAGGGAAGAGTTGCGGTGTCAGTTTGAGTAGCTCGAGCAGGGTCAGATGTCAGTGACCGACTATGAGGCGAGATTTTATGAGTTGTCCCGCCATGCATTTATGATACTTCCTACCGACACAGAGTGGGTGCGGATGTTTGTTGCGGGATTGCACTATAGTATTCAGGCTAGTATGGCTCGGGAGGTTGAGATGGGGACTTCTTATTAGTTGGTAGTGGAGATTGCGCGGAGGATTGAGGGTTAGCGTCAGAGGGGTAGAGAGCAGATGCAGCGGGACAAGAGGTCCCGTTTTTAACCTCCTTTTGATGCTATTTGATCCTTAAAATGCTCAACATGGTTTAATTATTGGTTTTATGACTAATTGAGTTGTGTGTGATGAATTAGGGTGTTTGGAGTGCAAAAATATGAAGAAAAGGTGCTCTAGCTAGAGGAAGAGGGGTTGGATGCGTCGCATCCAATCTAGAAAAAATCAGATTTCGTGCACCCTTAGCAGTGAAGTCGGCCCATAGCATCCGCCTTAGCATCCGCACCTGGGCAAAGCTGAGAAGTGGAGGACGAGGTGGATGCGAAGCATCCACCCTAGCATGCGAAGCTGAGAAGTGGAGGACGAGGTGGATGCGACGCATCCACCCTAGCATCAATCCCTGAAGCTGATTTGGATTAGAAATAGGAGAACTTTGGCCCACGACTTTTGTACGCAATATATAAGCCAAAAACGCCTCTTTTAGATCATCTAACATATTGCGAAGGGGAAAAAAGCCACGACAAAGCTGTGGAGGCCGGAATTCATCAAGTTCCATCTTTCTCCCACCAAACTTAGTAATTTTTATGTTTCTTTGTATGATTTGTTGTTTGGCTACCATGTCTATATGGAGCTAAACTTCACATTCTAGGGTTGTGGTTCTTTCATGACTATTGCTATTCGGATATTGATTTTGACTTCTTGATTTATCATATTAGTTTATTTATTCAATCTTGCGCTTAATTATTTAATTGCTTGATCACCAATTGAATATTATCTACGAATCTAGAATTGAACTCGAAAGTGGGAATTCTATATTGCATATAGGATTGAGTAGGGCAAGTTCTTGAACTCGGGCATCGGGGAACGGATTCGTGGTTAGGATAGACATATACCTAATTGCCTTGCTTGGTTGATTTACAGGAATTATAAATGCATTCTTGTTGATTCTAACTCCATAGACATATAGGCGTTAGGTTAGCTTGAATAGGCGAGTAAGAACTCGACAGATTCTTATGAGCAATATTAACCCTGTCAACCAATAAGCTAGATAAATTAGTCGGTCAATTCAATTGAAGAATACAATAGGATTATTAGATAGCCCATAACCCTAGATCGTTTTCATTACATTGATATCATAAAAATCTGCACTTTCTCTGTTCAAAGTTTATTATTTATATTTTTTTATTATTTAATTAGTTTAGAATAAAATATTTTTAGGTTTAATTCTTGTTTAGATAATTAGGATAGTCTAATTTAGTTAATAGTTAATCATAAGTCCTCGTGGGTTCGACATCCGACTTTTAGTCACTTTATTACTTGACGACCGCGTATACTTGCGTGAGTGTGTTTGGTCCCAACAAGAGTTCAGAGGTGCCCCAGCGCGACCCTACTTCAGTGCTATGCCGGAGAGTTCTTACCGCCCGCCAGCTATTTAGGGTTTCTCTAGTGGGTACTCCGGTTATCAGGGTTCTTCCAGTGCCTATTTCAGTGCCATGTAGAGAGTTCATACCGCCCACCCGCTCTTCAGGGTTCTCCCGGTGGGTATTCGGGTCACTAGGGTCACACTTCGGGGCAGCAATCCACATCTCCGAGAGGTTGTTATGAGTGCGGGGATCCTAGTCACATGAAGAGACATTTCCCCAGACTTCGAGGCAAGGCAGTGCAGCAGGGCCATCAGCCCATGATTACAGCACCAGTAGCCGCATCAGTCATCCGACCGCCCAGAGGCGGATGGCAGGTAAGTAGGGGTCGTCCTAGAGGTGGAGGTCAGGCAGGCGGGGGCCATCCAGGTGGCGTTCCAGCCATATTCTATGCTTTTCCGGCCAGACCAGATGCAATGGCCTCAGATGCCGTGATCACAGGTATTACTTCAGTACTATTTGATCAGGGTCTACCTATTCACATGTGTCATCTCTGTTTGCTCATTTTCTGGATATTTCTCGTGAGTCCTTGGGTACTCCTGTTTATGTGTCCACTCCTGTGGGCGATTATGTTGTTGTGGATCGGATCTATCTGTCCCGTGTGGTCACATTCTGTGGATACGAGACTAGAGCAAATCTTCTGTTGCTTCATATGACTGACTTTGAGGTCATCCTGAGCATGGACTGGCTATCACCATATCACGCCATCCTTGATAGCCACGCCTAGACTGTTACCTTAGCGATGCCAGAGTTTCCTAGATTAGAGTGGAAGGGTTCGTCTCTCAGTACATCTAGTCAGGTTATCTCTTTTATGGAGACTCGACACATGGTCGAGAAGGGTTGTTTCGCTTATCTAGCCTATGTTTGGGATACTACTGCAGAGTCACCGGCGATTGATTCAGTACCAGTAGTTCGGGAGTTCTCCGATGTGTTTCCTTCTAATTTTCCAAGCATGCCACCAGATCGTGACATCGACTTCTGTATTGACTTGGCTCCAGGTACCCAGCCTATATGTATTCCACCATACCGTGTGGATCCGAAAGAGTTGAAGGAGTTGAAGGAGCAGCTTGAGGAGTTGTTAGCGAAGGGGTTCGTCAGGCCAAGTGTATCACCTTGGGGTGTCCCAGTGCTATTTGTAAAGAAGAAAGATGGGACTATGCAGATGTGCATTGATTACTGCCAGTTGAATAAAGTTACCATCAAGAAAGAGTACCCGCTGCCACGTATTGATGATTTGTTTGACCAGTTGCAAGGTGCTAGGGTGTTCTCTAAGATCGACTTGAGGTTAGGGTACCATCAGTTGAAGATTCAGGACTCGGATGTTCCGAAGACTACTTTCCGTACTAGATATGGCCATTATGAGTTTCTGGTGATGTCCTTCGGCTTGACTAATGCCCCAACGGCGTTTGTGGACTTGATGAACAAGGTGTTCAGGCCTTATATTGATTCGTTTGTCATTATCTTCATTGATGACATTTTGATTTACTCACGTAGCATGGAGGAGCACGAGCAGCGTTTGAGAATGGTGCTTCAGACCTTACGGGAACAGAAGCTATATGCTAAGTTCTCTAAGTGTGAGTTTTGGTTATATTCTGTGGCATTCTTGGGACATGTTGTATCAGGTGAGGGTATTAAGGTGGATCCCAAGAAGATTGAGGCAGTTCAGAGTTGGCCTCGTCTTACTTCAGCGACTGAGATCAAGAGCTTCTTGGGGTTAGCAGGTTATTATCGCCGGTTCGTGGAGGGCTTCTCATCTATTGTAGTACCTTTGACTAGATTGACCTAGAAGGGTGCTCAGTTTCGTTGGTCCGATGATTGTGAGACGAGCTTCCAGAAGCTCAAGACGGCTTTGACCACAACGCCAGCCCTAGTGTTGCCTTCTGGTTCGGGGATGTATACTGTGTATTGCGACGCTTCACGCGTTGGTTTGGATTGTGTATTGATGTAGGAGGGGCAAGTTATTGCATATGCTTCATGTCAGTTGAAGCCCCATGAGAAGAATTATCCTGTGCACGATTTGGAGTTGGTAGCGATTGTTCATGCTCTTAAGATCTGGAGGCATTATCTTTATGGGGTGTCCTATGAGTTTTACACTGATCATCGCAGCTTGCAACATTTGTTCAAACAAAGGGATCTCAATTTGAGGCAGCGCAGATGGCTTGAGTTACTGAAGGATTATGACATGCTTTATCATCCATGCAAGGCGAATGTATTCGCGAATTCCTTGAGCAGAAAGGCAGAGAGTATGCGTAGCTTGGCCTTCATTTCAGCAGAGGAGCGGCCACTAGCTTGGGACATTCAGTCCTTGGCTAACAGACTTGTGAGGTTGGATATTTTAGAGCCTAGTCGAGTTTTTGCATGCGTCGTTGCCCAGTCCTCACTATCGGAGCAGATCAAGGCTCGACAGTTTGATGATCCGCACTTGTTGGTCTTCAGAGAGACGGTACTACAGGGTGGTGCCAAAGAGGTTACTATCGGCGAGGATGGTGTTCTGCGACTCCAGGTTTGTCTATGTGTTCCTAATGTCGATGGCTTGAGGGAGAAGAGTTTTAAGGAGGAACACAGTTCCCGATATTCCATTCACCCAGGTGCTACGAAGATGTATCGCGACCTGAGGCAACATTATTGGTGGCGACGGATGAAGAAAGACATAGTTGAGTATGTAGCTAGGTGCCTAAATTTCTAGTAGGTTAAGTATGAGCACTAGAGGCCAGGTGGCCTACTCCAGCAGATGACCATACCTGAGTGGAAGTGGGAGAGCATTACTATGGATTTCGTAGTTGGGTTGCCGCGGACCTTGCGGAATTTCGATGCAGTGTGGGTCATTGTTGACAGATTGACCAAGTCGGCACATTTCATTCCTGTGATGACTACGTATACTTCAAAGAGATTGGCCCAGATTTATATCCAGGAGATAGTTCGGCTGCATGGTGTGCCTGTTTCCATCGTATCAGACAGAGGTCCTCACTTTACTTTGCATTTCTACAGAGAAGTACAGAGTAAGTTGGGGACCCGTGTAGAGCTCAGCACCGCATTTCATCCACAGACCGACGGGCAGTCGGAGCGGACAGTTCAGATCTTGGAGGACATGCTCAGAGCATGTGTGATTGACTTTGGGGGACAGTGGGATCGGTTCTTGCCTTTGTCCGAGTTTGCTTACAACAACAGTTACCAGTCTAGCATCGAGATGGATCCATTTGAGTCTTTATATGGTCGGCGATGTCGTACCCCCATCGGGTGGTTTGAGCCCGGCTGTAACGACCCGGTCGGTCGTTTTGAGAGTAATAGCCCTGATCCCTATTAACTGCTTCCCCCGTATCTTTTTCTGCTTATGTGACTTGCTGGGAGGTTTTATTTTTGGTTTCGGAGTGTTTTGGGACACTTAGTCCCTAAACGGAAGCTTAAGCCTTAGGATTTTTTGACCGTAGTCGAAACTGTGTGAAGACGACTCCGGAATGGAGTTCCGTCGGTTCCGTTGGCTGATTTTGGACTTAGGGGCGTGTCCGGATTATGTTTTGGAGGTCTGTAGCTGATTTAGGCTTGAAAAGTTGAATTTTTGGAGTAGGTCTGTAATGTTGAATATGACTTGTGTGCAAAATTTGAGGTCAATCAGACGTGGTTTGATAAGTTTCAACATAGATTGTAGAAATTTGAAGTTTCAAGTTCATTAAGTTTGGATTGGAGGGTGATTCGTGTTTTTAGCGTTGTTTGATGTGTTTTGAGGGCTCGACTAAGTTCGTATGGTGTTTGAGGACTTGTAGGTATGTCTTCTTGAGGTCCCGGGGGCCTCGAGTTGATTTCGGGTGGTTAACGGATCCTTTTTGGACTTGTGAGAATTTGCAGATTTTCTGATGTCTCCAGTTCTGGTTTCCTTCTTCGCGTTCGCGAGTGGATTCCCGGGTTCGCGAAGAGGAGCTGGAGGCAGGAGGAGAATTGCTCTTCGCGTTCACGAAGGTTTGTTCACCAGTGCATCGCGAACGCGTGAAGGGGCATCGCGTTCGCGTAGAGGAAGTAAAGCAGCTGGGACCCCAAGGCTTTGTTCTATGCGTTCGCGTAGATGAGATCGCGTTCACGAAGCAGCAGGTAGTGCAATCCACGCGTTCGCGAGAGGTCACTCGCGTTCGCGAATGAGGGATTTTGATCAATGATTAATTGTTCTACGGGAACACGAGGGTGTGGCCGCGTTCAGGAAGAAGGAAATGCCCGGGTAGTATTAAGTTTCCAAAAACTAATGTTTTGCCATTTTATCAAAAGCTTGAGTTGGGAGCTCGGATTTGGACGAGATTTTGAGGAATTTTTAGATTCATCGATTGGGTAATAATTCTTCACTTGTTTTTGGTTATATCCCACTAATATATCAGTAATTTCATCATTTAATTTCTGATTTGGGGTGAAAATTTGGGGAAAATGGAAAGAAGTTCTTCAACCATGATTTTGGGTTTTGATTGGGATTTTGAAATCGGATTTGGATAATTTTTGGTACGAGTGAACTCGTGAGTGAATGTGTGTTCATATTTTGTGACTTTTACCCGATTCCGAGACGTGGGTCCGGGTCGACTTTTGGGGCGATTTTCTAATTTCTTGCTTTAACTTTGATTTCATTTATTAGATTAGTTTCTTATAGTTGTATTTATGGTATGTAATTAATTTTGGCTAGATTTGGTCCATTCGGAGTCGGATATTCGTGGAAAGGCATTGTTACCGATTGATTGAGCTTGGTTCGAGGTAAGTGGCTTGCCTAACCTTGTGTGGGGGAAATCCCCTTAGGATTTGGTACTGTTGTGATATGTGAGCGCCGTGTACGTGAGGTGACTAGTGCGTACATGGGCTATTTGTTGTAAAATCCGATTTATTTTACTGAGTAGTAATCTGCTTTTCCTTTAATTTGAGTTATACCGTTTAAATGAGTATTAGTCTGTTTTCATTCTTAATTGAGCTATTCCAATATGTGTAGCTATCCTATTTAGTCTAATATCGCATGTCTACGTGATTTAACTGCTTATTTGAACTCTTTGCAGCATGCCTAGTGAATTCCTGCTTCTTTTCTTGACTTGTACTTAGTCTAAACGACAGATTCTCTTGTTGTACCTATCATATGTAATTATTTGAGCGGTGTGTTTACTTTTGAGACTATGAGGCGGTTCCTCGAGAGTTCTCCATGCACATTTACTTTTGAGACTACGAGGCGGTACCTCAGGAGTTCTGCCTGTGTAATTACTTTTGAGACTACGAAGCGGTACCTCAAGAGTTCTCCCTGCATATTTATTTTGGGAATACGAGACGATATCTCGGGGAATCCCCTATTGTTTACCCCTGTGTGTTGCACTATTGCCTTGCTGTGTTTCCTTTTGTTAAATTCTAGTTTATTATTATACTGTATATTCTCCTGCTAATTTATTATATACCAGCGAGCCCGACCTGACCTGGCCTGGCACTTACTGGGTACCTTTGTGGTGTACTCATACTACTCTTCTGCACATATTTTTGTGTGCAGATCCAGGTACTTATCATCCCCGCTACTAGCTGAGAGTGCTTTCTGTTGTACGGAGACTTCAAGGTACATCTGCCGGGTCCGCAGACCTCGGAGTACCCCTCTATTCTCTCATATGTCATTTACTTTCCGTACTTCTTTTGTTAGACTCTGGTGTATAGAGATACTAGTTTCCTTCTGTAGCTTGTGACTTATGATATTCCGAGTTTTGGGAAGACTGTGTATTTATAGAGTATTGGTTATTGTACACGCCGAGCGGCATTTGTTACTAGTTATTTAGTTATCCACTGCTGTTAGTTGCCAAGTTTTACTTTCGTTTTGTTATCTTCCGCAATTTGTTAGGTTTACCAAGTCATAGAGACTAGGTGCCGTCACGACGTTATACAGAGGGAGTTTGGGTCGTGACAAGTTGGTATCAGAGCTCTAGGTTCATAGGTGTCATGAGTTACAAGCCGGTTTATTAGAGTCTCGCGGATCGGTACGGAGACGTCTGTAGTTATCTTCGGGAGGATATGGAACTGTTAGGACAAAATTATAATTCTTTGATTCCTTGTCGTGCGAAATTTGTTTCAAAAAAAGAATTCTAAACTTCTGTATTATATTCTTTCTCATAGATGGTGAGGACCCGTACCGGGGGATCTGATGACCAGGCACCCGCACCCCCTGCTAGAGCCACGAGAGGCTGGAGCCGGGATAGAGGCCGAGGACGTCCATGCGGTGCAGCCAGAGCACCCGCACGAGCTGCTACAGAGGAGCCCCTAGTAGCTCCAACTGGAGGGCAGACACCTGAGATACTTGTTGCTGCACCAGCTCTCCAGGAGACCCTAGCCCAGTTTTTGAGCATGTTTAGCACCTTAGCTCAAGCTGGATTGATTCCACTTGCTCCTCTCACATCTCAGGCCGGGGGAGGAGCACAGACTTCTATCGCTGATACTCCAGAGCAGTGGGTTCAGGCCGATCAAGTTTCAGAGATTATACCGATGCAGCCGGTAGCTCTGGTTCAGCACGAGACTAGGACAACTGCTTCTAAGGCGGAGCAGATCAAACTTGAGAGGTACAAGAAGTACCACCCACCTACCTTTAGCGGATTGGCTACAGATGATGCTCAGGGTTTTCTGGAGGAGTGTCATCGTATTCTCCGTACTATAGGCGTAGCGGAGACGAGTGGGGTTTGTTGTACCACCTTCCAGCTTAGAGGAGCAGCCTATCAGTGGTGGTGTTCTTATGAGTTGAGTAGTCCGGATGAGGCAGCTTCACTTACATGAACTGAGTTCTCGGACATGTTTTTGAGAGAGTATGTCCCTCAGAGCCTCAAGGACTCATGGCACGCAGAGTTTGAGTAGTTGCGCCAGGGTTCTATGACTTTGTGAGAGTATGCAGTCCGCTTCAGTGATTTGGCCCGACATGCACTGGTCTTGGTTGCCACAGTTCGAGAGAGGATTCAACGGTTTATTGAGGGACTCCACCCCAGTATCCGGATTAGTATGGCCAGGGAGGTGGAGATGGATATTTCTTATCAGCAGGTTATGAGTATTTCCTGAAGATTAGAGGGCATGCTTGCTCGGGATAGAGAAGAGAGGGAGGCCAAGAGGTGTCGAGAGTCTGGCACTTACAGCGATACTCATGCCCCAACTGTAGTTCGACATGGTAGGGGTTGTGTGAGTCACCCCGTTCATTCAGCTCTTCCAGCCGCTAGTGGTGTTCCAGCCCCTGCTAGGCCCCAGGAGTCTTATTATGCACCGCCAGTATCTAGTGTGCCTCCTGCTCAGGGTGCTTTTAGCATCCAGTCCAGCAGACCTGGACTGTGCCAGTCACACCACTCACGCCCTCCGAGAGCTTGTTTTGAGTGTGGCGACACTCTCCATATGGTGAGGGATTGCCCCAGACTTAGGAGGGGTGCACCTCCATAGACCTCTGAGGCACAGCATGCTCCACCGGGTCCTCAGGCTATGATTCCAGCACCAGCTACCACCCTACCTACTCAGCCAGCTCGAGGTGGAGGTCGGCGAGGTCGAGGTCGCCTTAGAGGGGGAGGACAGGCCATATATTATGCTCTTCTGGCTCGTACAGAGGCAATTACTTCTGACTCTATCATTACAGGTATTGTTCCGTTCTGTCATAGAGATGCGTCGGTATTATTTGACCCAGGCTCTACATATTCCTATGCGTCCTCTCATTTTGCCTCGTATTTGTCGTATCTCAGGATTCTTTGAGTTTCCCCATTTATGTGTCTACTCCTGTGGGAGATTCTCTTGTTGTGGACCGCGTGTATTGGTCGTGTTTGATTTCTCTTAGTGGTTTTGAGACCAGAGCCGATTTATTATTGCTCAGTATGGTAGACTCTGATGTTATCTTTGGCATGGACTGGTTGTCGCCCCATTATTCTATTCTTGATTGTCACGCTAAGACCGTGACGCTGGCTATGCCAGGTATACCACGATTAAAGTGGAGAGGTACCATAGAGTATACTCCCAGCAGAGTTATTTCATTTCTTAAAGCTCAACGAATGGTTGTGAAAGTGTGTGACGTGCATCTAGTATATGTGAGAGATGTCAGTATTGATACCCCTACAGTTGAGTCAGTCCCAGTAGTGAGGGACTTTCCAGATGTGTTTCCAGCTAATCTTCCGGGCATGCCGCCCGAAAGAGATATTGATTTTGGCATTGATTTGTTGCCGGGCACTCAGCCCATCTCTATTCCTCCGTATCATATGGCTCCTCCTGAGTTGAAGGAGTTGAAGGAGCAGTTACAGGAATTGCTTGATAAGGGCTTCATTCGGCCTAGTGTGTCACCTTGGGGTGCTCCTGTCTTATTTGTGAAGAAGAAGGATGGTTCTATGTGGATGTGTATTGATTACCGCCAGTTGAACAAAGTAAGAGTGAAGAACAAGTATCCTTTGCCTCGTATTGATAACTCATTTGATCAAATATAGGGTGCCAGAGTGTTTTACAAGATTGACTTACGTTCAAGCTATCATCAGTTGAAGATTCGGGAGCCAGATATCCCGTAGACTGCTTTCAGGACTCGGTATGGTCATTACGAGTTTCTTGTGATGTCATTTGGGCTGACCAATGTCCCAACAGCTTTTATGCACTTTATGCACAGTGTATTCTGGCCTTATCTTGACTCTTTCGTCATTGTATTTATTGATGACATTCTGGTGTACTCCCGGACTCGGGAGGATCATGATTAGCACCTGATGACTGTGCTTTAGACCTTGAGAGAAAAAAGGTTATATGCAAAAAATTTAAAGTTTGAGTTTTGGCTAGACTCAGTGGCATTCTTGGGTCATATAGTATCGAGTGATAGGATCAAGGTGGATCCGAAGAAGTTGAAATCGGTGCAGAGTTGGCCTAGTCCGTCATCAGCTACGGAGATCCGGAGTTTTCTTGGTTTGGCGGGGTATTACCGCCGTTTTGTAGAGGGATTCTCATCTATTGCAGCCCCTATGACATGGTTGACCCAAAAGGGTGCTCCGTTCAGGTGGACAGAGGAGTGTGAGGAGAGCTTTAAGAAGCTCAAGACAGCTTTGACTACAGTCCCAGTATTGGTATTGCCTACAGGTTCGGGGTCTTATACTTTATATTGTGATGCATCGCGGATTGGTCTCAGTGTGGTGTTGCTGCAGAACGGTAGGGTGATTGCCTACGCGTCCAGACAACTGAAGGTGCATGAAAAGAACTATCATGTCCACGACCTTGAGTTAACAGCTATTGTTCATGCCTTGAAGATTTGGCGGCACTATTTGTACGGTGTCCCTTGTGAGATTTACACCGATCACCGGAGTTTGCAGCATCTGTTCAAACAGAAGGATCTTAACTTGCATCAGCAGAGGTGGTTGGAGTTGCTTAAGGATTATGATATCACCATTTTGTACCATCCCGGGAAGGCCAATGTGGTGGCCGATGCTTTGAGTCGGCCGGCGGAGAGTTTGGGGAGCTTAGCATATCTACCAGCAGTAGAGAGGCCATTGGCGTTGGATGTTCAGGCCTTAGCTAGCCAATTTGTTATATTGGATATTTCTAAGCCGAGTCGAGTATTGGCTTGTGTGGTCTCTCGATCTTCTCTTTATGATCATATCAGGGAGCGTTAGTATGATGACCCACATCTGCTTGTCCTTAAGGACACGGTTCAACATGGTGATGCTAAGGAGGTCACTATTGGGGATGATGGTGCATTGAGGATGTAGGGCAGGCTTTGTGTGCCCAATGTAGATGATTTGCGTGAGTTGATTCTCCAGAAGGCTCACACCTCATGGTACTCCATTCATCCGGGTGCCGCGAAGATGTACCAAGACTTGAGGCAATATTGCTGGTGGAGAAGAATGAAGAAGGACATAGTGGAACATGTACCTCGGTGTCTAAATTGCCAGCAGGTGAAGTATGAGCATCAACGGCCAGGTGGGTTGTTTCAGAAGTTAGAGATTCCGGAGTGGAAATGGGAGCGGATCACTATGGATTTCGTTGTTGGACTCCCACGAACTCAGTAGAGGTTTGATGCAGTTTGGGTGATTGTGGATAGGCTGACCAACTTAGCTCATTTTTCCTGTAATGACTATCTATTCTTCCGAGCAGGTGGCTCGAATTTATATTCGCGAGATTGTCAAGCTTCATGGAGTACCGGTATCTGTCATCTCTGATCGGGGTACGCAATTTGCATCACGGTTCTGGAGGGCTGTACAGCAGGACTTGGGTACTTGGGTTGATCTGAGCACAGCATTTCACCCTCAGGCGGATGGATAGTCCGAGCGCACTATTCAGATACTAGAGGATATGCTGCGCGCTTTTGTGATAGATTTTGGGGGTGCCTGGGATCAATTCTTGCTACTTGCGGAGTTTGCCTACAATAATAGTTATCAGTCGAGCATTCAGATGGCACTGTATGAGGCTCTGTATGGTAGGCGATGTCGGTCTCCAGTGGGTTGGTTCGAGCCGGGAGAGGCTAGATTATTGGGTACAGACTTGGTTCAGGATGGACTAGATAAGGTGAAGGTGATTCAGGAAAGACTTCACACAGCCCAGTCCATACATAAGAGTTATGCGGATCGGAAGGTTCGCGGTGTTGCATTTATGGTTGGAGAGCGGGTCTTGCTCCGGATTTCGCCTATGAAGGGTGTTATGAGGTTCGAGAAGGAGGTCAAGTTGAGCCCAATGTTCATTGGTCCCTTTGAGGTGTTGCGGCGTGTTGGGGAGGTTACTTATGAGCTTGCCTTACCTCCCAGTATAGCAGGAGTTCATCCGGTATTTCATGTTTCTATGCTTCGGAGGTATCACAGTGATCAGTCTCATGTGTTGGATTTTAGCTCAGTCCAGTTGGACAAAGATCTATCTTATGTTGAGGAGCCAGTGGCTATTTTGGACAGGCAGGTTCGAAAGATGAGGTCAAATAACATTGCTCCCGTGAAGGTTCAGTGGATGGGACAGCCGGTCGAGGAGGAGACTTGGGAGACTGAGCAGGATATGCGTAGCCGTTATCCTCATCTTTTCACCACTTCAGGTATGTCTCTATGCTCGTTCGAGGACGAACGATTGTTTTAAGGGGGGAGGATGTAACGACCCGGCCGGTCATTTTGAGAGTAATAGCCCTGATCCCTTATTACCTTCATCCCCCGTATCCTTTTCTGCTTATGTGACTTCCCGGGAGGTTTTGTTTTTGGTTTCGATCCCAAAACGGAAGCTTAAGCCTTAAAATTTTGACTGTAGTCGAAACTGTGTGAAGACAACTCCGGAATGGAGTTCCGTCGGTTCCGTTAGCTTCGTTGGGTAATTTTGGACTAAGGGGCGTGTCCGTATTGTGTTTTGGAGATCTGTAGCTGATTTAGGCTTGAAATGGCGAAAGTCAAATTTTTGGAGATTTGACCGGAAGTAGACTTTTTGATATCGAGGTCGGATTCCAATTCCGGAAGTTGGAGTAGGTCCGTAATGTTGAATATGACTTATGTGCAAAATTTGAGGTCAATCGGACGTGGTTTGATAGGTTTCAACATCGGTTGTAGAAATTTGAAGTTTCAAGTTCATTAAGTTTGGATTGGAGGGCGATTCGTGTTTTTAGCGTTGTTTGATTTATTTTGAGGGCTCGATTAAGTTTGTATGATGTTTTAGGACTTGTAGGTATGTTTGGTTGAGGTCCCGGGGGCCTCGGTTTGATTTCGGGTAGTTAACGGATCTTTTTTGGACTTGTGAGAAATTGTAGATTTTCTGATGTCTCCAGTTCTAGTTTCCTTCTTCGCGTTCGCGAGTGGAGTCCCCATTCGCAATGAGGAGCTGCAGGCAGGAGGAGAATTGCTCTTCGCATTTGCGAAGTGGGGGCCGCATTCTCAAAGGTTTTTGCAAAAGTGCATCGCGTTCGCGTAGAGGAAGTAGAGCAGCTGGGACCCAAGGCTTTGTTCTATGCGTTCGCGTAGATGAGATCGCGTTCGCGAAGCACCAAACAGTGGAATCCACGCGTTCGCGAGAGGTCACTTGCATTCGTGAATGAAGGATTTTGGTTAGTGATTAATTGTTCATAGCGAACGCGAGGGTGTGGCCACGTTCGCGAAGAAGGAAATGCATGGGCAGTATTAAGTTTCAAAAACGAAGATTTTGCAATTTTATCAAACATTTGAGTTGCGAGCTCGGATTTGGACGAGATTTTGAGGGATTTTTAGAGTCATCGATTGGGTAATGATTCTTCACTTGTCTTTGGTTATATCCCACTAATCTATCATTAATTGCATCATTTAATTTCGGATTTGGGGGTAAATATTTGGGGGAAATGGAAAGAAGTTCTTCAACCAAGATTTTGGGTTTTGATTAGAATTTTGACATCGGATTTGGATAATTTTTGGTACGAGCAAACTCGTGAGTGAATGAGTGTTAATATTTTCTGACTTTTACCCGATTTCGAAACGTGGGCCCGGGTCGACTTTTGGGGCGAATTTCTAATTTCTTGCTTTAACTTTGATTTCATTTATTAGATTAGTTTCTTATAGTTATATTTATGGTATGTAATTGATTTTGGCTAGATTTGGGCCATTCAGAGTCGGATATTCATGGAAAAGGCATTGTTACTGATTGATTGAGCTTGGTTCGAGGTAAGTGGCTTGCCTAACCTTGTGTGGGGGAAATACCCTTAGGATTTGGTACGGTTATGATATGTGAGCGTTGTGTACGTGAGGTGACGAGTACGTACACGGGCTATTTGTTGTAAAACCCAATTTATTTTACTGAGTAGTAATCTGTTTTTCCTTTAATTTGGTTTATACCGTTTGAATGAGTATTAGTCTGTATTCATTCTTAATTGAGCTATTCCAATATGTGTAGCTATCATGTTTAGTCTAATATCTCATATCTACGTGCTTTAACTGCTTATTTGAACTCTTTGCAGCATGTCTAGTGAATTCTTGCTTCTTTTCTTGACTTGTACTAAGTCTAAACTGCAGATTCTCTTGCTGTACCTATCATCTGTAATTATTTGAGCTGAGTGTTTACTTTTGAGACTACGAGGCATTTCCTTGGGAGTTCTCCCTGCATATTTACTTTTGAGACTACGAGGCGGTTCCTCGGGAGTTCTCCCTGCACATTTACTTTTGAGAGTACGAGGCGGTACCTCGCGAGTTCTCCTTGCATATATACTTTTGAGACTACGAGGCGGTACCTCGGGAGGTTTCCCTGTATAATTTTTTTTGATACTACGAGGCGGTACCTCGGGAGTTCTCCCTGCATATTTATTTTGGGACTACAAGACGGTATCTTAGGAGATCCCATATTGTTTACCCCTATGTGTTGCACGGTTGCCTTGCTGTGTTTCCTTTTGTTAAATTCTAGTTTCTTATTATATTGGATATTCTCCTGTCTTATTATATACCAGTTGGCCCGACCTGACCTCGTAACTACTCGACCGAGGTTAGGCTTGGAACTTACTGGGTACCGTTGTGGTGTACTCATACTACTCTTGTGCACATGTTTTTGTGTGCAGATCTAGGTACTTCTTATCAGCCCCGCTACTAGCTGAGAGTGCTTGCTGTTTGACGGAGAGTTCAAGGTACATTTGTCACGTCCGCAGACCTCGGAATCCCCCTCTATTCTCTCCTATGTCATTTAAATTCCGTACTTTTGTTAGACTCTGGTGTATAGAGATACTAGTTTCCTTCTGTAGCTTGTGACTTATGTTTTTTCGGGTTTTGGGAAGACTGTGTATTTATAGAGTATTGGTTATTGTACACGCCGAGCAACATTTGTTACTAGTTATTTAGTTATCCACTGCTGTTAGTTACCAAGTTTTACTTTAGTTTTGTTATCTTCCGCAATTTGTTAGGCTTACCTAGTTGCAGAGACTAGGTGCCGGTCACGACTTTATACAGAGGGAGTTTGGGTCGTGACAAGTTAGTATCAGAGCTCTAGGTTCATACGTGTCGTGAGCTACAAGTCGGTTTATTAGAGTCTTGCAGATCGGTACGGAGATGTCTGTACTTATCTTCAGGAGGTTATGGAACTGTTAGAAAAAATTATAATTCTTTGATTCCTTGTCATGCGAAATTTGTTGACATCAAAAAAAAATTCTAAACTTCTGTATTCTATTCTTTCTCACAGATGGTGAGGACCCGTACCAGGGGATCTGTTAACCAGGCACCCGCACCCCTGCTAGAGCCGCGAGAGGCCGGAGCCGGGGTAGAGGCCGAGGACGTCCACGCGGTGCAGCTAGAGCACCTGCACGAGCTGCTACAAAGGAGCCCCCAGTAGCTCCAACTGGAGGGCAGACACCTGAGACACCTGTTGCTGCACCAGCTCTCTAGGAGACCCTAGCCCAGTTTCTGAGCATGTTCAACACCTTAGCTCAGGCTGGATTGATTCCACTTGCTCTTACCACATCTCAGGCCGGGGGAGGAGCACAGACTCTCGTCGCCGATACTCTAGAGCAGCGGGTTCAGGCCGACCAGGTTCCAGAGATTATACCGATGCAGCCGGTAGCTCCGGTTCAGCACGAGACAAAGACATCCGCTTCTGAGGCGGAGCAACTCAAACTTGAGAGGTATTCTCCGTACTATGGGCATAGCGGAGACGAGTGGGGTTTCTTTTACCACCTTCCAGCTTAGAGGAGCAGCCTATTAATGGTGTCGTGCTTATGAGTTGAGTAGTCCGGATGAGGAAGCTTCACTTACATAGACTCAGTTCTCGGACATGTTTTTGAGAGAGTATGTCCCTCAGAGCCTCAAGGACTCATGGCGCACAGAGTTTGAGCAGTTGCGCCAGGGTGATATAACTGTGTCAGAGTATGGAGTCCGCTTTAGTGATTTGGCCCGACATGCACCGGCCTTGGTTGCCACCGTTCGAGAGAGGGTTCGACGGTTTATTGAGGGACTCCACCCTAGTATCCAGATTAGTATGGCCAGGGAGTTGGAGATGGATGTTTCTTATCAGCAGGTTGTGAGTATTGCCAGGAGATTGGATGGCATGCTTGCTCGGGATAGAGAAGAGAGGGAGGCCAAGAGGTCTCGAGATTCTGGCACTTACAGCGGTACTCCTGCCCCAGCTACAATTCGACATGGTAGGGGTTATGTGAGTCGCCATGTTCATTCAGCTCTTCCAACCGCCAGTGGTGTTCCAGCCCCTGCTAGGCCCCAAGAGCCTTATTATGCACCGCCAGTATCTAGTGTGCCTCCTGCTCGGGGTGCTTTTAGCGGCCAGTCCAGCAGACCTGGCCCGAGCCAGTCACAACAGTCACGCCCTCTGAGAGCTTGGTTTTAGAGTGGTGATACTCGCCATATAGTGAGGGATTGCCCCAGACCTAGGAGGGGTGCACCTCCACAGACTTCTCAAGCACATCGTGCTCCACCTGGTCCTCAGGCTATGATTCCAGCTACCGCCCTACCTACTCAGCCAGCTCGAGGTGGAGGTCGGTGAGGTCGAGGTCGCCCTAGAGGAAGAGGCCAGGCTAGATATTATGCTCTTCCGGCTCGTATAGGGGAAGTTGCTTCTGACTCTGTCATTACAGGTATTGTTCCGGTCTGTCATAGAGATGCGTCGGTATTATTTAACCCAGGCTCTACATATTCCTATGTGTCCTCTTATTTTGCCCCGTATTTGGGCGTATCTCAAGATTCTTTGAGTTTCCCCGTTTACGTGTCTACTCCTGTGGGAGATTCCCTTGTTGTGGACCGCGTGTATCGGTCGTGTTTGACTGCTCTTAGTGGTTTTGATACTAGAGCCGATTTATTATTGCTCAGTATGGTAGACTCTGATGTTATCTTGGTCATAGACTGGTTGTCGCCCCATAATGGTAGTATTGATTGTCACGTTAAGACCTTGACGTTGGTTATGCCAGGTCTACCGCGATTAGAGTTGAGAGGTACCTTAGAGTATACTTCTAGCAGAGTTATTTTATTTCTTTAAGCTCAACGAATGGTTGAGAAGGGGTGTGACGAGCATCTAGCTTATGTGAGAGATGTCAGTATTGATAACCCTACAGTTGAGTCAGTCCCAGTAGTGAGGGACTTTCCAGATATGTTTCCAGCTGATCTTCCGGGCATGCCGCCCGACAAAGATATTGATTTTGGCATTGATTTGTTGCCGGGCACTCAGCCCATCTCTATTCCTCTGTATCATATGACTCCTCCTGAGTTGAAGGAGTTGAAGGAGCAGTTACAAGAGTTGCTTGATAAGGGCTTTATTCGGCCTAGTGTGTCACCTTGGGGTGCTCCTGTCTTATTTGTGAAGAAGAAGGATGGTTCTCTGCGGATATGTATTGATTATTGCAAGTTGAACAAAGTTACAATGAAGAAAAAGTATCCTTTGCCTTGTATTGATGACTTATTTGATCAGTTATAGGGTACAAGAGTGTTTTCCAAGATTTAATTACGTTCAAGCTATCATCAGTTGAAGATTCGGAAGCCAGATATCCCGAAGACTACTTTCAGGACTCGGTATGGTCACTACGAGTTTCTTGTGATGTCATTTGGGCTGACCAATGCCCCAACAACTTTTATGCACTTGATGCACAGTGTGTTCCGGCCTTATCTTGATTCTTTTGTCATTGTGTTTATTGACGACATTCTGGTGTACTCTCGGACTCGGGAGGATCATGAGCAACACTTGATGACTGTGCTTCAGACCTTGAGAGAAAAAAAGGTTATATGCAAAATTTTCAAAGTGTGAGTTTTGGCTAGACTCAGTGGCATTCTTGGGTCATATAGTATCGAGTGATAGGATCAAGGTGGATCCGAAGAAGGTGGAAGCAGTGCAGAGTTGGCCTAATCCGTCATCAGCTACGGAGATCCGGAGTTTTCTTGGTTTGGCGGGGTATTACCGTCGTTTTGTAGAGAGATTCTCATCTATTGCAGCACCTATGACATGGTTGACCCAGAAGGGTGCTCCATTCAGGTGGACAGAGGAGTGTGAGGAGAGCTTTCAGAAGCTCAAGAAAGCTTTGACTACAGTCCCAGTATTTGTATTGCCTACAGGTTCGGGGTCTTATACTTTATATTGTGATGCATCACGGATTGGTCTCAGTGCGGTGTTGCTGCAGGATGGTGGGGTGATTGCCTACGCGTCCAGACAGCTGAAGGTGCATGAAAAGAACTATCATGTCCACGACCTTGAGTTAGCAGCTATTGTTCATGCCTTGAAGATTTGGCGGCACTATTTGTACGGTGTCCCTTGTGAGATTTACACCGATCACCGGAGTTTGCAGCATCTGTTCAAACAGAAGGATCTTAACTTGCATTAGCGGAGGTGGTTGGAGTTGCTTAAGGATTATGATATTACCATTTTGTACCATCCCGGGAAGGCCAATGTAGTGTCCGATGCTTTGAGTATCCGGGCGGAGAGTTTGGGGAGCTTAGCATATCTACCAGCAACAGAGAGGCCATTAGCGTTGGATGTTCAGGCCTTAGCCAGCCAGTTTGTTAGATTGGATATTTCTGAGCCGAGTTGAGTATTGGCTTGTGTGGTCTCTCGATCTTCTCTTTGTGATCATATCAGGGAGCGTCAGTATGATGACCCCCATCTGCATGTCTTTAAGGACACGGTTTAGCACGGTAATGCTAAGGAGGTCACTGTTGGGTATAATGGTACATTGAGGATGCATGGCAAGCTATGTGTGCTCAATGTAGATGGTTTGCGTGAGTTGATTCTCCAGAAGGCTCACAGCTCGTGGTACTCCATTCATCTGGGTGCCGCGAAGATGTACCAGGACTTGAGGCAGCATTACTAATGGAGAATAATGTAGAAGGACATAGTGGAACATGTAGCTCGGTGTCTAAATTGTCAGTAGGTGAAGTATGAGCATCAACGACCAGGTGGGTTGTTTCAGAAGTTAGATATTCCGTAGTGGAAATTGGAGCGAATCTATGAATTTCGTTGTTGGACTCCCACGGACTCAACGAAGGATTGATGCAGTTTGGGTGATTGTGGATAGGTTGACCAACTCAGCTCATTTTTTCGGTGATGACTACCTATTCTTCCGAGCAGCTGGCTCGAATATATATCCGCGAGATTGTCAAGCTTCATGGCGTACCGGTATCTATCATCTCTGACCGGGGTACACAGTTTACATCACAGTTCTGGAGGGTTATACAGTAAGAGTTGGGTACATGGGTTGAGCTGAGCACAATATTTCACCCTCAGACGGACGGATAGTCTGAGCGCACTATTCAGATACTGGAGGATATGCTCCGCGCTTGTGTGATAGATTTTGAGGGTGCTTGGGATCAGTTCCTGCCACTTGTGGAGTTTGCCTACAACAACAGTTATCAGCCGAGCATTCATATGGTACCGTATGAGGTTCTATATGGTAGGCGGTGTCGGTCTTCAGTGGGTTGGTTCGAGCCGGGCGAGGCTAGATTATTGGGTATAGAATTGGTTCAGGATGCCCTAGATAAGGTGAAGGTGATTCAGGATCGACTTCGCACAGCCCAGTCCAGACATAATTGTTATGCGGATCGGAAGGTTCGCGATGTTGCATTCATGGTTGGAGAGTGGGTCTGGCTCTGGGTTTCGCCTATGAAGGGCGTTATGAGGTTCGGGAAAAAGGGCAAGCTGAGCCCAAGGTTCATTGGTCCCTTTGAGGTGTTGCGGCGTGTTGCGGAGGTGCTTATGAGCTTGCCTTACCTCCCAGTCTATCATGAGTTCATCCGGTATTCCATGTTTCTATGCTCCGGAAGTATCACGGTGATCCGTCTCATGTATTGGATTTCAGCCCAGTCCAGTTGGACAAAAATCTATCTTATGTTGAGGAGCTAGTGGCTATTTTGGACAGACAGGTTCGAAAGCTAAGGTCAAAGAACATTGTTTTCGTGAAGCTTCAGTGGAGGGGTCAGCTGGTCGAGGAGGCGACTTAGGAGACCGAGCAGGATATGCGCAACCGTTATCCTCATCTTTTCACCACTCCAGGTATGTCTCTATTCTCGTTCGAGGACGAACGATTGTTTTAAGGGGGGAGGATGTAACGACCCGGCCGGTCATTTTGAGAGTAATAGCCCCAATCCCCTATTAACGTCTTCCCCCGTATCATTTTCTGCTTATGTGACTTGCTGGGAGGGTTTTATTTTGGTTTCGGTGTGTTTTGGGACACTTAGTCCTTAAATGAAAGCTTAAGCCTTAGGATTTTGACTGTAGTTGGAACTATCGGAAAACGACTCCGGAATGGAGTTTCGTCGGTTCCGTTAGCTCCGTTGGGTGATTTTGGACTTAGGGGCGTGTCCGAATTGTGTTTTGGAGGTCTGTAGCTGATTTAGGCTTGAAATGGCGAAAGTTGAATTTTTGGAGATTTTGACCGGAAGTGAATTTTTTGATATCGAGGTCGGATTCCGATTCCGAAAGTTGGAGTAGGTCCACAATGTTGAATATGAATTGTGTGCAAAACTTGAGGTCAATCGGACGTGGTTTGATAGGTTTCAACATCGGTTGTAGAAATTTGAAATTTCAAGTTCATTAAGTTTGGATTGGAGGGTGATTCGTGTTTTTAGCATTGTTTGATGTGTTTTGAGGGTTCAACTAAGTTCGTATGGTGTTTTAGGACTTGTAAGTATGTTTGGTTGAGGTCCCGGGGGCCTCGGGTTGATTTCGGGTGGTTAAGGGATCTTTTTTGGACTTGTAAGAAATTATAGAGTTTCTAATGTCTCGAGTTCTGGTTTCCTTCTTCGCGTTCGCGAGTGGAGTCCCACATTCGCGAAGAGGAGCTGGAGGCAGGAGGAGAATTGCTCTTCGTATTCACGAATTGGGGGCCGCGTTCGCGAAGGTTTGTTCAGCAGTCCATCGCGAACGCATGAAGGGGCATCGCTTTCGCGTAGAGGAAGTAGAGCAGTTGGGACCCTAAGGCTTTGTTCTATGCGTTCGCGTAGATGAGATCGCGTTCGTGAAGCAACATGCAGTGGAATCCACGCATTCGCGAATGAAGGATTTTGGTCAGTGATTAATTGTTCAACGCGAACGCGAGGGTGTGGCCGCGTTCGCGAAGAAGGAAATGCCTGGGCAGTATTAAGTTTCCAAAAACGAGGGTTTTGCCATTTTATCAAAAACTTGAGTTGGGAGCTTGGATTTGGACGAGCTTTTGAGGGATTTTCAGAGTCATCGATTGGGTAATGTTTCTTCACTTGTTTTTGGTTATATCCCACTAATCTATCATTAATTTCATCATTTAATTTTTGATTTGGGGTGAAAATTTGGGAAAATGGAAAGAAGTTCTTCAACCAGGAATTTGGGTTTTGATTGGGATTTTTACATCGGATTTGGATAATTTTTGGTACGAGTGAACTCGTGAGTGAATGGGTTTTCATATTTTATGATTTTTACCCGATTCCGAGATGTGGGCCCGGGTCGACCTTTGGGGCGATTTTCTAATTTCCTTCTTTAACTTTGATTTCATTAATTAGATTAGTTTCTTATAGTTGTATTTATGGTATGTAATTGATTTTGGCTAGATTTGGGCAATTCAGCGTCGGATATTCGTGGAAAAGGCATTGTTACCGATTGATTGAGCTTGGTTCGAGGTAAGTGGCTTTCCTAACCTTGTGTGGGGGAAATCCCCTTGGGATTTGGTACTGTTATGATATGTGAGCATCGTGTACGTGAGGTGACGAGTACGTACACGTGCTATTTGTTGTAAAATCCGATTTATTTTACTGAGTAGTAATTTGCTTTTCCTTTAATTTGAGTTATACCGTTTGAATGAGTATTAGTCTTTTTTCATTCTTAATTGAGCTATTCCCATATGTGTAGCTATCATGTTTAGTCTAATATCGCATGTTTACGTGCTTTAACTGCTTATTTGAACTCTTTGCAGCATTCCTAGTGAATTTCTACTTCTTTTCTTGACGTGTACTTAGTCTAAAATGCAGATTCTCTTACTGTACCTATCATCTTGCCTAGGTTATGCTTACCTAGTCATAGAGACTAGGTGTCGTCAGGAAACTATACGGAGGGAGTTTGGGTCGTGACACTAGCGAGGCTAAGTTATATGGTACTAATTTGGTGAAGGATGCCTTGGAAAATGTAAAGTTGATTCAGGAACGACTTCGCACAACACAGTCCATACAGAAGAGTTACGCGGACCAGAAGGCACTTGACTTATCATTTATGGTAGGTGAGAAGGTTCTCTTGAAAGTCTCGCCAATGAAGGGGATCATGAGATTTGGGAAGAAGGGCAAGTTGAGCCCAAGGTTTATAGGCCCATTTGAGGTGTTGAGACGAGTTGGATAGGTTGCTTATGAGCTTGCTTTGACGCCCAGTCTATCGGGAGTTCATCCGGCCTTCCACGTGTCTATGCTCCGGAGGTATCATGCCGACTTGTCACATGTGTTAGACTTCATCAAGATTCAGTTAGATGAGAGTCTGGGTTATGAAGAGGATCCAGTTCCCATTGTTGATAGGCAGGATTGCCAGTTGAGATCCAAGAAGTATTCTGCGGTAAAGGTTAAGTGGAGGGGCCAACCAGTCAAGGAGGCGACCTGGGAGTCCGAGGAGGACATGCGGAGCAGATATCCTCACTTGTTCAGCACTCCATGTATGATTCTAAACCCGTTCGAGGACGAACGTTTGTTTAAGAGGTAGAGAATGTAACGACCCGACCGGTCGTTTTGCTTTTTAGAACCTCGTTCCCCTAAATAAGACTCCTCGTATATGCTTTTACTGTTTTATGACTTGCAGGGATGGTTAGTTCGAGATTTGGAAGGGTTCAGATTGAAATCGGAACACTAGGTTCCTTAAGTTGACCTTAAAAGGCTAAGTTTGACTTCGGCCAATATTTTGAGTAAACGACCTCGGAATCGGGATTTGACGGTTCCAATTGGTTCGTATGATGATATCAAACTTGGGCGTATGTTCGGATCAGGTTTTGGATGACCTGCGAGCGTGTTGGCGCCTAATAGTGAAAGTTGGTTCTTTGAAGGTTTTAGAAGTTCTTTAAATTTGGTTTGGAGCAGGTTTTGGTGATATCGAGGTCCAAATGGAATTTCGAGATCGGGAATAGTTCCGTAATGTCATTTAAGACTTGCACGCAAAATTTGGTGTCATTCCGAGTAGTTTAAGTACGTTTCAGCAGATTGGGAGTAAATTGAAGAACTTGAAGTTCATAAGTTTGATTCAATTGGTTTTGGGGTGTGATTCTTAGTTTTAATGTTGTTTCGGGCGTTCCGAGAGTTTGAGGGAGTCCATTTTATGATTCAAAACTTGTTGGTATGTTTGGGTGGGGCCCCGAGCGTCAATTGGACGAGGCTAGGACCAAGTTGGAAATTGGGAGCAACAGCTGAAGCTCCCAGTTGCTGTCATAATCGCACCTGCGCTTGGCCAGCCGCAGGCGCGAGCTCGCAGAAGCGGCCAAGGAAAGGCAACCCAGGATCCGCAGGTACGCCCCAACCTCTGCGGAAGCAGGACCGTAGAAGCGGGACCTCGTCCGCAGAAGCAGAGCCAGCCTGCCTGGGCACTTTCGCAGAAGCAGACTTTTATCCGAAGAAGCGACAACACAGGTGCGAGATCGCTGGAGGCAGTGAGGTCTCTTTTAAAACGGGACTTAGTTATTTTGGCTCATTTATTTCCATTGTTGGGAGATTTTTGGAGCTCTTAGAGAGAGGATTTCACCTAGCACTTTGAGGTAAGTAATTTCTATACAATGTGTGTTAAATACATAGTTTATGGGTAGATTATAATATGTAAATTAGTGAAAATTATGGGTTTAGGTGAAAATCTAGGTTTTTGATAAAAATGAGATTTAATCAAGAAATTCATTATGGAATCTAGTAAAAAATCATATATTTGAGTTCATAAGGTTATGGGTAGCAACTTTCTTTAAAAGTTTTCGGAATCCGGGCACATGGACCCGGAGGTGAATTTTAGGAATTTTGCAAGTAGGCTTGGGAAATCACTTTGATAGTTGGGATATGAACTGTTAAGCGTGTATTAATTATTTCAAATAACATTTGACTAGTTGCGAGTCGTTTGGCACCAAATTGAGGGTTTGGGCACAATCTTGAACCGGAAAGTAGGCTTTGAAACGAGTTAAGTCTCTTTTCTAACCTTGTAAGAGAGAATTAACTCCATAGGTGAACTTAATCATTATGTACTTCTATTTGTGGGGGGCTACGTACGTACGAAGTGACGAGAGTCCGTATGTAGATACTATTCCTGCTTATGTCCGGGTAGATTTAGGCTTTCACCTTGTTTTTGTTGATACCGTTGTTTGTTTATGCTTACTAATTGTTTGGATTAAAGAGGAGGTTGAGGATTTCAATATTTTAAAGGTTCCTAGCTGAATTTTTTACCTTGAAAAAGAATTGAGAAATATTATGATAACTTGAGGAAATCTATATTCAACCGCTTCGCAAGTATATTCCGCAAGCGGGATAAATTTTCACTACTATCATGGGAGCGGGTCGTTCGCCTCGGCATGTTGATTGATGTATCTATGGTTCGGGCCGTTCAACCATCGACAGTGCACAATATATTTATATGTATATTTGGATCGGGTCGTACGTACTCGGCATAATTCATGCGTAAAGATATTGGAACCCCTTTATATTTAATATTGTTCCATGGACTTGAAAGGTGAAAGGATTAGACGAGAGAAATGACTTGGTTCTCACTTGAAATGAAAGGACTGTTTACTTATTTTCCTGCTCTGAGTTCTATTGTCATTTTATATATCATGTTTAATTAGAACTTCATACTATTATATTTTTGGCCCATAGTAAGTGTCGAAGTTGACCCCTCGTCACTACTTCTTCGAGATTATGCTAGATACTTACTGGGTACATGATATTTATGTACTCATGCTACACTTCTGCACTTCATGTGCAGGATATGAGGTAGGTGCATCTGGTTATCAGTCCAGCGCGCACGCTTGACTTCTGGCCCGAGATCACATGGTGAGCTGCCCTTTCGAGCCGTTCAGCAGCAGCCGGAGTCTCTCTTTTGATTTATTTTCTGTCTATTCTATTTCAGACAGTGGAGTAGAGATCTTTTGTATATTATACTAGTAGCCCACACACTTGTGATACCAGATCTTGGCACACGCTAGTAGACTTATGGTTTTGGATTTATTTTGATGATTACGATTTGCACTCAGTTGCTTTCGTTTAATTATTCTACATCTGTAAATTCCTAAATCTTTTAGCAATGAGGAATGTTATTCGCTTAGAAAACTTATTAAAAATGGGAAACCACTAAATTGATCAGTGTTGGCTTGCCTAACAACGGTGTTGGGCGCCATCACGGCCTAAATTGGAATTGGGTCGTGACAGTTATTCTTATATTAATTTTGTAATTCTCATAGAGCAAAATTAATATATAATAATTGATGAATAAAATAGTAGAGTGAGAGTAATTATTTCGTAAAATATTATTTCAAGTCAGTAATCTTGCTTGCCTCAGTTTTACTTCTCACGGAGGAATTATTGTAGGCAAGATTATTGATCCATAGTAAAAATATTCTCACGAAGTTTTTACTTTCTTTTAGCACAATTCAAGCAAGAAAAATATTTCGGTTTAAACGTCACTAGTCTTAAGTTGATTAATTAACATAATTCTCACGGAGTGTTATTAGTTGGTTATTTCTTAGTGAGCAAAATATAATTGTATTGGAAATAAGCAATTATTCTTTAAAGAAATAAATATAGAAATTGAGATTTTATTATAGTAATATTATCAAGTGAATTCAATGATTCCCAACTCTTTTTTAAAATTATAAATCTTTCAAAAGTTATTTGTTTTGTTTAAGTAATTAACAAGTTTTAAACCTCACTCACTTTTCATCAATTTGATTCTCTCAAATATTAGTTAAAATATTATAAGTCTGTAGCATAGATTATCCAGTCTTTGTGGGACGATATCTTAAACTATACTAGAATTTGACAGAGTACGAGCAGAAAATTCCAATACACATTGGCCTCGTCAAATATTTGGTGTCGTTGCCGGGGATTGACATACATCTACTTCAGATTAAATATCTTGTTACTAATTTGAGAATTTATTATTATTATTTTTATTGCTGTTAATATTTTCACTATCTACTAATAAGTATTTCTTCCTATTACTTCTATCATTACCTTTATTGTAGTATATTTAATATAATATTACTAGTACTTTTACATACAATACTATTCTAACTTTTTTTCTAATTACTGGAGTATTATTTACTAGTACTACTTTTACTTATACTTAATATATTATCGTACCTTTTTTTTTCTTTCCACTAACTATTTTTGTTATTTTTGAAAATTTCTTTAGTTATTTTATTAACTACTAGTACTGCTTTAGAAATTAGTGTTAATTTATTATTATTTTTCTTCTCTTTAAAATTTAAGGTAGTTTATGACCCGCTCTTCTACAAAAAAAGTTAGCTAGTTACGATCCAGAAATTAAAAGATTTCTTCGATCGTGCAGAAAAGGACAAACATCATCCTCTCAAAGCATAGCTCGTGAAGGAATGGAGAATCAGGAAGTAGAAGACATTCAACCACCAATCCATGTTGAGGATTAGTTTGATGAAGTAGCGCCAAGACCAACAAATAGAATCCTTAGGGATTATGCTAGGCCTAACCGCTTCAACTGTGAATCTAGTGTCAGAAAGCCCCCAGTGACAGCCAACAACTTTGAAATCAGGACTGGCCTGATTCAAACGATTCAACAGTCATGCATCTTCACTTGAGACACAAGTAAAGATCCACACAATCATTTAATTGACTCTCTGAAACTTGTTGAAACAACTAAGTATAATTGAGTATCTCCTGAAACTATCAAGTTAAGGCTATTTCCTTTTTCTTTAAAAGGAGATGCCAAGACTTGGTTGCGAAATTTTCCACAAGGTTCCATTACCACATGGGACCAAATGACTCAGAAATTTTTAAACAAATAATTTTTCCCCGCTAAAACCACAAAGTTAAGACAAGACATCTCTAATTTCTTGCACACTGACACTGAGTTAGTTTATCAAGCTTGAAAAATATTAAAAGTAATATTAAGAAAATGCCCGCACCATGACATTCCTAAGCATATGCAATTATATATTTTTTATCACGAGTTAAAACCCTCTTCTAGAAATGTGATTGATGCAGTTGCAGGAGGTTCTGTAATGGGAAAAACAACGGAGGAAGCATTGCAATTGTTGAACGAGATCTCTGAGAATGCCATCCAATGGCCATCTGAGCGTGTAATCATCAAGAAGGCTTCTACAGTAAATCAGGTTGATGCTTTAAATACACTAACGCAACAAATTGTTTCTTTGGTACAAAAGTTTGAATCTTTTCAGGTGAATACATAACAACCAAGCTAGACTGAGGCTTGTGACATGTGTAGAGGAAACCATCTGAACCATGAATGTTAAGCAAACAATCATAATGATGAACAAGTCCATTTTGTCGGTTATAAACCGAACCCTTTTGGGAGTCCAATGGCAAAAAAAAGCATCCAGGATTTCAATGGAGCAATCTGAATAGTGCAGAGAACTCTCAAAGCTTCCAGAAGCAACAGGTACAAGGTCCGTCGGGATACCAGAATCAGAACCGTGGGCAACCAAACTACAGACCTTATCAACAAGCAGGGTCATATCAGCAAAGGCCTCAACAAGCCCATTCAAGTCTTGATGACCTTTTGTATAAGTACATTAAGGTCACTAATGAAAAGATGGAAAGCCAGGGTTCAACCCTAAAAAATATAGAAATTCAATTAAGCCAACTGGCAACTCTTGTGTCAGAAAAGATTCAAGGTCCCTTGCCAAGCAATACAGAGAAAAATTCAAATGAGCACCTTAAGGCCATCACCTTACGGTCAGTTAAGGAGTTTGATGAACCCCATGCAGACCAGTCAGAACAATAGGTAAATAACGATAAGAATGCTGAAATACCCTCTGGACTATCTGAAGAGAAAGAAGTCAGGAAAAAAGAAGAAAATAATATTGAAAAATTGAATCCTTTCCCTGTGACAATACCTTTTCCACAAAAAATGAAAAGATAAAAGCTTGATAATAAATTTTAAAGTTTTTGGAGATTTTAAAACAAATTCACATTAATATTCCTTTCACTGATACTTTGTTGCAAATGCCCTCTTATGCCAAATTTCTAAAAGAAATTTTGTCAAGCAAAAGAAAATTGGAAGAAGTTTCTATGGTGATGCTTACTGAAAAATGCAGTACTATACTTTAAAATAAGCTACCAAAATTCTTGGTGATCCAGGTAGTTTTACAATTCCATGCACTTTGGGAGGAGTATATTTTGAAAAAGCACTTTGTGATTCTGGAGCTTCAATTAACTTGATGCCATTTTCTATCTTTAGAAAATTAAATCTTGGTAAAATGAAAGACATAGGTGTTTCTCTTCAGTTTGCAGATCAAAGTACTAAGAAACCTAAGGGAATAATTAAAAATGTGCTTGTAAGAGTAGATAAGTTTATTTTACCTGTAGATTTTATAGTACTTGAAATGAAGGAATGTCCCAATGAACCAATTATTTTGGGTAGACAATTTCTTGCCACAGGTAGAGCAATTATAGATGTTCATTAAAGACAACTAATTTTGAGAGTTGATGAAGAAAGAGTCATTTTGATATGCAAAAGATATTAAGATTTTTGGGAGATGAGACATCATCTTCGTGTTTTTCGATTGACATGCTTAATTATCTTACAGATGAATTCAAAGATGATCAATTAATTCGTGACTCAATGGAAAGATGTTTGGCCAAATCTGGCACAACACAAGATGATGATCCTATCATCAAATGAGAAGCCGAAATAATAGAAAAAGATTTCGAAGATGAGGAGATGCAACCAGAACAAGTTCAACGAAAACTTGAACTCAAAGTTCTCCCATCTTATTTAAAATATGTTTATCTTGAGGAAGAATTATTTTCAGTAATTATTTCATCTTCTCTTACTGCAAGACAAGAATAAAAATTGATTGAAGTGTTGAAAACACATAAAAGAGCCTTGGGGTGGACTATAGAAGATATCAAAGGGATTAATCCAGTTGTTTGTACGCACAGAATCCTCATGGAGGATAGCTACAGGCCAATAGTCCAGCCCCAAAGGAGATTGAATCCAGCAATGCAGGAAGTAGTAAAAAAGGAGATCGTAAAGCTTTTGGCGGCAGGTATTATTTATCCCATTTCAAACAGCCCTTGGGTAAGCCCTGTTCAGGTAGTGACGATCGCAAACACACACTTAAATTGTGCTCGCTAGTCAAATATAGTATAGTATAATATCGTGTCCACAGGGATTTGATTTAAATAGTATTCTCGTAGTTTCTAGCTTGATTGCTATGCAAGAGGATCAACAGTTGAGATTTATATGATTAATAATAAAATTTAACTAAGAATCTAAAATCTACAGCTATTGACTAGCGACTATCGAAACAAGGAATGAGCAATTAAGGTTATCAGTGGAAGAGGATAGGGTTTTGACAGGATATGCGCAAGATAATTTTTCGGGATCTAACTCTAGATAATTCACTTCCAATGTTCAAGTGAGTCTCTCGAATTCACTCTATTATAAGTTCAAACGTTCAGTAGAAACTTCTCTCTCGATTAAGTCTTAACCTCACGGGATGAACCAATTTAAGCAATGTGAAGATATGCATGAATGCGTAGTGATTCGGTCTTTAGGAAAACCTCTTTCGATTATTCTCCTAACTAGATTTAATCAATTATTCAACTAGCCTCTTTCGATCACTTAGAAGAATCTATGAACTCAACCAACAATATAATGCAAAGATATCACAAGTTATGCCTTTTTCGATTACAAGAACAAGTGAATACAGACGCAACAATTAAATCATCCAAAAATGATTCAAATACATAAAAATAGAGTTATAATCCACAAACAATCATCAATACACCAAATTCATCAAAACCCAAAAGTATCTACTCCATAGACATAGAGAAATTCATCACAAATATAATTAAAGTATAGAAAAACATGGAATGGTGTTTCAGTGTATTTAAGCCGCCCCCAAAACAAACCCCGGACGAAACTACCCCTTTTTAGCTAAAATGGGAAGTCACTCTAATATTTTTGTGCTACCGCGCCGCCCCATGCGGTGCGCATGTAGGAAATTCCATAAAGTGACCCGCGGGGCGATAGTGCAATTTTCTTAGAGTGAATTCATTTTCTCATTTTTTGATATCCAGACTTGGTTTTCGATCCCCGAACGTGATCCCGGTTTAATTGCTTGGGCTTCTACTCAGACTTCAAAGATCTAAATAGCTCGAATTAGCTCCACAATATCTATATAACTTGAAATCACTTCTACAAGACATAAAACACACATAAGTGCAAAAACACTACCAATTAAAGCTCAACACAAGTAAAATGCAATAATTTGAGTGCAATACTACGGTTAAAACATGAGTTTCTAGCCTACCATCAGGTAGTACCAAAGAAAGGAGGTATGATGGCTATAAAAAATGATAGTAATGAACTCATACCTGCCAGGACTGTCACATGGTGGAGAGTCTGTATTGATTACAGACGTCTCAATGATGCCACTAGAAAAGATCATTTTCCTTTACCATTTATTGATCAAATGTTAGAAAGAATTGCAGGATATGGTTTTTACTATTTTGTTGATGGCTATTCAGGGTATAACCAAATACCAATTGCACCTGAAGATCAGGACAAGGCAACTTTCACATGCCCTCATGGAACATGCCTATAGGAGAATGCCATTTGGTTTATGCAATGCCCCTGCTATATTTCAGTGTTGCATGTCAGCAATTTTTTCTGACATGACTGAAACATTTTTTGAAATATTTATGGATGATTTTACACTCTTTGGAAAAATATTTGAGGATTGTCTTCACCGCTTGACCTTAGTCCTTAAGAGATATGAAGAGACAAACTTAATTCTTAATTGGGTAAAATGTCATTTTATGGTTACTGAGGGAATTATTTTAGGACATAAAATCACTGCTAAAGGGATAGAAGTTGATAAGGCTAGAATTGATCTTATAGCAGGATTACCCCCTCCCACATCTGTTAAAGGCATTAGAACCTTTCTAGGTCATGCAGGTTTTTACAAATGGTTCATAAAAGACTTTTCAAAGATTTCAAAACCTTTGACTAACCTCTTGATGAAAGATATTAAGTTTGATTTTTCAGGTGATTGTTTGAAACCATTTGAGACCCTTAAGGAAAAGTTATCAACCGCCCCTGTAGTTGTGTCCCCGGACTGGAATCAGCCTTTTGAGGTCATGTGTGATGCTAGTGATATAGCAGTTGGAGTTGTTTTAGGCCATAGAAAGGATAATAGCTTTTGTCCCATTTACTATACTAGTAGAACAATGAATGAGGCTCAACTAAATTATGCCACAGCAGAAAAAGAGTTACTAGCAGTAGTATTTGCTTTTGATAAGTTTCGATCTTATTTGATAGGAACCAAGGTCACTGTTTTTATTGATCATGCAGCTTTAAAATACCTCTTAGCAAAGAAATATGCTCGACCTAGATTGTTAAGATGGATTTTAATTCTACAAGAATTTAACCTTGAGATAAAAGACAAAAAAGGAACAGAAAATTAAGTAGCTGATCATTTGTATAGATTAGAAAATCCCCCCTTGAGTTTAACGAAATAAAGAAAGAATTTCCTGATGAACACATTTTCTTAGTTAACTCAATTGTGACTTAATCACCCTGGTTTGCAGATATTGCAAACAACTTGGTTGGAAAGTGGACACCCCAAAATCTTGTAATGACCCAACCGGTCATTTTGACTTTTAAAACCCCGTTCACTAAAATAAAACTTTCCGTATATGTTTTTAATGATTTATGACTTGTGGGGATGGTTGGTTCGGGATTTGGAAGTGTTTGGGTTGAAATTGGAACACTTGGTTCCTTAAGTTGGCTTTAAAAGGCCAAGTTTAACTTCGGTCAACATTTTGAGAAAACGACCCCGGAATAGAATTTTGATGATTCTAATAGCTCCATATGGTGATTTTGGACTTAGGAGCGTGTTTGAAATTTTATTTGGATGTTCGTAGTTAAATTAGGCTTGAAATGGCTAAAATAGGAATTTAAGTTTGGAAGTTTGACCGGGGAGTTGACTTTTTGTATTGCAGTCGGAATCCAGTTCTGAAACTTTTCATAGCTCCGTTATGTCATTTATGACTTGTGTGTAAAATTTGAGGTCAATTGGACTTGATTTGATAGGTTTCGACATCGAATGTAAAAGTTGGACATTTTAAGTTTCATTAAGCTTGAATTGGAGCATAATGCGTGGTTTTAGCATCAATTTATGTGATTTGAGGTTTCAAATAAGTTCGTATGATGTTTTAGGACTTGTCGGTATATTTGGTTGAGGTCCCGAGGGCTTCGGGTGAGTTTCGGATGGTTAACGGATCAAAAGTTGAACTTAAAACAGCTGCTGCAATTGTTCCTTTCTGCTGGAAATTCTGGCCCAAGATCGAGGCCATGATCGAGGGTCATGATCGAAGGCAGGTCTAGAGGTTCATGATCGAAGGCCCATGCTCGAGAGCCATGATCGAAGACAAAGGCTCGAGGTCCATGATCGAAGCCACGATCGAGGCCGAGGATCGAGGTCATGATCGTGGCTAAGGATCGAGATCATGATCGAACCACAATCGAGGCCGAGGATCGAAGTCATGATCGAGGGCTGCCTAGGTAGAATTATAAATGAGGACATTCGTCTCATTCGCCATTTTTAACAAATTGGAGCTTGAGTAGAGACGATTTTTGATAGATTTTCAAGGAAAAGACATTAGGGTAAGTGATTCTAACTCGGATTTGATCAATATACACAAATATATCATTGTTTTCATCATTTAATTAGTGTTTTGAGATTGAAATTTGGGAAATTTTTAGAAATCTTAGAGAAATGAATTTTTTAGATTTCGGTATCGATCCAGAGTCGGATTTGAGTGAAACTGGTATGGTTGGACTCGTAATTGAACGGGTTGTCGAATTTCGTAAATTTCGTCGGATTAGGAGACGTAGGCCCCACGGACGAATTTTTAATTAATTTCGAATTTTTTATTAAAAATATAGTATTTTCTTATGAAATTGATTCTATAATTTTTGGTGACTGTATCGAATTATTATTAATTAGATTCGAGCCATTCATAGTTGGATAATCGAGGAAAGGGTCTACTAGTAGATTAAATTGGAGCAAAAGGCGAGGTAAGTCCCTTGTCTAATCTTGTGAGGGGAAAATTACCCCATAGGTAATTAAAATAATAATTGTTGCTAATTGTGGGGGCTACGTACGCACGAGGTGACGAGAGCCCGTGCGTAGCTACTATTAATGCTAAAGTCCGGGTAGTTTAGGACTCAAAGCATGAATTGCTTGTGTAAATTATATTCTTTGTTTAATTAATATTATTTGATATATATATATATATATATATATATATATATATATATATATATATATATATATATATATATATATATATATATATATATATATATATATTGTGAATTGTTAGATAAAAATATTAAAGGATGAAAATCTCATATACTTGATTTTCTGTTTAAATTAATTAATTGTTAAGAGAAATTGTTCTTCCTCCCGAATTTATCTTATAATAAATATACTCTCCTTTCCGGAAGTACATAAGAAAATATCCTCCTTTCTTGTGGAGCGGGCCGAACGCCTCGGCAGGATAGATGCATCTATGGATCGCGCCGCACGTCCCTCGGCAGTGTACACGACACTCTTGATCGGGTCGTACGACCTCGACAGAAATCGTGCCTAATAATAATAATTACACGACACTTTGATAGTTTATTGCAGCTTGTAAAGCTAATTGATAAATTAGAAATTTATTGGAATTGAAGGAATTTAATTAATATATTAAGAATTGTTACATTTGAAGGAATTTAATTATTTCTGCTGGTTAAAGAAAAATCATTGTAAATTCTATAAATCATATTGATCTAGATATTGCTATTTTTATTTTATTTATTATTATTGACTCTTAGTGAGTGTCAAGTCGGCCATCTCGTCTTTACCACTTCGAGATTAGGCTTAATATTTACTAGGTACACGTTGTTTACGTACTCATGCTACACTTGCTGCACTTTTTGTGCAGGATCTGAGGGAGGTACTAATGGAGGACCTATCATCGCACATCCACATTATCTAGAGGCGTAGTTGTGAGTTGCCTTTCTGAGCCGTTCTACAGCTACCGGTGCCTCTTCTTGCATTTTTATTCTGTCTATTTTTATTTCAGACAGTATTTGAAGTTTTGTATAATCTACTAGATGCTCATACACTGGTGACACCAGGTCTTGGCACACATAATGGTAGAATTTGGAATTGTATTATTTTCTTGGATATAAGTTAATCGGTATCTTTTCTAATTTCTTAATATTGCTTGTAAAATAATTTTCTTAGAAAATTATTCTGAAAATAATTGATATATGTTTAATTTATTTGTTGGCTTGCCTAGCTGTTGTGTTGGGCGCCATCATGACCTATAAGTGAAATTGGGTCGTGACAACATGGTATTATATCACTAGGTTCACGTATGTCTCACAAGTTATGAGCAAACCTAATAGAGTCTTGCGGATCGGTACAAAGACGTCTGTACTTATCTTCTAGAGGCTATAGGCTTTAGGGTGCTAAATATCCTTCTCTTATTCTCTCACAGATGGTGAGAACACGCTTTAATGAGATTCCAGACCAGGGAAGAGCTACTCCCCCAGTTTCTAGAGGCCGAGGGAGCGCTCCAGCCCGTGGTAGGGGGTAAAGACGTCCCAGGACTGTTCTAGTTATGCCGCCAGTGGGTCAAGCAGAGAACCCCATTGTTGAGGAACAGGGTGAGGTACCAGTGGCATAGCCAGCTCCGGTGGATTTCACATCTGCACCGGGACTTCAGGATGTCATGGGTCGTATACTGCGGTTCATGGACAATATGACTCATTTCGGTTAATTTTCGATAGACCCAGCCACATCTCAGGCGGGCGGGGGAGCACAGACCCCTACCGCGCAGGCTCATGGACAGGCAGCTACTGTATATCAGACCCAGGGTGCACTACCTATGGGTGGAGCCCAGCTAGTGGCAGCAGCTACACCTGAACCCAAGCCAGCTGCAACCGCTGATCCTCAGAAACTGTTAGACAGATGGACTAGACTACATCCTACTGTCTTTGGAGATGAGCGACATGAGGATCCCCAGGATTTCATTGATCGGTGCAAGGATAGACTGTACAACATGAGGATATTGGAGTCTCATAGGGTAAACTTTGCTACTTTTCAGCTAGAGGGCAGAGCCCATAGATGGTGGCAGTCTTATATTCATGGCAGACCAGCAGATTCTCCTCCCATGACTTGGTACAGGTTCATCCGTATCTTTTTGGACATGTATATTCCACCCTCCTAGAGGGAAGAGTTGCGGTTTTAGTTTGATCAGCTCCAGCGGGGTCAGATGTCAGTGACCGATTATGAGGCGAAGTTCTCTAAGTTATCTCGCCATGCACTTATGATACTCCCTACTGAGGCGGAGAGAGTGCGAAGGTTTGTTGCGGGTCTACATACTGGCATTCAGGCCACTATGGCTCGAGAGGTTGAGATGGGTACTTCTTATGAGCTGGTCGTAGAGATAGCCCACAGGATTAAGGGTGTATGTCAGCGAAGCCGAGAGAAGGTTATGAGAGATAAGCGGTTCAGGTATTCTAGAGAGTTCAGAGGTGCTTTGTCTGGGGGTAGAGGTCAGTTCGCGAGAGGGCAGTCCAGCACCACCGCCTCCTCGGGGTGCTCCAGTGCAACTTTATTTTAGTGCTATACTAGAGAGTTCTTATCGCCCACCAGCTATTCAGGGTCCTTTCAGTGGGTATTCAGGTTCCTAGGGCCAGACACTTAGTCAGCAGGCCATCGCACCAAAGAGTTATTACGAGTGCGGGGATCCCAGTCACATACGGAGATTTTGCCCCAGGCTTCGGGGTAAACTAGTGCAACAGGATTAGCAGCCTATGATTACCGGACCAGTTGCTCCACCAGTTGTCCGACCACCAAGAGGTGGAGGACAGGTGGGTAGGGGCTGTCCTAGACCTAGAGGTCAGCTAGGTAGACCAGCCAGTTGGCGCTCAAGCTCGGTTTTATGCTTTTCCGGCCAGACCAGATATAGATGCCGTGATTACAGGTATTATTTCTATTTGTAGCAAAGATGCCTCAGTATTATTTAATCCAGGATCTACATATTCATATGTGTCATCTCTATTTGCTCCATTCCTAGGTGTTTCTCGTGAGTCCTTTAGTACTCATGTTTATGTGTCCACTCCTGTGGGCGATAATGTTATTGTGAACCGGATCTACCGGTTCTGTATTATTACATTCTGTGGTTATGAAACTAGAGAAGATCTTCTATTGCTTGAGATGACTGACTTTAAAATTATTCTGGGCATGGACTGGTTATCTCCATATCATGCTATTCTAGATTGTCATGCCAAGACTGTTACCTTGGTTATGCCAGTGTTGCCTAGGCTGGAGTGGAAGGGTTAGTCTGTTAGTTCATTTAATTGAGTTATTTCTTTTATAAAGGCTCAACACATGGTTGAGAATGGTTGTTTGGCTTATCTAGCCAATGTTCAGGATACTACTGCAGAGACTCCGGCTATTGATTCGGTGCCTGTAGTTCTGGAGTTCTCCGATGAATTTCATTCAGATCTTCCAGGTATGCCACCTGATCTTGATATTGATTTCTGTATTGACTTGGCTCCAGATACCTAGCCTATATCTATCCCACCCTATCACATGGCTCCGAAAGAATTGAAAGAATTGAAAGAACAGCTTGAGGAGTTACTAGACAAAGGGTTCGTCAGACCGAGCGTATCGCCTTGGGGTGCACCGGTATTATTTGTGAAGAAGAAGGATGGAACAATGCAGATGTGTATTAATTATCGCCAATTGAACAAAGTCACTATTAAGAACAAGTACTCATTGCCGCGTATTGATGATCTATTTGACCAGTTGCATGGTGCTAGGGTGTTCTCTAAGATCGACTTAAGGTCAGGGTACCATCAATTAAAGATTCGGGATTCGGATGTTTCGAAGACTGCTTTTCGGACTAGATATGGTCATTATGAGTTTCTGGTGATGTCCTTCGGTTTAACTAACGCCCCGGTAGCGTTTATGGATCTAATGAACAGGGTATTCAGGCCATATATTGATTCGTTTGTCATTGTCTTCATTGATGACATTTTGATCTACTCGCGCAGTAAGGAGGAGCATAAGCAGCATATGAGAGTAGTGCTTCACACGTTGCGGGAACAAAAGCTATATGCTAAGTTCTCTAAATGTGCGTTTTGGCTAGAGTCTGTAGCATTTTGGGGGCATATTGTATCGGGCGAGGGCATTAAAGTTGATCCCAAAAAGATTGAAGCAGTTCAAAATTGGCATCGCCCCACTTCGGCGACTGAAATCAGGAGTTTTCTGGGTTTAGCAGGTTATTATCGTCAATTCGTGGAAGGTTTTTCATCTATTGCAGCACCTTTGACCAAATTAACCCAGAAGGGTGCTCCGTTCCGATGGTCCGATGATTGTGAGGTGAGCTTTCAGAAGCTCAAGACAGCATTGACTACAGCACCAGTGTTAGTGTTGCCTTCCGGTTCGGGTATGTATACAGTGTATTGTGACGCTTCACGCGTTGGCTTGGGTTGTGTATTGATGTAGGAAGGGTGAGTTATTGCATATGCTTCACATCAGCTGAAGCCCCACGAGAAGAATTATCCGGTACATGATTTGGAGTTAGCTGCGATTGTTCACGCTCTTAAGATTTAGAGGCATTATCTTTATAGGGTGTCTTGTGAAGTTTACACTGATCATCGCAGTTTGCAGTATTTGTTCAAGCAGAGGGACCTAAATTTGAGGCAGCGCAGATGGCTAGAATTGCTGACTGATTATGATATTACTATCCTATATCATTCGGGCAAAGCAAATGTGGTTGCAGATGCCTTGAGTAGAAAGGCGGAGAGTATGGGTAGTTTGGCTTTCATTTCAGCAGAGGAGAGGCCATTAGCTTTGGATATTCAGTCCTTGGCCAACAGACTTGTGCGACTGGATATTTCAGAGCCCAACTGAGTTCTTGCATGTGTTGTAGCGCAGTCTTCACTATTTGAGCGGATCAAGGCTCACCAGTATGATGATACACACTTAATGGTTCTTCGAGAAACGATACTACGGGGCAGTACCAAGGAAGTTACTATTGGAGCGGATGGTGTTCTGCGACTCCAGGATCATCTATGTGTTCCTAATGTGGATGGACTGAGGAAAAAGATCCTAGAGGAGGCACACAGTTCTCGGTATTATATTCATCCAGGTGCTACAAAGATGTATCGTGACCTGAGGTAGCATTATTGGTGATGACGAATGAAAAATGACATAGTTGAATATGTAGCTAGGTGTCTAAATTGCCAGTAAGTTAAATATAAGCACTAGAGGCCAGATGGACTACTTCAGCAGGTGACTATACCATAGTGAAAATGGGAATGCATCACTATGGACTTTGTAGTCGGGTTTCCGCGGACCTTGCGGAAGTTTGATGCAGTTTGGGTCATTATCGACAGGTTAACCAAGTCGGCACACTTTATTCCTGTTGTGACTACGTATACTTCAGAGAAGTTGTCCCAGATATATATTCAGGAGATAGTTCGGTTGCACGGTGTGCCAATTTATATCATATCAAATAAAGGCCCTCAGTTTACTTCACATTTCTGGAGAGCAGTACAGAGTGAATTGGGGACCTATGTAGAGCTCAGCACAGCCTTTCATCTACAGACTGACGGGCAATCAGAGCGGACAATTCAGATTTTGGAGGATATGCTCAGGGCATGTATGATTGACTTTGGAGGTCAGTGGAATCGTTTCTTGCCTTTGGTTTAGTTTTCTTATAATAACAGTTACCAATCCAGCATCGAGATGGCTACATTTGAGGCTTCATATGGTCGGCGATGTCGTTCACCCATCGGGTGGTTGGAGCTCGGTGAGGCTAAGTTATATGGAACTGATTTGGTGAAGGATGCCTTGGAAAAGGTAAGGTTGATTCAGGAGCGACTTCGTACAGCACAGTCCAGACATAAGAGTTACGCAAATCAGAAAGTGCTTGATTTATCATTTATGATGGGTGAAAAAGTTCTTTTGAAAGTTTTGCCGATGAAGGGAATCATGAGATTTGGGAAAAGGGGAAAATTGAGCCCAAGGTTTATAGGCCCATTTGAGGTGTTGAGACGAGTTGGGAGGTTGCTTATGAGCTTGCATTGCCTCCCAGTCTATCAGGAGTTCATCCGATTTTCCATATATCTATGCTCCGGAAGTATCATGCTGACCTATCACATGTGCTAGACTTCAACACAGTTCAATTAGATAATAGTTTGGGCTATGAAGAAGAACCAGTTTCCATTGTTGATAAACAGGTTCGCCAGTTGAGGTCCAAGAGGATTTCTGCAGTAAAAGTCTAGTGGAGGGGCCAACCAGTCGAGGAAGTGACTTGGGAGGCCGAGGAAAATATGCGGAGCAGATATCCACACTTATTCAGCACTCCAGGTACAATTCTAAACCCGTTCGAGGACGAACGTTTGTTTAAGATGTGGAGAATGTAATGACCCAACCGGTTATTTTGACTTTTAGAACCCCGTTCCCTAAAATAAAACTTCTCGTATGTGCTTTTAATGATTTATGACTTGCGGGGATGGTTGGTTCGGGATTTGGAAGTGTTTGGGTTGAAATCGGAACACTTGGTTCCTTAAGTTGGCTTTAAAAGGCCAAGTTTGACTTCGGTCAACATTTTAAGAAAACGACCCCGAAATAGAATTTTGACGATTTCAACAGCTCCGTATGGTGATTTTGGATTTAGGAGCGTGTTCGGAATTTTATTTGGAAGTCCGTAGTTAAATTAGGCTTGAATGGCTAAAATAGGAATTTAAGTTTGGAAGTTTGACCGGGGAGTTGAATTTTTTATATCGGAGTCGGAATCCAGTTCTGAAAATTTGCATAGCTCTGTTATGTCATTTATGACTTGTGTGAAAAATTTGAGGTCAATCGGACTTGATTTGATAGGTTTCGACATCGAATGTAGAAGTTGGACATTTTAAGTTTCATTAAGCTTGAATTGGAGTATAATCCGTGGTTTTAGCATCGTTTTATGTGATTTGAGGTTTCAAATAAGTTCGTATGATGTTTTAGGACTTGTTGGTATATTTGGCTGAGGTCCCGAGGGCCTCGGGTGAGTTTCGGATGGTTAACGGATTAAAAGTTGGACTTAAAACTGCTGCTGCAATTGTTCCTTTCTGCTGGAAATTCTGGCTCAAGATCGAGGCCATGATCGAAGGCAAGGCTCGAGGGTCATGATCGAAGGCAGGGCTCGAGGGTCATGATCGAAGGCCCATGCTCGAGAGCCATGATCGAACACAAAGGCTCGAGGGCCATGATCGAAGCCACGATCGAGGCCGAGGATTGAGGTCATGGTCGAACCACGATCGAGGCCGAGGATCGAGGTCATGATCGAGGGATGCCTGGGCAGAATTATAAAGGAGGGCATTCGTCCCATTCGCCATTTTTAACAAATTGGAGCTTGAGCAGAGGCGATTTTGATAGATTTTCAAGGAAAAGACATTGGGGTAAGTGATTCTAACTCTGATTTGGTCAATATATACGAATATATTATTGTTTTCATCATTTAATTAGTGTTTTGAGATTGAAATTTGGGAAATTTTTAGAAATCTCATAGAAATGAATTTTTGAGATTTCGGTATCGATTCGGAGTCGGATTTGAGAGAAACTGGTATGGTTGGACTCGTAATTGAATGGGTTGTCGGATTTCATAACTTTCGCCGGATTAGGAGACTTAGGCCCCACATATGAATTTTTAATTAATTTCGAATTTTTTATTGAAAATGTAATATTTTCTTATGAAATTGATTCTATAATTTTTGGTGACTGTATCGAATTATATTTGGTTAGATTCGAGCCATTCAGAGTTGGATAATCGAGGAAAGGGTCTACAAGTAGATTAAATTGGAGCAAGACGAGGTAAGTCCCTTGTCTAATCTTGTGAGGGGTAAATTACCCCATAGGTAATTAAAGTAATAATTGTTGCTAATTGTGGGGGCTACGTAAGTACGAGGTGACGAGAGTCCGTGCGTAGCTACTATTAATGCTAAAGTCCGAGTAGTTTAGAACTCAAAGCATGAATTACTTGTGTAAGTTGTATTCTTTGTTTAATTAATATTATTTGATATATATATATATATATATATATATATATATATATATATATATATATACTGCGAATTGTTAGATAAAAATATTAAAGGATGGAAATCTCATATACTTGATTTTCTGTTTAAATTAATTAATTGTTAAGAGAAATTGTTCTTCCTCCCGAATTTATCTTATAATAAATATACTCTCCTTCCGGAGGTACATAAGAAAATATCCCCCTTTCTTGTGGAGCGGGCCGAATGCCTCGGCAGGATAGATGCATCTATGGATCGCGTCGCACATCCCTCTGCAGTGTACACGACACTCTTGATCGGGTCGTACGACCTCGGCAGAAATCGTACCTAATAATAATAATTACACGACACTTTGATAGTTTATTGCAACTTGTAAAGCTAATTGATAAATTGGAAATTTATTAGAATTGAATGAATTTAATTAATATATTGAGAATTATTGCATTTGAAGGAATTTAATTATTTCTGCTGGTTAAAGAGAAATTATTGTAAATTCTATAAATCATGTTGATCTAGATATTGCTATTTTTATTTTATTTATTATTATTGACTCTTAGTGAGTGTCAAGTCGGCCATCTCGTCTCTACCACTTCGAGATTAGGCTTGATACTTACTGGGTACACGTTGTTTACGTACTCATGCTACACTTGCTGCACTTTTTGTGCAGGATCTGAGGCATGTACTAGTGGAGAACCTATCATCGCACATTCACGTTATCCAGAGGCGTAGTGGTGAGCTGCCTTTCTGAGCCGTTCTGCAGCTACCAGTGCCTCTTCTTGCATTTTTATTCTGTCTATTTTTATTTCAGACAGTATTTGAAGTTTTGTATAATCTACTAGATGCTAATACACTTGTGACACCAGGTCTTGGCACACACATTGGTAGACTTTGGAATTGTATTATTTTTTTGGATTTAAGTTAATCGGTATCTTTTCTAATTTCTTAATATTGCTAGTAATATAATAAAATTTCTTAGAAAATTATTCTGAAAATAATTGATATATATTTAATTTATTTGTTGGCTTGCCTAGCTGTAGTGTTGGGCGCCATCACGACCTATAGGTGAAATTGGATCATGACAGATCTCTCTTACCAGCAAAGAAAAAAATTTATATTTGATGCAAAGTATTATTTGTTGAATGAACCTTACTTGTTTAAAAATTAAGCAGATAATATCATTAGAAGATGTGTGGCTGAAGAAAAGATGAATAAAATTTTATATCACTGTCATGACGGAGCAATTGGAGGTCATTATGCAACAAATCGAACAACCTTTAAGGTTTTGGAAGCTGAATTTTTCTGGCCGGCTCTCTTTAAAGATGCCCGAGCATATGTTGCACAATGTGACAGGTGTCAAAGAACATGTAACATCACTAAGAGAGATGAGATGCCATTGCAATCAATACATGTATGTGAAATATTTGATGTTTGGGGAATAGATTTCATGGGTCCTTTTCCTTCTTCTCATTCTTTTGAATATATCCTTGTGGTTGTGGATTATATGTCAAGATGGGTTGAAGTCATCCTCACAAGAAAAAATGATGCTCGAATTGTGTGCAATTTTCTCAAAAAAGATATTTTTACCAGATTTGGCACACCACGAGTTATCATTAGTGACCAATGGACTCATTTTATGAATAGACAATTTTTTACTTTGCTGACAAAATATGGGGTGACTCATAAAACAGGAACACTATATCATGCTTAAACTCAAGGGCAAGTTGAAGTTTCCAACCGTGAGTTAAAACGAATTCTTGAAAAAACGGTTGGAATCTCAAGAAAAGACTGGCTTTAAAATTAGATGATGCATTATGGGCATACGGAACAGCGTTCAAAACGCCAATTGAAACATCCTTATATAGATTAGTCTTTAGAAAAGCTTGTCATTTGCTAGTTGAATTAGAACACAAAGTTTTTTGGGTACTAAAAACATAAAACTTTGAATTAGCCTCTGCTGGTAAAAATAGATTTTTTCTGGTTAATGAGTTGACAGAAATGAGGTTGGAAACCTATGAAAATGCAAAACTTTTTAAAGAAAAAACAAAAAAAAATGGCATGACAATTTGATCCGACAAAAAAGTTTTAAAATTGGAGATCAAGTGCTTCTTTACAATAGTTGACTTAGGCTATTCACAGGAAAATTAAAATCAATGTGAACAGGTCCTTACAATGTAACACAAGTTACTCCATATGGAGAAATTGAAATCCAACAGATCAATGGAGGTGACAAGTTTAAGGTAAATGGTCAAAGACTAAAATTATACTTTGGAGAACATTTTGAGCAACATTCATTGGTCACTTTGATAGACTGATGAATTCCACAGGTAATAAGTCGAGCTGACGATGTTAAACTTAGAACTATCATGACATACCCATAGCCTTTGAGGGTGAAGCAATGGAGCCTTATAAGTCCAACATAGATTTGGTAATTAAATGCTTAACCAATTAATCTGGTCAATATCCAGGTTATTGTACAACCAGAGCATCTCATGAAGGCCTCTACAAAAATAGAGTCACCTACATAGGAGCAACTCCATGGTGATCGGTATGCCTAAGTAACTGGTTGGTTAACCATTTAATGATTCAAGTCAAATAGTTGGCTCAGGTAATTTTTGGTTTATATTTAACCCAAGACCAAATGACTGATAAGATCTTAAAATAGCGAGTCTATTACACATAGATTATGTGTGGTCACGGTTTCTTTCAAGCTTTCTTTTGTGATTGTAAATTTGAAAGCCAAAAAGATTTTTTTTATATAATTTTTTCTTTTCCTTAAATTAATTCTTATATATGTATATCTCTTATCACATATTTTATTCAAGAGGATGAAACAGTTCACGTGTGGAGGGGGTAAATTCTTATTCATTTTTAGTATATGGTACATATGTATCTAATTAATGGATACATATGTCTATATAAAGTTTTATTTTCTTTATATCTTTATATATAATTATTTTTCTCTCCTTTATCCTATTTGTAGGTTTTAAATTAATAAAATAAATTCTTTATTATATGTTCAATAATTAATTCTTTTCATCTTCACCATATAAATTTCATGTCTATGATTTTGATTTTGTGAAAGCAGGAGCAAGCGTCTTTATCTCAGGAAATCATTGGAATTGAGAATAATTATGATCGTAAAACTGGAAGAATCAATAAACTTGGCTAGAACTTGCTCTAAATTTTTTTAAAGGCGAAATAATGGGTGACACTGAGTTTTAAAAAAATAAAATTAGGTCTTCTTTGATTCACCATATATATATATATATATATATATATATATATATATATATATATATATTCCAAAAAAAGGAAGAAGAAAAAAAAAGATTAAAAAAATTATGTGAATATAAGGTGTTTGAAATTATAAAAAAAATAAATCAAAAAAGTGTTATCAAAGGGAGAAAATATCGAGCATTGAGAAATGTTTGCTCCAAGCTGGGGAAAAAATAGTCACTCTAAAAATATCCTTATCCTACCAGCCTGAAGCTTGGCATTACAAGCCAAGAAAAGTCCTAGAAAGATTCTAGAAATCAGTGTTAAATCCATATTAGTAGAGAAAAATATGAGGAGCAAGCCTATGGACAAGAGTATGATACTAATTGAATAAGTGATCATAAATCTATCAATTCTGAAAGATTCAAGGGAAGAAGATTGCAAGTTCTTGTTGATCAAAGCAGAATTCAAAAATAAGGTAAAAGATTTGGTGAATTTAAAAAGGGTAATTGCATTGACCATACTGGAGAATTTTTATTTTGTATAAATTTTTTATCCTACAATTGTCATGGATTTTGGAAGATATATTTTAAAGTACTCTTTTTCCTCGTTGACGAGCAAAAGTCCAAATATGGGGGCATTTGATGGATATAAATTATTCATGTAATTTCATATGTAAAAAATAAATTTTTAAAATAAAATATGAATAATGATATCCTATCGTCGCATATTTTCTAACAAATCTTGTAGGAAGAAGAAATTATGAAAAAGAATGAAAGAGGCTAAAAGATAAGAGAATGAAACAAAGCCACAGCTACACACCTTATCTTCATATTCGCAAATGTGGAATATACATATGGGCTTATGGAAAGAGATAATTAGAGATAAAAAGGAGCATAGTTGCATATGTGGAATCTATATACGCAAGGTCACATTCGCATACATGGAACCTACATTTGCAAGTCTAACCTATGAAGTCAAGAATGAAAGCAAAAGAGTTATAGATGCATATGTGGAATCTATATACGCAAAGGTCACATTTGCATACATGGAACCTACATTTGTAAGTCTAACTCATGAAGTCAAGAATGGAAGCAAAAGAGTCATAGATGCATGTATGGAATCTATATTTGCAAAGGTCACATTCGCATACATGGAACCTATATTTGTAAGACTAACTCATGAAGTCAAGAGTAAAGCACAAGTGCCATAGTTGCATATATAGAATCTAGGTACACAAAGGTCACTTCGCATACATGGATTTCACATTCGCAAAAGTGGAACATGACAAAAGCTACTCATCTTTTCCTATAAATAGCAAGCTCTCTTTGTATTGGATATCTAATCTTTTGTAAGACAAGAACTAGTCTTGGTCTTCTTTCTTTGTGGTAAAAATATTTTCTTAGTATTTTAAATATTTCTAGTCTTCTATATTTTTTTTTGCTTTTCTTACTCCATAGTGGAGTAATCTCTTTTCGTTGGGATAGTTGATGAAATTTCATATATTTTATAATACTATCTCAGTTTTTATATATTTTTCGCTTGAAACTTTTTATTTATATTTCATACTGTGCTAGAATGATGGTTTTTGATTACTCTATTATCACGCCTATATATTTTATCTCTAAGTTATTCTTATATTAATTTTGTAATTCTCACAGAGCAAAATTAATATATAATAACTGATAAATAAAATAGTAGAGTGAGAGTAAATTTTTAGTAAACTATTATTTCAAGTCAACAATCTTGCTTGCCTCAATTTAACTTCTCACGGAGGAATTGTTGTAGGCAAGATTATTGATCCATAGTAAAAATATTCTCATGAAATTTTTACTTTCTTTTAGCACAATTCAAGCAAGAAAAATATCTCGGTTTAAACGTCACTAGTCTTAAGTTGATTAATTAACATAATTCTCACGGAGTGTTATTAGTTGGTTATTTCTTAGTGAGCAAAATATAATTGTATTAGAAATAAGTAATTATTCTTTAAAGAAATAAATGTAGAAATTGAGATTTTATTATAGTAATATTATCAAGTGAATTCAATGATTCCCAACTCTTTTTTAAAATTATAAATCTTTCAAAAGTTATTTGTTTTGTTTAAGTAATTAATAAGTTTTAAACCTCACTCACTTTTCATCAATTTGATTCTCTCAAATAGTAGTTAAAATATTTTAAGTCTGTAACATAAATTATCAAGTCTCTGTGGGACGATATCTTAAACTATACTAGAATTTGACAGTACGAGCAGTAAATTCCAATACACATTGGCCTCATCAATTTCAACATTAAATTCACATATTTGAAGTTGATTCTAAAGCGGTTGACTTAAGAAAATCTGTAATTTCGACTATTCTTTAAAGATGGGTCCTAAAAATGGCTATATGTGCACTTGGCGACATGGTGGACGGGGAAAGCCTAATAAAAGGGTTTGCATTAGGCGTGGGCGTTCGAGCAGTTCAGATTGAATATGAGAATTTTGATTTAGATTTTCAGTTTTCGGGTTGAAGAAATGACAATTCAAATCCAATCCAAATAAGTTCGGATTGGATCGGATTTTTTAAGTTCGGTTTAGGATTAATCGGTTTGGATATTATGAATTTTCGGTTTTGAATGTATAAGTTGAGATGTTTCTACTTTTCACAAAAATGAATATCCAAACAAGTACTCATATTAAATTGCTTGAAAGTTCCTCATTCTTGCCGCAATCATTCAAATAAAGTATTCAAGTAATGAAGTTATTATCAAAAAATACAACAGAGACATTAATACGGCTGATAAGAAGTAGCAATAGTAAAATCATGTTCAAATAGAAAGTATTCTCACAGTAACTTAACAATTAATATTGAATATATGAGATAATATCTAATTGGTAGGGTATTGAACTTATTATTATTGGAATATGGATAATAGACTAAATATAAAGTATAAAAAATTTAAATTTTCGGATATCCAAAAATACTAAGTACCAAATCCGAAATCCAAAAAATTTATAAATTAAATCCAAAATCCAATCCGTAATTCGAAAATCCAAAAAATTCGGATTTTGGTTTGGATCTCGGATTTGCCCATACTATATCCACCCCTAATTTGCATTGAAGTGGGCGAGGCATGCTTAGAGTAGCAAGAAAGAATAGGAGAAAATGACCCTCTATAGCCCCTCAAAATTTTAATAGCCCATATTTTTTTCTCATTGACCCGAAATGTCCCTTCGGCCCAAACATATTATATCTAATAGCCCGAAATATCTATTTTGTATATATGTTTTGTATAGTGACAGTCTATTTAATATATTTTTTTATATAGTGATAATTATTGTATATAAATTGCACAGTGACAATCTATTTTGTATATAAATTGTATAGTGACAGTCTATTTTGTATATATTATGTATAGTGACAGTCTATTTAGTATATTCTTTTGTATAATGACAGCCTATTTTGTATATATTTTGTATAGTGACAGTCTATTTAGTATATTTTTTGTATAATGACAGTCTATTTTATATATATTTTGTATAGTAACAGTCTATTAAGCATATATTTCAACGTTATGCATAGTAATCTAAAAAAGAACAATCATAAAACTTTGACAATTCAAAAAGATAATTCTAATTAGAACAAATTAATTCAAATTTATCTTTAAGGAGAACTCTAGCTATATAGCAATTACTTTACCTCTAACATAGTCACGAAATGGCAACTCGAGCATCCCTTCGCACCAATGTCATGGGACTAAAAGAAAGAGGGCGAACTCAAGACAAAATTTTCTCAAACTTGTTAACTAATTTAGAGATGGCAGCGGCGCGATTGCAATACATGTTCAGTCTTAACCCGAAAAGACTTCAATACACCCCGCCCCGCCATGTATAGCGATTTTTTTTTCCTGTGTAACCATATCTTGACTAAAAATAAAATCTATTAAGTGCATGTAATATCAATCTTACTACAGGAACTATCAAATTGAGAAAGCAAAGATTGATATTTATGATGGGTTATGATAATTGTTTGGATGGTGGAGCTGGATGTAGCAAAGAGGCCGAATGAAAAAGATAAGGTGGGTTAACGAATGCTTATTGTAGCTAATGCAATAAGTTTTTGGTTATAACTTGCAATCAAATATAATGGGCTAGTGGTTGTCTTAAGTTAGCGCTGAATGTCCAATTATGTCATAACCTCAAAGAACAATAGGTCATGGGTTGTGGGTAAGGGCGTCAAATGTTCGATTCGATATGTTCCAAAAAATTATTATTATATCAATTTTTTGGTGTACTTATATAATTAAAATTAAACTTTCACCTCATCTATCTCGATATTGTTTTCCGGTAGACGTCAAACTAATACTAATAGTATCTGGATCTCAATTGTTACCTAAAAGAAATAACAAACACGACTGCTTAATTATGTTTGATTTTTGCCATTTTCTTGATATAATACGTCTACATTTAATGTGAAAGATCTTCGGAGAATTTTTTGCCTTTCCTCTTTCTTGCAAAGAATGGTTGTTTATCCTGAAGTTCGATTATGCGGGTTCATTTTGCTACACCTATACTAAAACATATATGCCATAAAATGACAAGTGAACGGGAGAGGATTTCAGTCCCTTAATTTGCGGAGTCTTATGCCATTTTTACTTGGAGTTAATCTTAATATGTTTTAGTATAAATCATAGTATCTAATTTTCGATAAAAATTTACAGCAGCATTATATATCCATTTTCTTCATGTAGAAAATTACAAGGAGTATTCCAAAAGTATTTGGCAGCTTATTTTGAAGAAAAAAAAATTGAAAACAAATCAGTTTCTAGAAAAAACGATTAATTTTTTTTTTCAAGTTCCTAAAAACTAATTTAGAACATTTTTTTGGTAAAAACTTTCCCACCACTTTCACAACTCTAACTTTTTTTCAAATAAAATGTATATTCAAATACAACTTCTAACTTCCAAACATTATTAACCAAATTTATATTCAAACGCTAGGTAAGTATTTTATAATTTCAAAAATATTTGTGACAATTGAAGCTTTATTTAATTACATTTTCAAGGAAATAAAGCCATACAACATTTTTTGTTGTCAATAGACTAATAATCTTTGCTAAAAGTATTGGGCATGAAACGCCGATGGTTTTAGTTTATTAAACCATGAAAGCATCGCTGAAAATCTTTACACCATTTTCATCCACCTATGGCGTCCGCGCTTATACAATATCGGCTTCGGTCAATTTCCCAAATGCGTAAAGTGCTCCAAGAAATGCCGGCCCAGAGCCACATGGATCAAATGATAGCCTGCTATAAACCCATCGACCAATTCTCGCTCATGAACCTAATTGATTCTTCTTTCTCTTCAAATGGGTTTGCTCCCACTGCTCTTCTATTCCACGAGTTCTCTCGTTTCATTGATTGTAATTTTTGTAATACACTTATCAGACGCTATACAGATTCTAAAAATCACTCGCGTTCAGTTTTTATTTACACCCAAATGCGTAAACTTAATATCCTTCCTGATTCCTCAACATTCCCCAGCGTTCTCAAATCAGTTGCTCAGTTATGTTATGGTGAAGTTGGAAAGTCCATCCACTGTAATGCAATTCAATTGGGTCTTAATACTGATATTTATACAAACACTGCTCTTGTTTATATGTATGGTATTTGTCAACAACCCCATGATGCTCACCAACTTTTTGATGAAATTCCTGAGCGAAATGTAGTTACATGGAATGCATTGATCACGAGTTATACGCATAATAGGAAATTTAGAGAAGCAATTGATGTGTTCAGGGAAATGTTAGCTTTTGGGGCTAAACCAGGTGAGGTCACTATGGTTGGAGTTTTATCAGCTTGTTCTCATTTGGGAGCTCTGAGTCAAGGGAAGTGGATTCATGATTATATTGTGAGGAATCGGTTGAGAGTGAATGTATTCGTTGGTACTGCGCTAATTGATATGTATGCTAAATGTGGAGATATTGATGAGGCGAAAAAAATCTTTGAAACTATGGGTTTTAAAAATATTTATACATGGAATGTTTTGATTTCGGCATATGCCATGAATGGACAAGGTGAAGCTGCATTGCAGGCTTTCGATATGATGGTTGTAGAAGACTTTAAGCCTGATGATGTAACTTTCTTGGGTGTTTTGTGCGCCTGCTGTCACCAAGGTTTTGTTGAGGAAGGTAGAAGGCGGTTCTCAAGCATGATAAATCAGTTTGGCTTACAGCCGAAGATTGTGCATTATGGGTGTATGATTGATCTACTTGGACGTGGTGGATTCTTGGATGAAGCTTTAGAAGTGATTCATTCTATGAGAATAAATCCAGATGCAGTAATATGGAGGGCGCTACTTGGTGCCTGTAGATTTCATGGAAGAGAAGAACTTGGTGAATTTGCTTTCCGTAAGCTTCTGGAACTGGAACCAACGAATGGGGAAAACTACGTGTTAATTTCAAATGTTTACATTCGAAAAAAGCAATGGGCTGAAGTTGGAGATGTTAGGGAACTGATGGACAGCGGCGGAATTAAAAAGATTCCTGGATGCAGTTCAATTGAAATTGAAAATGTAGTGTATGAGTTTAAGGCCTCTGATCCTCTTAAAACAGGGCATGAGGAAATCCATAAGATGTTGAAAGACATGAAAACTAAGTTGAAATTAGCTGGTTATGTGGCTGAAACAGAGATGGCTCTGTATGATATTGATGAAGAGGAAAAGGAGCATAATCTGATATACCACAGTGAAAAGCTTGCTCTTGCATATGGGCTGCTAAATTCATTTGAACCTACATTAAGGATAATGAAGAATTTGAGGATTTGTCAGGACTGCCACCAATTCTTTAAGCTTGCTTCAGCAATTTATAAAAGGATAATTGTTGTTAGAGATATAAAGCGCTTCCATCATTTCATTGGAGGTCTTTGCTCGTGCAAAGATTATTGGTGATTAGCTTGTGTATCGGTGTTGTTATGTCTTCTGACAAGTTAGGAGGGGCAATTACTGCTTCAGAGAGTGGCAATTTTCACTCAGGATCTATATTTCAAATATCAATTTAATGGTCCGCTTTTCAGCAAAGGTAGTGTACTGGAGGTCTCAGAATCTGCCACAGGACTTGGGTAGTTATTTCTTCTTTTAATGGAAAGATAAGTGGGATATTTTACGTTGTTTCTGATATATCAAACAGCCTAGCGGATGATACAACTTTGTTTGGGACCGAGGCGTTGTTGTTGTTTTTGTTGTTGTTGTACATTAGACAGCCTAGCATTGCTGTGTAAAAGCCGGATATGATTAAGGTGTTTGATACCACTCCTCAGGTGAACTTCTATGCTACTTGGGTAGTCATTCTGCCAATATCATCACGGTTTCTTGAGTTGAGTTTGCTACTAGTAACCTTTCTTTGTGAAAGTTCTACTCCTTGATATCTGAGAAATATTGGACTAGTCTCAACGGATCTTTTCTAATTTTAGCTCTACGACTCTGTCGAAAGACTAAAGATTTCGGGCAATTGAACTGCAATATGTCTGCTTTGAAGGCTCTCAGGTTTTCTGAGCTTAGTGTTTTATCCATGATCGTAGGTAGTAACGGCATATAATTCAGTTCGACTAATGTTGAAGTTTGTTTTACAGTCCTTTGAGCACATTAGCTGTTTTTTCAGGTGAGACTTATCTTGGCATGACCCATAATGCTATGGGAAGTTCATCTTCTAGACGACAATGATGGTGACACAGAGTATCTAAATCTCTGCGGGAAAATGCATACACCAAAGGTACATTGCTTTCTACCCTAATTTTTATTTTCACATAGTTATTGCTTCTTTTTGTAGGATCTTCAGCTACAACTCATATTTGATTATTTGAGGCAGAATATGTTATTGCCATAACAAATGTATTGCTTCTTGACCTTTTCTTGGGCTAGCTTTCGCCGCCAGGATTTGTTAACCCATAATTCTGGTTGTGCCTTTTATCCCTGAAATAATTGGCATTCATGTTAAAAGTCCTTCACTTGAGAAGGAGCTATTTAAATGCAGGAACCTCCAATAGTTCCATGAAATCGTTACATTGTGCCTCATTTTCATTTAATTAGGTGGCAACGTATTGAGGAATGAAAACTACAATTGATGCTAATCAGAACATGAATGCGAGTCTTATAAATGGAGTTCACTTCATATATCCTACAATTGTAGCCTTGAAGCTAAAATTCTTTAATAGAAAGAAAACAAAATTTCTTCATGAATATCCTCATCTTTCTTACAAAGTCGAGCATTCTACCAGATATCTTTTCTACCCTTTTTTTTCATAGGTATGGATGAAGTCGAGTGTAATATATAGTAAAAAAAAAAAATCCACTATGGTAGAAGCTAGTAAATACGGAGTACTAAATAGTAGAACAAATCTACTTCAGAAAATAAATGAATTATAATTGGCCGCACTCCATCTTATACATCTGTATCTATAGATGCTTTCAGATTCAAAAAGCCTCGGGACCAAGGTGAGTGAAGTGTGAGCTTTGATAAGCTTCTTGTAGCATCTCACTGTCATCGTATGAATCCCGATATGTATCCAAGTTTATATCTGCATTTCTTAGTGCTGATAGGCAGAGTTCTTTCCTCCATTCTTCTAAGTGTGGGAATCCTATGTAGTCTGCATACTTGTCACAATACTGATTCAAACACAACCACAACATATTAGTGCGGTGCAAAGGCTCTGAAATCTGAAATATCCTTTTTGTTATAGAATTGGGATTATGTGGTGTACCTCAAAGTTAGCAATATCATGGGTATTATGCTTCGGAATGCCAGCAACTTCTCTTGAACGATAAAATTCCTTAATGGACTGCATCATTTCATCCCATGATGGCAGTGTTCTTTTCCCAGACAGCAGTTTAGCTATCCATTTTGCTTGTGACTCAAAGAAAGGAAACCCTATGAGCTACATCATAAATAAGAGAGGATTTATTATAATTGATATATCCTCCAAAAACAAAAACTTGATTGATTAATGCTTGGTTATAGAAATACTTAGGAGTTAACAGTTGAAGTGATTTACCTTTCGGGGTACGCCAATGAAGGAGAGAGAGGGAGCAAGAGAAGGGGGGAAGGTATGCTCGTAAAGGGGCCCCACTCTGTCATCATCAACTACGACAATTCCTTTGGTGTCAAGAAATGGAAAGGAGTAGGAGTACCTACGGAAACATACCAACTTGGATCTGTCATTATCAATATTCTTTTCACTTTTTAGACAAGACCACGTCCAAGCACTACCTAATTCAATTTTATTATTTTAGTCGGACTCGTGAGTTAAAAATAAAAAGAACATCTCGGTGCACTAAGCTTCCGCCGCTATGCGCGGGGTCTGGGGAAGGGCCGGATCATAAGGGTCTATTGTACGCAGTCTTACCCTGCATTTCTGCAAGAGGTTGTTTCCACGACTTTAACCCGTGACCTCCTGGTCACATGACAGCAACTTTACCAGTTACGCTAAGGCTTCCCTTCGGACTCGAGAGTTAAAGTATCTTAATTTTAATGATATATGTATTCTTGTAAATAAGAATATTTTAAAATGTATGAAAAATTATGATCAAAGAAAGCAATGACTCCTCAACTAACAATTGCCATACAAAATGAAGCAGAAGAAATATTAGAATATCTAGTGTGATTGCTTGGGTTTTTCTCTTCAACCTTCCTTTTTTAGTTTCTAATGTATGGGAATAAAACACTTACCCTGTACAGTATATGATAGTGTCTGCAACAACTGAAGTGCCATCTTCGAACAAAACCCTCCCGTCTTCATGTAATGAATCTATCTGCATTTTCATTTTAGATCAGTATTTATTTGAATAATCAGTATCTTCATTGTCGGATTCCAATACAACAAACCTGAGGACGAAGATGTAAATTATTGTGCTTGGATATAACTTTAGACAATCCTTCAGAAACGTCAAGAGATTTGGCGCTGAGATGGATCTCCTTTGCCACATCTACAAGCTCCATTCCTATATCTTGACCACTTAGTGAGTTTCCAATCACCACAACCACCTGAAGTTAAAAATAGTTAGCAAGTTTTACGGACAAGATTCAGAAGTTTGTTTCAAACCAAAGTTAACACTTCTTTAATCAGAGTAAACTTAGATGATGCTCCACATGTGGCAATTCTGAACATTTTTATTTTATTTTATTCGAATACATGCACTGGAATTCGAATTATGACAACCTGAGATGTTAATTAATGATTTTTTCTGGCTAGTATTGCAACAAAATTATTATTTAAAATAGAAAAAGGAAAAAGTGAATCCTGTTGATGACTATTCATCTCTATGATTGTATAGATTTTTGCATTACCTCATCCTGAAAGGGGTTTGGAACCCTGTAAATGTGGCTATGCATCTGCTTTCTTCTCCATTCATCCATTCCTTGTAAAAGGAAACAGATAAAAAGCTTTTAATGTCATTCTTATACTATTGAATAAGAACATAAATAAATTACAAAACACAAATACTCCGTATGTGTTTATGCAAGTATATAATACATGCTGTAATTTTGATAAAAAGGTCTTACGGTTTTCTTGTTAACTGTACCTTGACATGACCTGACTATGAAGAAGTTGCTTTGATTGATAAAAGTTAGTCATAACTCTGGGATTTTGTTGCCACTTTTCATGGTATGAAATATATATATATATATATATACACGATCGATGCACAAAACTTAAACTCGAGTGAGAAAGATATGGAGAGTTTGACAAACCTTTAATGTTATATATATATATATATATACACGATCGATGCACAAAACTTAAACTCGAGTGAGAAAGATATGGAGAGTTTGACAAACCTTTAATGTTTGGCAACCTTGGTTGAGAGTAATGACCAGTTGCAACAACCACAGCATCAAAGACTTCCTCCACCCCCATCTCAGACTCCTTCTCTTTGCTCTTCACAATCCATCTCAAATCCTTACCAAACTCAGGATAATTCAGCATACCCACATACTCAACCTTAGTATTGAACCTTATCATCTCCCTTAATCCAAAGTATTCACAAAAATCTTTTAAATACAAGAGAAGTTCCCTATGGCCAGGAAATCTCCTTGAATCCCTCCCTTTCTTCACCGCAAATGGAAAATCAGTAAATCCCATGATCTCTCTTGGTGAAGTGAGCCTTAGTGATGCATAAATACTGCTATGTACACTTTGGACATTAGTCTTTCCTAAAGGATCTTCATGTTCAACTTTAGGTTCATATAGCCATTGCCCTCCTACATCATGGTTTTGTTCTAAGACCACCACATTGTGCCCTTCCTTCCTTAGCTCCCTAGCAGCCACCAATCCCGACGGTCCGGCACCGATCACGCACACATTCTTGGACAAATTTCTATCAGAAACCATGGTTGATATTTAGAACTCTTGGAAGAAATGCAGTAATTTCTTGTGTTTTATGTTTTTGTTTGAGATTAAAAATGAAGTGAAGAGTTTATATATAGGCGAAGTAGCTAGGAATTAAAAGAAAATGAGGCTGATAATTAGCTATTATAATATCTGATAAGTTTGCTAGGAAGGATACACACGTGACTAAATACTCCCTCGGTCTTATATTATCAGTTGTGTTTTTCTTTTACACGTACCTTAAGAAAATATTAAATAGGATAGGTTTTGACTGTTTTACCCTTATTTATGTTTTAACTTTTAAGATATAATCTCTCTTCATTTCATATTTAGTCATAATTGAGGTGTTTGTAGTCTTCAAGGATAATTATTAGTAAGGGTAAAAAAGAAAACAAATAATTAATTTTGTCTTGAACTTATAAAATGACAAATACTTTGACAACTATTTTTAGTAGCCACGACTGATAATATGAGACGGCGTGAGTAATAATTTGGTTGGCGTATGTCTCGAAGGATTCCCATTTTGGAAGGATCGCTTTTGTATGTCTCGATCGGAAAGTTTACTCCGTTTGTTTGATTTATTGAGTTGCCATTAATTTTGAGTCATTAATTCTACTTTTTGATTGTTTTCACGTATATTAAAGAATTTAACTTTTAGCATTAATTAACAATAAAATTGAACCTATTAACCTTAATTTATTCATTGGAACTATAATAAATACTCCTAGGTTCTTTACTTCAAGGGTAATTTTGAAAAAAAAAAAGTTAGTTCCTTCTTTATATCTGAAAAAATTAAATATTATGGACCACAAAAAAAGGTCAAAAAATCAATCAAGGTGGACCGGATGGAGTAATAATAAAAGAAGGGGTAAATTTTCTTCCTTTTACCTTTTAATTTTTCTCCCCAAGTACTCTTCTAGATTTAATTAAAAGGAAGAAATTTTCCCAAAATGTATGGTAGGGGAACTTGGCGTTAAGCAGAAGGCTCCCATTTTGATGACTTCCATCTAAAGGTGCACAAAGCTACCAAAAGATTGGGCAGTTTAAAAGGAAGCCACTTGTTTAGCTCTTAGCTCTTTTTATGATTTCTACTACTGCTGTGACGTGCATGGGGTGCGACCCACTTCTTTTAATTACTAATAATGATAGCCTAAAGACTTAGGTGATTTGGTGGGACACTTAAAAACATTCTTTGGAGTCTTCCTAAATGACATTATATCAGTAGCTTTTAACTTACTCATCTAAATAGACGTTCGCATCCAAAAGAATAAACAGTAAACGTCCAAGCTGATCTAATGCCAAGAAGCTTAGAGCAGTCTTTCCGTCAGTCCGTAATTTATTGAAAAATAGCAATCGTTTGAGATATTGGATTTTTTAATTTACTGTTGTTGCCTTTCTTCCTAAGTTCCCAAATAAAAAAAATAGTAAGCATAGACGTGACGTTGGGATTTCCTACGAGATATGTTAAACCGCCGGGATTGAATGGAATCCGTTTGGAAGGATCTTATATTGAAAAGGCGATCAAAATAGTTCCAAATTACATAGACGTTTGCGATTACACATAGATATATAGCGAGTATTAGGGGTGTACAAATGAAACCGACAAATCGCACCAACCCGATAATCCGAGTCAAATTGAGAAAAAAAATTCGACTATGGTTTGGTTTGATTGGTTTGGTGTTGGAAAAAAAAATCCGACGATATTTGGTTTGGTTTGGTTTTAACTAAAAAAAGTCAAACCGAAACCAAACCAACCCGACATTATATGTATAGAAGTTTTAAATATATTTAATACATGAAAATATTTATTGTAGTGTAGTTTATAAATATTTCTTAAGCATTTTCATAATTTTATCTTTTAACGTATTATTTCAAGCTTGTACTTATAATTTTTGGATGCTCCAATAAGTTTTATAATACATAAATGTTAGTAACTCAAATAAATCCTAAACCAAAATCAAATCAATACTAATGATAGTAAAAGACATTCAATTCAATTGTACTATGAATGAAAATAGTGTTGGATATATATTTTTTAGTTTTTTCATGGTGTAGATAAAATTCATAACTTATTTTTCTTTTAGTGTTTAGTCATATAAATAATAGTACATATTAGTCGTACTTATTTTAGCAACTTATTAGTAATTTTAAATTATGTTCGTTTTCATTATGGCTTATTAATAATATTTATTTTATGCGATTTTCTCGATCTTTATTGTTGAATATTTTAGTACAATGCCATGATTCATCTCATATTTATGTTATTTTATTAAAAAATACCTTATATAGTTTTGCCTTACTAGGATTAAAAAAATATTTGGAGCACAAATTCTATATTTTGTGCTATGAAAATTTTATGGAAAAAAAAAACCGAAACCACCCAAAAACCCGAAAAATTCGAGAAAAATTGAGAATTAAAAATCTGACTTTTATTGGTTTGGTTTGGTCTTTAGATTTAATAGCCCGATATAATTGATTCGGTTTGGTAATTAAAAAATCCGAACCAACCCGACCTATGTACATCTCTAACGAGTATGATTGGAAAAATAGATCTTATAATATGTTAAAATTACCTAGAGTTTTGGGGGCCATGGACCCCTCGAGCCATGGGATATATAGCTCCACTATTGTAATCCACAAGGAGTATCTGTTATACTATCATTATTTCTTCCATTATTGTATTCATGAATACAACTCGCGAATACTTATGAATACAGTCTATGTTTAGCTGGACTTTCTTGTTTTTCGCCGAATTTTGTTATTGTATTCATGAATATATTAGCTTGAATACATCGAATATACTCTATAATAAGTGAAAACATAGCTATAGGAAGTAATTAAGTAAATGGTAGCTATAGCATTTTGAAAAGTTCTCTAAAATTTAACCTCTCAATTATTAGAATAGCATTTCTTATATTTATAAATACTCTGTAAAAAGACCATATAATAATTAATAAGCGAGAGAGTGAGAGAGAGTGTGTGATGCTTGACTTGGAGTTTTGGACAAATCGATTGAAGTGTTCATTTGAAAGGACGGTTTGAAATTATATACTACTGTTACCCGGTTAGTACAGTGAATTTATTCTTAACAAGTAATAAACTTAGGTGTAATTGCTTACGTGTAGCCAGATTGAATTTTAAGACACTCATCAAACACAGCTGTATTTGACTTGCTCATGACTAATTTTTTGACTGCAGCTCCCCCACCTTACCCAAGGAAAGGTTTAAAATTAAAAATCAAATTTGCATATGATTCTTTGCTCTTAAAAAGAAAATGTGGATAAAGCATTTTTCAATATATACTTTCTAGTGTACAATAATAAGGACCTCATCCTCTACAAATGTACTTGGACGAGCGCAAAACACAATACAAAATTGTTGCTCGCTAGCCAAAGATAGTATAGTTTAATTATCGTCTCTGCATGGATTGGATTTAAACAATGCTCAAGTAATTTCTAGCTTAACGTTATTCAGGATGATTAATACTTTGGTTGAGATGATTAATAACTAAAATTAACTATGAAACTAAAACAATTAACAATTGATCATAGAAAGACAAGAATTGAGCAACACCGAAATATCAATGGGAGAAATAAGTGTCATGACAGGATAGGTGCAAGATAGCTATTTGGGATCTATCTCTAGTTCAATTCACTCTAAAGTTCTAATGATTCTCACGAATTCACTCGATAATTAGTTCAAACGTATAGTCAAGACTTCCCTCTCGATTAAATCTTAACTCTACGAGATGAACTAATATAAGCATTGTGAACATATGCAAGCATGCGTTAATGGATTAGTATTCAGGAAATCGTCTCTCGAATATTCTCCTAACTTGATTTAATCAATAATTCAACAAGGTCTCTCGATTACTTAAAAGAATCACTGAATTAAACCAAACAAAATAATGCAAAGATAATCACCAAAATATTCCTATTTCGATTAAATAAACTGGTGAATAAAGTTGCAATCAATTCAAAGCTTCATAAACGAATTCAAGCAAAGAACTAGAGTTAAAATTCACAAATATCAATCAAAACACCATATCCGTCAAACCCTAAGGTAAACTACTCCATATTCATGGAGAAATTCATCACAAATAAAGTTGAATAACAAGAAAACATGAATTCAATCCAAACTCGGGTGTTGAGTTGAGGATAGAATGATGAATCCTTGTATTTTGAGTCTCTAATGCTCTTCCAATCTTCCGTAGGTCAAAAGTCCCTTGAAAAAAATGTGTTTTCAGTATATTTATACTAAGTAGGAACGAACCCGGACGAAATTACCCTCTTTGAGCCGAAGTGGAAAAACCTGCAAATATTTTACACTTCATGCGTCGCACAGTGTTACGCAGGGTGAGTCGCATTAGTGCATTTTGCTCGGTTGTAAACTCTCTAAACTTAGCTTATCTGACAAACTCTTGTACTAATGCGTCGCACTATGCCACGCGCTATGCGTCACACTAGTGTATTTTTCTATCAGACCCAAAAATTATAAGTCTCTGAACTTCTCAAATTTCTGACGAACTTTTATACTAATGCGTCGCTCCATGCCACGCCTTATGCGACGCATTAGTACATTTTGCTCTATCCCTTGCGCTTTTTTTAACTTTCGTATGCAACGCCGGTCCACGAGTCACGGACGCGATCCCAATTTAATTCCTTGGGCTTTTACTCAGACTTGGAAGCTCCAAATTATTCGATTTAGCTCCAGAACATCTTCTTAACTCGGAATCATTTCCTACAAAGTATAAAACACGTAATAAATGCAAATCACCATCATTTAAGCTCGAGCACGTCTCAAAGTACAGTAATTAGAGTGCAAAATACAGCTAAAATACGTATTTCTAGCCCATCATCAGTATGTGTACACAAATCACAATATCTTTCTTTTCAATTGCACGAAAATGTTTGAGAGCATGATATCCACTACTAACCTATATCTTATTGTTACCTCGTAGTTAGTTTTAATTTAATAGCCCTGCACATCTCATTTTTATACGAGATAATACAATATATAAGCGAATAAATATTAGAGTTAGATAACATAATATAATCATTGTTAATATACAGGGTAACATTATCAAGGAAGGGAGACATTAATGATGATCAATGCCTTCCTTTTTGAATCAAGCATTTGATTTCCCCCCTTCTTGAAGGCAAGGGAACATCAATAATCATGAAATATGGTTACCAATGCATGTTCATCATTTACATATCAGCCATTTGTTTCTGACCTCTTCAAACTAAAGATTAATAAGAATAATTTTTTAAAACAAAAAAGTAAGAACTATATATACGTTTCCACGGTACTCATGAATATTCTTCAAGTAGAACTAGAAAAATATTTTGATTTATAAATAGTGATATTTCTTTAGGACTTCTTGGGGTGCAATTCAAGTATATTAGTACAAGCATGACTCATGTTTTACACGTAAATAGGTAGTACTCTATACTAGTAAATGATGAGTCACTTGCTTGGAAACTTTGGAGACAAACTATATAGGTGGAGGTGGTGTCGCAAAAAGACATAAACTTTTATGCTTTCCAAAGACCAACTTTTTCATAAGGACTATCTTACTATTTGAAACTTATAAAGCAAGGTTTCAAAGAAGAAAAAAGATGAAACGTCAAAAAAAGGTTCTATCAAGTTTCTCATGCAAATATGTAATTATTAGTATCCGTCCGGTCTATAATAAGTAATTTTTTAGTCTTTGGTACATCTCTTAAGAAAATACAAACTCCTAAGGAAAAAAAAATGTATTCACTAAATTACCCTTAATTAATTGTTACCTTGCTACGTTAGGATATGTAAATAAGAGCAAGTTTTAAAAAAATAAAATTAATTCCTTCTTGATTATATAAAAGGACACTTATTTTGAACCAAAATAAAAAAGTTAAAAGGTCACTTATTATGGACCATGTAATGCTTGGCCTATAAGTTAGAAAAATTGCTTTATGAAAATTAAAAGTTGTCTGCATCCTTTTTCTAAACATTTTCTTTTGCTTTCTGAGGTGAGTGATGTTGTTAAAGTCGACTCGTCATTCGTTCCTGACTGTTTCTGCATACATTTAGACCAAAAAACTATTTCAATAGAGTACTCGTCCTAACTTGCACTATCTCTCTTAATTCCCTACTCCTGCACCAATTTTTATGGAGCCACGCCAAAGAGCATGAAATATAAAAACTCAACAGTATCGACTTATAACGAAAATATGAATAAAAATATGTGAAATGTAAAAAAAAAAAAGAAGGTATTTAATAGCATGTGTATATATATTTCGTGATTTACAATTAATTTTATTAATGAATGTAAGAATTTAGAATAAAATTTATTTTTTTAAAAAAAAATGATCATCTCTAGAAAAAAAGTTGGTTGAGGAGAGGGTCTAAAGTTGTGTTACGCTCCCTTTATTATTATTTTTAGTGTCAAAGCTGATCTATATCCTCTGCATTAATCGCGCTTATTCTCACAGATGTCTATGAATTTTAAACGCTTTTCTCTAATTCTTTCTTTCTATTTTTTTTTGGCTTTCTTTCTTTGCAATTTTAGAAATTCTACTCACTCAAAAATTGTCAACAAATTGTTGAGTCCCTCTTTCTTTGGCTTCCCCTTCCTAACTTATCAAGAAAAAGGTATAATTTCAACCCCTATTTTCCGCCAAAATTATCATTTTTCTCTTTTTTGTGAATTTTAAACAGCTCTTGAATCTATTATTCGAAGATTGACGTTTTCTATTAAAGATGATTAGAATCCAAATGTTAATGATTCCCGAATTCTTCAATTGCCTGAAAATTTTGTTGTGTTTTGCTTCTTCACGTAATGTTTGAACAATACAATAGTTTCACAACCCAACGCCCGAACTCATCAATATTCAATTCTAATAGGAATTTTCACTTTCTTTTTTCTCCCATGAGGTGAAAAAACATACGTAAATGCGATATGTCTAAGGTTTTCTTTGTTTTTTCTTTGTCATTCCACTTGAATTCTGTTTCTGAATAATGGCAATGGTGATTGGGATGTATAGCTTTAGGAAGTATGGATTTAATATCAGTTTTTCATAAGGACATTATAGAGTATCTTATTCTTGTTGAAAGGAAAAAAAGTTTTCTTCTCCTTGATTCTCGTAGGATTACTTCTGGAATATTGGTGGCGTCATACGTTTCCCTTTCGTATTTGTATAATGGGTGAGGGTGTCATAACTTATTTATATTATTGAACTTAGGTTTATAGATAGGAAGTATGATTTTGTATTCCATTGATTTACCAATTAAAAGAATGTTTCTCCTGTTAAGTACTATGTAGAGCTTCTCTTTATAGTTAGGAGTACTAACTTTCTCCTTTTAAAAGAAATATATTGGGTTCAGATCATAGTATTAATAGTTTGAAAAAAGTTTTCCAGTTTGTCAATGACATGCATGCGGAGTAGAATTTTCTTTTTTCTATTTGCCATAAGTAAAGTGGCATAGATTTTTCTAAATTTTGGGGAAGAAATCTTTTTGGATGCATCAGTTCTTTAGTTTCAATATCATGATTTCCAGCCATATTTTGACAAGTAAAATAATATAATACGGATTGAGTCCAGTTCCTAATTGTCCAAATTTCCCTGTTAGGCTCAACGATCATATTGTATCAATTATTACCAAGTTTTGTTGGACACATTTCCCACCAAGCAAGATATATTCTGTTAAATTTACTGAATTGTGTGGTAAAAAATGGTGCTAGATTTATAATCAATCTCTAATTTGGAAGTATTAAATAGGTGACAGGAGTACCAGAGCAGTTTGAGGAACAGTCAGATGGAGGGAGAAATGCAAGCCACAGAATAAGTAGGAGTTATTTGTTTTCGCCCTTGTACAGTGTTCTTCCCTTATACTATTGTCATATTAGTGCACTTGCAATTTTTAGTAGCAGTTTTCTCAATGGTATTTTGTTTCCCATCAGGATGCCATACTTGTGAGGTTGAGGTTTCAATCAAAGGTCTCTGCTTATTATCAGTTTTCTGTCGGTAAGTGCTTTTGTTAAACAGTTCTGGAAACATAGTGAAAACAAGCATGTGAGATGCTGTCCTAAACCATCTCTGTCTTTCATAATATATCTGCAGAGGTGCTAGTTTCATTGCTCTAGCTCAAAATGGGTGAGATGGTTGTTGGCATACCTGCACGTCTGGAGAAAATTGAGCGTGAAGTTGGCTTTTCGAGAAGGAACTCAACTGGCAGCTTAGGTATTCAAATTGCTAAATCCAAGGTCTTCTCCCGTTATCTGAGTGATCCAAAAGGTTCTTGCCATGACGCTTGCAAAGGCGTGGAACGTGATCTTCAAGAAACAAAAGCAAGGACTTCCCTGCTGAGAAGATCTACTATAGCAGCATCAGAAAAAACCCAAGAGCTGCCTACAACTGTGAAGTTGCAGATAAGGAAGAAACCACTAAGATCAAGTAAGCTAGCTGTAAATTTCAATAAGCGTACAACTGGTAAAGCCCAGAGACAGGAGAACCCATCATACACCAAAAGATTAGCTGTTTCTGTAAATCAACGAAATGATTTGAAGTTGAAGCCTTCGCAAGAAAATGATTACTCTATGTCAAGAAGCTATAAGCTGAGGAGAAGAGGATACAGTGACATTGTCATACCAGGGGGGTCACCATTTGCTCGGGATTCTCCGTTGAATGGTGCAACCAGCATACCAAACAAAGGAAGCCGGATGGACAAGAACACTGGATCTTCTAAGTTGAGCAACAAGAAGGTTGTTGGGAAACCTGCAAACTTGGAGAAAATTGAGAATGAAGTCGGGTATTTGAGAAGGAACTCAACTGGAAACTTAGGTAATGAAATGGGTGACTCCAAGGTCTTGTCACGTCATGTAAGTGTTCCAACAGGTTCTAGGCTTGATGCTAGCAAAGATGGCGTGGAATGCAACTTTAAAACAATGGCAAGGACTCACATGTCCACAAGATCTTTAACATCAGGAGAAAATTCAAAACTGGCTACAACTGTGAAGTGGCAGATATGGAGAACAACTAAATTACCGGCAAATCTCAAAAGGCTGACAACTTCCCACGAAGAGGAAATGCAAGCATGCACCAAAACATTGGCTGTTTCTGCAAGTCATCGAAGTGATTCGAAGCTGCAGCCTCTGGAAGAAAATGCTTATTCGGTGTCAAGAAGCAACAAAAGCAGAAGAAGATACAGTGACGTTCTTATAACAGGGGGTTCGGCAATTCTTCAGGGGTCTCTATTGGATGATGCAGCCAGCAAACCAAACACAGGAAGCAAGATGGATAAGGACAGTGGATCTCATGAGTTCAGCAAGAAAAAGGATGTTGGCATTCCTGCAAACCTGGACAAAATTGAGCCTGAAGTCAGCTATTTGAGAAGGAACTCAACTGGCAGCTTAAGTATTGAAATAGGTGAATCCAAGATCTTGCCATGTTTACTCAGTGTTCCAACAGGTTCTCGCCAAGAAGCTTGCAAATACGCAGTAGAAAGTGATCTTAAAACAAAGACGAGGACTCTCCAGCCCACAAGACCTGTAACAACATCAGGAGAAGTCCCAGAAATGGCTACAACTGTGATGTTGCAGATAGGGAAGAAACCATTAAGCTCAAGTAAGCTACCAAAATTCAAGAGCCGGACAACTTTTCTAGCCCAGGGACAGGAAATACCAGCATCCACAACTATCACCCACTCTACAAGATTTTCTGTGAAGAGGGTATCAGGCAAAAAGCCAAATAATGATTCCCCAAGAATAGTATCTCAACGTAATAAGCGGACTAGCCTTCCAAGCAAAACGGACAAAGTGAGTCATGAAGATGATCCAACCAAGGTATCTCAACTTAATAATTTGACTAGCCTTGCACGAATGAAGATAGAGCAACCAAGTAATGAAAACTTCCCAAACAAGGCATCTCAACTTAGAAAATGGGCTAGTCTTAAACGAGGTAAGATGGAGCAAGGAAGTCATGGAAGTGTTCCAAAGGAGACATTGCACATCAGAGAATCAAAGACTAAAAGCCAGACCATAAAGCTCTCCCAGGAAACTCGAATGGCCAGAGTCTCCTCCTTTGATAGACATGGCCCAGAAAGAGGGAAGAGGCCTTCACCCCTTCTCTACCCATCCTCCTCTCTACACTCGGATGACAGTATCACCAGAAACCTTGGCAACAGGAAATCTTCACTACATGGCCCAAAAAGAGGGAAGAGACCGTCACCCCTTCTCTCCCCATCCCCTTCTCTGCACTCGGATGGCAGTAGCTGCAGAAACCTTGGCAATAAGAAATATTCCCTATCATCAATTTCTGCATGCGAGTCTTTTGATGGCGATGCAACAGTCAGCAATTCCAGGAAAAGTGGAACCACAAGCCAAAGCCAAGATATAAAAGCTGCAAGAACTGCAATTTGCAGTCCTAAAAACCTCAAGTTCAGGAGAGGAAAAATAATCGATTTTCAGTCTGAGAAAGTCAGTCCAAGGAGACTAAAATTCAGGCCAGTCAAAATACTAGATTACAACGAAAATGGAAGTGCTTATGCTAGCGGAAGAAGCTCTCGGAGACTCATTGCTAATGGAAAGTCAAATGCTGCTAAAGATGAAAATATGAAAGTTAATCTTCGACACCAAGCTAGAGGAAACAAAAGAGAGGCTCCAATATTGTTCAACAATGTGATCGAAGAGACTGCAACCAAACTTGTCGAGACCAGGAGAAGCAAGGTCAAGGCTTTGGTGGGTGCTTTTGAAACCATAATCTCCCTTCAGGATCCAAGATCCTCGCCACCAATTATTTGGAGATGATAACTACGTGCTTTGACAGAAGGAACCTGTATATATTAATAGCTAAATCGAGTTACGTAACTGAAGCAGTAGGTGCAGGATTTCAAGCACCATTCTGTCTGATTATATATACTTTCTAATTGATTCTATATACTTTGTAAATGTCATTGCGACTATCACTTTAGGTAGCAGGAGGAATATATCACTCAAAGTTGATTTAAAAGCCAGTTGATGAGTGCTTAAGACAGGCCAATAAGCTGGGGTCGGCGATATGAGTCATCACTGACCATGTTCCCCATTTGAGTTCATCTCAGTCGAGTTGGGTAAATTTATCTGAAGTTTCTACAATAGCTTTGTAAAGGGTGATATATTCTCATAGTTTGTGTGTAAATCAGAACAGGGTCAGGCCTCAAATTTTCATAAGGTAAACCTCCCATGGACAAAACAGTCCGAAAACAAATAGGCAAATGAAGCTCAATAACCTAGAAGAACATTAGGAAAATACTTAATTCTTCCTTAAACCAGCTTTAAGCCCTTTAAATATGTCATCTTCAGTGACAGGTCTAACCTGTTAGTATGAAAATTTGAAAGCTTTTAAACACATTAAAAATTCAGCAGGCACCTCCCATCTCTCAGCTTTTTGTTTCCTCTTTTGCTTAATTTTATTGCTTAGAACCTACAAAAATATATCTCTATAAACGGTATATCGAAGATTATTTCCTCTACCGTTTAGTTTTCATTATATAGGAAATATAGAACTGATTAGTATACAGGAGATCACATCGTTGCCCTAGTTGTTGTGATCAAAGTTTCCAAATTTCAACAAGAGCCACCCTTAGTTTTTAGTACTATCAAAGTTTTCAAATTTCGGATCTAAACTGTTCCACGACTTTCTCAGTTTCACTACTCACATTTTCTACTACTCCCAAACTTATGTGATTTCAAAAGAGATAGGGTTCCCGGGGGAGGAAGAAGACGAAGAGTCTTACCAGTTATGACGAGAGATCCCCACGTCTGCAACCAAGGAGCGATTGTCTGAAATTTGGGATACAAGATCTGGAGATTAAAAAAAGTTAAAATTGGAATATTCACTTTCAACCCCCTATAGTTTACCCTTACTAGTCGATAAATACATTTATAAAAAATATAACATAAATACTATATTAACTAAATACTTTGAGTTATAGAATAAGCTCATGAAGAAAGAGTGATAGCAGAAGTCATCAATTATCCTAGTCAATATTTTTAATTTAAAATTTATTCATTACTATATTTTACAAGTTGGCGTTTTCATCAAGAGCACATAAACTCTCGAAGATTTAAGAGTTTTTCTTTATGAAATCTTTTTGAGAAGTATATATTCTTAAGTTCATTCTAGAAAACACACACAAGATCATCTAACTGATAAAAGATCTTTTTTCTTTTTTCGCAAGCAAAATGTGAATTATTAAATTTTTATAATTAATAAGAAATACTGTAAAAATTATAAAACAAAAAAAATTTGAGAATTTGGCCCAACAGGCTTATGTTCACTCAACGTTCACAATTACGAATACCAAAATAAAGATGTGTATTTGTTGAATACGTGAATGCAAAATTTAATCATTAAGATAAATACGTGAATGCAAAATTTAACTACTAATATAAATACGTGAATGTAAAATTCAACTACTATAAAAAGTTTTTATTCAAAGAAGAACCTGAAAGTCCTTAATACAATTGTTGCTCAAATACGGCAAAGTTTTGATGATGAAAACGTAGAATTGTAGCTTCTTTTATATAAGGTTTTGGATATATAATTTGAAACATGAAGGGATTTATACAAAGTAAAATTATGTATAGTTTAATGGTTTATTAGAAAATAAAGACTCTTAAACCAAAAAGAAAATCAAATTGCTCCTTTTTACCTAATATTTTTCTGAAGAATTAATCTTTCAAAAGTTTATTAACTAAAAAAATTCCTACGATACTTTCTTGAAAGTGAATAAAATTTTCCTAAGTTAGTTGAAAGACAAAACTTTTGTAGTTTTAGTTGAATGACGAAAACTTTCCTACTTTAGTTGCTTGAAATTTTAGATCTAAAAGAAATGGGGAATAATTAAATGATTGTTCCTAAATAGTAGAAAATTAATTAAATAATTATTTCTAAATATAGAGAAATAATTAAATGACTATTTTGTCTAGTGTTAACTCTATTGTAAAGGGGTACAAAAGACGAACAACATTTCACTAAGGGCCTTCGTGCTTTTAATATAGTACCAGCTTTAGTGTACGTGTGTTGCACATGTGCTTAGCGTCAATCAATAAAATATGTGTAACGACCTGACTTGTCGTTTTAAGAATTTACGTTCCGTTCAGTGACTTAAGATTTCGAGCAGCCTCGCAATATGTATTATGACCCGCGTGTGTGGTCGAGTTTGAATTACGGATGATTCGGAGTGATTTGGGACACTTAGTTCATAAAAAGGGAGCTTAAGTCTTAGGATTTTGACCGTAGTCGGAACTGCATGAAGACGACTCTGGAATAGAGTTCTGTCGGTTCCGTTAGTTCCGTATGATGATTTTGGACTTAGGAACGTGTCCAAAAAATTATTTGGCAGTCCGTAGTGGAAGTAAGCTTGAAATGGCGAAACTCAAAATTTTGAAAAGTTTGACTGAGGGGTTGACTTTTTGATATCGGGGTCGGAATGCGATTCCGAGAGTTGGAATAGCTCCGTTATGTTATTTCGAACTTGCCTGCAAAATTTGACGTCATTCCGGGTTGGTTTGATAGGTTTCAGCACGAGTTTTAGAAGTTGGAAGTTTTTGAAGTTCATAAGTTCGATTTGTGGTGCGATTTATATTTTCGGCGTAATTTGATGTGATTTGAAACCTCGAGCGAGTCAGTAATATGTTATGGGATTGGTTAGCATGATTGGACGGAACCCGAGGGGCTCAAGTGTGTTTCGGAGTGGTTTCGGACCAAATTGGAGCTGTTTGGACTGTTGTTGCTGAAGTCTGATTTCCTTCTTCGCGAACGCGAAGGAAGTCCCGCGTTCGCGAAGAGGAGTTTGAGGGGCTGATGATTTATCCTTTGCGAACGCGAAGCTGTGAACGCGAACGCGAAGAAGGAGCAGGGCAAGCATTCGCAAACGCGGCCCAGGCAACGCGAACGCGAAGAAGAAAAGGAAGATAGGGGCCTGGAGTCGTTTGGCCTTCGCGAACGCGAACGTGAAGGAGTTGGTCAGCTGGTCATCGCGAACGCGACGAGGACTTCGCGAACGCAAAGAGGAAATGATAAGGCAGAAGCAGTTGGCCTTCGCGACGCGAACGCAAAGAAGGATTGGAGGCAGCTGGATTTTTGGCCTTCGCTAACGCGAAGGAATGGTCACGAACGCGAAGAAGGTGTATCTAGGCTGAATTAAAAGTCCCAAAAATGGGGGTTTGAGTTCATAACTCAAGATCAAATTGGGAGCTCAGTAGAAGGCGATTTTTGGAGAGATTCTTGCGTGGGTGTTTGGGGTAAGTGATTCTTATCCAGTTTTGATTAATTTCCATGATTATGTCTTTGAATCCATCATTTAATTCGGATTTAATGGAAGAAAAATCAAGATTTTTGTAAAATCTTCCAAAAATAAAAATTTAAGATTTGAAGGTCGATTTGTTATTGGAATTCGATAAAATTGGTATGGTTGAACTCGTATCGGAATGGGTGTTCGAATTTCATAAAAATTATGTCGGGTTCCGAGAGGCGGGTCCCGGGTTGACTTTTATTGACTTTTTGGAATAAATTTTTAAGTCAACGTATTATTATCCGGAATTATTTTTGATGAATTTTAATGAAGTTATATAATTAATTTGGATAGATTTGAACGGCCCGGAGGTCAATTCAAGCAAGAAGACGATTTTGGAATATCGACATAACTTCAAAGAGGTAAGTGTCTTGCTTAACCTCGAGTGGAGAAAATTCCCCTTAGGCATTGAGTCTTATGTGCAACTTGGGTAATTGAAAACCATGTACGCGAGGTGACGAGTACGTACTTGGTTTATATGTGCAAATTTTATTGAGTTAAAGTCTTGAGCATATTGTGTAGTAAATTGGATAATTGTTGGCATATATTTTATCATCTACTTGTCATGCCTAAACCCTTGTTGTTGACTCTGTTGTTATATGACAATGTGATGTGATTATTATTTGATTATTTATGTAATTTCGTAAATTTGCTGGCTTGATAATTATTAAAATTTAATTTCATTTTGGATTTTTCCATCTGCAAATAATTAATTAAATGAGCTTAAGAAGAGGTGTTTATATAATTATTGAAAATTTGATCTTTTATGAAGACTTTGCTTTATATTGAGTAATTTCTATCTCTATTGATTGTTTTTGGGTGTTGTACACATTGTGTGGAGCATTTAGCTATTTGCTGTGAAATTAATTGACTTGGTTGTAGCTTTGAAATTTGGTTGTGGCCATTGGGCAAATTGTGATATGAATTAATTTTTGTTATGTTGTTGTGATAATTTTTCGTGTAAATTATTGTATTGTGTGAGTTGTTATTTTGAGGAGATAAGGATGGCATTTCACCATTGATATTATGTGGTTATAAGGGTGGCATTTCACTAATGTATTTGTTAGCTATTGATATTGTCTGGGCGGAACGATAAGGGTGGCTATAGGAGCGATAAGGGTGGCTATTGTCAGGGACGATATGTGATGATGTGGGGTTGACAATTTTCACGTGATGTGATTTTCTTGTGTTTATTTTTATACCTTGTGCAACTTGTCTAGTTATTAGTAAATTGATAATAATCTGATTTATGTTGAAATTGGGAGCCTGTGGCTATTGCCAGGTGGTTTATAAAATAAAATGCGGGCACGAGGTGCCGTGAATTGTGATATGAGATGGGGATATTGACACGTGAATTGTCCGTGCAGTTGTGATATAAAAATGTGGGCACGAGGTGCTGTGATGAAATGATAATAATATTTGGCACGTGAATTGTCCGTGCAGTTGTGATGTGAAATGAGGGCACGAGGTGACGGGAAAATATGATGATTTAATTATGGGCACGAGGTGCCGTGAAAATATGAAAATGGGCTGAAACCCGTATTACCGAAAAATATAAAAATGGGCTGAGACCCGTATTTTTGATGATTTTGAAATGATGTGTCACATGGTGACTTTTTAATTGAAAGAATTATATTTAAAATATTTATTTGGAAGGATTTTTACTTAGAAAGTATTATATAAAAGAATTGTATATTGAAAGATATTTATTTGAACAAATTGTATTTGAAAAGATTTATTGAAAGAATTATATTTAAAAAATAATTATTTGAGAAAATAATATTTGAAAGAGAGTTATCTGGAAGAACTATGTGAAATACATTTATTTGAAGGGCTTGATTTAATTGGGTGTAATTGTGTTTATTAATTGTTGAGTGATATTAATGATATTCTTGTTGTCTGTTGTGCATATCACTGGTTGTTTTATCCTGCCTTTATTATTATTTGTTTCCTATTATTTTATATATTATATTGCACAGGTTATTAGACTAGTGAGTGTCTTGACTGTACCTCGTCTCTACTCCATTGAGGTTAGTTTTGATACTTACTGGGAACCGCTGTGGTGTGCTCACTCTACACTTCTGCACATTTTTGTGCAGAGCCGGGTATTGAAGATATCGGATTTGAGCAGAGTTAAAGTACGATCATAAGGATTCAAGGTGGAGCTGCTTGGTCGTCGCAGTCCCTTGGAGTCTTTTCATTTCATTGTACTGTTAATTTGTAATCAAACAGTATTGTATATTCGGTCCTCGTGATCATTTCATGTATTCAGTTAGAGTTCGTGATTCAGTACTACCAGTCTTGGGAGGTTGTGTATTGTAATTATTTTCGATGTTAGATTTTTTTTTTAAAAAGGCTTCAAAATGTAATAGAAATCGTCTTACCTAGTCTTAGAGACTAAGTGTCATCACGACGCTTGTGGTGGGATTTTGGGTCGTGACAATATGTGTATATGAAGAACATGTAAATCAAGTTATCAAATGCTAAGTTTTAAAATGTCTGCATTAAGTTAATATTTTAAAATAAGTAACTTTGTACGTAGAAAAGTATAGGGAGTTTCGATTTATTTAAATGAATACCAAAAGAAAGAAAATTAATTAATGGCAACTCACTTAGAATGTATTTTATCTTCTAATATTTCATCCTTATTGTTTTTAATATTTGCATTTTTTAACAGTTTGACTCTTACTACTATATTATAATCAATTTTATTATAAATTTTGAAAAGAATGACTTGGATTTTTTTGCAAATTAGTTAAATCAAAGACTTTTTTTGGTTAATTAGGATTGTTCTTAACGTTAAAGAGAATTTTTTTTTATTAATTCAAATATTAATATTAGCTTATCCAAAGTTTCAAATATTTAACTGTAATTATAATTTTTATCTAAAAAGAATTCTAACTATTAGTGTTTGAATATTACCAATACTTCTCTTTCTTTTATATTCTTAAAATTAAAATATTTTCTTATTTAAGCGTGATACTTGAATTTTTTTTAAAATAGAATTGATTGAGATTACTACGTTTGTGATTGCTAGATATTTATTCTTACTCCCAAGTATGTTTTAATAACAAAAGTTTAGTTGATATCCCAGGTATGATTTAATAACAAAAGTTTAGTTGATATATGTCACGACCCGGAATTTCTACTATCGGGACCGTGATGGCGCCTAACATTTTACTTGCTAGGCAAGCCAACGTTAGAGAATTATTAAACTAACTCTTATCCCATTCAGTAAATAACAGCAAATCAATTAAGGTGAAATATAATAAGTGCGGAATAATATAAAAACTGTATCAATTACCACCACCCGGATCTGGAGTCATAATTCACGAGCATTCTAGAATTTACTACAAGTAATAGTATGAAAGAAATATAACTGTCTGAATGAAAGAAATAGTATAACAAAAATGATAGACGGGGACTTCAAGGTCTATGAACGCCGACAGATCTACCTTGAGTCTCCGGATAGCGGTCCAATAGAAAAATCTCGATCAACCCGAGCCGGTACCAAAATCTGCACAAAAAGTACAGAGTGTAGTATCAGTACAACCGACCCCATGTACTGGTAAGTGTCGAGCCTAACCTCGACGAAGTAGTGACGAAGCTAAGGCAAGACACCTACAAATCAACATGTATAGTTTAACAATGTATATACAAATAACAGTAATCAAGGATTAGACAGGAGATATCGGGAGGGGGAAACATGCTGGGGAGAGTACGAGATAAAGAACTATAGCAGAACGATAACCGGAACAACCAATATATTATGAATCAACAGGAACATGAATACAGTAAAGGAAAAATGCACGGCATCACCCTTCGTGCTTTTACTCTCAGTCTCACCATAAATCAATAGAAACGGCACGACATCATCCTTCGTGCATTGACTCTTATATCATGGCACGACATCACCCTTCGTGCATTAACACTCACAATATGACACGATTTCACCCTTCATTCTTTTACACTCACAATATGGCACGACATCACCCTTCGTGCATTAACACTCACAATATGACACGGCATCACCCTTCATGCATTAACACTCTCCCTTACCATAATGCAATGCATAAATAACAACAGGGAGATAGAATAACAAGTACAAGCCTTACTTCAACATTTGGTTCCACAATATCAATCTCAGCTTTGAAATAAATACTCAATTATCACCAGAAAATCCGTAAACATGATAAGAACGATCAATTTAACAACATTGGTATAAACATGTAGTAATTAGACATAGGAAAGAGACAGTAGAAGAAAAATGGAAGAAACACGGAAAGCAGGTAAATTGGCGGCGCATAAGTACTTGTCACATCACATATACGCTGCTAACATGAATTTCACATAGCAAATAGTCTAAGGTTCCTAATTCCCTCAAGTAAGGGTTAGACACAACACTTACCTTGCTCCGAAGGCCACTTAATTCTCAATCACAGCTTTTTCTCTAGAATTCACCTCCAAACCACTCGTATCTATTCAAAAATGTCTCAATAGTATCAAATATTGCTAAAGGAATCAATTACATTGCATAAAAATAAATTTCTCAAATTTTCCTCCAAAAAGTCAAAAATCGACCCCTGGCCCGCTTGGTCAAAACCCGAGATTCGGACCAAAATTCATTTATCCATTCACCCCGAGCCTGGATATATAATTGGTTTTGGAATCCGACCTCAAATTGAGGTCTAAATCCCCAAGTTTCCTAAATCCCTAGTTTCTACCAAAACCCCAAATTCTACCATGAAAACTCTAGATTTTAGGTTGATAATTCATGAAATGTAATGGGTAATTGAAAGAAAATGGTTTAGAATCAATTACCAACACTTTGGGGAAGAAAATGACTCTTGAAAATTGCCTCTCACCGTTTGGTTTTTGAGAAAATGATTTTTTCGGGCTAAATCCCGTGTTTGGATTCTTTTAAGTGCTGGGCGAGAGTGTTCATCGCGATTGTGTGAACACTGTCGCGTTCGCGAAGAGTAGCCTCCTAAGGACTTACGTGATTGTGGATGGCTCTACGCGTTCGCGAAGGTCTAGCCCGCCTTACCTTCACATTCGCGTGAAAGGGCGTTCACATAGAGCTTTCCCAGGTCCCCTGCCCAGCCTAGCTAAAGCTACGCATTCGACAGGTTGCGTTCGCGTAGAGAAACTCCCCCCCAATGCTCCGCGTTCGCAACCATGGTCTCGCATTCGCGTAGAGTAAATCCTCCCCCAGCCCAGGTTCCCCTTCGCGATCACAAGAGTGACTACGCGATCGCGAAGCACAGCATATCAGATATCACATACAGCAGAAACACCAGATTTTCTAAAGTCTAAAACATCCCGTGGCCTATCTGAAACTCACCCGAGCCCTCAGGGCTTCAAACCAAACATGTGCATAAATCTAAAAACATCGTACGAACTTGCTCGCGCGATCAAATCGCCAAAATAACACCTAGAACTACGAATTTAGCACCAAATCAAATGAAATTCTCAAGAACACTTTAAAATTCCTATCTTCTGAACTGGACGTCCGAATCACATCAAACCAACTCCGTTTCTCACCAAATTTCACATGTAAGTCATAAATATTATATTGAACTTATACCGAGCTCCGGAACCAAAATACGGACTCGGCATCAACAAGGCCAAACATAACCAATTCTTAAAAATAATTAATTTTCAGACTTTTAATTTTCATAAAAAATTCATAACTCAAGCTAGGGACCTCCGAATTTGATTCCAGGCATACGCCGAGGTCCCATAATTCGATACGGACCCACCGAGACCGTCAAAACACAGATCCGGGCCCGTTTACCAAAAATATTGACCGAAATCAACTAAAATCAACTTTTAAGGCAAAATTTTTTATTTTCATCAATTTCAACATAAAAGTTTTCCGGAAACACGTTCGGTCTGCGCACGCAAATTGAGGAGGGTGAAAATGAGATTTTTAAGGCTTAAGAGCGCAGATTCGAGTTCTAAAATATAAGATGACCTTCTGGGTCATCACATTTTTCACCTCTAAAACAACCGTTCGTCCTCGAACGGACATAGAAAAGTACCTGGGCTGGTGAAAAGGTGGGGATATCTACTCCGCATATCGGACTCCCAAGTAGCTGCCTCAATAGGCTGACCTCTCCACTGCACTCGAACTGAAGGGTAACTCTTTGATCTCAACTGGCGAACTTGCCGGGCTAGAATAGCCACCGACTCCTCCTCATAAGTCAAATCCTTGTCCAACTGGACAGAGCTGAAATCTAGCACATGGGACGGATTGCCGTGATACTTTCAAAGCATGAAAACATGGAATACCGGATGAACATATGCTAAACTAGGTGGCAACGCAAGCCTGTAAGCCACCTCTCACAATCTCTCCAGAATCTCAAAAGGTTTGATATACCTAGGGCTCAACTTGCCCTTCTTTCCGAACCTCATTACACCTTTCATGGGTGATACCCAAAGTAACACTCTCTCCCCGACCATGAATGCAACATCACGAACTCTACGGTCGGCATAACTCTTCTGCCTGGACTGAGCTGTGCGAAGTCGATCCTGAATAATCTTGACCTTAATTTGAATGCTCGACAAATAGTTGTTGTTGTAGACGAACTCTGCAAGGGGCAAGAAATGATCCCACGATCCTCCGAAATCTATAACACATGCACAGAGCATATCCTCCAAGATTTGAATAGTACGCTCGGACTGCCCGTCCGTCTGAGGATAGAATGTTGTGCTCAACTCAACCCGCGCACCCAACTCACGTAGTACTTCTCTCCAGAAGTGTGAGGTGAACTGTGTACCTCGATCAGAAATGATAGACACGGGCACACCATGAAGGCGGGAGATCTCACGAATGTAAATCTCTGCCAACCGCTCCAAAGAATAGGTAACTGTCACAGGAATAAAGTGCGCTGACTTGGTCAGCCTGTCTACAATGACCCAAACTGCATCGAACTTTCTCTGAGTCCGTGGGAGTCCAACAACAAAATCCATAGTGATACTCTCCCACTTCCACTCATTAATCTCTATCTTCTGAAGCAAACCACCATGTCTCTGATGCTCACACTTTACCTGCTGGCAATTTAGACACCGAGATACATATGCAACTATGTCCTTCTTCATCCTCCTCCACCAATAATGTTGCCGCAAGTCCTGATACATCTTGGCGGCGCCCGGATGAATAGAATACCGGGAACTGTGGGCCTTCTCAAGAATCAACTCGCGAAGTCCATCCATATTAGGCACACAAATACGACTCTGCATCCTCAAAACTCCGTCATCTCCAACAGTAACCTGCTTGGCACCACCGTGCCGCACTGTGTCTCTAAGAACAAGCAAATGAGGATCGTCATACTGTCGATCTCTGATACGCTCAAACAAAGAAGACCGAGCAATTGTACAAGCTAGAACACGGCTGGGATCAGAAACATCCAACCCCACGAACTGATTGGCAAGGGCCTGAACATCCAATGCAAGCGATCTCTCTCCAACTGGAATATAAGCAAGGCTACCCATACTAGATGACTTTTTACTCAACGCATCAGCCACCACATTGGCCTTCCCGGGATGATACAATAAGGTGATATCATAGTCTTTCAATAGCTCCAACCACCTCCACTGCCTCAAATTGAGCTCCTTCTGCTTGAACAAATACTGTAAGCTCTGATGATCCGTGAATACCTCACATGGCACGCCGTAAAGATAGTGCCTCCAAATCTTTAGCGCGTGAACAATGGCTGTCAGCTCTAGATTATGAACAAGGTAATTCTTCTTGTGAACCTTCAGCTGCCGCGAATCATATGTAATAACCTTGCCACCCTACATCAATACCACACCCAGACCAACACGAGATGTGTCACAATATACTGTATAAGATCATGAACCTTATGGTAATACCAATAACGGTGTCGTACTTAAAGCTATCTTGAGCTTTTGGAAGCTCGCCTCACACTCGTCTGACCACCTGAACGGGGCACCCTTCTGGGTCAACCTGGTCAACGGGGTTGTTATGGATGAAAACCCCTCTACAAATCGACGGTAGTAGCCCGCCAAACCCAGGAAACTACGGATCTCGCTGATGTGGGTCTAGGCCAGTTCTGAACTGCCTCAATCTTTCTAGGATCCACCTGAATACCCTCTGCTAATACAACATGACCCAAGAAAACAACTGAACTCAACTAAAACTCGCATTTTGAGAACTTAGGATATAACTGGCTGTCTCTCAGAGTTTAAAGAACGATCTGAAGGTGCTGCAGGTGCTCCTCTTGGATGTGGGAGTAGACCAACATATCATCAATAAACACAATCACACAGGAATCCAAGTAGAACTTGAACACCCAGTTCATCAAATCCATGAATGCTGCTGGGGCATTTGTCAGCCCAAATGACATAACTAGAAACTCATAATGCCTATACCGAGTCTGAAAAGCTATCTTAGGGACATCGGATGCCCTAATCCTCAATTGATGGTAGCCAGATCTCAAATCAATCTTCGAAAACACTTGGGCACCCTGAAGCTGATCAAATAAATCATCAATCATCGGCAATGAGTACTTGTTCTTGATGGTGACTTTGTTCAACTGCCGATAATTTATACACATCCTCATCGATCCATCTTTCTTCTTCACAAACAATACAGGTGCACCCCAGGGCGAGACACTAGGTCTAATGAAGCCCTTATCAAGCAAATCTTGTAATTGTTCCTTCAATTCTTTCAACTCTAGCGGGGCCATGCGGTATGGCAGAATGGAAATGGGCTGAGTGCTCGGAGCCAAATCAATGCAGAAATCAATGTCCCTATCAGGTGGAATCCCCGGTAGGTCTGCAGGAAACACCCCTGGAAACTCACGAACAACTGGCACTGAATCCATGGAAGGAACCTTCGTGCTAGAATCGCGGACATAAACCAAATAAGCTAGACACCCCTTCTCGACCATATGTCGAGCCTTCACATAAGAGATAACCCTACTGGCAGAATGGCCAATAATGCCTTTTCACTCTAATCGAGGCAACCCTTGCAAGGCTAAGGTCATTGTCTTGGCGTGACAATCTAATATAGCATGATAGAGTGACAGCTAATCCATACCTAGTATGACATCAAAATAAACCATATCAAGAAGTAGAAGATCTACACGAGTCTCAAGACTCCCAATGGTGACCATACAGGAATGATAAACACGATCTACAATAATAGCATCTCCCACAGGTGTGGACACATACACAGGAGCACTCAAAGAATCACGAGGCAAAACCAAATATGAAGCAAAATAGAATGACACATAGGAGTAAGTAGATCCCGGATCAAATAGAACTGAAGCATCTCTACTGCAAACTGAGACAGTACATGTGATAACAGCGTCAGATGACTCAGCCTCAGGCCTGTTGGGGAAGCATAACACTGGGCCTGGGCCCCACCACCCTGAACTACATCCCTGGGATGAGCTCTAGCCGGCTGGTCTCCACCTTTAATGGCCTGACCTCCACCTCTAACAGCCTGGCCTCTACCTCTGGCTGCTTGACCCCTACCTCTGGCTGGCTGAGAAGGTGGTGTAGCAACTGGTTCCGAAACCATGGCACGAGAACTCTGATGTTATGAGTTGCCCGTTGCCCGATGGCAAAATCTAGCAATGTGCCTTGAATAACTACAAGTATAACATAACCTCGGTTGATATGACTGTTGACCCTGAAACTGACCCTGTCGACCTGAATAACCACCCTGATAACTCTAGAGTGGAGGTGCACTAATAGAAGTTGGTGATGCACTGTAGGCTAGCTGGTCAGAATAATGCATCTGAGGGCCATGACCACCTGAGGCACCGTGGGATGCCTGGAGTGCTGAATGAAACGGCCTGGGAGGATGGCCTCTACCAAAAGTACCCCTGCCTCTAGATGAGGCACCGCTGAACTCACCGGAATAACGAGGTCTCTTGTCAGACCCCTGACTTCCCTGAGTAAGAACCATCTCGACTCGTCTGGCGACATTAGCAGCCGCCTGAAAAGAAATCTCACTCCTAGTCTCCTTAGCCATCTGCAATCTGATAGGCTGAGCAAGTCCATCAATAAACCTCCTCACCCCCTCTCTCTCTCTCGGTGGGAAGCAAAAGACTAGCATGATATGCCAAATCCACAAAGAAGGTCTCATACTGAGTAACAGTCATACTGTCCTGCTGGAGACACTCAAACTGACGGCGACGCTCCTCTCTCAATGTGATAGGCAGAAACTTCTCTATGAAGAGCTGAGAGAACTGGTCCCAAGTAAGAGTAGGCGACCCAGCTGGTCTAGTCAACAACTAATCTTTCCACCATTTCTTGGCGGAACCAGTCATCTGAAATGCAGCAAAATCGACCCCATTGGTCTCCACTATACCCATGTTCCGTAGAACCTCATGACAACTGTCAAGATACTCCTGGGGATCCTCTAAAGGATCATCACTGAAGTGAACTGGGAAGAGCTTGGTAAACCTGTCCAACCTCTACAAAGCCTCAGAAGACATAGCTGGCCCATCTCTGACCTGTGCCGCAATAACCGGCTGAACTACTCCGATTGGCTAAGCTACTGGAGCCTGATACTGGGGAGCTATCTACACCGGAGCGGCTGTAGTGGGAGTCTGGGCTCCTCCTCCAGCCTAAGAGACTGCTGGTGCCATGGGAAATGCTCCAGTCTGGGCCACACTCTCCATAAGGCCCACCAAACGGACCAAAGCATCCTGAAGTATTGGGTGGCAATGAACCCCTCCGAAACTTGAGCTGGCCCGGCAGGAGCAGTCTGGGCTGGAACCTCCTCGTCAAGATCTATCTGAGGCTTTACTACTGGGGCTGCTGCTCGGGCTCTGGGCTGAGCCCTGCCCCTACCTCGGCCTCTGGCACAGCCTCGGCTTCGACCTCTGCCCCTCATAGGAGCTGCCACTGGAGGCTATAGCTACTGCTCAACTGAGAAAGTTGTACGTGTTCTTGCCAATCTGTGAGAGAACAAGAGTAGAAGAGTTCAATCAGTATTGAGAAAACAACATCGCATGTCAAAGGAGAATAGAAGTGAAATTTGTTCCTAAACTTCATAGCCTCTGGAAGATAAGCACAGACGTCTCCGTACCTATCCTCCAGACTCTACTAAGCTTGCTCGTGAATCGTAAGACATAGGCAACCTAGTTCTCTGATACCAACTTGTCATGACCCGAAATTCCCACCATCGGGATCGTGATGGCGCCTAACATTTCACTTATTAGGCAAGCCAACGTTAGAGAATCATTAAACCAACTCTTATCCCATTCAGTAAATAACAACAAATCAATTAAGGTGAAATATAATAAGTGTGGAATAATATAAAAACTGTATCAATTACCACCACCCGGATCTGGAGTCACAATTCACGAGCATTCTAGAATTTACTACAAGTAATAGTGTGAAAGAAATACAACTCTCTGAATGAAAGAAATAGTATAACAAAAATGATAGACGGGGACTTCAAGGTCTATGAACGCCGACAGATCTACCTTGAGTCTCCGGATAGCGGTCCAATAGAAAAATCTCGATCAACCCGAGCCGGTACCAAAATCTGCACAAAAAGTACAGAGTGTAGTATCAGTACAACCAACCCCATGTACTGGTAAGTGTCGATCTTAACCTCGACGAAGTAGTGACGAGGCTAAGGCAAAGCACCTACAAATCAACTTGTATAGTTTAACAATGTATATACAAATAATAGTAATGAAGGATGAGACAGGAGATATCGGGAAAGGGAAACATGTTGGGGGGAGTACGAGATAAAGAACTACAACATAATGATAACTGGAACAACCAATATATTATGAATCAATAGGAACATGAATATAATAAAGGAAAAATGCATGGCATCACCCTTCGTTCTTTTACTCTCAGTCTCACCATAAATCAATAGAAATGGCACGGCGTCACCCTTCGTGCATTGACTCTCATATCATGGCACGACATCACCCTTCGTGCATTAACACTCACAATATGACACGGCATCACCCTTCGTGCTTTTACACTCACAATATGGCACGGCATCACCCTTCGTGCATTAACACTCATAATATGACACGGCATCACCCTTCATGCATTAACACTCTCCCTTACCATAATGCAATGCATAAATAATAACAGGGAGATAGAATAACAAGTACAAGCCTTACTTCAACATTTGGTTCCACAATATCAATCTCAACTTTGAAATAAATACTCAATTATTTCCAGAAAATCCGCAATCATGATAAGAACGATCAATTTAACAACACTGGTATAAACACGTAGCAATTAGACATAGGAAAGAGACAGTATAAGAAAAATGGAAGAAACATGAAAGCAAGTAAATTGGGAGCGTATAAGTACTCGTCACCTCACATATATGCCGCTCACATGAATTTCACATAGCAAATAGTCTAAGGTTCCTAATTCCCTCAAGTCAGGATTAGACACAACACTTACCTTGCTCTGAAGGCCACTTAATTCTCAATCACAGCTTTTCCTCTAGAATTCACCTCCAAACCACTCGTATCTATTCAAAAATGACTCAATAGTATCAAATATTGCTAAAGACATCAATTGCATTGCATAAAAATAAATTTCCCAAATTTTCCTCCAAAAAGTCGAAAATCGACCCCGGGCCCGCTTGGTTAAAACCCGAGGTTCGGACAAAAATTCATTTACCCATTCACCCCGGAGCCCGGATATATAATTGGTTTTGGAATCCGACCTCAAATTGAGGTCTAAATCCTCAAATTTCTGAAATCCCTAGTTTCTACCCAAACCCCAAAGTCTACCATGAAAACTCTAGATTTTAGGTTAATAATTCATGAAATGTAATGGGTTATTGAAAGAAAATGGTTTAGAATCATTTACCAACACTTTGGGGAAGAAAATGACTCTTGAAAATCGCCTCTCACCGTTTGGTTTTTGAGAAAATGATTTTTTTGGGGCTAAATCCCGTGTTTAGATTCTGTTAACTGCTGGGCGACAGTGTTCATCGCGATCGCGTGAACACTGTTGCATTCGCGAAGAGCATCCTCCTAAGGACTTACGCAATCACGGATGGCTCTATGCGTTCGCGAAGGTCTAGCCCGCCTTACCTTCGCGTTCGCGTGAAAGGGCCCACGTTCGCATAGAGCTTTCCCCGGTCCCCTGCCCAGCCTAGCTAAAGCTACGCGTTCGCGTAGAGCAACTCCCCCCAATGCTCCGCGTTCGCAACCATGATTTCGCGTTCGCGTAGAGTAAATCCTCCCCCAGCCCAGGTTCCCCTTCGCGATCGCAAGAGTGACCACGCTATCGCGAAGCACAGCATATCAGATACCAGATATAGCAGAAACACCAGATTTTCTTAAGTCTAAAACATCCCGTGGCCTATCCGAAACTCACCTGAGCCCTCGGGGCACCAAACCAAATATGTGCACAAGTCTAAAAACATCGTACGACCTTACTCGCGTGATCAAATCGGCAAAATAACACCTAGAACTACGAATTTAGTACCATATCAAATAAAATTCTCAAGAACACTTTAAAATTCCTATCTTCTCAATTGGACGTCCGAATCACGTCAAACCAATCCGTTTCTCACCAAATTTCACAGGTAAGTCATAAATATTTTATTGAACCTATAGCGGGATCCGGAACCAAAATACGGACCCGATATCAAAAAGGCCAAACATCAACCAATTCTTAAAAATAATTAATTTTCAGACTTTTAATTTTTATCAAAAATTCATAACTCGAGCTAGGGACCTCCGAATTCGATTCCGGGCATACGCTGTCACGACCCCTAATTCCCTCCGTAGGATGTCGTGATGGCACATCGTCTCTAAAACTAGGTAAGCCTATCAATGCAGATTAATAATAAATATCTGAAATAAATAAACTACAATTCAAACAATTTCAACTCCCAAAACCGGTAGAAATAAGTCACAAGCTTCTAAGAATTTATTCTCTATGTCTCTATACATCAGAGTGTAAAGCAAATAAGGAAGACAACATAGTAAGATAGAAGGGGACTCCGGAGTCTGCGGACGCTGACAGATATACCTCGAAATCTCCTCGTACAGCTAGTTTACTGATGCGTGGTCTGATAAGATGTACTTGGATCTGCACAAAATGATGTGCAGAAGCGTAGTATGAGTACACCACAATGGTACCCAGTAAGTGCCAAGCCTTACCTCGGTAGAGTAGTGACGAGATCAGGTCAGTCCCTACTGGAGAATAAATAATGGCATGGTAAAATGTTTAAACAATATTATAAGATAAAATGATAATGGAAATGAATCAAGTAGTATGCCACATTTAATTACATCAAATAATGGCAAATAAATACCTCGTGGAAACAAAACAGAATTTTTTTCAACTTTAAGAAAATCACAACAATAATCAAAGGCAACTGCGGCCATAAATCAATATCAACAAGGGCACTCCCGAGGTACCGCCTCGTAGTCCCAAATCAAAAATAAATTCACAATATCGCATTTTCTTATCTCACCGGGGGAGCCTTTACAATTTATTTTAAAAAAAATATTTTTCCCGAAATAGCATCCAGCGTTTTAGCCATCCTTATCACACGGCATGACTTCTAGTAGTCCCCCCTACTAGCCACGCGTATCAAGCCACCCTTATCTCACCGCATGCATTTTAATACACATGCCTTATACCACCGCATGCGTATCAATATCACAATTTGCACCTCAAGTGCTCAAATAATTTAACTTGCCAAAATAATTCAACAACAATATTTTTTCACTATAAAGAGCTCACGGCTCATGTCAAAATAATTCAACAATAATATTTTTCCACAATAAAGAGCTCACGGCTCATGTCAAACAATTCATCAATAATATTTTTCTACAAAAAAGAGCTCACTGCTCCATCACAATGAGTACGAAAATCTTACAAAAATATTCAGGAGTAAATAATTCAGGAAAATAATATTTCAAAATCTTTAATACGTTGCTTCAATATCAAGTTAAAAAATATCAAATACTTCATATTAATAATATTTAATTTAAAGAAAATCAATCTTTAAATAATGCACAGAATAAAAGAAACCAAGTTCCAACTAAACAGATAAAACAATTAGCAGAAAAAGATCAAGCAAATTTAAAATATAAACATTAAATCAATAATGAAGAATATAACAAAATGAAATAATTTAATTAATGCGCAACCGTGATCTACACAATTTAAAATATAATCTTTCACATTTAGCCCGTGTACACACTTGTCACCTCGTGTATACGACTTTTTACATATTACAATTATCAATCCTAGGGGAAATTTTCCCAATACAAGGTTAGACAAGTCACTTACCTCGACTTGCTCCAATTTAACTAAGTACTATGCTTTTTCCTCGATTTTCCGACTCCGATCGACTCGTATCTAGTCATAACTAATTCGATACAAGAAACAAAAATTATAGTAATTAATTTTCATAAGAAAATATTATATTTTTCAATAGAATCCGAAATTAGCTCAAAATTTGCCCGTGGGGCCCACATCTCGGAATTCAGCGAAACTTACAAAATCCGACAACCCATTCAATTACGAGTCTACCCATACCTATTTTATCAAATTACGATAACAACACAACTTTCATGTTTTGAAAATTTTCTGATTCCTCATGAATTGCGAGATATAAGCTTCCAAAGTTGGCTCAACGCACCACAAATTTCTGCCAGCAACCCTCTTTGTCCGAAATTCATTCCGTTTACCTTCCGAAATCCACCCGAGACTCTCGGGACCTTAACCAATTATTCCAATATGTCCCAAAATACAATATGAACTTAGTCGAGGCTTCAAACCACATCAAACAACATCAAAACGACGAATCGCACCTCAAATCAAAATTTATGAACTTTGAACTTTTAAATTCTATATCTTGTGCCGAAACACATCAAATCAATTCGTAATGAATTCAAATTTCGCACACAAGTCATAAATGACATAACAGATCAATTCCAATTTCTAGAATCGGATTCCGACCTCGATATCAAAAAGTCAACCCCCGGGCCAAACTTTCCAAAAATTCAACTTTTGACATTTCAAGTCTAATTCTACTACGGACTTCCAAATAAAATTTCGATCATGCTCCTAAGTCCAAAATCACCATACGGAGCTGTTGGAATCATCAAAATTCTATTCCGGGGTCGTTTACACATAATTTGATATCCGGTCACTATTTGAACTTAAATTTTTAATTTTTCATCAAAATTCAATATCTAGGGATAGGGATCTCGGAATTTGATTTAGGGCATACGCCTAAGTCCCAAAATCACAATACGGACCTACCGAAATTGTCAAAACACTTATTCGAGTCCGTTTGCTCAAAATGTTGACCAAAGTCAACTTAGTTGAGTTTTAAAGCTCTAATTCACATTTTAATCCATTTTTCACCTGAAAACTTTCCAGAAAATTTTACGGACTGCGCACGCAAGTCAAGGAATGATAAAATAGTGCTTTTCGAGGTCTTAGAACACAAAATTTATTATTAAATTTAAAGATGACATTTTGGATCATCACATTCTCCACCTCTAAAACAAACGTTCATCCTCGAACGGAGTTAGAAAAAGTACCTGAGCTGGTGAATAAGTATGGATAACAGCTGCGTATATCATGCTCGGTCTCCCAAGTCGCCTCTTCGACCGGATGACCCCTCCACTGAACCTTCACGGAAGCAATGTTCTTTAACCTTAGCTTTCGAACCTGCCTATCCAAAATAGCCACTGGTTCCTCAACATTAGATAGATCCTTGTCCAACTGAACCGAACTGAAGTCTAACACATGAGACGGATCGCCGTGATATTTCTGAAGCATGGAAACATGGAATACCGGATGAACCGCAGAGAGACTAGGTGATAGTGCAAGTTTGTAAGCCACCTCTCCAACTCTTTCAAGAATCTCAAAAGGCCCAATATACATAGGGATCAACTTGCCCTTCTTCCCGAACCTCATCACACCCTTCATAGGCGAAACCCGGAGCAATACCCTCTCACCAACCATGAATGCAACATCACGAACCTTCCGATTCGCATAACTCTTCTGTCTAGATTGGGCTGTACGATGTCAATCCTGAATCAACTTAACCTTTTCCAAGGCATCCTGAACCAAGTCTGTACCCAATAGCCTAGCCTCTTCGAACCAACCCACTGGGGACCGGCACTGCCTACCATACAAGGCCTCATACGGAGCCATCTAAATGCTTGACTGGCAACTGTTGTTGTAAGCAAACTCCACAAGTGGTAAGAACTGATCTCAAGCACCCCCAAAATCTATCACACACGCACGAAGCATATCCTCCAGTATCTGAATAATGCGTTCGGACTGCCCGTCCGTCTGAGGGTGAAATGTTATACTCAACTCTACACGAGTACCCAACTCTCGATGTACAGCCCTCCAAAACCGTGAGGTAAACTGTGTACTTCGGTCAGAGATGACAGATACCGGTACACCGTGAAGTCTGACAATCTCGCGAATATATACTGAGCCAGCTGCTCTGAAGAGCAAGTAGTAATCACAGGAATGAAATGAGATGACTTGGTCAATCTATCCACAATCACCCAAACTGCAGCGAACTTCCTCCGAGTCCGTGGGAGCCCAACAACGAAATCCATCGTGATCCGCTCCCATTTCCATTCTGGAATTTCCAACTTCTGAAGCAATCCACCCGGTCGTTGATGCCCATATTTCACCTGCTGACAATTTAGGCACCGAGCTACATATTCCACTATGTCTTTCTTCATCCGCCTCCACCAATAGTGTTGTCTCAAGTCTTGATACATCTTTGCAGCACCCAGATGAATGGAGTACTACGAACTGTGAGCCTCCTAGAAAATCAAGTCGTACAAACCATTGACATTTGGCACACATAGCCTGCCCTGTATCCGTAATACATATTCATCTCCAATAGTGACTTCCTTGGCATCGCCGTGCTGAACTGTGCCCTTAAGGACAAGCAGATAGGGGTCATCATACTGAAGTTCCCTAATACGGTCATAAAGAGAAGACTGAGAAACCACACAAGACAAAACTCGGCTCGGCTTGAAAACATCCAGTCTAACAAACTGGTTGGCAAGGCCTGAACATCCAAGGCTAAAGGCCTCTATGCTACCGGTAAATATGCTAAGCTGTCCAAACTCTCCGCCTTACGACTCAAGGCATCGGCCACTACATTGGCCTTCCTAGGATGATAGAGAATGGTGATATCATAATCCTTAAGCAACTCCAACCATCTCCGCTGCCGCAAATTAAGATCCTTCTGTTTAAACATATATTGTAGACTTCAGTGATCGGTGTAGACCTCGCCGCCAAATCTTTAAGGCATGAACAATAGCTGCTAACTCAAGGTTGTGTACAGGATAATTCTTCTCATGCACCTTTAACTGTCTGGACGCGTAGGCAATCACCTTACCGTCTTGCATCAACACTGCGCCGAGGTCAATACGTGACGCATCATAATACACAATATAAGACCCTAAACCTGTAGGTTATACCAATATTGGGGCTGTATTCAAAGCTGTCTTGAGCTTTTGAAAGCTCTCCTCACATTCCTCGGTCCATATGAACGGAGCACCCTTCTGGGTCGATCTGGTCTTACTAGTTGTTCATAATCAATTACAAAATCGTCAATTAACTTTATGTTAACAAAAATCTCGTTCCAAACCTTCACAATACTGATAACGAGATACGAGGCATGAAGACCTCATAATTATTTACCCGGATTAATGAGTCACATTTAACGTCACCTGGGCGGGAACCTACCTCGTAGGTTAAAACTCAATAATTACAACACAAAATTGTCAAGTATGCACAGAGAATTTCATATAAAATTTTCAAATAAGCCTAACAGACATGACTCCCTATTAGTACTATAGTACAAATTAAAATTCACAAGGGAGAACTTAAACACAAGAATTTTTCTCACAAGGATCTCGTCCTTATATAACTTCCACCGCAGCTCGTAGCTCGGTTTAAACACATCAGTTTATATTAAAATGTGAGGATCTCATCCTCGGTTCTGAATCACAAGTAATATGCACATCGTGCCAATCAAAACTTTTTATTTTCTCCTTCTAAATAATTTTCGTTAAACAAAATCACAACACACAATGAACCCCACACCGGTAGGGCATATAATTCATAATTTGTAATTAATTATCCGTAAATTACATCAAAACTTACCGAAATAAGTAATAGAAAGCCACATTTAGCCTCACGGGTCTTATTAGTGACCAACATAGAATGATAGGCATAGTTATCTCCATGGAATCTCCCAACAGGAGTAAACACATAAGTAGATTATAGAATTATGAAACTCACTCATAAGTGGAGCACAATAGGAGGACTCGTCTCGATACTCAAAACCGAATCAAGTTAAGGAAATTATTCCTTTATACTATATCAAGTTCATACCTGTAACGACACCAACTGATGTAGTGGCCTCCGCCATACCATAAACAAATATATCAACGGCTGGATCTCCACCTCTAAGACGCTTCTACCCATCTGTCATCCACCCCTAACTGGTCGTGTGGGTGGTGTAGTAACTGCAATGGGGCACGTAGCCTGAGTGCTTTGATGAAATAAGTCTCTCCCAAGTTTGGGATAATTTTCTCATGATGTGCCTAGTATCACCGTATTCATAACAACCCTTTTGCGGGTTAGGTTGCTCATATTGAGTCTGTGCCAGATAACTGGAATAACTATTGTAGGAACTCATGTCGGTGGTGCATTAAAAGAACTTACTGGAGTACCCCAAGTAATCCGATGTGCGGACTGGGCTGGCCGGCTGCCCGAGCCCCCTCCATAATGTTTTATACTTGCAGAGTAGAATCCATTGAATCCCCCAGAACCTCGAGACATCTTGGTCTCCTTAGTTTCCTTTTTTCATCACCCCGAACACATTCTAATATCTTGGCAATTTGTACAACTAGCAGAAATAAAGTATCAGCTTGTAGCTCCCGAGTCGTACAAAATTTTACGATCATAATTGAGTCCTTTAATGAGTCTGTGGACTCGCCCTCTGATTGTAGGAAGCAAAGTAGGAGTATGACGGGCTAACTTATTAAACTGGATGGCATATTCTGACACCGTCAATGGTGACCTGACGCAACCGTTCAAACCCTATGTGCCACACATTACGGAGAGTCCGGGAAACAAACTCTTTCAAAAGCATTTCTGAGAACTGAGCCAAGTGGGCGGTGTTGCATTGGCTGGTCTGCCCTCTTCATAGACTTGCCACGAACACCGGTGGAGAATTATCTCTCCCAAGGCAAATTTCTTCTTTTGTTATGCTGACTCAACACTGTTGAGCTAACCCATTTCTTAACATACTCTTCGATTCTTCTTTGGGGTAACACTTACCCCTATTTATACACAAAGATCAGAAAAGTAGAGCTCCATACAGACAAATCTTGTCACGAACCACATCGTCCAGACACTTGTCAACAAGTGTACTTCCTCCGAAGCACCCCAAAATCCACAACAGTGACGTCTACGCTGAGTAGACCTTCTATAAATTTAGAGTTGTTTCTATAACTCCTTTGGTATTGAAGTATAGGATTATTAAGGAGGCGGACATACCACAAGTCCCAACCTTATCCTCTACAAAATCTCAGGCCTTAAACATGTGTAAATTTTAGGGAACCTTTCAGTACCACATATATACATTTCAGGCCCAAAACTGATATAATACATGACCCCGCAATCCACCCATTGATAGTGGACATCGTGAAGTCATAGGTCACAACGTCCGATGATCCATAATAATAACCTTCACAGCTCGTATAAATCAACCAGACGCCAATGTCCGTTGCACCCCGCATATGATTTACTAGGTGATCTCTCAATACGCCCGCATCTTCAGTTGGAACCACACGTTAAGGCAATGTTTGAGCATCTCTGGCTCCCTCGTAGTCCATCTGCGGCATCACAAACCGTCGACGCACAACTGATACCGAGTGCGTAATGTCATACACGAGTGGATACAAAGGAATATGAGATATATGTTTCAAGCTAAATCAATGTCGCACGATAAGGAATCAAAGAAGTGAATATTTTCCTAACAGTTCCATAGCCTCCCGAAGATAAGTACAGACGTCTCCGTACCGATCCACAAGACTCTACTAAACTTGCTTGTGACTCATAACACCTATGAACCTAGAGCTCTGATACCAACTTGTCACGACCCCAAATTCCCTTCATAGGATGTCGTGATGGCACCTAGTCTCTAAGACTAGGTAAGCCTATCAATGCGGAATAATAATAAATATCTGAAATAAATAAACTACAATTCAAACAATTTCAACTCCCCAAACCCGGTATAAATAAGTCACAAGCTTCTAAGAATTTATTCTCTATGTCTCTATACATCAGAGTGTAAAGCAAATAAGGAAGACAACATAGTAAGATAGAAGGGGACTCCGGAGTCTGCGGACGCTGACAGATATACCTCGAAATCTCCTCGTACAGCTAGTTTACTGATGCGTGGTCTGATAAGATGTACTTGGATCTGCACAAAATGATATGCAGAAGCGTAGTATGAGTACACCACAACGGTACCCAGTAAGTGCCAAGCCTTACCTCGGTAGAGTAGTGACGAGGTCAGGTCAGTCCCTACTGGAGAATAAATAATGATATGGTAAAATGTTTAAACAATATTATAAGATAAAATGACAATAGAAATGATCAAATAATGGCAAATAAATACCTCGTAGAAATAAAACAGAATTTTTTTCAACTTTAAGAAAATCACAATAATAATCAAAGGCAACTGCGGCCATAAATCAATATCAACAAGGGCACTCCCGAGGTACCGCCTCGTAGTCCCAAATCATAAACAAATTCACAATATCGCATTTTCTTATCTCACCACGGGAGCTTTCACAATTTATTTTAAAGAAAATATTTTTCCCGAAATAGCATCCCGCGGTTTAGCCATCCTTATCACACGGCATGACTTCTAGTAGTTCTCCCTACTAGCCACGCGTATCAAGCCACCCTTATCTCACCGCATACGTTTCAATACCCAGGGCATATACCGCCGCATGCGTATCAATATCACAATTTGCACCTCAGGTGCGCAAATAATTTAACTTGCCAAAATAATTCAACAACAATATTTTTTCACAATAAAAAGCTCACGACTCATGTCAAAATAATTCAACAATAATATTTTTTCACAATAAAGAGCTCACGACTCATGTCAAATAATTCAACAATAATATTTTTCTACAATAAATAGCTCACTGCTCTATCACAATGAGTACGAAAATCTTACAAAAATATTCAGGAGTAAATAATTCAAAAAAATAATATTTTAAAATCTTTAATACGTTGCTTCAATATCAAGTTAAAAATGTCAAATACTTCATATTAATAATATTTAATTTAAATAAAATCAACCTTCAAATAATGCACAGAATAAAAGAAACCAAGTTCCAACTAAACAGATAAAACAATTAGCAGGAAAAGGTCAAGCAAATTTAAAATATAAACATTAAATCAATAATGAAGAATATAACAAAATAAAATAATTTAATTAATGCGCAACAATGATCTACATAATTTAAAACATAATCTTTCATATTTAGCCCATATACACACTCGTCACCTCGTGTACACGACTTTCCACACATTACAATTATCAATCCTAGGGGGAATTTCCTCCACACAAGGTTAGACAAGTCACTTACCTCGACTTGCTCAAATTTAACCAAGTATTATGCTTTTTCCTCGATTTTTCGACTCCGATCGACTCGTACCTAGTCATAATTAATTCGATACAGTCAACAAAAATTATAGTAATTAATTTCATAAGAAAATATTATATTTTTCAATAAAATCCGAAATTAGCTCAAAATTTGCCCGTGGGACCCACATCGCGGAATCCGGCGAAACTTATAAAATTCGACAACCCATTTAATTACGAGTCCACCCATACCAATTTTACTAAATTCCGATTACAACTCAACCTCCAAATCTTAAATTTTTATTTTTGAAAGATTTGCAAAAGTCTTGATTTTTCTTCCATAAATTCATGGATTCATGATGTAAATGTGTATGAAATCATGAAATATAATCAATATAGGATAAGGAACACTTATCCCAATATTTTTTCGTAAATTCGCCCAAAAATCGCCCAAGAACCGTGCTCCAAAAATTCAAAACGAAATGAAGGAAATGACCATTTTTGGTCCTTAAGTTTCTGCCCATCCGGCACTAAAAGTCCACCAGAACTTGCTTGTACCAGCCTTTCTTCAATTGATCATACCTTTATGTACAAATGTTCAAATGATGAATGGTTTAGCTTTCTGAAAACTAGAATCAAATGACTACAACTTTCATATTTTGAAAATTTTCCGATTCCTTATGAATTGCGAGATATAAGCTTCCAAAATCGGCTCCACGCATCAGAAATTTCTGGCGAAATTTCTGGCAAAATTGCTCTACCAGCCTTTATTCAATCCATCATAACTTTCTGTACAAATTTCAAAATACTAAATGGTTTAACTTTCTGGAAATTAGAATCAAACGACTACAACTTTCATGTTTTGAACATTTTCTGATTGCTCATGAATTGCGATATATGAGCCTTCAAACTATATCAAACAACATCAAAACGACGAATCGCACCTCAAATCAAAATCTATGAACTTTGAACTTTCAAATTCTATATCTTGTGCCGAAACACATCAAAACAATTCGGAATGACTTTTGCACACAAGTCATAAATGACATAACAGACCTATTTCAATTTCCAGAATCGGATTTCGACCTCGATATCAAAAAGTCAACCCCCGGTCAAACTTCCCAAAAATTCAACTTTTGGCATTTCAAGTCTAATTCCACTACGGACTTCCAAATAAAATTTCGATCACGCTCCTAAGTTCAAAATCACCATACGGAGTTGTTGGAATCATCAAAATTCTATTCCGGGGTCGTTTGCACATAATTTGACATCCGGTCACTATTTGAACTTAAACTTTTAATTTTTCATCAAAATTCCATATATGGGGCTAGGGACCTCAGAATTTGATTCCGGGTATACGCCTAAGTTCCAAATCACGATACGGACCTACCGAAACTGTCAAAATATTGATCCGAGTCCGTTTGCTTAAAATATTGACCAAAGTCAACTTAGTTGAGTTTTAAAGCTCTAATTCACATTTTAATCCATTTTTCACCTGAAAACTTTTCGAAAAATTTTACGGACTGCGCACGCAAGTTGAGGAATGATAAATAGTGCTTTTCGAGATCTTAGAACACAAAATTAATTATTAAATTTAAAGATGATATTTTGGGTCATCACATACGCCCAGGTCCCATAATTCGATACGGACCCACCGGGACCGTCAAAATACGGATCCGAAATCATTTACCAAAAATATTGACCAAAGTCAACCAAAATCAACTTTTAAGGCAAAAATTCTTATTTTCATCAATTTTTAACATAAAAGTTTTTCGAAAACATGCCCGGTTTGCGCACACAAATCGAGGAGGGTGAAAATGAGATTTTTAAGGCTTAAGAACGCAGATTCGTGTTCTAAAACATAAGTTGACCTTTTGGGTCATCATAATATATATTAAAATTCTAAATATGAGAAAAATAATTCAATAAGTATTTATTTATCTAAAAAAAATACTCGTAAACCTAGAAAAAGTACTCCTAAAACTGGGGGGGGGGAAGAAGGGGGGGGGGGGGAAGGAGAGGAAAATAAGAACACATACACCAAGAAAAGGAAAATAAGGACTGCTAAACCTAAATTTTTATAATAAAAAAATACTCGTAAACTCAATATTAAAAAATACTCGTGAAATGCTTGGAATTCAATATCTTAAATCTAAATAGAGTTTATACGAAGAACTCCAACTGAATAACATGATTTTTTAGATCAAAGTCCTAAGAGTTAGGGAAATAATAAACGATTATTCCAAAATATTAGAAAAATAATTAAATGACGATTCCTACAATTTAGGAAAATAACTTAAATTATTATTTTTTCCAATGTGAAAGCTAGTTTTAAAGAGTAAAAAAATACGAACCATTGCGCATGAACACTATCTAGATGAGTATGAACTATTAAAATATTACATAAATATTCTATTAAAAATTATGTTTGAGTGATAAAATAAAAGTTATAAAAAAATATAAGTTCTTGAAAATAGTAATTGTTGAGCGTATCCAGCTAACGCAATAAGCAAAGAAATTGTACCCCATATAAGCCCTCAATCATGTCAGTCAATATATTCAACTTAAAAATTATTATAAATTTTATAATATCATTACTTTAATTTCACAAGTTATCATGCTTCATTTTTAGTTTTAGCAAGAACGCCTTAATCCTTGAAAATTTAAGTTATTACGTAAAATTTATTTGAAAAGTTATAGATTCTTAAGTTCATTATAGAAAACACAAATAATTCAACTAACTGACAAAAAATGCTTTTTTTTTCCTCGCAAATACAAATTGTGCTATATACTTTAATCAATAAGAAAAAATATAGTAATTGTTTTCAACAAATTAATAAAGAACCTAGTGTAAAATTATATGCAATTCACGGGTTCTAAAAAGTCTGCCCTAATACTATTCTAGAAGCAATAAAAATATAAAATACATATTAAAATTAAAATTAAGTTCTACATGTTAGACAAATATTTTAAACGTAGATTTACTTTTCGAAGGAAAAAAATTAGTTTTTCAAAAGGTATAAAAGTTGGTATATAGATCAATTTTTACTACGTGACAGTTAATATATAACTCTCTCTATAAAAGTTTAGGTTGTTAGGTATTTTAAATACTTATATTTATTGTTATGTTCATTTTCTCGAACACGAACAATAGTTTTTATCCTTTGAGAATATTTATTTTTCAAATTCAAATCATGACAACTAACCAAAATGTTGTTTTTCAAAATAACTCTTCCAACTAACACTAACTAATTTTTTTAAAGCCAAAACTTTCGTTGTTTTCCGATAAATACAATATTTGGCTTTGTTCTTTTATTTTAAGCTTCATATTTTGTTAAGAATGTTTTGGTTCGTTTGTATCTACAGAAAGAAACATACTCATAATTGCAAAGTTAATTTTGTATATCAAACGTTCTTTGTGTGGAATTAGAATTATTTAATCTATATGGAAGAAACATATTTATAATTATACGCTAGTAGTTATTTTATTCAATTCAAACAAGGAAAGAATTTAAATAAATAAAAGCTTACTTGATTTAAATTCTTAAATATTAGGACTTTCTAAATAGTTCAAATAAGGAAATATTTAATAACTATAATTTTAGTTGATTTCAAAGTCCTAAATATTAGGAAAATAAAATATCCTAATTATTAGAAAATAATTAAATTAATATTTTGTCTAGTGTGAAATCTATCTTTAAAGGGTAAAAGGCGAACGATATTTCGCTATGGGTCTTCGTACTTTTAATATAGTATAGATAAATAGATATAGATTATACGTCTGAGATTGAATTTGAAAATATTATTTTTTCAAGTTTCAATTAAATATTGTCCAAGGCCTTCCTATGTAGGGGTGGGCATTCGGACAGTTCGGATTGCATATAAAAATTTTGATTTAGATTTTTTAATTTTTGGATTGAAGAAATGATAATCCAAATAAGTACGAATTAGATCGGACTTTTTAAGTTCGGTTTCGGATTAATCAGTTTGGATGTTTTGAATTTTCGGTTTTGAGCTTATAAGTTGAGATGTTTCTTCTTTTTACAAAAATGAATATTCAAATGAAGTACTCATATTAAATTGCCTGAAAAGTTCCTCATTCTCACCGCAATCATAAATTTGAAATATTCAAGTAATGAAATTATTATTAAAAAAATAAAATAGAGACATTAATATGGCCAATAAGATGTAGAAATAGTAAAATCACGTCCAAATAGAAAGTATTCTCAAAGTAACTTAGTAATTAATATTGAATATATGATATAATATATGTAATGACCTAATCGGTCATTTTGACTTTTAGAAACCTGTTTCCTAAAATAAAACTCCCCGAACATGCTTTTATTAATTTATGACTTGTGGGGATGGTTGGTTCGGGATTTGGAAGCGTTTGGATTGAAATCGGAACACTTGGTTCCTTAAGTTAGCTTTAAATGGAAAAGTTTGACTTCGATCAACATTTTGAGAAAACAACCCCGGAATCGGGATTTGACGGTTCCAATAGGTTCGTATGATGATTTTGGACTTGGGCGTATGTCCGAATCGGGTTTTGGATAACCCGGGAGCATTTTGACGCTTAATAGTAAAAATTAACTATTTGAAGGTTTAAACTTCTTTAAATTTAGTTTGGAGTAGGATTTTTAATAATTGAAGTCCGTTTGGAATTCCGAGTTTGGGAATAGTTCCTTTATAGTGATTTAAGACTTGCACGCAAAATTTCGTATCATTCCGAATAGTTTAAGTGTATTTCGGCGCATTGGAAGTAATTTGAAGAACTTGAAATTTTTAAGTTTGAATCAATTTGGTTTAGAGTATGATTCTTAGATTTGATGTTGTTTTACGCGTTTTGTGAATTCGAGCGAGTCTGTTTTATGATTTCAAACTTATTGGTATGTTCGGGCGGGGTCCCAGTGGCCCCGAGCGTCAACCGGACGAGGCTCGGATCAAGTTGAAAGTTGGGAGCCAAAAATGAAGCTCCCAGCTATTGTCAGAATCGCACCAGCGCTTGGCCAGCCGCAGGTGCGACACTCGCAGGTGCGGCAGTATCTCGCAGAAGCGAGCCTCGCAGATGCGAGTTTTTGTGCGCAGAAGCGGTAAAAAGGGAAGGGGCAATCGACCGCAGATGCGGAGAATTTGCGCACCTGCGAACGCGCAGGTGCGAAGCTTTGTGCGCAAATGCGAGAATTGGCCAGGCAAGTGGAACTCGCACCTGCGAGGATTTTCCGTAGGTGCGGAAGCCGCAGGTGCGAAAGACTTGTTTGGCAGAAAGTTTAAAAGAACGGGAATTCACCATTTTTGCCCATTTTCTTCCATTCTTGGGCGAATTTGGAGCTTTTTGAGAGGAGATTTCAACTAACAACTTTGAGGTAAGTTAATTCTACACCCTTGAGTTAAATACATAGATTATGGGTAAATTATAACTAGTAAATCTTAGAAATCAAGGGTTTAGGTGAAAAACCTAATTTTTTTTATAAAAGTGAGATTTTAACCATGAAAATAGTTATGAAATTGAGTAGAAATTATATATCCGAGTTCTTGAGATTATGGGTAACGTTTTCATCCGAAAATTTCCAGAATCCGAGCATGTGGGCCCGGGGTGAATTTTAAAAATTTACCATTTTGGATAGGGTAATTTATTTAATAGATGAATTTCGAATTATTGAAAATATATTAATTATTTTATGTAACTTTTGGATAGTTTCGGATTTTTTGGCATTGAATCAAAAATTTTACGTGACGCGATAATTGGGAAGTGGACTTTGAGACGAGGTAAGTCTCCTGTCTAATCTTGTGAGGGGAAAATTACCCCATAGGGATTAAATTGAATAATTGTTGCTAATTGCGGGGGGCTACGTATGCACGAGGTGACGAGAGTCCGTGCGTAGCTACTATAAATACTAAAGTCTGGGTAGTTTAGGACTCAAAGCATAAATTACTTGTGTAAACTGTACTCTTTGTTTAATTAATATTAATTGTTATATATGAATATATTGTGAATTGTTAGATAAAGATATTAAAGGATGAAAATCTCATATGCTTGATTTTCTGTTTAAATTAATTAATTGTTAAAAAAAATTGTTCATCCTCCCGAATTTATCTTATAATAAATATACTCTCCTTCCGGAGGTACATAAGAAAATGTTCTCATTTCTTGTGGAGTGGGCCGAACGCCTCGGCACGATAGATACATCTATAGATTGCGTCGCACGTCCCTCAGTAGTGTACACAACACTCTGGATCGGGCCGTACGTCCTCGGCATAAATCATGCTTAATAATAATAATTACACGATACTTTAATAGTTATTTCAGCTTGTGAAGCTAATTGATAAATTGAAAAATCCTTAGAATTTAATGAATTATTATTCTTGCTTGTTAAAGAAATAAATTGTTATTCCTATAAATGAGATTAATTGATAAATTAAAAATTATTTGAATTGAAGGAATTTAATTAATATATTGAGGATTGTTGCATTTGAAGGAATTTGATTATTTCCGCTGATTAAATAAATTATTTTAAATTCTGTAAATCATGCTTATTTAAATATCCTAGTTGTATTTCCATTATTATTATTGACCCATAATGAGTGTCAAAGTCGGCCATCTCGTCTCTACCACTTCGAGATTAGGCTTGATACTTATTGGGTACACGTTGTTTACGTACTCATACTACACTTGCTGCACTTTTTGTGCAGGACCTGAGGCAGTTTCTAGTGGGGGACCTATCGTCTTACACCCACGTTATCCAGGGACATAGTGGTGAGCTGTCTTTCTGAGCCGTTCTGCAGCTACTAGTGTCTCTCCTTGTATTTTTCATTCTGTCTATTTTATTTCAGACAGTATTTGAGGTTTTGTATAATCTACTAGATGCTCATACACTTGTGACACCAGATCTTGGCACACACATTGGCAGAATTTGGGTTTTATTATTTTTTTGGTTTTTAATTTTTGTTAATATATGCTTACGACCTATAGGTGAACTTGGGTCGTGACAACATGGTATCAGAGCACTAGGTTCACGTAGGTCTCACAAGTTATGAGCAGGCCTAATAGAGTCTTGCGGATCGGTACGGAGACGTCTGTACTTATATTCGAGAGGCTATAGGGTGTTAGGAAATTACCTTTCTTCATATTCTATCGTGCAATTGATGTAGTTCTAAATATCCTTCTCTTATTCTCTCTCAGATGGTGAGAACACGCTCGAATGAGGTTCCAGACTAGGGAAGAGCTACTCCCCCAGTTGCTAGAGGTCGAGGCCGGAGAGGGCTCCAGCCTGTGGTAGAAGGCGAGGACGTCCCAAGACTGTTCCAGTTATGCCTCCAGTGGGTCCAGCAAGGAATCCCATTATTAAGGAGCAGGGTGAGGTGTGTGTGGCAGATCCAGCTCCGATGGATTTCACATCTGCATCGGGATTTTAGGATGTCATGGGTCGTATGTTATGGTTCATGGATAATATGACTCGGGCCGGTTTATTTTCGACAGATCCAACCACATCTCAGGTGGGCGGGGGAGCACAGACCCCTGCCGCACAGGCTCATGGACATGCAGCTGCTGTATATCAGACCCAGGGTACGCGTGGGTGGAGCCCAGCCAGTGGCAGCAGCTACACCTGAGCCAAGTCAGTTGTAGCCGCTGATCCTCAGATACTATTAGACAGATGGACTAGACTACATCTTTCTGTCTTTGGGGGTGAGCAACATGAGGATCCATAGGACTTCATTGATCAGTGCAAGGATTGATTGTACAACATGAGGATATTGGAGTCTTATGGAGTAGACTTTAATACTTTTCAGCTAGAGGGCAGAGCCCGTAGATGGTGGCAGTCTTATGTTCTTGGCAGACCTCAGATTCTCCTCCCATGACTTGGGACAGGTTCACCCGTATCTTCCTGGACAGGTATATTCCACCCTCCCAGAGGAAAGAGTTGCGGTTTCAGTTCGAGCAGCTCCAGCAGGATCAGATGTTAGTGACCGATTATAAGGCGAGGTTCTCTGAGTTATCTCGCCATGCACTTATGATACTCCCTACTGAGGTGGAGAGAGTGCGAAGGTTTGTTGCAGGTTTACATACTAGCATTCAGGCCACTATGGCTCGAGAGGTTGAGATGGGTAATTCTTATGAGCTAGTTGTGGAGATAGCTCGCAGGATTGAGGGTGTACGTCAGCGGAGTCGAGAGCAGATTATGAGAGATAAGTGGTTCAGGTACTCTAGAGAGTTCAGAGGTGCTCCGTCTGGGGGCAGAGGTCAGTTCGTGAGGGGGCAATCCAGCAGACCCCCATTTACAGCACCACCACCTCCTCGAGGTGCTCCAGTGCGACCTTATCTCAGTGCTATACTAGAGAGTTCTTACCGCCCACCAACTATTCAGGGTCCTCCCAGTGGGTATTCAGGTCCCCAGGGCCAGACTCTTAGTCAGCAGCCCATCACACCGAAGAGTTATTACGAGTGCGGGGATCCCAGTCACATGCAGAGGTTTTGCGCCAGACTTCGGGGTAGACCAGTACAACAGGGTCAGTAGCCTATACTTACCGGACCATTTGCTCCACCAGTAGTCCGACCATCAAGAGGTGGAGGACAGGTGGGCAGGGGCCATCTTAGAGGTGGAGGTTAGCCAGGCGGAGGCCAGCCAGTTGGCGCTCCAGCTCGGTTCTATGCTTTTCCAGCTAAACCAGATGCAGAGGCCTCAGATGCTTTGATTATAGGTATTATTTTTGTTTGCGGCAAAGATGCCTCAGTATTATTTGATCTAGGATCCACGTATTCATATGTGTCATCTCTATTTGCTCCATTCCTGGGTGTTTCTCGTGAGTCCTTGAGTACTTCTGTTTATGTGTCCACTCCTGTAGGCGATTCTATTATTGTGAATCGGATCTACCGGTATTGTATTATTACATTATATGGTTATGAAACTAGAGCAGATCTCTTATTGCTCGAGATGATCGATTTTGAAATTATTCTGGGTATAGACTGGTTATTTCCATATCATGCTATTCTAGATTGTCATGCCAAAACTGTTACCTTGGCTATTCCATCTTTGCCTAGGCTGGAGTGGAAGGGTTCGTCGGTTAGTTCATTTAATCGGGTTATTTCTTTTATAAAGGCTCAACACATGGTTGAGAAGGATTATTTGGCTTATCTAGCCTATGTTCGGGATACTACTGCAGAGACTCCGGCTATTGATTCAGTGCCAGTAGTTTAGGAGTTCTCCGATGTATTTCCTTCAGATCTTCCAGGTATGCCACCTGATCGGGATATTAATTTCTGTATTGACTTGGCTCCAGATACCCAGCCTATATCTATCCTACCGTATCGCATGGTTTCGAAAGAATTGAAAGAATTAAAAGAACAGCTTGAGGAGTTACTAGCCAAAGGGTTCATCAAACCGAGTGTATCGCCTTGGGGTGCACCAGTATTATTTGTGAAGAAGAAAGATGGCACAATGCGAATGTGTATTGACTATCGCTAATTGAACAAAGTTACTATTAAGAACAACTACCCATTGCCGTGTATTGATGATCTATTTGACCAGTTGCAGGGTGCTAAGGTGTTCTCTAAAATCGACTTGAGGTCGGGGTATCATCAGTTGAAGATTCGAGATTTGGATGTTCCGAAAACTGCTTTCCGTACTAGGTATGGTCATTATGAGTTTCTGGTAATGTCTTTCGGTTTAACTAATGCCCCGACAACGTTTATGGATCTGATGAACAGGGTATTCAGGCCATATATTGATTCATTGTCATTGTCTTCATTGATGATATTTTGATCTACTCGCGTAGTAAGGAGGAGCATGAGCAGCATATGAGAGTAGTGCTTCAGACATTGCGGGAACAAAAGTTATATGCTAAGTTCTCTAAATGTGAGTTCTGGCTTGAGTCTGTAGCATTTTTGGGACATATTGTATCGGGCGAGGGTATTAAAGTTGATCCCAAAAAGATTGAGGTAGTTCAGAATTGGCATCGTCCCACTTCGGCGACTGAAATCGGGAGTTTTCTGGGTTTAGCAGGTTATTATCGTCGGTTCATGGAAGGTTTTTCATCTGTTGCTGCACCTTTGACCAAATTAACCCAGAAGGGTGTTCAGTTCCGATGGTCCGATGATTGTGAGGCAAGCTTTCAGAAGCTCAAGACAACATTGACTACAACACCAGTGTTAGTGTTACCTTCCGGTTTGGGAATGCATATAGTGTATTGTGATGCTTCGTGTGTTGGCTTGGGTTGTGTATTAATGCAGGAAGGGCGAGTTATTGCATATGCTACACGTCAGTTGAAGCCCCACGAAATAAATTATCCGGTACATGATTTGGAGTTAGCTGTGATTGTTCACACTCTTAAGATTTGGAGGCATTATCTTTATAGGGTGTCCTGTGAAGTTTATACTGATCATCGTAGTTTGCAGCATTTGTTCAAGCAGAGGGACCTATATTTGAGGCAGCGCAGATGGCCGGAGTTACTAAAAGATTATGATATTACTATCCTGTATCATCCGGGCAAAGCAAATGTAGTTGCAGATGCCTTGAGCAGAAAGGTGGAGAGTATGGGTAGTTTGGCTTTCATTTCAGTAGAGGAAAGGCCATTAGCCTCGGATATTCAGTCCTTGGCTAACAGACTTGTGCGGCTAGATATTTTAGAGCCCAGCCAAGTTCTTGCATGTGTCGTAGCTCAGTCTTCACTATTTGAGAAGATCAAGGCTCGCCAGTATGATGATCCACACTTAATGGTTCTTTGAGAAACGGTACTATGAGGTGGTGCCAAGGAAGTCACTATTGGTGCAGATGGTGTTCTGCGACTCCAGGTTCGTCTGTGTGTTCCTAATGTGGATGAACTGAGGAAAAAGATCCTGGAGGAGGCACACAGTTCTCGGTATTCTATTCATCCAGGTGCTACGAAGATGTATCGTGACTTGAGGCAACATTATTAGTGGCGACAATGAAAAAGGACATAGTTGAGTATGTAGCTAGGTGTCTAAATTGCCAGCAAGTTAAATATGAGCACCAGAGTCCAGGTGGCCTACTTCAGCAGATGACTATACCGGAGTGGAAATGGGAACGAATCACTATGGACTTTGTATTTGGGTTGCCGCGGACCTTGCGGAAGTTTGATGCAGTTTGGGTCATTGTTGATAGGTTGACCAAGTCGGCACATTTTGTTCCTGTTGTGACTACGTATACTTCAAAGAGGTTGGCCCAGATTTATATTTAGGAGATAGTTCGATTGCACGGTGTGCCAATTTCCATCATATCAGATAGAGGCCCTCAGTTTACTTCACATTTCTGGAGAGGAGTACAGAGTGAATTAGGGACCCGTGTAGAGCTCAGCACACCTTTTTATCCGCAGACCGATGGGCAGTCAGAGCGGACAGTTCAGATTTTGGAGGATATGCTCAGGGTATGTGTGATTGACTTTGGAGGTCAGTGGGATCGTTTCCTGCCTTTGGCCGAGTTTGCTTATAATAACAGTTACCAATCCAGCATCGAGATGGCTTCGTTTGAGGCTTTATATGGCCGTTGATGCCGTTCACCTATCGGATGGTTTGAGCCCGGTGAGGCTAAGTTATATTGTACTAATTTGGTAAAGGATGCCTTAGAAAAGGTAAATTTGATTCAGGAGTGACTTCGTACAGCACAGTCAAGACAGAAGAGTTACACGGATCAGAAAGCACGTGATTTATCATTTATGGTAGGTGAAAAAGTTCTCTTGAAGGTTTCGCCGATGAAGGGAATTATGAGATTCGGGAAGAAGGGCAAGTTGAGCCCAAGGTTTATAGGCTCATTTGAAGTGTTGAGACGAGTTTGGGAGGTTGCTTATGAGCTTGCATTGCCTCCCAGTCTATCGGGAGTTCATCCGATTTTCCATGTATCTATGCTTCGGAAGTATCATGCTAACCTATCACATGTATTGGCCTTCAGCATAGTTCAGCTAGATAAGAGTTTGGGTTATGAAGAAGAGCCATTTGCCATTGTTGATTAACAGGTTCATCAGTTGAGGTCCAAGAGGATTTCTGCTGTAAAGGTCCAGTGGAGGGGCCAACCAGTCGAGGAAGCGACTTGGGAGGCCGAAGAGGACATGCGGAGAAAATATCGACACTTATTTAGCACTTCAGGTATTATTCTAAACCCGTTCGAGGACGAACGTTTGTATAAGAGGTGGAGAATGTAATGACCCAACCGGTCATTTTGACTTTTAGAAACCCGTTCCCTAAAATAAAACTCCCCGAACATGCTTTTATTAATTTATGACTTGTGGGGATGGTTGGTTCGGGATTTGGAAGCGTTTGGGTTGAAATCGGAACACTTGGTTCCTTAAGTTAACTTTAAATGGACAAGTTTAACTTCGGTCAATATTTTGAGAAAACGACCCCGGAATTGGGATTTGACGGTTCCAATAGGTTCGTATGATAGTTTTGGACTTGGGCGTAAGTCCGAATCAGGTTATGGATAACCCGGGAGCGTTTTGATGCTTAATAGTAAAACTCAACTATTTGAAGGTTTAAACTTCTTTAAATTTGGTTTGGAGTAGTATTTTTAATAATTGAAGTCCGTTTGGAATTCCGAGTTTGGGAATAGTTCCGTATAATGATTTAAGACTTGCACGCAAAATTTTGTGTCATTCCGAGTAGTTTAAGTGTATTCCGGCGCATTGGAAGTAATTTGAATAACTTGAAATTTTTAAGTTTGAATCAATTTGATTTAGGGTATGATTCTTAGATTTGATGTTGTTTTACGCGTTTCGTGAGTTCGAGCGAGTCTGTTTTATGATTTTAAACTTGTTGGTATGTTCGGGCGGGGTCCCGGGGGCCCCGAGCGTCAACCGAACGAGGCTCGGACCAAGTTGGAAGTTGGGAGCCAAAACTGAAGCTCCCAGCTACGGTCAGAATCGCACCTGCACTTGGCCAGCCGCAGGTGAAACACTCGCAGGTGCGGCAGTATCTCGCAGAAGCGAGCCTGGCAGATGCAAGTTTTTGTGCGCAGAAGTGAAAAAAAGGGAAGGGGGAAACCGACCGCAGATGCGGAGAATTTGCGCACCTGCGAACTCGCAGGTGCGAAGCTTTGTGTGCAAATGCGAGAATTGGCCAGGCAAGTGGAACTCGCACTTGCAAGGATTTTCCGCAGGTGCGAAAGTCCTGTTTGGCAGAAAACTTGAAAGAACGGGAATTCACCATTTTTGCCCATTTTCTTTCATTCTTGGGCGAATTTGGAGCTTTTTGAGAGGAGATTTCAACTAACAACTTTGAGGTATGTTAATTCTACACCCTTGAGTTAAATACATAGATTATGGGTAGATTATAACAAGTAAATCTTAGAAATCAAGGGTTTAGATAAAAAATTTAGATTTTTATAAAAGTGAGATTTTAACCACGAAAATAGTTATGGAATTGAGTAAAAATTATATTCGAGTTATTGAGATTATGGGTAACGTTTTCATCCAAAAATTTTCAGAATCCGAGCACGTGGGCCCGGGGTGAATTTTAGAAATTTTACCATTTTAGATAGGGTAATTTATTTGATAGATGAATTTCGAATTATTGAACATATATTAATTATTTTATGTAACTTTTGGATAGTTTCGGATTTTCGGCATTGAATCGAAAATTTTACGCGACGCGATAATCGGGAAGTGGACTTTGAGACGAGGTAAGTCTCTTGTCTAATCTTGTGAGGGGAAAATTACCCCATAGGGATTAAAATGAATAATTGTTGCTAATTGCGGGGGCTATGTACGCACGAGGTGACGAGAGTCCGTGCGTAGCTACTATAAATGCTAAAGGCCGGGTAGTTTAGGACTCAAAGCATGAATTACTTGTGTAAACTGTACTCTTTGTTTAATTAATATTAATTGCTATATATGAATATATTGTGAATTGTTAGATAAAGATATTAAAGGATGGAAATCTCATATGCTTGATTTTCTGTTTAAATTAATTAATTATTAAAAGAAATTGTTCATCCTCCCGAATTTATCTTATAATAAATATACTCTCCTTCCGGAGGTACATAAGAAAATGTCCTCCTTTCTTGTGGAGCGGGCCGAACGCCTCGGCAGGATAGATGCATCTATGGATCGTGCCGCACGTCCCTCGGCAGTGTACACGACACTCTGGATCGGGTCATACGTCCTCGGCAGAAATCGTGCTTAATAATAATAATTACACGATACTTTAATAGTTATTTCAACTTGTAAAGCTAATTGATAAATTGCAAAATTCTTGGAATTTAATGAATTATTATTCTTGCTTGTTAAAGAAATAAATTGTTATTCCTGTAAATGAGATTAATTGATAAATTGGAAATTATTTGAATTGAAGGAATTTAATTAATATATTGAGGATTGCTGCATTTGAAGGAATTTGATTATTTCCGCTGATTAAATAAATTATTTTAAATTCTGTAAATCATGCTTATTTGAATATCCTAGTTGTATTTTTATTATTATTATTGACCCATAGTGAGTGTCAAAGTCGGCCATCTCGTCTCTACCACTTCGAGATTAGGTTTGATACTTACTGGGTACACGTTGTTTACGTACTCATACTACACTTGCTGCACTTTTTGTGCAGGACCTGGGGCAAGTACTAGTGGGGGACCTATCGTCTTACACCCACGTTATCCAGGAGCATAGTGGCGAGCTGTCTTTCTGAGCCGTTCTGCAGCTACTAGTGTCTCTCCTTGTATTTTTCATTCTGTCTATATTATTTCAGACAGTATATGAGGTTTTGTATAATCTACTAGATGCTCATACACTTGTGACACCAGGTCTTGGCACACACATTGGTAGAATTTGGGTTTTATTATTTTTTTGGTTTTTAAATTTTATTAATATATGCTTAATTTATTAGCTTGGCTTGCCTAGCTATAGTGTTGGGTGCCATCACGACCTATAAGTGAAATTGGGTCGTGACAATATATAGTGGTTAGGGTATTAAACTTATTACTATTGACATATGGATAATGGACTAAATATAAAGTATAAGAATTTCGAATTTTCGGATATCCAAAAATTCAAAGTACCAAATCCAATATTCAATCCGAAATTTAAAAAACTTAAAAATTAAATCCATAATCCGAATACCCAAATCAAAAAAATCCAAAAATTCGGATTTCGATTTGGATTTTAGGTTTGCCGAAACTATGCCCACCCCTAATTCTATGGAGGGGAAAAAATATCGCTCATTTTACCCGCTCAAATATAGGCAGGTCGGGTTAGTAAATAAAATGCGAACTCAATGATCACTCATATACTTTTAAATAGGGGTGTACATTGGTCGAGTTAGTTCGGATTTTTCAATTACCAAACCAAACCAATTATCTCAGATTTTTAAATTTATAAACCAAACCAACAAAAGTCGGGTTTTCAATCTCGATTTTTCTCGAATTTTTCGGTTTTCTCAGGTTCTTGGGTTTTTCGAATTTTACCGATAAACTCTTCATAGCATAAAATATATAACTTATACTTTAATATTTTTTTGGTCATAGTAGGATAAAACTATATGAGATGTTATCCGAAAAAATAATACAAAATAATGTGAGATGAGTCATGATATTATACTAAAATACTCGACAAGTTGCATAAAATAAATATTGCTAATTAATAAGCCAAAATAAAAATAAATATAATTTAAAAGTACCAAATCATGATAAAATAAGTAGGACTAATAAGTACTAAGTATTAATTACATGACTAAGTAATAATAAAAATAAGTTATTAATGTATAAAACAATGCAAAACAAAAAACAATATCCAACAATATTGTCATTCCTAGTATTGACTTGATATTTTTTTTTTGGTTAGCATTAATATTGATTTAATTTTGCTTTGGACTTCATTTGAGTTACTAACTTTTTTAAGCTATAAAACATAGTTGACCATTCAAAAATTCTAAGTCCAAACTTGAAATAATACATTAAAAGAGAGAGCTATGAAATTATTTAAAAAAATATTTATACATTACATTACAATGATTATTTTTATGTATAAAATATTTTAAAAACTTGTAGGGTTGGTTTGGTTTCGGTTTGACTTTTTTTAATTAAAACCAAACTAAATCAATTATGGTCGATATTTTTTTCCTATCACCAAACTAAATCAAACTAAATCATAATCAGGTTTTTTTTTCCGGTTTGACTCGGATGATGGTTTGATGCGAGTTATCGGTTTTCTTTGTACACCCCTACTTTTAAACATTGATCTCTGTTAAGTCCAGAATAAGTGAGTCTGTAAATTAGGTAATCTGCAAAGCATGTTTATATGCTTACTACTCGTAAGTCGTAAGGTCTTTAGTTTGTGATGCAACAATTGATAATCTAAAAGTTCAATATCTATTTTGGTTTGTACAAATACATTTTGAAACTTCACAAGAAACATGGGGAGAAAAAATGAAAGTAAAACTAGATCTAGAAAACAATTCAACTGTTTCAATTAGGTCCAGCCTGTGACAAAGATGCGAATGGTCCAACTTTAACAATGGCCTCAACTTCAACGTCATCATTATTAAATGGGAAAAATTTAGTTGCAAAAATGAATTCACGTAACCATCCTTCATTTCTTGAATTTGATTTATCCCATTTGCGATTTATAGATAGTCATATCAAGTGACATCGTTGCTTCGACTAGAACCCACAAAAATCTTTGTAAGATCATCCACTGGTCTTTTGTTTTTCGTTCCCTTTCGAGGGAGAGAGCCGCAGTGGCGGAGCCACAACCGAGAAAGGTAAGGGTTCAATTGAATCCTCAGCACAAATATAATAGGGGTGAAAATGATTTTTTTTTATATTAACTTTTGAATTCCCTTGTAATGACAAAGTTAGTTTGAAAATTGCTTCAGGTTACAAATTCAAAAGTTTTCGAATCTCATTAAAATTCGAGGTTCAACCATTGGAGAGAGAAACAACTTCATGTGTTGATAAGAAAGGAGTTTGCTAAAATGAATAATTCTCATTCACCCGATTTTATTCGACATTATTCAACCATGTATCAGAGTTCAAGATGTTAATTCAAATGTTATGCTCGTAATACAGAATTATAACCATAAGTAAGAGTAAATTAATGGTTAGAAAGTTATTGATAGCTAATAAGAGCATCATATTAATGTTTAAAATTCAAATAGTTAAGTGAGTTTTTTAATTGAAGTTTGTATAAAGTAATTCTACAATTAGTATAATGGTTTCAAACATTTCAAAACATCCACATATAGATTGTGACGGAAAAGTCGTGTAAACATGATGATAACAACAACAAGAATAATATACGTATTATTCAACATTGTTGGGTGTGAGAAAAGTAATGTGTACAACATCACTCAAATATGATGATATCAATTTGAGTGAAAAGGGACATTCTCAATTTTAGAGTAATTTTCTCATTACCTACTTATTGAGATTGAAAACAAAAGGTCATGACTCGTGGAGAAGCTCCTCTGATTTCAAATTTGTGACCCCATTTCGTATATTAGTGAATTAATGCTCAATGAAGAGAGGAATGTGTTGATGTTTTGCTTGAGACTTTGAGAGTTGAGAATGACCTTCACCAAACTCATTTAAAAATAGCTTCTTCTGGCTTCACATTAAAAAACTTTGTCGGCAGTTTTTATGAAACAGTTATTTCTTTTTCTTTTCTTTTCTTTTTTTTTTTAAATTTAATTGTTTGAGGAAAATTAGAACTTAGTGCACTGCCCTCTCTTCGGGAGTAATGAAGCAAGGTGGTATTTTGCTGATAATTTTACGGAATAAGACTATAAGTTCTAAAGATACTTTTTATATGTGTTAAAAAAAATTAAATTTTGTTTCTAGTCAAACAAAACGGAGTATAAAATAAAACAAAGGGAATATCTTTTTTTAAAGCTCTGTTCATTTCAGATGACCGCGAATATTGATCGTTGACAAAGCTAAGAATTTTTCTGAAATGGTAGAATATTGAAATTGTTACGCATACGTACATTAAACTACCATTTATATTGGACTGAATACAAAGTTTATACAACTGCATGCACATCAATTCTTGTCAACTCTAGAAAGATATTCGATGAGCAATATATTGTCATCTAATAGCCTTGCAATTCTTCGACACAAATAAGAAGTTCATATCATAAAATAACATAAACTGTCATATTCTATTCCCTTTGGCCTTGGATATTGAGATTTCCCTGGTTGAGTTTGCTGTCTGTTGTCTGCGTAGAGTGATTATTAGCTTGCTGCCGATACAAAGCTGCCATGTTGTTGAAGTACTCCGTGTCCATTGACTGTCGACATCGTAACCATATAATAAAACGTAAAACAAAGATTGTAAATCACTATAAAATCTTCTCAATATATACTAGAATATAAAAACAATGTTAATCTTGTGAACATTTCATCTAATTAAAGCTTATATAAGTTGTTAAAAAGATTTCACGTCTAATAAGGGAGTACTTAATAATATAATATTAAATTTTTATAGACATTTGTGGTCCGGTCCTTCCTTAAATCCCGTGCATAGCAGGAGCTTAGTGCACCAGACGCTGCCTTTTTTTTTTAATTATATAATATGTCTCAATATGCCCCTCATGCGGGTCTGAGCCTTTTCATGGGCCAAACATGTTGAATTTTCTGTTCAATGACGATAAGATTCTTGTATATGCTAATAATTAACCACCTTTGTAGAAAATATCTCGTCCAAACACTTAAATTATTAGTGAGAACACACTATTAATTTTGATGTATACTGTGTCTCAACATATATTGATCATCTTCTAATTACTTAGCTTGATCTACTAATTAACAATAACAATGAAGAAGTAATTAGACTGCTTACTTGCGTTAGAAAAGCGCTATAGGGGGCCGGTGTAACAGCAGTTGTCGCCCTGCCGACAGTATTAGCTTGTGCGGCGGAAGGAATAGCTGGGGCTGTAGGCATGGCGAAGGCTGGTGGGATGAATGGATTAGTGGGATTGGCGATCGGATTTGTATGAATGGGGTAATGCGTTGTAAGAGACTGATGAGGAGCAGCAGCGCGAGCTAAAGCAGTCATATCAAACATTCCCATGCCCATACCAAGACCAACGCCCATTCCCATTCTTGCTAGTAGTGACATCTGAATATGTTGATGCATTCCGAGCGGCATCATCATTTGTGGCGCCATGTTTCTTGCACTGCTCATCAACTGAACTTGTGCTTGTAGCTGCTTTAAGTAGTTTATTACCTCATCAAGCATTGATGCCTTATCTGTCTGCACAATTCAACATTAGTTGTATCAAAATTTGGGTAGCTAGGCTCAATTTGATGTTCACTACTGTTATTAATTATTACGTATGTGACTATATATAACGCACCTTACTTGCATTTGGTACCAACCGCTGCAGAGTTTTCATCTTTTGGTTAATTCTATCTCGACGTCTCTGTACCAAACAATAAAACAACACAACAATATGCTATTAGTACGTAGCTACATATGTTCATGTAAGACCTATAATTAGGCAGAGTAAATGAAAAGTGTGTATATACCCGCTCTGACTGGTTATGAACAACTGCTGCTCGGCTGCGTCTTGATGAGTTGGATCCTTTTGTTTCATGTTCTTCCTCCTTGTTTTCCTGCTACAAGCGAAATATTCTATTTGCAATCAAATTTACATGACATATTCTCCTGAGGCGGTGCCAGGATTTTAATTAATCTAATGGGTTCTGGATTTTAGAACGATGATTTCAAGTGTTGATAACCAGGTTCTAAGCTTAATATTTTTTTTTTTTACATTTAATGACTTTCTTAATATAATTGTAATGTTAGAACAAAAGTTATTGGGTTCAGCCGAACCGTACCGGACTACTAACGAGCTTTATTCTCTCTAGAGGTAGATATATTAATATAGTACAAGAAGATGTTAGTAGAATTTGCTTACCGAGCCACCATCGTGACAAGCAGAATCCTCGTCACAAGTGGTTTTGGATTTAATGCTACGAGAAGATTCATCAAATGAAGGCCATGTCACCATAGTGGTGTCATTCTCCCTACAGAACGTAGCGCTGGCACTTGCACATGCGCTACGTTCTTCATACTCATCTTCTCCTACTAAATTTCCACCATATGATTCTGATCTCATCCTCTTTTTAGCCAACACTGTTGCTCCTCCTGTACGTGTGGAAGGAGGAGGCGCCATTTGATGTTGCGAACTCTCGCCCCATTTTCCTACACACATCCCGAATTTCAGATTCTGATTTTGGCCATAATTTTGAATTGAAGTCTGATTTTGCCCGTGGTATGTTGCTTGATGCACGATAGACTCTAATGTATCGCCGGCTCTTCCCAATATTGTTGGTTTTGTTTGGGACATGGAGAGGATGCCCCCAACTCCTTGCATTCCTATCTGCGGGTTTTCCCATGTCAGCTCTGCAACTTTTTCACACTTGGACCTGAAATTTTTTATTTATATTAAGCATGTAATTAATCATCAAGAGGATGTAACAATATTGCTAGGAATATTCACGAATGTTTTCCCAAGCACACTACATGTAAATCAAGAAAAGAATAAAGGGCAACATAATCCGGTGCACAAAGTATCTCGCGTTCACGTGGGATCCGGGTAAGGACCACATCCCAAGGGCGTGATGTAAACAACTAACCCTAATACAAGCATTAGCGGTTGTTTCGACGGGTTTAACTTGTGACCTATAACACGTATCGGACCAGTACCGAAGGATGAATTGAAAGCAGCACAAACTTGTCCAAGTTGTACGTAGTTCCAGTTTTTTTTTTTTTGGGCTGAATTCACTGAACTGAAAAATCTGATTATTTGATCAAAGAGTGAATTAGATAAGAAGACTGAAGCTAGAAAAGGAGCTCAAGAAAACTGTTCTAAGAATTGAAGGGTAATTAAGGGAGCATATATACATGGGCATAAAATGATTAATCTGATTCTGCTGATTATGCACGTGAGGGTATTTGTTAGGCTCTTCTGCTTCTACTGCTTGTTCTTGTCTTTGGTGCCTTGGATTCCAAGTTGGTACCGTACAGTGACTCATGATGATTCTTTTGATTGAGTAGAGTCTATTCCTTTTTTCTGTGCGAGAATGAATTTGGGCTTCAGTTTAAGTTTGGCTTCTCTCTCTCTTTCTCTTATATAATATTTTTTTTAAAATCTTGTTTTCTGGTCCCCTTTTGGATTGTCACATTCAGCTGAATAATTACTAAACAGTACACAACATGTGACATAGCAAGAAAGCTTGGATTTCAAATGGATATGTTTTGGCTTCTTTCTCAATATATACTCTTCCTATTTGTATATATATGATCTAGGTAACTTGTGTAGTTCTTTAAGGGGCCATTTGGCTCTAGTCTAAAATATTCAGCGATTAATAATCACGGGATTATAATTTTGGGATATCTAATGTGAAGCTAAAACCAAGATTCTTGGTACAAAAACTTATATTGGTATTAGCTAATACCTCATAACTGGCCAAATATGGAATAAATGCAATCCCAAATTTTATGTGAGATTAGTATCTTTATCCCAAAATCAAACGACCCCTAACTCTTTCTCCTTGTTGGACCCGGCAAAAAGGTATAATCTACCAACCAAATTATACAGCTGCAGTACCAGTAATAATATTCCTCTTATTACCATGGCTCCAATCAAGATTTCATGAAGTTAGCTAGGTGGGGTTACAAGCACTCAATGCGGTTAGATTTCTAGTGTCTCATTGTTTTTGGACCTACATAAATAAACAGTATACACTATACAGAAAGTACAAATATTCCTCCTCCACAAGTTATTGTGGTGGATCCGTCGAAATTTAATGTTACAATAACCTGCTAGGATGGCCTTACAACTCTTGAGATCATCCCTTCTTTTGAACAAAAAGTGTATTTTTTGGCTAAACTATTAAATTTAAATAATATTTGGTTAAATCTAGTTAATGATAATAACATTAAATATAAATCTCGGAAGCGTGTGGGAGATGGGACAGATTCCACAAAGGGTTGATGACGATAAATACAAAATATTCTTAAAGTATAGGCAATAATGGAGGTGTAACTAGCAACAAATAGTAATAAATGTCATTTAAAGTAAATAGGAAAAATGATTCACCCAATAATGGATAGATTGGACGAATATTTCTCCTGCCAATGATGAGTGACAGAAAGACCCAAGATTTATTCGGACAATCCTCGGATATCTGGCGAAAAGGTATGGAATAATAGGAACAAGAATCTTTATCAAAAGGTAATCTTTGTATCTTTATCAGAGAGAGGGAATTTCTTCTCAAAAAGTGTTCTTATCAAAATGAATATTCTTTCTTTTCTTTTCTCTTCTTTTTTCCTTATATCTTTTACACGTATCCCTAGCAAACCTTAATAGTACAAGTGCAGAGAATATCCACTAGAATATTCTCGTGCAGAGAATATTCACTAGAATATTCTCTTTAATATCTTATTTCGAAAACTAGCCGTTGCTATCCCATCAACGATGCTCCACCTCGACTATCACTGTTTTCTTTGCCGCAACCTCGCTATCCCCTGGCCGTCCTCGACTGATTCTTTCCTTAACGATACATTACCCTAAATATTTTAGTGGCGGATTTTGGCCTATATATACAGTTAGTCACTCCACTTATTGAGGTCGGCCTCAGGCGGGCTCGATGAGTAGATATTGTGTAACGTGGCCGAAGTGTTTAGATGATGTAAACGAGTCGTGATGATTGGGGTGAGTAGACAACGTGTCCCATTGTGAGCCACAAGTTCTGGGTTGTAAATCCCACAAATCAAGGTGACATCATGGCGGCTGATGTCATTATGACGAGATTTCCCGAGACGTTGCTTCGTTTCGCATGCGTTTCCTGATTGAGTCTGCCGCTTCGGTTACAGTGCCATGTAACGATGTCTAGTTCCTTGGTTTCGATGCCTGCATCCTTATAAATAGGGGTGTGTGGGTAACGTTCCCAACCTTTACGAGACCTCTCTGTATCTTCTTCTTCCTCCATTGTTCGAAACTTTTCTCTGGCTTTAGTGATTATCGTTGCTTCTAACATTTCTGTACTTAAAATATCTTCTCTCGAAAATATGGTTAACATACCCACTAGTTCCGGCATGGCAACTGACCCTATCCTTTTGGCGGTATGTATGCCTCCTCATGGAGATAGTGTTTCTGACGCCGTTGAAGACGAGAATTTTCCTACGGTGGAGGATATAGTCCATCGTAGTGAAAAGGTTAGGTCCAACTTTTCGAAGATACCTAAGGTCTCGGAATCATCGATGAAATAGGTCGATCTCGCTGAGCTTAAGGCAAAGTTTAAAATTCCTGCCCATATCGATCTGATCCCACCGGGGCGCGATGTGGTACAAATACACCGCCCCGGGTATTGCGCGTTCTATGCGTATCCTTTCTACATTGGCTATTCCTTTCCTCTTCTCCCATTGGCGGAGGAATTTTGCCACTATTATGGCATTTGCCCGATCCAACTCTCTCCATACATCTACAAGTTTATTCGTATGTTGACGAAATATGCGGAGTTGGCTGGGGTTGGGGTCGGGGTCAGGGTCACACTCCACCACCTGATGCATCTCTTTGCCCCGAGTTTTTATAGGGGGACGATGTTGCACCTTCGCCACCGAGGAAGTAAATGTCTGGTGGTGAAGATGGACGACAAGGCAAATCGCCAGTTCTGGCTCAACTACTTTTCGTCAAGACCGAGGACGTGGTGGTCAACACGCGTAGATTCCCTGAGACTTGGCATTTCTCCCGTAAGTATCCCTTTTTTACCAAGCGTTTGTTCTGTCATTTTTAATTGTAGTCTGACATTCCGTCTCTTCTTCGTGCAGCCGAGACTACGCCCATCTCCTTTGGCCGGGGATATTCATGGCTGGGTCAGCCAAATTCTGCCTCACACAATGGGGATTCGTGAATGGCCGGCCTTTTTCAAGAAGTTTGGGCATGTGTCCTCCGCGACCGATGAGTTCATTCATATATATATATATATATATATTCTCTTTTTTTTTGTCTATACTATTTTGACCTCATAGTCGCTTGCTTGCTATAGTTTTGTACAAGAAGTGACTATCTTTTAATCTTTCTTTTTCAGCTCGAGGATCTTCAAGGAGACCGAGGGCGCCTACTCCGAGGGCTCCTGCTCCTGCATTTCGTAAGAGGAAGGTTGCTATCGGAGTTTGTTCCCGTTATGACTGCGACCAGGCATGTCCGGTTGTCTGCTTCTGTTCCCTCTTCTGTCGCGGCTAGGTTTGCTCGATCGTCGACTACATCTACAGCAGAACTCCTGACTTCCACTTTGCATCATCTAGTAGACGAGGACGATGAAGAGGAATCATCGCCGAATGGTGGAAACTTGCTTCCCCGCAAGAGGAGATCAGTGGACGTCGGCGAGGGAGCTGCCCGGGCGGTGGATTCGGTGATGGGGGATTTCGTCGTCTGAGAGACGGCGACCATTGATCTTGAAGATGACGCTGAATTACCGCCCGTGATTCCGCCATCATCTGAAGCCGAAGAGGGCACATCTCTCCTTGAGACCGTGATGGAATTTGAAGGGCCATCGGCGAGAGTCTCTGACGACTTGCGCCAGGATGAGCCGTCTTCAAGGGCTGACATAAAAGGAAAATGCGTAGCCGAGCAGGGTTACGAGACGGGCTCTGATATGTCTATCAAGGAGGTAAGGATGATGGGGGGGACTTACCCGACTTGAGGTGAGATTGGAGGGGACCATGCGGACTATTGCGATCCCCATGGATCGGGATTTGCTGGTTGACACGGAGGACATGGTCCCTTCTCTTGGTCCCCTCTGTTCTGATGTCGAGGGTAAAACCTTGAAAAGTATAAGGATGCCACTTTATCTAGGAGCATAGCCGGCCTCGCTCTTAGGGTAAGTTTTTTCGATCCCTCTTCATTTTTGTATGTAGACTTCAAAGCTTCATTCTTACTCTTCGTTTTATGTTTCTCTTTCTTTCAGACTATGATTTTGGAGATTGAGAGTGCCCGACGAGAGGATAGGCGTAAGGCTATTTTTCAGAAGATGGAGCGGAAATATCGTGAATACCATGACAAGCACCGTGAGGTTTGCAGACGGTTCGGTGAGAGCGGCAATTTTCGGGCTCTTTGAGATGAACTGAAGGAGAAGGATGATGAGTTAGTAGGAGTCATCAGAAAATGCAGCGTCCTTGAGGGGGCGTTAAGAGACAAAGAAGAAAAGCTCGAGGTAAGCAAGGGGGTCGAGGCTCAATGTGCCGATCTTCAAGCCCAGGTGGTCTCATTGCGCGCCGAGCTCGAGGAGTGTCAACTCAAAGCAGACGCTCTAAGTGGTGAGGTCACTAAGAAGGCAACAAACTTAGAGGAGCGGAGTTGGCCCGGTTAGGGGCTGCGAGGAAAGCGGAGGCTTTGGATATCGTGATCCGCATTCTTCATTCTGAGAGGGAGAGTGATCTGGAGACGGCCATGCTCAAAGAGGAGCGGCTTAATGAAAAGATAAGGGAGCTAAAAAAAGAGGCTTCAGGACTTTGTGATCGAGTTGCTCCTCTCGAGACCGAGAAGGCGCGGTTATTAGCTCGGCCGTCTTCTTCCCGTACTTCTGCTTTTCTTGACATTTCGCGGGATTTGTACGAGGAATGGATTCACGCCTAGGCCCAGCTGGATATATTTAGAGATCCGATGGGACGGGAACTATTTCAGAGGCTAAGATCCCGCTACACCAGAGGCCGGTGATATCGAGGATGGTGTGGGCATGGATCGGATTGGACAGGATTCCTGGTATGAGCATGAGTATCCCGCTGGCGATGGCAATGGCGAAGAGGCAGATAGAGAAGGCCTAGGCGATCAAGCTGATGGAATTGCTGGGCCAGGCGGTGATTAGTTGTTTTTTCTTTCCTTTTTGTTTAGCCGCAGACTTATGTATATATTTTTTGTAGGCGTGTATTCGAGCCTTTGTAAAAAAAATATTCTAAGTATGAAATGCTAGTTCTGTTACTCGTACCTGCTCTTTTTCTTCTGTTCGGGTTTGTATGCTTTTTTTATTTTGTTTTTTGGAAAATTTGACGAGCGCAAAACACACACTTAAATATGCTCACTAGTTGAATATAGTATAATATAATATCGCATCCACAGGGATTGGAGTTAAACAGTATTTTCGTAGTTTATAGCTTGATTGCTATCCAAGATGATCAACAGTTTAGATTTATATGAATAAAACTAAAATTAACTAAGAGGCTAACTTATTGACGAATGACACTCGAACAAAAGTAAGCAAGGAAGATATCAATGAGAGAAAATAGGGATTGATTGGATAGGTGCAAGATAAATATCTGGGATTTAACTCTAGTTAATTCACTTCTAATGTTCAAGTGAGTCTCTCAGATTCACTCAATTAGTAGTTCAAATGTTTAGTGGAAACTCCTCTCTCGAATAAGTCTCAACCTCACAATATGAACCAACTTAAGCTCAGTAAAGATATGCAAGAATTCGTAGTGGATTGATTTTTAGGAGAACCTCTCTCGATTATCCTCCTAACTAGGGTTAAACAATAATCCAATTAGCCTTTTTCGATTACAAAGAAGAATTAATGAACTCAACCAACAAGATAATGCAACGATATCACAAGTTATGCCTCTATCGATTACATGAACATGTGAATATAGATGCAACAATTAAATCATCCAAAATGATTCACTACATAAAAAGTAGAGTTATAATCCATAACAAATATTGATACACCAAATCCATCAAACCCTAAAGAGAACTACTCCATAGATATGTAGTAATTCATCACAAATAAGTTTAAGTTAAAGGAAAGCATGAATGATCCGAACTCTTATCTTGAGTGAGGATTGAATGATGAAATCCTTGTGATCTCGCTTCTCCCACTTCTCCTTAGCATCCTTATGTCTTAGATGTGTCAAAAGTCCCAAAATAACGTTTTTACATGTATTTATACCAAGTAGGGTAGGGCCCAAATGAAAACACCTTTTCCTATGCAAAATAGGACTCTTTCCGGAATAGGACGTGCGCGGCCGCGCACCTGGGAGTGTGCTCGCGCATATGGCCGCGCACTTTGGACAGTATTCTGCCTAACTTGCGCACCTGTGCGCCCTCGCGCACCTGTGTAGCCTTTGAACTTTGCCAATTTCTGACATAAATTTGCATTGATGCGTTGCACTAGTGTATATTTTCAGCAGTTAATTCTTCCTTGAATTTTCACGTCCAGCAGTGATCCTCGACCCCCGAACACGATCCCGGCTTATTCCTTTGGGATTTTACTCAGACTTCAAAACTTCAAATAACTTGAATTAATTTCGCAATATCTACATAACTCGAAATCACTCCTACAAGGTATAAAACACATAATTAGTGCAAAACACTAGCGATTGAAAGCTCAACTCAATTAAAGTACAGTAAATTAGAGTGCGATAAACAACTAAAACATGCAATTATAGCCTACCATCAACACCCTACACTTAAACTATTGCTCGTCCTCGAGCAATCAAACTACATTTTATATAGATACGACCTTTTTAATCAACTTTTCTAACTCATCATACAAAGAGTATTTAAGATAGACTAAGCACAATAGTGTAACATCTTAGCCTCAAGATTTGACTCAAAAGCACCACGCATTTTTCACAATCTACTCACTTACTCTAACACAGAGGTCAATGACATTACCCTTCCTTCATGAATCAAGTGCCCTCACAGAACAATAGAGAGTAGTTTCATACACAATAAAATTTAAGAATAATTAGGAACTTTAAAATAGAAGGAATTCGCTTGCTCTCTGAAACAACATTCATATGCCACAAAAAGATGAACCATAGGCTTACCCGTAGTGTACTACTCTACTAATTCGAGCTCATTCAGTCAAGGATCTAGTAGGACTTTCATTGGTTGTAATGTAGGCTGCGGGACGGGTAGGATACATTTAGATATGAGAGTGACTACACCTCCCTAAGCACTTTAATACATATGATTTACCTTTCAAAATCTCACACTTATGTCAAACCATAACTCCACCTTCACATCAATATACATTAACTCCCAACTTCTTTAAGCACAATTACATCAAGAGTTGCCACTATCAAAGAATATTTTGCACAACAATACAACTATTTATTTTTCTTTTCTCTTTTAAGTAGCTCTTACTTATTCTTTTTTCAAAACAGTGCACCTTTCTCCTTATTTCATTAGTTCCACTCAAAAGCCAAATCAACCACCCCACACTTCAACTTTTACAAAGTTCATCATAAATTCAAGTGCTCATGAGAGGTACAAGGTTCAAATAGATGGTCAATTCAAACAAATGGAAAAGGCTTGTAATGTGGGTGCCAAAGAAACAGGATTATAGGCTCAAAGGGGTTAACTACGATACATAACAATTATGTGGGTAAAAGCATATAACTGGCTCAACAAAGAAATGCCTATATGACTTCCAAGACTGAATAAAACTACTATTTTGCTTTGCAAATACACGGGGCAAGTTCTAGATATCAAATACAATGCATAGAATGACACAAACCTCATACACAAATGGCACATAATTCACTACGTATTAGACTATCAAGACACTCTAGTCAAAGCAGTTAAGCAAAGTTAAGATCATACACTTTAAGGTACTTATACAATAGTCAAAAACTGAGCCTAAGTGTCATAACTAAATCACTCACTATTCTCAAGGTATAATAAAGTTAAGAGCCATTGTCTTCAATTCAGCTCTCAACACAAGGCTTCCTATTCCTAACCAAAAATAAAAACTAACTACATCCGATTCAATCAAAACCCTTGGAAAAGAATCGCGGCACAAAAAAAAACCAAGAGAAAATTAATACACTACCTAACAAGAGAAAATATTTTTATCTTTTTCTTTTGACTTTAATCCCTCAAAAATCCCGTCGAATGATATCCATCGTCGAAAAAAATCGAAAAATTTAAATAAAAAAAATTGAATTTTTGCTTCTAACTATTAAAGATATTTTTTTATTCTAACTATTAAAAAGCAAAAACAAACTAAAACTAATATACATACAACATACCAATATCTCTCACCCTACACTTTAAGTTGTGGTGTGTCCCCATGACACATAATTAAAAAGCATATGGTAGAGGAAACTTTCTCGAATCTCTAGTCAGGGTCTGAATCAAAGTTGGGCTCCATTGTTCTTGCCCGAATTAGTGCACACATCCATGCAGATAGATTCTTTTCAGCCTTCTTGGGTTACACCCCACACTTATTTTGTTCACTAATTGCAGCCTTCCCTTCTGAACTCTTCACCTTCCATTCAACACTTGCAGTTGGCTTCTCCTTTTCCACCCCCGTCTCTACATTCATCTCGAAAGTCACTGTCTCCTCACCCACTCTAAGCATGAGTTTTCTATCATGTATGTCTAATATTGCTCTGCCCGTCGCTAAGAATGGTCTTCCTAAGATGGGGGGACCTCCTTCTTCTCCTTAATCTTCACTACTATGAAATCTACAGGAAATACAAACTTATCTACCTGAACTAAAACATATTCCACTATCCCCTCGGGTATGATAGTTGTTTGGTCTTCCAGCTGTAGAGATATTGGTGCAGGCCTTATCTCTCCAATCTTATTCTCCAGCTTCCTGTAAATAGACAAAGGAATTAAATTAATTGAGGCACCAGAATCACATAAAGACTTATCAAAATTAAGAGTGCCTAAAGAGCAAGGTATAGTAAAACTCCCTGGATCTCCACACTTTTGTGGGAGTTTATTTTGCAAGATTGTGCTGCAATGCTCTGTGAGCTTGACCACTGAGGTCTCTTCTATCTTCCTCTTCTTTGTAAGGATCTCCTTCAAGAATTTGGCATAAGCTAGCATTTGTGAGAGAACTTCTATGAATGGAAAATTTACATTAACCTGTCTCAGCATATCTAGAAATCTCTCAAACTACTTGTCCTTCTTTTCTTTATTCAGCTTTTGGGAAAAAGGTAGAGCAGGCATGTGCTCGCTCTCATTCCGATCTTCCTTTCTCGAAGTGTCCTCCTTCTTCTTTTTGTCAGCTCCCTTCTTGCCTTTCGTCCTCTTATCACCTTCGATTTTCAGCTTCTCCTCACTTTCTTTTTCAGGTACCACCTCTTTTTGTACTGGAGTGGGATCTTTCAGCACTTGCCCGCTTCTCAAGGTCACAACATTCACTGTTTCTTTGGGGTTCCTTTCAGTATCAGTTGGCAAAGTACTTGGGATTCTCTTAGACAATACAGTTGCAATTTGCCCCACTTGTTTCTCCAAGTTCCGCAAACCAGTGCCAAGTTCTTTGATAGCTGAATCATGAGCATCTAATCTCTCATCTATCTTGACAATGAAGGACTTTATTAGATCTTCTAGCCCGGGCTGAATGGAATGTTGAGGCTGGAACTGTGTCCTAGGCTGATTCAAAAACCCCTGAGCTCCTTGTCCCTGGAATCTGGAGTTGTTTTGTTGCCATGTATTTGCAGTACCCCCAGGTGAGTTCCACGAAAAACCGGGGATGTTTCTGACCCATTGCATTGAAGTTATAATTCCCACAACATTATCTTCCTCAATTGAGATTTGACACTCATGAGTAGGGTGTCATCTTCCACATATATCACATGCTGCATAAGGCTCATTATGTATCGAAGCTAAAGTCAGCTTCCTTATTTCTTTGGCCATGGAATCAAGTTGTACCTGCACAGATGTGTTAGCATCAACTTGAGGAATACTAGTTGATCTTCTTTCAGCAATTTCAGAGGGCCACTGATTTGCATCTTCAGATAACTCATCTAGAATTGTGACTATCTCCCCTGGAGTCTTCTTCATCAATGGGCCTCCAGCTGCATTACTCAACGTTCTTTGTGAGTCTGGTGTCAATCCATCCCAAAAGTCCTGGAGTTGCATCCAGAGTTCAATTCTGCTATGTTGACACTTTCACACTATCTCCTTAAACCTCTCCCAAGCTTCAAACACAATTTCAGTCTCATTTTGGCAGAAGTTATGGATTTCACTTCTAAACTTGCTCGTCTTAGAAGATGAGAAATATTTGTCAAAAAAATTTCTAGTCATCTCATCCCATGTTCTAATCGATCCATTAGGCAAACTGCGAAGCCAGTGCTTTGCATCATCTTTGAGTGTGAAGGGGAATACCCTTAAGTAGACTGCATCTTGTGACACACCGTTGTATTGAAAGGTGTTCATAATCTCCTCGAAGTCCATTAGATGGTTGTTTGGATCCTCGTTCATCTTTCCTCTGAAGACACAGTTGTTTTGAAGAGTTTGGAGCAACCCCTGCTTCAACTCAAAATTGTTAGCCGCAACTGGAGGTGGTCTCACACTTGATAAGCCTTGGTTATAGACCGGTCTAGCATAATTGCCAAGTGGTCTCCCAGCACCGGGAGCTATATTTCTGAATTGGTATGCACCCAAAGGTTGATTCTTAACAATTCTCCTAGCCATTTCCTCCCCGTAGACAAGTTGTGCATTTCGAAGAGCTGTTTTCTCAGCATCCCTTGCAGCTTTTTCTCTTTGCTGGGCTACCTCTCTTGCAGCCAAACCAACATTTTCATCATCTCCCGCCATAATTTCTTTGGTTGAGGATTGCCCAACTTTCTTAGTATTCTCGGGGAGATTTCTTTCCTTCCTTAACTGTCATAGTTGTTTCTCAATTTCTAGTTTCTATGGTAGCACTTCCTCCCCAGAAGATTGAGTCATGCACCAATCTAACTCGTAGCCTGCGTATAATCAAGGAACACCAAACGTAAAAAGAGAAAAATAAAATAGAAAGAAAAATTCCTGAATTAGCACTACAAACTATTTCCAACACTATTGATTGCCAATCCCCGGCAACGGCGCCAAAATTTGACGAGCGCAAAACACACACTTAAATATGTTCGCTAGTCGAATATAGTATAATATAATATCATATTCACAAGGATTAGAGTTAAACATCATTTTCATAGTTTATAGCTTGATTGCTATCCAAGATGATCAACAGTTTAGATTTATGTGATTAAAACTAAAATTAACTATGAGTCTAACTTATTGACGAATGACACTCGAACAAAAGTAAGCAAGGAAGATATCAATGAGAGAAAATAGGGATTGATTGGATAAGTGCAAGATAAATATCTGGGATTTAACTCTAGTTAATTTACTTCTAATGTTCAAGTGAGTCTCTCGAATTCACTCAATTAGTAGTTCAAACATTTAGTGGAAACCCCTCTCTCGATTAAGTCTCAACCTCACAATATGAACCAATTTAAGCTCAGTGAAGATATGCAAGAATTCGTAGTAGATTGGTTTTTAGGAGAACCTCTCTCGATTATCCTCCTAACTAGGGTTAAACAATAATTCAACTAGCCTCTTTCGATTACTAAGAAGAATTAATGAACTCAACCAACAAGATAATGCAACGATATCACAAGTTATGCCTCTCTCGATTACATGAACATGTGAATATAGATGCAACAATTAAATCATCCAAAACGATTCACTACATAAAAAGTAGAGTTATAATCCATAACAAATATCAATACACCAAATCCATCAAACCCTAAAGAGAACTACTCCATAGATATGGAGTAATTCATCACAAATAAGTTTAAGTTAAAGGAAAGCATGAACGATCCAAACTCTTGTCTTGAGTGAGGATTGAATGATGAAATGCTTGTGCTCTCGCTTCTCCCACTTCTCCTTAGCCTCCTTAGGTCTTATATTTGTCAAAAGTCCCAAAAATAACGTTTTTACATGTATTTATACCAAGTAGGGTCAGGCCCAAACAAAAACACTTTTTCCTACGCGAAATAGGATTCTTTCAGGAATAGGACGTGCGCGGCAGCGCACCTGGGAGTGTGCTCGAGCATATGGCCGCGCACTTTGGACAGTATTCTGCCTAACTTGCACACCAGTGCTCCCTCGCGCACTTGTGTAGCCTCTGAACTTTGCCAATTTCTGACATAAATTTGCACTGCTGTGTCACAAAGTGAGTCCCACTAATTTATATTTTCAGCAGTTGATTCTTCCTTGAATTTTAACGTCCAGTAGTGATCCTTGACCCCCGAACACGATCCCGACTTATTCCTTTGGGCTTTTACTCAGACTTCAAAGATCCAATTAACTCGAATTAGTTTCACAATATCTGCATAACTCGGAATCACTCCTGCAAGGCATAAAACACACAATTAGTGCAAATCACTAGCGATTGAAAGCTCAACTCAATTAAAGTGCAGTAAATTATAGTGCGATAAACAACTAAAACACGCAATTATAGCCTACCATATTCCCCTAGTCATAATAACTTTGTTCAAGTAGGTTGAACGAGGTTGAAAAAAATTCTTACGTTTGATTATGGCTGAGGGCCAGTAGATGTTGGTTCGAACGAGGTCGAACACATTGCATGTTTATTTATGGTCGGGGGCCGATTTGGTGTTGATTCGAACAAGGTTGAATATAACCTATATTTAGTTATGGTCGGGGGTCGAATAGGTGTTGTTTCGAATGAGGTCGAATACAACCTATATTTAGTTATGTCCGGGGGCCAAATAGGTGTTGTTTCGAACGAGGTCGAATATAACCTATATTTAGTTATGGTCGGGGGCCGAATAGGTGTTGTTTCGAATAAGGTCGAATATAACCTATATTTAGTTATGGCCGGGGGCCGAATAGGTGTTAAGGCAACGTTGCTTTGGCTATACGTTTGGCGAAATCATGGGCAAACTTCATGTATTTGTGCTTTGTTCATACACTTGGAGAAATTTACATATCTTTTGGGCTGGCATTCCAGTCCCAATTTATCTAGTGTTGGCTGGCATTCCAGTCTTAGTCCATTTAGTCCCTTCATTGGTCGACCTGGAGAAACATATTGAGAGGTCGGGCGATGAACTAGTCGTCCTGTGCCTCCGTCTATTCGTATTTCAACTTGAAGTGTCCCCTTTATCGCCTCGATAAAAACCTCCTTGAGAAAACCCAATTGGAACAAAACTTGAGTGAGGGAAAAAATTGTATGACTTGGAGGAGGCTCTTTCTTAAAAGTTGAAGTACTTGAGGTGTGTAATGTTCTAGTTGTTTGGTAGTCGCTTTCCTTCCATCGTTTCTAGTGTGAATGACCATTTGTTTGCCGTCGCCATGATTTTGTAGGGGTTGTCCCAGCTTTTTCCTAGTTTGCCTTCTCGCGGGTTGCTTGCTTGTGTTTTAGCTTTAAGCACGTAGTCCCCGACTTTGAATGGCCTAATTTTTGCCTTTTTGTTATAATAGTGTTCTGCTTGTTGCTTTTGGGCGACCATTCTCACGTAGGCCATATCTCTTCATTCCTTGACTTCATCGAGTTCCTGCATTCTACTGTCATCATTCTGGAGTCCACTTTCGTGGGAGTATCTTAGGCTGGGCTCCCCGACCTCGACCGGTATTACTGCATCAGTCCCATAAACTAGTGAGTATGGCATTTCTCCTGTGCTCATCTTTGGCATTCTTCGGTAGGCCCAGAGTACTTCTGGTAATATTTTCGGCCATAGTCCCTTGGCGTCTTCGAGTTTCTTCTTCATGATGTTCAGTATGGACTTGTTGGAGGATTTCGCTTGCCCGTTACCCGCGGGGTGATACGGTGTTGAGAGTATTCTTTTGATATGCCATTTCTCAAAAAATTCGGCGATCTTTTTTCCTGTAAATTGGGGTCCGTTGTCACAACTGATCTCTTTGGGGAGGCCGAAACGGAATACGATTTTTTTCCATATGAAGGCGATCACTTCCTGTTCGCGTATTTGGGCAAATGCTCCTACTTCTACCCATTTAGAAAAATAGTATTTGGGCGAATACTCCTGCTTCTACCCATTTAGAAAAATAGTCAGTTAAAATCAAAAGAAATTGTACGTTACCTCGCCCCGACGGGAGGGGGCCTGCGATGTCCATTCCCCATTTGATGAACGGCCAAGGGGAAGTGACTGAGTGGAGGTGCTCGCCTGCTTGGTGGATCATCGGGGCATACTTTTGGCACTGCTCACATTTTTTTACGAAATATGCGGCTTCTTTCTTCATGGCGGGCCAGTAGTATCATGCCCGTATGAGGCATCTGACCAAAGCTCGATTGTCGGAATGAGCCTTCGTGGACTTCTTCAAGGATTCGCCGCGTCTGATTTAGGCCTAAGCATTTCGCCAGGGGGGCGCCATACGTCCTCTTGTATATGTCGTTATGAATGATGTTGCACCTAGATGCTTGTATTTGAAGTTTCTTGGCTTCTTTTTTATCATCTGGGAGTACGCCATCCTGCAAATATGCAACAATACGACTGCGCCAGTCCCCAGTCAAGTTTATGGTTCTTACCTCGATTTGATCTATCGATGAGTGGAGGAGGTGGACCACATTTCTTTCTCCGGTCGTAATATTTTTAGTGGTTGCTGCTAATTTGGCGAGGCCTTACGCCTCGGTGTTCTGAGCTCGGGGGATCTGGTTGAGATGACATTCGTCGAACTCGGGTAGTAGCTTGCAGATTTTGGTCTGGTACTTTTGCAACCTTTTCTCCTTGATTTGGAAAGTCCCTGTGACTTGGTTGACCACGAGTTGAGAATCGCAACGCAACCTTAGTCGCTTCACCCCGTATATGAGTGCTAGTCTCAGTCCTACAAGTACGGCCTCATACTCGGCCTCGTTGTTAGTCATGTCCGGGCATCTTATGGACTGACGAATCACTTCGCCTATTGGGACTTCGAGTACGAGTCCCAGCCCAAATTCTGACGCGTTAGACGTGCCATCGGTGTGCAGGACCTAGAGGTCTTGTGTTTGGGGAGAAGCGTGGACGGCTTCTTTTTCGACTTCGGGCATTATTTTTGCACTGAAGTCGGCGACGAAGTCTGGGAGGACCTGTGACTTTATCGTTGTTCGCGGCCGATATATAATATCGTGCTTGCTTAGTTCGATGGCCCATTTGGCCAACCTGCTCGTTAGTTCGGGTTTATGTAAAATGCTTCTCAAGGGGAAAGTCGTGACGACCGAGATGGGGTGGCATGGGAAATACGGTCTAAACTTTTGTAAAGCTACGACTAAGGCCAGAGCTAGTTTTTCATGATGGGGGTATCTTGTCTCGGCGTCGACTAATGTTTTGCTAATATAATAGATGGGAGATTACGTACCTTTATTTTCTTAAATGAGGACTGCGCTCACAGCTACTTCGGACACGACAAGATAGACGATGAGGGGTTGTCCCGATTTCGATTTTGAGAGCAACGGTGGCGAGGACATGTACACCTTTAATTCCTTCAAGGCTTGGACGCGCTCAGAGGTCCATTGGAAGCCGTTTTCCTTTTTGAGTACGCCGAAGAACTTATGGCACCACCGGAGGATCGTGAAATAAACCTCGAAAGGGCGGCGATACGGCCAGTCAACCTCTAGACCTATTTTTTGTTGGTCAAGTGCTCTGGTATCTCTTTGATGGCCTTGATTTGGTCGGGATTGACCTCGATACCTCACTGCGACAATAGGAAACCCAAGAATTTTCTTGAGGCCACACCGAATGCACATTTTTTGGCGTTTCAATTTCATGCAGTATTGCCTGAGTATGCCGAAGGCTTATTTCAAGTGGTCGATGTGATCTTCTTTCTTTTTGGACTTGACCAGCATGTCGTCAATGTAGACTACCATCATTTTACCGAGTTGATCTTTGAACATCTTCGTCACCAACCTTTGGTAAGTTGCCCCCAAATTTTTCAATCTGAAGGGCATGACCCTATAGCAGTACGTCCCCTGGTGGGTGATGAAGGTGGTATTTTACTCGTCCTCTTCCTCCATGAGGATCTGATTATAGCCCGAGTAGGCATCCAAGAAACTCAGTAGCTCGTGCATGGCTGTTGCATCAATGAGTTGGTCGATATGAGGTAATGGAAATGAATCCTTGGGGCAAGCTTTGTTTAGGTCAGTGAAATCTACGCATATCCGCCACTTGCCGTTCTTCTTTTTTACCATGACCACGTTGGCGACCCATTGGGGGTACTTCGACTCCCTGATAGAGCCATTTTCTAACAATTTCTCCACTTTTTCGTGTACTGCATCATTAATTGCGGAGTTGAACTTACGCCTAACCTGCCTCACCGGGAGGTAGAGTGAATCAACGTTCAATTTGTGCATGGTGATTTCCTTTGGGATACCTGGCATATTTACATGGCTAAAAGCAAATAAGTCCGCGGTAGCAGTTAAAAATTCATGAAACTTACCCGGTTCCTGAAGTTTGCAGCCGATGTAAGATTTCTTGTTGTGGTCGTTGCTGTCTAATTGAACGGGGTCAAGGTCCTCTATGGTTGATCCTGCGGCCTCGGCCACATCGTGATCTCTGATGACGTCCTCGCTATCATCGCATACCAACCTCAACCCTGCTAATTGTTATGCCTCTTTTTCTTTATCCTTTGTTTGTTGGGTGGCCGTACAGTCTAGGGCGATGCGGTAGCATTCCTGGGATATGCGTTGCTCCCCTCGTATACTGAATATTCCCCATGGAGTTGGGAATTTGATGACTTGGTACATGATGGAGGGGATGGCCCTTATGGTGTGTATCCATGGTTGCCCTATTATGGCATTGTATGTCGTGTCCTGGTCCATTATATGGAATGTGGTATCTAACGTGACTCCACCCGCTAAGACGGGGAGTGTGATCTCGCTGGATGTCCGCTCAACTGCATTGTTAAAGCCTGTTAGTGTGATGCAGTGTGGCACTATCTTGTCCTCGAGTTTCATTTGTACGAGTACTCGAGGATGGATAATACACGCGTCGCTCCCATTGTCTACCATAATCTGTCTTACATCAGTATCTAAAATTTGTAAAGTGATAACGAGAGCATCATAGTGAGGGAAATCCAAACCGTCGGTATCTAACTTATCAAAGATAATACTTTCTTCGAGTTCATCATATCGTTCGTGGGTGATCGACCGTTTGAGCTTGTGGGTTGTGGTGAACTTCACACTATTGATGGAAGCGTCATCCTCGCCACCGATGATCATATGGATGATGCAGGATGGCGAGGGCGATTTCGGCGGCCCCTGATGTTCACATCCCCTGGCAAAGTTGGTCCTTCCCCGATCGCTCAGCAATTCTTTGAGGTGTCCCTGTCGTAGCATGTTTACGACTTCCTATCTTAGGGCGATGCAATCTTCGGTTTTGTGTCCTCGCTCTTGATGGAACTCAAAGTGGGCATCTGATTTTCTGGTATTCGGGTCCGACCTCATCTTTTGTGGCCACTTCACCTTTGGTCCAAGCTTCTCCAAGGCGTAGACTATCTCTGTAGGTGACACGCAAAAATTATGAGCGGATAATAAAGGGGGCATACCTCTTTCATTCCAGTGAGTCCCTGTTCTTGATCGGGGTGGTCCTTCTTCATGGCGGGATGAGGACGCGGCAGTGGTTCTGAAATATAGGAGATGCCATTCCCGGTTGGCTCATGGAGCTAATGGGTCCCTCCTGACATCATTTCTTCGATCTTTTCTGGATTCGGCTTGTACCGAGGTTAATCAATGAGTTGGACCATTGAGGTCGTCCTCGTCTACTCGGACCTCAGCACAATATGCATTGTGTATTTCATCCCAAGTAGTTGGGGGGTACTTCATAAGCCGACTTAATAATTTTCTTGTTGCTCTTGAACTATTTTTGCTCAGCCCGTTTTGAAAAGCTGCTACCGCCATTCCTTCCGATACATTTGGCAAGGTCATCCTTACTCGGTTAAAACGGGTGAGAAAATCCCTCAGCCCCTCTCCCGGAGACTGTTTATTAGCAAATATGTCGTTTACTCGAGCCTCGGTCTTCTTGGCCCCGGCATGGGCCGTTACGAACTTATTGGCCATTTCCTCAAAGGTTTTGATTGAGCGTGCAGGCAGTTGCGAATACTAGGTTAATGCGCCTCCCGTGAGGGTTTCGCCGAATTTCTTTAGCAGATTAAAGGATACTTGTTCCTTGGCGAGGTCATTGCCCTTCACGGCGGTGACATAGTGGGTCACATGATTTTCGAGGTCGGTTGTGCCGTCGTATATTTTCAGATAGGACGACATCTTAAAGGTCTTTGGTATGGTATGTGGGGCAGCACTATCACTGTATGGCTGCTCGACGAACCGACCGGCATCTCTCTTTGGCAATAGCTTAGGGGCTCCCGGTATTTTATCGACCCTTTCTTGGTATTCTCTCATTTGGTCCTGAAGTGACTTGTTCTCGTTTTCCATTTCCTCCATCCTTTTCTAAATGGCCGTGAGATCGTCGTCACTTGCATTGTTAATAACACTGTGAGTGATACCTATCGTCGTGGGAGGAAGGGGAGGTTGATCTTATTGCTCATCCACTGGTGGCGTAACACAGGTTCTCGCGTTTTCTGTGGCCACGTCCCGAACGGGTTTGTGGAGGATGTTGGTCAGTGTATCAGTCAGCCAGGCCTCAAGGAGCTTCTTTATCGTTGGTGATGCCTCATCTCCCGCGGATGTGGAGGCTATCTTACCAAGAGATTTTGTGATGCTGCAGTGGGGAGGGGGTGATCCACCTCGCCTAGGAGAGGCATTGGGCATCGTGTCCTCGTCCACTGCTTCAGAGCTTTCGTGGATGATGTTCATTAGGTTGGTTGGGAGGTCACTCATTATTCTCATTCTTTCTTCTCTGCTACCTGCCATATTAGATCTATGCATGCAGAGATAAAAAGGTTCTTGTTTTTTTTTTTACGTTAGTAACCTGTGTCGGCTGTAGATCTAGGCGAAACTAAAAGACTTAACTAGAAATTTCCCACAGACGACGCCAAATTATTTGACCAAAAAGTATAACTTTCGGCTAAACTATTATATTTAAATAACGTTTGATTAAATCTAGTTAAGGATTATAATACTAGATGCAAATCTCGGAAGCATATGGGAGATGGGGACAGATTTCACAAAGGGTTGGTGATAATAAATATAAAATATTCTTAAAGTATAGGCAATAATGGACGTGTAACTGGCAACAAATAGTAATAAATGGCATTTAAGTAAATAGGAAGAATGATTCACCCAATAATGGATAGATTGGACGAATATTTCTCCTGCCAATGATGAGTGACAGAAAGACCCAAGATTTATTCGGACAATCCCCGGATCTGGCAGAAAGGTGTGGAATAATAGGAGCAAGAATCTTTATCAAAAGGTAATCTTTGCATCTTTATTAGAGAGAGGGAATCTTCTTCTCAAAAGTGTTCTTATCAAAATGAATATTCTTCCTTTTCTTTTCTCTTCTTTTTCCCTTATATCTTTTACACATATCCCTAACAAACCCTAATAGTATAAGTGCAGAAAATATTTACTAGAATATTCTCGTGCAGAGAATACTCACTAGAATATTCTCGTGCAGAGAATACTCACTAGAATATTCTTTTTAATATCTTATTTCGAAAACTACCTGTCGTTATCCCATCAACGATGCTCGACCTTGGCCATCACTGCCTTCTTTACCGCAACCTCGCTATCCCCTGGCCGTCCTCGACTGATTCTTTCCTTAACGATACATTACCCTAAATATTTTAGTGACGGATTTTGGCCTATACACCTTCCATCTTGGGACAGTTTGTTATTGCGATATTCCTCAAGAAAATATGGTTTTAAGGCGTTACATTCTCTTTCTTAAGCTGTTGCGTAACTTGTGTTGATGCAAAATCGCCCCTAGGCTACTATGGATGTCAACGATGTGAATGCCTTATGCACACCCACCAAATCGGATTTTATTGTGGGAATTGGGTTTTCGAACAAAGACGCACATTAATAGTTAAAAATATTGCGAACATATATATAAGATTCCAAAGTCCCACATTAGTAGTTAATGCACATTATGGTGTGAGGCCGTCAAGAAAAATCGTGCAGGACTTGACTTAGAACGGACAATATATCACACCATATTAGTCGTGCCTTTGGAATGATTGAGCCCAACATTTCAAGAGTGTTATAATAGCAAGTAGACGAGGAGACTAATTTGAAACCTAATAGAAAAACTATTTTGTTGAAGAGTTGGGGGGACCGAAGTTTTATCTGTCCACTTAAATACATACTCCCCCGTAGGCCGTAGTACTACTACTTACTATACAGTTGCGAGTAGTGATGGCTGAGAAGCTGTGGATTTCGGCTGCTCTGACTTGTGACCAAACAACAATCCAAATAAGTTTAGACTGTATTTTTATGAAGCTTCAATCATTTAGATGTCATGTCCACCCCATACTTGGCTCCAAAATTCTAGCCTGGAAATCCTCTATCCTTTTCCATAGCCAGGCATTACAGTATTAAATTCCTGCATCAGTTTCCCAACACGTGGATCTTGTCATGCCTCACCACTTTGATATATATATATATATATATATATATATATATATATATATATATATATATATATAATATCTCCTGTGGAGATCGATTGGACATGTCCTCTATGTTCATGTCTTGTCGCTCTCCTCACTGATATCTTGCAAACGATGTAAAGATCTCAGCATTTAAAATTGAGAATTCTTTGACATTTCCGTATCAAATGTAAGTGCTTGAGTTCAGGCTTAGTTATAATTTGCTTAGTGTTTCCTCAAGCTAACTCGTCATTGATAAAAGTAGTGACAATTATTTAGTTGCTAATATGAAAAGGGAAAGAATGTTTTAAGAGAACCAAAAATCAGTAATTCAGGAGATTAAAGTTGATCTTGATTAATTAATTAGTTTTGTCGCCCAGGAAACTAAGTTTGAGTGTTAATACTATATGAAAATAATTAAATAATTTATTCGGGCCACAGGTCTGAGACCAGGAGGGTATAAGAAGAGGAATATCAGGGAACATCTACATGCTTCAATATTTAGGAAATTTTAATTAGGAGTATTATGAGTAAATTCTACTGCAGTATAATAATAGTTTAATAAGGTAAATTACAAATAAATTTCCATAATAAGTATTAATAGGGCGGTAACTTGATAATAAGGGACGGTCCAGTTGTTTTGGAGGGGTGTTGTCCACACGGGCGACGGGAGTTCGATCTACCCTCAATGCCTTCTCGATCTGAGTCTGTTGCACAAGGCTTGTCTAGTGCGGTTTGCATCCCCTGTGTGGTTTTGCAGGCTATTACACTGGGGTTTACCCAGTGCGCACAGAGTGCTCACTACAGAATGCTCACCCGAAGGGCAGAGGATGTGGCAGAGGTTGTAGCGGCTGCGGGTTTTACTGGGGTTCCAAAATAAAATGATTAAAATGATAATTAACGTGCTTCAATAGGTCAATGATGATCGTGTAGAAGTTCTTCATATTGTTAGAATATTTGAGTACATAAAATTAAGGGGAATTCCTTCCTTGATAGCAAATAGAGAAAGATTCTAAAGGCTGCTTTACATGTATTAGCATTTCTCATATTAGGAAACAATGGCAAATATGTCCACATCCAATCACTTGCCAGCTTAGACACTAGGAAGGAACAGAGACTCTCTGTAAGTTAGTTTGCATCTTGTGGTTCAAACTTGTCAAATAGATTAGCAACATTTTGTCGTCAAGTGCAAAGTTGGCTGAAATTTTCATATAGCTAGGGATCTTGCTTATTTAGGCTGGTCCCGTGTCGCCTACTGTGTCAATTTTGCAACTTGTTTCCGGAGAAGCATCACGTTACAGTGGCTATATTTTAAATGTTTTTTGGTTACAAAAACCAACATTACCACAATTTTGTGTGTGCGCGTAGATTTAGTCTTGTGAAGAGTATGTCATGTATTTTTTTTCTTTGTTTTCACACTTTCTTCGTCTTTCCAATCATGTTTCTTGGACCGGTATGGGAAAGATTCTTATCTCCAGTTTCCATATGATCCATTGCTATTTACATGTTTTACCTATTGATAATTAGAGGTCGAAAATAGCTGCAAGTCTAGTCTTAGTTATTGGATATATGTTGTTTAATGAAAGACGATATAATTAATGATAATGGTGACATTATGTTTGACTTAGCTTGTCTGTTACATGTTATAGGGGTCGTCAATAGACAAAACTGGGACAGATGTGGACTCTGCATCCTCATTAGAATACAAAGTCTATCAAATGAGAATGACAAGTTCAGAGCTTGGATAGAGTTATCGGTTGAAGCTGGAGATGATGATAATAGATTTATCCCCGTGTCAGATGTAGCCCAAATAATAGCATTGTTTGTCACTCCATCATTTCAATTGAATAATAGCACTGTTTTCTCTTGAAATTAAAGGCACACTTGTTGAAGTTTAATATGCTCAAGATGCTATTATTTTCAGAAAACATCACGAGACTATTTTCACAAGGCTATTTGAGCAAAACTAAAAAAGAATTCCCAATCAATATGACATATGGAGGCTATGTTTCCTCTTTGCATCAAAAGTTTCATTTTGCTGTGTCCAATAACCTTACAAAGTTTCATATGCACATTCTTCCCAAAGGAAGCTGCTAACTTAAAACTTAGAAGCAATTACTTGATTTCTGTTTTCCCATGTATAAAGGTTTCTTGGACACCCTGCTTTAGTGTTTGCTAATAGCAGTAAAGATACAACACTATGATGCGCTGCCTCTTCTATTCAGAATCCTCCTCCTTTCCAACATGGTTAGAATAATTTTGTCCAGGAGCAAGGATTTTGTTATCTTTATTTTTTTGGTCACATGCTTCCATTTCAATTCATTTACTTTAACTTAGTTATGGTTACACAACTTGTACATTAAAAACAAACACTTAACTCTCCTTTACAAAAGAAAAAATCATATATGTCAATATTTGTGTAGGATTCTCATTATATATGGGATTAAATATTTTAATATATAAGAAATGTATTAACAGCTTATTTTTTTCGTTTTTCAATATTGCACGATGTTTGGCGACCAATATGCCTTTCGGTATTGCACGGAATTCACGTGAAAATAGCATGGGCTAGCCAGTTTTCGCACTGGTAATTCAAAAATAGTCAACGTTTGCAAAGTCATAGAAAAATAGCCATTATTTTGCTGCAACACGGAAAGTTCCAACATAATATATTTGAGATTGGTGCACATGTGTATGAACTTCCATCATGTTATATTGGAACTCCAATACACGGAATGTTCCAGCATAATATACTAGAGATTGGAGCACTTGTGTATGAACTTCTAGCATATTATGCTGGACCAGTATATTATGCTGGAACTCCAGTATATTATGTTGGAACTCCAGTATATTATGGTGAAACTCCAGTATATTATGTTGGAAGTTCACATGTAAAAAATTCGAACTCCAGTATATTATGATGTAATATTTTTCCTAAGTTTGAACAGTATTTTCGTTCATATTTATCTTAACATGAAAAGTAGCTAAATTTCGATTACCTTTGAAATTGTGGCTATTTTTTAATTATCACTTGTAAATCTGGATATTTTTGAATTTCACCCGGAATTCACAGAGCCGTCAAAAAGGGCTTATACATTAAGATGACCCAATCCAACTTGTTGCTCGGGTAAACTTTCGGGATTGTTTTACAAATGGCCGGCCAGATTCAATGTTTATGTTTTTTAGTTGGTATACATAGCTTATTCATTGTTTAAACACAGTTATACATATATTATACTTCCGTTGGCTATTTTAAGTTTAAGAGATTAGTTGAACGGCTATTTGGGCTAACACTAGAACTTTTTCAGGGGCAAGTACATAGATAGCCATTCTCAGAGATACTATTTAGAGATTAGCTAGTATTTATTTTGTCCTAAAATTTTAGACTAAAAATCTTAACTTCAAGACAATTTAGGACATTTTTGTCCTGAAAAATAGAAATTCAAGACGCACTAGTTAATTTCTAAATAACAGCCCTTTAGAGTGGCTACCTGATGTCATTTCTACCTTTTCAGACCATTTAAATTGGCAAGAAATGGCATGGTATAGCCACTTTTTAAGTGGTATTTATTTTTTAGCCAGTATTTTTAATGTTGAGCAAAAATAGCCAATACTCTATTAAAATTGATACAAAAAGTCATTTTTACCCTTTCTTCATGAGTGCTGTGTAAATATTAAGGATATGGTGTCCTTAATTTTATGAGTGTTGTGTAAATATTAAGGACAAACCATGTCTTAATATTTTACACATCACTCATGAAGTTAAGAACACCATATCCTTAATATTTTACACATCACTCATGAAGTTAAGGACACCGTATCCTTAATATTTATACAATACTCATAAAGTTAAGGACGCTATGTCCTTAACATTTACAATGCACACATGAAGTTAAAGACACCATGTCCTTAACATTTATACTACACATATGAAGTTAAGGACATGATGTCCTAAAGTTTAACAACAGAAGGTGCAAATGCAAGCTAAGGACATTATGTCCTTAACATTTACATTGCACACATGAAGTTAAGGACACTATGTCCTTAACATTTATGCTGCACATATGAAGTTAAGGACATGATGTCCTAAAGTTTAACAACAGAAGTTGCAAATATAAGTTAAGGACATTATGCCCTTAACATTTACGTTGCACACATGAAGTTAAGGACACCATGTCCTTAACATTTACACCGCATATATGAAGTTAAGGACATAATGTCCTAAAGTTTAAATACAAGTTAAGGACATTATATCCTTAACATTTACATTGCACACATGAAGTTAAGGACACCACGTCCTTAACATTTACACTGCACATATGAAGTTAAGGACATGATATCCAAAAGTTTAACAATAGAAGGTGCAAATACATGACACTTTTTCCTTAATATTTATACAACACTCATGAAGTTAAGGACACTATGTCATTAATATTTACACAACACCCATGGACACCACGTCATTAATATTTACACTGCACATATGAAGTTGAGGACATGATATCCTAAAGTTTAACATGAGAAGGTGCAAATACAGGACACTTTGTCCTTAATATTTACACAACACGCATGAAGTTAAGGACACTATGTCCTTAATATTTACACATCACTCATGTCTAGCACAGGGGTATTTTTGTCCGGGCGGGTAAAAATTTATTAAGCACTGACTAAAGAGTAAATACATTTAAAATAGTGGCTAAAAAGTGAAGACATCTCTAATTAGTGTTATTTGTGCACTTTCCCCTTAAATTGGAGCTTTTTAGACACCTCCAAATAGCCCAATGACCTCAATGGTCGGGCTCGGTTGGCCCATAAGGCCTAACATTACAAACGAATCACATAAAAATGTGAAAATAACACGGGCTAGCCAGTTTTCAGACAGGTAACTGAAAAATAGCAGTGTTTACAAAGTCACTAAAAATAGCTACTATTTTGCTGAAACACGGAAAGTTTCAGTATAATATGCTGGATTATGGAGCTCTTGCGCATAAACTTCCAGCATATTATATTGGAACTCCAACACACGGAAAGTTCCAACATAATATGCTAGACATTGGAGCTCCTGCGTATAAACTTCAAGCATATTATGTTGGAACTCGAGCTCATTATGAAATTCCAGCACATTATGTTTGAATCTCATATGTAAAAAATTCGAACTCCAGCATATTATGTTGGAATGTTTTTGTATTTTGAAGGGTGTTTTTGTTCAGATTTTATCTTTATATGAAAAAGTAACTAAATTTTGATTACTTTTGAAATTGTGACTATTTTTTAATTACCAATTGTAAGTTTGGCTATTTCTTTTTTTTTTCCCTATAAAAATGGGTGAAGTACACAAATAACCCTCAAAGTGGATGGTCTTAAATTTTTATCTCGCTTGTCCCATTGACACAACTTCAAGTTTAACAAGTATTGCTCATCCCTTGTCCCATTGACAAGACTTTTAACTTTGACCTTAAAGTTTTGTTCATGGGACAAGTGGGGTCAAAAGTTAAAGATCACCCCAAAAAATAACACATTTTTATGATTTTCAACTAATTAAACAAAAAATAATACATAAACAAGTTACAACAAGAACCCTGAATGAAACTAAAGGAACTTATGAAAAAATCTTTATGCTTTATAAAATTGATTGCTTGTTTTTGAAACCTTTTTTCTATTTGTGGTTGATAATTTTACACCTATTCAATTTAAAAATTATTTATTCACCTTTTTTCCTAGTTGTTTCAAAGGCTATACATGATAGAACGTTTAGGCAAAAATGTAGAATATGAACTGATGTGGTTGAATCAAATGTTCTATCGATCAGCACCTATTTTATTCAGTCCTTTTATCTTCTCTAATTTCCTTCTTATTTAGACTGCCACAGCTACAAAAGATTTTCTTTTAAAAAAATTTCTTTCTCCTCCTACTCTAGTATTTGTTGGTTATATGCTACAGTATTTTGAATAATTTTGATAATTACTATTTTCAAATTATCACTTCATCGAATTATAAACGAGAAAAGATCACGTACAAACCACACATTGTAACCTATTTTCAGGATTATTGAATTATTTATAACGAAAAGAAATGTCAAAAGAGTTTAAATTTCGACATAATAATTGCATTTCGTCATACTCAAAGAAATTTTACCAATAACTACTCGTCATCATAGTAGTATTAAAGAAACATTGAAGAGCTAGTGTGCGACTCCCTTAGGGCTAGTTGTGCTAGTTATTCAAAAGCACTTTCGGACGAGGGTTAGGCCGGATTGACGAACTACTGGATCTAATTTAAGACCAATACATAGGCGGATCCAACATTTTAGGACATATGTACTATTACGAAAAGGTGGATTCAAGATAAACAAATTTTGGATTCAACCTTTAATTCTTAGTGATTGCACCCATTACATATTTGAAATTATTAGCTCAAAATTAAATCTTTTTAAATAGTAAATTTCTTATATTTATATTTGTACTGCGTGTCGAAAATGTTAGATCAGCTCAAACCATTGACTATATGCTACATTATTCACTACTACTAATTGTAATAAACGCATTTCGTTTAATCATATAAAACTTTATGGTGACAAAAGAAGAATAGGAATTTCAATGTGTCACGACCCAAACCGAAGGGCCGCGACGGGCACCTGGTGCCTTACTCAACCGAGTATCAACGTAACATATCTTTCTTATCATACTACCATGGGTAAATGAGTCGGAAAGGCCTTCATGAGATAACCGGAATAAAACATGAGGGAATACTCAATATAGGACGACCCAACATGATATACAAACTTATACATGTGACATACGGGCCTATAGCCGACATGATCAATTGTACATTCAAAACATAGGCCGACAAGGCCATACAAGCATCCATATACATGAAATCTATCTACAAGTCTTTAAGAGTACATAAATGTCATAAAGGTCAGGATAGGGCCACGTCATACCAATCATTACATGTCCAAAACATACTGACCAAATAGGCAACTCCGGAGCAAGTGGAGTGCGCCAATACCTTACGCTGAGCTGATAGTCTACTAGAAAGACTGTCAACCTGTCCATCAGAACATGTGGGAATGAAATGTAGCGTCCCTAGGAAAAAGGGGCGTCAGTATGAAAAAGTACCGAATATGTAAGGCATGAAAGCATAAATAAGAAAAGTAACGCAAAAAGAGATAGAGAAGATACAACCTGTAATATTTGAGTGCCTATGAGGGCTACTGACATGAAATGCATGATATATATATGTGTGGGGGGGGTTACATATATGATGATGCCCACAAAGACGTAAAATAAATACATATATAATGCATGTTGGACTCATAGAATCACGTTCTAAACCTTTCGAAGTGACATAAGGTCGTCGCGCCTTCAATTAACATTATGGACATCCATACCATCAATATGAACCTCAATAGGATTCAAGGATCATAGATACTTGCTTATAAACTTTATAAGGAAAGAACAACATGGACAACTTTAGTTGTTAGGAGTAGATTTGTTATGAAATAGCGTATCGTTTACGTTCATTTCACTTCAGATCATGCCAAAAGAAAGAAGGAAGTGCCTTAACATACCTTTGCAATCTTCTCTCTAATCGTCAACCAAGCTCAATATAATTTTCTTACATCTCCAATGAGTAAACCGACTTCATCGTCATCACATAAGCGTTGTAACTCTCATGTGAAAAAACCAATATTCTATAAGAAAATGGACAGTGCCTCCCCTATTTGTACTACATCCCATAAGTTACTAAAAGTCACCAAATAGACAAAACCATAACCAGTGGCTATATGGAACACAACCAGCACAATAACACGTAGAGCGTCAAGCTCGGTTCATGTCTAATCACACTATATTTTGAACCCTTTGTCTCTTATTTATATTAATAAAAATTATTGATAATAACAACACAATATACTCAGGTTACTCCATAAAATTTCCAGCCATAAAACGCTGCAAGAACACCTCCCAAACAGTCCAATAATCAACAATATTACTAACAAGTCTTTTGATCGGTATCTCACAAGTTCTAGCTTCAACGACTTAGTCGTAAATTGGATAAGTAAATACATTTAGAGTAAGAGGCTCATTACCTTTAAAAAGATAGAACAACTCCAATTTGAGCTTAGTTCACCACGAAATATCTTTCCAACGCAGCCACAAGAACAATGAAGCGAAAGTAGCAATCAATTCGGGTTTCTCGACACTATAATCACTTTGGAAGATTTGAAATCACCTAAAGTTGATATAAAAACCTTGGGAGAGTATTTTACAGAACATAAACCACTTTAAACAACCCCCCACACGAGCTGAAACCACACCAAATGTCACAACTCAAACTCACTTATAGGTCGTGATGACGCCCAACATCCCAGCTAGGCAAGCAAACTAATGATTTAAACATATATTCATTTCTTTAAAAAAATGAATAATCAAACTCTTCAAAATTTCAAAAATTAAGAAAGATATGAGAAAATAAGATAAATTAAAACCCAAGTAAAATAATTAAATCCACAAATTCTACTAGTGTGTTCCAAGACCTCGTGTCACAATTGTATGAGCATCTAGTAGATTATACAAAATTTTAAATACTGTCTGAAATAAAATAGACAGAATACAAATACAAGAAGAGGCACTAGTTGCTGCAGAACGGCTCAGAAAGGAAGCTCACCACTAAGCATCTGGATAATGTGGGTGCGCGCTGATAGGTCATCCGATAGTACCTGTCTCAGGTCCTGCACAAAAAGTACAGCAAGCGTAGCATGAGTACGTAAACAACGTGTACCCAGTAAGTATCACGCTAAATCTCGAAGAAGTAGTGACGAGAGGTCGACTTTGACTCTCACTATAGGTCAATAATATTACAATAGAATATATTGAATTAAACATGATTTTTAGATGAACAACAATAATTTTCTTAACAAGCAAAAATAATTAATTCCTTACATTTTAATAATTTTTAATTTATCAATTAACTTTACAAGAAGCAATTAAAATATCAAAGTATCGTGTAATTATTATTATTAGGCACAATTTCTGCCGAGGTCGTACGGCCCGATCCAGAGTGTCATGTACACTGCCGAGGGACTTGCGGCACAATCCATAGATGCATCTGTATTGCCAAGGCGTTCGGCCCGCTCCACAAGAAAGGAGGACATTTTCTTATGAACCTCCGGAATGAGAAAATATATATATATATATATATATATATATATATATATATATATATATATATATATATATATACGTTTTTGAGATTTAATGCAGGAGGATGTACAAATTTCAACAACAGTTAAATATACTGAACAAAATTTCAAGTATGTGAGATTTCACTCTTTTACCATTTCCTCTAACAATTTCCAACATAATTCTATTACTTTAATTAAATAAGGATACAATTATCACAAGTAATTCATGATTTAAGTCCTAAACTACCCGGACTTTAGCAATATTAGTAGCAACGCACGGACTCTCGTCACCTCGTACGTACGTAGCCCCTACAATTAGCAACAATTATTAATTTAAATCACCTATGGGGTAAATTCCCTATTACAAGGTTAGACAAGAGACTTACCTTGTCTTAAAGCCCACTTCCCGATCACAATGTCGTGTAAAATCTCAATTCGGTGCCGAAAAATCCGAAACTATCCAAAGGTTATATAAAATAATTAATACATGTTCAAAAATTCAAAATTTAGACTATTAAATAACTTACCCTATCCAAAAATGGTAAATTCCTAAAATTCACCCCGGGCCCACGTGCCCGGATTCCGGAAATTTTCAGAGGAAATCGTTACCCATAATCTCAAGAACTCAAATATACAATTTCCATCCAATTTCATAACCATTTTCGTGGTTAAAATCTCATTTTTATACAAATCTAGATTTTTCCTCTAATCCTTGATTTCCACAAATTTACAGGTTATAATCTACCCATAATCTATGTATTTAACACAAAGTTTGTAGGATTAACTTACCTTCAAGTTTCTAGTTGAAATCCCCTCTTAAAAGCTCCAAAATCGCTTAAAATAGAGGAATTACGGGCTAAATGGTTGAGCCTCGCCCATTTAAAACGTTATACCCAGCAGTAATTTTGCACCTGCGGAGGGCTAGCCGCACCTGCGTAAAAAGCCTCGTAGGTGCGAGTTTCCCTCGCCTGGCCAAGCTTCGCATCTGCGCCCTAAGGACCGCACCTGTGCGCTCGTAGGTGCGCCAAAAATCTCGCTCCTGCGATCCCTGGGCGTGCTTGGCTTTTCCACTTTTGCAGCTCATGGCTCACTTCTGAGAGCTCGCACATGCGGCTGGCCAAGCGCAGGTGCGGTTGTAGCAGAAACTGGAAGCTTTAGCTGCTGCTCCAAAGTCCAAATTTGGTCTGAGCCTCGTCCGGTTAACACCCGAGGCTCTCAAGCCCCTCCCGAACATACCAACAAGTTTGAAATCATAAAACGGACTCGCTCGAACCCTCGGAATGTATAAAACAATATCAAAACTAAGAATCATACCTTAAACCAAATTGATTCAACTTAGAATTTTTAAATTCTTCAAACTTACACCGAACGTGCCGAAATATACTTATACTACTCAGAATGATACTAAAATTTGCGTGCAAGTATTAAATCACCATACGGAGTTATTCTCAGGCTCGAAATTCAAAACGGACTTCAATTACTCCAACCCTTACTCCAACCCAAATTTAAAGAACATTAAACCTTCAAATAGTTAAGTTTTACTATAAAGCGCTGAAACGCTCCCGGGTTGTCCAAAATTCAATTCGAACATACGCCCAAGTCCAAAATCATCATACGAACATATTGGAATCTTCAACCCAATTCCGGGGGCGTTTTCTCAAAATGTTTGACCGAAGTCAAACTTGAGATTTTAAAACCAAATTAAGGAACTAAGTGTTTCGAATTCAACCTGAACACTTCCAAATCTTGAACCAACCATCCTCGCAAGTCATAGATTAATAAAAGCACATATGGGGAGTTTTATTTAGTGGAACATGGTTCTAAAATTTAAAATATCCGGTTGGGTCATTACACCAAAATCAGCAACCACAAGAAGAACAAGAAACCCACTAGCACCACGGGATTCCCGATACTTGATTTGTGTTGTTTTACATTGGTATGGGTCTTGTATCATGAGAGAACTTTGAAAGAAAGTTTTTAGGTGTCTAGGGTCTTAAGAGAATGAAACATAATGAGTTAAAACGGGGATGTAGGCATCACATATATTTCAAGATATCTCAACCGCCTAAGTAGGTCCCATAGGGAGCTGTTTGCGCAGTCTCGCAAAAATGTAAATATCTCTACACTCTGACGTTGTATCGATGAACGGTTTAATGAGTTGGAAACTAGACTCGTAGATCTTCAATTTTATAGGCTGATCATTCTGTAATTCCAAGTATATTTGGAGAAATGCTTAGCTACATTTGACCTAATTTTCATCACATTATGAATGTGACTTGTGATGACCTTTGCCAACTTTTATTCTACAACTCACTTGACTTCAAAACGTAACACATAATTATCATACGACTAGAATAACTCATAACATAACCTCCTTATCATGTTAAGTAACCTAGTCGCAACCCAAAAGTACATGTTGTTACATTCCTAACTTGCCGACTTTCGACGAACTTATTTTCTTCAATTCGTTTAGCTTCTAAGCTTTCCAGCCCTCTTAGTACCTGTTATTCATGATCTTAAACTTTTGTAACCCCCAAGGTAACATGATTAACTTATTTTATGTACTTCCAAAGAGGATCTCATTTCTAAGTTTACATCAATTGACTTACGACGTACTTTTGCGTACGAAAATATAGGATGTAACACCATTCCCTCCTTTGTTACGTCAGCTGAAACCATTGACTATATGCTACATTATCCACTGCTACTAATTGTAATAAACACATTTCGTTTAATCATATAAAACTTTATGGTGACAAAAGAAGAAAAGGAATTTCAATGTGTGTCACGACCGAAATCGAAGGGCCATGACGGGCACCCGATGCCTTACTCAACCGATTACCTACGTAACATATCATTCTTATCGTACTATTATGGGTAAATGAGCCGGAAAGGTTGTCATGAGATAACCAGAATAAAACATAAGGGAATACTCGATGTAGGCCGACTCAACATGATATACAAACTTATACATGTGACATACGAGCCTATAGCCAACATGATCAATTGTACACTAAAAACATATGCCACCAAGGCCATACAAGTATCCTTATACATGAAATCAGTCTGTAAGCCTCTAAGAGTACATAAACATCATAAAGGTCGGAACAGGGCCCCGCCATACCAGTTATTATATGTCCAAAGCATACTGACCAAATAGGCAACTCTAAAGCAAGTGGAGTGCGCCAACACCTTCCGCTGAGCTAATAGTCTACTAGGAAGACTGTCAACTTGTCTATCGGGACTTGCGGGCATAAAATGCAGCGTCCCCAGGCAAAAAGAATGTCAGTACAAAAAAAGTACCGAGTATGTAAGGCAGGAAAGCATAAATAAGAACAGTAATTCAAAGAAAGATAGAGAAGATACAACCTGTAACATCTGAGTGCCTTTGAGAGCTACTGACATGAAATGCATGATATATATATATATATATATATATATATATATATATATACACACACACACACACACACACACACACACACACACACATTAACCTTTAAAAATATACGCCTCTGTGGGCATCATTATCGTCATCATCATATAGTACTCGACCGTAATAGGCTCGGTAAAAACGTACCCGGCCATCATAAGGCTCGGTAGAATTGTATCCAGCCACTTGGAGCTTGATAAAACCCAACTCATCAGTGGTAGCACAATAGGTCTCGTACCCGACCGACTATAGCGCGACTTAGTAGAGTAAAATAAATATATATATAATGCATGCTAGACTCATGGAATCACGTTTTAAACCTTTCGGAGTGACGTAAGGCCGCCGCACCTTCAATTAACATTGTGGACATCCATACCATCAATATGAACCTTAATAGGATTCAAGGATCATACATACTTGCTTATAAACTTTATAAGGAAAGAACAACATGGACAATCTTAGTTGCTAGGAGTAGATCTGTTATGAAATAACGTATCGTTTACGTACATTACACTTTAGATCATGCCAAAATAAAGAATGAAGTGCCTTAACATACCTTTGCAATCTTCTCTCCAATCGTCAACTAAGCTCAATATGATCTTCTTACGTTTCCAATGAGTAAACCGACTTCGTCGTCATCACATGAGCGTTGTAACTCTCATATGTCAAAACCAATATTCTACAAGAAAATGGACAACACCTCCCATCTTTGCACTACACCCCATAAGTTATTAAAAGTCACCAAATAGCCCAAACAACAACCAGTAGCTATATGGAATACAACCAACACAATAATACGTCAAGCGGTAAGCTCGGTTCATGTCTAATCACACTATATTTTGAACTCTTTTCCCTCTTATTTATATTCAAAAAAATATTGATAATAACAACAAAATATACTCAGGTTACTCCATAAATTTTCCAGCCATAAAACTGTAACGACCTGGCCGGTCGTTTCGGGAGTTATAGCCCCGTTTTTCCCATTTTTGTTTCCTTTATGCTCCTAAGCTATATTATGATATACCGGGTTAGTTGGTTTGGGCCCGGAGTGGTTTCGAAGTGGAATGATACACTTAGTCTCTTATTTAGAACCTTAAGTTGGAAAAGTCAACCGGATGTTGACATATGTGTAAACGATCTCCGATTTGAATTTTGATGGTTCTGTTATCTCCCTAAGGTGATTTTGGACTTAGGAGTGCATCCGGAATGTGATTTGGAGGTCCGTGGTAGAATTAGGCTTGAATTGGCAAAATTGGAAATGGCGATTTTTAGTCGGCAATGGAAAATTTGATATCGGGGTCAGAATGGAATTCCGGAAGTTCGAATGGGTTTGTAGCGTCATTTGTGACGTGTGTGCAAAATTGAGTTCATTCGGACGTGGTTTTGTTGGTTTCGCCATCGGTTGCCGAATTTAGAAATTTAGAAGTTCTTAGGCTTGAATCAGAGGGTAATTTGGTGATTTGATATTGTTTTTAGTGATTCGACTAAGTTTGTATGTTGATATATGACTTGTTGGTATTTTTGTTTGAGGTCCCGAGGGCCTCGGGGTGATTTCGGGTGCTTAACGGATTTGTCGAAGTTGGAAAATGCAAATGAAGTTGCTGCTACTGCTATTTCAGCACCTGCGGAAGGAGTAGTCGCAGGTGCGAGGTTGCTGGTGCGCAAGGGGAGTCCGCAGATGCAGAAAAGAGGGCGCTGGGCAGGCTTCGCAGAAGCGGAAGGAAATGCGCAAATGCTCTACCGCATGCGTGAGAATTTGAAGCGCAGATGCGGAAAATTGGAGGCCAAGGCTGGAGCGCAGGCGCGAAGGATTTGGACGCACCTGCGAGCCCGCAGGTGCGAGACTTGGGCGCAGGTGCGGAGGCTAATAGTTTAAGTGATTCTCTCAGGTGCGAGGATTTTATACCGCAAGGGCGGTCCTGCAGGCGCGTGGAATAGGCCGCAAGTGCGAAAATCTGGGCAGAATGTATAGATAGCACTTTGTGAATTTTGGTTCATTTCCAACATTTTCAAGTCGAATGTTGGAGCTTTTGGAGTGATTTTCAAAAGGTGATTCAAGGGCTATCAGTAAGTTAAGTTGCATGAGCCCTAATACTTGTATACATGGTGATTTCCCGTTGTTTAATCATTGTAATTAGTGAAAATGAGGGGCTAGGGCTTGGAATTTTTAAGAGTTTAATTTAAGGATTTGAAGGACCAAACGATGTCGAATTTTGATAAATTTGGTATGGTTAGACTCGTGAGTGAATAAACTTTCTAGTTTTGTAAAAAAAATTGGATTTCTATACGTGGGCCTGGGTTTGAGCCAATTTCGGGTTTTGGTCTAATTTGATAGTTTTTCTTGTGGAATTCATTCCATTAGCGTATGTTGATGGTATTGTACCGATTGTAAATAGATTTGGAGAATTTGGAGGCTGAGTCCAGAGACAAGAGCATTGCGGGGTAGAGATTTGACCGGTTTGAGGTAAGTAACGATTGTAAATCTTGTCCTGAGGGTATGAAACCCCAAATTTTTGTATCATTCTAGTATTTTGAAGTGACGCACATGCTAGGTGACGGGCGTGTGGGCGTGCACTGTTGGGGATTGTGACTTGGTACGTCCCGTAGCAACTTTAAAGTTGCATATTTTGTGGAAATTATATGATACTTGTGTGTTTTTATAAAGAGGTTTTGTTAATTGGGTTGAATGCCATGTTTGGGCCTTGTGCTGTTTGGACCCTTAGGGGTTTTATTTTATTTTTATCATCTTCTCACTGTTTTCGATTGAAAATCTATACGCAGTCATGGTTATACTTGTTTGTTGCATAACTCAGTTTTATTACTCGATTTTGATGCATATAAGTGTTGTTTTGGGCTGAGGACCCTATTTTTACTGAAATGCCCGAGTGGCTTGAGAGGTTTATGACTGAGTGAGGCCGAGGGCCTGATTTGTGAGGATATTTATGGGATCGGGCTGCACTCCACAGCATGTTGCATATTTATGGGATCGGTATGCATGCCACAACATGTTTGATATCGGCCGAGGGCCTGATTGTGAGGATGAGTGTCGATCGGGGCTGCACGCCTGCAGCATACTTTATTATTATAGCACGTGAGTTGTCCGTGCAGATTATAGAGCTTGGGCTGAAGGAGCCCCTCCGGAGTCTGTACACACCCCCAGTGAGCGCAGGTACCTACTGAGTGCGAGTGCAGAGTGCCGAGTACTGAGTGACTGGGAGGCATAAGTGATTGTGAAGTATGCCCGAGTGGGAAGAGTGATTGTGAGGTATGCCCGAGTGGCACGAGTGACTGTGAGGTTTTCCCGAGAGGTTGTATATGAGTGATGTTTTGCCCGAGGGGCTGTTTTTGATTTCATCATTTTTGCTCACCTTTGCATTGAGCTTGTTTGAAAGTTGTTGAAAAATATCTTTAAATGATTTTTTTTCGGAACTAGGTTTAAACGAGATGTTTTGATTCAAATCCTGATATTTAAAGCATGTGGTATTTTACTGAGATTTCCCGATATAAACATTATATGCTTTATTGCTCGTCACTACTGCTCAGCCTTTATTTATTATTGTTACTTACTGAGTTGGCGTACTCACGTTACTCCCCGCACCTTGTGTGCAGATCCAGGTATAGCTGGACACGGTAGCAGTTGTTGATTATTTTGGTTGCAGATTTTCTCGGGGATAGCAAGGTAGCTGCTTGGCGACCGCAACCCCTGCTCTTCTCCCTCTTATCTTCCTCTAGTTGTATTTAGCTATTTTCCAAGTTGAGTTAACCTTGATATTGTTAGTAGATGCTCATGACTAGTGACACCCTGATATCAGGTTTTTTTCTTTTCCGCACTTTTGTTTTGATTTGAACTCCTTTGTGAAGGTTTTTATGTTAAATAGCATTGAAATTATCTTTGAAATGAAAATATCAGTTTTTTTTGGAAATGAGTCGGTTTGCCTTGTTCCACGATAAGCACCATCACGATAGGAGTTTGTTTGGGTCGTGACAGATTGGTATCAGAGCCTAGGTTACATAGGTCTCACGAGTCATGAGCGGGTTTAGTATAGTCTTGCGGATCGGTGACGTCTGTACTTATCTTCGAGAGGTTGCAGGACCCTTAGGAAAATTTCACTTTCTTGTATTCTATCATGTGAAATGGATTCAGCTTGAAATATAACTCTTTGAATTCCTTCCACGCATTCGTATGCGCACATGAGCGCTCGGTATCAGTTATGCATCGACGGCTTGTGATTCTATGAATGAGGTTCGAGATATGTATTATGTGTTTTGGTGATGGGATAGTCTGGAGGACTTGAGGCCAGGTTTAAACTGTAGTTTTGGCTCGGTAGCTTCAGTTGTAACCTGTACATTTGGACTCACATGTCCGGTAATGCCCCTACGAGTGGAATTCGTGGCTTGGTGAGCAGTGGAAAGGCTTTGTGATGAGTATGATGTAACTGCGGGATGTGTTAAGACGATTTGAATATGACGAGAAGTGTTTCCTTGAAATGTAAAGGAAGGCCATTGGGCGCTTGATTTTCGTTTTGATATGACGTACGGTCTCGAGTGTGAATGTTTTGAAGGATCTTTCACGTTGTTAAATTTTGGGGCAAATTAAATTCTCATGTCTTATCAATGAGTTTGGACTCAAGAGGAGTAAGTGATTGTGTAGTAATTATGGTTGTGAATGGGTATTTTTGATGTTGATGGCTCGAGAAAGATGATCTTCGAAGAGACTTAGAGTCGGTAACATTTTATTGGTTCAGGTGCGACAGAGATACATTTCGATTTGATGAAGCAGTTGGGTAGCAAAGTATAAGGGAAGACATGACGGAAAGTGTTTCGCGGTGGTTGAAGTACTAGCAGGTCAAGTAGGAGAAGTAGAGGTTGAGAAGTATCTTAAAGGAGATGATTTAACCGAAGTAAGAGTGGCAGATTAGCATATGAATTCACTAGTAGGGTAGTCGTGCGCCTTGAAAAGTGTAGAATGGTTTGGAATCGTGTTAGTATGTGAATCGGCCTGCAGACGCTATTTGGAGTGATGGTTAGTGTACAAAGAAAAATTGAATATGGCAGAAAGGTGTGTGTTTGAAATGAATAGAGGCGTGAAGATCTGATTATCGTGTCAGGCGCAATATGACTTAAGTTCGGAAGGTATTGCTGACGTACAGTTGATGTCAATAGGGAAAGTGTAGACTTATACAAATGGTGGGCGAGCATGATCTCAGGAAAATTTACGGATTTAGTGGTCGTTGCACTCAGTGCAGTGTCATTGGAAGATGTCGCTAAGGAATTCCACATGTGGGTTATCTCCTGTGTGCATCTAGCGGTGCCATGATGTTGATGAAGCTTTTACGAGGAATATTACTTGCTTCCCGGTAGGAGGTTGCTTGTGTGATTTTGGCTGTAGATTCAGAATGTTCATGAAAGGCTTAATAAAAGACTTCGAGAAGTCTGGCAGGTTAACGGTGCCAGACCTTGGTAATTGAGAAGGATAAATCCTTACGGGTTCTAATTTTATATAATTACAGCTTAAGGCTAAGTGGGGGAGTCTGCTATCGATGAGTTGATTGCACGATTATGGGTCATATTAGTTTCGGTTCGGGGTATACCGGTGAATCAGTTATGACTTGCAGAGGTCGAGATCGAGGATGACTCGGGTAAAGGAATTTCTGGACACAAGTTGTATTACACTCTATGGTTATAGGATGACCATAAAATAATTGAATGGTTATTCACAGAGAATGTAGTGTACATGGAGCGGGAATTTGCTCGGTTGCGTAGGAGTGTAGGTTAATTCTTATTCCCTTGGGTGTTGGTGTGCTAATGGGGCACAGGTCGTTTCGGTCCGTTTGGTCGGTTAATTCGAGATTTGAGTAGAGTGGATGACTCTCGAGAATGGTTCTAATGGATTCAAGATTTATTAATATGGCTAGAAAACTCAGAGTTGCACTAAACGGTGTTGAGACTCATGGCATCTTATATCATTGTGAATTATGCATTTCAGTATCAAGAAGGTGAAGGAAACAATTTTAGGTTCACATAAAGTCTCTTCGGAGTAAGCATTATTTTGGTTGTGGAACCTTTAGGATACATAAAAAGGGAATTCGGCGGCTTATAAGCCTTAGGGCGGCGTGATTCTATGCTAGAGTTCGTGGGGTAAGTTTTAGTTAAGGATAGTAGTGTTCTAACAAGGAAAAAGTAGCAATTTGAAGGCAATTTAGAAAGAACTTGGAGAATTAGGACAACTTGGTAGTATGTTGGGTTAGCACAGTAATGGGTATGATCAGTTCTTTGGGTACTTATGATGTAGCTAGTATCTACAGGTGTTTCGTGGCAATACTCTCGAATTTGCAACCTGTGTGGCTTGGTGGAGTTAGAGGAATTCAGTTAATATATCTTGGTTATGTGCAAATGGATTTCAAAGTGTTTATGATGGGTTCTACCATGGTTTGAACCGAATATTTTCTACTGATGTACGGAACGTGTTGTGTGTTATGATTTCCTACTAGAAAGAAGCAAGAAAGAGGTTTCTGACTAATAAGGTATGTAATTTGCTAGTGACTCAGAGTTGATAATAGAATTCTTATGCTTGTCACATGATGACATAATAGATGTGGTGTGGTGTGCAGGAATAGAATTTACATGTACAAGGTCACATTTCAGTTTTGAAGGGAAGGACATAAATTCTTAGGCAACATGAACGGTTTCCGATGACTAGGTAAATGATATTACTATCTGGTATAGCTTGATGAGAGTGTACATTTCAGAAGGGGGCAGTGTGTTTTGATTTATGGGTACTTTGCTGGTACTGCGGCACTCTCCTGGTTGATCGATTGTTGATATTCAAATTTTTGCCAGGTGGCACGGAAGAATTTTGTTTTTGTATTTCTCTTGGGATGATTATGTATGAGATAGGTGTTTGGCATTCGGGCGGTGTAGGTGGAATCAAATATGGTGATTCATGTGTTTTATAGAATTGGAGATTGAGAGTTCTCAGGAGCAGATTGTTTCATGGTTGTGGACTGTGAAGCTGTGGCCGGAGCTAGCCAGATGATAGAAGGTGTTATGATTCCGTCATTGTGGACTTTCGAAGGTTGTTTATCTATTGGTGGCTGATCATAGTTGATTTGAGGCCCATTGGTATGCCCAATTAGGATGTGTATTCTACACTGAGCCTGATTGATTGGCTCCATACTGCTATTGTTGAAGGATGTGCCATTCGGTTGATATGAAGCTTATTCGTGTTCTGAAATGATATGTGAGTTACTCTTCTGTGCTACGAGGAGTTGTGATACATATAGTGCGGTTCTATTATGGCATTATAGCAGAATTTGAGCGAGAATAGTATTGGATATTGCTTGGTTGATGACGTATTGGTTATGTTCTTTCTGGTTTTATGTGGCATGGTGTCGTTTGCTTCTCTGTGGTTATGGTAATGCACTTTGGGTACTTGATGTCGAATTGTGCATGGTTATTGATTTTAGCAGGGTGGCTTGAGGTGTTTCATATGGACCAGTATTTGGATAGGGTCGCGTATTGCAGCAGAGTTATGTGAAAATATGATCCCTTATGTAAGATTTGTGTGTTATGGTTCTGCGGTGTGTGATGGGTTCTTAACATTGCATCGGGGTGGTACTCGTCGAGCTTGCGGAACGGTTCTCCTGTTTGGGTCATTGTTACGATTGGTTACATTTGGAATATTGCTATCTGGTGCACGGATTGCACGGGTTGTGGATTTAGATTGTATTGATGTGTCATGTCACTAGAGTGGTCGTGTTGGATGAGACGAGGTCATTGGTCCTAGAATGGATGCTATCAGATTTGATTGTGGTATAATTGGGAGGATAATACCGAAAGTCGGCTTTGAAATTGGCTATAGTTCTTGTAGAAGGAACGAGAGCTCCATGACCTGTTGGTCTAATGAATGGTTATGAATTCGATATGTTTCTTTTATCATCGGCAGTGTATGAAGGTTTTAGAACGAGGTTTTGTCTGATATGAGGTTTATTACCAGCACTGGGTTGGTTTGAGTCGATATTGTGATTTGAAATCATTGCTTCGAGCATTCGAGCTATGCAGTATTTGAATTTGAGTATCTGAGTTATGGTTATGGCTTTTGGTACAGCTTGTTCAGACTTATACGGTATGTAGATGCGAACTTCTGATTTTATAAGAAATTTCGGATGTCAGAAATTTGATTCGAAGGCTTATGGGCTAGGTTGAATTGAGGAATTTCAGTTATGTTGTGCTATCGGACCTGTATGGGATAGGGTGACGTGGGATCACCCCCGGGTATGTGCATGGGAAAGTTACACAGCCATTTCTTGGCTTTTGGAACAACTATCGGCACGTTCGAGGACGAACGTATGTTTAAGTGGGGGAGGATGTAACGACCCGGTCGGTCGTTTCGGGATTTATAACAATGTTTCCCCCATTTCTATTTCTTTTATGCTCTTAAGCTATGTTATGATATACCGGGTTAGTTAGTTCGGGCTTGGAGTGGCTTCAGAGTGAAATGAGACACTTAGTCTCTTATTTAGAACCTTAAGTTGGAAAAGTCAACCGGATGTTGACCTATGTGTAAACGATCTCGGATTTGAATTTTGATAGTTTCGCTAGATCCGTTAGGTAATTTTGGACTTAGGAGTGCATCCGGAATGTGATTTGGAGGTTCGTGGTAGAATTAGGCTTGAATTGGCGAAATTGAAAATTTGACAATTTTTGGTCGGGAGTGAAAAATTTGATATCGGGGTCGGAATGGAATTCCGGAAGTTGGAATGGGTTCGCATCGTCATTTGTGACATGTGTGCAAAATTTGAGGACATTCAGATGTGGTTTTGTTGGTTTCGGCATTGGTTGCAGAATTTGGAAAATTAGAAGTTCTTAGGCTGGAATCCGAGGGTAATTTGGTGATTTGATGTTGTTTTGAGTGATTCGTTCGACTAAGTTTGTGTCACGACCCAAAATCTAACCGTGGTCGTGATGGCACCTATCGTGTTACAAGGCAAGCCTATTTCCCAGAATATTACTACTAAATCGATTATAAGAATTTAATAAAACATTTCAACATTTGAACTTCTCATAAACTAAATCAACTTTAAATATAATTTTTAAAATACGGAAACGAGCCCCAAATATCGGGGTGTCACTAAGTCACGAGCGTCTAAATCTATGAACTAAGAAATGAAAATGTCTAATTGTCAATACAATCCAAAAGAAGAAATGATAAAAGGAGTAACAAGGTCCTGCGGACGCTAGCAGCTACCTTGCAATCTCCACAGATAGCCGGCCTGAACTCAACGATCATCGCTTTCTAACTCACCTGAATCTTCACATAAAGTGCAGGGTGTAGCATGAGTACAACCGACTCAGCAAGTAACAGAAATAACTAAGGAACTGAGCAATAGTGACGAGCTAAGTAAAACACTTCAGTTATTTATTTTCATAATTTAAAAATAAACATAAATAAACATGTAAATTCCATAACTCTGTAAAATGCCACAAAGAAGTTTAACAGATAAATGCAGCAACAACACAAATAAATACAACCTCATAGCAGTGTCACTCCATCACTCATCACTCGCACTCAATACTCAATACTCAAAACACTCAACACTCTGCGCTCACTGGGGTGTGTACAGACTCCGGAGGGGCTCCCAAAGCCCAAGCGCTAAGCACGGACAACTCACGTGCCATCATATCAATACCTGGATCTGCACGGTCAAATCACGTGTTACGCGGACAACTCACGTGCTATGGTATCAATACCTGGACCCGCACGGTCAACTCACGTGCTACACGGACAACTCACGCGCTATGGTATCAATACCTGAATCTGCACGGTCAACTCACGTGCTACATAGACAACTCACGCGCTATGGTATTAATATCCTCACAACCAGGCCCTCGGCCTCACTCAATCATGTACCTCACTAGCCTTATCATCACCAACAAATAAGGGAACACAATCCACATCAAGTATCACCGCATATTAGCAATTAATAGAGACTTAGGTAAACATGTACAATAATTTCTATGACTGAGAACAAATAATGTGAGCATGAATAAAGCCTAAGCATGATCTCTAACATGAAGGCAAACAAGTTCAACAACAAATAAACACATAACCACAGATAATAGCCATTAGGCCTCACAGCCTCACGGGACGGACCAAGTCTCAATCCCTCGCGGTGCACACCCACACGATGGTCACCTAGCGTGGGTATCACTTTCAAACAATCACGTGATGTCAAATCTTCGGGTTTATACCCTCAAAGCCAGAGTTAAAACTGTTACTTACTTTAACAACATAAAAATCCTACTCCGGGATGCTCTCGTCTCTAGACTCGGTTTCCAAATGCTCCTAATCTATTCACAATCAGTATAATACCATCAATATACGCTAATGCAATAAATTCCACAAGGAAAACTATCAAATTAGACCAAAACTCGAAATTGGCTCAAACCCGGCCCCCGGGTCCACGTCTCAAAATCCGACAAAATTCACAAAACTAGAAAGCTCATTCACTCACGAGTCTAACCATACCAAATTTATCAAAATCCGACATCGTTTGGTCCCTCAAATCCTTAAATTAAACTCTTAAAAATTCCAAGTCCTAACCCCTCATTTTCACTAATTACAATGATTAAACAATGAAAAATCACCATATATACAAGTATTATGGCTCAAGTAACTTACCTCAACGAAACCCCCCTTGATTCCCTCTTCGAAACTCTCCCAAAAGCTCCAAAAACCGAATAGAAATGGTGAAGAACGCACCAAAATTCGCGAAGTGTGATATATAAGATCTGCCCCAGGGATTCCGCACATGCGGACTCGCATCTGCGGTCCCAGGTGCGTATATGCGAAAATCACTTAGACGTCAATCTTCGCACCTGCGGCTGCCCCTTCGCACCTGTGGGATCGCAGGTGCGATCCTCTCTTCCGCACCTGCTCTCAATGCCAGGCCTCCATTTTCTGCATCTGCGACATGCCATCCGCATCTGCTATCATCGCACCTGCGGCTCAAAATCCGCAGGTGCGGCCACACCAGTAGCCTTACACAAGCAGCTTCCAGCTGCATTTTCCAACTTCCAAACACCCCGATACCCATCCTAAATCATCTCGAGTCCCTCGGGACCTCAACCAAAAATACCAACAAGTCATATATCAACATACCAACTTAGTCGAACCTTCGAATCACTCAAAACAACATCAAATTATCCTCGGATTCAAGCCTAAGAACTTCTAAATTTTCAAATTCGGCAACCGATGCCGAAACTAACCAAACCACGTCCAAATGACCTCAAATTTTGCACACACGTCACAAATGACACTACGAACCTACTCCAACTTTCTGAATTCCATTCCGACCCCGATATCAAATTTTCCACTGCCAACCGAAATCGCCAAATTTTCAATTTCGCCAATTCAAGCCTAATTCTACCACGGACCTCCAAATCACACTCCGGACGTACTCCTAAGTCCAAAATTACCTAACAGAGCTAACAGAACCATCAGAATTCAAATCCGACGTCATTTAAACATAGATACATATCCGGTCCACTTTTCTAACTTAAAATTTTTAATTATGAGACTAAGTGTCTCATTTCACTCTGAGTTCCTTCCGGACCTGAACCAACTAACCCGATAAGTCATAAATCAATTTCAAGATATAAATTGAGCAGTGAATGGGGGAACATGGTTATAATATTCAAAATGATTGGTCGGGTCGTTACATTCTCCCCCTCTTAAACAAACGTTCGTCCTCGAACGAGTCTAACAGAATAACATACTTGAAATCACAACATCTGAAGCAATAGCGTCTGGCCTGTCTGGGAGGGCATAGAAACGGGCCTGACCACCCCCTGATCTACCTCCCCCTCTCGGGAAACCCATAGCTGACTGGGCTCCGCCCCTAGCTGAGTGAACTCCACCCCTAGCTGGTTGGGCGGGTGGTGGAAGAACTGGTGTTGGTGCCGTTGCCCGGGTACTCCACTGCGAAGTCCCACCCAACAGCCTAGGGCAATATCTCGCAATGTGACCAAAATCCCCGCACTTGAAACAACCCCTCCTCTGACGAAATTATGCTCCTGATGCCCAAAAGAATTATCCGATGATACATAAGCGGGCGGGGCATAATGAGAACCTTGTGCTGGCAATGCACTGAATGATGACTGACTCTGCTGAAACTGGTCCTGCTGAAACTGGCCTCCCTGAGGAACACCACTGAAACCGCCCTGACCACGAGGCCTCTTAGCCTCCCTCTCAGTCCTCTCCTGACCTCGAACCATCTCAATCTGTCGAGCAATGTCGACAACCTCATCAAAGGTAACCCCAAATACTCTCTCCCTGGTCATAAGCAATCGAAGCTGAAAACCGAGGCCATTTATAAACCTCCTGATCCTCTCTCGGTCTGTGGGAACCAACTAGACCACATGACGAGCTAACTTGGAGAATCACATCTCATACTGTGTAACAGACATCTCACCCTGGCAAAGCTGCTCAAACTGCCTGCGCAACTCCTCTCTGCGGGTCAGGTACAAACTTCTCCAGAAAAAGAATGGAGAACTGCTGCCAAGTAAGGGGTGCTGCGCCAACAGGCCTACGCCTCTCGTAAGTCTCCCACCATCTGAGTGCAGCCCCAGAAAACTGAAAGGTAGTGAATGAGACCCCACAAGTCTCCAAAATACCAGCAGTACGGAGTATCTTCTCACACCTGTCCAAGAAATCCTGAGCGTCCTCTCTCTTTGTGCCACTGAAAGGTGGCGGATGGAGTCTCCCAAACCTCTCCAACCTACACTGATCATCCTCAGGCATAGCAGGAACCACATAATCATGTGCAGTTGCAACCAGTTGGGCTGGTGGTGCCTCCGGTGTCTGAAGTCCCTGAATAACCTGCTCGGGTGTGTGAGCGACGGGAGTCTGAGTGCCTCCCCTGGCCTGAGAAGTGGTTGCGGCCGTCGAAATAGAGACCGCCTGAGCAAGGCTAGTACACGCTGTCAGAATCTGAGTTAGGGCCTCCTGAAGGCCTGGAATCACAATAGGCACAGGTGGTGCCTGAGCTGGTGCATCAACAACTGGAACTTGGTCCTGATCAGGGACAACCGGTGGATCTGTAAGTACTGCCCCAACCGCTGTATGGGCTGCACCTCTGCCTCTACCGCGGCCTCGGCCTCTCGCGGCCCTGGCTGGTGGTACTGGTGGCTGGCCCTCCTGACCGGTAGTATGAGTCCTCACCATCTGTGAGAGAATGAAATAACATATGTTTAGTTACTGGAATCAACAGATTGGCACGACAAGAATTCAAGAATGTGGAGTTTCCTAAAGGTTCTGCAGCCTCTCAAAGATAAGTACACACATCTCCGTACCGATCCGCAAGACTTTACTAAACCCGCTCATTACTCGTGAGACCTATGTAACCTAGGCTCTGATAATAACTTGTCACGATCCAAAATCTAACCGTGGTCATGATGACGCCTATCGTGTTACAAGGCAAGCCTTTTCCCAAAATATTACTACTAAATAGATTATATGAATTTAATAAAACATTTTAACATTTGAACTTCTCATAAACTAAATCAACTTTAAATATAATTTTTGAAATACGGAAACGAGCCCCAAATATCGGGGTGTCACTAAGTCACGAGCATCTAAATCTATAAACTAAGAAAACAAAACTGTCTAACTGTCAATACAATCCAAAAGAAGAATTGATAAAAGGAGTAACAAGGTCATGCGGACGCTAGCAGCTACCTTGCAATCTCCACAGATAGCCGGCATGAACTCAACGATCACCGCACTCTAACTCACCTGAATCTGCACATAAAGTGCAGGGTGTAGCATGAGTACAACCAACTCAGCAAGTAACAGAAATAACTAAGGAACTGAGCAATAGTGACCAGCTAAGTAAAACAGTTCAGTTATTTATTTTCACAATTTAAAAATAAACAGAAAAAAACATGTAAATTCCATAACTCTGTAAATGCCACAAAGAAGTTTAACAGATAAATGCAGCAACAACACAAATAAATACAGCCTCACAGTAGTGTCACTACATCACTTATCATTCGCACTCAACACTCAATACTCAAAACACTCAACACTCTGCGCTCACTAGGGGTGTGTACAGACTCCAGAGGGACTCCCAAAGCCCAAGCGCTAAGCACGGACAACTCACGTGCCATCATATCAATACATGGATCTGCACGGTCAACTCATGTGCTACGCGAACAACTCACGCGCTATGGTATCAATACCTGGACCCGCACGGTCAACTCACGTGCTACGCGGACAACTCACGCGCTATGGTATTAATATCCTCACAACCAGGCCCTCGACCTCACTCAATCAATATCAATACCTGGATCCGTACGGTCAACTCACGTGCTACGCGGACAGCTCACGCGCTATGGTACCAATACCTAGATCCGCACGATCAACTCACGTGCTACGCGGACAACTCATGCGCTATGGTATTAATATCCTCACAACCAGGCCCTCGGCTTCACTCAATCATGTACCTCACTAGCCTCATCATCACCAACAAATAAGGGAACACAACCCACATCAAGCATCACCGCATATTAGCAATTAATCGAGATTGAGGTAAACATGTACAATAATTTCTATGACTGAGAACAAATAATGTGAGCATGAATAAATCCTAAGCATGATCTCTAACATGAAGGCAAACAAGTTCAACAACAAATAAACACATAACCACAGATAATAGCCATTAGGCCTCACAGCCTCACGGGACGGACCAAGTCTCAATCCCTCGCGGTGCACACCCACACGCTCGTCAACTTGCGTGGGTATCACTTCCAAACTCACGTGATGTTAAATCTCCGGGTTTATAGCCTCAAAGCCAGAGTTAAAAGTGTTACTTACCTTAACAACGTAAAACTCCTATTCCGGGATGCTCTCGTCTCTGGACTCGGTTTCCAATACTCCTAATCTATTCACAATCAGTACAATGCCATCAATATACGCTAATGCAATGAATTTCACAAGGAAAACTATCAAATTAGACCAAAACCCGAAATTGGCTCAAACTCGGTCCCCGGGCCCATGTCTCAAAATCCAACAAAATTCACAAAACTAGAAATCTCATTCACTCACGAGTCTAACCATACCAAATTCATCAAAATCCGACATCGTTTGGTCCCTCAAATCTTTAAATTAAACTCTTAAACATTCCAAGCCCTAACCCCTCATTTTCACTAATTACAAATTAAACAACGGAAAATCACCATATATACAAGTATTAGGGCTCAAGTAACTTACTTCAACGAAACCCCCCTTGATTCCCTCTTCGAAACTCTCCCAAAAGCTCCAAAAACCGAATAGAAATGGTGAAGAACGCACCAAAATTCGTGAAGTGTGATATATAAGATCTGCCCATAGATTTCGCATATGCGGACTCGCATCTGTGGTCCCAGGTGCGCATATGCAAAAATCACTTAGACGCCAATCTTCACACCTTCGAAGAAGCAGAAGGAAATGTGCAGGTGCGCTACCGCAGGCGCGAGAATTTGAAGTGCAGATGCGGAAAATGGGAGGCCAAGGCTGGAGCGCAGGCGCGAAGGATTTGGACGCATCTACGAGCCCGCAGGTGCGAGACCTGGGCGCAGGTGCGGAGGCTGAGAGTTTAAGTGATTCTCGCAGGTGCGAGGATTTTTTTACCGTAGGCGCGTAGAATAGGCCGCAAGTGCGAAAATCTGGGGAGAATGTATAGATAGCACTTCGCGATTTTGGTTCATTTCCACCATTTTCAAGTCGGATTTTGGAACTTTTGGAGTGATTTTCGAAAGGTGATTCAAGGGCTATCAGTGAGGTAAGTTGCTTGAGCCCTAATACTTGTATACATGGTGATTTTTCGTTGTTTAATCATTGTAATTAGTAAAAATGAAGGGCTAGGGCTTGGAATTTTTAAGAGTTTAATTTAAGGATTTGAAGGACCAAACGATGTCGGATTTTGATGAATTTGGTATGGTTAGACTCGTGAGTGAATGATATTTCTAGTTTTGTATATTTTTTCGGATTTCGAGACATGGGCCCGGAGGCCGGGTTTGAGCCAATTTCGGATTTTGGTCTAATTTGATAGTTTTCTTGTGGAATTCATTCTATTAGCGTATATTGATGGTATTGTACTGATTGTAAATAGATTTGGAGTATTTGGAGGCCGAGTCCAGAGACAAGAGCATTGCGGAATAGAGATTTGACCGGTTTGAGGATACAAAGTATTTCTTGACTGTTATGAAGGAAAGAAGCCAAAGAAAACAGATTGTGGAACTCAACTCCATTGCGGGCAACAAACTAACAGATACTACTGAGATAAAGGAAGAGATTATTTAATGGGCACCACAACATAGACGTTGCTTGCTATTAACAAGCAGGTTATGAAGACTGGCCCTGCGCTATCTCATACTCAACAGATATTTCTTTGTAAAGAGGTTAGTGACAAGGAGATTTATGAGTGCTTATCTTCCATAGGTGATGATAAATCCCCTGGTGTAGATGGGTATAATGCGTATTTCTTCAAAAATACATGGAATATAGTCAGAACAGATGTTTGTGAGGCAGTCAAGAACTTCTTTGCTACGGGGAGACTATACATGGGCATAAATTGCACAACCATTACCCTTATCCCTAAGACAACATGTCCAAATTCAGTGAAATATTTTCAACCTATTGCATGTTGTAGTGTGCTTTACAGGATAATTGCAAAGATCCTGGCATCAAGGATTCATCAGATCATAGGGGACATTGTCTGTGTGCCCAATCTGGGTTCATCCCTGGAAGGAAAATAGCGGATAACATCCTAATGGCACATGAACTCGTTAGAGCTTACACTAGGAAGCACATATCTCCTAGGTGTATGATAAAAATAGACTTGAAAAAAGCCTACGATTCAGTAGAATGGATATTCCTGGAGCAAGTAATGTATGAGCTAAAATTTCCTAGAAAATTCATTCTCTGGGTGCTAAAATGTGTTAGAATAGTAAACTATTCTGTCTTGATTAATGGTGAACCTACTGATCCCTTTGATGCTGTAAGAGGCTTAAGACAAGGTGACTCAATATCACCCTTATTATTTGCCATAGTTATGGAGTACTTAAGCATAAATCTCAACAGGTTAAAAGAAGATAGAGCTTTTAGATACCATCCCATATGTGCTAAACTAGGAGTTACTCATCTCTGCTTTGCAGATGACTTGCTCCTATTTGCCAAAGGGGAAGTATCATCGGTCTCTAAAATTCATAAATCCTTCGTGGACTTCTCTAATGCTTCTGGATTACAAGCCAACTTGGACAAAAGTTCAGTTTATTTTGAAGGTGTCTATCAAACCTATAGAGATCTAATACTACAAAACCTTGGTTATGTGTCTGGCGAACTTCCTTTTAAGTACCTGGGAACCCCCCTCTCCACAAAAAAGCTTTCTCTAATTCAGTGGCAGCCATTAATCGACAAAATGGTGGCAAAGATTTCATCTTGGACCGCTAAGAAGCTGTCATATGCAGGAAGGGTTCAGCTAGTACATACAGTGCTATTTGGCATACAATCCTATTGGGCTCAAATGTTCCTACTGCCGGCAAAAGTGATTAAAACTATTGAAGCCTATTGCAAAAGTTATATTTGGTCAGGTACTAACAATATCACTAAAAAGGATTTGGTTGCTTGGGAGAGGTTTTGTATCCCTGAATGTACAGGGGGATTCAATCTCATCAATTTAAAAATGTGGAAAAAAGCAGCACTCGCAAAAAACTTTTGGGACTTGGCTCATAAATTAGATAAGTTTTGGATAAAATGGGTGCATGCTTACTACATAAAAGGACAGCAGATGGCCAGCTTTAAGGTTCCACAACAAGCAAGTTGGATGTTAAGGAAAATCATTGAAGCAAGGAACATAATAGAGGATGACATGAATATCACTAGAAAAGGGCAAAGTGTGATAAGAAGAATCTATTTGCAGCTTATTGATAATCCCACTAGGGTGAACTGGAAGTGCCTTATGTTAAAAAATGAAGCGAGACCCAAAGCCACATTCACAATGTGGCTCCACTTGCAAGATAGACTTCTCACTGATGAAAGACTATACAAATGGGGTATACTAGTTGATGCAGGGTGTGCTTTCTATTAAGAACGAGTTGAATTTAGAAGCCACCTCTTCTGTGAATGTGATTTTGTGAGGAACATATGGTGCAGAGTAATGAGTTGGCTTCAAAGACAGAGATACGCGGCTAAAAGTTGGGATCAACATCTAAAGTGGGCTATCCAAAATGGCAAAGGTAGGTCACAAGAAGCTAAGATGTTCAAACTCGTATATGCGGAAACTGTTCATGCTATTTGGTTGGAAAGGAGCCTGAGGATATTCGAAAAGGAATCCAAAGAAGGAGAAAGGTTAGCGAGAGAAATTGCCTATATCTGCAATATTAGAGCATCGGAAGACATAAGAAAACTTCTCCAACTTTGTATTTTCTGAGTTTTCCGTTGGTATTTGAGGAATTAGGCTTGATAGTTGGAATTAAGTCCCAAGTGATACACTAACAAACAAGTAGGCAGAAAGGGTAGAAAGATAGTCTGATATACAACACTAAGAGCAATCCTCCTCTGCTAGAAGTTTTGTTAGTTAGCTTTGTTAGTTTTCTTTTGGACAGTTAGCTGTGTTGTAGCTAAACTGTGGCTTTGTAAAGTTACACATTGGTGATTAATAAAATTCTTAGTTACCAAAAAAAAAAAAAAAAAAAAAAAAAGGAAATAAAGAAATCAAGAATCAAGAAACAAGAATGCCGCGCGCTTTTCATCTTACTGTCTCTCTATAAAAAAAAAACCCACACTCTTCACTAATTCCTCTCACTAATCGGAGAGAAAAATGGAGAAGGGAGAAGAAGAACAAGCTGAAGAAGAGATATCTGAAGAGCAAAGAAAGCGGGCCGAAGCCAATCGTCTTGCCGCCTTAGCGAAGCGCAGAACCCGACTCACTGAACCCAACCAAGACTCTTGGAAGCATTTCAAATGCAGAAAGATCTCCCATTTACCCCTCTCCGCCAACTCCACTAATGTTTCTTTCCGTAAGCCTCAAACCCCCTCTCCCCTCAACCCACCTCCCATGCCCTGCACCCCTAGTCCTCCACCACAAAAGTTTAGGGCCAGGCTTGAAATTTGCTCGTCGGATTCATTCTCTGTCACTCCCGCGCCCCTGGAAGGATTTACTTATCCCGGTGAACAACAATGTATGGAAAAACTCAGAGATTGCCTCTCATGTGTAAGGATTTTTTCTCACAATACTATGTTAGTTATAGCCTACATTTATGTCTTCGTTGGACTCATAGTTCATGTGAAATCCTATGTCGGGTTGCAAGATTTTCAACTGATAGGATGGGTTTTGTGTTAGATTGATGTATGCCAAGTTGATTTATCTTTTTCTGTTTATTTGACATCTAGTGTAAGCCAATATTTAATCTTTTTGTGGGCTTAGATGTTCATTTACTCCTATAAATAATTGGCCAACAACTATGGCTCAGTCCCAAACAAGTTATGGTCGGCTATATGAATCCTCACTTCCCCTTTAAGCTTAACTCATGTCATCATTATACCAGTGAAAGTGAAAAATAAGTTAAATATATATAAATAATAGTAATAATAACAATAATACTATAAGTTGTCTAACAAGACTAGATCATTATCTCCACTAGTAGATATCATCTATATGGACCTTTTTCTTCCATTGTGCCATATCTTTAGCTAAGTATGCATTGATCCAAAGAAACTATAGGTCTTTCGAGATAACTTTCTTCCATGTGATTTTAGGTCTACCTTGTCTCCTTTTAACACTTTCACCCACCATAGTTTCACCTACCGACCGATGCATATGTAGGTCGACATAGGACATGACATCATCATCTCTCATTTGCCCTTGAAAGCGTTGTCAAATTTCGGGGTATAGGAGGGATTTGGTTTGTCTTTGAATCTATGCGTTTCTCTCTCGTTCTTTTAAAGGCACATTCTCTTTAACTCATTATTGAATCCAAAGCTTCTATGTCGTTGATCTAGTAATTGATGGATTGAGTAATTTTACTGGTAATCTGTTTCCTTTGTTACAAAACTGTGAAATTGTCTGAAGCCTTTATCTTTTAGCAGTCCAAGATATTAATCCAGGAACTCAACCATGTTAGTTTATCTGATCAGGTGGCACTGTCGCATTGCACTCAAACGACTAGTGAGGGAAAGGCTTGTGTTTATCAAGTTAGAGACTATGAAGCAGTTCTGAAGTCTCTAAAGAACTCTAGAAGCATTGAATATGAAGAGATCCCTTGGGGAACATTCAATGTAGTCGAGAGACTTTCTCATTCATCCTCTGCAGGTCGATGGATACCTTGTAGGCCGGAGCATCTTCCTGATGAGAAGGTTGATGAGTTGATCAGCAAACTTCCTAAAAGATTGTTGGATACACTTCATCCTTTTCAGCTTGAAGGAGTTCGGTTTGGATTGAGAAGGGGCGGTCGATGTCTCATTGCAGATGAGATGGGACTAGGGAAAACGATCCAGGTAATGTTGCTGAAATAGATAACTGAATATTGCTGTAGCAGACAGGGAATCCTGCTATTACTGTCGATGCATGTCTGAGGTAAATAGCTATTCAGGAAGATGGGCGATCTTTGTAGTTGAGTGCACTTCTAACATGAGTAACTCATTGTAGGATAGACTTTTCTCCATTCAACTATTAGATGAAAAACTATAGTCTTAAACTAATTTTTTCAAGTTCGGATACTTTATTTGGCTAGATTGTTACTCAGCTAGCTCAAATTTGACAGGAATAAATTTGGTAGAAGTTACGCTAGAATTAAGGAAGAAATATAAATGCTCTTAAATTGGAAATTTACAGGAATACTTAAGCATGTTCTTGACGGATACTAAAGATGACAACTTTTTGGCTACGGTAAATTCCTCTGCCTCTGTATGGGTGCTCTTGGTACCGTAGATTGGAGTTGCGTTACCAAAGCTCTCAGTTCTAAGTTTCTTGTTGTGGTTGTCAATGAAATCAATCTCCTATATTGGTTGTAAACTTTTGTACTTCGGAGGATCTATTGAATTAATTCTACAATTCTATTTCTTTTTTGTATATGTCTTAATGTGTGTGCGTCTCGCGCATTTTTGCCTCAAACTGATTGTTTTGAATCTAGTATATTCTTAATTCAATACCTTCTTCTGAAGCTTGATATTTCGCAAAATAGTTTCTCCTCTAATATTAACTCACATTTTTTTATTCAGGCTATCACCATTGCAAGTTCCTTCATGGATGAAGGTTCTATGCTCATAGTTTGCCCAGCTATTCTGAGATATCCATGGGCTGAAGAACTGGAGCGCTGGCTTCCTTGTTTACCTTCTGATATCCATCTGGGTACTGTTTTCAAGCTTGTCCACCACTAATAACCATTCTCTTCCTTTATCTCCCTTTTCCTCTCTGAAAAGTGATGACTAGGGATGAGTGCATGGAGAAGTTATAGTCATATCGTTCTTTAACGTTATAAAAGCTGTTGTCATGTATATGTTGATTTACAAATCCTAAAGTAGGACTTTGTGTTTGTGGTGTATGATAATTAGAGGAAACATACTAGTGAATAAGGAATTGATATAAGTCTATTTAGTGACCCTAAGTTGCTCGGACTCGGGTGCGGGTGTCCGATATGGGTGCGGATCTAGAGGTCAGATACTTCATGATCTTAATATTAAGATTCGGGGATACTCATCCAGGTACGGACACTGGTGCAGGGATTCAGTTAAAAATAATTCAAATATCTAAAAATAGAGTTATAAAAATATCTATATGAGACATTATGTGAAAAACTTACAAGGTATTCCGAGAAAGAAGAAATATCGATCAAGAGGAGAATCCGAGAAGGAGATAAAAGGAAAAGGATTGAAATAGAAATTTCTATATACAAGATATTACATTTTTTTTTCAATTTCACCGTAGCTTTTGTTTTGATTTCAAAAATCATTGTATCTGTCCCGAATTTCTCCATTGATCTAGGTCAAAGTACCCAAAAATCAGTTGACCAGATCCGGTACAGATCCAGACCCACACTCACACCCACACACACGTCGTGTCGACACGGGTGCGACATCAAAAGTGAAGAGTCCGTGCCCTTTGCTGTTTACCACTGTCCCTTAGTTCTAGGATTGAACTAATGGAAGTTTGTTTCAGTTTTGCCACCGATAGAGTTCTTTTCAGTTATCTAACGCGTATATAGCTCTTATAGTATCTTTTTCTTGAGTAACTTTTAGATGAATTGTATGGATTGTTTCTTCGAAAAAGGCTGAGTTTTGAATGGCAGTGAATGGTTTTAGATACCACCTTTTCTATGGCCTGGATGGCAGGTTTAGTTAGGCAAAAATTAGACTGCATATTTGTGTTATCCGTTTAGTTTACCTACTTTACTTTCATTAGGAGAATAAGAGTTTTGTTCTCACACTTATTTGGATAATTTAACTCTTGAATGGTCGTATTGAAGGGAAAGCTTCTAGGGACTATAAATGAAACACTGAACCCTTGATGAGACTCGATGCTGCTTGAATAACTGATTACGAGAGACTCATTGCTAGTGATAAAATCAGAGAGCTCTTCTCATTTTTATGTGTACAAAACTTAATCACTTGTTGATCTCAACCTAAAGAAAGCATTGAACACGATTCTCTTGTCATTAAAAAAAATATTTCTTTATTATCTTTATGTAATCTATTTCTGCCCCTTGTTTCAATAGATTTCTTTCTGATTAAAAAAATAAGTTATTTCTCCCCTTGTTCTGTGGGTCCTTTTTATATGTCCAGTTCCGCTGGAAAAGAGCTGTGTTTTAAACTATATTTGAGTTGATAAACAACAAATATATTGCTTAGTTCCTCGTTTAGGAATTATCTAACTGTAAATTCGTTCATTTTGAGCTAGCATGACTAATTTGGCTGTCCTTCTAGGCTTTTTTGTCTTTTCTAGTTTTATGTCTTACATTCAATTTTTATGTATTCATCTTTGTCATCTAGTTTTTGGTCACAAAGACAATCCTGTTCGTTTACCTAAATGTCCAAGAGTTGTGGTGATATCATATACGATGCTTCGTCGTTTGAGGAGGAATTGTCTAACTGTAAATTCGTTCATTTTGAGCTAGCATGACTAATTTGGCTGTCCTTCTAGGCTTTTTTGTCTTTTCTAGTTTTATGTCTTACATTCAATTTTTATGTATTCATCTTTGTCGTCTAGTTTTTGGTCACAAAGACAATCCTGCTCGTTTACCTAAATGTCCAAGAGTTGTGGTGATATCATATACGATGCTTCGTCGTTTGAGGAGGAACATGTTGGAACAAGAGTGGGCCACCTTGGTTGTGGATGAATCACATAATTTGCGTTGCACAAAGAAAGCATGTGAAAATGACGAGGTACAAAGTCCTTTCTGAGAAAAAAAAATCTTTAGATAACTAAGATCAAGTTATTTTTTAAGTAACTAGTCAAATAAGTGCTTACTTCAATATATTTAGCTCTTTGTCTGACCATTTACTGTTTAGGGTAATACCAATTGATGGTTGAGGTGTAAAAAGTTGGGGTGTTGATCCCTAAACATTTGATTAGTGGCATTAGAACCTTTCCACTAAATACTAATGTTTCATGAGTCACTTGGTTGGTGAAAGGATGAAATTGTCTTTGATTTAAAAAAAACAATTAGTCAACATTAAATCGAAAAGACTTGGGAATTAGAAACAAAAAGCATGACTGAAGCGGGATGCAAAAGATAAAAGTTTTTTGGCTAACATGGGAAAAGCTATGAAGTTATACTGCATGTGCTTATATATCTGATTTCCAGTTTAGGCTCTTCTAGATCAAACATAAAGCTGAGTTGAAAATCCACTTTGCAGTTTATCAGGGTTGACCACAGGATCATTTGTGTTAGAGTTGCTCTATTTTCTAGTGATGATAAATATTGGTGATGCAGAGTCAAAACCTCTAAATAGATTAAAGAGAAAAAAAATTGTTAGTTTAATACTTTTCAAAAATGGCGTATGAAGACCGTCAAAGCTCTTCAGTTTTTACTGATGGGTCAAAGATTGATCGGCTGCTTACTCTCCACTCCAAAATTTTGAGGTTGTCATAGATCTGGACATTTACACCACAGGCCTCAAGACCCACTTGATGGACCCATAAGCAATGAATGAACCCACTACAAGGCCACAACTTTCGTGTACTTGCTGATAAAGAAGTAGATGGAGTCCTTGTCAAGTTTGGGGTGGAAGTATCAAACTTGACATCTTGGTTCTCTATCAGATACGACATTTGTCAAGAAATAAATTTTCATGGAAGGTTAGAGATGTAGGTAGAACAAACTTTTGAGAGGCACAAAACTCTCAATTAAAGAAGGGGTGATGCTTTCTCTTCAATAAAGGATCTTCATATTTATGAGGCATGATGCATGAATTTGGAACTTCGTTTTTTTAGTGGATGCACTTCCAATTATCGACATTTCATGATCAGTTACTGTACATAGTCAATACTTATTTGTTTTACTGCGTAAGAGTTCTCTTTTGTTGTTTGACAGATAACAACTGTTCTTGATGTTGCGACAAAGGCCAAGCATGTAATTCTATTATCTGGGACTCCATCTTTGTCAAGGTTGTAGCGTGTAGTGACACTTTTATTGATGTATGATCTTTGAAGTTTAGTTATCCTTTGAGAGCAGTCTTAACTTGCTAATGTACTTTGTTTCTTTTCGATCATGGCAATTTTCTGCATATGTCAATTGCATTCTGATACATGTTTCCTGTTTTCCTAAATGCTCGTAGGCCTTATGACATTTTTCATCAAATAAATATCTTATGGTGAGTTACTTGGTTCTCCATTTTCTCTGAGTACCTTTTACTCTGGATGGTCATTTATTCCCTTCTCATACTTCTTTCATGGTTTAACCTAGGCCCGGTTTACTTGGAAAGACTAAATATGACTTTGCAAAGACTTACTGTTCGGTTAGATTTGTTCATGGCTGCCAAGGGAAGGTTTTCCAGGTGACTCTTGTTCCCTCAAATATTGAAAGAGACGCAAATCCCACTGGAAAATGTTCATGATTTGGTCTTCACAGGATTTCTCAAAGGGGGTTCGCTTGGAGGAATTAAATGTGTTACTGAAGCAAACTGTAATGGTATGACCTTGTAGCTCCTTTGTTGCTTCAATTCATTGTATTTTTCATGATGTACTTTGTTTTTGTCCTCATCTTCGATCTCTCAGCGACTTGTAAGTACATGATGTCTGTGAGAAGGCACAGGAGAAAATATGTTATTGATATTGGACGATAAATACAATACAAGAGGTCCCTATTTATAGCTATACACTACAAGGAGATATTACTCCTCTTCCAATGTGGGACAAGACTACACTATACATATCTATAAACTAACACTCCCCCTCAAGCCGGTGCATACACATCATATGTACCGAGCTTGTTACACATGTAACTAATACGAGAACCAGTAAGAGACTTAGTGAAAATATCTGCTAGTTGATCATTCGACTTTACAAACTTTGTAACAATATCTCCTGAAAGTATTTTTTCTCTGACAAAGTGACAGTCGATCTCAATGTGTTTAGTCCTCTCATAGAACACCGGATTTGACACAATATGAAGAGCAGCTTGGTTATCACACACTAGTTCCATCTTGCTGATTTCTCCGAACTTTAACTACTTGAGCAACTGCTTGACCCAAACTAACTCGCACGTCGCCATAGCCATGGCCCGATATTCGGCTTCGGCGCTAGATCGAGCAACTACATTCTGTTTCTTGCTCTTCCACAAGACCAAATTACCTCCTACTAGAACACAATATCCAGACGTAGAACGTCTATCAAAAGGTGATCCTGCCCAATCAGCATCTGTGTACCCAACAATCTGCTCGTGGCCTCGATCCTCGAATAGTAATCCTTTGCCTGGAGCTGACTTTATATACCGAAGAATGCGAACAACTGCATCCCAGTGACTATCACAGGGAGAATCCATAAACTGACTTACTACACTCACCGGAAAAGAAATGTCAGGTCTAGTCACTGTGAGGTAATTCAATTTGCCAACCAACCTCCTATATCTCGTAGGGTCTCTAAGAGGCTCCCCTGTCCAGGCAGAAGCTTAGCATTCGGATCCATAGGAGAGTCAATAGGTCTGCAACCCATCATTGCAGTCTCCTCAAGAATGTCTAAGGCATACTTCCGTTGTGAAATAACAATACCTGAGCTAGACTGAGCGACCTCAATACCTAGAAAATACTTCAATCTGCCCAGATCCTTAGTCTGGAAGTATTGAAAGAGATGTTGCTTCAGATTAGTAATACTATCCTGATCATTACCAGTAATAACAATATCATCAACATAAACCACTAGATAAATACATAGATTAGGAGCAGAATGCCGATAAAACACAGAGTGATCAGCCTCACTACGAGTCATGCCGAACTCCTGAATAATTGTGCTGAACTTACCAAACCAAGCTCGAGGGGACTGTTTCAAACCATATAGTGACTTGCGCAATCTGCACACACAACCATTAAACTCCCCCTGAGCAACAAAACCAGGTGGTTGCTCCATATAAACTTCTTCCTCAAGATCACCGTGGAGAAAAGCATTCTTAATGTCTAACTGATAAAGAGGCCAATGACGTACAACAGCCATGGACAAAAAGAGACGAACAAATGCTACTTTAGCCACGAGAGAGAAAGTATCACTATGATCAAGCCCAAAAATCTGAGTATATCCTTTTGCAACAAGACAAGCCTTAAGCCGATCAACCTGGCCATCCGGGACGACTTTGACTGCATAAACTCAACGACAACCAACAGTAGACTTACCTGCAGGAAGAGGAACAAGCTCCCAAGTGTCACTCGCATGTAAAGCAGACATCTCGTCAATCATAGCACGTCGCCATCCTGGATGAGATAGTGCCTCACCTGTAGACTTAGGGATAGAAACAGTGGACAAAGAAGATATAAAAGCATAATGTGGTGACGACAGACGATGATAACTTAAACCGACATAGTGGGGATTAGGATTAAGTGTGGATCGTACACCTTTGCGGAGTGCAATTGGTTGACTAAGAGGAGACAAGTCCGCAGTAGGTGCAGAATCTGATGCGGGGCGTGAATCACCTGGGCCTGATGCTGGATGTGGACGACGATGATAAGTCAAGAGTGGTGGAGCTGCAGAAGGTTGAACTGGATTATGTGGAGGAACTGGAGCTATAGGTGGTGGAGCTACAACCAGAGTTGTAGGTGGTGGAACTGGAGCTATAGGTGGTAGAGCTACAACTGGAGTTGTAGGTGGTGGAGCTGGAGTTACTGAATCTCCAAAAGATGAAACTGGTAGTTCCTCAGAAATATCTAAGTGATGACCTGAACCTATGAAGTATGATTGGGTTTCAAAGAAGGTAACATCAGCGGACATAAGGTACCGCTGGAGGCCAGGAGAGTAGCATCGATACCCCTTTTGTGTTCTCGAGAAACCCAGAAATACGCACTTAAGAGCACGCGGAGCTAACTTATCTGTTCCTGGAGTAAGGTTATGGACAAAACAAGTGCTTCCAAAGATACGGGGTGGAAGAGAGAACAAAGGTAAGTGGGGAAACATGACAGAGAATGGAACTTGGTTCTGGATAGCTGAAGATGGCATACGATTAATAAGATAGCAAGATGTAAGAACGGCATCCCCCAAAAACGTAACGGAGCATGAGATTGTATGAGTAGGGTACGAGCAGTTTCAATAAGATGTCTATTCTTTCTTTCAGCTACCCCATTTTGTTGAGATGTGTACGGACAAGATGTTTGATGAATAATCCCATGAGATTTCATAAACTGCTGAAATGGGGAAGACAAATACTCTCGGGCAATATCACTACGGAATGTGCGAATAGAAACCCCCAATTGATTTTGAATTTCAGCGTGGAAGGTCTGAAAAATAGAAAACAGCTCAGATCGATTTTTTATCAAATATATTCAAGTGCACCTGGAATAATCATTAATGAAACTGACAAAGTAGCGGAATCCTAAGATGGAACTGACCCGACTAGGACCCCAAACATCTGAATGGACTAAAGTAAAAGGTGACGCTGCTCGATTATCAAGACGCCGAGGGAAATAGGAGCGGGTATGCTTACCGAGCTGACATGACTCATACTCTAGAGCTGACAAATGAGATAAACCAGATACCATTTTCTGAAGTTTTGACAAACTGGGATGTCCCAACCGTTTATGTAATAAATCTGGTGAATCAGTAACAAGACAAGTTGTAGAAGGAAGACAAGATGTGAGTCAATGTGATTTAGCAAGGATAAGGTAATAAAGTCCGTTTGATTCACGCCCGGTACCAATGATCCGCCCCGTACTGCGTTCCTGTATCAAAACATGGTCATCAAGAAATAAAACAGCGCATTTAAGTGATTTGGCTAAGCGACTAACAACTATGAGATTAAAAGGACTATTGGGAACATAAAGGACTGAATCTAAAGGTAAGGAAGGAAGTGGGCTTGCTTGACCTATTGCATTTGCCATGGTTTGAGACCCATTGGCCATTGTGACTTTTGGAAGAGATTGAGAATACGAAATAGTAGTGAAAAGAGATTTGTTACCAGAAATATGATCTGATGCACCTGAATCAATGACCCAAGACTCAGAGGATGAAGATTGGGAGAAACAAGTCACGCTATTACCTGTTTGAACAACAGAAGCTATCTCAGAAGATGTCTGCTTACATGCTTTATACTGAAGGAACTCAATATACTCTGCTAAAGAAACCATCCGACTATTCAAAGCATCGGTTCCCATGTCGCTACAATTTGTCGTAGTAGGGTTAACTTGAAATAGTGGAAATAAGTAACTCCTGTGAGAAAACTTAAGAAATAGCTTGAAAAACACTGTTTACAGCAGGAAAACATAACATTTTTCTGTGCCGGAAACACTGTAGCTCGCCGGAAAATTCCAAAGTTGTCGGAATTTGTTGTAACCAGGATGGATAGACTCGGAATTCCTTTGCGAGCAAGCTGTCCTGAAGAAATATTTTCAAAAATTGCCAGAAAGGTCACTGTTCACGCCGGAAAAATATAAAAGTGGCCGGAATTTGATTTGAATTAGATGGGTAGGCTCGGAATTTTGAGGAGAGCACACTGTCCTGAAGAAGCTTCGCGAAAAAATGGCCGGAATCCTCGTCGGAAAAGTTGTTGCCGACACGTGGAGGAGCGTGGCGGCTTTTCTGCCGGATAAAATTTCAGAGGTTGGTAGTCGGAGGGTGATCTACCTCGTGGTGGTGTTGGTTTTAGCACAATACCGACAGAAAGTGACTTTCACTTAGACAAGCCTTAGGTCACCGGAAAAATTACACGATGACTAAATTCTTTCTTCCCGGTTAACGCTGGAATGACGCACAACAATCTTCTCACTAATGCTCTGATACCATGTGAGAAGGCACGAGAGAAAATATGTTATTGATATTGGATGATAAATACAATACAAGAAGTCCCTATTTATAGCTATACACTACAAGGAGATATTACTCCTCTTCCAATACGGGACAAGACAACACTATACATATCTATAAACTAACAATGTAAAACTGCTCATGTCACGCTGCTGTCAATTGGTTTACTATCCACTAATTCATTTTGACAAACAGAAGATTGCTGTACAGTTGAGTTTGATATCTAATGATGGCACTTTCAGTTGGTAAAGCCCCTAATTTGTGATAATAGTTTTCCAATATGTGAAGTTCAGGTTGTTGCTAATGACAACTAGTTAGGGTTCTGGATGTAGTTCTACCTTAAAATTCTCATAATATATATCCTCACCCTCCCAACAAGTAACCTATTGATTTTCTTTTCTCTCAATATACATAGATACACTATTTTCTGTAAGAAATGTATATGATGTTCTTTCTGACACAAACCTAATAAATAACAAAGAATAATTAAAAGGTTGTGGTTGAGGAATAGCCTTTTGACTCTCAAGATAGTGTGTAGGTCGTCATGTTTGACATGGAGGGAGTGGTATTTATTCATGTACACAAGCTCTGATTACAGAATGCTTGCTATGCTGAGATAATCAGCATCTACAGTTAGATATGCTGCACTATTATTATTAGACATGCTGCAATATTATTATTAGATATGCTGCACTATTATTTCCTTTGTTTCCTGCTACTTTTTTTCCCCTCCAGATATTGAAGACTTAGCTCTTATTCTTCATTTATTTATATCATCCAGATACGCCGTTTGAAGGAGCATGTGCTTTTGCAGTTACCACCGTTGCGGCGCCAAATTATAAGTTTGACTTTAAAAAAATCAGATATTTCTCAGGCAGTGGCTACCGTTGACTTGTTGAAAGGAAGAGCTTCTGGGAAGTGTGGTGCCAAAGAGGTTGAAGGTGTAACCAATGATGACTCATGCGCTAAAGATGTAGAGAAAGCTTTTGAGGATTTAAAGTTTGTTGCTGAAGATGTGCAACTGGAAACTCCTGAAAGAGTTGATGGTATGTTATAAATGACCTAGATATTCAAACTAGATTCTGTTGTTGGTGGTAGTCCTTGGTCCCTTTCATCCAATTTTCCCAGTAGTTATGTTTTGTGAGAAAAGCAACTAGCAATAGTCAATTTATTGTTTATTAGGCTTAATTTGTATTTTTTTGGGATCTGTTAGCTTCTTTAAATGGGGAAGACTGAAGAGAACGCAATTTGTCACCAAATTTAAAATATATGGATACATATGGCCTGCTAGATCATATCCAAAAGAATAATAAACAAAAAAAAAAAATGTAACTTGGGTCCTCTCGGCAATTTGAACTTTCTAGAGGGCAACTAATGTCAGTGTCAGTTGAAACTAATGTGGATTTACCAAGTGGAGGAAATACAACTGGAACAATGTTATCGTGGGTAGAAGATGAGACATCATGCACAATACTATAGGGATTTTTTGACGGTAAAGTAACTCTGAGGACCTTAGTTTCTCAAGGGACTTCAGCACCTTTGGCAATAGAGGCAAAGGGATGCGTAACTAGGGTAATTTTGACAAGCTTTTGAGTGTGGTTCATGGATAAGACCCTCAGCTTCGGATGTTGCAGCCCTAGCTCTATGTGGTAGTTTGCAAGGAGAGAACAATAAAGGTGTTTGAGGGGGTTGGGAATGATTTTGTATATTTGAGGAATAGCCTCTTCTCTCTAGTTTCTTTTGGTGCACCCTTGAGTTCCCTGTTTGCATTGATGATTAAGTGGCTTTTGTAAAGAATCATGTTTACTAATATTTACTAATATTGTCTCCCTTTGCTTTGCATCTTTCTTCTGGATTTCATGGTGTTCCTATTTATCCTATGATTGTTGTTGTGATACTAATATTGTCTCTTTTTTGTCATTTTGTCTTTTTTTTTTTTTTTGAGCCGAGCGTCTTTCGGAAACAGCCTCTCTACTCCTTCGGGGTAGGGGTAAGGTCTGCGTACACACTACCCTCCCCAGACCCCATTAGTGGGATTTTACTGGGTTGTTATTGTTGTTGTTGTAAAGAATCATGTTTAATGTACGCTTTCTACTTTTTGGTATATTGCTTGTGTACGGGGGTTTCCCCAATATCAATAGAATTATTTACCTTATAAAAAAAGTAGCTACTTGTGACGTTTGTATTGCTAATGGGTTTAGGCCTCATTTGTTTTCACTTAATGGAGGTCTGAATCTTAATCATTCAGATCTCAGACATTAAGTGCGTTTGTTTTTCAAGTCTGAATCTTAATTATTCAGATCTTAATCATTAAGCGTGTTCGTTTTTTTTACTTCACAACCATTTAATGGGTCTGAATAGGTCTGTATGATTAAGATCTATAACAAAGATTTAATTTCATTAAGATGGTATCATCCATATTCATTATTAATTGCCGTCACCGCCTACCATTATCAACTACCACTATGCCGCCACCACCACCATACTCAACCACCACCACCACACCACCACCATCCTCAATCATAGACGCCATCATTATCGACTATCACCACCCACCATCCTCACCACCATCATTCTCAACCACAATCAACACTCATCCACCTCAACTACCACAACTAACCACCCAATCACTATCAGCAACCACAACCGACACTGCCCATCTTTATAACCTACCACCATCTTACTCAATCACAACTACCATCACCACCCGCCATTATTAACAATCACCACTCACCACCACCATCCTCAATCATAATCGCCACCACTGCCAATCACCACTAGTTACTACCCTGAACCACCACCATCAACCAAAACTACCACCAACCACCGCCTCTAGTCGGCATTCACCTGTTAGCCATCATCACCAACATCTATCATATTTTTAAAAAATTATATATTTTATTGATAGAATATTAGATTAATTAGTATTTCATTTGAATTTTATGTTTATTAATTTTCAAATAAAGATAAATTTTATACATTCATATGTTAAAAATCAAACTGTCTTAATCATTTAATATTTAGATGTGTATTCAGATTCAGATGTCTTAATCTTAATACACATCTTGATATTCAGATGTGTACTCAGATTCAGACGTCTTAATCTTAAAAAAAACAAATGAGGCCTTAATATACTTGCTCCTCTTTTGTCTTTTTGTCAGATGATACTGGCTGTTGCAGATCTTTAAGAGAGCTCTATGACGAAGCGCTTGGCATTGCAAAATTGCCAGGATTCTTCGAGTGGCTCTCTATACATCCAATCATTACAGAATTGGACGGTGAAGAAACAATGGAAGCAAGCCGCAGTTGTCATAAAATGATAATATTTGCTCATCACCATATAGTTCTTGATGGTGTACAGGTGAAATCCCTGCAATGCATGTTAAAATAGACTTCACATGTCTATTTGCATGAACAAATTACACACTTCTTTTTGCTGTATCAACGAACTCATCAAATTTCTCTTGGTTTCACTTGTTCCCATCATTGTTATCACTTTTGTAGGAGTTTCTTTGTCAAAAAGATATTGATTATATTCGCGTTGATGCAAATGCATCATCAAGTGATAGGCAGTTAGCTATTCAATCATTCCAATCAGCAAATCAGGTTTGTATATTCTGCTCCAGATAATTTGGAGTTCGTCGTTACTGGTAATTTGGAGTTCGAAACAAATCGCTTTTCCCGCCCCTATGATACTAATCAAAAGCTTAAGCAGCATTTATAATCTCATGGATGAAATGGTTATCATTGGATGTAAATCGGTTTCTTTCTTTTGTATATTGGTGTTGCTTGCCTTGCTCTTTGTTTTTGCCATTAATTTGGATAGAGTTGTGCACTTGAAAGGAAGACAGATTGGCTGACTTGTTTTACTTTTGATAACCAGGTTAAGATTGCACTTGTTGGAATACTCTCTGGTGGCTCTGGACTTAACTTAACATCAGCGCAACATGTGGTATTCTTGGAGTTGCCAACAAAACCAGCTCACATGCAACAGGTGAAGCTGTTATACCCCAATATCAATATATTGTATCAGTGGAGAAAATTATTTACTTAGAAATCTAATCTACTTCTTACTCTTTTTCTTTTGCTCTCGTTCTATTCAATGGTTGCATTTGAATATATATGTAACTGTTCTGTAAAGAGGCTAAGTTGTTTAACACTTGGATTTGGCTCTCCATGTACATTTTACCTGTTGATTTTTTTTGGTCCAATTTTTCCTGAGGCATCTCTACTATTAGGCAGAGGTGTAAGTCGGTAAACTCTTTCAGTGAAACCCTGTTTTCCATTTATTTCCAATTGTATCCTTATCTCACCTCCCAAGGAAAGAAGGTTAGAGAGGTCATCCTATTGAAAATCGAGATCTCTATTTCTGCCCCCACTGCCCTATGTTTTGCTTTTCCCAACTTCTCTTTCTTCTCCAGCAGATTTAGAACTGCTCCAAGAATTCAAAATTGGTGTACACACATTGGGTGCCTGTCTAGTGAAGGATAAATGTATTTGTATATCTGACCAATGCTCTTAACACCTGTTTTGTCTGGTGGGATGAAGCTCTGAGATAAGTGATAACCCTTTGAGGCAGTTGTGTGAATTCTTTTCCGTGTACTGAATGCTTCATTACATCTTTCCCAGGAATGCTCAACCCAGAAAATTACATAAGCATCAGTTTAAGACTATTGGCAATGAGTGAACTGATCTACTATTTTATAACATCCCTTGGAACCTAATACTTCACTTTGTCCTGCACACTTTTCTAACTGGTGAGCTGAGAATTAAACAAAATTGTGCAGTTGTGTGAGGCACCATCACCAATTGAATGCTACAGACAATGAACTGGAATCCCACTAAGCATATTGTCTTAACATAGGTTGTTCTCAATCATGAATGGCATGCCACGCAGGGCTTGTGCACATCAATGAATGCAGAGCATAAACTTTTATATCACAAAGGTAAACATGATAATCCTAGGAAAGGTAGCCCTTAAAATTTTCTGCGTAACTGACGTGCACCAATATTGGACACTTTTGTCAATAGTGAATGTTCCTAACATGGATCTCCATGCTCGATTTCGATTTTCCCTTGTTGTTGGTCATATGCTTGAGTTTCAGATTATTCTCCATTGTCAATGTCAACATCCAGTGCCCCTATCTTTTTGCAAGATCTTCTAAATATTGAAGTAGTTATTTCTTGTCTGATTGGTTGATGCTTATATGCAGTCTAATCATTTGTAGGCTGAATGCAGAGCTCATAGACAAGGGCAAACAAAGGGAGTAAATGTATATATTTTTATTGCAAAGGTGACTTTCTGTTTAATATATATTCTGTGAGATTTTCACTTGGGAAATTCTTTTTGCTAATTTTACTTAATGCCTTCTTACCAGGATACTTCAGATGAGTCTCGATGGCAAAGTCTTAATAAGAGTTTGCGTCAAGTTTCATCTACAATGGATGGGAAGTATGACGCTGTACAGGCAATAGAGGTATTCATGGAAAAGATAATATTCATAGATCAGTTTCATTCTCGTTCATTTTTGTGCATTGCATCGTTGTCCTTAACAATTATAACAAGCCTTGCAAATGCTAAATGTTATGCTCTTGTCTTCACTTAAATTTAAAAGCCTACAATTTAACAGAAGAAAATATTGAATCTAGAAGTTGACTTATGACATAAGTCAACTGGCGTGGGGAAGCTCAATAACAAACACTTGTAGGTGGAGAGTTTTCAATCAAGAGCACAGTATGGGGATTTACCCAGAACCCTTTGAATGATCATTTTCTCTTTTCCAAGATACAATCTGTATGTGACTTATATCAAATAGAAGATAAAGGCAGTAATAATTTAATCATTTCAGAAACTGGTGCAGAAAATGTGAGATAATCAGGCATAATGGTGAAAGTGGTAATTTTTTGGTTTTGTGACTTTCTCATTGGTGGGGTTGGCTGAGGGAGGACTTGGTCACCCTCTATTTGCTTGTAGTCGGACTCTCATATTCTTAGATCTACTTATAGGTAAACAGGGAAACCTGAACATGTAGTTTAGTTCTTTAATCAAGTGGAGATTTAGATCTGTAGAGATTGTTCTATCCTCTTAAGGTATTTGTTCATACTCTAGTCCCCTTATATAGGTGCCTTTAATGGTGCGTAATTTGGTACTGTTTTATAAAACTCAAAAGGTATATGCAACTGATACCTATGCTGTGTAACCCTGACACTATTGTTAGCTGTATTTCTCTTTAAAACTGACAGTAAGGTCTATTACCTCTAGTTTGACTTTATTAGTATTCCTTGACCTTTGGTGGGAATGTTTTTGTTTTCCATTGATGGTAAGCTTGGTCTGGCAAATAGGTTGCTGATGTTTCTTACCTTGAGGAAATGGATGTCAGAGAAAAGAACAGTGAGCATTTAACAACTGAGAAGGCAGGAAATGGTGAAGTTGCTCGAGCAGAACCAACAGTAACTGAAAGCCAAGGCATTCATCTAGATTCAGATCCTGTTGAAGCTCATTGTGATACATACAGGGTTGAAGATAAACAGGATGGAAATAGTTCATTCTTATCGAAATCAGACCTCCATTATACGGTAGGTATTGCATCGGACAGGTGCCTATTAATGTCTATACTACATCAAAGCCCCAATACTCTACAGAAGCTACCTTTCTTCACTCCACCTCATTTTTAGCCTATGATCTCACTAGCTTCTCCTTTTTTTTTTGGCTTGAACAGATTTTTAAAAGCTACTCGCTTTGATTTAGCTTAAGATTTAAGTGATATTAAAGAACTAGTCCAAAAAATTGCATGCTGTGCGGAGCTTCAAGTACATTTTTATGTGACCAATCTAGTGTTAGGTTTATTCGACATGCCTCTTATTTCTGATTTTGCTTGATCTGGCCTTTGGCTTGTCTCTGTGATGGGAAGCCCACCACTTCTACCTTAGGGCATGAAGGATCTTCTTGTGGGGCTGAAGTTTCGGATGATGACTTTACTTCGTCACATTGTATAGATGTCAATGAAGCCAAAAATCAGGACTTCAATGAGGAGGTATTACCTGGATTTCTCGTTTTATACAAAAAATTTATCATACTTTTAATCTTTATTTCTGCACCCACAACTCTACCTCCTTTCTTGGATTTTGGAGGTTTATTTGGAACCACACTTAATCTGTTACTCATGAATTGGAGTATGTAGGGAAAAGGTGCATCCCCTGATTCAGAAGTAACTGGCGACAGACTTGTAACAAGCAGCTCTGTCCAAGTAGAGTCGCTCCGTTTTGAGGTAAAATTATATAGATTTTATCTAAATTTCCTATCTCCATATCACTTATTTTTTCCTCCAAACCAGCTGAAATTGGGAAGGTGTGCAGGGGAGGGTTTGGCTGTTACGAGAGTTACAATATTCCAAGTTGATAAATTTCAGATCAGCATAAAGCTCATTACCCTCGTCATAAAGTGCTTGCTGCTTGATGTGAATGGAATTTATGCACTTTTCTTGTGTAGCAGATGGTTATAATCTTGGACACCTAAACTCTTTATGTTTACTTTGCATTTTTTAAAGATCATTCCTGTTCTTAAAAATGGTAAGAAAAGCATATGCCAAGTTCTGTTTGGGTCTTGAGGCTTCTTTAAGATATTGCTTTACAATCTGCATTGTCAATCGGACATATCAGTAACAAGTAGTTCTCCCGCGGGGGGGGGGGGGGGGGGATTGTACCTCTGTAGTTTGCTTTGTTGAAATTGAGTTAGTTTTGATTTTGTTGTGTGCTTGGACTCCTATGGTTTCAGGTCAGCCAATATACAGGTAGGATTCACCTGTACACTTGTATTCCTGGAATTGATTCCAGGCCAAAACCGCTTTTTAAGAATTTCCGGCCAGAGGAAGTTCATCATAAACTGCCTCCTCTCAAGGAAGCTGAGAAAACAGCTTATAACAATATTAAGGATGATATGAGTTGTCGGTACGCTCTAGTGGAATTCCTCAAAGAATGGAGCACGTTGAGTTCCATCGAACGAAGGAAATTAATTGGAAAGGCCTTGCAACTTCCGTTATCTGTTGAGTTGTCCTATTTAAATGAAAACCTTAACCACGATAACGGGGTATGTTATTTGCTTCTTTCTTTGTCTTTTGGGTTTGTTCACCAATCGTTGACCTTTCATTAGTGACCTACCTCTGCTTATATCTGTTTTGACTCGTCAGGGTTGGAAGGTTTTGAACTGTGTTTAACACATAATGGGGCTTTTCTTTCAGGGACTGCTGAAAGGTAGAAGTAAGAGGAGGACAACGCCGTTGGACGAAATTAGCTATCCGTTACCACCAAATGCTGTCTGGAGGAAGGTCCGTCTTTGTACTGGGAAAGGGAAGCAAGAGAAGATATACATGCAGGGGTGGTCCGACAAGGATGAACCACTCTGCAAGCTTTGTCAAACTTCTTGCAGGTGAGTTCAAAGTATCATTTTGGAAAACATGAGGACAATTTTTGGGTCACTAATGCTTCATTGACTTTTCGTGTTCAGGAATAGCAATGCCAAAACTCCTGACTACTTTGAGGATCTCTTCTGTAGCTTGAACTGCTGCGAGGAGTATCACCTTAGAACTAATAAATCATCAATTCGTAATGTATGTTTTTACTTGTATTTTTACTAAAACGAGTTTTACCCTTGCAAGAAACCCTTTAATTGATCCCTGATACTTTAGGCGCTTTTCCAAATTGAGCATGGCATTTGCACAAACTGCCGTCTAGACTGCCACAAACTTGTCGAGCGCATCAGACCATTGTCATTTGAGAGTCGTGAAGAGTATATTGCCAAAGTAGCCCCAAATTTGGCAAAGCGTAAGAAATTGTAAGTTTACAGATTAGAATTACATGGTTTACATGCCAAGGTCTTAGTTTTTTAATCAAATAGCTTGCTTTTCGGTGTGTACATGTATGTAAAATTAATACATGTGTGTCGTGGCAGTTGTTGGCTTGAATTAAATTTCTACTGACCATCTCAAGAAAGAGAAATTGACGAGCCAGTATCAGTTTTATGTTTAAGCAAAATGTGTAGCTTGTGCGTAACAAGGAACAATCCATTTTCCCGTGCTTTTTTTTAGTTAATTCTTTGTGTTCCTCCTGGTACTAGTTTCATTTTCTTCCCTTTGTCTGTTTAGTCCTTATTCAACGATTTTGTTTTATTTCTTTTTCCTTTCTGATGTTATTTTGTTTATTGAGTTTTTGGTATAAATTCATCATGGATATCTTCAGCTATTGATAACATACATATCGACTTTGTTAGAGGGACGGATCTATCCTAAGACATTTTGTTCTTCAAGAACATAGAAAATAATGCCAGTCTACTGATCTAGGAACTACATACCTCGATGGTTTACAGTTTCACTTTAATACTACACATTAACAAAGGGAGTCCTTGATATGTTTAATTACCTAACAGTTCTTGTGTGCATAAATTGCCCCCTTCCCCCCCCCCCAAAAACACACACACATATAACATATAATTAACTTCTAACCTATATGTTAAACTAAGGGAGCTTTGGGGGAGTTTAACTACTTGAACAGTTCTCATTTGTTTAAACAGTCCCCTGTACATCACAATACCCTTGGTCAAACTAGAAAGTTTGAAAAGGGTGGGAGAGCTAGGGCAAATACACAAAAGAACTATCTACTCTATTTTGCTGCACTCAATGTATTAGCTGGAATACCAATTAGTTCTTGCACTTTGCAGATTTCAAAAGCTTGTTCAGGACCCTATTGATGGCAATGCATGGCATGCGGATCACATAATACCTGTATATCAAGGGGGAGGTAAATGATAAGGCACTTGCAAATTTTTTGTTCAAGGGTCATCCTCTTGGAGTTCTTGATAGACTTACTCAGATAATCTCTGGTTCTTTCAACTCTCTTCTCATTTCTATTTTCTGTGGGAACACTCTCTTTCCCCTTGCCCTCTAGCTTCCTCTTTCCACTGTAGTCCACACCCATAGCTTCTTGTCTTTTGAAATTCTTGCAGGTGAATGTAGGCTAGAGAACATGAGGACACTATGTGTTGCTTGTCATGCTGATGTCACTGCCGCACAGCATACAGAGCGACGTTTGACCAGACTTGTGGCAAAGAAGAAACTCAAAGCTGTCATGAGTAACCTCAAAAGTACTAAGAAATCGAAGCGGAAAGTGGATGAAGCAGAGGTGTGCTTTTCTAGATTTCACTGGTTAAATCATGTGTAGCCTTATTGACTTATGCTCCATTTGTTATTAGAACTCTCATCTGGTCAGCTAGATTGTCATTTAGGTAAGGATCTGGGGAAATTATAATGGGGGAAAAGGACAGATATTTATCCAAATGAGTGGGAAGCATTTGCAAATTAATTAACCTTTAAGTAATGTTTGGCCTATTGATGGGACAAATCTTATATGCGGCACATGGCTCTGGGTTGTTGGCACTGTATGCTGTTAATATCATATAAGTTCTTTTTCTGTTTTGCTACTTGCTTCAGGGTTCACGGCATTCTGACATTGAAGAGAACAAGGATGTGGATGAACTTCTAGTGAATGTTCCAGGGAGTTCATATTCTATTAGCACTGAAAGCACAGAACAAGGAAATTCAGAATTGAAGACTAGCACCAATGAGGATTTAGGTGAGGCGTCATAATGAATGACGTGCTGCCCACTGCTTCAGCCATGAAGAGAACCAACTGTAAAATTTTTGGGAAGTAATTACTTATCTTCTTGAAGAAATAAGGAAATGTGAGTGGGTTTTCTGGATATTTATGTATCCACAATAGTATACGACTACAAGAAGCAAATGAATTGCACTATCCTAATCCTTGTCATGAAGGTTCTTGATGGATATACCTGTATCTATTATTTTTTTTCTACTCATATTGGGATTGTTTGTGCTGAATGATGCCCCTTTCGACCATTCACTGCATAACTAGCTATCAAACACAGGTTGCCATGGTAAATCATGCTCACCAAGACTGGAGCAAATGGGTTTATACCAATTGTTGTCCCTCATGTCGAACCTGAGATCTCCAGGTTGTTACTCCCATGCTTCTGCCAAGACGTATGTCCATAAATATACCGTGAACAAGTTCCTTCAATCCAAGGATACAGTAATTGGAAGATGGAGAGACTATCCTCCCAGAAGACATGAAAGCTACAGTTGAGGTGTTCGTTGATGATGCTGATAAGAGATACGCCACTTGCCAACATTTACAAAACTGCTTCTCTGTTTACACTCCGAGAACACAGTTTACAATTACCTTTATTATAGATAGGAAGTTCTGGTTGTTACCAGACACTCTCGAAATGCTTTCCTCAAGAAATAAAAGAGGGAGGGACTTTATGATCTTAGTAGCGCGGTAATATATTACTCTAAGATCACTAAAAGAAGCAACAGCTGCTGCATCTATCTTACTACTAGTTAGTGAAGATGTTTGAACTGCCACTGAAGTATTATAAGCATTGAACGGCTAAATCTTTCTTGAGCAGTTCCGAACAAATAACTAGTATATCACTGTAAAGAAGATTACAGTGTCATATACCGTGGTTATTCGGCATTAAGCACTCAAAAGAATGGATATACTATACAGCAAATAAATTCATAATTCTCCATTCTCATTGCAGGTAACTGCAGCAAAAAACTGCTCTGCTTTATCAAGTACATCAGTAGATAATCTAGAGTGCAACATCCATGCGGCAGTACTCTCAGGCACAGATGAATTGCTCTTCAGACCCTTACCTTCACAAGGCTTCAACACTTTATTGTCTCTTAAGCTTCGGATTCTGCCAGTTCTAGTAGTTGGCAATGGACCACCTCTCTGGGAAAGGACCCTAGCATTGCGTTGATTGTTACGATTTGATCTCAGTGGGACGTCAACTTGAAGGTTTTTAGATTCAGGAACCAGCTGAGCAGATGCAACAGCCTCATCTAGTGATGGATTATTAGGTACTGCAAAAGAATCAGGAGAGGGAAGATTACTTCTACAAGCTTTCAGCAAAGCAAGGAGCATATCTGGGCTGAGTTCTTGCTGAATGACATCCTTATTCTGTTCACATCCAAAGCAGGCAGCAACCATGGTACCCGCCAAGACTGGCATTAACTCAGGATCACTAAAGAACACAAAAGGCAGGTCGCATACCTGTGCCACACAATCCACAATTAAATATATGTTTTAGGTGAAGTCTTAAGTTGAATAGAAGATTTACGTACCTTGTGAAGAATTGTAGGGCTCTTTCCCCATCGAAGAACAGCTTGGTTTTCATGATGGAACAATGAAAAATAACTAAGAAGCGACAATGATTCCAGCAGCAGCAAACCAATCTGAGACACAGAATGCCCAAATAGAAAAGACTATATTAATCAGTCCTGTACTTTGACAAGAAGCAAATAAATGTGAAAACAGTGACTCCCAACAAAAGTCTACAAAACCATTAAGCGTTAATGCTGCTCTCTAACAGGAAACTACAATTTTTCCTAATAAAATGCTGTATCCAAGGAACATTCTCATTCAATTCTGGAATCCAGAAAAAGTCAAACAAGACTGAGATACCTTAACATCACAAGGGATAAGTTCATAACTTATTTGAACAAGGGCCAGGTGGTAATTATGGACAGTACTACAACAGGGAGTCATCCAATCACCAAGATCCGTTTTGCTATTGATTGACCCTGTATGTTTAAGATCTTTTATGTTTTATGCGAGGGTAAATATCTTTTTTTTATAAGGTACATGATATTATTAGCAATGGGAAAGCTCCCGTATACAACAGGTATACCAAAAAGGTAGAGAATCTACAACGCGATGGTAAATATCTACCAAGCTATTTTTCATAAGGTTTCTGCCTCAAGATCTTAATCAGAGAAGTTCACAGGGCTGTTTGATTGCTGACTTGCTGTTTTGACATTTAGATTTCTGTCACGTCAGAAAAGTTACAGAAGCTTCCAGACAAACCAAGTCTATCCAAGAAGATATTGGAACATAAATTTGGAAGAGATGATGGAGGCAGGAGTTCATATTGGTCATGGTACTAGGAAATGGAATCCTAAAATGGCGCCTTATATCTCTACAAAGCGTAAGGGTGTTCATATTACAAATCTTACTAGAACGGCTCGTTTTTTATCAGAAGTACAAACAAAGCGAAGCGCTACTTTTAGCCCTTTCAAGAATATGAAGGCCCACGTGACACTCAGCGCTAACACTCCCAAATCTGGAAATCCTTCTTTCCAAAACCATATTTGATGATATAAACGCGAAGTTTATACAATGTTGAGCATCAATTTAGACCTTCACAGAGTAAAAGCCTCACGCTGTGTCTTCTCATTACTAGATGGTTGCAATACATATCTAGGAATTCCGAATTTAATTATATAATTTACACTCCTTTATCAAAGAAATATTAGTTATACAAGAAAATTCGCATCAATTTAGACCTTCACAGAGTAAAAGCCTCACGCTGTGTCTTCTCATTACTAGATGGTTGCAATACATATCTAGGAATTCCGAATTTAATTATATAATTTACACTCCTTTATCAAAGAAATATTAGTTATACAAGAAAATTCAGTGTTTCTAAGAAACGCATGACAACCAACAAGTAATACACTGACAATCTTTCCTATCGTCCATCAGCTTAAATGGTAAGTAAACTTGAGTTAGGATTTCTTTCCAAATGAAAATGGACAATCTCTCTTGCACTTTCCTACTCTCCAACCAAAAGACACGGTGGCTTTCCAAGACTAGCATAAACAGCACCTTTCTAAGTCCAATAAACTTGTGAGGTGTACAATTTGAAGGCCAAAACATGAAAGCAAAAGCATCAGAAAGAAACCTGGTCAGTTGCTCCGCCCCATTTGCTCGTGCAATGAGAGAGAAGAAAACTCATCAAGTGAAAGAATTCCATCTTCAGATCTGGTCGGGCCTGTGATCCAGAAAAGAGAATAAAGAGTCACTTTATTAACATCTAAAACTTTTAGAAAGGGAAAGTTGATGTAAAAAATTCCAAATTGACTTACGAGCATCTTCTGGACAAAAGATATGTCTATTAATGCTAAATTGTTCAACACTTTTAGTACACCAGTTGCCACATCTTCAAAATTGGATGGAAGGACAAATGATGCCTGCAAAGAAAGGTTTCAGTAAGAATAAGTGGTAGACACAGAGATAAGCAGACTATGAACGCAAACTCAAGGTTAGGTTTCATCTTCCTTTAACATAGGAACAGTTTCAAACAATTACTTCCCGTACTAGAATGATTCATTGTTACATGCTTACGGTAGAGAAGTCTAGTAAAGAACACAACAAAGTAGCAAACAAATGAGGTTCGACTACATCCTAATGCTTACAGATAAAGCCCAGTAAGATTCATGGACTACAAAATTGCACAAAATCAGCGCCGTGCAGAAAACCTCAAAAATGGATTTTACAAACAAATTTAATGAAATTCACGAAGTTCACCTGTTCAGAACATCTATTGTTAGCCTGCAATAAAACGGCTGTCAACATTGATGGAAGACAAACTAAGCCAGTCTCAGATATGGCAGAAAGAAGAAACTTTACAGCCTGCTTCAACACTGATGCATTTCCACTAATATGACCTTTACTATTATCTTGAGATTTCTTCTCGACCATCTGAAGGGTATCATATGTCACGATGGTTGTAGATTCCTGCAATACATCTGCAGTTTCCGTATTAGCAGCAAGTAAGTCAACTTTGTCAGAGTTCCGATCAATTACAACTGAGCCCTCATTTTCTTTTATTTTAGAAAATTCATCCAGGGGCCTATCCTCCGGTACATCCGGCAAAGACGAAGCTACACCTCCATTTACTGCGGGAAATACCAATTTACCATCATTCTGGGAATTGCACAAAGGAGAAGAAGACTTCAAGTCTGCAGCTTCAGCAAGTTCGATGTCGTTCTTTTCATTACTTCGAGTTGATACAGTAGGAAAGTTTTTACATGTTATTGAAGACACATTTCTGAATCTGGATGTAAGAACTGCCAACAGATTTACGCCAAGGAGGATTGATGAAGGGAAAGGTGAACCTTCTACAGGTGGTCTATCATAAAGTGCAAAAAGATCCCGTAACCGGTGAATAACTTGGTATGCAATTACAAGCTCAATCAAACCATCTTGCAGTTGAAGGGCACGTTCATCCGAACTTGCATGACCAATGATTGCTGCAGCAGTCCAAAGGAAACCATCCAGAATTTCAGAGATTAACTCCAATCTGTCAGTTGATGTCTTACAGCTAACCAGGTTGGCAGAAGCAGAGCCATTTGATGAGGCTGCAATTTTGATGTAGTTTTCAAGAGCTGCCGCCAACATGGGGATTATAGGGGGCAGTAGATTCTGAGCAAGAAAATAACCCTTGTTTGCAGCAGCTGAAAGTACAACCTTCAGAAGCCTTAGAAGGTACAATGTCACCTGGCAGCTTTCTGGCTTTGATGTGTGAGATGCGGGAAGTGCAGAAGCAATAAAATCAACCAGACCAGCTTGACGAGAAGCCTGCAGCTCAGCATCCCTTCCCTCCAAAAACTAGTTACAAAAAAAATGCCAGAATCAATAAGTTTACTATTATTTCATGAAACAAAGTTGACCTATTAAAGCCACAATATTTTCAAAAACTGATTCTAGCCAAAACGTTGTTTTATGTTGCAGTTATTCATGGCAGGATAAACAACTTTTTTATCTTAATACCACTACATTGTCAGGCAAGTGAAACAAACTTCACATAGAAGTGTAATATATCACCTTAATTATTTCAGCTGTTATTAGTCCAAAGCTTGCAGCCCCTTCTTTTCTTGCTTGACGAAGTCTTTGAAGTTCTTGGAGCCACTTCGCAATCTTCGCCCTCGCATTTGCCACTGCAGTTCTATACACAAAACCTGCATTTTCAGTACCGCCGATTGAAGGCTCAGGAAAATCATATTTCAATGCCATAAGTCGTTGGCGAATTCTTTTGATCCTTCGTTTTAATGAATGTTGGGTAGCCATGTGGCCAGTAGCAAGCGTAGAGCCTTCAGGAGCAACACCACTATTTTCGTTATTATCTTCACAGTTACTGATTGGCGTAGATCTACCTTGCCCCTCCTTAGCCACAGAACGACGGAATAATGGCGAAGACTGATCTCTGAAGTCCATTGAAGCTCTTTCCCGTATTTGCTCCAGATAAATTTTACGACGCTGTTCACTTTCTCTGAGTCTTTCAGCTAACTTCTGGGCCAGGAGTTCAGCTTCCTCCTGTTGAGCTTTGGCTCGAAACTCCTTTCTCCGCATCTGTTCCATAGCCTTTGCTTCGCGTGCAGCACTTGATGCTTTACGCTCCTCTTCCCTTCTTACCTGTGCCTCTTCCTTTTTCCTCTGTGTCTCTGCAAGGCGCTGCAACTTTTCTGCTTCAATTAGTTTCTTGCGTTCCAAAACAGCTTCTTCCCTTGCCATATCTTCTTTCTGTTTAGTTTTTAGCACTTGAAGCTTCTCAGCCCTCCTCAACTCAGAATCATGGAGTTTCTGCCGCAAGATGAGCTTTTTGTTCCCTTCATTGAGTGAAGTAATGAATCGAACTTCATTTACTTTTATGCTTTCATCGCCCGCCCTTCTCACAACTTCAGCTAGGTAAGCTTCATGTCGGGATTCACTGCGTTGGTGCCGAGCATGCATCACCTCTCGCAATTTCATACTACGCACGGATTGCCATTCATTTACGCGGTTCAGCTTCTCAGATGTTCGTTGAAGCTTTTGAACTCTCTCATTTTCAAGCTCACTTCTAATTCTCATTGCACGTGCATGCTTTTCTTCCGCTTCTTTTTTTAAGTCAATAGCTGACTTCTTCTTTTTCTCTGGAGACATGAGTTTGTCGTGCAAAATGCGTGCACGCTCTGCACTTTTCCTACTCATGCCAGGTGAATGCGAGAAACGAGATGAAACTCGGTATGGAGTGGAGAGTACATCTTCCCAGTTTCTCTTCTCCTTCCAAGCATCCATGGATCTCCAGGAGCTTCCATTTCGCTTTTCCTTGTCTCTTTCAGAATGTCTCTTCAAGTGATCTATTGGCTTTAGATTTTTCTCATTGTCTCTCTTGTTCTTTCCACCGACAGATGAGGAAACCCCCTCCTTAGGAGGTAATCTAGATGCATGAGAAGCAGACTTTCCCGAATCAACGTGCCTCTTCTCTCTACTCAAATTACCCAGAGAAGAATTAGATGCATTACTCTGCTTCCTGCTTTTCTCTAATGATTCACTTAAACTGCTTTTTTTGTCACCTTTCTCATTATATGTCTCCACAACACTAGAACTTCCACAATGATGATCATAACAATTAGATGCCATTTTCTCCATCCCTGTAGCTGACAAACTAGTTCTTTCATGTTGAATTTTTCGAAAAGCCTCAAGAGATGAAGCCAGTATTTCTGCCCTGTGTGGTGAAGTTGTCATCCGGCGGACCTGCAGTTAGAGGAAAGATCATACCACTTTAACAGTTTGTCACAAGGAAAAAGGAGTAGATAATCAATTTATCCATGTATCTCTGTATGTATAATAAACATTGATAACGAGGGTGGGCGTCAGGTAGTTCGGTTTGGATTCTGAAAACTTTGGTTGGAATTTTCGGTTTTCAAATTTAAGATATTACAATCCAAATCTAAAGACTGGTTAGTTTTTTAGAGTTCAGTTTCGGGATCAATAGGTTTCGTTATTTCGGATTTGTGGTTTAGGCCTATAAGTTTGGCTGCTTCTTACGAAAAAAGTGACCTCCAAAAGAGTATCCATAACTGGCCTAGGGCTTAGTTCAAGTGGTAGAGGTTGAGGGACTTGCGACTTGGGTCACAGATTCGAGCCCAGCACCATACGAACTAAGCCTAATATTTAAATGGAGAAGATTAGGGAGGCGGGCCCATTATCCTTGAGTTTTGAAGGCTGCGGTTGTTCCTAATTGGTTGGCCCCAGACGAATTTCTTGGTCATTCAAAAAAAAAAGCTTTTTTTTGGGCAATAGAAAAATAGAGAATTAGATTGAACTGGACCAAATCGCGTGATTTTTTTTAATGAAACAAAAACCTTGTAAATCGAACCGAATTAACCTAAAATGGATGGAACTGACCGAATGTACACCCCAATTCGATCTCCATCATTGCTAGTGGTAGGTTACATTAAAGAGAGTGGCACCTGCAGCTTACGAATTCTAGATCCGCCTTCAGTGAACAAAAGAATTCCCCCCCCCCCCCAACACACACAAATAAGGCGCCAAAGAGGGCGATGTTGTCATGATTGTTCATCCAATTACTATCGAATAGGTAAAAATAAATGAAAAGAAAATTCAAGAATCCCAATGTTGTTGCCTGCTGGGGGAAGCGTATTTGAAAAGACAGAATATATCCCTCCGTTTAACGAGCTGAAGGACTTCCCTGGCCCAAACTGTGGGCGCTACCAGTACCAAAAACCAGGTAAAAGACATGCAAAACCATTTCTTTAGCATAGATGGAATATAATAATGACTGGCCAGCAGATATTCTTGGTATGCATGCATGCATTCAAAACTGCAGTTTTTCAACTTCCAAATGGCTGAGATTGTTGTGTAATTTTTTACAGTTACCAATTTAAAACATTGAAAAATGAGAGCTAGAGTACTCACTTCCCATGAGAGAGCATGTGGTCTGCGATGGTTAGACTTCATGGTCAGAGGTGTTCCATCAGTCGCATGAGAACTGGATTTTTTCAGTCTCTCAAATTCCGCCACTCTTGAACTCAGTTCTTTAAAATCAGATGCAGCTTCTTCAAGAACAAGAATAGACTCTTGTGTTTGCTCCAGGTCACATTCCAGTTCACAGAGTAGGTAGAGTTCATCTACTGCCCGATTAAGATTCTCAAAGAGAAAGCACCAGAGGCGTTGCCTGAACCTTTCTTTACTTTCACCAATGCCTTCTGCATCAATACTACTCAAGTTATAGTTTGATAAATCTTCAATAATTGAATCAACTCGTTTGCTCCTAAACTCTTCACAAGGAGACGACAGGTAAGGCTGCCCATTGTTTCCCGATCCTCCTTTATCGGGTGGCACTGGCTCAGAATCCTGTGAAGCGACCACTGTTTTTATATCCTGATCAACACTAGGCACTTCAGGGATTTCTGTGCAAGCTTCTTCAGATTCGACACTGTGCACAGTTACCCCACGAGGCCCTTCTCTGGCAGCAATGTTAAGCTTTTCGCCAGGACTGTTGCAAGTGTCACCTTTTTCAAGCTGGGTATGTCCACATTGCCCTCCAGAAAGAGGAGAAACAGCAGAAGCATTAACATCTTCTGAAGATAAATCCTTCAACTTCACACAATTTTTTTCAACAGCTTCAATCTTGGGAGACAAAGGATTCGAGCTGACAACTTGATGGCTTTCCTCAGTAACCAATCTATTTTTCTCTAGATCAGTTGGAGAAGTGTGTACAAAGGAATCACTTGTTTGATCAGCTTTTGTACCAAGCAGATCATGATTTAGAATGTCACCGAACTTAATTTCTGCTTGGACAGTACTTCCAAAATGAGATGTTAGAGCTCGATCGTCCAAGTCACCCCACTTGATATTTGGTATTATGTCATGGTTAATTATTTGAGGATATTCCTGACTGACTCCTTGATTGGAATCTGTTGGAAAACCTAAACTAACAGAATTACTACTGTGACTGACCACACATTTATCGTGCACAATCACTGCATCTTCCTTCGGAATTGAAGTAACATCATCATGCCTAATACAACGTCCACTTCCTTTTGAATGCTGAATGGCAGATTTAAAATTTTCACTTTTTACACTCAATGAAGACCGATTTTCTGGATTGCAAGAAGCAGTTCCTTGAGATGATCCTCCAACCCAACCATGTAGTGAAAACTTTGAACTGTGCCTGTGCTTCTGCACAAGAGGTCCACACATTGAATAACAAATAGACAAATTTTAATTGCGCAAAACGCAAGGCACTCTACATTATTGTTGATGAGAAAATTGCAGTTTAATCCTGATACATATAGCATCTGCTAATGACAAGACAACAGAGCATACAAGAAATAAGGCATTCAAATTCCAGGAAAGGTTGATTTATTGGTGAATCTCCTAAACGCAGAATTGCCAGAACTGTACTTACCTGTTTTTCTCTCTTTTTACTATTTCCTTTCTTCTTCTTTTTTGCATATTTTGCAAACATGTATTGCTATTAGCCACACATTCTACTCCATTCAAACCACTTAAACAGCAGTGAAGGAGTAAATTTCTTATACTTTAATAAGCTATAAGGCATAAGGATGATAAAGCAAGACGCCGTCCATTGCATTCAGTGTTCTGTGAAACAATGTTTTTTTGAACAACAATCCAGCAACACTTACTATCGTGAATCTTAGATGCCCCTGGTCTTCCATTATCTGCTTTCACCCCAGAACAGCGGAACTCACCCCATGCAGTGAAAAGAGGTGAAGGGATAGAGGGATATCTCAGTTTTTGCGATGAGCTAAATCCAGCACTTAAGAAGCATGTGCACAACACTATGGTCGCTAAAACGTACAAATGGAATTATCAGAAAGAGAAAGTGGAAGATTATAGATGAACCACGCGATAGAAAAATACAAATGTAAGAGTATTTCATTCAATAAATTTCCGTTTCAGCTTCAGCAATACGACAAAGAGAACCTATTCAGCTGCCCTTCATTTCTCTAGAGGGCTTTTCTTTGGTACCGATAACAAGAAAGAAAATATAAAACTTGCCCAATTAAATCACCATCTCTTCACTAAATGCCGGTGAATATGCCCAATTCTAGTGTAATCCACCAATCCATTTTTCAGAAACATATTGAAAATGATTAGTTCTTTCTCAAATAACTAAAATTCAACTAATTCATCTACATGAATTCAGGAAAAGTTCAATCCTTTGATACTTTTTCTAATAAAAGAATACCTGAAACACCAGATTATCAGGAGGTACATTCTTGACATTAGGCCAGTGACACGACTCAAACATGGTTTATAATGATTTGCATTCTACTATTAAACCCATTTTCATTCATCATCTTTCAGCTTAAACATAAAATTAAAACGATTTAAAAGCTGAATTAATTAATATTGAGAGATGGATGTGTGAAAAGTCCAGACCTTTTTAACTTGCATCCATCCAGAGCCTTCTTGATCATCCCCTCCTTCACTGCTCTCCATTAAACAACAATAGATTCCCAACCCCAAAATAAAATACCTTTACATTAATCACTAATTTGCAACACTAGTAAAAAAATATAAAAAGAACCCCCCCCCCCCCCCCCGCCGGCCCCTCGCCCAAACAAATAAATAATGTGATCCTTCTGAACAAAAAATAACGCCTTTCCTAATCTTATTAAAAGATACAAGCTCTAAATATATATTTTTTTAAAAAAAATTTAAAAAGAATGCAGAACAGCGACCGAAATATGATTTTGAGGAATATGGGTATCCAAATTCGATAAAAATGGGGCTGAAATTTGAGTAATAAAAGAAGAGTCTTGATGAAAATAAATAACCAGGAATGAACTTTGTTGGAAACTCCAAAGAGCTGAACTTTTAATCGTTGTTTTTCTTCCTTTAATTTTTTCCAATTTTCTAGGGTTTTGGGAGAGTGACGACCTCCATTAAAGAACCTAGCTGCATAAGAGAATGTGCTGAGAATAGTTAAATTAAATTTTTTATTCCGGGGGCATTGATTTTCTGTGAGGAAGAAGATGGTGTCTTCGTGACTTTATTTTTTACTAATATATCCTCAAATTTTGTCCATATTGACATTGAGGTCCCCTTTTTTTTTTTAATTTAACCAAGTCTTCCGTATCTACATAATGATTGAACTTTAAGCCAATCACAAGGGTTCCACTTGTTAAAGGGTGGGGCCCTTTTACAATTGCTGGAATTCTGGCCCCTATGGTCTAGGGTTCGAGGACGGTGGAGAGAATGAGCGAGGTGTTATGTTAGGTTTTTTTTTCTTTTTGTATTTTATGTTTGGTTTATTTTTTGTACTTTTATTTCCTATTCGATTCGATGTTTGAATTCGTATCCGAAAGTTTAACATTGAGAGGTAAAATGATATTTAAATTTGCGTATGAAAATTCAATATTGGGAGGTAAAGTTTTCCTAACCAACGACTTTATACTTAGAACTTGAATTTGAGATATTTAATCAAATAAGAATGAATAAATATTTATTACTCCACTACACCTCTATTGATTCGGTAATGCCAAAAGAACAATGTACATCTATGTGTTTGGGTTCCCTTCCTTTTCATATCGAGCAGATGCTTCAATTGAAATCTTGGTTTTCAGAGATCAAATTTTAATCTGAATAGCTAGCATTGAATGCAAGAACTAAAAAACTATCTCATATTAATAATTTAACCATAAAATAAATTACTTCCTCGGGGTAATTTAGTAAAACTCATTCTAATATTTAAGGATATGTATGAGGGAGCGAAGACTCGGGTGAGGACCGCGAGAAGTGACTCAGATTATTTTCCAATGGAGATGGGGTTGCATCAGGGATCGGCTCTTAGCCTGTTTTTGTATGCCTTAGCATTAGATGTGCTGACCCGACACATGCAAAGGGAGGTGTCATGGTGTATGCTATTCGCTGATGACATAATATTGCTTGACGAGACGCGAGGCGGAGTTAACGCTAGGTTGGAAGTTTGGAGACAGACACTGGAGTTTAAAGGTTTCAAGTTGAGTATGTTAAAAACTGAGTATTTGGAATACAAGTTTAGTGATGGGTTGCATGAAGAAGAAGTGGAAGTGAAGATTGGTACTCAAGTCATCCCTAAAAGAGATAGTTTCAAGTATCTTGGAGCTATTATTCAAGGCAATGGGGAGATTGACGAGGATGTTACTCATCGTATTGGAGTAGGGTGGATGAGATAATTCGCCCTAGGGGTTTTGTGTGATATGAATGTACCACCTGGACTTAAGGGCAAGTTCTACAGAGTGGTGGTTAGACCAACTATATTGTATGGAGTTGAGTGCTAGCATGTCAAAAAGTCTCATGTCTAGAAGATGAAAGTAGCTGAAATGAGGATGTTGAGATGGATGTGTGGGCATACCAGGAAGGAAATGATTAGGAATGAAGTTATTAGGGACATGGTAGGAGTGACATCTATGGAGGACAAGTTGCGGGAATCTAGGTTGAGATGGTTCGGGCATGTGAAAAGGAAAGACATAGATGCACCGGTCAGGAGGTGTGAGGGGTTATCCATGGTTGGTCTGCGGAGGGGAAGGAGTAGGCTTAAGAACTATTGGGGAGAGGTTATTAGGCAGGACATGTCATTGCTTCAACTTACCGAGGATATGACCATCGATAGGAAGATATAGAGGCCGAGGATTATGATTGTAGGTTGACAGTTAGTAGTGTGTTCCTCCTATGCTTACCAGTAGTGCTAAGACTATTTTTGTAACCCCATACACCGTTTATGAGATTTCACCGAATTTGTTATTGTTGTTGTTGTTCATTCTAATATTTTAACTTTAAGTATATCTTAATCAAAAAAAGTATCAAAAAACTAAGATCGATAATAAGAGACATGAAATCAGCTCGCATTCATCGCATGATGACAAAATGAAAAAACTAAGAGTTCGTTTGGATTAGCTGATTATAAATAATTGATAAGCTTGAAGTGCTGAAACTAACTTTTTAAATAAGCATTTACGTGTTTGGATAGACGTGTTGAAACTGATAATAAGCAGTTGATATGTTTGGTAGAAAAGTGCTGATAAGCTATTCTATTATTAAAATGACTAAAATACTCTTAAAAACTTTACAAAAGATTATATATTAAAAAGTTTCTTTATAAAGAAAATGATGAACAACGAATATAGAATGATGAAAAAGTTAAAAAATTATTTTGAAAAAAGATTTTGTGAATTAAAAATATTATTAAGGATAAATTAGTAAAAGCCTCGGTCAAACTAAAATTGCTTATAAGCTGAAAAGTCATAAGTTGGGGTGACTAAGAGCCCGTTTGAATTAGCTGCTTGTAAATAGCTGATAAGTTTAAAGTGCTGAAAAGTATTTTTAAGTGCTGAAACTGATATTTTAAATAAGCATTTACGTGTTTGGATAGGTGTGCTGAAACTAATAATAAACAATTGATGTGTTTGGTAGAAAAATGCTGATAAATTATTCTTTTGTTAAAAAGACTAAAATATCCTTAAAAAAATTTAGAAAAGATTATAAATTAAAAAGTTTCTTTGTAAAGAAAAAGATGAACAAGGAATATGGGATGAAAATAAAGTTAGAACATTTATTTTGGGAAAAATATTTTGTGAATTAAAAATTATTATTAAGCATAAACCAGTAAAAGTCTTGGTCAAACAAAAAGTGCTTATAAGTTGAAAAGCCATAAGTTGGAGGTGACCAACTTATGACTTATGGCTCATTTTAGCTGATGAGCACTTTGGGTATTTATCAAACGCATAAATAAGACAAAAAGTGCTTATAAGCAGTTTGTTCAGCTTATAAAGCCAAACACCCTCTAACTTATAACTTATGACTGATTTTAGCTTATAAGTACTTTGAGTGTTTACCAAACGCGTAGATAAGCCAAAAATACTTATAAGCCAGTTTGACCAACTTATAGGCTTAGCCAAACACCCTCTAAACTCTTGAAGGTGTTTTTGATATATCATACTATATTATAAGCATGAAAATCAAAAGTTGAATGTGAAAGACTAATATAACCCTATAATATTATTGGACTTTTATGCCATTAAGAGTTATATTAATATTTAATAATACATCCAATATTAATAAAAGAACGGAAAAGGGCCAAAATGCCCTTGAACTATCTGAAATAGCTCAAAAATACCCTTCGTTTGTTTTTGGTACCAAACATATCCTTGCCGTCTATTTCTTGGACCACAAATGCCCTTAAACTGTTAGTCTTGTCATTGAAGGTGACATGACAGTCCAACTGGGTTAGATTTGCTTATATGACCATCCACCTAAACAATCCAACATGGCAAAATTATTTTTCCGAATGTTTTTTAAAAATACAAAATCAACACTTATTCCGAAAAAAGTAAAAAAATTCTGGAAAAATTATTTTCCGAAAAAATAATTTTCGGAAAAAATATTTTCCGGATTTAAAAAAAATACAAAATCAATACTTGTTTAGAAAAAAAAGTAAAAAAAAAAAAACCGAAAAAATAATTTTCCGAAAAAATATTTTTTTCGGAAATATTTTACTTTTTTTCATAATAAGTGTTGATTTTGCATTTTAATAAAAATTTTCGAAATAAATAATTTTCTAGAAAGTGTTGATTTTGTGGTCCAAATGCCATTAAACAGTTATTTTTCCGAAAATAATTTTTTCGGAATTGTTTTTACTTTTTTTCGGAATAAGTGTTGATTTTGTATTTTTTTTAAAATCCGAAAAAATATTTTTTCGGAAAATAATTTTTTCAGAATTTTTTTACTTTTTTGGGAATAAGTGTTGATTTTGTATTTTTAAAAAAAATTCGGAAAAATAATTTTGCCATGTTGAATTGCTTAGGTGGATGGCCATGTAAGCAAATCTAACCCAGTTGGATTGTTGTGTCACCTTCAATGACAATACTAACAATTTAAGGGCATTTGTGGTCCAAAAAATAGACGGCAAGGATATTTTTGGTACCAAAAACAAATAAAAAGTATTTTTGAGCTATTTTAGATAGTTCAAGGGCATTTTTGGCCCTTTTCCGATAAAAGAATATGTAAGCTCTAAAAGTTAGTTTTATAACATTAAATTTGCCTTGAGATTGTCAAAGAATTTATTAAGGTACATGCATCTAAATTCTTCACTATACAAAGTTAAGCTCTTTAATTTCTCATGCGTATAATACTCCCTCCGTTCACTTTTAATTATCCATTATACTAAAAATACATTTTAACTTTTACCTATCCACTATAATAAATCAAGAGAAAAATAATCTTTTTATATTGTTTACCATTATCATTAACTACTCATTCCCCAAACCAGTTCCCAATTCTTTTGAAAATCCTATCCTTATTATGGGTAAAATTAAAAATACATTTCATTTATTTTTTCTAAAAGAGAGTGCAAAGTCAAAAGTGAACAACTAAAATTGAACGGAGGGAGTAATTTTTATAGATATCATTTACAGTTCTTATATTTTATCTTCTTCTTCTATTTTTCTTAGCTTAAATATTCAGATTGTTATAATTTTTAAGTGAAAATCTTTTCTTATAAATGCAATCATGATTCAAAGAGTTTACTATTCATGTACAAAACAATGTAATTTTGTCAATTTTGTACTAATTATATGGAATACACGTACAACGCACGTGCACATGAACTAATATAATAAAATTGAGGTGAAATCTTGATTTTAGTTCAAGAATAATTGAAGATCTTGCAATATAGTATCATGGTGAATACGAACATTAAGTGTGAAAGCTTTCCGGTGTGGCCATGTCGGTGGACACTGCAGTCTGCAGATATTAAAGCATTTTATGATCAAATTAAATGAATGATTAAATGTTCTTCCCTTTCCGAGTGGTGGGATCCAAAACTATTACAACAAAGTTTTTGAAATACAATTCACACAATCAGTACCCAATGCTTGAAATCTTATTACTGGTTTCGGTTTTTTGTATGTATCGTGTAATTATGGTCAATATTTTGACTAATGGAATCCATCTCACATAAGCATAAGCATCTTTGCAGAATATAGACTTTGTTGGCAATATTCTTTGGGACCCAAAAATATTGCATTGTGTGGTGTACATCATTTTCACAAGTTGTATCTCTTCTTTTACACCTAAAAGGCCAATGCTTTTTTTGCCTATAAAAAGAAAGGCCATTAGTTCATTTTAAAGACAAGAGTGAGTTGATGTAGTGGTGAGTACCTTCCACTTCCAACAAAGAGGTTGTGAATTCGAGTCACCCCAAGAGCAAGGTGGGGAGTTCTTAGAGGGAGGGAGTCGAGGGTCTATCGAAAATAACCTCTCTACCATAGGGTAGGGGTAATGTCTGCGTACACACTACCCTCCCCATACCCCACTAGTTGTTGTTGTTGTTATTGTTGTTGTTGTTGTTGTATTAGTTCATTTTAGACACACCAACAATACTTGAGTCTTCATTTCTTGTTTCTTCCTTTTCTCCTTTATTAAGAGTGTTTTGTATGAGAGTTAGTGTTGTGAAGTATTTGTGTGAACCCTTTCTTTGAAGTGATCTTGTGAGATTATTCTCTTAAGGTATTTGGGATTAATTAGAGTGTTTACTCTAATTTTGTACTCTCTTTTGTACTCATATTGGTATAGTGAAATTGCTCCTCTCCGCTTGTGGACGTATGTCACTTTGACTGAATCACGTTAAATTGGTGTCTTCTTCATCTTCTTTAATTGCCGTTATTATCAACTTGCATTGTCTTTGTTATTGTCATTATAATGTTATTTGGCTAAATTCCGTACTACCAGGGTTCCCGATCCTAACAAATTGGTATCAGAGCCGTATCTAACCAGGTTTGTTTCAGTAGCCAATATGACTTTAACAAAGACTTATGTTTAGAAATTTGATCGAAGTGCAAACTTCGGAATGTGAAAATTAAAAATGGAGACTGTCCCAATTCAGGATGAGTTAGATTTGGCGTTGCAAGGAAAGGAGAAGAAGCCGGATAAAATGACGGATGAGGAGTTTACCGTCATAGATAAAAAGGCAAAAGCATGTATCATTTTAAATCTCTCAAATGAGGTTTTACGTGAAGTTTCTGTAGAAACCACAACCAAAGGTATGTGAGAAAAATTGAAAACCTTATATATGAAGAGGACGGTGGAAAATAGATTTTACCTGAAGCAGAAACTTTATACAATTTGTATGGGTGAAGGTACCTTTATTCTCTCTCATCTTGACACCTTTGATTCCATTCTTATGGATTTGAATAATATAGATGCTGAAATTAAAGATGAGGATCAAGCCGTGTTACTGCTTTGTTCTCTACCCCCATCTTTTAAGCATATAAGAAATACTATGCTTTATGCAAAGGATAATATCTCCTATAAGGATATTAAATCTATCTTAAAATCAAAAGAACATATATATAGTGATATTACTGGGGAAGCTAGTGGAACTCAAGCGGAAGTTGGCTTGTTTGTTAGGGGCAAATCCGACTCCATATCCAGATACAATAATTTAGAGTGTCGCTATTCTCATAAGAAAGGTCACATTATCTCTCAATGCTATAAACTGAAAAATAAAGAAAAGCATAAAGAAAGAAAAAATGAGCACAAAAATACTGACACCGCCGAAGCTAGTGTAGCAACTGATGAAATTGAGGGAACTATATTTTTAGCAACTGAAACTAGTTTCAGATTAGACAATGAGTGGATTTTAGATTCCGATTATTCATATTATATGTGTCATAGCAGAGACTTATTTTCTACATATGATTCAGTTGCAGGTAGAGTTGTCCAACTAGATAACAATATTACTTGTAACGTTATTGGCAAAGGTACAATTCAGATTAGAATGTACGATGATGTGGTGAGAACTCTCACCGATGTTAGATATGTTCATGAGTGGAAGAAAAATCTCATCTCTTTGGGCACTATAGAATCCCTCGGGTGCAAATTTACTGGTGAAGGTGGAGTTCTAAAAAGTTTTCAAGGTACTCTTGTGATCATGAAAACATACAGATCTGGTTCGTTGTATACTTTATTGGTCTCCACTGTTATAGGCCCTACTACAGTTTCGGTATCAGATAACTTGTCTGATTTTGATGGCATTAATTTTTGACATATGCCCATTGGGGCTTTTGCGGAGAAAGTTGAGCAAATTTATTATATCAGCCAAAATTAGGCCAAGGTGGAGATTTATAATTATGGCCAATATTTTAGCTAATGGAGTCCATCTCACATAAGTATAAGCATCCTTGCAAAGTATAGACTTTGTTGGCAATATACTTTGGGACCCAAAAATATTGTATTGTGTGGTGGACATCATTTGCACAAGTTGTATTTCTTCTTTTACACCTAAGAGGCCAATACTTTTTTGCCTATAAAAGGGAAGTCCATTAGTTCATTTTAGACACACCAACAAGACTTCAGTCTTCATTTCTTGTTTCTTCCTTTCCTCCTTTATTAAGAGTGTTTTGTACGAAAGTTAGTGTTGGGAAATACTTGTGTGAACCCTTTATTTGGAGTGATCTTGCGAGATTATTCTCTTAGGGTATTTGGGATTAATTAGAGTATTTACTCTAATTTTGTACTCTTATTGGTATAGTGAAATTGATCATCTCCGCTTGTGGACGTAGGTCACTTTGACCGAACCACGTTAAATTGATGTCTTCTTTATCTTCTTTAATTGCCATTATTGTCAACTTGCATTGTCTTTGTTATTGTCATTATAACGTTGTTTGGCAAAATTTCGCACTACCCGAGTTCCCGATCCTAACATATCGTTTAAGGTTACTCAGTAAAAAAATTATTTGATAGCCTTAATTATTTAACTAAATTTACCTTTATCTCTTTCGTAAATAATTAAATGTGTAATTAATAACTATATGCCTTGTTGGTGTAGTAAAAATGAAATTGAAAAATATAATTAATGCCTCTTGATTTTTCTGAAGAACTAAATTGTTAGTATGGATAAAAATGACAAATTAAAAAGGACATAGGAGTAAATATACATATTACAATTATATAACAGAGCTTTAAAAGCCTATTCACTTCTCGTTTAACACTGTGCTGCCTCATCAGTGATCAACAGCTGTATTCATCTTTCGGTATTTTTCTTCTTTTTAATTTTTCTTGGCTGCCAATTCTATCATATAAGTTCTTCTTTCATCTTATTTCAACACCAATCTATACTTGACTATTTTAAATTCATGGTGCATATCTCGTGTTCACGTAGGGTCAGATGTGATTTAGAGAGCCTACCTTAATGCAAACATTAGTGACTGTTTCTACGGTTCGAATTCGTGACCTATAAATCACACAAAGATAACTTTACCGTTATTCCAATACTCTCCTTCAAGTTAATTTTTCCTGCCAGTCAGCCAAATAGTCAGAGATTCAATACCATACTTTTATAAACTACGAAACAAATGTTATCGCGTCTACGACAATAAGAACACTATAGTCTATAATTTTAGTTGCAAATTGGAATGTTGAAGATGGTGTATAGGTTTGTAAAAGGAATTTCTCTTTATATTATTCAGCATGCAAGTAGTGCAAGAAATCATGACTGGTTAAGCTACTTTTTAATGAAAATGGATCTGACGGCTGCTGTTGACCGAAGCAAATCTTACTCAAATATAAAAAAATACATAAAAAGAGTCATTCCTTGTCAAACCAAGAAATATTTAATTTTGTTCTTTTGGCACAATATTAGCTAAGTATAAGGTGTAAGGCATGACTTTAAGCTGAAGACAACTTGGAATCCAACAAAAATAAGGGTCTCCAAAAATAATTGGAGTATGGTCTGGCCACCTCATCATATTTTATCTTTCCTCTTATTATTGTCTGCATTTGACACGAGCCACTGTTCTGTACATATGTACCAAAAACTCCGTGAGCAAATGAATGAATGACTGTTAGTTGATTCTGACACTTCACCTAAAAAAGTTTCAGTTTTTAGCTAATAACTGAGAAATCTGAGACCAACCCATTTCATTTCACTCGCTATTCTTGTCCTTCACCTGTGTGTTTTAGTACACTGTCTGCTGATTGTCGGTCTGTTCTTTCTCGGAATTTGCGCTCCGTGAGTTTCATTATGCTGGATTTTGTGAGGTGAATTTCGTTTGGTTCTTTGTTCTTATTGTTTTTAATATTGCAGTGTATTGTTTCAAGGGACTGTTCTTGTAGTATTTGGATCTTGCTTTCTGAGTGTAATTGGTTAATTTGCGTATTGTATATTTGTATTGATGTGGCTGACATAGTGACTTTACTTGTACTGCTGGTAGCTTGGTAATTGTCTTAGACGTGAAGAAAAAACTTGCCAAGACTTTTCTGAAACTAAAAAGTAAAAGTCTTTAATAGGTTCTGCAATGTCTAAATTAACTTCAAAATTGAAATTTGCTTCTCTATCTTTATGACTGTTGTCCTTATAGATTAGTTTCGTGAACTGGCTACACTTGACTGACCCGAGCGTTCTAGGTTCTTTTACATCTGAGCAAGAAAAGCAATTTGGTTCGCCTCTTAATTTTCTAGTCATTTTTTTCTTAATACACAGTTAGTTGTCAAAAATACTCTAGGAGTACTTGGTTTATTTCATTTATCCAAGAAATAAGAAATTCATTTCATAATTTCCAGAAGGTTACTGGAAATTACTGGAAGTACTCTAGGAGTAGATAGCCTCTTGCAGAAGTGCAGGTAAGACTGTATACAATAGATCCTTGTGGTCCGGCCCTTTACCGGATCCCGCGCATAGCAGGAGCTTAGTGCACCGGGCTGCCCTTTTTAATTTCCAGAAGGTTACTGGAATATATAAGTTAGTTTATAATTTTTTTTATCTAAGCTTCCTGGAAATACCAAGGGGTTTTGGATTGACAAAATTAAACTACTTTATAAAGCTGCTCAAGGACAGAGTTACTAAGTTATTGTATGAAGTTGTCCGATGAAATGTTCTGCCTTCGTCTTTTTTAGAAAGAATAAGTTACTCTTTAAAAGCCTCTTTAACATTTATTTGTTTGATTCCTCTTGGCAGTATATGACTCGGTTCAAACAGTGGTGAAGTTGCTGTACTTAATCATCTAATGGACTTCCGAACCTTGTTGTTAATCTTTCTGGCGCTGTGTCCTGCATTTTTGGCGCAAACAGGTGAAGATACAGAACTTATGATTGATACATCTGTGAAAATTGCCTGGACAGATGATAATTACATTTGTGCTACCCTTGATTGGTGGCCTAAAGAAAAGTGTAACTATAAACAATGTCCTTGGGACTTGGCATCTATTATAAATCTGGTAAGTTGTTCTTCAATATTATAAGTATAAATATCTTATCGAGATTCTGATTACGAAATGAGTGGTCAATGTTACTAAATGTGTTTTGATTTGTCAGGATTTATCTCATCCATTTCTGGAAAATGCTATACGAGGTTTGCACGAGCCATTATGCTATAATTTTAACCTATTTCTAAGTTGTTTCTGTTATTACCATAATTAGCAAAGTGAGACTTAAACATGCTGTCATTTCACCTTAAAATCTGAAGTGCATAAGCAAACTAGATTTCTTTCTCGTCTCTTAGATTTCTACTCTTCTCTGATTTAAATTTATTGGTGATACAGCTTTCAAGGGTTTGAGATTACGACTCGGAGGTTCATTACAGGACCAAGTAATATATGGTGTAGGCAACTTGAAATCTTCTTGCCATCCGTTCACCAAGCAGAGGGATGGGTTGTTTGGATTCTCTAAGGGATGCTTACATATGCATCGATGGGATGAGTTAAACAACCTTTTCAAGAAGACAGGGTAAGATTGTCTAATTCTGTACATCTTCTCCTATTGCATTCAACAGTATAAGCGTCTAACCATGTCCTGGCTAATAATCTGATCTGCTCCTAGGCTGCACGTTCTGGCTCGATACTATTCTTATTCTTCTTTCTCTTTTCCCAATCTACGGATGCTATTGAGGAAACATGCGTCTCCAATTTGGTTAATTCCCAAATTTGACCACTTTCATCTTTATGAATGACTATATTCTAATTGATGAATGAATACAAGGTGAATTAAGATATAGGTAGTTTGTTATATGCCCATGCAGAGACGCGTCCTGAATTAGTATCCGTGACTTTGATGTTACTACTTCTTAATCCTGAATGTGCATCCATGACTATTCAAGAAACCTAAAGATGTTGGAATACACTGCCATTCTTTGTAGAGTGGTGTTGAATTTGCAGTTCTTCAGATACTGCAGACTATGACTTCTACAAAGAACTAAAAGTAAAAATAGCTCGTGGGCTGTCAAAAAACTTACCAAAAGTTCTCCCTTGAAGTTCATATAAGTTCAACTGCTTTTGCTGCAGAGCACTTGTGACTTTTGGCTTGAATGCGTTGTATGGGAGACGGCGGATCAATAGGCATGCGTGGGGAGGAAATTGGGATTCCAGCAATGCCCTCGATTTCATAAAATACACTGTTGCCAAGGGCTACCAGATACACTCATGGGAATTTGGTATATTTCTGGCATATTTCTTTCATCTTGCAACTTTATTTAAATCTCTCCTTTACCAAAGAGGTTCCTTTCCTCAATCTTGCTTTTTCTGGTTTTGCAGGAAATGAATTGAGTGGTCAGGGAATTGGTGCAAGTGTTAATGCTGTACAGTATGGAAAAGATGTTATCCATCTGCACAATCTCATAGACCAAGTATACAAGAATTTCGACCAACGTCCTCTTCTATTAGCACCAGGAGGATTCTATAGTCCTGAGTGGTTCAGCAAGCTCCTTGAGGTTTCAGGGCCTGGCATAGTCAATGTCTTGACGCATCATATTTATAATCTTGGCCCAGGTGAGCTAGTGTAAATCTGTTTGTTTTAATAGAACGGAGTTATATGAAGAATCCCCTTGATTTCTATAATCTAATTTGTATTTGAAAATTAAGGCATATTCTTAAACTCATAAAATCACGGATAAAATCTTAAATGCTTTTGCTTATGACACTTGGTCTCCATTCGTTGTCGTTTGAGTTACTTTTTTGGCAATAGCATTTGAGATAATGGAAAAGCTGCATACAAATACTTTTGGCTTGACACTGGAATTAATCATGTTATATAATCAAAGAGACTGAATTTATCTTGCACTGCACATAGTAGTAATGAAAGAGGATAATGTAGACTTCAATTTTTTTTTTTTAAATTCTCATATCATTGAGGTTTGTTGTGTTTTTTTCTTTTCTTATACTATGTTAGTTTTGAAATTCAACATTTCTAATTTATACTTTATTATATATGCTTAGAAAATTGATACTTCTCCAATCTATTTCTTCCTATGAAAGTTTTTTAGAAATGTGTAAATAGTCTCTAGAGAAGATAGTTGTCATTCTGGTTTATTCTTTTCGCCGTTACTTAGAGTTGAGGCCTTTTTCGACATTTATCAGCTATATGTAAGTGATTATATTCGTTTGAGTCTCTTACTTATCTTTCTGGATTCATCTTTTAAAAGAAGTAGTAGACGATAATATTCAATATACAACATGTGAAATATTTTTTATCGCAATGATTAAAGAAGAGATATAGTTTAGTTACCAAACAAATTGATGTTTCCTTGACATCTGACATCAAATGTCAACATAAAAAATAAAATAAAAATAAATTCATAAACCCACAGCTCTGGATATGATATCACTGCTTGTATTATCTTGATTAAGGAGCTGATCAATTTATTAATGTCATTCCAAATAATTAAACCAGAAGTGTTCTGTTTCAGGGTCTGAAGGAAGCAAGCTTGTAGATAAAGTTTTAAATCCTCAATACCTGAATAAAATATCAGACACATTTGGTAATCTTACTCAAACCATAAAAATGAAGGGTCCTTGGGCTTCAGCTTGGGTTGGAGAATCTGGTGGAGCCTACAACAGTGGAGGTCCTAATGTGTCTAACGCCTTCGTAGATAGCTTTTGGTAAATTTTCTTGCTTAATTTGATTTATAGTATTAACTAGCAGTCGAGTGAAGCAATTCCAGATACCATAATTCAGGCATGTGATATGATTTTTCATTTTTGCCTTGCCTTTAACATGAATTATAGGTATTTAGATCAGCTTGGCATGGCGGCGAAGCACCATACTAAAGTATACTGCCGGCAGACTCTTATTGGTGGAAATTATGGGCTCCTTGATACCAGCACGTTTGTTCCAAATCCTGATTATTATAGGTGAGGTGCTTGACTACCTTATTCGACTTCACTATATTATTCAAAGTAGCAGGCTGTTATTTTTTAATATTCTGTGTTAGGTCCTTCACAATCTAATTAAAAAGTATCTGATCTGTTCATTTTCACTTCAATACAGTGCACTTCTTTGGCATAGACTGATGGGAAAAGAAGTTCTTGATGTTAGCAGCAACGCCTCACCATATTTGCGCTCTTATGCCCATTGTACAAAAGATAGAGTAAGAGTGCCATTTATATCCTGATTCACTTATGTAATCTGAAATGCATTATTTACTACATCGGAAAGGTATCTTGATACCAAGTGCTTTGAAGGCTCCCCAAAAAGGAATTACTGATTTTTTTTCGTTTTTTGTTTTTCATCTGCCGCACAAGGCATTGTGTCAATCTAACATTTTGCGAAGGCTCAAACATTAGAGCTGCTCTTAGTTAGACTACAAAGATGCAACGGCTCAAGTGCTTCTCTGACATAGTTTTGGATTATTTCAGAGTTCTAACACATAACGACCAAATGATTTGGGTTTTATGAACTCTGCAGGGGGAACTTATAGCTAGATGCAATACGTTACACTGCTTCCAGTGTAGACTATGCAATCAGCCTTACTTGATTTTTTCTGTCATGATGCATTTGCTAATTAGTTCAAAAACCAACCTTCGTGTTCTTGCACATCAGAATTGCAGCCAATGTCTCAAACTTATACTCTATGCTACTTATATTTTGCTTTTTCTGAAAAATGGATCATCAAAAATGAAGGATTATAGTTGATTCCCTCCTGCGCATATATCAACTTACTTGATTATTTACATATCCATGCTACTGCTGAAGACCAAAACCACATATTAAATTACTGATTTTGCCTTTGTGCAGGCAGGTGTGACTTTACTTCTGATCAATTTAAGCAACCAGATTCAGTATGGGGTCAACATCCAATCCAGTGCATATACCAGCTTGCAAGTCGGTGAGAAAAAAAATCACAAGAAAAATGCATTCGTGCACGGTCTTAAAGAAACTGTTTCGTGGGTAGGAAGCAAATCATCAGATGTTACATTATATCGAGAAGAGTATCATCTAACTCCAGAAGGCGGCGACCTTCAGAGTAGAACTATGCTCCTCAACGGGAAACCATTACAACTCACAGAAACAGGAGACATTCCAAGTTTGACTCCAGTTCTTAAAAATATTGAATCTCCGATATCAGTTGCACCATTGTCCATCAAGTTCATTGTATTCCCCAACTTCAATTCTCCCAGTTGTAGATAAGCATTATTGAAAGCTCGCATTATAATTAGCAAAAAATGTATTCATGTCTTCATTGGATTTGATATGGCTACAATAAACCAGTCCCCTATAGTCAATTATACTTTCACATGGAATAACTCTTAAGAATCAATAAACCATTATTTTTTTGTCTCATCTACATCTACTACTGCTACTTACATTTCTTTTTATCCTTCATTATTCTTTAGGTATTTTATGTTTTTGCCTCTGTGTATGTGGGTATTAACCAGAGGAAGTTGGCATAAAGGAAGCTTTGGATGTTCATAGCAGTGAATAATACAAGGACATGAGCAAGGAGTAAACGAAAAAAAATAAAAATTTAAAAAGGAACGACTTTACAGTATTTCATTTATTTTTTCATCCTTAATTTTCCAACCAAGGGTACATTCGAAAGTGAGGAAAGAATTACTGCACTATTTATTGTCTCAGTTATTGTTAAATTTCAAATTTGAGTTTCATAAATTAATACTCAACTAAGTTGGGCGCTTTTAGTTGCTCTACTAACAAATTTTACACTTTTGTCGAATTTTTAACTTAAAATAACGAGTGTGTATAGGGTAAAATATGTTATATTAAATGATCGCATAAGGAAGTGACACGTGGAGCCAAAGGCAGAGGATAGCTGAAACCGAAGGCAACTACTCCGTCTGTTACCGGAAAGAATGAAACTAATAAAGATGAAATAAATGTCTGCCATCCGGCAGCATTTAATGAAGAATATTTTACAGCATTTAGTACACTGCCCGTTACAAAGAATATGGCATTCATGCCCGTCATTACACATTTTTTAATGGCCCTCATAATTGACATTGAAGAAGGGCTTGATCCTAGGACCTTGTTCTCTAGGTATATCTATAAATAGTGAGCTCTATTATCATTGTAAAGTAAGGCTGGCAAGTGGGCCGGTCCAGGCCCGGGATCGGCCCGGAACCGCGGGCCAAACAGGCCAAACGGCTAAACGGGCCAGGACCGTTTGGTCCGGTTTTAGCGGGCCTGGTCCGGTCTCGTGGGCCGGTCCTATGATTTGGGCCCGTCAGGCCCGAGACCGGCCCGGTCCCTTAGCGGGCCAAACGGTCCCAACGGCTATTTTTTTTTAAAAAAATAGCCATTGGGCTGTCAAAAATAGCCGTTGGCTATTTATGAAATAGCCATTTAACCCCCCAACTTTATTTTAATCCCAAACTTTTTATAATTACACTTTTTTCCTATTTTCAACTATAAATACCCCATCATTATTTTATTTTTTCTTACAAAATCATCAATCTATCACAATCTCTCTCTAATTTACTTCTATAATTGCTACTATTGCTTACTTTATTATTACAATTTGTGAAACAATTGTGAAGTTGGTGAATTGAAGTCTTCAACGATAATCAATTTCCAACAAGTTGTTCGTCAATTCGGTAAACTCGTTCCAACTCTTAAGTTTTAATATTATAATTTTGTTTGTTTTATTTACTTTGCTTGATTAATTAAGATGGCTTATTCCTTTAAAAAATATGTTTAGTAAAAATAAGAAAAAATCGAAGAGTGGTAAATCTAGTGGCCAATATGTTCCTCCTCCACTTCCCCCGGCTCTCCGACCCAAACATGTTACCCGTCCTACACCTCCTATTCTTGATAGCGATAATAGTTTATTACAATTTACCGAGAGTCAATTTTGCCATAATATTATACCCGGTGAACAATTAAACCATGAATATATGAATGCTCTTTATGGTAATCCAACTATTGATGAAAATGATGATGAAGAAATAGATTTTGATGAAACGCAACCGGATGATGATACACCCACTAGTCATGCTCCTAAAGTTAACCCAACTAATAATAATCTAGATGATCCCCCGTCTGACCCTCCTATTAGTGCCCCTACTTTTTCTAGACAACCTTCTAAACAGGCAGAAACATCTCTTGTTTGGCAATTTTTTACTCAACTAAAAGAAACAAATAGGGCTAAGTGTAAAACTTATGGCAAAGAGTTAGTTTTTCAATATGTTGGAAGTCCGGGGGAGGAGGGGGAGGACGGGAAGTTTGACTAGACACATATTGCTACACCCTCAAGATAAAACTAGATATTTTCGTATGAAAGCTTTGGCTGAGGGGACAAGTGCACCTAGTCAGGCTGACCTTAGTACCGGGTCAAATCAATTTCAACCGGGAATTAACACTGTTACCGATGATATTTTATATTATGATCCAAAAAAAGATCGGGAAGAATTGGCAAAAATAGTCACTGTTATGTGCTTACCCTATAGTTTTCCTTCTAACCCCCACTTTGTGCATTATATTAGAAAAATTTATAATCCTACTTATAAAGATTTTCCTCGCACAACCGTAAAGAGTGATATTTATAAATATAAACATGAATATGAACAATATTTGCGCTATTTATTTACTCATATAAATTGTCGTCTTGCTATTACAACTGATATTGGTAGAAGTGGTAATGACTGTGATTACCTTACTGTTACCAGTCATTGGATTGATGAGCATTGGATAATGCAAAAGCGCATTATTGCTTATAGAATAATTAATTCACGTCACACAGGGCAGTTTATTTCTAGCACGATTGCGGATATTTGTAGATATTTTTGCATTAGTGATAAAATAATGTCAGTTTCAATGGATAATGCTACTAGTAACACAAATGCTGTAGCCTTGCTTACCACTATACTTAGTCCTGTATTTAGTAACATTTTTCATGTTAGATGTATTTGTCATATTTACCATTTAATTGTGGGTGATGGTATGCGAATTTTAAATGTTGAAATTAAAAAGGTTAAAATGGCTCTTAATTGGCTTTTTTATTCAAACCTTAGAAGTAGACTTAGAGAATATTTTAAAAGATGCGATGAATTTGGCCTAAGAGAAAGAAAGGTTCCTAAACTTTGTCCAACTAGATGGAATTACATGTATGAAAGTTTAGTTGTTGCATATGAATATAGAAACCCCATAAACTCAACGTTTAATGCTCATGTAAGTGATGATGATGAGCACCTTATAAATGTGGATTGGGCTAATGTTAAAATGCTTGTAGATATTTTAGAAAAATTCCATATTACTACAAATAAATTTTTTGGGAAATATTATCCTACTATTTCTAACTGTTTAGTTTATATTGCAGAACTTGCAAATTTGTTTGATTATTTTTCAGAGGATGGGAAAATTTATCAACTTGCTATTGATTCCATGAGAAAAAAGTTTAAAAAATATTTTCCCCTATTTCCCCTATTTATGGTATTGCTGCATTGTTAAATCCTATTATGAAATTAGGAGGCCCTCAATTTTAGTATGAAACTGTTTATAATGGTTTAGCACTTGAAGATGAGGAGTTGTCTAAACTTCCGAACGCAATAGCCTCAATTAAAATAAATGTTCAAACTATTTATAATGCTTATCAAGTTGCATTAGATCATGCTAGACCAAATGTTCCAACTCCTTCTTCTTCTAGTTCTCAATCATCTAAAAGAACTGCGGGAGTAAGAGCACTTAGTGCTTGGGCAGGGTTCAGGGGTTCTCAAGGTTCTAGTACTGGTGATTTTTCATAACTAAATGAGCTTGAAGTTTATTTGTCACAGGGAATTGAGGAAGTGAATCCCGACGACTCCTTTAATATTTTGGAATGGTAGAAGGACAAAGAAAAATACTTTCCGATTCTTTTAAGGATGGCCCGAGATATTTTATCTATTCAAGCTTCAACAATGGTATTAGAGAGCGCTTTCAGTCAAGCAAGACTTCAACTCGGTGATTATAGAGCGTCTATGAGGGAGAGCTTGGAAAAATCAGTACTTTTTAGAGATTGGATCCGTTCGGAAAGATGTATACTATCGAATATGGCTTATATACTATGTATATATAGTATAGTATAGTATAGTATAGTATAGTATATATATACTATATATACAACTTAAGATATATAAGCTATATTCGATATACTATATATACTATATTATACTATATATATATATATAAGCTTATATTTATACTATACTATAGTCTATACTATATATACATCTCATAAGATATATAAGCTATATATCGATATATATATATATATATATATATAAACTTATATATATACTATACTATACTATATATACATCTTAAGATATACTAAGTATACTAGATATACTAGATATATATATATATATATAGTATAGTATAGTAGATATACATGTATATATAATATATCTTAAGATGTATACTATCGAATATGGCTTATATACTATGTATATATAGTATAGTATAGTATAGTATAGTATAGTATAGTATATATATACTATATATACAACTTAAGATATATAAGCTATATTCGATATACTATATATACTATATTATATATACATCTTAAGATATACTATATATACTATATATACTATACTATACTATAATATATATACTTACTATATATATTATATATATCTTAAGATGTATACTATCGAAAATGACTTATATACTATGTATATATAGTATAGTATAGTATAGTATAATATATATATATATATACTATATATACAACTTAAGATATATAAGCTATATTCGATATACTATATATACATCTTAAGATATACTATATATACATCTTAAGATATACTATATATACTATACTATACTATATGTATACTATCGAATATGACTTATATACTATGTATATATAGTATAGTATAGTATAGTATAAGCTATATTCGATATACTATATATACATCTTAAGATATACTATATATACTATATTATATATACATCTTAAGATATATATACATCTTAAGATATATATACATCTTAAGATATACTATATATACTATACTATACTATAATATATATACATCTTACTATATATATTATATATATCTTAAGATGTATACTATCGAATATGACTTATATACTATGTATATATAGTATAGTGTGTGTATATATAAGATGTATATATAGTATATCTTAAGATGTATACTATCGAATATGACTTATATACTATGTATATATAATATAGTGTGTGTATGTATATATATATATATATATATATATATATATATATATATCTTAAGATGTATATATAGTATATAAATCGAATATAGCTTATATATCTTAAGATGTATATATATTATAGTATAGTATAGTATACATATATATATATATATATATATATATATATATATATATATATATATACATAGTTTATAAGTCATATTCGATAGTATACATCTTAAGATATACTATATATTTTATACTATGTATATATAGTATAGTGTGTGTATATATCTTAATATACTATGTATATATAGTATATTTTAAGATGTATACTATGTATATATAATATAGTATATATATATTTTAAGATGTATATATAATATATAAATCGAATATAGCTTATATATCTTTATTACTATTTTTTTTCTCTAACTTCTATAAAAAAAATTAAACATAGAAAGTTTCTGTTGGGCCCGTTTAGGCCCGTTTGGGCCCAGAACAGGCCCACTTAACCCGGGACCGTTAGTTCGTGGTCCCGGTCCCGAGCCGGTTACAGCAATAAGCCCGCGAAGCCCGGGACCGTTTAGGACCGGACCGCATAGGATCGGCCCACTTAGGACCGGCCCACTTAGGACCGGACCCGCGAAGCCCACTTAGGACCGGGCCCGGCCCACTTGCCACCCTTATTGTAAAGGATACAAATTTTCTGGCAAACCTACACTACACTTTATTTAAAACTTAATATAATTTTATCTTCTTGCTTTTTGATTTCATTGATATTGTGCCCGGAAGCCTTGCTCCCGGAAATACTGTTTCTGTTAGTTCGTCTCTATCTCAAGGCCAAGTATTGTATATTTATCTAATTCATCTATTATTTTGAGGATCAAATTAATTCACTTGTCTAGAAACTACGTATAAATTCAACTGTACCGTTTTACGGGTAAATAATTTGGCGCCCACCGTGGGGCCTAGACATCGTGTAATTAAGTTGGTTCTTGACTCTTTTACTAACGTGTTTTGGTTATTTGTTCTTAGCAAAAAATCATAGAAAATGACAGATAGGGGTGTTAACAACGCACACAATCGTGAGGCCCAAGGAAACCAGCCTCAACACGAGGATTCAATCAGTGATACCCGCAATGAGGGGAACGATGCCATGCCGGTCCACGGCAGGCGGTACCCGCGACATGTTCGGGAGGCGACTCTTGATGATGTTGAAGAGGAGCATGTTGTTGAAGCGATAAAGGTACTGCAAGAGCAACGAGAGATCATTTTAGGCCATCTCACATGGCAGGATAAGGCTATGATAGAACTAAAGCAGGCGTTATCGGGTGCTTCCAATAACGCGAATGGGCGAGATCCTGTTCCTCCCGGTGCTCCCGCAAATAAAATAGCGCAGAGGGTTGAGAACAATATCCCGAGGTGCGAGGTCGGCTTTGATGAGGCCGGGGGGAGCGGATCCAGTCACAACAACGAGAGTGATCCCTTTAAAAGCGAACACATACAATTTATGAGGGAAGTGAACGCCTGCATGGACCAAATCCCGGGTGCACCACTGGTGCTGAAAGGGCCGGACTCGAAGAAGTATACTCAATTTTCATACAAACCAAGCGCGACACCAGAATTGATCCCGAAGCGGTTTAAAATGCCCGACATGCCGAAATATGATTGGACTTTGGACCCTCAGAAGCATATTACCACCTATACAACGGCGGTGAAGGAGAACGATTTAGCTCCCCACGAAATCGAATCAGTTTTGCTGAAAAAATTCGAAGAGACTCTCACGAGGGGAGCCTTGACATGGTATTTGCTGTTACCCGAGCATTCCATAGATTCCTTTGAGATGCTCGCGGATTCTTTCATTAAGGCTCATGCCGGGGCCAGAAAGGTGCAGGTCCGAAAGGCCGACATATTCAGAATTGCACAAGGAGTGTCCGAGTTGCTGCGGAAATTTGTAACCCGGTTCCAGAAGAAAAGGATGTTGCTCTCGGTTGTTCTGGACGAGTGGGCGGCTGAAGCATTTACCAAAGGTTTGAATCCGAGAAGTTCCGACGCTTTCCGAAAATTGAAGGAAAGCTTTCTTGAGTTCCAAGCAACGACTTGGGCAGATGTTCACAACCGGTACGAGTCCAAGATAAGGATTAAGGATGATTAGCTCGGCTTCTCAGCGTCGATTAAAGGTCAGGAGAAGAATAAAGAGAAATCAAAAAATGATTTAGACACAGATATATGGTCTTCGAGGGGCCGGTTTTTGCCCTATGAACGGGCCTCAGGATGCGGCAGAGGTTTCCGGACGACAATTAGGTTCGCTACCGATAGAAGAACTGATCGCTGTTGAAATAATAGATCGTTATAGGACAAGGAAACATCAGGTTCTCGAGATCTTTCCTACTTTAGACTTTCAGAATACAACTTCAACGTCAGTGTAGTAGAGTTGATGTCGGCTATGAGGAACATTAAATGAGAATGGTTCCCGAAGCCGATGAGGTCCGATCCCAGTCAGAGGGATCCTAATTTGTGGTGCGAATACCACGGGACGAACGGCCACCGGACTGGGGACTGCTGACATCTGCGTGAATAGGTGGCGGCACTACTGAAAAATGGCCATCTCAGGTAATTCTTAAGTGACCGGGCCAAAAACAATTACGGTCGCAATCGTGATAACACGGAGCCCTCAAAAGTAGGAGAAGATCCCCCGCGCCAGACGATCAACATGATTTTTTGGGGGAACGAGATTAACGGGGTTACCTTCTCGACAGCAAAAAAGACGAAGGTAATAGTAACCCACAGCAAGAGGCTCCGGGAAGTCGCTGAAGACGACATCACTTACACGGAGGAAGATGCAGACGAATTGTTGCTACCACACAATGATGCATTGGTAATTTCTTTAAATGTATTAAATTTTAAAATCAAACATGTTCTGGTGGATCCAGGGAGTTCGGCCAACATTATACAATGGAGGGTATTGGAACAAGCCAAACTTACCAGAAGCATCATTCCAGCCACGAAACTCCTCGTCGGGTTCAACCTCGCAAGCGTGACAACCCGAGGAGAGATCTTGCTGCCCACAAATGCCGAAGGGGTGATGAAGACGACCCTTTCCGAGGTTGTGGATGGTGATATGGGTTACAATATTATCATGGGAAGACCGTGGTTGCACGAGATGAAAGCTGTACCATCAACGTATCATCAGTTGCTGAAATTCCTAACTCCCGAGGGGATTAGACAGATTAGAGGCGATCAACCGGCGACAAGGGAGATGAATGTGATTTCGTTCTCCAATAGCAAAGAGAAGGAGCATGCGACATAGCAATTACAGGAACTGGCGCCTGCTCCCGAATCAAGTGAAGTCAACCAGGAGGAAGAGGTGTCAAAATCTTATCAGGTGCCAAGATATTTCCACGTACCAGAAGAAACGGACACAACGAAGTCCACGTCAGAAGAGACTGAACAAGTCGCATTATTTGAAAAGTTCTTGGAGAGGGAATTCCACTTGGGGACATGACTGCACCCCGAACTCAGGTATGGATTTATTAAATTTCTTAAATTTAATGCCAATTGTGTTGCGTGGTCGCATGTGGATATGACAGGTATCCCAACAGAAGTGGCCTTACATAATCAAAGCTTGGATCCCAGCATCCCTCCGGTAAGACAAAAGAAACGTCCTATTGTCGAGGCCATAAATAAATTCGTCAAAGAATAGGTAACTCTCTTACTTGATATTGGTTTGATCCAAGAGGTAAAGTATCCGGACTGGCTATCTAACATAGTAGTAGTTCCTAAGAAGAACAATAAATTTTGTATGTGCGTAGACTATAAAGACTTGAATAAGGCGTGCCTGAAGGACTCGTTCCCACTGCCAAACATCGATCAAATGATTGATGCAATGACCAGGCACGAGTTAATGAGTTTCCTCGATGCTTATTCTGGGTACAACCAAATTAAGATGAAGGATCAGGAAAAAACTTCGTTCATAACAAATTTTGGCACATATTACTATAATATGATGCCCTTCGGGCTAAAGAACGCCGGAGCCACTTATCAGCGGCTCGTAAACAGGATGTTTGAAAAACAGATAGGAAAACCATGAAAGTTTATATAGACGATATTCTTGTTATGTCTTTGAACGCAGGTGATCATCTTAAGCACTTGCAAGAAACTTTTGACATCCTAAGGAAGCATAATATGAAGCCGCATTTGGGGGTCAGCTCCGGTAAGTTCCTAGCATTTCTGGTGTCACAAAGGAGGATTAAGGTAAACCCTGATAAAATCAAAACCATCGAAGACATCCCGGACCAGCTATCAAGCGTAACAGAAGTTCAAAGGCTCACAGGGAGATTGACCGCTTTGAGCAGGTTTATTTCCCGGTCATCAGAGAAATTTCATCGTTTCTTCGCGCTACTCAAAAAGAAGAACGACTTAGAATGGACTCCGGAATTCCAGCAGGCTTTGAGGGATTTGAAAAGGTATTTGTCAAGCCCTCCGTTACTAGCGAAGCCGGAGGAAGGCAAAAAATTATTAATCTACCTAGCAGTCTCGAAAGTAGCGGTAAACGCCGTTTTAGTCCGTGAGGATGAAGGTACACAATCTCCCATTTATTACGTTAGTAGAATTTTAACGGGAGTAGAAAATCTCTACCTATATTTGGAAAAGATGGCCTTAGCTCTCGTAGTCACCGCTCGAAAGCTAAGGCATTACTTCCAATGTCACCCGATAGTTGTGGTGACCACCTTTCCCTTGTGGAATATCCTTCATAAGCTCAAACTTTCGGGTAGGCTGTCTTAATGGGCCGTCAAAATGAGTGAATTTGACATAGAATATAAACCTAGGACTGCGATTAAGTCACAGGTTTTGGCGGACTTTGTGGCCGATTTTAGTCCGGGATTATTGTCTCTGGCAACCAAAAAAGCAGTGATGGTGTCAGAATCGACATCAGGAGTTTGGACCCTATTTACGGACGGAGTCTCCAACGTAAAAGGGTCCGGGCTTGGCATAATATTAATCACGCCTTCGGGAGAAACCTTAAGGCAGTCCATAAGAACGATTCCGTTAACTAACAATGAGGTGGAGTATGAAGCTTTGATTGTAGGACTAGAATTGGCCTGGGGACTAGATTTTGAGGTCATAGAAATCATATGCGACTCCCAGTTGGAGGTAAATCAGGTCTACGGGATCTTCGAAGCCAAAGAGGAGTGCATGCAATAATACGTAGCGAAGGTTCAGGCTCTGCTTGATCGGTTCTGGGAGTGGTCAATTACGCATATCCGAGGGAAGAAAATGCAGAAGCGAATGCATTAGCTAACCTTGACTCATCGATGAAAATGAAGGGATCAGACTCCGGTATGATTGTACATCTTATGCACTCAGTTCTGGACATAGACAATTATTACGAGGTAAAAACAGCTAATTTGGTCTGGGACTGGAGGAATGAAATCATCGATTACCTCGAGCACATAAAGTTGCCTGAAGATCCCAAGGCCTCTCGGGCGCTGCGCGCCAAAGCAATACAGTATAGTTTCAAAGGAGGCCAATTGTACAGAAAATCTTTCCAAGGCCCGTTGGCCCGATGTTTGGGAGCTTCTGAAGCTAATTATGTTATGCTAGAAGTACACGAAGGGATCTGTGGAAATCATTCGGGTGTAGATTCCTTAGTATTAAAACTGGTAAGGGAAAGGTACTATTGGCCCCGAATGGAACAAGACACCAAAGATTTCATACAAAAATGTGATAAATGTCAGTGCTACGCACCACTGGTACATCAACCAGTAGAACCATTGCACTCAGTTCTGTCTCCATAGTTGTTCATAAAGTGGGGGAAGGATATTGTCGGACCACTGCCGTCGGTGCCTGGTAAGGTAAGATTTATTTTGATTTTAACTAACTATTTTTCTAAGTGGGTTGAAGTAGGTCCTTATCAGAAGATCGGCGAATGTGAAGTGGTGGATTTCTTGTGGGAGAACATAATTTGCAGATTTGGAATACCAAAAGAGATAGCATGCGATAATGGGCCATAATTTCTAGGCGCAAAGATCACAAAGTTCCTTGAAGACTTGAAAATTAAAAGGATCACATCTTTGCCCTATCATCCGAGCACAAATGGTCAAGAGGAATCAACGAACAAAGTGATTATTCAAAATCTCAAAAAAAGATTGGAAGTAGCTAAAGGTAAATGGCCCGAGGAACTGCCTGGATTACTATGGGCGTACCAAACAACGACCAAATTGAGCATAAGAGAGACTCCTTTCTCCCTTGTGTACGGAGCAGAAGCTTTGATCCCGATGGAAGTAGGGGAGCCTACCTTGAGATATTTCCAGGCAAGTGAATAGGCAAATAACGAAGCAATGTTAGTCAACTTAGAGCTACTCGATGAGCGCAGGGACTTGGCGCATATAAGGATGACAACTCAAAAGCAGAGAATAGAAAGATATTATAATCGAAGAGTCAACCTCCATTATTTCAAAGTGGGAGACTTGGTTCTAAGGAAAGTAACTCAAAAAACCCGGGAACTTAACGCAGGGAAGCTAGGTCCAACATTGGAAGGCCCCTACCGGGTTTCAGCTGTCACCGGGAAAGATTCATATGAGTTGGAGAATCAAGATGGAGAAAAGCTGCCAAGCAATTGGAATGTGGCATACCTCAAGAGATATTATTGCTGATGAACATAACCTATACTGAAAGTATGTGCTGCACTCTTTTTCTCAGAGGAAGAGAAACATCCGTGCCCCCAAGGGAAGTTGTTAGATCCATCGCCGACCCAATATCTTGACACTCATCATTTAGGCCCTCAACATCTTTGCCCTCCGGTTCCTCTTCAGTTCCCAAGGATTCGGAACCAAAACCAGAAGAACCAGAAGCATCAGGCCTGGCCGAGAGACCCCTTTTAGCAGCTGACTTTAGCTCACGAGATTTAGCGATTTCGGCATCAAAGTCAATGACACCCGCTTTAGCCTCTTCTAAGATTTTTTACCTCATGTTGTACATAACATATGTTTTTTCAACAATGAGGGAAGCCGCTATGTGCTTGAGTTCTTTTTTAAGTTGGTCAACCTCGGCAGAAAGGTTTTCCAGGGCAGATCTAACGAACTTGAGGCTAACGTCGAGTTTGCGGACAATAGAGCTGAAAAGTCTATTATGCTTAATGGTCTTCTTGTACTTCTCCTCCAATTGGGCATATTTCACCCCGGAAGCAGCAAGCTCTTCAGTTTTGGAGTTCAAGTCTGCCTCCAAATTAGTCAAACTTTCAGCGAAGGCAGCCTCGCGATTGGATGCAGCAAGAACGACACTATGGACTTCAACCTATTTGGCCCTAGCCTCTTCAAATTGAACCCTCAGCGGGGTGATCTCTTGGCTATGGGTCTCTACTTCTTGCTCGCTTTGCTGCAAACAAGCCTCTAACACAACAAACTCAGCAACTTTGGCTTCCAGTTCTTAGAGGCGAGCAGCAGTTTGGTCCCGCTCGGCCAAAGGTTGATCACGCTCGGAGGTAATTTCTTCCTTTTCCCGAATCAACCTTTGGAGGCCCTCAGAAGTAAGGAAATTGGCCTGCGAAATAAGAAATACAAACTCAAAATACTACTAAATCAAAGATAGAAAAAATGATAAAGGAAGTGAAGAGTATACCGTTGCAGTGTTGTGCATAGCGTTATTCAACAAGTATTCTCCCGAGAGAGCCTGTATCTTTCCCCAATCTTTTTCTGAAGCATCCGGTAGAGACCGAGAGAGTAACGCTCCTCCTCCTTTGTGGATCTTTTGCGGGGGCAGCATAATTTTGCCCCAAATTCCCATAAACTGGGGACTGGGAGAGAGAAACATCCTCTTCTCGGACAGATGCGGCCAGTAGAGATGATGTAGTAGTTGCTGGTGGAAGAGTTGGTGAAGAAGGAGATGAAGTTGATGGCATTGAAGGGTGAGAAGCAGATGCAACAAATGCAGTGCTGGTTGTTGGTTGCTCATCAAACAAAGACGGAAGGGACCTGATACTCAGCCTCACAATATCGAGTGCAGCGACTGGGATCCGGAAATGAGATTTGGCATTTTCCACCATCTCAAACTCACCCCAGAGCACCGAGGCATTATCCTCGGTTGGTGTAACTAACTCAACAGATTGAGTAGTCTGTTGAGTTGAGGAAGGTCATCGTCTTCCCTCCTCGCTGGCTTCTCCATCATCGCCAATCATCACGGTATCTATGGACAGCCTGGGCAGAGGGTTCGTCATCACGACTTTTGGAGATGACTCAGGAGCAACATTCTTCGCCCTATTACTCTTTCCCCCAGCCGCGGAGGAACGCCTTCTTTTTGGTTGCTTGTTCTCCGACCGGGGATTCCGAGAAGAAACACTCGCACGAGAAGCAGGCCCGGAGACGCTTGTATGTGAAAAATCCTTCTGCAGCAGCCTTGCCGCATTAGTAGGATCAGCCAAAACGTCCTCCTCGGGGATGACAACTGAGCCCTAAGGTAGACCTATATTCAACAGGAGAGGAGAATCAAACAACTTCCTTATGAGAAAAGGTAAAGACAAGATGAGTTTAACTTACCATGATTTTTGGCCTTCCATTTGTAATTCAGGGACAACTCTTTCCACGTGCGGGTTTTGGGCGTAGTAACATCCAAAATTTTCTGAACCCATTGGTCCAAGCTCTCAACCCAAGGGGGAGCCGGCCGAGTCGCTGAGACAGGTAAAGGAAGAAAAGTCAATAATGATGAGGAATGGTCTTTAACAGGAGAAGAAGCAAATGATATACTTACAAGTGTGGTTCCATAATTCCGGGAAAGACGGAGCCGGGGCCGGGGCCGGGGCCGGGATGATGTCACTGGTAGAGATGGAAACAAATTATTCCATCTACCCACGGTCTTTATCATCATCCATGCTGGATAGCAGTGCATGGTGGCCTCGCTTGCTGAAGTTAATCATTTTCTCATAGAAGATCTTGGGGGAATAGAGGTTCATCACGTGAGGTAGGGATAACTCCTCTCTCGTTTCTTAGAACAAGTGCTGAATACAAGAAATCGTCCTCCACACAGAAGGACTCACTTATGCCAAACACACCTGGTAGCGGAGGCAGAACTCCACAATAATGGAGTCTAGCTCTCCGCTCAGAGAAAATACCCCCAAAGTGAAGGGATACATATAGAAGTACGTAAAACCCTTCTTGGGTAAGGGTACCCGCTACGCCAGATCAGGAGCGATAATTTCTAAATCCTAGCAATGGTAATCTTACTTCAGAGCAGGGATACTGGAAGGATGGATGGAAGAACGGTATCTGCCAACGGCCCATGTACGAGGGTTAGTATAAGGAAATTTCTCTTCGAAGTCTTTAGTTGTGACGAGACTTCTGGGGATGATGGTGCTCACTGTAGGAGGAGCAGCTTCATCGGCTTTGCTTTTGCTCTTTGAGGAACTAAGGTTTTTAGAAGAAGAAGCCATTCTATGTTAGAGAAGAAGGAAAAGTTTTTCTCTTATGAATAAATTAAAAAAAGGTTGAAGAACAGAGTACAAGTTGAATGAAGAGTGTTTGAGACAGTTTGGAGAATTATGAGGTATGAATAAAGGAGGTTGATGCGTATAAGTAAAGGTTTAGGTGGCTAAACTCGTGGCCATAATTACCTCGATAACCGGAAAAAGTTATGCTGAATCGTGGGATGACGCGTGTTCGGGGCATTAAATGCGGAGAGACGTGCGTCTAATCAACCGTCAAAAGCTTTTCAGAGGGGGTTAGTAAAATTCCCGCCAAAAAGAATGTTTCTACCTACTTTGAGGTGACACAAAGTTATGACACCGAAAAGCAGGGGAACTATCTGTATAGGGTAAAATATGTTATATTAAATGATCGCATAAGGAAGTGATACGTTGTCACGACCCAAACCGATGGGTCGCGATGGGCACCCGGTACCTTACTCAATCGAGTACCAACATGACGTATCTTTTCATATCATACTATCATAAATAACTGAGCCGGAGAGACTGCCATGAGATAGGTAGAATATAACATGTAATACCAACTTATACATAAGACATATGGGCCTCTAAGACCAAAATAAACACTCATACACTGAACATAGGCCGACAAGGCCATACAATCTTTTACGTACATGACCTCTGTCTACAAACCTCTAAGAATACATAATTTTCATAAAGGTCGGGACAGAGCCCCGCAATACCAGACAATACACATCTAAATAATACTGACCAAACAAGCAACCCCAGAGCAAATGGAGTGCACCAACATCTTTCACTGAGCTGATCGCCTACTTGGAGGACTCTCGACCTGTCTATCGAGACCTGCGGGCATAAAACACAGCGTCCCCAGGTAAAAGGGACGTCAGTACAAATAATGTACCGAGTATTTAAGGAATGAAAATCAGTAAATAATAGACATGAGAGAAACATGGAGTAAAAGACTCGACATGTACGTCTACATAGTTCTGTGAATCATTTCATTTTTATAATGCCATGTATATGCGTATAAATGTCATACCATGCATAGGTATATGTGTTCATAACATCATCAAGCCTCTGAGGGCATCCCATCATATCATTTCAGCCATTGTGGTCAAATCATCAACGTATACCAGCTGATCAGGTGGTGATGTGTATATAATGTCGTAACCTTTTTTCATATCCCATATACATATAATATACGCATATATAACGCCATCTGGTCATGGGTCAATGTATATGTATAAATGCATGAAATGCATAAGAAATACGCTAATAAGATTTCTCGGAATGTCATAAAAATAATATGCATGTCGGATAAACTTTATCAAATACGTATTTTTATGAGACCCATGAACAGAAGATATAATAATAATTCACATGGGGAATCAATAATATAGACACCCCTAGTATTTCTATGAATAGAGTCATTTATGGAAGTTGCGTATTTTACTCGTTTCATTTGTATCATTTGGACCATGCCAAAAGAAAGAAGGGATAGCCTTAACATACCTGAACTGATTCTCTTGACAATCCCTCCAACACACGTTGATTGCGATAAAATATGTAACAGCGAGATCGAAATAGGGGACAATCCGTATGATATTTTTGAGAAGGATTGCACCGTACTCCCTTAGAATCGCAAAATTCCATTGCTATTATGCAGTATAATTTCGTAGGAAATTGTGCTTAAGACCACTACCTTGCTGAATATGACCATCTTTAATTTGTGATAGAAGCTTCACGTTACTATAGCAAAATTTGAGCTAATCACGTTCTTAAAAAATGGATGTAACCCTCATGTTTTCAAGTCTTACATATTAAATGGATAGATCTCACATTTTCAAGACTTACATATTAAATCGATAGGTCTCACGTTTTCAAGACTTACATATTAAATGGATAGGTGACTCACCTTCTTAACAATGCCAAATCTCACATTTCTAATCTTGCCACATAATATAGTGACTTAAAAGTCACAATTCTTGGGATGGCTTGCTGCCATGTGGGGAGGGTTTAATCTTATCCAATTCTTTAATTAATCACCCAATAATTCTTTAATTAACTGAGTAATCTCCTATTACCTAATAATTAATCAATTACTCACATAATTACGAATTACCTTAACTTACTTAAAATACTACTCACTTTTACATACCTTATATACCTTACTATCATGGTCATGTGGTACCTTGTATGGTACTAGTCCATAAATACTGGGTATTTTAGCTCGGGCCGTATTTTTATCCCAAAATGTCAAGCTTCGACGAAATTCATTTTTTTCGATTTGCTTACCCTCTCACCTTCACGAATTTACTCATCACTTGTTTGAAATAACATAATGCTTATAATTTCATTCCCGAACTTACGTCGATTAACTTACGATGAAACTTTAACAAACAAAAATGCAGGATGTAACATCTCATTTCTGAGCTTCCATCAATTTACTTATGGCGTACTTTCACGTACGAAAATATGGGGTGTAACACACGTGAAGCCGAAGGGAGAGGATAGGTGAAACCGAAGGCAACTACTTCGTCTGTTACCGGAAAGAATGATACTCATAAAGATAAAATAAATACCTGCCACCCGGCAACATTTAATGAAAAATATTATACAACATTTAGTACACTACCTGTTACAAAGAATATGGGTTTCATGCCCGCCATTACACATTCTTCAATGGACCTCATAATTGACATTAAGGAAGGGATTGATCCTAAGACCTCGTTCCCTAGGTACAACTATAAATAGAGCTTTATTATCATTGTAAAGGATACAAATTTTCTGGCAAACCCACACTATACTCTATTCAAAGCTTAATATAATTTTATCTTTTTGCTTTTTGATTTCATTGTTGTTGTGCGCGGAAGCCCTGCTCCCGAAAATACTGTTTCTGTTATTTCGTCTCCATCTCCAGGCTAAATATTGTATATTTATATAATTCATCTATTATTTCAGGATCAAATTAATTCACGTATCTAGAAATCACGTATAAATTCAACTGTACCGTTTTATGGGCAAACAGAGTAAAAGTGTCATATTGTAGCATAAAAGCAATCGTAAACGTTGGATAATAATTACTTACCAGAATTTATAAAATTTTATAGAAATATATTAATGGATGGAATTATTGGAACAACAGTTCCTCTTACCAGATTGTTACCAGTTCTCATCTGCTAGAAGTAGTCTTTATCTTTTATGTTTATCCTTTTAGTTACACAGTAGATCTAAAGTTATCCTTTCATTTAGTATTATCTTTCAGTTAGTTTATGTTGATAGTCTTTGCGTTGAATAAGTCTCCTAATATAAGAAGTACTATTAGGTAAACTTGTATATATACCCATCTTGCTATTCAATACAGTATACAGTTTTTCCATCAGTTTTTAAGCCTTTAAATGGTATCTCAGCCTATACAGCTCTAACGAGTACGATCCAATTTTTTTCTCTACACAAGATGCCTTTTTCAATGGCCAATAATGGAAACAATCTCAGAGTTGTCAATGCCGACAATATTGTTGGTACCAATACCATAGTTCAATTCAATCCCGCCTCCCAACTACCTATCAAGCTTAGTGGCAGCCATAATTTTGCCACTTGGAAAGCTCAGTTTTCCATGTTTATGCACGGCCAAAACCTTTATGGTCACCTTGATGAATCTAGCCCGATTCCTAGCCATACTATCACCCTTAGCACAAACATATCCCCAACCCAGCCTACACACCTTGCTTCCGTCAAGACCAACTCATTCAAAATGCCCTTATGTCTTCTATTGACCCCACCATTGGCTCCACGCTCGCTGAGGCAGACTCATCTAAGACGGCTGGGGACGCCTTGCACACTGCTTATGCAAACATGTCCCAAATCTGAATTTTTAGCCTTCGTGATCAACTTGTTCGGATTACCAAAGAAATTTGCTATATTACCGAAAATCTTCAAGCTATTCGGTCTCTTTCAGATGAACTAGCCAGTGATGGTGTCACTGTGTCAAACTCCGAGCTCATTGTCAAAATCCTTAGCGGTCTTGGCCTTGAGTTTTGTGAGATCTCTGCTGCTATTTGCTCGCGTGATACCACTGTCACCTATGAAGAACTGTATGAAAAATTGCTTGATCATGAACTCTTCGTTCTCCATGAAGAGTCTAAGAAAAATTCCACCACAATCACTGCTGCAATTGCCACTCACAACAAATACAACAATAATAACAACAATTACTTCTAGAACAACAACAATCAACAATGGTGCCAGAATATGCGCTCCAATGCTCCACCTCAATGGCAGCCCCCGAATAATACTAACATCAATGTTATTCGCTGTCAGTTATGCAACAACATTGGCCACATCGTGAGCGTCTGTCGATCCAAGTCTCACAATCATTTTGAGGCCAAAACCAACTACATATCTGCTTCACCACTACAGCATATCCGTGGATTGTTGATTCCGGTGCCACTCATTACATCACCACCGCACCGCATAATTTCCAAGAATATCATGGCAATGAGGACGTATCTATGGGTGACGCTAATAAAATTTTCATAACTCATACTGGTTTCATTAAGTTAAAGGCATCAAATAATATTTTTAATCTTACTCACACTTCATGTGCTCCAGCTAGTAAACGTAATCTTATCTCTGATTCTAAATTTTGTCAGGACAATCTAACCTCTGTTGAATTCTTTCCTTTTCGTTTTCTTGTGAAGGATCTGAAAACGCGGACACCACTGGTATGCGGCTGGAATAAAAATGGACTGTATGAATGGCCCAATTCAACTCCACAAGTTCACATGTTCTCTGCAGATTTCATGACAACTTGGCATCAAAGACTAGGTCATCCACATTCTAGAGTTCTTAAGTATATTTTGAATAAATTTTCGCTTCCCTTCTCCGAGAAAGACAAATTACTTTTTTGTAATTCATGTTCGTCTAATAAAGCCCATCGACATTCGTTTCACAATTTGACTCTAAATAGCTCTAAACCTCTCCAGGTTATTTTTAGTGATTTATGGGGACCCTTCCCAGTTTTATCTCTTAAAAAAAAAAATTATATTCTTGCTTTTTTGTTGATCAATTCATGAGATATACCTGGTTGTACACCCTAAAAAATAAAAGTGAAGTTAAAGTTCTTTTTTAAAATTTTACCCTTTGGTAGAAAAATACTTCGATACCAAGATTTTATCACTTTACACTGATGGTGGAGGAGAATATAAAAGTCTTCATCCCTATCTTTCTCTTCATGGTATCAAACATCTCTCTATCGCACCCTATACGCTTCAAAGAGTTGCTCTTGCAAAGCGACGACACCGACATATCATCGAAACTGCAAGAACACTACTTCATGAGGCTTCACTTCAACCAATTTTTTGGTCATTTGCATGCCACCATGTTGTTTATCTGATTAATCGCCTTCTAATACCATTTTTAAATAATATGTCTCCATTTCAAAAATTATTTGGCAGAATACCCAACTATGACTTACTTAAAATCTTTGAGTGTTTATGTTATCTGTGGCTAAAACCTTATTCGAAAAGTAAACTTAAAGCAAAGTCTGCACCATGTGTCTATCTAGGGTTTTCTCTAAATCACCATTGTCATCAGTGTTTTGATTGAGTTTCCTCCAAAATTTATCTATCTCGTGATGTGCAGTTTTTTGAGAATGTTTTTTCCTTTAAAAATTTATTCTCTAATATTGCACTAAAATCACATCATCTGGAATGGGATACACGTGTACATAAAGAGACTTTTAATTTTACCCCTACACTTCCCATAATTTCAGAATTGCCCCATCTCATTTTAATACCCACAAATAATGGTAATAGAGAGTCTGATTTCCTTTTATTCAATAGAGTCTCCCTCATATCTTTCTCCTACACCACAAACTCATCCCTTCATGATTTTCGGTGACACACCAGCGACATCAGTGGAATCAGGCTCATCACACACTTCTGCTTCAGGTAAGTCTCCATCTTTGTCCAATTTCTTATCCCCCCAAGAGCCCCGCTACCCAGCCCCACCTTCCCATGTACCTTCTTCTTCTTCTTCTTCTTCTTCTTCTTCTTCTTCCTCTCCTGTAAATTCACCTCTAAAAGTGCCCAATACATTACCTTTCCGTCACCCCCTCTCATAGTTTATCGACACCGCTATGCCAACTAAAATTCACCAGCAAATATCCTTCCTCAATCATCTACCACCATGCTACTTTTAGAACAACTTGCTAATCCATCTTCACCTCCCTGCCCCACGCCCCCATATTGCTAATAATATTCATAAGCCAAAATAAATTTTTGACTACCTTGCTCACCTCAATCCCATCATCACACCTCATACCTTCAAATAAGCCCAGAAATATCCCGAGTGGAGAGCAACATTGAAACACGAATTTGATGCCTTACTGAATAACAATACATGGGAAATAGTTCCGAATGATCCCTCTAAAAATGTTATTTCTTGCAAGTGGCTTTTCAGGATTAAAATGAAGGCGGATGGTTCAGTTGATTGCTATAAAGCAAGATTGATCCACTACTGTGCAAATCATTCTTGTTGTTGCCCTTCGGTTTCACTGGCCTTTCCGTCAGCTCGACGTTAACAATGCATTTCTTCAAGGCGACCTTGAAGAGGAGGTGTACACGATGCAACCTTTGGATTTTACTTGTGATAATTATCCGACCCATATCTATAAGTTGCGCAAGGCAATTTATGGCCTGAAGCAAGCGCCTCGGGCTTGGTATAATGCCCTCAAAGGTCATCTTTTCTCAATGGGATTTGTCAAGACTGAATTTGATAACTCCTTATTCATTAGGCACAGTCATGTTGGATTCATGTTTGTTTTGGTGTATGTTGACAACATCATAGTTACCGGCAGCAATCCTATCATTGTGAATGAGGTTATAACTTCTCTTGCCTCTCGCTTTTTAATTAAAGACTTAGGTAATCTTCATTATTTTCTTGGTGTTTAGGTGATTCGAAGTTCTGATGAAATTATTCTATCTCAAGCCAATTATGTCAATGAGATCCTAATTGATGAATTGATGTCTGACTGCAAGAGTGCAAAAACACCAATGACTGCCTCCGAGTTACTCAAACTCAATGATGGGGCTCAACTAACAGATGCAACTCGCTATCGCCAAGTCTAGGAAGACTTCAATATTTATATTTTACGAGACCGGACATTACCTATGCAGTTAATAAACTGTCCCAGTTTATGCAATCACCATCTGATCTTCACTGGAAGGCTGTGAAACGTGTTCTCAGCTGCCTTCATGGTACACTTTAATTTGGCATGCATGTGTCCCCGAAATTTGACTTTAATTTGCACATGTATTCTGACGCCGACTAGGCTGGAGATCTCATTGACAAATCCTCAACATCTGGTTATATTTTGTTTCTTGGCCAAAACCCTATCAGCTGGTCTTAGAAAAAGCAGAAGACTATAGCTCGCTCATCAATTGAAGTCGAATATAGAGTTGTTGCCAATGCCCTTGCTGAACTACTGTGGGTTATAAACCTATTGCTTGAGATGCAGCTCCTTGTCAGAGATACCCCTACAATTTACTGTGACAACATTGGTGTCACTTACCTAAGCAAGAATCCAGTCCTTCATAGTCGCATGAAACATATTGAGGTGAAATTTTGTTTTGTGCGCAACCATGTTGAAGAAAAGCTGGTTCTAGTTGTTCATGTTCATTCTGCTGACCAACTTGCTAATACGCTCACCAAAGCCCTTGTCAAGCCAGCCTTTGACCAGAATCTGTTCAAGTTAGGCTTAATGACACATAACCTAACTTGGGGGGGGGGGGGGAGCGTATTGGAACAACAGTTCCTCTTACCATATTGTTACCAGTTCTCATCTGCTAGAAGTAGTCTTTTATCTTTTATGTTTATCCTTTTATTTACACAGTAGATCTAAAGTTATCCTCTCATTTAGTGTTATCTTTCAGTTAGTTTATGTTGATAGTCTTTGCATTGAATAAGTCTCCTAATACAAGAAGTACTCTTAGGTAAACTTGTATATATATTCAGCTTGCTATTCAATATAGTATACAATTTTTCCATCAGTTCTTAAGTCTTTATAGGACTAAACCTCTATCAATTGATTGCTAAATATGTTTAATAGTATACTACAATGATAGGAAACTAAAATATTTTTTTGAAACTATAAAGGATCAAACGTGGAGTACTAAAGCTATTTTTCTTTTTTGGTGTTTATTAGGAAAAAAAGCAAAATTTTAATATTCCACATTTGGTACTTGGAAGAAAAAAATTGGTCAAAGATCACTTTTAGCTATATATATATATATATATATATATATATATATATATATATATATATATATATATATATATATATATATATCTACACTAGTTTCTCGGTACGTGCGTTGCACGTGTATACCGAGTCATATAGTCCATGCTTGATAAAATAGTACCATCAAAGTTTAATTGGATATATGTCATTCTTTTACCTTTTTATATTTTATGAGATAAAAAAATATGTAATGAAGGGTATCTCACCTAATACTTCTTTATAAATGATATTTATGGTGCATGTTTGTTTCATCCATTTAGGTTGCTTTGTCATTACCAGGACTTTTGTTATCAAAATTCCCTAGTTAGAAGGAAATCAAGAAATTTAGTATAATTTCACTCTACTTAATAATAAGATATATAAGTACATAAGATTGTTGGCATACTATATTTGTAAATTTAGAATATCATCCTCCTATAGAATTATCTTTGTATATTCACACATCTCTTTCTCTCTAAATCAACGGACCTCCGGCGGACCAGGTAAGACCCCCGGCCCCCACCCCACCCCACCCCTTGTCTTCTTTTCCTTTCTTTCTCTCTCCTGCTTTCTCCTTCTTCCCGTTACTTCCCTTTCCTCCCTCCCTTTATTTCTTGTTTTCTTGTCCCCCCTTTTTGCTCCCAAGATCTGCCCCCCCTTTTTATTTCCCTTTCCCTTTTCTTCTTCTCCCTTCTTTCTCTCCCCTATACCTCGCCTCTTCCACCTCGTCCCCCTATTTTCTGGTGCATTGACCTAGCCTAGCGGCGGCGGCGGCGGAGACTATTTTCCAGCGAGCCTCGGGCGAAGCGGGCGAAAACTTTCAAAACATAGCTGCTGTGGACAACACCTTTCTCAACACTCGTTGTGACTTCAAGTTCTATTGTTCTTACTTAAAATTTACTATTTGTTAATATTGGACTCGTGTGAGTTGGTACCTCCCGTTTTCTAATTTTTCCTTTGTTGTGTTAGTTAAATTGTTATCAACTTAGTTCGTATTAGTTTATTTACCGTATTAGTGTGCCTGTAGTTGCAACTTATCTTCTTCTGGTTTGGTCTGTTATATTGTGCGTGATAGTGATTTCCCTTACTCTGCCGTAGGTATAGTGGCTGTGGTCTGGGATGGTCGAGTGAGGTCATGTCCTCGGGAGGAACGGGGGGTGGGGCGGGAGGTAGGGCAGGGGTTAGGGGGTGGGGCAGAAGAAAAGGGAGGTAAAGGGAACAAGGGTGTCTGTAGGTTGAGAATTGGGTCATGGAATGTAGGTACATTGACGGGTAAGTCTATAGAGTTGGTGAAGATCCTCCAGAAGAGGAGGGTCAATATAGCGTGTGTCCAAGAGACTAGGTGGGTAGGGTCGAGGGCGAAGAACGCGGACGGGTATAAACTTTGGTACTCAGGAGTCCAGAAAGGTAAGAATGGAGTGGGCATCTTGGTGGATAGGGAACTCAGAGAGTGTGTGGTCGAGGTTAGACGAGTGAATGATAGATTGATGATTATTAAGTTGGTGGTTGGAGAGTGCACCCTAAATGTCATTAGCGCCTATGCGCCGCATGTGGGCCTAGATGAAGAGGTTAAACGACGCTTCTGGGAGGGGTTAGATGAGATTGTGCGTCAGGTTCCGCCTACTGAGAAGATATTCATAGGAGGGGATTTCAATGGGCATATTGGGTCGACTACAGGTGGTTATGGCGAGGTGCATGGAGGCTTCGATTTTGGGGAGAGGAACGAAGGAGGTACATCATTGTTGAACTTCGCTAAGGCTTTTGGGTTGGTGATTGTGAACTCTAGCTTTCCAAAGAGGGAGAGATATTTGGTTACTTTTCAAAATGCAGTGGCGAAGACTCAGATTGACTATCTTATCCTCAGGAGAGGTGACAGAGGAATGTGCAAGGATTGCAAGGTGATTCCGGGTGAGATACTCGCGACGCAACATAGGCTCTTGGTGATGGACGTTGGTATTATGTTAAAGAGGAGGAAAAGGTCTACTCGAGGAAGTCCGAGAATCAGGTGGGGAGCCTTAACTAAGGATAAAGCCCAAGAGTTGGAAGGGCGGTTGTCGGCTATAGGAGCTTGGAGGAGCAGCGGTAACGCGAGCACTATGTGGTCAGCGACAACAGACTGTATTAGAGAGGTTGCGAGAGAGGTGTTAGGAGTCTCGACGGGCGTCTCTAGTGGGCACAAAGGAGACTGGTGGTGGAATGAAGTGGTTCAAGGTAAAGTGGAAGCTAAGAAGGTGGCATACCTGAAGTTAGTGGGGAGCATAGATGAGGAGGAGAGGTGAGCATGCATGGAGAGGTATAAGACAACTAGGAATGAGGCTAAGCTGGCGGTCACATAGGCTAAGACTGCTGCATATAATCGTATGTATGAGGAACTGGGGAAAAAAGGCGGGGAGAAGAAGTTATTCTGGCTGGCCAAGTTGAGAGAGAGGAAGGCTCGGGATTTGGACCAAGTGAGATGCATCAAGGACGAAGATGGTAGAGTATTAATGGAAGATGCCCAGATTAAGAGGAGATGGCAGACTTACTTTCATAAACTTCTGAATGAAGAAGGGGATCAGGATATTGTGCTAGGCGAATTGGAGCATTCCGAGAGTCACCGTGACTTTGGGTACTACAGGCGTATCGAGGTTAATGAGGTCGTGGGAGCTATGCGTAAGATGAGTAGGGGCAGAGCGACCGGGCCAGACGAGATTCCGGTGGAATTTTGGAAGTGTGTGGGGAGAGCAGGTTTGGAGTGGTTGACTAGGTTGTTTAATGTTATTTTTAAGGCGAAGAGGATACCTGATGTGTGGAGGTGGAGTACGGTAGTCCCATTGTATAAGAACAAAAATGATATCAAGAGTTGTAACAATTATAGGGGTATAAAATTACTGAGTCATACCATAAAAGTGTGGGAGAGGGTGGTTGAAGTGAGGGTAAGAATGACAGTATCTGTATCCGACAACAAGTTCGGGTTCATGCCAGGTTGTTCGATTACAGAAGCTATACACCTTGTTAGAAGGTTGGTGGAACTGTACAGAGAGAGGAAGAAGGATATGCACATGGTCTTTATTGACCTAGAGAAAGCGTATGACAAGATTCCTGGAGAAATTCTATGGAGATGCCTGGAGGAAAAAGGTGTATCGGTTCCCTACATTATGACGATTAAGGACATGTATGATGGGGCTAAGACTCGGGTTAGGACAGTAGGAGGCGACTCTGAGCAGTTTCCGATTGTAATGGGGTTACACCAAGGTTCTGCGCTCAGTCCGTTCTTATTCGCCCTCGTGATCGACACGTTAACACACCATATTCAAGGGGAGGTGCCATGGTGCATGCTATTTGCCGATGACATAGTTCTGATTGATGAGTCGCGAGCCGGTGTTAACGAGAGGCTAGAGGTTTGGAGACAGGCTCTTGAGTCTAAGGGTTTCAAGTTGAGAAGGATAAAGACGGAATACCTGGAGTGTAAATTCAGCGCTAAGCCAGGGGAAGTGGGCGTGGATGTGAGGCTTGAATCACAGGTCATCCCGAGTAGAGGCAGCTTCAAGTACCTTAGTTCGGTTATCCAGGGGGGAGGGAAAATCGACGAGGATGTCACACACCGTATTGGGGTAGGATGGATAAAGTGGAGGTTAGCATCTGGAGTCCTGTATGACAAGAGAGTACCACCAATACTCAAAGGTAAGTTTTATAAAGCGGTATGGATAAAGTGATTAGACCGGCTATGTTGTATGGGACTGAGTGTTGGCCCGTTAAGAACTCACATATCCAGAAGATGAAAGTAGCAGAAATGAGGATGTTGAGGTGGATGTGCGGGAACACTAGGATAGATAAGATTAAGAATGATGTTATTCGGGAGAAGGTGCATGTGGCTCCCATTGATGACAAGATGCGGGAAGCGAGGCTTAGATGGTTCGGACATGTTCAAAGGAGAAGTCCAGATGCTCCGGTACGGAGGTGTGAGCGGCTGGTTGTGGAGGGCACGAGAAGAGGTAGAGGGCGGCCTAAGAAGTATTGGGGAGGGGTGATCAGACAGGATATGGCGAGGCTCCAGATTTCCGAGGACATAACACTTGATAGGAAGATATGGAGGTCGAATATTAGAGTTGTAGGTTAGGATGTAGTTGAGTCTTAACTTACTTCATACTATTGTGGGACTGGCCATGTAGGGTTTTTGTCTAGGGTAGCTAGTGACAATGTTGTGTTTTACTACTTCGCTTTTCAGTGCATGTCCTATTTACTAGCTATCGTTTTTGCTTTGCATCTTTCTTCTGCATTTCATGGTGTTCCTATTTTTTCTATGATTGTTGTGGTGATACTAATGTTGTCTCCTCTTGTCGTTTTGTCTTTTTATTTTCTTGAGCCGAGGGTCTTTCAAAAACAGTCTTTCTGCTCCTTTGGGGTAGGGGTAAGGTCTGCGTACACACTACCCTCCCCAGACCCCATTAGTGGGATTCTACTGGGTTGTTGTTGTTAGATCTAACATTAGAAAAGCATATGATTGTTTTATCATGATCATTCAATTTCTTCGAGAATTTCACCATTATTTTCAATAACATCTTCCCATAAAATAGAGCTATATGATAATACTTATATATTTAAAATTACATTAACTTATCTATATGGTATCTCAAATGAACTTTTTATCATAAAAACTTATGTAATTTTAATTTACATTTCTTTGTAACTATTATTTTCTTTTTCTCCTGCTCCGTCCTCCGATAAATAATTTCACTATTACTAACATGTAAACTATATCATAAAAAGCATGACAATCTTATCTTTTCTCATAAAATTATCTTTATTTATTAATTTATGCATGTCATTTTTTTTAAATACTCGATATGTGTGTGAATCTAAGCAAAAAAGAATTACATGTTTAATTAATATTGATGTAATTTTTGAGAATCGTGTGAATTCCGAAAAGCTTATAATATTAAAATGGAAATATAATTTTTTTTATGATCTTAAAACTTTTAAGGTTTGGACATAATCTATCCAAATAAGATACTCCACTTTATATCATCCTTCAACTTAAAAATAAACTTTCACATAATTTTTATGTGTGTACCATAGTATAAGTTAATATATGAATTTCAACTTAGCAATAGAATAACAAAGTTAATTATAACACTAACTAATATGCCGTTCCTTAACATAACAAACATGTATTTAATTTTTCTAAAATCACAAATTAAGTTAGGAATTTAAGAGGTGTGAGTTTAGAAAAATAAAACCCGAAATATTTTGATACTTTCATTTTTTTTTTCTATTTTTTTTTTAATTCCCTCCTTTCAAGAACTTCCTACCTTGCTTTTGGGGTGACTCGAACTCACAATCTATTAATTGGAAGTGGAGGGTGCTCACGAGCAACCCACTCTTGTCGAATATCAAACCTTCTTTAACTTTCCAAAGAGGCTCAGTTCTAAAAGGCCTTGCACGAGCTGTCTCCAAAAAAATTGTAAAGATGGGTACTTTGCATTCAAATTTTATTCGTCGCCATTTGTCATCATAACCAATTGCATACTAAATTCTATCACTGCCACAATATCCACCACCTTTCTCTTCTTCTTTAACCACCGTTTTTAATAACCCAAATGCATCCGTATTCCTTTTTCAAATCTCTTCGCATATTTGTATTTGTATGCTTACACAATAACGAAGACTCCAAGTAATTGGAACACTACTATCCTTACATTGTTATAGACATGGTAAAAGATAATCTAAAAGAGTAAGTGGGGCATTTTTATGAAAACATTTTTAGGACAGAAAAATTTTCAAACGGTACAAATAGATGAAAATTATATCCCCAAGTGATTGCTCTTTTACTTCTTATGACTGATCATTTTTGGTGGCTATATAAAGGCTTTTATAGTGAGGGCTTTGTTTTAGTCTTGATGGCATCCAACGGTTGTTAGGGATAGTTAGTGACTATTTAGAATGAACCCATATATATATATATATATATATATATATATATTTAGGACACAATAAATGCGGTAAGTTTCTTCCTTATAAATTGTTAATAAATAAATAGTTAAAAAATTATTTTATTTTTTAATAGACATTTTAGTAATTCAACTTTTAAATCTTTTTTTTTTTTTTGAGTTTCTCACTTTTAAAAAAGTACATATAGATTAGTTTGAGCGGCTGTCATTTTCCCAAAAAATTCCTCACTTGGTGTTAAAACTAGGGGTGTTCATGGTTAGGTTTGGGTCGTTTTTTTCCGAAAAAGAAACCACACCAAGTAAGTCTGTTTTTTTAAATATTGGAACCATACCAAACCAATTAAGTCGTTTTTTTTTTATCAATTCGGTTTGATTCGGTTTTTGTCAGTTTTTCAATTTTTTCGGTTATTCATCGGTTTTTTTCTTAAATATGATACATACACTACCAAACACATATTTCGGCGACTATATTTTCAATGTAACACTATCAAATCAATTGCTCTTTGAGAAATCTATCATTTATCAAGATATATTAATGATAATTGAATCAAATAGTGATGAATAACTAAAGTTCTCAATTAAAAATCGATTATTTTTAACATGAAATAAATTCTTGTACTTAGCAAAAGAAAACTACAAATCAAACTAGAATGTTAATGCAAAGAATTAGATTATTATAATAGTAAATAACTAGATTAAAAATATAAATGACTAGTATGTACCGTAAAATTTTAGAAACTTTATATATATATATATATATAATAAATTTAAATAGCTACTTTTATAACCGGTTTGATTCGATTTTTTTCGATTATTTTTTGATTAAAACCAAAATTAAACCAAATTTAATCGGTTTTTAAAATTTAAAATAAAAATCAAATCAAATCTAAAAAGTATCGATTTTTTTAGTCCATTTGGTTCAATTTTCGGGTTGATTCAGTTTTTCGGTTTTTGGTGAACCCGCCTGGTTAAAACCCGACTTTTTTAGCTAAACCTCTACGCCGCGTCGACAAACACAATCGTAGGCCTGAATCTGAAAACCTTTGGTTATCTCTGGAAAAAAAGATGGCATCGCCGTCCCGCGGGGAAGTCCTTACCCTTTTCCGTTCGCTTCTGAAGACGGCGCGTCAGTTCCCCGATTACAACATCCGGGAATACACTAAGCGCCGGACAATCGATGGGTTTCGGCAGAACAAAGACCTCTCGGATCCCTCAAAGGTCGCAGCTGCTTTCTCCGAAGGTAGGGCCCAGCTCGAGGTCGCCAAGAGACAGGCCGTAGTTTACTCCCTCTACGCCCCCAAGGTCAAGAGCGTTATGGAATTGAACTAGTAATTTGATTTTCGTCATTTTAATCCCTTTTGATTAAACAATAGAATAATTTTATGAACGTTCAAGAGTTCAGCAGTGTTCGATGTGAATACCTTGAATTATGAATGGTAAGCCCTAGGGTTTTGTATTTTTATAGCATCTAATATCCAATGTGATGAAAGGCACTGCCTTATATTATCATTGTTCTTTTGTTGATACTCCTAAGTTTTATATTTGAAAGCATGAATTTTTCGGATAAAGGCTTAACCTTCTTCTGACTTGAATGATCTTGTTAGCTAAGCTAAATAAAGAGCAGCCCGGTGCACAAGGCATCCCTTGTTCTCACAGGGTCCACGAAGGGCCGCACCCTAAGGGGTGTGTCATAGACGGTCTACCATAATGCAAGCATTAATGACTGCTTCCACGGCTCAAACCTGTGACCTATAGGTCTCACGAAGACAACTTTGATACATAGATTAGAGGTTGTGGTTTTTATTTGCCTGGTGAATGGCTGGTTGATGGAATGTATGCCCTTATGACATTGTTGGCCGGCCATTTCTGTAGTTCTTTGGATTCCAGACCGTATGTGTATATGGATCTGGATAAGTTCTTTAGATTACTGGTTGTGTGACTGCGCGAGTACCTTGATTCAGATTTGACTGATGCTGCAGTGTTTGATGTATAAGCACTGTACAATTTAGCAGCATCTTTTGCAGAAGTTTGTGACTTTTGATATTGTGATTTATAGGGGAATAGGAATAGAAGCTTCAACAAACCATTGAGGGTAAATATGTTGTAGAAACTGTAACTTTATCACTAAGAAGTACTTGCTAATGTTGTTGAGCTAGGTATTTGGACCCATGAAGAATTGAACTGAAGTGAACTTAGTTTCATGTGGAGTTATCTTTCTGTCATAGGACTATATGTATCCTTAGTTAGATTAGAGAAGTTAGAAGAATATCAATTGAATACTTTCAAGAGCTTTGGGCAAGACCAAGGCCAAGAGAAGGTTATAATATATGTTTCTCAACCTGATAAAAAGAATCTCTTCTTAGTTCCATTTGTCATTCTCTCTTAATATTATGCTGACCAGGAAGTTAGGATTGGCCATCCTTCCTTTCTTCCTTTGTTTTTTCTTTTGGGGGTGAGTATACTTCCTTTTTACCGGTTCCTTCTCAAGCTTTCAGCTTTCAGCCTCCTGTATCCCTTTGTTAAGGGAACCACTGAAGGGAAGTCTAACTCTGAAAGCCTTTGCCTAGACTTAGCTCATCTTTTTCGTGTTTTCTAATGGACCAAATGTGGCATAACTTCCCTCTTCTTTATCCAAATTTCACTGTTACTGCAGCATACAACAGCCATGAAGGCTTCCTTAAGACGTAACAGCTGAAAAGCTTACTTTGTTAGAACGAGAAATTCTTTATATGGAAGTTAATTTCTCTTGTCCAGCTTGCCCTGTTACTGGGAGTTCCTTCGCGTGTATCTTGTGTTGCATATTGGAAGCTGCGAGAGCTGATTCAAGTGGGATTCCTTTGAATCTAAAGGCATTTGATCTCGGAAAGCAACAAGAGGAAAACCCAGTTGTGCTCTTTAAAATTTAGCGTGTTCAGATTCTAGGGAATCTTTTGTTTTGTTTCTCCCCACATCCTAAGTACAGTTCAGCGACTGCTTTTTTAATGCTACTCGGCAAAATATGTTCGGAAACGAGTTTTTTTTTAGTATCATTTGGCAAAGTATCCTGTAATGTCAAAGGTTTTGATGGGTTCTATAGACAAATGAACTTTGTCTTTCCCAGAACAGATTGAAAAAATGGTAAAGAATGGTGCACGGAGTGTTTGTTGTCGGTCATTCGAGTAATTGCACCTGCTCTAAAGGTGTTGGTCATTCGAGTAATGGATTACGCCTCAGTTCTACGCTAGTTCAGTGTTTATATGAACCTTTTGTAATTACTCTGCTCTATATATTATTGTCATATAGCACGTGCCTAAGTGGGCATGTTCAAATGATTTCAGTGTGACTCATAATTAGATTACTTTTACATTTGTGTTAAATCTATGTAACCCTCTTCTCTTCTATCTATAGTAGTGTTCTAAATTTTTGCTAGCAAACATGAAAAACGAGAAACTAAAAAATCCAGAATTTCACCCTCAAAAAACTATTTTAGCTGTTGCACCCACGAAAAGAAAAAGGAACAAGAATATGCCATAGTGCGCACAATACTTCAGCGGCTTCAAGGTGAGTGATATTGCCTTTTTCTTCAAGGTGAAATTCGGTTTGAGCAAATGAATTGGTGTGCGAAGAAAGTCATGTATCTTTCGAGATGCAGTGAATTGGTGTGAAAGATCTAAAAGTTTGTAATGCTAAAGTGAAGCTTTAAGATCGGAAGAGGAGAGTGTGCAGTAAAGGAGCTATTTGTACATCACGCCCCTTTACTATTTTGAATTTAAAAAAATGACCTTTTAAGATCTCTTAAGTGTAAAAGACAGATTTCATGTGTAAAAAAAGTAGGGTCATAAAACTAAAAACAAATTTGTAAAGAGCCAAAAAATCAATTCACCCGCACTAAAGTGGCAGACAATCAGTAAATTGTTTCTCCTGGCAATGAAGGAAGCTGGAAAGCAATCAGTGATATTTAAAAGCACCAGAAAGGGCCTCAATGACTAGAACGATTCTCAACAAGTTCTGTTCTCTAGCACCGGAAAGTGGTTAAAGATGGAAAAATATTACAGTAATTAAAGCAAGTTTTTGTCGGAAAATGAAGTAAATCTCAGCAGTTCTATCGCTAGCAACTCTCAAGTTGGATGCTAACACTGTCTAAACAATTGTTAAATGTGCTCAAGACTATTTCCCCAAAATGGTTAGTGCAATTTGTTGATCTGCATCCAGATTACCAGGAAATTGATTGATTAACTCGATCTGATGTCAACCGTGTACAAAAATTACAGAAGTAACAGATAAAGGAATTGGATTAATGAAAAAGAAAAAGAGGAAGGAAGATTAGTTTGTGAATGACTCTAGAGGAGTTGAAATAACAAAGTAATTAAAAAAAAGAGCATGTTAATATCTCGTGCTAATCCAGTAGGTCCAAAAGATAAATGCTGGTTACTTTCCAAGTAAGCGGCGGCCACGCTGGTTGGCACCTTTAACTCGGAAATTGAGCTCATCCACGTCATCTTGAAGATGATCCAGGGCTTTGTTCTGCCTGCAATATCCAACAGCATATGCAGAAATGTTCAGAAGTGATTAGAGAAATACACAGTACTACAATGATCATGAAAGTACATAAGAAGAAAAAAAGGGATGAAGGAAAGAGCAAGGAAGCTCATAGTCCTTAAAGAAAATTTCACAATCTTAAACACTAACCTCCCAATTTCAGATCCCATGTCAAGAGCCATATCTTTGAGCTCTCCCAACAGGTTACTGAGATCTGATAATGCGTCATCTTGCTTTGCCTTTTCAACCTGTCAAATTTTCAAAATGATTAGCGCTGTTTCGAATGATTTCTCAATGCGAGAAAACACATAGGTGCTTCTAAAACAAGCCTCCTAGGCTGCCCGGTGCGACTCTTCTTAGGCTTCCCAGTCTTAGAAAACAAGCCATGCAGTTTTCACCATTCTAAGATAGAGAATGCATCATAAGAAGGGTCTTCACCGTTCTAAGATAGAGAATGCAAAACAAATGGATAGAAAAAAAGGGCAGCCCTGGTGCAAAGCATCTCGCGTTCACATAGGGTCAAGTGGAAGGCCACACCCAAGGGGTGTGATGTAGGCAGCCTACCTAACACAAGCGTTAGTGGCTCATTCCATGGTTCAAACCCGTAACCTATAGGTCAAATGGAGACAAATATACCGTTGCTCCAAGGCTCCCCTCTAAAACAAATGGATAGAAAGTTTAAATGGAGCACTACAACTTCAAGTTTAGAAAGTTCAGATGGAGACAAATATTGTGAAACTTCAACTTGTTAATGGAGCACAGTTAAGGAAAGAAACAGGAAAGCCTTCGCCACGAGTAGTTGACATATTGATCGCAACTCTTCACACCGTGATAAAACTAACTTGAGAGCAAGTTTATCTTCCTATCACGCAACAGGCTAGAGCCAATATCAATTCTCTGAAACATTGATATAAAGGAGTTCTTAATATCCATCTCTATTTTGTGCCAAGTAACACACATGTACCTCAATTTGCTGTAGTGCATTTGTAGGTTCTGGTGGTGGTGTTCGTGAACTTGAGCGTCCTTTAGGTGCCGAGCTCAACCCCAACTTCTCTCTCTGCTCCAGGTGGTTACCCTTTCTTTGAACTGGATCATCTGCCACAGTAACAGATAATCAGCAATCTTTCTCAATAGCCACAACCTCCCCACAGTTTATTAATGTTTTCTATATCTGAATGTCCAGTTAGTTAATTCTTTCCCTACTCATGAACACCAAAGCATATTAAATGAACAAGAACAAAATCAGATGAGTAACCTCTAGTAATTACTGGCCCTGTAATTGGGCGAGTCTTCTTAGGCTTCCAAGTCTTAGAAAACAAGCCTCCTAGACTGCCCAAGAGTTTTTCACCCTGCAATCAAATTTCAAGCTTTAGTTTCAAATTGATAACTACAGCAGCAAAAGGAAATAACAGATACAAAATATTCCATTTAAGGAATAGTAAGAAAGTATTCGGTAGTTATGGGGCAACGGTAGGTTAAGGACAGAGGTGGAACAGGTTGAAGCAAACTATTGACTTATGCTTTATAAAAGTCTAAACAAAATCTATATGCCCTCCTAAAGACTATAAAGTTTCATCCCAAAATGAACAAGGAAGTAACCTACCAGTCAGTATAAATTTCAAACATATTTGAGTTATTCAACGAAATACTAAAGAATGAAAAGTTGCAGAAACAAGAAAAATAGATGAGAATTGGCATTCCATGATGATACAAAGGGTAACTTAATCCAAAACAAGTTCTTTTGCAAACTACAAAATGCAATAGACTTAGAAAACCATACTCTGCTAAGGTCATGGTCAATGTCAGCTGCAGTTGTGTGGGTTCTTGTAATTTGTTCACCTTGCTGATGTAAGGTGATCAAAGTTTTTGTTGCGTCCTGTCTCATGTCTTCTGCAATCCTCAGGCAGCTGTTAACAGTCTTTGTTGTCTCTTCAGCCTTGTGTACAGCATAGTTTTCCAACTCCTGTACAGTTTGGTTCTCAAATCCTCCAGAGTCCCGGAAGTCATTCTTGTATCTGTTTCTTGCTGTTGAAGTTGCAGAGTAAGCAGATGAATGAGTCCCTTTAATATCATCGTCATCAAAAGGGTTTGTACTCAAATGTGGAGTTATTAGAGAAGGCTCGGACGAAGTTCTCCGTGCAGGTGTTATAGTTTGCTTGCTGTCAGATTCATTGTCAGAGTCAACAGGATTTGAACTAGAATAACCATGGAATCCAGGATTCGCAGAGTGATTTTTAGCATTCAGATGCAAGGGCGATTTCTTAAGCCCGAACATTTTCAATGGGTAAGAGGTGAACTTGCTTCAGTAGGAACTAGGAAGTGTTCGACTAATTAAGGAATGTACCTGGAGAAAGAAGCAAGCGAAAGCTATTAACAGTATGTTTTAACAGCCAAATTAATTAGCAAGAATCAGCTATAACGAGAACATTCACTTGAACATCCTGCTGACCTACATTTAAAGTGAAAGTTCATGTATTCTACCACGATAGTCGATAAGATTGACAATACACTAATAGATCATCAAAAACTGCTGAAAGGATGAACTAGGACTCGAGGCTAAACTTTGTGCAGGAAGAGGAAAAATTTTTCCTTTTTTTTTTTTGGGGGGGGGGGGGGGGGGGGTGGTTTGCTACATAAAATAAAAAGGGCATCCAAGAACACACTTAACAGTCCTTCAATAATATATAAAAGTTTCAACGAATATGCAGGCCCGATTCTCTATGCATCTTCATCATAACTCATAAACGTTAAAAGTTAAAAATGAAAAGCTTTCCTTATAGAAATAAATTTTTACTAATCTTTTTTTTTTCCAATCAAATGAACAATCAAGATAGTTTCCCAATTCATCTGGCTTATTGCTTTATGCTGAATTCTTTAAAACCCAGAAATTAAACAAGATTAAAACGACAGCAAAAAGTGCAGATTGTTCCACTAAAGAGTAGAAAAAGATAGCCGCAAGTGATAAAAATCACAGCGAAAAAGAAAAACTAACAGAACACAAATCAGTACAATAAGCTTAGTGATTTGAACAGATCCAAAGGATAAAAACAAAAATGCATAAACTAATACATTCAAGAAAAAATGAAAATTACCTGCAAATCCAAGGAACACTGTGGATTAGGATTTAGGAGCACCGAGATTAACGCCCCTATCACGGAGAACCAATCCACAATAAGGAGAAAATCTAGAGAGAGAGCGAGAGAGGAAGAGAGGAGACTATAAAATTTGAAAGTGGGGAACAGGCCTATATAATATAGTACTTCCTCCCTCTAATTTACCAATTTATGAATGCACTCTAATTTTATTTGTCTATTATATTAAAAATAAATATTTATTTTTTAGAAAACTAATAAATAATTACTAATTTATACCTAATTTATCCTTATTATTTTCCAATATTTTAGATTTTTAATAGTCAAAGTTAGTTTTTTAATAATAATTAGGGGTTATAATAAAATAACCACAATTTATTAATTCTTTAAAGATGTGCCAAGTCAATAGTGAATAAATAAACTTGGACGGAGGAAATATTTTTATATTTATAATAAATTTAATCTTAGACTCTTTATTTTATTTTAATAAAATAATTTATAAAAAAACAAATATAGAGTAATTGTTTTAGTCACAAATCTTTTAAAAATTTATTTTTCTTAAACTTTGTGTCAATGCATCACATAAAATGGGATGGAGAGCATGCAATTGAATTTTATTTTTTCTTCTGATGCAATTGAAAATGTTGCGGACGCTAGCAGTATAGCTTACTTTTGGAAGAAATTAGTTGTATTCTAATGTAGTATTGGGCATTAAAATTTTAATATTAACGTTCAAGTTTTGTAGCAAGAGGTACAATAGTAGTAATAACAACTACTGCCCCTCTCAATAATCTGACCGGAATAAAATAAAGTATAAATAAACCTTTTTCTAGAGAAAATAAAAAGAAAAAGAAAAAGAAGCGCGTAGGCCGTAGAGGGTGACTTTTGAATTCGGCTAAATTGGACCGTTTCCTCTCCATATAATGCATAAATAGTAAAGCCCTGACCCAGTCCACGTCAAAATAAAAAGTTTTTAATTTCCACTTCTTTCCCTGTTACTGTTAAGAAAAAAAGAAAAAGAAAAATTACTAGTTTAAGTTCGCCAAAATGACGTATTAAATCATTAATAATACTTACACGTAACGAGCTTGCTTTGCTTTCTTCTTCTTCTATATCTTCTAACTCCTTGGCCCAACGTGCGAAATTCTGCGAATTTGTCACCACCAAACCGATGCCAAAAATCAACGGGACTTATATCTTCTTGATTACCTTTGCCTTTTTGCTTGTCCCATTATTTATCATATTGAAGAAAAAGTTTAGGTGCTTTGATTCGAATAATGTTGTGGAAATAGCAGCAGGAGCTCGGGCAAACCCATGTCCGGCGGAAAATTCAGCTGCTGAAGTAGTGATAGATGTTTGCGAAGAAGAAATTAAAGCAAAAAACAGTGATTGTTCTATTTGTATTGCAGATTTTAAAAAAGGGGAGATGTGTTTGATACTTTCTCCTTGTTGCCATGGATTTCATTTTGCTTGTGTTAGTCGTTGGTTAGAAGACAAAGAGACGTGTCCCTTGTGTCGGACCCCTGTTACTAGTGTCATGTGTCGCTCGTATTAATGATGACAAGCCGAGCTATGTGGTGGGGAGGTTCAATTGAATCTTCTTTATACGGTGTAAGCAAGGTAAAATGTAAACACAAATTCTTTTGTATATATACAAATTGTTGAATCTTGTTCACAATTTTTTTTTTTTTTTTTTTTACATTCTAATTATGCATATACATTCACATTAGGGTGTGGGCATTTAATAATCAATGCCAATTACTATTTCATTTATTCGTTCAAAAGTGCAAAATAAGCAAACTCATCTTTTCAGAGAATGTCATCCCACTTCATTGTCAAGGCAGACACATTGAATTAGTTTGAGATTTATCTCAAAAAAGAGTCCTGAGAATTTATTTGTCATGGTTTCTGCTGCACACCAAATTTGCAAGCTCAGTTACATTTGAACGTTCACTAATACATTACATTTGATTAGGATCGGAGAACGGGAGAAGAAATGAGGAAGCACTGTAAGGAAGTACAGAAACTCCACTCATTAAATTGTCGATTCAGAAGAAACCCTTCAGGAAAAATGACTTTTCCAGCTTCCAAGCACCTTCCAGGAAACCAGCAAGAAATCATAAACCCCTAATTCTTAGCTGCTAAGTTCCATTTGTAAATTACAATATACAATCTACTCCTAACACTTCTCACTAAGACAAGACACGAATCACCTATAGCGCATTATACACGCTAAAAAAGGTGTGCAAGAAATGAAGATTCAAGCAACTTACATTGCTCATAATTACGCGTTCCAACAAGATTAAACAATATGTAAAACTTGAGATCACATGTGAGCTGGATCACTCAACTACTCTTTCCAATCTTGATTTCTGGAATCATATTCAATCCGTGTCAAGATTTACAACATGTCTAGATTCATTGAATTTAGGTATAAGAATATTCGATAATATCTCATAATGTTCCCTACTTCAATGTTGAATATTTTATATGAACTGGTAGAACAGTTGATAATATAACAATCAGCGTTTGCAGCATCATACACCACATTCAAATTGACTTTTCTAAATGGAAATTAAATCTCATTTATCAAACTCCTCTAAACGAAACAAAAGTAGACTTGCGGAATCAAACAACAAACACACTTTACCAGAAGGCATGTTGAAATGGACACATTTTTTACCAATATCTATGCTACACAGACTGAGACATACTGAATCTGGTGTTGGATTTACTATATATGTTGTCCTTAAGATAACACAATTTACTATATGTTCTTTTCAATCTTGATAACACAATCTCCATTCGGAACTTCAAAGATATTACTACTATATTCCTCAAGGAACACAATAAGTCACAAATGTAAAGATCAAACCCGAGCTTCCAACTTAGCTATATACTTTTGTAAAGATAATTGTTCTACTTCAATGCATGCAAGATGTAAATGATGTGATATAGATGTTAATAACAAATATAGCTTAAGTTGCTTTACAAGTGATTCATAGTTCTTTACTTGATCTGCCATTTCTCCATCTTGTGCATAACATGGCAGAGGACAATGGAATGGTAGGATAGTTGGAATTTTGAGAAATATGAACTATTACCCCTAAGTTTGCTTGGAAACATGTTGTAAAAAGGGATGGGGGAGGTTAAGGAGATAGGTGTGCTAAGGTTAGGGCTGTTCAGCTTTAGGGGTTTTGATTTGTTTGTACATATTTTTTCCCTTGGTAATTAAAATTTGACTAATTACCAAAAAAAAAAAAAAAAAAAAAAAACGAACAGAACAGCCGGTTTTGTAAGGGGTGGACCAAATATCTCCATCAATGGAAGTGTGAAATAGCAAAAACAAAGGTAAGATCGATCAGACGGATGGGATCCCTCCACTCTTAAGCAGAAGTTTCAAGATCGAGTCCTGGGAATGCAGAAACCCCTGATAGGAGCGCTTCTCATTAAATGATCCCTACGAGGCACTAATCCAGATTCCAGATTCCAGATTAGCTGGACCAGTTGGTTCCGAATACCAGATGCTTATACCAAAGTAAGATATGATAGATTTCTTTTGTAATCAACATTGAATTGCAGAAGTCATTGCTAAAGCTTTCCCATTAAATCTTTATCAGCATTCAGCTTACAAATTCAACATCAAACATTTCGTGCAACTACTTAAATCATGGGGCAACCAAAAACTTCTCAAGAAACAAAAGCTTCATTTCCAAATCGAAAGAGCAGAACATTCAAAACTGCCAACTCTTATTCAGCTTCCCTATTGATCATGATTTAATACCAACGGAAAATTAATTGCTGAATCTAGAGAATACAACAAGGATCAATCCAAGGGAAGTAACAGCAATACAAGAGTAAGTAACACCCTGAACGCGAACAAAAAACAAGTTCAATTGCTTAGCAGCCTGGAGAGTAAGAGTCAAAATCTGCAGCCTACCTTGTTCTTCCATTTTCCTAAAAAAGTAAATGGGCTTCAGCGCTCGCCTCAACATGAATGCAAGAGAAAATGGTAACCCAAAAGCCAAGAAACTCTGCATTGAGATCTCGGGAATTGGGGAGGACTGAGTCCTGTAAGTGATCCAAGCTCCTAAACCAAGCTGTACAAGCCCAAGTACAGCAAATCCTTTGCTCAAACTGTACATTGTTTTAAGCATTTTATCAAGCACTTCACGGGTCTCATTTCCAAGTGGTGTAACGTCACGCTCAACAGTTGGTCCTGTGATCTCCTGGTGCTTAAATTCAGGGGTTTGACTTGGATACTCACTAGCGATTTTAGGGTTTCCACCATCACTAGATGAAAAGTATCTCGGTAGAAATCCTTGAACTTGAAATTTGGGGGTTTTATAATTAATTTGATTTTGGGAAAGTGATATATTGGGTTTAATAGAGTTTTGAATTGTGCCAAGAAATGGTAGCTGACTTTGACTCTGGACAAAAGGAGTTGATCTGATATAGGAATTGGAGAAGGTTGAAAATTTTGTGTTTGTTTTGGGATGCCTGAGGAATGAAAGTGGAGAAGAAAAAGAAGAAGGATTTTTAAGAAGTTCGGTTGTAAATCTGCGAGTTATTGTAGACGCCATAATAGCTGCAGAAGCAGAAAGGGAAAAGAGGAGATCAACGAGGAGCACAAGGTTTTACATTAAGCCATGGATTTTAGTCAATGGCTGCTTTGCCCGCGTTTTGCGTTTATTGCATTTTCAGAGAATGGGCCAAACTTTTGCTTCTCTTTTCTGGCCCAAGTTAAGAGTCCAGTTAATGAATGGGCAAAATTGGTCGACCGAAATAAATTGTATTGCTAGTTAAAATATATAATATAAGTATATATATAAAAAATATGTATTTTATCAGCTACTTCATTATTTTTGGGAGCAGCTAAAAATATATATTTTTGTTAATGAATGTCAGCCTTGTTATGATCGGCTTATGATGTATAGAGGCCTAAGCCCAAATTAGTGAAATTGTGTAACAATCCCAAAAGTAATTTACCCAAATCAGAAAGTGAAATTGGTTAAAAATTGCATAAATAACTCGTGTTACACGTTTTAAACTGTAAGGGGTTGTTTGATCTGAAGTATAAAAAAGTTTAATTCCGTATAAAGTTCCATATTACTCGTATAACGTTTACTTTTCTAAGTAAAATTTTGATGGTTTACTTCCATTCGCTAATACAGAAACTAACTAATTTACTTACTTTAAGTAAACTTTGATGGCTTACATCCAATTTTTAGTAATCAGAAAGGTATTAAAAGTGATATACTTTCCTATTTACGCACGATTTTGGGAAGATAAAAGCTTAAAGGAAATAGCTCATTACACTCAACGTTTTCTTTACTCTCCAATTTTATTTCTATTTCTCTTTACCGCACAAAGGAAATGTAAATCGTTACACTGAACTTTTCCTTTTACTCTTTCAGTTCCCTCCTCTTTTAACTCAACCCAAACATGGTATAAAGTGCCAAGGGCTGATTCCCAAGAATAGGAAAATCAATACAAGCAACGTAACTGGCAACATTTTTTTACACTTTCATCCAAATTTATTTGATTAAATCCACCTTTGAATAATCACTTATACTTCAACTACGACTGTCTCAAACATTATATCTTTTGGCAAGCGGATTTCTAAAGAGATTGTAATAAGTTAGTAATAACATTCGAAAGACAAAAGTCTTGAATTTTTTTGTTAAACAGTGCACAACTATCATGTTCTAATATAGGGAATGTCATATAAGCTGATTAATAGTAGCAGAATAGAATAGAAGCAACTTTTCGATTAGCAAGAAAATTATGTAATCAATCCTAAGTCTTATATATCTCCAACATGTCAAGTGCCGGTATTAAACAAACTGCACGTCGAAATAGGTGTTGTAGTTAAAGTGGACTAGGTAAATGAACAATATAGAATATTGTGGAGTGTAAGGACTCTTAACTTTGCAATTTAATCAATCAAACTTGATAAGTTTACTACTGATATTTATTTATTTCTTTCAAGTGTAGAGGTGGTCCAATCTACTAAGTCTTCCTTTTTCAGTTGCGTGATAACCGTTCAAGCTAGAGTTTTGTGTATAGCATTAAAGATATTAATTGAAAAGCACTAGCATATTGTGAGACTATATAAGAAAGGGAAATGGGATGGGTTGTCATGTTATTTGGTAGGTCACTAAACAACCACCTTTGAGCTCACTTATCTTTGTTTACAATATATAATGGAGCATTTTTTTTCTCCCTCATGACTTCATAGCATAGTCCCATCTTCAACACCTCACTCAATTTCCCTTCAATTCCAAGAAAAGATTATCACATCATTAAAAGAAATTACCCTTCATTACAATTTAGTCTAGCTCAAGATCAAGTTAAAATGTACACAACAAAAAAAGAATCCTAAATAGAAAAAGAAGCTTACATCTTGTACATATGAATTTTCATTTCCTAATTAAAATTGGTAAAAGACAATAAAATTGATCCCAACAAAAAGAAAGGGAGGGGGGTTGCTAACTGGTTCAATGAGCAAAATGGAATTTGAATTTGTTAAATGGACATGTTGAACAGGGAGCCGAGGGTCTATCGGAAACGATTTTTTTATCAACAAAAGGTAGGGGCTAGGTCTGCGTAGACTCTACCCTCTCTAGATCCACTTATGGGACTACACGGGCTATATCACTATATTGTTGTTGGGCAGGTTGAATAGGGATCAAACAAATTTGGGTTGAATATTGCCACCACTAAGTTACTACTGAGAATTTAAACACTTCAAACATGTAAAGAATCAATGAATCTGTACACTTGTGAACCTTAAATGAAATTCCCAATGATTAATTGGAAATAAGGCCCAGTAGCTGCTCATGTTTGTGACTGTTTTCCATCCACCATTGCTGGAAACCAATATTCTCACTGCTAGAATCCAACATATTCTCTTCTTCAACAGGAGCAGGCAAGTTTAGATCCAAGAAATTTCTGATTTCTGGTATTGGTTTCTGTACTATTTCAACAGCTTGGTTATTGTTTCTTTTGGCCTCAGCAATCAAATGGGATCTCTTGTGACCACCTAAAGCTTGACCTGATGAGAAAATCTTGAAACAAATTGGACACTCATGATTCTTTAGCTTCTTGGATCCAGAATTGGTCTCAATCTTTTCATTTATTGCACTTTCACTGCTGCAGTTTTTGATGAGTTTGATATGATCTACACCTTTATTTTGCAAGTGCTCAATATCAATACTGCTATTTTCACCTTTGATATTTTTGTGGCTTGCCCTGTGACCTCCTAGTGCTTGGTAGGAATGGAAACTCTTATTGCAAGTAGTACACTCAAATTTTATCTTCTTGGAATTGAAACCCTCAGTTAAATCACTCCTTTTGACTAACTTGTTAGCAAATTCAACTTCAAACTCTTCAACAACTCTGTTTTCATTGTCCACTTTAATCTTCTTCTTTTTCTCATCATCAGTTGGAACTTGTGATTTGTCCCTTTTTTGACCATTTGACTTGGAGCTCTCACCTTGTTCTGTTTTCCCATTTTTGACTTTCCTCAGCTTGACCAATTCACCATCTTTACATTTTGTGCTCTTGTTCCCAACTTTATCATTTTGATGTGGTTGATAATTGTTATCAGAACACTCAGTGACATGATTTTGACCAACCCAACTTCCCACATCTTTTGAAAGTAAGATCAAACTCATAGCAACTTCCTCTTGTAGCTGATCATGTTCAATCTCAGAGATACAAGGAGAAGCATTATAAGCAACAGTTAAAGAAGAGGAAGTTGTAGTAGCCATGTACCTTTTCAACCTTCTTGTTGATCTCTTCTTCTTATTTGGTGCTGCTGTTTCAGTATCAGATTGACTATCCATAACTTGTTTCTGATTAGCATTAGCACTATTCCAAGAATCTTGTTCCACACTGTTATTTATTGATGAGATTCTCTCTGAGTGACACTTCATATGGCCAAATAAAGCTTTCCAAGATTGGAAGCTTTTGCCACATTCTTTGCATACTTTGTTCTTCTGATTTGGAAGCAAAGTATCTTCTTCACTTGACTCAGCAAATTTTGAAGTCTTCTTGGGATTCTCCCTCAGCACATAATTAGCACTTTGAGTACCTGCTTCAGTGCCCATATCCAAAATTGGAAGCATTTTTCTTGTAGTGTTTCCATCAGTTGAATTAATCATATGAGACCTCATATGACCACCTAATGATCTACCACTATTGAAACTTTTGTTGCAGAATTTGCATACATGTTTCAGTATTTCTTGATCTTCTCCCATTGAATTGAATCAAATCAAAATTCAAGAATCAAGAATCAGATCAGATGATCAAGAAAAAAAGTCCAACTTTTACCTAGTCTTGTTCTTTTCAATCTCACAATGCAACTCTGGATGTAGAAATTATCCAAATTATGCTAGTAGCTCTCACAGTAGATAATATGAAGAAAATATCCAAATTATGTTGGTGATGAACAAGCTAAAAAAGAGAAAAGAAAACTTAAAAGAAAGAGAGCAGTTTTAGTACTTTCTCTTTCTTAAGTTTTTCTCTCTCTTAGAACAACACTATGTTTGGCGAATTGGAGGAGAAATCCATGCATGGAAGCAAAGATAAAAAGAAGTGGTAAAGGGAAAGATAGTAGTAGCACGTGTACTCAACTGACAATACTACGCCAACCCAAATCCAACGGCTGAGATTGATCCTCCTATTTAGCATCTCTATTGTGTTGAGCTGACAACCGAGCTTAGCTAGCTAATGCTCAAAATAACTTAGAACTGCTCTCAATAACTATTCTTTCCTTTGTCTTTGCTATTAAAGAAGCCCACAACTCAAAGTGAGACCAAAATTAAAAAATAAGAAAATTAAAGGTTCCACTCTTTGTCTTTGGCTGTTATTCTTTTAATCTTATGTTAAACTTATTTCTTTTCTATTTCTATTATTTTATGAGTTTAACTTCTTCCCCATATTCATGATCAAATATAATTCTTACATTGTCATAAAACAGTATAGCGATAACCTAAAAACTATCTACTATAACATGGTAATTCTACTACATATTTATGGTCTAATAAAATTCTTACACCGTCAAATCACAAATAACCTAAAAACTATCTATTATAACTTGTTAAATATATTAATAGTTCAAAAATCTTCCGGTGTCGTCAGTATATATAAGTTAAATTTCTCCTAAGACTTGTTCTATCCTTATTCTGGTCCTGCATGTCAGTTTCCAGTACTGTTGTTACTTCCTTGAAGGCATTTAATTATTTACTTATTAATCATAGGCCAACCCAAAAGAAATTCTTGAATTTAGCTTCAATTAGCATATAGTACTTGTATTGATTAGTATCATAAACTTAAGTTGTAGCACAAAGTTGACAGCAACGAGAGCTAATTAGATGAAGTGAGAAAAGTTGCCGGCCTTAATTAATTAGTTGTTAGCAGCTAAAGCCGGCTTTCATAGCACTAACCGCAACGTGAATATGTCTTAATATTAAGGACAAACTAATCACAATTTTGGGAGGTACGTGATGAAAGTTCCTTACCTTTTGTGCCTATTTTAGCCGGCAATATTAGTGCAACTTTAGCTGTGAACTTGTCTATTTATTCATTTTGATTTTTGCTAAGCAGTAGCACATTGCTCGGAGAGTAGTAGTTATACGTTTAAATATAAATATATAAATATATGTGTGTGATTACGAGGAACAGAAAGACCACCCTTTATTTCCTTCTCTACTTAAAACCGTAATAAACAAACATTTTTAAAAGATCAAACATGTGCTTGCACATTATTTTGTGCCTAACTTTGGCTTGTGAACTATACACAATACATGCACTATGATGATTGTGTGTGGCAAAATTGTCTTGTGATTGGCTGAAGAATCTTGGATATTAAAAGGCGAGTTCTTGACTAAATTTTAGTTTCTCTAGATTGATAGTTAGCATTGATTAATTAAAAATTCAGAAGAAAACACTGTTTGATAACTTGCGTTAAATGGTAAATAACCACAAATATGGCTGACATGTCATGGTGAAATTGTTTTAAAATTCAAATTTTGACTAATTCGTATGAAACACTGAAAAAATTAAGAGATATAGTAGTTTTTTGCTAAGTCATATGGTAACTACATAAAAGGAAGTGAAGTTCTTGATGTTTAACAAAAATAAAATAAAAAAAATTGAAATCATTGTGGAGCTATAGAAAGATAATAGTATTGCAGCTACTACTTATTTTACTCCCAATCAAAGATAGTTTAAATTGAGTGTGCTAAATCGCAGAACCGGATTCAAAATTTAAATTTTATGTGTTTAATCTTTAATATTTCTAGCATTGAACCTATATATTACAAAAATTATGAGTTTAAACCTATTCGTTTATAATTTTAATGACTTTTTATACATAAATTTATATTAAGTATTGAAAGTGATGGATTAAGATGAATTCGGTGTTAATATATGTTAGTATCCGCCTATGGTAACTAGTACTATGAAACATGCGCTAAATAGAATAACATTTTCTCATTGTTTTCCCCATTTCCTCTAGCTGACTTACTAGATACATAGCTGGTGAGAAAGCTGCTCAACCACTTCTCCTTAATTAAGGTGTTGCACCAAACCAACTGGTGTCAAGTGCATGTCCTATGAATCTACATGTTAATTTGATATCCTAATTGCATCTTGATAATTTTGACAAACAGATGCAAAATCTTGTAGAAATTAATTAGAATCTCCTACTTTGATGACCTTCTACCATGTGGCTCAATTTATTACTACATACCACTTGACTAGCTAGCTAGATAGCACTAAGATAGGTCATCTATACAACCACATTAAGGTTTTGTTAAGTATAAGAAATGAAAAGCCTGCTAATATACATAATGCAGCATCAGGAAAAGAAGACAATTGTAAAATGATTAAGCACATAAAGATATAGCATATGTTATTGCTCAAAGTGACTTCACTTGAGAGTGAAGAAGTCTTTTGGGTGTTTTGTTTTTCCAAAAGTGGATGCTATATATATATATATATATATATATATATATATATATATATATATATATTGACAACTGACACTCTTCCAAGTAAAGTTAATTTGGCCACTCCTTGTCTTTCTCCCATACCCATGAGAAACATCAAGATGCCCTACTTTGTCTTTATGCTTGCTCAGTCAAGCTTGCTCATCTATCCTAGAAACCTTGTGCAGACAGAACTAGCTTATTAGGTGCGGGTTCGGTCGAACATATTAATTTTATTTAAATATTATATTTATAATTAAAAAATTCATTTATATATATATATATATATATATATATATATATATATATATATATATATATATATATATATATATATATTACAAATTTAATAATTAAGACGAGCTATAATTTTAATAAAAAATTCAAAATTCATAAACTTTAGATTTTGCTCCGCCTATATCTCCCACTACATTAGGAGGAAGGGGAAATGGGTGAATTTTTAGAATTACTATTAATACTGGACAAAAATAATTTCCTCTGGCTACAAAGACTGGGAACTAGCATCCAAAATTCCCTAAATCTAAAGCTTTAACAACTCTTGTATATTTCTCTTCTTCTGTCTTCTCTTTGTTACAAGATTGTCAAGGCTGTATATTTCAGCAACTAATTTCTCTTTTTGTCATAGAGTATAAATCCAAAATTGCAGTTAATTCACAGCTTCATAGATGTTGTCATTAGGTTTAATTTTCTAAACGTAATCTACGGTAGGACTTGAGTTAATTAGCTCCTTTCTACAAAATTTCAGTGGATTATTTATACTAGTCCTGTACATAGGCGAATCTAAGATTTTCAATACATGGGTGTACTACTAAAAGAAAATAAGGAAAAAATGTATTAAGTGAAAATTGATCCCCCTTCCTCTTGGTAAATAATTCAACATTTAATCAAGTTCACCATTCAACCTTCTTGTAGTATGGGTGCCAACAGTTAATATTATACCAATTTTAGAAAATATGTATATAAAATATCTAATTTTGAGGAGAGACCATGGGTTCACGTGCCCCATAATCTCCTCTCTCTATATATCTTCCCTTGCTCCTATGGACTCTTTGGCAACATAACCAGTATTTATATTACCAGTATTTTGGGGAGGATAGTGAATACGCATACCTTACCCCTACCTTATAAAAGTAGAAAGGCTTTTTTCAATAGTACCTATTTAAAATTACGAAGTAAAATTAAAGGCCAAAATGTAAGGCAATTAACTCTTTTGGAATTTCCTAATTGGGTATTGTAATTAATTCTTTCTTTTTCTTCCATGAAGAAATAAATTACATAATTATTTTTTGTTAAATTCTAGCAGAGACAAACAATATTAGGTACTTTCCTTCCCCACCTATGTAAAATTTGGCGAACAGAGCTACATGATATTTGTGCTGATGTAAAATAATAAATATCGGACGAATAATTATAACGTGCATTCAAGCTGATTCGAACATCATAATTTATAATTAAAAAAATAAAAAATTGTCCATCTCGTGATACATCCCTTTTACCTCAAGTCAAAGCAAGAGCTACCTAGCCTTGTCGGTCACAGATGGAGGAGACTTGTTGAGGAGCTTCACTTCCTCGCAAGCAAAAAACAAAGTTAATGTGATATATATAACTTAAGAGTGATTCACTAGTACCAGTAAAGTAAAGCTAATCTTTAGCTTAATTGGTCCACTATATTATGTGAATATGAGATCTGGCTATAGCTAGGTGACACCAGTCCATGATTAATAAAGAATTGGATTATAAGTAAAGTTCATTAATGAGAAGCACGTCAATCCTTTAACAAATATAAAACATATTAACAACTAGCTACTAGTATTTTCTTTGGTGGTTAGGCTTTTGAGATTTCACGCTTGTATCTCTTAGTTTACAGAAGTTAGATAACGTGTTATTTCAGTAGAAATTCTAAAAACACTCAAAAAAGAAAAACTACCTTTATAAATTAAAAGGAAAAAACGGCCCATATAAATTGAAAGAAATAAAGAGCATGACTAAGCGGTTAATGAGGTGAGTAAAACTTATTGAAGTCCATGGTTCAAATTTCAATATATATATATATATATATATATATATCAGTGAGAGATAGCAGATACTCAATAAAATAATCAAGTAACGGCGTAGACTATATATCTGTCTTACATAAGCATATATGTTCGTAGAGAAATGAAAAACGACGGAAAGGGGATGAGAAAATTGCAGAATATTATTTAACTATACGCTGCATATAAACATACGACCTACTTTAAAAAAGAAAAAAACAATTTCCTAATAATAGGTCGCGCTGCTTTAAAAGAGGAAATTTGCACCTTTTTAACTGTGGCCTGCTTTTGCCTCTCTTAGTTTAACAACGGAAAATAAGTACGCAAGTAGAGTAGATACATAAAGATACATATTTTATTTTTTACTTCTTTTCTCTTTTTGTGGTTATAAAAGGGTAATAATCATAAAGGTGCATGTGTTACTTTATACAGATAATAATTGCTCATGTGTTCATAGCAAGTTCTCACCAGCAATGCTTAGGAAATACTCATATATGAAATTAAAAAGAAAATTGAAAATCCCAACTGAAGTTATTACGTGGGACCTTTCCTTACCTGTTCCTTTGGATGGATCATGCAAAACTAAAATTGGTTAGGGTAGAGCACTCTTCCACTACTTCTTTGACTTGATAGATTATTGAAGATTTTTTCTCTTATATATAACCAAGTAAAGAACACCCCCGACTACTTGCTACTTCCCCTTTGGGTGCCAGAATTAAAAATAGTTTCTTTGTACTAGTATAACATATGTTGATGGCTTTTCCTTCATTTCTACCTAGCATGATGGAATTTGTTTAGTAATGAAATATAAAGTTAAATTAACTTAGTACTGTATTAAGAGAATGTCATATACATTACTACTATAACAACGGATCGGAATGTATCGGAAAGTGCAACTTTTCCTTTTTATAAAACAAAATACACTGGACGAAAGCTTGAGATAGCAGAGTCAAAGAGGCCTTGTATTCTAATGCATAACCACTAAAAAGCATACACAGATATCTGCTGCAATTAGCACTGCCCCCGGCTGCATCTAAGGGCTGCTGATGTACATGTTGACACTGAGCGTCATAGCCCACAGTTGCATCCGTGAGTCAGTGAGTGTGTGCGCATCGTCATAACAGGTGTACGTGTCTGCTTACTCATATTATATACTACTCCTATACGCATTATTGAATTTTTTTTAAAAGTATAGATAAGAGTAAATCCACTATCTCATAATAAAAGTATCTACTATATGGTATACCTAAGTGGTCAATGAAATGGGTGTGAACTTTGAATATAAGGGTTTGAAGAGAAAGTTCAAATTCCAAAGGTGACAAAAATAATACTAATAGATGATTTATTTCTACAAGTTTAAGTCTTATTACATGACATGCTCTTTTCTTCTTTTCAATAGAGTATCAGTATTTAATGCCGTCAAGTCAATCAAGTAGTTTATACTTCACTCTCAACACAACCAACTCCTCTAAGTTTAATGATACACTCGAAAGCTTGGTAGGCGCATGCCACAAGGTGTAGAGGTTAAAAACCATCCTTCCATGAAAGAATGCATTTTGATGGTCTTAGTACTCGGCCAGAAGCAAAAACAGCATGTTGGTTAATCAGTCAGAGCTTTAAAAGGCTAAGAGCTTATATCCTTAAAACTTCTGGTACGAATACCTTCACGAAACAAGATTATCCAGTGAAGCTTTGTACAATGTTGGTTAATTTCTTATTACCCATATCAAAGGTCTTCCTTTGTAGAGCTGAGAAATAGACAAAGGAGAGGACAAGGGAACATAAAAAGAGAGGAAATCCGCGACTGTACAAAACAACTAAATTTACGTATATAAGAATTTTTAAAAGGATCTTCATCCCCCTTTTTTGGAAATATGGCTCAATTGGCCATAGTTTAACTTTACAAATAAATTCTAAGAACCTACTGTCAGTCAAAACAGCTTCCCAGGAAACTGGTGTTAAGCAAATCAAATAATGGCTACTGTACAGTTCCAAAAGCATAGCATCCATCAGCTCCTGTAACACCCTTGTAATGTCATTTCTTGAAGAGAGTAAAAATTATCTTCCACCAGCATTATGAATATACAAGGAAAACCGGAACCTGCAAATGAAGCATCACCAGATTGATTCAACCACACAAAACCTGCCTCTGTCTACAGCATGAATGTAAATGTCAAAACATAGCTTAACCCTTAACCATCTCAACTCTTGTATATCCAGGCTCCATCCCCAAAGACTTCTTCAATCATAGTGCAGGTTGGTAACAAATCAACTTCATTTCTGGCACAACAGCTCAAGTACCCAACATCCCATTCTTTGCAACTACATGGCCCAAACACACGATCATGCTCAGTGCCACTGCCCATACCAGTAATATCATTAGCCCAACATTTACCATTGTTGGTCTGCCCTAGTGATGATTCTGAAGTAACCCCGGCTGCAACAGTGGTACAGGAGCCATCTTGGACTTCTTGCTTAACCACTTTATTTGATAGGCCTTGGTCTTGAGGCTGTAAACTAAGTTTATAACTGCTGTTACTATCAAACAGCTCACCAGGACATGATTCCGGCACATCAGTGAAGACCTTCGTGCTACAAACATTTACAGCCTTATAATCTTCCCAGGTAGCATCACCGACATCCTCATGATGTTTATCGAGCTCCTCATGGATCCCATTGCCACTGAGATCATTATGATATGCTGGGGATTCAACCACAGACTCCTCATCTTCATCCGTCATATTAGCTTCCTGATCAGCATCACCAACAATCTCCAGCCACTCATCATTATCACTGTCTATGTTCAGTGGATCAAATCTGTTCTGCTCAGCACGTTTTCGCAAAATAAAAACATTAAAATAATAGCTAACAAGTTCCTTCCTGCTCCGTGAAGGAAACTCAATAGCAAGATGGTTCCAGAAATTCTTGCCCAGTGATGCAGGATTGGACAATACAACCTCATGAAATAATTCCTCTTCCTCTTCACTCCATTTTTCTGCCACTACCTCTCCCATGTCACAAAAACCCAACCTAACAAATGTCTCCTCGCCAAGGTCTAGCTTTAGTTTTTCCCTTGTTTCCATGATGTGCAGCCGAACACATCTTATGGAACCTATATCTTCACATGGACATTCGCCTCCTCTCTCTACAATATTCTCCCCATGATCTGCACATAGCTCCATTGCAGGCATTGTAATGATACTCGTACCAGCAAGTTTATTTTCATCAGCTTGCGATGAAGGACACAGAGTTTCATGTATGCCCTCCACGTACAGTTTATCCTGATTACCAAATGCAACCCATTCGGGTAATTCTGCTTGAAAATCAGGTCCAATAGGGACCATCTTTTGAGGAGGATCACACAATAGAGAAGAATGCATCTCCCCATGATGAGCAGCGGCCCTGAACGGATTATCAAAATAGTAATATTCAGGAGACATCAATATGTGAAAACGCGCCTCAGGCCTGATGTCTTCCTCACTGGTGCAACTGGTGGGCCAGGAAGAGTTAGAAGCAGAGCCATAAATGCCCATCTCAGTTTCTTTCTCAGAAGAAAAAAGAGCTTCAGCCACATTGTGACTATCAGGTTTGCTGTCAGCATTGGTTCTTGAAGAGTTTTCCTCATCACCACCTACCAAAGATATAGAGATACAGATCAATACATCGGAACCCACACTATAAAGAGTATGGAGCTAAAAGATTCACTTAACATCCAAAATCTGCTCCTAAAAAGAGCAAGCCTGTAAAGAGAGATTTGGAGAAAACTGCTCCAACCTTAAAAAAATACTTGGCAAGTCTTACAGGGTACTGTACTACACCAGTGACTGAAAACATTTTAAAATATGGTACGCAAAGCAGCAAAAGCAGTGCAAAGAATATCTCAAACTAACAAAATAATCTCTTGTTACCTGAAGCATAAGCCTTCACAGCCACTGATTCACGAGAAAGTTCCAAAACTGAAACTAACTGACAGCTAGGTTCATGTCTTGGTTGCTTAGATGAAACCTCATACAACTCCTCTTCACCATACGACCTTTTTTGCACCATAATTAGCTACACAAGGAACTAAAAAATATGAGATATTTAAACGTAAACTGGAAGAAGGTCAAAGATTAGCAGAGAGGGGAAATTCCTTCAAGTTCCATGTGTTTAAAAATATGTAACAATACATATGATTTCATAATCACAAAAGACATCCACAAAATAACTTCAAGAAAATAAAGGGATAATAACTATACTTCAGAGACCACAGAATTGCACTAGAACACCACTAAATTCAACAGAAAACCTGAACAATGAGCATTCCAACCCAGTTCTATACAGCACAGAAGGGCATTCTAATTAAATATATAGCTGTATTGTCTAGCTGAAAAGAAGATACTAAAGGTAAACACCACATCAACTCTCAATAAACAGAAAAACCGACATGATGTTGTTAGTCAGAGCATTTGGATATACAGTCACAACTTTGTCAAAAATAAAGAACTGAGCTATGTCAGGCTAAGCCATTCATGATAAAAATAATCCAATCTCATAAGTGACACTGATTAATAGTAATAGTAAGTCGAGCATAGTCAGAGCACCCATCTACTATGAAAGGTTACAAGCACTAAAAGATACTGACCGGAACAGAATAAGAACATCAATTTTTCTTTTAGGACCAGAAATTAGCAGACAAGAAACAGCTTACAGGAAACAGTGACACAAATGTTTGAGCAAGTAGCAAATACAGACAAGACTACACACTGTCACACTGATAACTGATAAGCGCGATAACATATACAACAGCTCATTCTGTTTTCGAGCAAAGAAGGCTGAACAGAATAATACGTAGCTAACTAAGTTTTAAATTAGTGACACGTGGCAGGGGAATAAAACAGTGACGCCCCTTAAATCAGTTTTATCATAGTATGGCCCTAAAGAACGAAAAGCTGGAAAAGAGAGCCATAAGTTTGTCTAATTACATGGAGTAACAAAAATTACTTTTGCACCTTAACGACTGCAAAATAAATAGGGGGAAAGATGGACGGTTCGGGTACCTTGAACGGGAAGCTGGTCTTCGTCAAAACTGAGCTAGCCAATTTTTCAATTTGAGGACAGCAATATAAATACGGGTAAAATTGTAATTTTCTTTTTTTTTGGGGGGGGAAAATCGAGAGGTAAAAGTATGAATTGCAATTTTTTATGAAAACCCTAACTCTAGATCCCCAAGTTCAGATACAACTCTTCAATTAAAAATTAAATTAATTAAATCAATCAAAAATTGGTTCAAAGAATTTAAAATTGAACAAGAAATTCCAAATCCGCAGATTATTTATATCGGAAGAAGATCAACCCTATTTTTCTTTAAAAAACCCAGAGAAATCAATGGAGAAAAAACGAAATTAAGATATAATAACAATTAATTTTACAAAAAGAACTCGGAATTGAACAGATCTATAGAAAAAATAGAGGAGATCTGAAACCCTAAAATCGAAATTTGATTTTCAAAACTGCTATAGCCGAAAAAAGTATAGATGGATAGAGAAGAGAACGAATTAGACAAATGAAAGATTGATTTGAAGGTCGAGAAGAAAAATCGAGGTCGATTTGAGGGGAAGAATAGTAAGGATTGGAATTGGGGGGAATTCGTTGACAATAAAAAGCTGGTAGCGAAATCTGTTATTGGCGCGTCCGGAAATAGTAAAGCGGGTGGTCTAAAAATATTTGCGCCAAATAACCGAGCTAGTTTGGTAACAAGAAAAAAATAACCGAGGCTAGTTTGCATAATAATTAATGGCTGCATTCCCCTGTGATTTTGTTGCCTAATCCTTTTTCCAATATTCATTAGCCTAATTTCTTTAGAAATTAATTAGTCACTCGCGTGGTGCTAAGGGGTAAGAAATTACAACTGTAATTTCACTTGTTCGAACTCCAGTGACTTTATGATTATTTCATTATATTTGTGCAGAAAAAGATATACTCTAGTTCAGTGAATAAAATTTTGTTTGGAAAACATATTGTATACGGTTAAAATCGGACCCACCCGATTTTACTATTTGATCGAGACCGGGAGATTGCATCGAAGGACGGCCTCATAACGGAACAGACTAAATCACGAGGACTAGATACCGAGTTCAGAACCGAGGGAAATAGGAACCTCAGATTAGAGTAACCCTGACTTGAGGGAAATAGGAACCTCAGATTATTTGCTATGTGAAATTCATGTGAGCGGCGTATATGTGAGGTGACGAGTACTTATGCGCCGCCAATTTACCTGTTTTTCCTGTTTCTCCCGTTTTTCTTATATTGTCTCTTTCTTATGCCTAATTGCTACATGTTTAGTCTAATGTCGTTAAATTAATCGTTCTTATCATGCTTACGGATCTTCTGGTGATAATTGAGTATTTATTTTGAAGTCGAGATTGATATTGTGGAATCTAATGTTGAAGTAAAGCTTGTACTTGTTATTCTATCTCCATGTTGTTATTTATTCATTGCATTATGGTAAGGGAGAATGTTAATGCACGAAGGGTGATGCCGTGCCATATTGTGAGTGTTAAAGCACGAAGGGTGATGCCGTGCCATATTGTGAGTGTAAAAGCACGAAAGGTGATGCCGTGCCATATTGTGAGTGTTAATGCACGAAGGGTGATGTCGTGCCATGATATGAGAGTTAATGCATGAAGGGTGATGTCGTGCCGTTTCTATTGATTTTAAGGTGAGGTTGAGAGTAAAAGCACGAAGGGTGATGCCGTGCAATTTGTTTTCCTTTACTGTATTCGTTGTTCCTATTGATTCATAGTACATTGGTTGTTTCAGTCATTATTCTGTTGTAGTTCCTTATCTCGTATTTTCCTCAGCATGTTCCCCCTCCCGATATTACCTGTCTAGCTTTTCATTGCTGTTACTTGTATATACACTGTTAAATTGTACAGGTTGATTTGTAGGTGCCTTGTCTTAGCCTCGTCACTATTTTGTCGAGGTTAGGCTTGACACTTACCAGTACATGGGGTCGGTTATACTGATACTGCACTCTGCACTTTCTGTGTATATTTTGGTACCGGCTCGGATTGATCAAGATTTTAGCTGTTGGACCCACTATCCGGAGACTCAAGGTAGATCTGTCGGCGTTCACAGACCTTGAAGTCCCCGCCTATCTTTTCTGTTTTACTATTTCTTCCATCCAAACAGTTGTATTTCTTTCAGACTATTACTTGTAGTGAATTCTAGAATGCCCGTGAATTGTGACTCCAGATCCGGGTGGTAGTAGTTAATAAAATTTTTATATTATTCCGCACTCACTATATTTCATCTTAGCTAATTGTTGTTATTTTCTGAATGGAATAAGGATTGGTTTAATGATTCTCTAACGTTGGCTTGCCTAGCAAGTGAAATATTAGGCGCCATCACGATCCCGACGGTAGGAATTCCGGGTCGTGACACATCATTAGCATCTTCCTTAGCAGAAAACAATGGAGACATGGAAGATCCACAAGGGATAGCCCAAGCCTACCATGCCTATTTAGAGGAAGAATAGCACCTTGCCCCTTTACAAAAGGACAAATGACTCTTCTTCAACCGACAAAGACAAAACAACTTTTCAAAAAAGCAAACGACTCTTCGGAAAAGAAAGAGTTACTTGATAATGACAAGCACAAAAGGACAAGAATAGTACATGCTCCTTCAACAAAGTAGAAGACGACCCTTTCTCTCCCCTTTAACTTAACAACTTTTCGAAGTCTATAAAAGGCTTTCAAATTGTAATCAATAGACATCAGAAAATTTTCCAAGATTTTCTTTCTATCCTTTCTCTCCCCTCTCTATAAAATGTTTGCCTATGTTTGAATAAAACTCTTATCTTGTAAGTATTTCTGACTTATGCTTTAAATTCCGCATTTATTTTATAATCTTGATTATCAAATCTATGATCCTTTATAAAGCTCTTATCTTGTAAGTGTTTCTAACTTATGCTTTAAATTCCACGTTTATTTTATAATCTTGATTATAAAACCTATGACCCTTTGAATTGGTACCCTTCATCAGAAGCGTCCGTTTCGACTATCATGAATGCCTCCGGATTAGGAATACCTAGACATGAAAGTTTTTGAACAACTGACTTGACCCTTTTAACGGTGCCTGTTTGTTCTATACTCCATGGAATTGGGGTTTTCCTAAGACGCTTATATAGTGGTTCGCAAATTTTTCTAATGTTAGGGATGAAGTCTGCAACGTAGTTAAGGCTTCCTAAGAACCTTTGTAATTGGGTTTTGTCTGTTATTTCATCGGGGAACTTGGATAAGAACTCAATGTCTCTACAGATTGGTTTGTAGGTTCCTTGGTCTAGGTCGTGTCCTAAGAATCTGATGGTTGTCTGAAACAACTTAATCTTCTTAGCACTTACTACTAAACCACTATGTTTTATAATCTTAAAGAATGTATTTAAGTATTTTAAAATGAGAATCTATGTCCTATGAGAATATTAGAACATCTTCAATATAAACTATCAACATATTACTATATGCGTTGAATATATTATTCATAATGTTTTGAAATTCTGATGGGGCATTCTTTAACCCGAAAGACATAACATTTCACTCATATTGTCCAAAGAGGACATTGAAAGCAGTTTTATATTTATCCTTTTCGCTAATTTGAATTTGCCAGAAACCTGACTTCATGTCAAATTTGTTGTAGATATTAGCTTTGTAAGTTCTTTTTAACAAATCTCTTTTATTAGGTATCGGGTACCTAATCCATTGTAGAACTTTATTTAATGGCTTATAATTAATGACAAGTCTATGAGCTCATCTTTCCTTTTCTGCGCTATTATTAACGTAGAAAGCTGCACAGCTCCAAGGTGATTTTGATGGTCTTATAATCTTCTTTTTAAGGAGATCATTGGTTTCGTTTTTGAAAATTTTCATAAGTTCATGATTCATTTGAATAGGCCTAGCCTTAGTGGGTATGGCCTGTTCTGTGAATTCATTTATATAAGGTAGTTCAACTACATGTCTTTTCCTTTCCCAGAAGGTATTGGGTAATTATGAACAAACTTCAAGTTCCAGTTTTTCTTGAAAATGTTTAATCTTTTCCTTCATTCCGGGGTTTTTTAAAGTTTGTTCAATTTTATGAATTTTTATATCGTTTTTTAAATAATTTTCCTGATTTGAAAGCAGATTTATTTTAAAAATGGTTTTTGATTTGAGGAAGTCACTTTCCTCTTTGCAGATAGAATTAAGATAAGGAAATTTTATTTCTTTTCCTAATATTGTGGTGTAAATTGCATCCAGGTTGCTATGATATGGTTTAATCTGGGTTATAAATGGTATTCCTAGGATAATTTCTTTATTTATATCCCTAGTTATTACAAAATCATTTATAAAACAGATTCTATCATTACAGATGTGTGCTTTTGATAACTTATAATTTATCTTTAATTTTTCTCTTGTGGCGGAATATAATTTTGTAGTACTTGTTTCAAGGTACTTGGTTGGTATTATTCCTTCCATTATGCAGTTTCTATCTGCACTTGAGTTTAGTAGTGCTAATTTATTTAGCGTGATATCTTTTACCTTTAAGATGATGGGAATATAGTAGCTTTGGGCTTTTACTCTTGTAATTTTGGCCACAGCTGTACCACTTCCTGTTTCATATTGATTGATGATTGAGTCGTCATCATTTTTGAAATTATCATCTTCTGTGAAATATTCACCAATTGTTTATTTCTTATTGGCTGCTTGTAGTATTTATTTTGTGAGATTTTCCATTTCTATTTTGTCAAGTCTAAGCTTAACCGATTTTATTTCCTCTTTCAGATATTTTAATTCAATATGTAGATGCTGAATAGTAGAAAATCTACTCATATCCTCTTTCATATTAAAGGGTTCTATGTTATGATGATTTCCTTTTTGATTAATGATGATATTTTTTAGTTCCGTCAAATACTTTCTTTTAATATCTTCATCATCAATGTAATTAATAATATCAAATAAGACTTCTTTGGAGTCATTAGTAATTACTTTAATAGAATTTTGACCGCACACACATATTGTACCAGTGCAGCTACAATTGTCTTCTTTAGAGCTACTGCTGTTGTCTGAGCTGTAAGCCATATTGATTAATTCATTGTCACTGTCAAAATAACTTTCATCTGATGATGATGATGATGTGCTGTTATCATTTTGTTCAAGAATAGCGAACAACTTTTCTTTAGTATTTTCATCAATTTCTAAGGTGTTAACCTTTTTCTTTTTCTTGTTGGTGACTGGGCATTCATTAGCTCTATGCCTTGTCTTTCCACATGACCAACATTTGTCACCGTGTTCTTTTTTGGAATGCCTTTTGAACCTTTTCTTTTTAGGGGTTCCTTCCTTCTTTTCGTTATGTTTATGACGTCTTTTGGATTTTTCAGAAGATTTTTGTTGTTTTGCTCTTTTAGATGGAGCATCTATTGTTTTAAAACCAAAGTCTTGGCAGAAACTTCCTAACTCCGTTTTGGATTGAAGTCTGTCCTTTTTAATAAGACTTTTAAGTTTTAGGTCTGTAGATAAGTCAAGACATGTTACATTAATAAAACTGATTAAATCTTCATATGTAAGATTATCATAAGGGATTTGTCCGTTAAATCTATCTTTGATTTTTGTTCTTACTTTTTTGGTAAATAATCTTTGTAGACCGTTGTTAAATCTTTCTTTCCAGAAAGCACTACTGCAGTCTTCTCTAATCATTACCTTTTCTACGAACATATCTTTATACCACCTAAAATCTGTTAATTTTGGGCAGTTAAGAAGTTCTAAACTCCTGTCTTGGAAAAATTTTGGTTCTCCAATAAAATGTTTAGCAATACAATAGATTAAATTTGCGGAAGCATCTTCTCTAGCTTCTTGATTTGCAACTTGCATTCCTAATTCGGTTTTTACTACAGTTGCGACTGTAGTGGCTCCTAGGATTTGATTTTTATTTTCTTCGGAGAGATAATTGTCCCACCAATTTTTTTAATACACCAGTAAATCCTGAAATTATTAATGTTGCATCATATTTGTCTGATGCATTTTTAATTTTATAAGTGGTAACTGCAATTCCTATTTCATGGAGCTTTTTATAAATTTGGCTTTCTGCCAATCCATCTATGTTCCATTATGTGATTCTAGTTTCATTATTACTGGTGCTAGTTAAATAGATATCTTCTTCGAATTGAACATCTGGGAATGCTGCTCTACCATAGTAATTCTTTTTGTTAGAGTGTCTTGGGTCATTAGTAATTCTATTGATTTCGGAGTCAATAGTTTTGATTGTAGAGATCGTCTTATTTTATTAATTGCTTCGGAAATTTCTCTAGAAGTTTTTATTAAATTTTCTAGTCTTTTCTTTTTATCAGGGAAATCTTTTATTTTTAGAGAAGTATATTCTTTTTCAATAGAACTTAATTTATTTTGTAAATTATGAAGTTCTATGGTTTTATCATTTTTACTAGTGCTAGCTTGGTCGAAAGATGTATCTTTTTTAGAGATTGTTAATTTTGTTTTAAGCTGATCTTCAATTTTTTTCCACAAGCTTATCAGTAAAGTCGAATTTTTCTTTTAATTGAGGAAACTTTTCTTTAGAATATTCTGGAAGTTTTATTATTGGATGTGTTTTAATTTTAGGGGTTGTTATTGTCACGACCCAAAATCTGACTAGTCGTGATGGCACCTAACCCAACCCGCTAGGAAAGCCAATTATCAACTATCCAATTCCAATGAATTTAATAAGGCAATTACAACAACAACAACAACCCAGTAAAATTCCATTAATGGGGTCTGGGGAGGGTAGTGTGTACGCAGACATTACCCCTACCCCGAAGGAGTAGAGAGGTTGTTTCCGAAAGACCCTCGGCTCAAAAAAATAAAAAGACAAAAGGACAAAAAGGAGACAATATTAGCATCACAACAACAATTATAGGAAAAATAGGAACACCATGAAATCCAGAAGAAAGATGCAAAGCAAAGGGAGACAATATTAGTAAATATTAGTATCACCACAACAATCATAAGAAAAATAGGAATACCATGAAATCTAGAAGAAAGATGCAAAGCAAAAGCGATAGCTAGTAAATAGGACATGCACTGAAAAGCGAAATAGTAAGTCACAACATTGCCACTAGCTATCTTAGACAAAACCCTACATGGCTAGTCCCACAATAGTACGAAGTAAGGCACGACTCGACTACCTCCTAACCTACAACCCTAATACTCGACCTCCACATCTTCCTATCAAGTGTCATGTCCTCGAAAATCTGGAGCCTTGCCATATCCTGCCTGATCACCTCTCCCCAGTACTTCTTAGGCCGCCCTCTACCTCTTCTCGTGCCCTCCACAACCAGCTGCTCACACCTCCGTACTGGAGCATCTGAGCTTCTCCTCTGAACATGTCCGAATCATCTAAGCCTCGCTTCCTGCATCTTGTCATCAATGGCAGCCACAGGCACTTTCTCCCGAATATCATCATTCCTAATCTTATCTATCCTAGTGTGCCCACACATCCACCGCAACATCCTCATTTTTGCTACTTTCATCTTCTGGATATGTGAGTTCTTAACGGGTTAACACTCAGCCCCATACATCATGGCCGGTCTAACCACCGCTTTATAGAACTTACCTTTGAGTATCGATGGCACTCTCTTGTCACACAGGACTCCAGATGCTAACTTCCACTTCATCCATCCTACCCTAATACAGTTTGTGACATCCTCGTCGATCTCCCATCTCCCCTGAATAACCGTACCAAGGTACTTGAAGCTGCCTCTACTAGGGATGACCTGCGAATCAAGACTTACATCCACACCCACTTCCCCTGGCTCAGAATTGAACTTACACTCCAGGCATTCCATCTTCGTCCTGCTCAGCTTGAAACCCTTAGACTCAAGAGCTTGTCTCCAAATATCCAGCCTCTCGTGAACACAGGCTTGCGACTCATCAATCAGAACTATGTCATCGGTGAATAGCATGCACCATGGCACATCCCCTTGAATATGGTGTGTTAACGCGTCTATCACCAGGGCGAATATGAACGGATCGAGCACAGAACCTTGGTGTAACTCCATTACAACCGAAAAATGCTCAGAGTCGCCTCTTACTGTCCTAAAACGAGTCTTAGCCCCATCATACATGTCCTTAATCACCATAATGTAGGGAACCGACACACATTTTGCCTCCAGGCATCTCCAGAGAACTTCTCTAGGAACCTTGTCATACGCTTTCTCTAGGTCAATAAACACCATGTGCAGATCCTTCTTCCTCTCTCTGTACAGTTCCACCAACCTTCTAACATGGTGTATAGCTTCTGTAGTCGAATGACCCGGCATGAACCGGAACTGGTTGTCGGATACAGACACTATCATCCTCACCCTCGCTTCAACCACCCTCTCCCACACTTTCATGGTATAACTCGGTAATTTGTTACCCCTATAATTGTTACAACTCTGGATATCGCCTTTATTCTTATACAATGGAACCACCGTACTCCACCTCCACTCATCCGACATCCTCTTTGCCTTAAAAATAACATTAAACAACCTTGTCAACCACTCCAAACCTGCTCTCCCCACACACTTCCAAAATTCCACCGGAATCTTGTCTGGCCCGATCGCTTTGCCCTTACTCATCTTACGCATAGCTACCACGACCTCCTCAGCCTCGATACGCCTGCAGTATCCAAAGTCACGGTGACTCTCGGAATGCTCTAATTCGCCTAGCACAATATCCCAATCCCCTTCTTTATTTAGAAGTTTATGAAAGTAAGTCTGCCATCTCTTCTTAATCTGGGCATCTTTCATCAGTACTCTACCATCTTCGTCCTTGATGCATCTCACTTAGTCCAAATCCCGAGCCTTCCTCTCTCTCAACTTGGCTAGCCGGAATAACTTCTTCTCCCCACCTTTTTCCCCAATTCCTCGTACATATGACCATAAGCCGCAGTCTTAGCCTCTGTGACCGCCAGTTTAGGCTCCTTCCTAGCTGCCTTATACCTTTCCATGCACACTCGCCTCTCCTCCTCACCTATGCTCCCCACTAACTTCAGGTACGCCGCCTTCTTTGCTTCCACTTTACCTTGGACCACATCATTCCATCACCGGTCTTCTTTGTGCTCACCAGAGATGCCTGTTGAGACCCTTAACACCTCTCTCGCAGCCTCCCTAATACAGTTTGCGTCGCTGACCACATAGTGCTCGCGTCACCACTGCTCCTCCAAGCTCCCATAGCCGACAACTGCCCCTCTAATGCTTGGGCTTTATCCTTAGTTAAGGCTCCCTACTTGATTCTCGATCTTCCTCGAGTAGACCTTTTCTTACTCTTTAACATAATACCAACGTCCATCACCAAGAGCCTATGCTGCGTCGCGAGTATCTCACCCGAAATCACCTTGCAATCCTTGCACAACCCTCTGTCACACCTCCTGGGGAGGAGATAGTCAATCTGAGTCTTCGCCACCACATTTTGAAAAGTAACCAAATGCCCCTCCCTCTTCCGAAAGCTATAGTTTGCAATCACCAACCCAAAAGCCTTAGCGAAGTCCAACAACGATGTACCTCCTCCGTTCCTCTCCCCAAAATCGAAGCCTCCGTGCATCTCGCTATAACCACCTGCGGTCGACCCAATATGCCTATTGAAATCCCATCGTATGAATAACTTCTCAGCAGGCGGAACCTGGCGCACAATCTCATCTAACCCTTCCCAAAAACGCCGTTTAACATCCTCATATAGGCCCACATGCGGCGTATAGGCGCTAACGACGTTTAGGGTGCACTCTCCAACCACCAACTTAATAATCATCAATCTGTCATTCATTCGTCTAACCTCAACAACAGACTCTCTAAGTTCCCTATCCACCAAGATGCCCACTCTATTCTTACCTTTCTAGACTCCTGAGTACCAAAGTTTATACCCGTCTGCGTCCCTCGCCCTCGACCCTACCCACCTTGTCTCCTAGATATTGACCCTCCTCTTCTGGAGGATCGTCTCCAACTCTATAGATTTACCCGTCAATGTACCTACATTCCACGACCCAATTCTCAACCTACAGATACCCTTGTTACCTTTATCTCTCTTGCCTCCCACCCACCCCCTAAACCCTACCCTACCTTCCGCCCCACCCCCGTTCCCCCTGAGGACATGACCTCACTCGACCATCCCAGACCACAGCCACCTTACTTACGGCAGAGTAAGGGGAATCACTATCACACACAAGGCAACAGACCAAACCAGAAGAAGACAAGTTGCAACAACAGGCACACTAATACGGTGAATAAACTAGTACGAAATAAGATGACAACAATTTAACTCACATACGACAAAGGGAAATTGGAAAAAGGGAGGAATCAACTCTCGCGAGTAGAATAGTAAATTCAAAGTAAGAACTATAGAACCTGAAGTCACCACGAGTGCCGAGAAAGGTGTTGTCCACAACAACTATATTTTGGAAGTTCCCGCCCGCTTCGCCCGAGGCTCGCCGGAAAATTATCTCAGCCGCCACCACCACCGCCGCTAGGCTAGATCAGTGGGCCAGAAAATAGGGGGACAAGGGGTGGAAGAGACAAGGTATAGGGAAGAGAAAGAAAGGAAAACAAGAAAAGGGAAATATAAAAAAAAGGGCAGATCTGGAAACAAAAAAAAGGGGAGGGGGGAGTAATAGGGAAGAAGAAGAAAGCAGGAGAGAGGGAGAGAGAGGAAAAGAAGACAGGGGTGGGGTGGGTGGTGGTGGGGTGGGGTGGGGTGGGGGTCTTACCTGGTCCGGTGGTCACCGGAGGTCCGGTGAATGGTATCAGAGAGAGACGTTAGAGCTTCTCGTTGAAAAGAATGCTTCTCACTCGCTCATTGGCCACTATACAATTCTGAAGACTGAGGATTTTTAAAAGAAAATATATGAAACTAATACGTTTCTCCAAGAACTGATAGTACAAATCACGAGCTTCTAAGAATAGAGTTTACAAAGCTGGTATGAAATAAATACATCATCTGTTTGAAAATTACATAAACAGATTTTTATGAATCTAAGGCTACCATGAACAAGAGGCAGCTACAACCGGAACGCAGGTACAACTTCAGATCCAGCTCCCGACGAACACAGCAATATCAGCAGCCAACATCTGCACGCAAGGTGCAGAAGTGTAGTATGAGTACAACCGACCCCATGTACTCAATAAGTAACAAACCTAACCTTAGGTTGAAAGTAGTGACGAGCTTGTACCAAGGTCAAAGTCCAACTCCAATAACCAACAACAGTTCATAACCACATAAAGCAAGTAATGAAAGAAGTAACCCAAGGAATAAATGCTCAGCTAAATCATGATTTTCTAAAATAGTTCTGCCTTTCAAGTGTATCCGTGAAAGTCTCAAGCCATTTACCGAAGTTGCCAAAAATAGGAATAAGTTTGAAAACAATAATGTTTCCCAAAAATCCTTTCAATAATGATAAGATGTTTTATTTCCTTTCCAGATAGCCAGTGGAAAAATGCATCACTATGCCCGTAGGCCAATATGTGTAAAAAGTCATGAATGACGTGATACTGTACAGCGTGAGAAAAATACATCTCTATGTCTGTATGTCATGGGTGCATGTCAATGCAATGTATCTCAGCGATAAAACCATATGCATACTTCTCAGAGTATCAATTCACTCAGTCCTCCCCATCACTCAGTCCTCACAGTCACTCAGTCCTCACAGACACTTCATCCTCCCAATCACTCGGCACTCGGCACTCGCACTTAGTAGGTACCTGCACTCATTGGGAGTGTGTACAGACTCCGGAGGGGCTCCTTCAGCCCAAGCGCTATAATCTGAACGGACAACTCACGTGCGGCACGGACAACTCACGTGCTATAGTATCAATATTTGGATCTGCACGGACAACTTACGTGCTATAATAAGCCAATCTGGCATGTTGCGGCATGTAACCTGATCCCATAATAATAAAGTATATAAAGCCAATATGGCATGCTGCGACGTGCAACCCGATCCTATAATTATCCTCACAATCAGACCCTCGGCCTCAGTTACTCATCAATCTCTCCAGTCTCTCGGGCTCACAATGTCATGAAACTAGCCCAAAATGATGATATGATGAATCAATAAATAACAATAGAGAATGAGAGATGATATGAAATGAATGAACATGAATGAGTGTAAAATTTCATTTTAAACAAATAATTCAACAACAATATGACCTCAACCCGATCCCATAATAATAAAGTATATAAAGCCAATATGGCATGCTGCGACGTGCAGCCCGATCCCATAATTATCCTCATAATCAGGCCCTCGGCCTCAGTCAGTCATCAATCTCTCCAGTCTCTCGGGCTCACAATGTCATAAAACTAGCCCAAAATGATGATATGATGAATCAATAAATAGCAACAGAGACTAAGAGATGATATGAAATGCATGAACATGACTGAGTATGAAATTTCATTTTAAACAAATAATTCAACAGCAATATGACCTTTGTGGGTCTCAATAATACTGGCACATAGCCTCAGCATGATTTTTAATATGATTCTCAGCTCAATTTCTTTAACACATAAAACTACATAGAAAGTGTCAAGATTATTTGACAACAAAATTTCACGGAACCAATTACGTCATAATTTCTATAGTGCACGCCCACATGCCCGTCACCTAGCATGTGCGTCACCTCCAAACAATTCACATAATATGTATATTCAGGATTCATACCCTCAGCTCCAAGATTAGAAGAGTTACTTACCTCAAGCCGTGTAATTCTTTATTCTGCAATGTCTTTTCCTTGTGAATTGGCCTCCTAACACCTCGAATCTAGCCATAAATAATTTAATTTAGTCAATAAAATTTATTGGAATTAATTCCATAAGAAAATACTAATTTTTCAACAAAATCCGAAATTTAGCTCAAAAATTGCCTGTGGGGCCCACGTCTCGGAACCCGATAAAAGTTACAAAACCTGAAAGCCCATTCACTCACGAGTCTAACCATACTAATTTTACTCAAATCTGATAACAAAATCCCATTCAAAACCTCAAAATTGTAGTCCAAGAACTCTTTCTCATTTCCCCCAAATTTCCATCTCAAAACACTAATTAAATGATGAAAACAATGATATATTCCTGTATATTGACCAAATCTGAGTTAAAATCACTTACCCCGATATTTTTCCTTGAGAATCTCTCAAAAATCGCCTCTCCCTAAGCTCCAATTTGTCAAAAATAGAAAAAAATGGGACGAAATCCCCGTTTTGTAACTTATAGTTTCTGCCCAGACCTGGCCTCGATTTTCATAACCTCGATTTTCATGACCTCGATTTTTTATGACCTCGATTTTTTATGATATCGATTTTCATAACCTCGATATTTCTAGTAGCAGAAATTTCCAGCATTTGTTTAAGTCCAAATTTTGATCCGTTAACCATCCGAAACTCACCCGAAACCTCCCGGACACAAACCATATATGAATTTCAATCATAAAACATGCTACGGACCTGCTCGCGCATTCCAAATACTGAAAATAGGTCGTCTTGACCCGATATTGACCATGGTCAAACTCCTAAATTTCTTAACTTTACTAGTCTCTCAACCAATGATCCAAAAATACACCCAAGCCCCTCGGGACCCGTCAAATCATACCAACAAGTGCTAAAACATCATACGAACTTAGTCAAAACTTCAAATCACGTGAAACAATGCTAGAACCATGAATCATACATCAATTCAACCTTAAGGAACTTAATAATTTCCAACTTCTACATTCGATGCCGAAAATCTATCAAATCAATTCCGATTGACCTCAAATTTTGCACACAAGTAATAAATGACATAAGAGAGCTATAAAAATTTTTAGAACTAGATTCCGACCCCGATATCAAAAAATCAACTCCCCGGTCAAACTTCCAAACTTAAATTTCTATTTTAGCCATTTCAAGCCTAATTTAGCTACGAGCTTCCAAATAATTTTCCGGACATGCTCCTAAGTCCAAAATCACCATACGGAGCTATTAGAATCATAAAATCTCTATTCCGAGGTCGTTTACACATAATTCGCCATCTGATCAAATATTTCAACTTAAGCCTTAATTCTTGGAACTAAGTGTTCCAATTCATTCTGAAACCTCCCCGATAAGTTTCATAATTATACTTGAACATATAATAAGCAGTAAATGGGAAAACGGGGTTGTAATACTCAAAATGACCGACCGGGAAACATACGCTCGTCCTCGAACGTACCAAGAGTTGTTTCCAAGCCATCACACCACTATTCCATCTTACCACGTATATACCCGGGGGGGGGGGGGTGGATCCCATGATACCCTATTCCATGGACCTGACAACACAACACAATTGAAGATCATTATGTTAACCTTAGTCCGTAAATTTAGAACCCAATTTCCAATATCCAGAATTTCTTACAAGACCCAAGTCTCACATCTACACATTGTATAAGTTTGAACAAGCTGTATCAAGCCATAACCATAACCCCGAATATAATCACATAACATACTACACAACTCGCATACTTGCAGCACTATTCCTGATCACCGTAACTACTCAAAACCAACCCAGTACTGATATTAAACCCCATATCAAAGAAAACCTCATTCCAAAACCTTCGTACACTGCTGATAATGAAAGAAACACGCGGAAATCTCATGACCCCTTATCAGATCAACAATTCATGGAGCTCTCTCGCCCCAACTATAACCATAATCACTTCCTAAGCCGACTTTCAATATTATACTCCCGAATATACTGTAATCAAACCTGATAGTACCCATTCTAGGTCCAATGACCTTATATTATTAAACACAACTATCCCACAGACACGCCACATCAATATAACTCCAGCCACCACTGCGCAATCCGTGTACCCAAATATGGGAGATGTCTCAAGGAAGAGAGCCATATTGCAAGTTCAACAAGCACCACCACAACCATAATGTTACAACCAACTCCTCAAATTTTGTGAAGAGGATAACCATAGGTGCATGTGCACAATTGTAGAGGAAGGAAATTAATGAATCAAATAAATTATCATAGAAATCAAATTCACACACATATGCCAGCATATCATACATAAGCAGTTAAACAAGTACACTTGTGTATGATAATGAAATAAGATTCTCATGCTCCTGGACTAGTATAAATTACACATCATAGTGTAAGCATGTGCAAAGCCTACTATCACACTTCAAATCGGCAATTTAACGCAGAAATAGTAACTACCCCGTTTATTCAGGGAATTAGCCTCTTTGTGTCACGACCCAAAATCCAACTAGTCGTGATGGCACCTAACCCAACCCGCTAGGTAAGCCAATTACTAACTATCCAATTTCAATGAAATTAATAAGACAATTAATTAAAAGAAAATATATAAAACTAATACATTTCCCCAAGAACTGATAGTACAAATCATAAGCTTATAAGAATATAGTATACAAAGTTGGTATGAAGTAATACATTATCTATTCTAAAAGTACATAAACAGAGTTTTATTAATCTAAGGCTACCATGAACAAGAGGCAGCTACAACCGGAGCGCAGGTACATCTTCAGATCCAGCTCCCAATGAACACAGCAACATCATCAGCCAACATCTGTACGCAAGGTGCAACAGTGTAATATGAGTACAACCGACCCCATGTACTAAATAAGTAACAAACCTAACCTTAGGTTGAAAGTAGTGACGACCTTGTACCAAGGTCAGAGTCCAACTTCCATAACCAACAATAGTTCATAACAATATGAAACAAGTAATACCAAAAGTAACTCAACAACAGAAATGCTCAACAAAAGCATGATTTCTGAAAATAGTTTTGCCTTTCAAGTACATCAATGAAAACCCAAATCGTTTACCGGAGTTGCCAAAAATATGAATAAGTTTGAAAATAATAATTTTCCCAAAACCCTTTCAATAATAAATAAAATGTTTCATTTTCTTTCCAGATAACCCGTGTAAAACAAATGCATCACTATGCCCATCTGTCAACATGTGTGAGAAATCATGAATGATGTGATACCGTACAAAATAAGGAAAATACATCTCTATGCCTGTATGTCATGTGTGCATGTTAATGCAATGTATCTCAGAGATGAACTCATGTACTCACACTCTCAGAGTACTCAATCGCACTTTCTCACATATTCCACTCATCATGCCCAATCACTCCGTACTGTATATGGCCAATCCGGCCTCGGGAAGATCCATCCCGGAATATACGCATCAACTGATCATTAGTCACTCAGTACCGAGTAGGGCCAATCCAGCCCGTGGAGAAGATCCATCTCCAGGTATATAATACTTCGGACAAGATCCATGTCCAGGGAAGATCCATCCCTCAATAATATAAACCGCGTTCACTGGGGGTGTGTTGCAAACCCCGGAGGGGCTTCTTCAGCCCAAGCGCTCTATAAAGCCTATAAGGCCTACTACAGGCGGGCAACCCCGATCCACATAATAATAATAATAATATATACATAAAGCCAATATGGCCTGCTGCAGGCGGGCAACCCCGATCCACATAATAATATCCTCACAGTCAGGCTCTCGGGCTCCCTTAGTCATCAATCTCTCCTGTCTCTCTCTCATGGGCTCACAATGTCATGAAAATAGCCCAAATATAATGATATGATGTATCAATAAATAACAGAGATTGAGATATGATATGCCATGAAATGAATATGACTGAGTATGAAATTTCAATTAAACAAATAATTCACAGTAATATGACCTCTGTGGGTCTCAATAATACTGGAACATAGCCTCACATGATTTTTAATATGTTTCTCAGCTTAATTTTTTTAACACATAAAACTGCATGGAAAATGCCAAGATTATTTGACTACAAAATTCCACGGAATAATTACGTCACAATTTCTATGGTGCACGCCCACACGCCCGTCACCTAGCATGTGCGTCACCTCCAAACAATTCACATAATACATATATTCAGGGTTCATACCCTCAGATCCAAGATTAGAAGAGTTACTTACCTCGAACAAGACGAATCCGATGCCGAGCAAGCTAAACAATGCTTCAGAACTCCCATTCTGCGCGTATCAACTCCTGAACGGCTCGAATATAGTCACAATTAATTTGATTTAGTCCACACAATTATAGGAATTAATTACATATCAAAATACTAATGTTTTCCCATAAAATCCGAAATTACACTCCAAATATTGCCTGTGGGGCCCACATCTTGATATCCGACGAAACTTACAAAATCCGACAACCCATCTAATTACGAGTTCAACCATACTAATTTCACCCAAATCCGACTCCGAATGGGTGTTCAAATCTCGAAAATTCATTTTATGAAATTGTAGAAAATTCCTCCGTTTTTTCTTGAAAAATCAATAATCTAATGCCGCAAACGAAGATTAATTCAAGAAATATAATCACAAGGGAGTCAAGAACACTTACCCCAAGTTGTATGGAAACATTTCTCTCCAAAATCACCCAAATCGAGCTCCAAAATCCAAAAATGAAGAAAGAAACCAAAACCCATGATTTCAAGCTTCTGCCCAGTGTCTTTCGCATCTGCGGACAAGAGGTCGCATCTGCTACCCTTGCTTCTACGGACGAAGCTCGCATCTGCGAGCGTGGGCGCTTCTGCACACGTTGGGCCACTTCTGTGCACTTCGCTCCTGCGACTTCTCTATCTCTTCTGCGACCATCGCACCTGCGCAAATTCAACTGCAGGTGCGGTCACACCAGAACCAGCAACAACTAGCAATAACAACATGAGGAAAAATGATTCGAAGTCAATTCGAAACACGTCCGAACCCCTCGGGACTTCAACCAAATACACTAACAAGTCCTAAAACATCATACGTACTTAGTCGAAACCTCAAATCACATCAAACAATGCTAAAATCACGAATCATACCCGAATTCAAGCCTAATGAACTTTGAAATTTTCAAATTCAATATCTTGTGCCGAAACACATCAAATCAATCCGGAATGACTTCAAATTTTGCACACAAGTCATAAATGACATAACGAAGCTATTTCAATTTCTAGAATTGGATTCTGACCCCGATATAAAAAAAGTCAACCCCCTGGTCAAACTTCCCAAAAGTTCAACTTTCGCTATTTCAAATCTAATTCCACTACGGACCTCCAAATAATTTTCCAGACATGTTCTAAGTCCAAAATCACCATACAGAGCTATTGGAATCATCAAAACTCTATTCCGGGGTCGTTTACACATAAGTTGACATCCGGTCAACTATTTCAACTTAAGCTTTCATCTTGGACACTAAGTGTCTCAATTCTTTTCAAAACCTCATCGGACCTCAACCAATTACCCCGTCAAGTCACATAACAGTTGTAAAGTACAAATTGAGATGTAAATGGCAGAACAAGGCTGTAATACTCAAAACGACTGGCCAGGTCGTTAGATTCTCCCCCTCTTAAACATATGTTCGTACTCGAATGTGCCAAGAGTTGTTTCCAAGCCATCAAATTACTATTACATCTTACCAGGCACGTAACCGGGGGTGATCCCATGTAACCCTATTCTATATAGGCCTGACAAGACAATACAACTGAAAATCATTAATTCAACCTTAGCCCATAACCTTGGAATTTAATTTCTTACATTCAGAATTTCGCTTTCAAGACCCGAATCTCATATCTACACACTGTATAAGTCTGAACAAACTGTATCAAGCCATATCCATAACTCCATATAATCACATAACAAATTACACAACTCGCATACTTGCAGCACCATTTCCGATCACAGTAACCACTCCAAAACCAACCAAATACTAGTATTAAACCCATATCGAACCAAACCTCATCCCAAAACCTTTGTACACTATTGATAATAAAAGAAACACGTGAAATTTTATGACCACTTACCAGATCAACAAGTCACGGAGCTCTCTCGCCCCAATCACTTTCTGAGCCGACTTTCAATATTATCCTTCCAAATATACCCTAATCAAACCTGATAGTACCCATTCTAGGTCTAATGACCTTATATTATTAAACAAAACTATCCCACCGACATGCCGCACCAATATAACTCAGAGTCACAAACCGTGCCATCCGTGCGCCAATACACAACCGATCATGCAATACCCAAATACTCATCTCGCTCAAATTCTGCCATAAGGCCCCCAATAGGACCGCGCCGTGTGTACATATAACCAATGAATCACAACTCCTCGTAGCATAGAAGAGTAACTCATAGATCATTTCAAAATACGAAAAAAAGCTCAACATCAACCGAATGGCACATCCATCAACAATAGCAGTATGGAGTTAACCAATCCGACTCGGTGTAGAATACACATCCTAATTGGGCCTACCAATGGACCCTCCAAATCAGTTCTGGTTACCCACAAATAGATAAATAACCCTCCAAAAATCCACAATAACTGAAATCATAATACATACTATCATCTGGCTGGCTTCAGACACTACTTCACAGTCTACAACCATGAAACAATATGCTCCTGAAAACTCCCAGTCTCCAAATCCCTAGATCACACGAATCACCATTTCTGATCCAATCTCCAAGAAACTCTCCACTCACATTATAAGGAACACACCTATGTAGATTACTCCGCAGGGGATGACCCACATGCTTAGCCTCAAATTGGTATCTTGTTATACCCTTTCGAAGTCACAAGTACTATGCAATCACTTAGTCTATCTGAGTCCAAACTCATTAACCAGACATGAGAATTTAATTTGTCCCAAAATTTAACAACATGAAAGATCCTTCAAAACATTCATACTCGAGACTGTACGTCACATCAAAACGGAAATCAAGCACCCAATGGCCTTTCCTTTACATTTCAAGGAAACACTTCTCATCACATTCAAAACGTCTTAACACATCCCGCAGTTACATCATACTCATCATAAAGCCATTCCACCACTCATCGAGCCACAAATTCCACTCGTAGGGACATTACTAGACATATGAGTCCAAATGTACAAGTTACAACTGAAGCTACCGAGCTTAAGCTACGGTCTAACCATGGCCTCAAGTCTTCCAGACTGGCCCATCACCAAAACACAGAATACACATCTCGAACCTCATTCATGGGATCACAAGCCGGTGATGCACAGCTGATACCGAGCGCTCATGTGTGCATACGAATGCGTGGAAGGAATTCAAAGAGTTATGTCTCAAGCTGAATAAATTCCGCATGATAAGTAAAGAAAGATGGGAAGTATATATCCTAAATGCACTGTAGCCTCTCGAAGATAGGTATGGACGTCATCATACCGATCCACAAGACTCTACTAGGCACTTGCACATGACTTGTAGAACCTATGAACCTAGAGCTCTGATACCACCTTGTCACGACCCAAAATCCAACTAGTCATGATGGAACCTAACCCAATCCGCTAGGTAAGCCAATTACAAACTATCCAATTTCAATAAAATTATTAAGGTAATTAATTAAAAGAAAATATATAAAACTAATACATTTTTCCAAGAACTGGTAGTACAAATCATGAGCTTCTAAGAATAGAGTATACAAAGCTGGTATGAAGTAATACATTATGTGTTTGAAAAGTACATAAATAAAGTTTTATGAATCTAAGGATACCATAAATACGTGGCAGCTATAACCAGAGCGCAGGTACATCTTCAGATCCAGCTCCCAATGAACACAGCAACATCAGCAGCCAACATCTACACACAGGGTGCAGAAGTGTAGTATGAGTACAACCGACCCCATGAACTCAATAAGTAACAAACCTAAACTTAGGTTGAAAGTAGTGACGAGCTTGTACCTAGGTCAGAGTCCAACTTTCATAACCAACAATAGTTCATAACAATATGAAACAAGTAATACCAGAAGTAACTCAACAGCAGAAATGCTCAACAAAAACATGATTTCTGAAAATAGGTTTGCCTTTCAAGTACATCAATGAAAACCCAAATCGTTTACCGGAGTTGCCAAAAATATGAATAAGTTTGAAAACAATAATTTTCCCAAAATCCTTTCAATAATAAATAAAATGTTTCATTTTCTTTCCAGATAACCTGTGTAAAACAAATGCATCACTATGCCCATCTGTCAACATGTGTGAGAAATCATGAATGATGTGATACCGTACATCGTGGGGAAAATACATCTTTATGCCTATATGTTATGTGTGCATGTCAATGCAATGTATCTCAGAGATGAACTCATGTACTTACACTCTCAGAGTACTCAATCTCACTTCCTCACACATTCCACTCATCATGCCCAATCCCTCGGTACTGTATATGGTTAATTCGGCCCAGGGAAAATCCATCCTGGAATATACGCATCAACTGATCATCAGTCACTCAGTACCGAGTAGGGCCAATCCAGCCCGTAAAGAAGATCCATCTCCAGGTTTATAATACTTCGTACAAGATCCATGTTCAGGGAATATCCATCCCTCAATAATATCAATCACGCTCACTGGGGGTATGTGCAGATTCCAGAGGGGCTCCTTCAGCCCAAGCGTTCTATAAATCCTGTAAGGCCTGCTGTAGGCAGGCAACCCCGATCCATAAATAATATCCTCACAGTGAGGCTCTCGGCCTCCCTCCGTCATTAATCTTTCCTGTCTCTCTCATGGGCTCACAATGTCATAAAAATAACCCGAAAAAGATGATATGATGTATCAATAAATAACAGAGATTGAGATATGATATGCAATGAAATGAATATGACTGAGTATGAAATTTCAATTAAACAAATAATTCACAGCAATATGACCTCTGTAGGTCACAATAATACTGGCACATAGCCTCACATGATTTTTAATATGATTCTCAGCTCAATTTCTTTAACACATAAAACTGAATGGAAAATGCCAAGATTATTTAACTACAAAATTCCACGGAACAATTACGTCACAATTTCTATGGTGCACACCCACACGCCCATCACCTAGCATGTGCGTCACCTACAAATAATTCACATAATACGTATATTCAGGGTTTATACCCTCAGCTCCAAGATTAGAAGAGTTACTTACCTCGAACAAGACGAATCCAATGCCGAGCAAGCTAAACAATGCTCCAGAAATTTCATTTTGCACGTATCAACTCTTGAACAACTCGAATCTAGTCACAATTAATTTGATTCAGTCCACACAATTATAGGAATTAATTACATATCAAAATACTAATGTTTTCCCACAAAATCCGAAATTACACTCCAAATATTGCCCATGGGGCCCACGTCTCGAAATCTGGCAAAACTCATAAAATCCGATAACCCATCTAATTATGAGTTCAACCATACTAATTTCATCCAAATCCGACTCCGGATTAGTGTTCAAATCTCAAAAATTCATTTTATGAAATTGTAGAAAATTCCTCCGATTTCTCTTGAAAAATCAATAATCTAATGCCGAAAACGAAGATTAATTCATGAAATATAATCACAAGGGAGTCAAGAAAACTTACCCTAAGTTGTGTGGAAACATTCCTCTCCAAAATCGCCCAAATCGAGCTCCAAAATCCAAAAATGAATAAAGAAACCAAAACCCACGATTTAAAGCTTTTGCCCAGCGTCTTCCGCATCTGCGGACAAGAGGTCGCATCTGCTCCCCTCGCTTCTACGGACGAAGCTCGCATCTGCGAGTGTGGGCACTTCTGCGCGTGTTAGGCCACTTCTGCGCACTTCGCTCCTACGACTTCTCTGTCTCTTATGTGACCATCGCACCTGCGCAAATTCAACCGCAGATGCGGTCACACCAGAACCAGCAACAACTAGCAATAACAACATGAAAAAAAATGATTCGAAGTCCATCCGAAACACGCCCGAGCCCCTCGGGACCTCTACCAAATACACCAACATGTCCTAAAACATCATACGAACTTAGTCGAAACCTCAAATCACATCAAACAACGCTAAAAGCATGAATCATACCCCAATTCAAGCCTAATGAACTTTGATATTTTCAAATTCTATATCTTGTGCCGAAATATATCAAATCAATCCGGAATAACTTCAAATTTTGTACACAAGTCATAAATGACATAATGAAGCTCTTCCAATTTCCAGAATCGAATTCTGACCCTGATATCAAAAAGTCAACCCCCGGTCAAACTTCCCAAAAATTTGACTTTCGCCATTTCAAGCCTAATTCCTCTATGGACCTCCAAATAATTTTTTGGACATGCTCCTAAGTCCAAAATCACCATACAGAGCTATTGGAATCATCAAAACTTTATTCCAGGGTCGTTTACATATAAGTCGACATCCAGTCAACTATTTCAACTTAAGCTTTCATCTTGGAGACTAAGTGTTTCAATTCTTTTCAAAACCTCACCGGACCCGAACCAATTACCCGAGCAAGTCACAAAACTATTGTAAAGTAAATATTGAGCTGTAAATAGGGGAACGGGGTTGTAATGCTCAAAACGACCGGCCGGGTCGTTACACTTTGTAACCTCAAGTGTAGCCCAGATAGTTCTCAACAAAGGTAAGAACACGAGAATCGTTATAACTTTACGCTTAACAATCAACTCTAGGCATATCATAGCCTAAGCATTCTTTCGAGTATAAACACCTGCCCCAATGCCCGCACATTGGCTCAAACCTCACATATATGCACACTTATAGCGCGTAGCTATCATAAATAATTAACGCAATTAGTGCTTCCACTGAGTTAAAATAAAATACTCACCTCAAATAGGCTGCAACCCAAAATAATATACTTCTGAGAACTCCAGTCTCCAAATTCATCGAACACATGAACCACCGGAACTGATCCCAACTCCAGCACTAAAATGACTAACACATCTTCCATTCACGATAATCCCATGAGGAATAATTTCATAATTCTTGCGTGCCGCATAACAATAATTTCATCCCACTGAATCATTCTATGGACAAAAGTGTTACTATGTTCTTGATTTGCTTCCATGAGCATAGTAACTCCTTTATTACTTTCGATTTTAGCTTTTGGGGCTAAGGTTGTTTTCATTAGTCTATAATACACTCTATATATTACAACTATTTCTCTTGTATTAATTTTGCTATTCATATTTTTTATTTTTATATTAAGATTTAATGTATCCAAAATGTTCTGGTCATTTAAACTGATAACTGTCATTTTTTATGATGAGGGTTTATTTGTGGTGGGTACTCTCGGAGGGGTAACCATTATATGTGAAGGTGGTCTCACGGGTAGGGACGGAAATTCTGTAAGTGCAGAATATCTATTTCCCTGATTCCTATTAGGTGAGGCCCTAAAGGGACCCGTCTGGTTTGGTCTCATTCTTTCCCTGTAGGAATTCTCTGGTTAGAAAGTCGTGTAAAATATTTTCTTCACCTTTAATAATTCAATCTGAAAATCAAAACTAGATAATAATGCTTGCCATCTAGCAAAAATCTGTTTTGAAATGAGGTTTTTAACATCCTTTTGTAAAATCTCTTTAACTGATTTACAATCAACTCTTAACAAGAATTTTGTACTTATTAAATCATCTTGAAGCTTTGTAATACATAGTACTATAGAAAAATTTCCTTTTGACTGTGCTATAATTTTTCTGAGCCGAATTCCAGATTTTGAAAGTGAAACGAACTAATTGTTCTGGGGATTTTGAAGAGACCCCAATTTAAGGATATAGGTTTTATAATCAAGATTATAAAATAAATACGGAATGTAAGCATAAGTCAGAAACACTTACAAGATAAGAGATTTATTCAAACATAGGCAAACATTTTACAGAGAGGGGAGAGATAGGATAAAAAGAAAATCTTGGAAAATTTTCTGATGTCTGACGATTACAATTTGAAAGTCTTTTATAGACTTTGAAAAGTTTGTTGATTTGATCTCAACCTTACAAATGGATGACCTAGATTGACGTCTTCTTCTTTGTTAAAGGGGCAAGTACTATTTTTGTCCTTTTGTGCTTGTTATTGTCAAGTAACTCTTTCTTTTCCGAAGAGTCGTTTGTCTTTTTGAAAAGCTCTTTTATCTTTTTCGGAATAGTCATTTGTCCTTTTGTAAAGGGGCAAGATGCTATTCTTCGTCTGCATAGGCATGGTAGGCTTGGGCTATCCCTTATGGGTCTTCCATGTCTCCATTGTTTTCTGCTGAGGAAAATGCTGATGCTGCTTCTAGCATGGCTTGTACTTCCGTTGGGCTTGCTGTATAAATATTTGCCAAGACTTATAGGAGTCTCTTTTTTAATTCCATTTGGGAACTGGATGATCCCGTTTTTCTTGATGCTCTGGACTTAGACTGGATTGCTTTTACTTCAGGCACCCATCCTTTAATCCTTGGAATTTTAACTAAGTATTTAATTCGGTCAGTCTCTTCAACGACGAATGACCAGCTGATTATGTAGGAAATCCATTTTGCAAAGTAGTATTTGCATAACTTAATGTGATCAGGTAGCGTGGAAATTTCATGCTTTTTCTGGAATCTTTCATAGTGTACTTGGAAACTCCTGGGCATTGTTTGCTTAGTTCCTCCAAATTTCTTCCACCAGTCATAAAACCATCTTGGTATGACTGATTTCATCATTTGTTCGATGTATTTTACGAACCAAGTGTGGGTATTTGGGCATAGGTATAAAAAGTTATACCATGCTTCTGTATAATCAAAAAGATTATAGGTTTGAGGCCTATGTTATTTAGATAGCACAATTGGGGTGTGCAAATGATCTATACCCCATTCAAATGGGCTAATAATCTTATTAATGGTGAACCTCGAGTACTTAATACTATTGGGGTCCATATTATCCTTTAACTCATGTTCTATAGATATAGATCCTGTGTCTATCAGGATAAATTCATAATACTTCCTTGTCTTGAGAGGGTCACTGAATTGTACGTAATTTCTGTTGGTATAACAAGGATTAACCATATCTCCTATTTCGAGATTTTTGTATCCTTTATCTAATGCTAAAATCATGATTGGTGCTTTGGGTATGAGTTCAAAATTTTCCTTCTCTTTGAGAGATGGATTTTTTACATTCTCCCTTGGAGGGAGTGTTTGGGTTTACTGCCTGTGCGAAGGACTCTGGGGTCTTCATTTCGTAGTTTGAGCTGGTTAACAGTTTACCTGTCATTGAACTTGTTGAGGCCTTTGATGAAGCCTGTTGAAATGGTCCTTTAACTCTTGGTATTGAACCGATAACTGTCATCTTTGATGATGAGGGTTTATTTGTGGTGGGTACTCTCGGAGGGGCAACCATTATATGTGAAGGTGGTCTCACGGGTAGGGATGGAAATTCTGCGAGTGCAGGATATCTATTTCCTTGATTCCTATTAGGTGAGGCCCTAAAGGGACCCGTCTGGTTTGGTCTCATTCTTTCCCTGTAGGAATTCTCTTGTTAGAAAATCGGGTAAAGAGTTTTCTTCACCTTTAATAAATTTAATTTGAAAATCAAAACTAGATAATAATGCTTGCCATCTGGCAAAAATCTATTTTGAAATGAGGTTTTTAACATCCTTTTGTAAAATCTCTTTAGCTGATTTGCAATCAACTCTTAACAAGAATTCTTTATTTATTAAATCATCTTGAAACTTTGTAATACATAGTACTGTAGACAAAATTTCTTTTTTGACTGTACTATAATTTTTCTGAGTCGAATTCCAGATTCCGGAAGTGAAACGAGCTAATTGTATTGGGGATTTTGAAGGGACTCTTTATTTAAGAATACCACCGTACCCTTCATCAGAAGCGTCGGTTTCGACTATCATGAATGCCTCAGGATTAGGAATACCTAGACATGGAAGTTTTTGAACAATTGACTTGACCTTTTTAACAGTGTCTGTTTGTGTCACGACCTAATTTCACCTATAGGTCGTGATGGCGCCCAACACTATAGCTAGGCAAGCCAACTAGTAATTTAAACCCATATTCAATTTTTTTAAAATTAACCGAGTAATTAAACTCTTCTTAATTTCAGGAACTTAAAACAATATGAAAATATTCTAGCAAATTAAAAATAATCAAGTCAAAAAAAAAATTCTACTAGTGTGTGTTCTAAGACCTGGTGTCACAAGTGTATGAGCATCTAGTAGATTATACAAAAAGAAAATTATAAATACTGTCTGGAATGAAATAGACAGAATAAAAATTCAGGAAGAGGCACTAGTTGCTGCAGAATGGCTCAGAAGGGCAGCTCATCACTAAGCTTATGGATATCGAGGGTGCGCGCCGATAGGTCCAACAATAGCATCTGTCTCAGGTCCTGCACAAAAGTGCAGCAAGTTACGTAAACAACGTGTACCCAGTAAGTATCAAGCCGAATCTCGAAGAGGTAGAGACGTGATGGCCAACTTTGATACTCACTAAGGGTCAATAACAATAATGAAAGTAAAACTAGAATATCTAAATCAACATGACTCACAGAGTCAAAAATAATTTTATTTAACCAGCAGAAATAATTAAATTCATTCAAATGCAACAATTTCCAATCTATTAATTACATTCACAAACTGCAATTAAAATAAAAGGTATTGTATAATTATTATTATTATTAGACACGATTTCTGCCGAGGTCGTACGGCCCGATCTAGAGTGTCGTGTACACTACCGAGGGAAGTGCAGCGCGATCCATAGATGCATCTATACTGCTGAGGCGTTCGACCCACTCCACAAGAAAGGATGACATTTTTTTATGTATCTCCGGAAGGAGAGTATATTTATTATAGATTAATTCGAGAGGATGAACAATTTCTTTTAACAAATAAATTAATTTAAGCAGAAAATTAAGTATATAAGATTTCCATCTTTTACTATCTTTCCCTAACAATTCACAATATATATAAATTAATTAATTAAATAAAGGATACAATTTACACACATAGTTCATGCTTTGAATCCTAAACTACCCGGACTTTAGCATAATAGTAGCTACGTACGGACTCTCGTCACTTCGTGCGTACGTAGCCTCCATAATTAATAACAATTATCAATTTAATCACATATGGGGTAAATTCCCCCTCACAAGATTAGACAAGGGACTTACTTTGTCTCAAAGTCCACTTTCCGATCAAAATGTCGCGCAAAAGTTTCAATTCGGTGCCAAAAAATCTGAAACTATCCAAAAGTTATATAAAATAATTAATACATGTTCAATAATATGAAATTCATCTACTAAATAAATTACCCTATCCAAAATGATAAAATTCCTAAAATTCACCCCGGGCCCACGTGCTTGGATTCCAAAAATGTTCAGATGAAAACGTTACCCATAATCTCAAGAACTCAAATATATAATTTCTATTCAATTCCATAACTATTTTCGTGGTTAAAATCTCATTTTTATACAAATCTAGGTTTTTCATCTAAACCCTTGATTTCTAAGATTTAGAGGTTATAATCTACCCATAATCTATGTATTTAACTCAAGGTGTGTAGAATTAACTTACCTCCAAGTTGTTAGTTGAAATCCCCTCTCAAAAAGCTCTGAAATCGCCTAAACATGGAAGAAAAACGGAAAAAATGGACTGAGCTTCGTCCGTATTAAGGTTCTATCCAAGCAGGTTTTTTGCACCTGCGAAGGAGTGACCGCACCTGCGGCTTCACACCTGCGGAGGTTCCTCGCAGGTGTGAGTTTCACTCGCCTGGACCAGCTTCGCATCTGCGCACCCTGCCACGCACCTGCGCGTTCGCAGGTGCGCCCAAAGTTCCGCACCTGCGGTGGCAGACATGCTCCTCCTTTTCGCACCTGCGGCTGGTGGCTCACACCTGTGGCTTCCCATGTGCAGGTGGGATCATACCAGAAACTGGAAGCTTCAGCTCTTCTTCAAAATTCCAAAATTGGTCCGAGCCTCGTCCGGTTAACACTCGGGCCCTCGGGGCCCCGCCAAAACATACCAACAGGTTTGAAATCATAAAACGGACTCGCTCGAACTCTCAGAACGTGTAAAACAACATTAAATCTAAGAATCTTACCCCAAACCAAACTGATTCAACTTAGAAATTTCAAATTCTTCAAACTTACTCCGAACGCGCCAAAATATAATTATACTACTCGGAATGACACAAAATTTTGCGTGCAAGTCGTAAATCACCATACGGAACTATTCCCAAACTCGAAATTTCAAACGAACCTCGATTACTCCAAAACCTATTTGAAACCAAATTTAAAGAACTTTCAACCTTCAAATAGTTGATTTTCACTATTAAGTGCTAAAACGCTCCCGGGTTATCTAAAACCCGATTCGAACATACGCCCAAGTCTGAAATCATCATACAAACCTATTGAAACTGTCAAATCCTGATTCCGGGGTCGTTTTCTAAAAATGTTGACCGAAGTCAAACTTGGCCTTTTAAAGCCAAACTAAAGAACCAATTGTTCCGATTTCAACCCGATCATTTCCAAATTTCTGAACCAACCACCCCGCAAGTCATAAATTAATAAGAGCACATACAGGGAGTTTTATTTAGGGAAACGGGGTTCGAAAAGTCAAAATGACCGGTTGGGTCATTACATTCTCCACCTCTTAAACAAACGTTCGTCCTCGAACGGGTTTAGAATTGTACCTGAAGTGCTGAATAAATGTGGATATCTGCTCTGCATGTTTTCCTCGGCCTCCCAAGTTGCTTCCCCGACTGGTTGGCCCCTCCACTGGACTTTTACTGCTGAAATCCTCTTGGACCTCAACTGGCGAACCTGTTTATCAACAATGGCAACTGGCTCTTCTTCATATCCCAAACTCTTATCTAGCTGAATTGTGCTGAAGTCTAACACATGTGACATGTGGGCATGATACTTCCGGAGCATAGATATATGGAAAACCGGATGAACTCCTGATAGATTGGGAGGCAAGGCAAGCTCGTAAGCAACCTCCCCAACTCATCTCAACACCTCGAATGGGCCTATAAACCTTGGGCTCAATTTCCCCCTTTTACCAAATCTCATGATTCCCTTTATCGTGAAACTTTCAAGAGAACTTTTTCACCCACCATAAATGATAAATCATGTGCTTTCTGATCTATGTAACTCTTCTGTCTAGACCGCGTTGTACGTAGTCACTCCTGAATCAACTTTACCTTTTCCAAGGCATCCTTCAGCAAATCAGTATCATATAACTTAGCCTCACCGGGCTCAAACCATCTGATGGGCGAACGACATCGCCGACCATACAAAGCCTCAAATGGAGCCATCTCGATGCTGGATTGGTAACTATTGTTATAAGAAAACTCGGCCAAAGGCAAGAAATGATCCCACTGGCTTCCAAAGTCAATCACACATGCCATGAGCATATCCTCCAAAATATGAATTGTCCGCTCTGACTGCCCATCGATATGTGTATGAAAGGCTGTGCTGAGCTCTACACGGGTCCCCAATTCACTCTATACCGCTCTCTAGAAATGTGAAGTAAACTGAGGGCCATTATCTGATATGATAGAAATTGGCACATAGTGCAACCGAACTATCTCTTGAATATAAATCTAGGCCAACCTCTCTGAAGTATACGTAGTCACAACCGGAATAAAGTGTGCCAACTTGGTCAACCTGTAAACAATCACCCAAACTGCATCAAACTTCCGCAAGGTCCGCGGGAACCTGTAACACCACGAAAAATTTCAAAGTGTTTTTAGACCATTAAGAAGGTTGGTGGGTGCTAATTATATTAATTCAGGAATGAACATGACTGATAATTTGAATGATATCAATTGATCATGATAATATATGTATGAGGTGCATTAAGAATGGTTTATGGTGTAAGAAAAGCCCTAAGGCTAAGTCAAGTTGAAAATTATATGATGGGATAAAGTTTCAAGTGAATTCGCACAAGACCTAACTTCAAACAAGAATAACTATCAAGATATGAAGAGTAATATGGTGTATAGCCTATAAAATCAAATCCTTTTGAGTCTAGTTTCCAACTCATCAAACCGTTTGTCATTTGGATATGTATACAGAACGTTATGGCAATTTTACTGGACCTGTGTTATATGCGCGCCCAGATGCATGGCCGTGAATATTTGAGAGTTTCTACCTCAGGTGCGTGGCCAGATGCGCGTCCACTTGCTCAAGTACGCAGACGCGCACGTAGGAAACCATTAAATAACCCCAAGGTCAGGTAGAGAGAGGGGTTAAGTCATTTTTGAGGTAAAACTTGATATTTTAGAGAGAAGTAAGAGCATTTTAGAGAGAGAAGGAGTAAACATAACATTCTAATCATCCAATCTTGCACCAATCTTCAAAATCAAGGAAGCTAATCACAAGATCTTCATCAAAGAGGTAAGGTTCCATACCCTAGTTTTTAATTTCGGGATTTGGATTAAAAGTAGGCCATAAGAAGTATGATTCTTGGGTGTGAGAGTATTATGTGTACATGTATGGATTTATTATGGAAATATGAGTATGAATCAAGTATTGGAACTTATGGTATAGTGATTGGAACCCATAAATTCTCAATTTAAATATATAACCATTGTAGAGATTGAAAGGTGATTATTTGATGGAATTTTGTTGGTTGGGTGAGAATGGTTGGTCACACATGTGATGTTAGGATTATAAGTTGTTAAAGAATGATGGTGGGATGAATTATTGGTAAATGATAGTATTTGAAAGAACTAATTCTATGGTTAAGAAATGTATAAATGTATGCCCACTAGGTGTTTGGTAAATTGTCTAAATGGCCTAAACTATGGAATTGGTTACTAATGTTGGTCCCATTGGATGTTGATATTGTAGATTGCAGTTGCTTAGTATAGTAGATCATTGTAGTATCATTAAGGGGTGAATTTAAGTTTCGGATCATTGGCATTAAATTGAGGAGACAAGAAAGCATTCATAGGTGGATACATGTGGAATGGAATTTCCTGAGTATTGATTAGCTTGCTCGATGTTGGGTTCGTCTTATTGAGGTAAGTAACAGTTCTAAATTTGGTCCTGGGGGTATGAAACCCCGGATTATGTGTTATGTGATTAGTTTCAAAGTGACACACATGCTAGGTGACGAGCGTGTGGGCGTGCACCGTAGGAATTGTGACTTGGTCAAATTCCATGGAACTGTGAAGTTGAATAATATGTTGATATTTGTACATTCTCTACGTGTTAGAGAAAATTGAGCTGAGACTCGTATTAAAAATCATGCTTAGACATATGTTATTATTATTGGTACCAATTGGGGTCATTTCTGTGGTTGTATTATATGTTCAAATTGAAATTTTACACTCAGTCATGTTCATTCATTTTATATCATATCTCAGTCTCTGTTGCAATTTATTGATAGATCATATAATCATTTTGGGCCAATTTTCATGATTACTGAGAGCCCGAGAGATTGGAGAGAGTTATGACTGAGTGAGGCCGATGGCCTGATTGTGAGATATTGATACTATAGCAAGCGAGTTGTCTATGCAGCACGTGAGTTATCCGTGCGGATCCAGATATTGATATTATAGAACGTGAGTTATCCATGCGGATCCATATATTTATAGTATAGCACGTGAGTTGTCTGTGCAGATTATAGTGCTTGGGCTGTAGGAGCCCCTCCGGAGTCTGTACACCCCCAGTGAGCGCGGGTACCCATTGAGTGTGAGTGCTGAGAGCCGAGTGGTTGAGCTGTTGTGACAAGTTGAGCAACTGTTTCCCTAAGATGCTGTACTTGCTTTTCATTTATTGTTGCACTTAGTTGCTATCCGTCATTGTTGTGAAATTCTCTGAAAGTTTTTATAGCCGGATTACATGAACTTGAACTATATAAAACTGATTTGACTTAAACTGCTAGAATTGAAAGTATGTCTACTCTTTGCTGGAATTACTAAAAATGAACTGTAACTGTGTAGCTCGTCACTATCTTTAGTTCCTTATTTATTATTGTTACTTGCTGAGTTAGTTGTACTCATACTACACCCTGCACTTCGTGTGCAGATCCAGGTGTTCCCGGATATTGTAGGTGTTGATTCTTTCGCACAGTTGATTTTTCGGAGATTCAGAGGTAGCTGCCGTGTTTCGCAGACCTTGTCTCTCCTTCCCTATCTCCTTGTTTACTGTATTTGGTCTCAGACTATTATAGACCGTATTTTCCAGACTTGTATTCATATTAGATGCTCATGTACTCAGTGACACCGGGTTTTGGGAGTGTTTATATTTGCACTTGTGAGATTTCTTCCACTGAATTTAATCATTATGTTTTCAAATTTAAAAGATATATGGTTTATTAAGATTGTCGGCTTGCCTTGTATTGAGATAGGCGCCATCACGACGGGTGAGATTTTGGGTAGTGACAAGTTGGTATCAGAGCTCTATGTAACATAGGTCTCACGAGTTATGAGCAGGTTTAATAGAGTCTTGCGGATTGGTACGGAGACTTCTGTACTTATCTTTGAGAGGCTGCCGAACCCTTAGGAAAATTTCAGTTTCTTGTATTCAATCGTGCAGAATTCATTCAGCTTGAAACATAACTCTTTGAATTCCTTCCACGCATTTCGTATGCGCATATGAGCGCTCAGTATCAGCTGTGCATCACCGGCTTGTGATCCTATGAACGAGGTTCAAGATGTGTATTCTGTGTTTTGGTGATTGTCCAGTCTGGAAGACTTGAGGCCAGGTTTAGACCGCAGCTTAGGCTCGGTAGCTTCAGTTGTAACATGTACATTTGGACTCATATGTCCAGTAATGTCCCTACGAGTGGAATTTGTGGCTCTATGAGCAGTGGAATGGCTTTGTGATGAGTATGATGTAACTGTGGGATGTGTTATGACGATTTGAATGTGACGAGAAGTGTTTCCTTGAAATGTAAAGGAAGGCCATTGGGTGCTTTATTTTCGTTTTGATGTGACGTACAATCTTGAGTGTGAATGCTTTGAAAGATCTTTCACATTGTTAAATTTTGGGGTATATTAAATTCTCGTGTCTGGTTAATGAGTTTGGACTCAGAAAGATTAAGTGATTTCAGAGTAATCGTGGCTGCGAAAGGGTATAACAAGATGCCAATTTGAGGCTAAGCATGTGGGTTATCTCTTGCAGAGTAATCTATGTAGGTGTGTTCCTTATAATGTTGAGTGGAGAGTTTCTTTTCTACCAGATGGGTGTATGTTTTGAGATTTGAATTTGAATCCGGTTGAAAAAGTTGACTTGACTGTCACGAGAATAAATGCAAACTTAGCAGATGATTGAGGTAATTTATGGTGGGTGTAGCATAAGCTTGAGAAGAATTTTTGTTGAACTGACTGCAGTATTATGGCAGTAATAAAGTATGGGTATTGTGAGTTATTGAGTGTTTTGTTGTATGGCTTTGAGCCAAGTGGGGGAGCCTGCTATTGATAGTTCAATTTCATTGATATATGTTAAATTTTAGTTTTGGTCTAAGGCATACTGGTGGATTAGTTATGACTTGCAGAAGTGGAGATCGAGGATGACTCGGGTAAGGAAATTCCTGGATACGGGTTACATTGCACTTTATGAAACTATGAAAATTATGTAATGATTAAGTTGTTATTTTGAAGGATTTAGTGTGCACGAAGTATGAATTTGATTGGTCGTGTTAAGGCAAGGTTACTTCTTTGAGTGTCTTTCGGCCCGTTTGGGCGGAGCAAATTAGATTTGAGCAGAGTGGATGACTCTCAAGAGGGTTTTAATGGATTCAAAATGTAAATGTGGCAATTGAATTTTTTTTTCTTCAAATTTGTATATCACTAGAATCGATTACTTACATTGGATGGTATCGGGACGTGCAGTAATTCTGTTTGACTATGGATTCTATATTTCAGTATAAGAAAGGAAAGAGGAACAATTTTAAATTTTCATAGGGTATTTTCAGAGTGAGTGTTACAGTTGTGGCATTTATGGAGGTGCTTAAGAGGAATACAATGGCTTATGGGCCTTAGGGCGGTGTGGTTTTATGTTAGGATGTCTTGTAGTGAGCTTTGGTAAGGATAGTAGTGTTCTGACAAGGAGAAATGGCAACTTGAGGAAGAAACTAGGAGAAAATAGGACAAATGGGTAGCATGCTGGATCAATATGGTAATGGTATGCTCGGTTCTTTTTAGGGTAATTATGTTGTGGTGAGACTTTATGGGTATTTTGTGGCAATACTCTCGGATTTGGCAACCTGTGTGGCTTGGTCGAGTTAGAGGAATTCAGTTCTGATAGCTTGATTATGTGCAAATGGATTTCAAAATGTTCTTGATGGTTTCCACAATGGTTGAACTGGATATTTTATACCGGTGTGGGGAATGTGTCGTGTATTATGATTTCCTCCTGGAAAGAAGCAAGAGAAAGATTTCTAACTAATATGGTATGTAATTTGCTGGTGACTCAAAGTTGATAATGAGATTCTTCTGCTTGTCATATGATGGCATGATAGATGTGGTGTGTTGCGCGGGATTAAGATTTACACATACAAGGTGGCAGTTCATTCTTGAAGGGAAGGTCACGAATTCTAGACAAAATGGTCAGTGTTATATATTTAGATGAATGTTATAACTGCTCGGTAATCCCTGAGAAGGGTGGGCATTTCAAAAGGCGCATTGTGTTTTGATTTACGGATGTTATTAGTACTGCAGTACCCACCTGGTTGATAGACTATTGATATTCAAATTATTGTTATATGAAACAGAAGAATTTTGGAAGTATTCCTAGTGGGAGGATCGTGCATGAAAGATGTGTTAGTTATTCGAGTGCTGGAGTTGGGATCAGTTACGGTGATTCATGTGTCTTTTGGATTTGGAGACTGGGAGTTCTCAGAAGCATATTATTTCAGGGTTGCGACCTGTTTGAGGCGAGTATTTTATTTAAACTCAGTGGAGGTACTAGTTGCGTTAATTATTTGTGATAGCTATGCGCTATGAGTGCACATATATGTGAGGTTTGATCCCATGTGTGGGTATCGGGGCAAGTAATCCTACTCGAAAAAACTGCTTAGGCTATGATATGCCTAGAGTTGATTGTTAAGATTAAAGTTATAATGTTTCTTGTATTCGTACCTTTGTTGAGAACTATCTGGACTATACTTGAGGTTACAAAGAGGCTAATTCCATAATTAGATTGGGTAGTTACTAATTGTGCGTTAACTTGCCGATTTGAGCTATGATAGCACAACTGCTCACGCCTACACTATAGCATGCTATTTATACCAGTCCAAGCGCATGGGAATCTTGTTTCATTTAGCTTATACATATATACCTGTGTAAATGCTCCCATATGATATGTTTGGACTGGAGGTCTGGGACTATATCGGGCTGATTATGTTATGGCACTTGAGTTGTCCATACTGTTGATGTTAGTGTAAGCTCTAGGAGAGCTAGATACCGTTATTAGATTCATGTGCCTTGGTTCTATTATGTATGATGAGCTTATAGCATTGCAGTTATGGTGGTGCTTGTTGAACTTGCAATACGGTTCTCTACTTTGAGACATCTTCCATTTTGGGTACAAGGTTGCGCAGTTGTGGATTGAGTTGTATTGGTGTGGCATGTCACTGGGATATTTATGTTTAATAATATATGGTCATTGGACCTAGAATGGGTAGTATCAGATTTTATTATGGTATATTGGGAAGATAATATTGAAAGTCATCTTAGAAGGTGATTATGATTTTGGTTGGGGCAAGAAAGCTCCATGACTTGTTGATTTGAGAAGGGGTTATGAGATTCCATCTGTTTCTATCATTATCAGCAATGTGCGAAGGTTTTAGAACGAGGTTTTGTTTGATATGGGGTTCAATACCAATATCGGGTTGGTTTTGAGTAGTTACCGTGATCGAGAATGGTGATGCGAGTATGTGAGTTATGTGCAATTATATCTTGAGTTATGGCTATGGCTTGATACAGTTTGTTCAGACTTATACAGTGTATAGATGTGAGATTCGGGTCTTGAAAAGAAGTTTTTGGATGTTGGAAATTGGATTCCAAGGTTTATGGGTTAAGGCTAAATTGGTAATTTTCAATATGTGGTGTTATCAGGCCTATATAAGATAAGGTGATGTGGGATCACCTCGGGTATGCATGCGTGATAAGGAAATAGTGATTTGAAGGCTCAAACATGTCAAAGAAGAAGCATTACCCCGTGATCAAATATATATTGGGTAGAAAATTTTATGGTCATTCTTCATACTAGAACATCTTAGATTAATTGTTGAAGGTCGCCAAAGATTTAGTTCGGGTGTTCGACGTAGAGATTTAGAGTTAAAGAAAGTGAACGGGTTATTCTCAAGATTTTCTCTATGAATATATTAGGTGAATTGTTAAGAAAGGTAAAGTATGTGTAGTCACAATAGGCCTTATGAAATCTTGAAGGAAATAGGCCAAACTATGAGTAGGATGTTTCCTTATTATTGTCCTCCATGTATTCAGTGTTTCATGTGTCTGTGTTGAAGAAAGTAGTTGGAGACCCGACACTCATTGTTCGAGTTGAGACTATTGAGGTTAATGAGAAATTGACTTATGAAGGGATTCCAGTTTCTAATATTGATCGGCAAGTCCGAAAGTTGAAAAATAAAAAAATTGCCTCCGTGAAAGTGTTATGGCGAAACCAGTAGGTTGAAGATTCCACTTGGGAAGCTGAGGAAGAAATGAAGAAGAAGTACCCTCATTTGTTTGAATAGCCATGTATTTATAAAATTGTGTTCTATGAAAATGCTAAGAATTACCTTCTATGAATTATATATCAACTGTATAGTTGATGTTAAAGGTGTTCATTTTTGGTAGTATACTGCTTGTGAGGCCACGATTGACATTGTTTTAAGGTTACGTTGTGTCGTTGGTTCATGTATATGTTGTTAGGACTCGTTTTGGTGATTCTCTGGCAGGTGGTTAGGCCCAATTGCAGAGGACACTCTGCCGAAATGTTGGAAGAATATCTAAGATCTATATGAAGTCAAGAACGATTAAAGATGATGGTTAAGGTAAAAGAAGGATAATACTGTGCCTAATAATGACTTGTAAAACATTCGCGGACGAATGTTCTTAAGTGGGGGAGAATGTAACACCCCGGAAAATTTCGAAGTGTTTTAAGTCCATTAAGAAGATTGGCGGGGTGCTAATTATATTAATTCGGGTATGAATAAGATTGATAATTTGAATGATATTAATTGATCATGATAATATATGTAATAGGTGCATTAAGAATGGTTTATGGTCTAAAAAGAGCCCTAAGGCTAAGTCAAGTTGAAAATTATATGATGGGATGAAGGTTCAAGTGAGTTCGCACAAGACCTAACTTCAAACGAGCATAACTATCGAGATATGAAGATTTATATGGTGTATAACTATCAAATCAACGCCCTTTGAGTCTAGTTTCCAACAAATCAAACTGTTTGTTATTTGGATATGTATTCAGAGAGTTATGGCCATTGTACTGGACGTGTGTCATATACGCGCCCAGATGCGCGGCCGCACATATTTGAGAGTTTCTGCCTCAGGTGCGCGGTCATTTGCCCAGGTGCGCGGCCGTGCACGTAGGAACCCATTAAATAACCCCAAGGCCAGGTAGAAAGAGGGGTTAAGTCATTTTTGAGGTAAAACCTGGTATTTTAGAGAGAAGTAAGAGCATTTAAGAGAGAGAGGGAGTAAACTTAACATTCTGATCATCCAATCTTGCACCAATCTTCAAGAATCAAGGAAGCTAATCACAAGATCTTCATCAAAGAGGTAAGGTTCCATACTCTAGTTTTTAATTTCGGGATTTGGATTAAAAGTAGGCCATAAGAAGTATGATTCTTGGGTGTGAGAGTATTATGTGTACATGTATGGATTTATTATGGAAATATGAGTATGAATCAAGTATTGGAACTTATGGTATAGTTATTGGAAGCCATAAATTCTCAATTTAAATACATAACCATTGTAGAGATTGAAAAGTGATTATTTGATAGAATTTTGTTGGTTGGGTGAGAATGGTTGGTCACACACATGATGTTAGGATTATAAGTTGTTAAAGAATGATGGTGGGATGAATTGTTGGTAAATGATGGTAGTTGGAAGAACTAATTCTATGGTTAAGAAATGTATAAATGTATGCCCACTAGGTGTTTGGTAAATTGTCTAAATGGCCTCAACTATGGAATTGGTTACTAATGTTGGTCCCATTGGATGTTGATATTGTAGATTGCAGTTGCTTAGTATAGTAGATCGTTGTAGTATCATTAAGGGGTGAATTTTAGTTTCGGATCATTGGCATTGAATTGAGGAGACAAGAAGGCATTCAAAGGTGGATACACGTGGAATGGAATTTCCTGAGTATTGATTAGCTTGCTCGATGCTGGGTTCATCTTGTCGAGGTAAGTAACAGTTCTAAATTTGGTCTTTAGGGTATGAAACCCCGGATTGTGTGTTATGTGATTGGTTTCAAGGTGACGCACATGCTAGGTGACGGGCGTGTGGGTGTGCACCGTAGGAATTGTGACTTGGTCAAATTCCATGGAACTGTGAAGTTGAATAATATGTTGATATTTGTACATTCTCTACGTGTTAGAGAAAATTGAGGTGAGACTCGTATTAAAAATCATGCTTAGACATATGTTATTATTATTATTGATACCAACTGGGGTCATTTCTGTGGTTGAATTATATGTTCAAATTGAAATTTCACACTCAGTCATGTTCATTCATTTTATATCATATCTCAGTCTCTGTTGCAATTTATTGATAGATCATATCATCATTTTAGGCCAATTTTCATGATTACTGAGAGCCCGATAAACCAGAGAGATTTATGACTAAGTGAGGCCGAGGGCCTGATTGTGAGATATTGATACCATAGCACACGAGTTGTCCGTGCAGCACGTGAGTTGTCCGTACAGATCCAGGTATTGATATTATAGCACATGAGTTGTCCGTACAGTACGTGAGTTGTCCGTGCGGATCCAGATATTTATACTATAGCACGTGAGTTGTCCGTGCAGATTATAACGCTTGGGCTGTAGGAGCCCCTTCAGAGTCTGTACACCCCCAGTAAGCACAGGTACATATTGAGTATGAGTGCTAAGGTTTGAGAGCCGAGTGGTTGAGCTGTTGTGATGAGTTGAGCAACTGTTGCCCTGAGAGGCTGTACTTGCTTTTCATTTGTTGTTGCACTTAGTTGCTATCTGTCATTGTTGTGAAATTCTCTGAAAGAATTTATATCCGAATTACATGAACTTGAACTGTATAAAACTGATTTGACTTAAACTGCTGGAATTGAAAGTATATCTACTCTCTGCTGGAATTACTGAAAATGAACTGTAACTGTGTAGCTCGTCACTGTCTTTCGTTCCTTATTTATTATTTTTACTTGCTGAGTTGGTTGTACTCATACTACACCCTGCACTTCGTGTGCAGATCCATGTATTCCCGGACATAGTGGGTGTTGATTCTTTCGCACAGTTGATTTTCTGGAGATTCAGAGGTGGCTGCCATGTTTCGCAGACCTTGTCTCTCATTCCCTATCTCCTTGTTTACTGTATTTGGTCTCAGACTATTATAGACCGTATTTTCCAGACTTGTATTCATATTAGATGCTCATGTACTCAGTGACACCGGGTTTTGGGAGTGTTTATATTTGCACTTGTGAGATTTCTTCCGCTGAATTTAATTATTATGTTTTCAAATTTAAAAGATATGTGGTTTATTGAGATTGTCGGCTTGCCTAGTATTGAGATAGGTGCCATCACGACGGGTGAGATTTTGGGTCGTGACACAACCCAACTACAAAGTCCATAGTAATGCGTTCCCATTTCCACTCCGGTATAGTCATATGCTGAAGTAGGCCACCTGGCCTCTGGTGCTCATATTTAACTTGCTGGCAATTTAGACACTTAGCTACGTACTCAACTATGTCCTTTTTTATTCGTCGCCACCAATAATGCTGCCTCAGGTCACGATACATCTTCGTAGCACCTGGATGAATAGAATACCGAGAACTGTGTGCTTTCTCTAGGATATTTTTCCTTAGTCCATCCACATTAGGAACATATAGACAATCTTGGAGTCGCATAACACCATCCGTGCCAATAGTAACTTTCTTGGCACCACCCCATTGTACCGTTTCTCGAAGAACCATTAAGTGTGGATCATCACACTGGCGAGCCTTGATCTATTCAAATAGTGAAGACTGAGCTATAACACATGCAAGAACACGGTTGGGTTCTGAAATATCCAGCCGCACAAGTCTGTTGGCCAAGGACTGAATATCCAAAGCTAATGGCCTCTCCTCTGCTGAAATGGAAGCCAAACTACCCATACTCTCCGCCTTTCTACTCAAGGCGTCTGCAACCACATTTGCTTTGCCCGGATGATATAGGATAGTAATATCATAATATTTCAGTAACTCCAGCAATCTGCACTGCCTCAAATTTAGGTCCCTCTAATTGAACAAATGCTGCAAACTGCGATGGTCAGTGTAAACCTCACAAGACACCCCATAAAGATAATGCCTCCAAATCTTTAGAGCGTGAACAATCGCAGCTAACTCCAAATCATGTACCGGATAATTTTTCTTGTGGGGCTTTAACTGACGTGAAGCATATGCAATAACTCGCCCTTCTTGCATTAATACACAACCCAAGCCAATGTGTGAAGCATCACAATACACTGTATACATCCCCGAGCTGGAAGGCAACACTAACACTGGTGCTGTAGTCAATGCTTTCTTAAGCTTCTAAAAGCTCACCTCACAATCATCGGACCATCAGAACGGAGCACCCTTCTGGGTTAATTTGGTCAAAGGTGCTGCAATAGATGAAAAACCTTCCACGAACCGACGATAATAACCTGCTAAACCCAGAAAACTCCTGATCTTAGTCGCCGAAGTGGGACGATGCCAATTCTGAACTACCTCAATCTTTTTGAGATCAACTTTAATGCTCTCACCCGATACAATATGCCCCAAGAATTCTACAGACTATAGCCAGAATTCACATTTGGATAACTTAGCATATAGCTTTTGTTCCCGCAACGTCTGAAGCACCACTCTCATATGCTGCTCGTGCTCTTCCTTGTTGCTCGAGTAAATCAAAATATCATCAATGAAGACAATGACAAACGAATCAATATATGGTCTAAATACCCTGCTCATCAAATCCATAAACGCTGCTGGTGTGTTAGTTAAACCGAAGGACATCACCAGAAACTCATAATGACCATATCTAGTCCGAAAAATAGTCTTTGGAACATCTGAATCCCGAATCTTCAACTGATGGTACCCCGACCACAAGTCGATCTTAGAGAACACCCTAGCACCCTGCAACTGGTCAAATAGATCATCAATATGTGGCAACGAGTACTTGTTATTAATAGTGACTTTGTTCAATTGACGATAATCAATGCACATTCGCATCGTTCCATACTTATTCTTCACAAATAATACCGGTGCACCCCAAGGCGATACACTCGGTTTGACGAACCCTTTGGCTAGTAATTTTTTAAGTTGTTCTTTTAATTCTTTCAAATGTTTCGGAGCCATGCGATATGGTGGGATAGATATAGGCTGGGTATCTGAAGCCAAGTCAATACAGAAATTAATATCACGATCAGGTGGCATACCTAGAAGATCTGAGGGAAATACATGGGAGAACTCCCGAACTACAAGCACTGGATTGATAGTCGGAGTCTCTACAGTAGTATCCCGAACATAGGCTAGGTAAGCTAAACAATCCTTCTCAACCATGTGTTGAGCCTTCATAAAAGAAATAACCCGATTAAATGCACTAATAGATGAATCCTTCCACTCTAGCCTAGGCAATGCTGGAATAGCCAAGGTAACAGTCTTGGCATGACAATCTAGAATAGCATGATATGAAGATAACCAGTCCATGCCCAGAATAATTTCAAAGTCGGTCATCTCAAGCAGTAGAAGATCTGCTCTAGTTTCATAACCACAGAATATAATAACACAGGATCTGATATTCGATTCACAACAACAAAATCGCCCACAGGAGTGGGCACATAAATATAAGTACTCAAGGACTCATGAGAAACACCCAGGAAATGAGCAAATAGAGATGACACATATGAATATGTAGATCCTGGATCAAATAATACTGAAGCATCCTTGCCGCAAACAAAAATAATACCTGTAATCACGGCATCTGAGGCCTCTGCATTTGGTCTGGCCGGAAAAGCATAGAACCGAGCTGGAGCGTCAACTAGCTGGCCTCCGCCTGGCTGACCTCCACCTCTAGGACGACCCCTACCGACCTGTCCTCCACCTCTTGGTGGTCAGACGACTGGTGGAGCAACTGGTTCAGTAATCTTAGGTTGCTGACCCTGCTGCACTGGTCTACCCTGAAGCCTGGGGCAAAATCTCCGTATGTGACTGGGATCCCCGCACTCGTAACAACTCTTCGGTACAATGGGCTGCTGACTACGAATCTGGCCCTGGTGACCTGAATACCCACTGGAATAACCCTGAATAGTTGGTGGGCGATAAGAACTCTCTGGGATAGCACTGAAATAAGGTCGTACTGGAGCATCCCGAGGAGGCGGTGGTGCTGGATATGGGGGCCTGCTGGACTGACCTCTACTCCCAGACAGAGCACCTCTAAACTCTCCGGAATATCTAAACCGCTTATCTCTCATAACCTTCTCTCAGCTCCGCTGACGCACACCCTCAATCCTCTGGGCTATCTCCATGACTAGCTCATAAGAAGTACCCATCTCAACCTCTCGAGCCATAGTGGCCTTGTAACGACCCGACCGGTCATTTCGAGAGTTATAGCCCAGTTTCCCCCATTTCTATTTCCTTTATGCTCTTAAGCTATATGATGATATACCGGGTTAGTTGGTTCGGGTCCGGAGTGGTTTTGGAGTGGAATGAGACACTTCGTCTTTAAAGTAGAAGCTTAAGTTGGAAAAAGTCAACTGGATGTTGACCTATGTGTAAACGATCTCGGATTTAAATTCTTATGGTTCTGTTAGCCCCGTTAGGTTATTTTGGACTTAGGAGTGCATCCGAAATGTGATTTGGAGGTCCGGAGTGGAATTAGGCTTGAAATCGCAAAAGTTGAAAATTTGGCAATTTTGGTCGACAATGGAAAATTTGATATCGGGGTCGGAATGGAATTTCGGAAGTTGTAGTAGGTTCATAGTGTCATTTTTGATGTGTTTTCAAAATTTGAGGTCATTCGGAAGTGGTTTGGTTGGTTTCGGCATCGGTTGTCGAATTTGGAAATTTAGAAGTTCTAAGGTTTTAATTCGAGGGTAATTTGGTGTTTGGTTGTTGTTTTGAGTGATTCGAAGGTTTGACTAAGTTTGTATGTTGATATATGACTTGTTGGTATTATTGGTAGAGGTTTCGAGGGCCTTGGGGTGATTCCGGGTGGTTAACAGATTTGTCGAAGTTGGAAAATGCAGCTGAAGCTGCTGCTTCTGCTATTTCCGCACCTGCGGGAGAAAGAGTCGCAGCTGTGAGGCCGCTGGTGCGCATTGGAAGTCCGCAGGAGCGGGCAATCCTGGGCTAGGTAGGATGCGCAGGTGCGAGTTGGAGGTCGCATCTGCGAGCCCGCAGGTGCAAAACCTAGGGCGCAGATGCGGAAAGGGTGACGCTGGGCAGGCTTCGCTGAAGCGGAGGAAACGCGCAGGTGCGCCTTCGCAGGCGCGGGATTTTGGGTCGCAGATATGGAACCTGGGCTCCTAAGTGAGTTTCGCACCTGTGATGGATTTTCCGCAGGTGAGGTGGCGTAGAAGCTTGAAATTTTTCTGCAGGTGCGAAAAACCTGGGCAGAAACCATAAATAGAACCCTTCGTGAATTTGGTTCATTTCCACCATTTTCAAGTTGGTTTTTGGAGCTTTTGGAGTGATTTTGAAGGATGATTCAAGGGCTATCAGTGAGGTAAGTTGCTTGAGCCCTAATACTCGTATGTATGGTGATTTCCCGTTGTTTAATTATGTAATTAGTGAAAATGAGGGGGATATGGCTTGGGATTTTGGAGAGTTTAATTTAAGGAATTGAGGGGCCAAACGATGTCAGATTTTGTTAAATTTCATATGTATGGACTCGTGAGTGGATGAGCTTCCTAGTTTTGCAAATTTTGTTGGATTCTGAGACGTGGGCCCGCGGGCTAGGTTGAGCCAATTTCGGGTTTTGGGCTAATTTGATAGTTTTTCTTGTGGAATTCATTCCATTAGTGTATATTGATGGTATTGTACTGATTATGAATAGATTCAGAGCATTTGGAGGCCGAGTCAAGAGGAAAGAGCATTGAGGGTTAGAGATTTGACCGGTTTGAGGTAAGTAATGATTGTAAATCTAGTTCTGAGGGTATGAAACCCCGGATTTCGTATCATTTTACTATTTTGAAGTGACGCACATGCTAGGTGACGAGCGTGTGGGCGTGCACAGTTGGGGATTGTGACTTGGTCCATCCCATAGCAACAGTGAAGTTGCATATTTTGTTGAAACTATATGATACTTATATGTTTTAGAAAGAGTTTCTGTAAATTGGGCTGAATGCCATGTTTTGGGCCTTGTGCCAATGCTGTTTGGACCCTTAGGGGCCTTTTCTTACTATCCTCTCACTGTTTTCGATTGAAAATATATACTCAGTCATGGTTATACTTGTTTACTGCATAACTCAGTTTTATGACTCTATTTTGATGCATATAAATGTTGTTTTCGGCCGAATGTCCTGTTTTTACTGAAATGCCCAAGTGGCTTGAGAGATTTATGACTGAGTGAGGCCGAGGGCCTGTTTTGTGAGGATATTTATGGGATCTAGCTGCACGCTTCAGTATGTTCGATATAGGCTGAGGGCCTGAGTAATTTATGCCATGATTTGGCTTGATATAGTGCTTGGGCTGAAGGAGCCCCTCCGAAGTCTGTACACACCCCAGTGAGCACAGATACCTATTGAGTGCGAGTGCCGAGTGCCGAGTGCTAAGTGACTGAGAGGCATGAGTGATTGTGAGGTATGCCCGAGTGGCAAAAGTGATTGTGAGGTATGCCCGTGTGGCAAGAGTGATTGTGAGGTATGCCCGAGAGGCATGGGTGACTGTGAGGTTTGCCCGAGGGGCTGTATATGAGTGATGTTTTGCCCGAGGGGCTGTTTATGATTTTATCATTTTTGCTCACCTTTGCATTGAGCCTATGTTTGAAAAACTGTTGAAAAATATCTTTAAATGGTTTTTACTAGAACCGGGTTTAAACGAGATGATTTGATTCAAACATTGATTTTTAAAGCATGCCGTACTTTACTGAATTTTTGTGATATGAACTTGATATGCTTTATTGCTTGTCACTACTGCTCAATCTTTATTTATTGTTGTTACTTACTGAGTTGGCGTATTAACGTTACTCATTGCACCTTGTGTGCAGATCCAGGTGTAGCTGGGCACGGTAGCGGTTATTGATAATTCTGGTTGTAGATTTTCTCGGGGATAGAAAGGTAGCTGCTTGGCGATCGCAACCCCTGCTCTTCTCCCTCTTATCTTTCTTTAGTTGTATTTATCTATTTTCCAGACTACGTAGTAGATGCTCATGACTAGTGACACCCCGATGTCGGGCTTTTTTTTCTACACTTTTGTTTTGATTTGAACTCCTTTACGAAGGTTTTTACGCTAAATAGCATTGAAATTATCTTTGAAATGAAAATATCGGTTTGTTTTGGAAATGAGCTGGCTTGCCTAGTTCCACGATAGGCGCCATCAAGATAGGGGTTAGTTTGGGTCGTGGCAAATTGGTATCAAAGCCTAGGTTACGTAGGTCTCACGAGTCATGAGCGGGTTTAGTAGAGTCTTGCAGATCGGTACGGAGACGTATGTACTTATCTTCGAGTGGCTGCAGAACCTTTAGGAAAATTCCACATTCTTGAATTCTTGTCATGCGAATCTGTTGATTCTAGTAACTAAACATCTGTTGTTTCATTCTCTCATAGATGGTGAGGACTCATACTACCGGACAGGAGGGCCAGCCACTAGTACCACTACCCAGGGCCGCGAGAGGCCGAGGCTGTGGTAGAGGCCTTGGTAGGGGCAGAGGTGCAGCCCGTATAGCAGCTGGGGCAGTACCTGCAGATCCACCAGTTGTCCCAGGTCAGGACCAGGTTCCAGTTGTTGATGCACCAGCTCAGGCATCACCTGTGCCTATTATGATTCCAGGCCTTCAGGAGGCCCTAGCTCAGATTCTGACAGCGTGTACCGACCTTGCTCAGGCAGTCTCTATCTTGACGGCCGCAACCACTTCTCAAGCCAGGGGAGGCACTCAGACTCCCGTCGCTCGCACACCCGAACAGGTTGTTCAGGGACTTCAGACACCAGAGGCACCACCAGGCCAGCCGGTTGCAGCTGCACAGGATTATGTGGTTCCTGTTATGCCTGAAGATGACCAGCGTAGGTTGGAGAGGTATGGGAGACTCCAGCCACCACCTTTCAGTGGCACAGAGAGAGAGGATGCTCAGGACTTCTTGGACAAGTGTTAGAGGATACTCCGTACTGCTGGTATTCTAAAGACTTGTGGGGTCTCATTCACTACTTTTCAGTTCTCCGGGGCTGCACTCAGATGGTGGGAGACTTACGAGAGGTGTAGGCCTGTTGGCGCAACACCCCTTACTTAGCAGCAGTTCTCCGTGGTCATTTTAGAGAAGTTCGTGCCTCGATCCCGTAGAGAGGAGCTGTGCAGGCAGTTTGAGCGGCTTCGCCAGGGTGATATGTCTGTGACACAGTATGAGATGCGGTTCTCCTACTTGGCCCATCATGCGATATGGTTGGTTCCCGCGGACATGGAGAGGATCATGAGGTTTATTGATGGTCTCACTTTTCGGCTACAATTGCTTATGAACAGAAAGAGGGTGTCTAGTTCTACCTTTAATGAGGTTGTCGACATTGCTCGACAGATTGAGATGGTTCGCGGTCAGGAGAGGGTTGAGAGGGAGGCCAAGAGGCCTCGTGGACAGGGTGGATTCTGCGGTGCTCCTTTTAGGGTTCAGTTTTAGCACGGTAGAGGTCGTCATTTCAGACAAGCTCAGTCAGCTCAGCCATTTCACTCTGGTGCATCATCTGACCATGATTCTCATAGTTCTCATCAGGGCCACTCATCACTTAGGGCCCTTCCAGCTCAGAGTTCATCCCGTGCTCCACCAGTTCAGGGCTTCTCTATGCCAGGTTCTTCTACTGGTTATCCCGGTACTCGGGGCTCCCTTCAGTTCCCGCCACCAGCACCAGGGAGTTGTTTTGAGTGTGGGGAGTTTGGGCATATATGGAGGCAGTGTCCTCGTCGTCTTAGAGGTCTATCTCAGCAGAGGAGTCAGCCTTCGACTTCAGCACTAGTTACTTCACTACCCGCCCAGCCAGTTTGGGGTGGAGGTCCGTCAACTAGGGGTCGCCCTAGAGGGAGATACAGATCAGGGGGTAGCCACGCCTGTTTCTATGCCCTCCCTGGTAGACCAGATGCTATTGCTTCAGATGCTGTGGTTACAGGTATTGTCTCAGTTTGTCACAGAGATGCCTCAGTATTATTCGACCCTAGTTCTACGTATTCATATGTTTTCTCGTATTTTGCCCATTTTTTGGATATGCCTCGTGAGTCTTTAGTTTCATCTGTTCATGTATCTACTCCTGTGGGCGATACTATTGTTATGGATCGCGTATATCGGTCATGTGTGGTAACTATTGGGGGTCTGGAGACCCAAGTGGACCTTTTGCTGCTCAGTATGGTTGACTTTGATGTGATATTGGGTATGGATTGGTTATCTCCATGTCATGCTATTCTAGATTGTCATGCTAAGAAGGTGACGTTGGCTATGCCGGGATATCCGAGGGTTGAGTGGAGCGGTTCTGTAGATTATGTACCAAGTAGGGTGATTTCATATTTGAAGGCTCATCGTATGGTTGAGTAGGGTTGCCTATCTTATTTGGCTTTTGTGAGGGATGTTAGTGCAGAGACTCCTGTCATTGATTATGTTCCGGTGGTACATGATTTTCCGGATGTGTTTCTTGCAGACCTGCGGGGCATGTCGCCTGACAGAGATATTGACTTCGGTATTGACTTGGTGTCAGGCACTCAACCTATTTCTATTCCACCGTATCATATGGCACCAGCGGAGTTGAAGGAATTGAAAGAACAGCTTCAGGAACTCCTTGATAAGGGGTTTATTCGGCCTAGTGTGTCCCCTTGGGATGCACCGGTTCTATTTGTGAAGAAGAAGGATGATTCCATGAGGATGTGCATTGATTACATGCAGTTGAACAAGGTCACAGTCAAGAACAAGTATCATTTGCCTCGTATTGATGATTTATTTGACCAGCTTCAGGGAGCGAGGGTGTTCTCTAAGATTGATTTGAAGTCCGGTTATCACCAGCTGAAGATTCGGGATTCAAATATTTCTAAGACATCTTTCAGGACCCGATATGGCCATTATGAGTTCTTAGTGATGTCTTTTGGGCTGACCAATGCCCCAACAACATTCATACATTTGATGAACAGTGTATTCCAGCCCTATTTGGACTCATTCGTTGTTGTATTCATTGATGACATCCTGGTGTACTCTCATAGCCAGGAGGAGCACGCTCAGCATTTGAGGATTGTATTACAGATATTGAGGGAGGAGAAGCTTTATGCAAAGTTCTCCAAATGTGTTTTTTGGCTCAGTTCAGTAGCATTCTTGGGACACGTGGTGTCCAGTGAGGGTATTCAGGTGGATCCAAAGAAGATAAAGGCAGTGCAGAGTTGGCCTAGACCGTCCTCAGCCACGGAGATTAGGAGCTTCCTTGGTTTGGCGGGTTATTACCGTCGCTTTATGGAGGGATTTTCATCTATTGCATCGTCCTTGACCAAATTGACCCAAAAAGGTGCTCTATTCAGGTGGTCAGATGAATGTGAGGAGAGCTTTCAGAAGTTCAAGACTGCTTTGACCACAACTCCAGTGTTAGTTATGCCATCAACTTCGGGTTTTTACACCGTGTATTGTTATGCCTCAGGATAGGCATTGGTTGTGTTTTGATGCAGGAGGGTAAGGTGATTGCCTATGCCTCACGCTAGTTGAAGACCCATGAGAAGAATTATCCTGTCCATGATATTGAGTTAGCAGCCATTGTTCACGCCTTGAAGATTTGGCATCATTATTCGTTTGGGGTTCATTGTGAGATCTATACTGATCACCGGAGTCTGCAACATCTATTCAAGCAGAAGGATCTTAATTTGCGTCAACGGAGATGGTTGGAGCTTCTTAAGGACTATGATATCACTATTTTGTACCATCCGGGGAAGGCCAATGTGGTGGCCGATGCTTTGAGTCGCCGGACGGAGAGTTTGGGGAGTTTAGCATATCTTCCGGCAACAGAGAGACCTTTGGCATTGGATGTTCAGGCCTTAGTGGGCCATCTTGTGAGATTGGATATTTCGGAGCCGAGTCAGGTGTTGGCTTGCGTGGTCTCCAGGTCTTCTCTTTTTGACCATATCAGGGAGCGTCAATATGATGACCCCCACTTGCTCGTTCTTCAGGACATGGTTCAGAGAGGTGATGCTAGGGATGTGACTACTGGTGATGACGACGTGTTGAGGATGCAGGGCTGGATATGTGTGCCTAATATAGATGGGCTTCGAGAGTTGATTCTTGAGGAGGCCCACAACTCGCGGTATTCGATCCATCCGGGTGCCGCGAAGATGTACCAGGATTTGAGGCAGCACTATTGGTGGAGGCAGATGAAGAAGGATATAGTTGGGTTTGTGGCTCGGTGTCTCAATTGTCAGCAAGTTAAGTATGAACATCAGAGACCGAGTAGTTTACTTCAGAGATTAGAAATCCCAGAGTGGAAGTGAGAGAGGATCACCATGGACTTCGAAGTTAGGCTCCCACGGACTTCGAGGAAGTTCAATGCTATTTGGGTGATTGTGGATCGGCTAACCAAGTCCGTGCACTTCATTCCAGTTGGTACAACTTACGATTCAGAGCGGTTGGCTGAGATTTACATCCAAGAGATTGTTCGCCTGCATGGTGTCCCAGTTTTCATCATTTCTGATAGGGGCACTCAGTTTACATCGCAGTTTTGGAGGGCAGTTCAGCGAGAGTTAGGTACTCAGGTTGAGTTGAGCACAACTTTTCACCCTCAGACAGACGGGCATTCCGAGCGCACTATTCAGATATTGGAGGACATGTTGCGTGCTTGTGTCATTGACATTGGGGGTTCATGGGACCAGTTTCTGCCACTCATGGAGTTTGCATATAAAAATAGTTATCAGTCGAGTATTCAGATGGCTCCGTACGAGGATTTATATGGGAGGAGGTGTAGATCTCCAGTTGGATGGTTTAAGCCGGGTGAGGCTAGGCTCTTGGGTACAGACTTGGTCCATGATGCATTAGATAAGGTTAAATTTACTCAGGAGCGGCTTCGCATGACGCAGTTTAGGCAGAACAGTTCTGCGAATAGGAAGGTCCATGATGTATCTTTCATGGTTAGGGAGAAGGTTTTGCTGAAGGTATCACCCATGAAGGGTGTTATGAGGTTTGGGAAGAGGGGCAAGTTGAGCCCCCGGTTTATTGGGCCTTTTGAGGTGCTTCAGAGGATAAGGGAGGTGGCTTATAAGCTTGCCTTGCCACCCAACTTTTCGAGTGTGCACCCAGTGTTTCATGTTTCCATGCTCCGGAAGTATATTGGAGATCCATCCCATGTTTTGGATTTCAACACGGTTCAGTTGGAGGGTGATATGACTTATGATGTGGAGCTGGTGGCTATTTTGGATCGGCAGGTTCGAAGGTTGAGGTCAAAGGATATAGCTTCAGTGAAGGTGCAGTAGAGAGGTCAGCCTGTAGAGGAGTCCACCTGGGAGACCGAGCGGGAGATGCGGAGCAGATATCCACGCCTATTCGAGACTCCAGGTATGTTTCTTAATCCGATCGAGGATGAACGGTTATTTAAGAGGGGGAGAATGTAACGACCCGGCCAGTCGTTTCAGGAGTTATAGCCCCATTTCTGTTTCCTTTATGCTCTTAAGCTATATTATGATATACCGGGTAAGTTGGTTCGGGTCCGGAGTGGTTTCGAAGTGGAATGAGACACTTAGTCTCTAAAGTAGAAGCTTAAGTTGAAAAAAGTCAACTGGATATTTACCTATGTGTAAACGATCTCGGATTTGAATTATGATGGTTTCGGTAGCTTTGTTAGGTGATTTTGGACTCAGGAACGTGTCCGGAATGTGATTTGGAGGTCCGGAGTGGAATTAGGCTTGAATTGGCAAAAGTTAAAAATTTGGCGATTTCGGTCGCCATTGGAAAATTTGATATCTGGGTCGGAATGGAATTTTGGAAGTTGGAGTAGGTTCGTAGTGTCATTTGTGACGTGTGTGCAAAATTTGAGGTCATTCGGATGTGGTTTGGTTGGTTTCGGCATCGGTTGCCGAATTTAGAAATTTAGAAGTTCTTAGGCTTGAATCCGAGGGTAATTTGGTGTTTGGATGTTGTTTTGAGTGATTCGAAGGTTCGACTAAGTTTGTATGTTGATATATGACTTGTTGGTATTTTTGGTTGAGGTCCCGAGGGCCTCGGGGTGATTCCGTGTGGTTAACGGATTTGTCGAAGTTGGAAAATGCAGCTGAAGCTGCTGCTTCTGCTATTTCCGAACCTGCGGGAGGAAGAGTCGCAGCTGCGAGGCCGTTGGTGCGCCTGGGAAGTCCGCAGGAGCGGGTAGTGCTGGGCTAGGCAGGATGCGCAGGTGCGAGTTGGAGGTCGCATCTGCGAGCCTGCAGGTGCGAAGCCTAGGGCGCAGATGCGAAAAGGGGGACACTGGGCAGGCTTCGCAGAAGCGGAGGAAACGCGCAGGTGCGGGATTTTGGGCCGCAGATGTGGAACCTGGGCTCCTAAGTGAGTTCTGCACCTGCGATGGATTTTCCGCAGGTGCGGTTGCGCAGAAGCATGAAATTTGTCCGCAGGGGCGAAAAACCTAGGCAGAAACCATAAATAGAACCCTTCGCGAATTTGGTTTATTTCCACCATTTTCAAGTCGGGTTTTGGAGCTTTTGGAGTGATTTTGAAGGGTGATTCAAGGGCTATCAGTGAGGTAAGTTGCTTGAGCCCTAATACTTGTATATATGGTGATTTCCCGTTGTTTAATCATGTAATTTGTGAAAATGAGGGGATTATGGCTTGGGATTTTGGAGAGTTTAATTTAAGGAATTGAGGGGCCAAATGGCGTCGGATTTTGTTAAATTTCATATGTATGGACTCGTGAGTGGATGAGCTTCCTAGTTTTGCAAATTTTGTTGGATTTTGAGACATGGGCTCGGGGGCCAGGTTGAGCCAATTTTGGATTTTGGGCTAATTTGATAGTTTTTCTTGTGGAATTCATTCCATTAGCGTATATTGATGGTATTGTAATGATTGTGAATAGATTCAGAGCATTTGGAGGCCGAGTCGAGAGGCAAGATCATTGCAGGGTAGAGATTTGACCAGTTTGAGGTAAGTAACGATTGTAAATCTAGTCCTGAGGGTATGAAACCCCGGATTTCGTATCATTTTATGATTTTGAAGTGACACACATGCTAAATGACGGGCATGTGGGCGTGCACTGCCGTAGCAACAGTGAAGTTGCATATTTTGTTGAAACTATATGATACTTATTTGTTTTAGAAAGAGTTTCTGTAAATTGGGCTGAATGCCATGTTTTGGGCCTTGTGCCAGTGCTGTTTGGACCCTTATGGGCCTTTTCATACTATCCTCTAACTGTTTTCGATTGAAAATCTATACTCAGTCATGGTTATACTTGTTTACTGCATAACCCAGTTTTATGACTCTATTTTGATGCATATAAATGTTGTTTTGGGCTGAATGCCCTGTTTTTACTGAAATGCCCGAGTGGCTTGAGAGGTTTATGACTGAGTGAGGCCGAGGGCATGATTTGTGAGGATATTTATGGGATCGGGCTGCATGCCACAACATGTTCGATATAGGCCGAGGGCCTGAGTGATTTATGCCATGATTTGGCTTGATATAGCGCTTGGGCTGAAGGAGCCCCTCCGGAGTCTGTACACACCCCTAGTGAGCGCAGCTACCTATTGAGTGCGAGTGCCGAGTGCTGAGTGACTGAGAGGCATGAGTGATTGTGAGGTATGCCCGAGTGGCAAGAGTGATTGTGAGGTATGCCCGAGTGGCAGGAGTGATTGTGAGGTATGCCCGATGGGCTGTATATGAGTGATATTTTGCCCGAGGGGCTGTTTATGATTTCATCATTTTTTCTTACCTTTGCATTGAGCCTATGTTTGAAAAACTGTTGAAAAATATCTTTACATGATTTTTACTGGAACCAGGTTTAAACGAGATGATTTGATTCACACACTAATTTTTAAAGCATGCTGTACTTTACTGAATTTTTTGTGATTTGAACTTGATATGCTTTATTGCTTATCACTACTGCTCAGTCTTTATTTATTATTTTTACTTACTGAGTTGACGTACTCACGTTACTCCCTGCATCTTGTGTGCAGATCCAGCAGTAGCTGGGCACGGTAGCGGTTGTTGATTATTCTAGTTGTAGATTTTCTCGGGGATAGCAAGGTAGCTGCTTGGCGATCGCAGCCCCTGCTCTTCTCCCTCTTATCTTCCTTTAGTTGTATTTAGCAATTTTCTAGACTATGTTAGTCTTGATATTATCAGACAAATGGTAGTAGATGCTCATGACTAGTGACACCCCGATGTCGGGCTTTTCTTTTCCGCACTTTTATTTTGATTTGAACTCATTTACGAAGGTTTTTATGCTAAATAACATTGAAATTATCTTTGAAATGAAAATATCGGTTTGTTTTGGAAATGAGTCGGCTTGCCTAGTTCCACGATAGGCGCCATCACGACAGGTGTTAGTTTGGGTCGTGACAGGCCTGAATGCTAGTATATAAACCCGCAACAAACCTCCGCACTCTCTCCGCCTCATTAGGGAGTATCATAAGTGCATGGCGAGATAACTCAGAGAACCTCACCTCACAATCGATCACTGACATCTGACCCTGCTGGAGCTACTCAAACTGAAACTGCAACTCTTCCCTCTGGGAGGGTGGAATATACCTGTCCAGGAAAATACAGGTGAACCTGTCCCAAGTCATGGGAGGAGAATCTGCTGGTCTGCCAAGAAGATAAGACTTCCACCATCTACGGGTTCTGCCTTCTAGTTGAAAAGTAGCAAAGTCAACCCCATGAGACTCCAATATCCTCATGTTGTACAGTCTATCCTTGCACCGATCAATGAAATCCTGGGGATCCTCATGTCGCTCACCCCCAAAGACAGGAGTCTAGTCCATCTGTCCAATAGTTTCTGCGGATAAACGACTGCAGTTGGCCTGGGCTCAGGTGTAGCTGCTGCCACTGACTGGGCTCCACCCATGGGTAGTGCACCCTGGGTTTGATATACAACAGTTGCCTGTCCAGGAGCCTGTGCGGTCGGAGTCTGTGCTCTCGCGCCTGCCTGAGATGTGGCTGGGTCTGCCGGAAATAAACCGGCCTTAGTCATAGTGTCCATGAATTGCAGCATACGACCCATGACATCCTGAAATCCCGGTGCAGATGTGAAATCCACCGTAGCTGGCTTTGCCACAGGCACCTCACCCTGTTCCTCAATAGTGGGATTCTCTGCTGGACCCACTAGCGGCATAACTGGAACAATCCTGGGATGTCCTCGTCCCCTACCATGGGTTGGAGCCCTCCCTCGGCCTCTGGCAACTGGGGGAGTAGCTCTTCCCTGGTTTGGAACCTCATTAGAGCGCGTTCTCACCATCTGTGAGAGAATAAGAGAAAGATATTTAGTACTACATCAGTTGCATGATGGAAGATAAAGAAAGGTAGTTTCCTAACACCCTATAGCCTCTCGAAGATAAGTACAGACGTCTCCGTACCGATCTGCAAGACTCTATTAGGTTTGCTCATAACTTGTGAGACCTACGTGAACCTAGTGCTCTGATACCATGTTGTCACGACCCAATTTCACCTATAGGTCATTGTTGTCTGGAATTAAATAGACAGAATAAAAATTCAGGAAGAGGCACTAGTTGCTGCACAATGGCTCAGAAGGGCAGCTCACTACTAAGCCTCTGGATATCGAGGGTGCGCGCCGATAGGTCCAACAATAGCACTTCTCTCAGGTCCTGCACAAAAGTGCAGCAAGTGTAGCATGAGTACGTAAACAACGTGTACCCAATAAGTATCAAGCCTAATCTCGAAGAGGTAGAGACGATATGGCCGACTTTGACACTCACTAAGGGTCAATAATAATAATGAAAGTAAAACTAGAATATCTAAATCAACATGATTCACAGAGTCAACAATAATTTTATTTAACCAGCAGAAATAATTAAATTCCTTCAAATACAACAATTTCCAATCTATTAATTAAATTCACAAACTGCAATTAAAATAAAAGGTATCGTATAATAATACTAATTATTATTAGGCACGATTTCTTCCGAGGTCACACGGCCCGATCCAGAGTGTCGTGTACACTGCCGAGGGACATACGGCGCGATCCATAGATGCATTTATACTGCCGAGGCATTCGGCCTGCTCCACAAGAAAGGAAGACATTTTCTTATGTACCTCCGAAAGGAGAGTATATTTATTATAGATTAATTCGAGAGGATGAATAATTTCTTTTAACAAATAAATTAATTTAAGCAGAAAATTAAGTATATAAGATTTTCATCTTTTGCTATCTTTCCCTAACAATTCACAATATATATCAATTAATTAATTAAATAAAGGATATAATTTACACATATAGTTCATGCTTTGAATCCTAAACTACCCGGACTTTAGCATAGATAGTAGCTACGTACGGACTCTCGTCACCTCGTGCGTACGTAGCTACCACAATTAACAACAATTATCAATTTAATCACCTATGGGGTAAATTTTACCTTACAAGATTAGACAAGGGATTTACCTTGTCTCAAAGTCCACTTTCCGATCAAAATGTCGCGTAAAAACTTCAATTCGGTGCCGAAAATTCCGAAACTATCAAAAGTTATATAAAATAATTAATACATGTTCAATAATTCAAAATTCATCTATTAAATAAATTATCCTATCCAAAATGGTAAAATTCCTAAAATTTACACCGCGCCCACGTGCCCGGATTCCAAAAATTTTCGGATGAAAACGTTACCTATAATCTCAAGAACTCAAATATATAATTTCTATTCTATTCCATAACCATTTTCGTGGTTAAAATCTCATTTTTATATGAATCTAGGTTTTTCATCTAAACCCTTGATTTCTAAGATTTACCGGTTATAATCTACCCATAATCTATGTATTTAACTCAAGGTGCGATCATACTAGAAGCTGGAAGCTTCAGCTCTTCTTTAAAATTCCAAAATTGGTTCGAGCCTCATCCGGTTAACACTCGGGTCCCCCGGAGCCCCGCCCGAATATACCAACAGGTTTAAAATCATAAAACAGACTCGCTCGAACTCTCGGAATGTGTAAAACAACATCAAACCTAAGAATCATACCCCAAACCAAATTGATTCAACTTAAAAATTTCAAATTCTTCAAACTTACTCTGAGCGCGCCAAAATATACTTATACTACTCGGAATGATACCAAATTTTGCGTGCAAGTCTTAAATCACTATACGGAACTATTCCCAAACTCGGAATTTCAAACGGACCTCGATTACTCCAAAACCTATTCCAAACCAAATTTAAAGAACTTTAAACTTTAAAATAGTTGATTTTCACTATTAAGTGCTAAATCGCTCCCGAGTTATCTAAAACCCGATTTGAACATACGCCCAAGTCCGAAATCATCATATGAACCTATTGGAACCGTCAAATCTTGATTCCGGGGTCGTTTTCTAAAAATATTGACCGAAGTCAAACTTGGCCTTTTAAAGCCAAACTAAGGAACCAATTATTCCGATTTCAACCCGATTACTTTCAAAATTCTGAACCAACTACCCCCGCAAGTCATAAATTAATAAGAGTATATACGGGGAATTCTATTTAGGGGAACGGGGTTCTAAAAGTCAAAATGACCGGTTGGGTCATTACATTTTGTTCTATACTCCATGGAACTGGGTTTTTCCTAAGACACTTATATAGTGGTTCGCAGATTTTCCTAATGTTAGGGATGAAGTCTGCAACGTAGTTAAGTCTTCCTAAGAACCTTTGTAATTGGGTTTTGTCTGTTATTTCATCGGGGAACTTGGATTAGATCTCAGTGGCTCTATAGATTGGTTTGTAGGTTCCTTGGTATAGGTCGTATCCTAAGAATCTGATAGTTGTCTGGAACAACTTAATTTTCTTAGAACTTACTACTAAACTATTATGTTTTACAATCTTAAAGAATGTATTTAAGTGTTTAAAATGAGAATCTATATCCTCTGAGAATATTAGAACATCATCAATATAAACTATCGACATATTACTATACGGGTTGAATATATTATTCATAATATTTTGGAATTCTGATGGGGCATTCTTTAACCCGAAAGGCATAATATTTCACTCATATTGTCCAAAGGGGACATTGAAAGCAGTTTTGTATTTATCTTTTTTGCTAATTTGAATTTGCTAGAAACTTGACTTCATGTCAAATTTGCTATAGATATTAGCTTTGTAAGTTCTTTTTAACAAATCTCTTTTATTAGGTATTGGGTACCTAATCCATTGTAGGACTTTGTTTAACGGTTTATAATTAATAACAAGTCTAGGAGCTCCTCTTTCTTTTTCTGCGCTATTGTTAACGTAGAAAGCTGCACAACTCCATGGTGATTTTGACGGTCTTATAATCTTCTTTTTAAGGAGATCATTAATTAATTTTTTTTGAAACTTTCATAAGTTCATGATTCATTTGAATAGGCCTAGCCTTAGTGGGTATGTCATGTTCTGTAAATTCATTTATTTAAGAAAGTTCAACTACATGCTTTTTCCTTTCTCAGAAGGCATTGGGTAATTCTGAACAAACTTCAAGTTCGAGTTTTTCTTGAAATTTTTTAATCTTTTCCTCCATTCCCGTGGTTTTTAAAGTTTATTCAATTTTGTGAACTTTTATATAATTTTTAAATAATTTACCTGATTTGAAAGCAGGTTTAATTTAAAAATAGTTTTTGATTTAAGGAAGTCACTTTCCTCTTTGGAGATGGAATTTAGATAAGGGGATTTTATTTTCTTTCCTAATATTGTGGTGCAAATTGCATCCAAGTTATAATGATATGATTTAATTTGGGTTATAAATAGTATTACTAGGATAATTTCTTCGTTTATATCCCTGGTTACCACAAAATCGTTTATAAAGCAGATTCCATCATTACATATGTGGGCTTTTGATAACTTATTATTTATCTTTAATTTTTCTCCTGTGGCGAAATATAATTTTGTAGTACTCTTTTCAAGGTACTTGGTTGGTATTATTCCTTCCATTATGCAATTTCTATCTCCACTTGCTTTGGGCTTTTGCTTTTGTAATTTTGGCCACAGCTGTACCACTAACTGAATCGTCATCATTTTTTGAATTATCAACTTCTATGAAATATTTACCAATTGTTTCTTTCTTATTGGCTACTTGTAATATTTTTTTTGTAAGATTTTGAATTTCTATTTTGTCAAGCCTAAGCTTAACCGCTTTTATTTTATCTTTTACAAATTTTAATTCTATCTGTAGATGTTGAATAGTGGGTTTATCATCTTTGACCGGAAATCTATTCATAAACTCTTTCATATTAAAAGGTTCTATTTTATTATGATTTCCTTTCTGATTAATGATGATATTTTTAATTTTGTTAAATATTTTCTTTTAGTATCTTCATCATCTATATGATTAATGATATCAAATAAGACTTCTTTGGAGTCGTTAGTAAGGACTTTAATTGAATTTGGCCGCACACACATATTGCACCAGTGTAGCTACAGTTGTCTTCTTTAGAGCTACTGCTACTGTCTAAGCTATATGCCATATTGATTAATTCATCGTCACTGTCATAATAGCTTTCATCTGATGATGACGACGATGTGCTGTTATCATTTTGTTCAAGAATAACGAATAACTTTTCTTTAGTATTTTCATCAATTTGTAAGGTGTTAACCTTTTTCTTTTTCTTGTTGGTGACTCGACATTCATTAGCTATATGCCATATCTTTCCACATGACCAACATTTATCACCGTGTTCTTTTTTAGAACGCCTTTTGAACCTTCTCTTTTTAGGGGTTCCTTCTTTCTTTTCTTAACGCTTATTCTGTCTTTTGGATTTTTCAGAAGTTTTTTTTATGTTGTTTTGCTCTTTTAGATGGAGCAGAAATTGTTTTAAATCCAAAGTCTTGGCAGAAATTGCCTAACTCTGTTTTGGATTGAAGTATGTCTTTTTTAATAAGACTTTTAAGTTTTAGGTCTGTACATAAGTCAAGGCATGTTACATTAATAAAACTGATTAAATCCCCATATGTAATTCCAATTTTATGAAGGTTTTTTTTATAGATTTGACTTTCTGCCAAACTATCTATGTTCTATTCTGTAATTCCATTTCCGTTATGTCTGGCGCTAGTTAAATAGATATCTTCTTCGAATTGAACATCTGGGAATGATGCTCTACCATAGTAATTCTTTTTGTTAGAATGTCTTGGGTCATTAGTAATTCTATTGAGTTCGGAGTCAATAGTTTTGATTGTAGAGATCGTTTTTATTTTATTAATTGCTTCGGAAATTTCTTTAGAAGTTTTTATTAAATTTTCTAATCTTTTCCTTTTATCAGGGAAGTCTTCTTTTGCCTTTAAAGCATTATATTCGTTTTCAATAGAACTTAATTTATTTTGTAAATTATGAAGTTCTATGGTTTTTTTATTTTTATTAGTGCTAGCATGGTTGAAAGATGTATCTTCTTTACATATTGTTAATTTTGTTTTAAGCTGTTCTTCAATTCTTTCCAGAAGCTTATCTGTAAAGTTAAATTTTTCTTTTAATTCAGAAAACTTCTCTTTAGAATATTCTGGAAGTTTTATTATTGGATGTGTTTTCATTTTATGGGTTGTTATGGACCTTGTGGGAACCCCTAGTTTATTGGTATCATTTAGTTGATTTGATACCACATGTAATAGGTTATTTGTGTAATTATTTTGCAAAATAATTTTATTAATATCTTTGTTAGTTGGTCCACTTTCAGTGTGAACGCTTTATCTTTTGAAAGGGGAAGCTGTGATTACTTCACTTTGAACTGGTATTAGAATTTCTTCTAAGGTTGGAGTAGTGGATTCTATTATACCCTTATTTTTGGTATACCATTTATTAACTAACATTTTAAGGGATTCCTTTTGATTTGGAATCGGTCCTGTTATTTCAAACCATTTAAAGAATTCAATATCACATTTGATTCTTTTTAAATATTTAATTCATTTGTCTTTAAAAGATAATCTTTGTTTTAAGGAATACGTATCTATGTACCATTTTCTATTAATAATATTGTTGGGGTGTAACCACTGGGCATCCAGACTTTTCCAATCTATTTCAAAATCATCGGCTCAGATTACTGTTAATTGATCAATTATCTCTGTAGCTGGGCTTCTTGGGGTAGCTACAAAGGGTCTATTTTGATAAATAACTTGTGGAACAATTTTGTTAAATCTACCCCCTTGAGTTTTGTGTTAATTTCTTCAATTAATTCTACATTACTTTTGTTACTTCCATTATCTTCCGGGGGTTTGGAAGAAGAAGGTCTGGTAAAGGACATTCTTCTACTGGAAGAAGTTTTACTAGCTGAGCCTGATCTTAAAAACTTTAAGTCAATGGCTCCTGTTGGATATTGAATTACTTGTTCGATGAAAGAACTTTCAGGTTCATATTTTGGTTGGGTGATGTCATGACCCAAAATCCACCTTGCAGAGATGGCACCTAACCCTACCCGCTAGGTAAGCCAATTATCAACTATCCAATTCCAATAATAATTATTAAAGCAATTTAAGTAAAGAAAAATCTTAATCTTATTGTTACATCTCGCGTTTTTCGTACGTTAAAATTTCGTCTTTAGTTAATTGACGTAGATTCGGGGATGAGATTTTCTTGAGATTATAAGCATTATGCTATTTCAAACACGTGATGAGTAAATTCGTGAAGGAGAGAAGGAAAGCAAATAGAAGAAAATGAGTTTCGTCAAAGTTTGGCAATTTGGGATAAAATACGGTCCAAGCTATAATACCCCGTATTTATGGACTAGTGCCATACAAGGTACCATATGACCATGATAGAATGGTGTATAAAGTGTATTAAAAATGAGTAGTACTTTAAGTAATTTGAGATAATTCTTAATTATGTGAGTAATTTGTTAATTATCGGGTAACGGAATATTACCTAATTAACTAATGAATTATGGGATAAGATTAAAAAAATTCCACCCCCACGTGACAGCAAGCCACTACTTAAAATATATGACTCTTAGTCATATTGGGTTAATGGATTGTCAAACAAAATGAAGACAGGCTCGTTCAATGCCAACACTTGTGATCCTGCATGCAATCCATTTCCACTGTCAACAATCAGTATTACAAACAAATAGTAGTCAATGTCCATATGAGCCTTCTTTTCCATTTCCACTTCCCTAAGCAAGAAAGATACAACTAAAATGAAGAAACCTTCAAAAGATTGAGGCGTCTAATATCTCACTTTGTTGAAAATACAATAAAACCACTCTAAATGAGATGCACATTTCGTGTGTCGCTACAAACCTTTGATATACATTCAAGAAAATAATTCGGGAAATAGTACGGATCTGAAGCTAACGTGGAAGGGTACGGATCTTCAATCATTCAAACAGAGATTTTATAGTATCTTAAGCAACGTGAGATTTTGCAATTTAAAGGGAGTACGGTATAATCCTTCTCAAGAATATCACACGGATTTTTTTTACTCCAGGTATGTTAAGGATAAGTCCTTCCTTCATTTTGGCATGATCTCGTAATTATATATGTTTGATAACGAGGCATAAAGAAAAATTCATACTCCTGAATTTATGTATATTTTCCTAGTCTCGTAAGTTACAATATTCTTCTTATCGTGACTTCATATTTAATTGAGTATTGTCTTGTTCTAGTCAAGAGAGCAGAGAGCATATATATGCAGTATTACAGTATTTGTATTACCATCGAGCTATAATCGATGGACAGGCCCCTATTGGGCAACCTCTGATCAGATGGTAAGTTATATACCGAGCATACTGTGTCCGAGCGCCTATGAGCGAGCCCAGTTGGCTGAGATACAAAGCCTAGTATGACCGAGCACCTATGAGCGAGCCTACGGCGACAGAGCAGTTATATATATATATCGAGCCTTATAGGGCCGGACAACTATTTTACTTACTATATTGAGAGAGTTGAGTCAATATCAGCAAGTGAGCATATCTTTAGATTATCTTTGACTTCCAGTTACTTTCAGCTATTATTATTATCAGTTCAGTTTCAGCTTTCAGTTATATTATTGCCTTGCATACTCGGTACAATATTTCATACTGACGTCCCTTTCTCTGGGGATGCTCCATTTCATGCGTGCAGGTTCAGATAGACAGACGGGTAGACCTCCTTAATAGGTGTTGCCCGAGTTTAGCTTTATCGGTAAGCTCCACGTCCTCCGGAGTTGCCGGGTTTAGAAGTTTTGTGTACATCTTGTGTATATATGTATATAGGCTATGGATAGGTCGGGGCCCTATTCCGATCTCAGTACATCTATCCGTAGAGGCTTGTAGACATTTCCTGTCAGTTAGTGCAGTATGTTGGGCTTGTAGGCCTTGTATGTATAATATGTTGGTTTGTCAGCTGTAGTAGCTATGACGGCCTTATCGGCCCCGCCTTATATTGATGTTTAGCCCGTAGTAGTTTTTGTTCAGTTTTATATTTTGCTTCACAAATTGTCTCGCAATATATGGCCCCATGGCCAAAGAATGACATTATATGTTCAGAGTCCCTTAGTCGCAAGTTGATATGCAAGGATAGATGAGGCACCGGTTGCCGGTCTCGCCCCTCGGGTTCGGGGCGTGACAAAGGTGGTATCAGAGCATTTCTATCCTAGAGAGTCTACAAGCCGTGTCTAGTAGGGCCTTGTTTATAGATGTGTTGTGCACCACATTATGTAAGCAGGGAACTACAAGGAATTTAGGAGTTAGTTACCCTTCTTTTAAACCTAAATCGTGCTATAGAACTGAGTTATAGGAAATTTGAGTTAAACTTACGCGTTGGCATTTGCATGCACAAGTGACGGTGACTAGGAAGACTACGGCTAACCAGAGAAGAGATACAACAGTAGGTGAGAGGACTAACAGGGTACCCCCAGTAGATGGGGCCCAATCGGAGGCCTAGGGAGAGACCCCTACTCAGCCATTACCGGCTCCTCCACCACCTGAGGAGATTCCTAGGGAGACCGCACATCCTGTTCCCCTTTCGCTTCCATCCGATCAGTACTTGAGGAGTTCGGTGCATTAGTTGACATAGTTGGTAGCTACCCAGATTGATTGAATGTGATGAGAAGAGTTTGCTTGAGATGTAAAAAGGACTATTGGGTGCTTGATTTCTGTCTTGACGTGACGTATAGTCTCGAGTTATGAGTGTGTTGAAAGATTTTTTTTATGTTGTTTAATTGTGGAACGAAGTAGATTTTCATGTCTTGTTGTGAGTTCAGACTCGGGAAGATTAAGTGATGGCGTAGTAGTTGTGGTTGTGAAAGGTTATAGAAAGTTGTCAGTTTGAAGCTAAGCAGGTGGGTTATCACCTGCGGGGTAATTTACAGATGTGTAATCCTTATGATGTTGTGTGGAGGCTTTCTTTTCTACTAGTGGATTATATTTGTGTGATTTGAGTTTGGATCGGTTGTAAAAAGAAAAATGGAAAGTATATATTCTAAATGCCCTATAGCCTCTCGAAGATAAGTATGGACGCCATCATACCGATCCGCAAGACTCTACTAGACACTTGCTCATGACTTGTAGAACCTATGAACCTAGAGCTCTGATACCACCTTGGCACGACCCAAAATCCCACTAGTCATGATGGCACCTAACCCAACCCGTTAGGTAAGCCAATTTCCAACTATCCAATTCTAATGAAATTAATTAAAAGAAAATATCTAAAACCGATACATCTCCCCAATAACTGGTAGTACAAATCATGAACTTCTAAGAATAGAGTATACAAAGCGGAAATAAAATAAATACTTAGTCTGTTTGAATAATACATAAACAGAGCATTTATAAATCTAAGGCTACCCTGAACAAGAGGCAGCTACAACAACAACGCAGGTACCTCTTCACATCCCACAACCATCGAGCACAGCAACAACAACAGCCAATATCAGTACAACCGACCCCATGTACTGAGTAAGTAACAAACCTAGTCGTAGGTTGAAAGTAGTGACGAGCTTTCACCAAGGTCGGGTCCAAAACCAATAGTCCATAACAATCGATAATAACATAAAGCAAATAATACCATAAGTAACTCAGGGATAAAATACTCAGCCAAGTAATGATTTCAAAAAAAAAAAATTTAGTTCTTTCTTTCAAATACATCAGTGAAAACCCAAATCGTTTGCCGAAGTTGCCAATAATATGAATAGTTTGAAAACAATAAATTTCTCCAAAAATCTTCTCAATAATAAATAATATGTTTCATTTTCCTTCCGGATAACCCGTATAAAACAAATACATCACTATGCCCATCTGTCAAAAATGTGTGAGAAATCATGAATGATGTGATGTTGTACAGCATGAGGAAAAATACATCTCTATGCATGTATGTCATGTGTGCATGCCAATGCGATGCAATTCTGTGATAAAATCATAAACAGCCCCTCGGGCAGAACATCACTCATATACAGCTCCTCGGGCAAACCTCACAGCCACTCGTGCCACTCGGGCCTACCTCACAATCACTCTTGCCACTCTGACATACCTCACAATCACTCATGCCTCCTAGTCACTCAGTACTCGTCACTCGGCACTCGCACTTAGTAGCTACCTGCACTCACTGGGGGTGTGTACTGACTCCGAAGTGGCTCCTTCAGCCGAAGCGCTATAATCTGCACGGACAACTCACGTGCTGCACGGACAACTCACGTGGTATAATAATAAAGTATGATGCAGGCGGGGCCTCACTCAGTCATAAACCTCTCAAGCCACTTGAGCATTTCAGTAAAACAGGGCAATCGGCTCAAAACATTTATATGCATCAAAATAGAGTCATAAAACTGAGTTATGATATGCAATGAAATGAATATTACTGAGTATGAATTTTCAATTTAAAATAAATAATTCACAGCAATATGACCTCTGTGGGTCCCAATAGTACTGGCACATAGCCTCAATCATGATTTTTAATATGCTTTTCAGCTTAATTTCTCTAACTCATAAAACCGCATGGAAAATGCCAAGATTATTTAACTACAAAATTCCACAGAAACAATTATGTCACAATTTCTATAGTGCACGCCCACACGCCCATCACCTAACATGTGCGTCACCTCCCAACAATTCATATAATACATATATTCAGCATTCTACTGTGAATTATTTGTTTTAAATTGAAAATTCATACTCAGTCATATTCATTTTATTACATATCATATCTCAGTCTCTGTTGCTATTTGTTGATTCATCATATCATCATTTTGGGCTAGTTTCATGACATTGTGAGCCCGAGAGACTGGAGAGAATGATGACTACGTGAGGCCGATGGCCTGATTGTGAGGATTATTATGAGATCGGGCTGCACGTCGCAGCATGCCATATTGGCTTTATATACTTTATTATTATGTGGATCGGGGCTGCCCGCCTGCAGCATGCCTAATAGGCTTTATTATAGCACGTGAGTTGTCCGTACGGATACAAATATTGATACTATAGCACGTGAGTTGTTTGTGCAGCACATGAGTTGTCCGTGCAGCACGTGAGTTGTCCGTGCAGATTATAGCGCTTGGGCTGAAGGAGCCCCTCCGAAGTCTGTACACAACCCCAGTGAGCGCAGGTACCTACTAAGTGCGAGTGCCGAGCGATTGGGAGGACTGAGTGACTGTGAGGACTGAGTGACTAGGAGGACTGAGTGAAATGATACTCTAAGAGTATGCATATGATTTTATCACTGAGTTGTATCGCATTGACATGCACATTTGATATACAGGCATAGAGATGCAATTTCATCATGTTGTACAGTATCACGTGATTCATGACTTCTCATACATATTGGCATATGGGCATAGCGATGCATTTTCCACTGGTTATCTAGAAAGAAAATAAAACATCTTATCATTGTTGAAAGGTTTTTCGAGAAACATTACTATTTTCAAACTTACTTATATTTTTGGTAAATAATTTGGATTTTTACTAACACACTGGAAAGGCAGAATTATTTTCAGAAATCATGATTAAGATGAGCATTTTTTCTCTGAGTTACTTCTTTATTACTTGCTTTATATTGTTATGAACTGCTGTTGGTTATTGGTGGTGGACCCGACCTTGGCACAAGCTCGTCACTACTTGCAACCTAAGGTTAGGTTTGTTACTTATTGAGTACATGGGGCCGGTTGTACTCATACTACACTTCTGCACCTTGCGTGCAGATGTTGGTTGTTGATGTTGCTGCGTTCATCGGGAGCTGGATCTGAAGGTGTACCTGCGTTCCGGTTGTATCTGCCTCTTGTTCATGGTAGCCTTAGATACATAAAACTCTGTTTATGTACTTTTCAAACAGATGATGTATTTATTTCATACCAGTTTTGTAAACTCTATTCTTAAAAGTTCATGATTTGTACTACCAGATCTTGGGGAATGAATAAGTGTTACGCCCCGAACCCGGGGGGCGAGACCGGCACCCGGTGCCTCATCTATCCTTGCGTATCAACTTGCAACTAAGGGACTCTGAACATATAATGTCATTCTTTGGCCATGGGGCCACATATTGCGAGACGATTTGCGAAGCAAAATATAAAACTGAACGAAAACTACTACTGGCTAAACATCAATATAAGGCTGGGCCGACAAGGCCGTCATAGCTACTACAGCTGACAAACCAACATATTATACATACAAGGCCTACAAGCCCAACATACTGCACTAACTAACAGGAAATGTCTACAAACCTCTACGGATGGATGTACTGAGATCGGAACAGGGCCCCGACCTATCCATAGCCTATATAAAAATATACACAAGATGTACACAAAACTTCTAAACCCGGCAACTCTGGAGGACGTGGAGCTTACCGATAAAGCTGAACTCAGGCAACACCTACTGAGGATGTCTACCCGTCTGTCTATCTGAACCTACACGCATGAAATGCAGCATCCCTAGAGAAAGGGTGTAACGACCTGGTCGATTGTTTTGAGTATTATAACCTCGGTTCCCTATTTTCTTCTCAAACTATACTTTATAGTTGTTGTGTGACTTGTCGGGGCAATTGGTTCGGGTCCGGTGAGGTTTTGGAATGAATTGGAACACTTAGTTCCAAGGTTTAAAACTAAAGTTGAAATAGTTGACCAGATATTGACTTATGTGTAAACGACCTCGGAATTTAATTCTGATGATTCCAATAGCTCCGTATGGTGATTTTGGACTTAGGAGCGTATCCGGAAAATTATTTGGAGGTCCGCAGTGGAATTAGGCTTGAAATGCCGAAAGTTGAATTTTGGGAAGTTTGACCGGGGGTTGACTTTTTGATATCGAGGTCGGAATCCTATTCTGGAAATTGGAATAGCTTCTTTATGTCATTTATGACTTGTGTGCAAAATTTGAAGTCATTCCGGATTGATTTGATATATTTCGGCACAAGATATAGAATTTGAAAGTTCAAAGTTCATTAGGCTTGAATTGATGTGTAATTCATGGTTTTAGCATTATTTGAGGTGATTTGAGGGTTTTACTAAGTTTGTATGATGTTTAAGGACTTGTTGGTATATTTGGTTGAGGTCCTGAGGGGCTCGGGTGAGTTTTGGATGGTTAACGGATCATTTTTGGCCTTGGTGAGATTGCTGATATCTGCTGCTACATTTTTCTAATTTTCTCTTTCGCGTTCGCGAGTGGGCCCTCGCATTCGTGCTGAGTGTTTCCTGAGTGTTAGGTTTTTTTCTTCCCGTCCGCGAAGGGGAGTACGCGAATGCGAAGGTATGGTCTGTGTGTGCATTGCGAACGCGTGAGAGGTGTCACGTTCGCGAAGAGGAGTGAGGCTATTGGGGACCCCCGGGTCCTTGTTCTAGGCGTTCGCGAGGTGGCGGTCGCGTTCGTGAAGGTCTGAGCTGGTAAAGCTTTGCGTTCATGAAGCCGTGGTCGCATTCGCGAAGGGTAAGATTTGCAAAGCTTCGCGTTCGTGAAGCCACGGTCGCGTTCGCGAAGGGTTAAATTTGTGGGCAGTCGAGTTGTGCTTCGCGAACGCGAGGGACCTGTCGTGTTCGCGAAGAAAAGAGGTCTGGACAGAGAGTTTAAGTTCTAAAAATGGGACTTTGTCCCATTTTCAGTTTTTGACGGATTTGAGCTCGGGAAGAGGCGATTTTCAGGAGTTTTTCAAGGAAAACAATGGGGCAAGTGATTCTAACTCGATTTTTGTTAAATTACACGAATCTATTATTGTTTTTATCAACAAATTAGTGTTTTGGGTTGAAAATAGTAGAAAATTTTATAGATTTTAATTGAGGATTTGAAGGCCGAGTTGTGGTTGGATTTGAGTAATTTTGGTATGGTTGGACTCGTGGTTAGATGAAGGTTCGGATTTTGTGAGTTTTATCGGATTCTGAACCATGGGCCCTACGGGTGATTTTTGGGGCGTAATTTCGGATTTTTGAAAAGTATTAGTATTTTGATATGGAATTAATTCCTATAATTTTTGTGAGCTGAATCAAATTAATTGTGACTAGATTCGAGCCGTTTGGAAGTTGATACGCGCAGAATGGAATTTCTGGAGTATTGCTTAGCTTGCTCGACATTGGATTTGACTTGTTCGAGGTAAGTAAATCTTCTAATCTTGGAATTGAGGGTATGAACCCTGAATATATGTATTTTGTAAAATGTTGGGAGGTTACGCACATGCTAGGTGACGGGCGTGTGGGCATGCACTATAGAAATTATGACATAATTGTTTCTGTGGAATTTTGTAGTTAAATGATCTTGGCATTTTTCATGCAGTTTTATGAGTTAAAAAATTGAGCTAAAAAGTATATTAAAAAAATCATGTTGAGGCTACGTGCCAGTATTATTGGGACCCACATAGGTCATATTGTTATGAATTATTTATTTTAAATTGTAAATTCATACTCAGTCATAATCATTTCATTGCATATCATATCTCAGTCTCTATTGTTATTTATTGATATATCATATCATCATTTTGGGCTATTCTCATGACATTGTGAGCCCATGAGAGAGAGACTGGAGAGATTGATGACTGAGGGAGGCCGAGGGCCTGATTGTGAAGATAGTTTTGGGATCGGGCTGCATACCGCAGCAGGCCATGTTGGCTTTATATATATTATACTATTGCACGTGAGTTGGTCGTGCAGCACGTGAGTTGGTCGTGCGGATCCATATATTATACTATTGCACGTGAGTTGGCTGTGCGGATCCATATATTATACTATTGCACATGAGTTGATCGTGCGGATCCAGATATTATTATAGCACGTGAGTTGTCCGTGCAGCACGTGAGTTGTCCGTGCAACACGTGAGTTGTCCGTGCAACACGTGAGTTGTCCGTGCGTATCCAGATATGATATTATAGCATGTAAGTTGTCTGTGCTTATAACGCTTGGGTTGTAGGAGCCCCTCATGAGTCTATACACACCCCCAGTGAGCGCAGTCGACTATAAATAGGGATCGGGCTGCACGCCGCAGCAGATATTGTATAGCGCTGAGTGATTGAGTGTGTTGAGCATAGTGAGAGAGAGAATACGAGACAGTGAGATTGAGTACTCTGAGAGTGTGAGAACATGAGTACAATCTCTTAGATACATTGCACTGACATGCACACATGACATATATGCATACAGATGTGTTTTCCTCATGCTGTACGGTATCACATTATTCATGATTTCTCTAACATGTTGATAGATGGGCATAGTGATGCATGTGTTTAACACGGGTTATCTGGAAAGAAAATGTAACATATCATTTATTATTGAAAGGATTTTGGAAAAATTATTGCTTTCAATCTTATTCATATTTTTGGAAATTTCGGTAAACTATTTGGATTTTTCACTGATGTACTTGAAAGAAAGAACTATTATTTTTGAAAACATGATTTGGCTGAGCATTTTATCTCTGAGTTACTTCTGATTTTATTTGCTTTATGTTGTTATGGACTGTTGTGGACTAGTGGTTTTGGACCCGACCTTGGTAGAAGCTCATCACTACTTTCAACCTAAGGCTAGGTTTGTTACTTACTCAGTACATGGGGTCGGTTGTACTGATACTACACTTCTGCACATTGCGTGCAGATGTTGGCTGTTATTGTTGATGTGCTTGATGGTTGGGGGATTTGAAGATGTACAAGCATTCCTGTTGTAGCTGCCTCTTGTTCATGGTAGCCTTAGATTTATAAAAGCTCTATTTATGTATTATTCAAACAGACTATGTAATTATTTCATTTCCGCTTTGTATACTTTATTATTAGAAGCTCATGATTTGTACTACTAGTTCTTGGGGGATGTATAAGATTAAGATTTTTATTCACTTAAATTGCTTTAATGATTATTATTGGAATTGGATAATTGAAAGTTGGCTTACCTAGTAGGTTGGGTTAGGTGCCATCACGACTAGTTGGATTTTGGGTCGTGACAAAGAGACGTCAGTACGAAATAACATACCAAGTATGTAAGGCAATAATATAACTGAAAGCTGAAACTGAACTGATAATAATAATAGCTGAAAGTAACTGGGAGTCAAAGATAATCTGAAGATATGCTCACCTGCTAATACTGACTCAACTCTCTCAATATAGTAAGTAAAATAGTTGTCCGACCCTATAAGGCTCGGTATATATATGCAACTGCTTTGTTGTCGTAGGCTCGCTCATAGGCGCTTGGCCATACTAGGCTCTGTATCTCGGCCAACTGGACTCGCTCATAGGCGCTCGGCCACAGTAGGCTCGGTATATAACTTACCTTCTTATCAGAGGTTGCCCAATAGAGGCCTGCCCATCGATTATAGCTCGATGGTAATGAAAATATTGTAATACTGCATATATATGCTCTCTTCTCTGTTAACTAGAACAAGACAATACTCAATTAAATATGAAGTCTCGATAAGGAGAATATTGTTACTTAAGAAACTAGGAAAATATACATAAATTCGGGAGTATGAACTTCTCTTTATACCTCGTTATCAAACATATGTAATTACGAGATCATACCAAAATGAAGGAAGGTCTTAGCCTTAACATACCTGGAGTAGGGAAAAATCCGTGTGATATTCTTGAGAAGGATTACACCGTACTCCCTTAAAATTGCAAAATCTAACGTTGCTTAAGATACTATAAAATCTCTGTTTGAATTATTGAAGATCCATACCCTTCTACGTTAGCTTCATATTTCCTTTTACATTAGCTTCAGATCCGTACTATTTCCCGAATGATTTTCTTGAACGCATATCAAAGGTTTGTAGCGACACACGAAATGTGCATCTCATTTAGAGTGGTTTTATTGTATTTTCAACAAAGTGAGATATTATACGCCTCAATCTTTTGAAGGTTTCTTCATTTTAGTTGTATCTTTCTTGCTTAGGGAAGTGGAAATGGGAAAGAAGGCTCATATGGACATTGACTACTATTTGTTTGTAATACTGATTGTTGATAGTGGAAATGGATTGCATGCAGGATCACAAGTGTTGGCATTGAACGAGCTTGTATTCATTTTGTTTGACAATCCATTAACCCAATATGACTAACAGTCATATGTTTTAGTAGTGGCTTGCTGCCACGTGGGGGTGGGGTTAATCTTATTCCATAATTTATTAGTTAATTAGGTAATATTCCGTTACCCGATAATTAACTAATTACCCACATAATTAAGATTATCTCAAATTACTTAAAGTACTACTCATTTTTAATGCACTTTATACATCATTCTATCATGGTCATATGGTACCTTGTATAGCACTAGTCCATAAATATGGGGTATTATAGCTTGGACCGTATTTTATCCCAAATTTTCAAACTTCGACGAAACTTATTTTCTTCTACTTGCTTACCTTCTCTCCTTCACGAATTTACTCATCACGTGTTTGAAATAGCATAATGATTATAATCTCAAGAAAATCTCATTCCTGAGTCTACGTCAATTAACTGAAGACGAAATTTTAACGTACGAAAAATGCGAGATGTAACATCCTTCCCCCCTAGAAACATTCGTCCTCGAATATTTACTCTTAGATACTTTTGGAAAGTTTTGCCAGAGTCTCCTCTGTACACTAGACTAAAACCAACATGCACGCAGCCAGAAAATATACTATACATGCCACACATGGCCAATGTCTATAAATAACAACACTTGGCCTCACACAGCTGTCTATTATAAATTCTGAAAGTCAAAAATAAGAGCTTACCTGATGACCTACTGGCCTGAATAGAGATGTGCTGAGGTATCCCACCTCAAGCCATATCTTCAGTTTGAAATATGTGGGGGTATTTAGACTTCATTTCTTCCTCCGCTTCCCACGTCATCTCTTCCACATTCTTGCTTCTCCATAAAACCTTCACGGAGGCTACCTCCTTACTCCGTAGCTTGCGGGTTTGTTTGTCTAGGATGGCAACCGAAATTTCCCCGTAAGACAAGTCCTCCGTAATCTATACATCATCCGTGGGCACCACCCGGGTAGGATCACCAATGCACTTCCATAACATAGATACATGAAAAATCAGATGGACAGACTCCAATTCTGACGGCAATTCTAACTCATAAGCTACTTGGCCCACTCTCTGAATGATTCTATAAGGCCCAATATACCGTGGGCTAAGTTTGCCTTTCTTGTCAAACCTCATCATTCCCTTCATAGGCGACTCCTTTAAGAATACCCAGTCATTAACCCCGAACTCTAAGTCTCGTCGCCGCACATCAGAATATAACTTCTGACGACTCTGGGCTGTCAACAGTCGCTCCCGGATAAGCTTTACTTTCTTTATGGCCTGCTAAACCAAGTCTGGCCCATGTAACCCAGATTCTCCAACATCAAACCACCCTATAGGAGATCTGCACTTACGCCCATACAAAGCCTCGTATGGAGCCATCTGGATACTGGAGTGGTAACTGTTATTATATGCAAACTCGATAAGAGGTAAATGTTTATCCCAACTTCTTTTAAAATCCAACACACATGCTCGTAACATATCTTCGAGCGTCTGAATTGTGCGCTTGGCTTGTCCATCAGTCTATGGATGAAAAGTTGTGATGAGATTCACCTAAGTCCCTAGACCTCTCTGAAATGACCTCCAAAAATGTGCTGTAAACTAGGCCTCACGGCCAGATATAATAGATGCTGGTACTCCGTGTAGCCGCACTATCTCCTTAATATATAACCTTGCATAGTCTTCTGCCGTATATGTAGATCTGAACGGTATGAAATAAGCTGATTTTGTGAGACTATCGACTATCACCCATATGGGATCAAACTTACGATGAGAACGAGGTAAACCTATGACAAAGTCCATGTTTATCGCCTCCCATTTCCACGTCGAGTTCTCTATAGTCTGCATTAGCCCTCCGGGCTTCTGGTGTTCTACCTTCACCTGCTGGCAACTAGGACACTGAGCGACAAACTCAGCAATGTTCTTCTTCATATCGTTCTACCAGTACACATCCTTAATGTCACGGTACATATTCGTCAACCCCGGATGAATGGAGTACCACGAATAATGTACCTCTGACATAATCCTGTCTCATAGCCCTGCCATATCTGGAACACACAAACGATCTATGTATCTAAGAACCCCATCTCCCTTGAGCTCTAACTGTCATGACCCAAAATTTCCCACCGACGGGACCGTGATGGCGCCTAACATTTCACTTGCCAGGCAAGCCAACGTTAGAAAATCATTAAACCAATTCCTTATTTCCATTCAGTAAATAACAATAATTAACTAAAATGAAATATAATAAGTACAGAATATCATAAAACTTTATTAATTACTACCACCCGGATCTGGATTCACAATTCACGAGCATTCTAGAATTTACTACAAGTAATAGTCTGAAAGAAATACAACTGTCTGAATGAAAGAAAACAGTAGGATATAAAAAGATAGACGGGGACTTCAAGGTCTGTGAACGCCGACAGATCTACCTTGAATCTCCGGACAACGGACCAATAGCAAATCTTGATCAACCTGAGCCGGTATCAAAATCTGCACAGAAAGTGCAGAGTGCAGCATCAGTACAACCGACCCCAAGTACTGGTAAGTGTCGAGTATATGCAAATAACAGGAATGAAGAACTAAACAGGAAATGTCGGGAGGGGAGATATACTGAGGGGAATACAAGATAAAAAACTACAACAAAATGATCACCGGAGCAGTCAATATACCATGAATCAACAGGAATAGTGAATACAGTAAAGAAAAGTGCAAGGCATCACCCTTCGTGCTTTTACTCTCAATCTCACCATAAAATTAATAGAAACGGCACGACATCACCCATCGTGCTTTTATACTCATATCATGGCACGGCATCACCCTTCGTGCATTAACACTCACAATATGGCACGGCATCACCCTTCGTGCATTAACACTCACAATATGGCTCGGCATCACCCTTCGTGCATTAATACTCACAATATGGCACGGCATCACCCTTCATGCATTAACACTCACAATATGACACGGCATCACCCTTCGTGCATTAATAGTCACAATATGGCACAGCATCACCCTTCGTGCATTAACACTCTCCCTTGCCATAATACAATGCATAAATAACTACATGGAGATAGAATAACAAGTACAAACCTTACTTCAACATTTGGTTCCATAATATCAATCTCAACTTGAAATAAAAACTCAATTATCACCAGAAAATTTCCGTAAACATGATAAGAACGATAATTTGAACAACACTAGTATAACACGTAGCAATTTGGCATAGGAATGAGACAATATCAGAAAAACAGAGAAACATGGAAAAATAGGTAAAATGGCGGCGCATAGGTACTCGTCACCTCACATATACTCCCCTCACATGAATTTCACTTAGAAAAATAATCTAAGGTTGCTAATTCCCTCAAGTCAGGGTTAGACACAACACTTACCTCGCTCCGAATGCCACTTAATTATCAATCACAATTTTTCCTTTGGAATTCACCTCCAAACCACTCGTATCTATTCAAAAATGACTCAATAATATTAAATATTACTAAAGGAATCAATTATATTGCATAAATCAAATTTCCAAGATTTTTCTCCAAAAAGTTAAAAAACGACCCCGGGCCCGCTTTGTCAAAACCCGAGGTTCGAACCAAAATCCTTTTACCCATTCACCCCCGAGCCCGAATATATAATTAGTTTTGGAATCCGACCTCAAATTGAGGTCTAAATCCCCAAATTACCGAAATCCCTATTTTCTACCCTAATCCCAAATTCTACCATGAAAACTCTAGATTTTAGGTTGAAAATTCAAGAAATGTAATGGGTAATTGAAAGAAGATGGTTTAGAATCACTTACCAATAATTTGGGAAAGGAATGACTTTTGAAAAATCGCCCCTCACCATTTGGTTTTTGAGAAAAATTAGTTTTTTGGCAAAAATCCCGTTTTGGGTTGTGTTAAGTGCTGGGCGACAATGTTCATCGCGTTCGCGAGAGCACTGTCGCGTTCGCGAAGGGTAGTGGCTGCCAAGCCTTCGCGTTCGCGAGACCCAGCTCGCATTCGCGATGATCATTCCCTATGGCCTTCGCGTTCGCGAGGAATGGCTCGCGTTCGCGCTGAAGGAACGACCAACCCCCCCCCCCCCCCAGGTCCCCACATGCTTCGCGTTCGCGTTCATCCGGTCGCGTTCACTAAGGGTAAATCCCCCATCACTTCACGTTCGTGACCAGGCCTTTGCGTTCGCGAAGAAGAAGTCTCAGCCTCATCAGATTACTCTTCACGTTCGCGAGAGGACCTTCGCGAACACGAAGAAGGATATGACAGACACCAGAATCTGCAGAAACTAGATTTTTCCCAAGTCCAAAATATCCCGTGGCCTATCCGAAACTCACCCGAGCCTCGGGGCTCCAAACCAAATATGCACACAAGTCCAAAAACATCATACGAACTTGCTCGCGTGATCAAATCGCCAAAATAACACCTAGAACTCTAAATTTAGCACCAAATCAAATGAAATTCTCAAGAACACTTTAAAACTTCTAATTTCTCAACTGGACATCCGAATCACGTCAAATCAACTCCATGTCTCACCAAATTTCACAGACATGTCTTAAATCTCATAATGAACCTATACCGGGCTCCGAAACCAAATTACGGACCCGATACTAACAATGCCACATATCAATCAATTCTTAAAAACAAATAATTTCCAAACTTTTAATTTTCATCAAAAATTCATAACTCAAACTAGAGACCTCCAAATTTGATTCCGGGCATATGCCCAGGTCCCATAATTCGATACGGACCTACCGGGATTGTCAAAGCACGGATCTGGGCCTTTTTACCAAAAATATTGACTGAAGTCAACTAAAATCAACTTTTAAGGCAAAAATACTTATTTTCATTAGTTTTCAACATAAAAGCTTTCCGGAAACCTGCCTGGACTGTGCACGCAAATCGAGGAGGGTAAAATGAGATTTTTAAGGCTTAAAAGAGCAGATTTGAGTTCTAAAACATAAGATGACCTTTTGGGTCATCACATTTTCCACCTCTAAAACAACCGTTCATCCTCGAACGGACATAGAAAAATACCTAGGCTAGTGAAAGGGTGGGGATATCTACTCTGCATATCGGACTCGGACTCCCAAGTAGCTGCCTCAATAGGCTGACCTCTCCACTGCACTCGATCTGAAGGGCAACTCTTTGACCTCAACTGACGAACATGCCGGTCTAGAATGGCCACCGGCTCCTCCTCATGAGTCAAATCCTTATCCAACTGGACAGAGCTAAAATCTAACACGTGGGACGGGTCACCATGATATTTCCGGAGCATAGACACATGGAATACCGGATGAACTGAGGATAACCCTGGAGGAAACACAAGTCGATAAGCTACCTCCCCCACTCTCTCGAGGATCTCAAATGGCCCGATAAACCTAGGGCTCAACTTGCCCTTCTTCCCAAATCTCATAACACCCTTCATGGGCGATACCCGAAGCAATATTCTTTCTCCAACCATGAATGCAATATCACAAACTTTACGGTCAGCATAACTCTTTTGCCTGGACCGAGCTGTACGAAGTCGATCCTATATAATCTTGACCTTGAGCAAGGCCTCCTGAACTAAATCTGTACCCAATAACCGAGCCTCCCCTGGCTCGAACCACCCAACTGGCGACCTATACTATCTACCATACAATGCCTCATAGGGAGCCATCTGAATACTCGACTGGTAGCTGTTATTGTAGGCAAACTCCGCTAACAGCAAAAACTGATCCCAAGAACCTCCAAAGTCAATAACACAAGCGCGAAGCATATCCTCCAAGATCTGAATAGTATGCTTGGACTGCCTGTCCGTCTGAAGATGAAATGTTATGCTCAACTTAACCTGCGTACCCAACTCACGCTGAACTGCCCTCCAAAAGTGCGAGGTAAACTACGTACCTCGATCAGAAATGATAGACACGGGCACACCGTGAAGACGGACGATCTCATGAATATAAATCTCTGCCAACCGCTCCGAGGAATAGGTAACTTTCACAGGAATGAAATGCACTGACTTAGTCAGCCTGTCCACAATGACCCAAACTACATCGAACTTCCTCTGAGTCCGTGGGAGTCCAACAACAAAGTCCATAATGATACGCTCCCACTTCCACTCAAGAATATCTAACCTCTGGAGTAAACCACCAGGTCTCTGATGCTCACACTTTACCTACTGGAAATTTAGGCACCGAGCTACTTAGGCAACTATGTCCTTCTTCATTCGCCTCCACCAATAATGCTACCTCAAGTCCTGATACATCTTGGCAGCGCCCAGATGAATAAAATACCGGAAACTGTGGGACTCCTCAAGGATCAACTCACGAAGTCCATCCACATTAGGCACACAAATACGACCCTGCATCCTCAAAACTCCGTCATCTCCAATAGTAACCTGCTTGACACCACCGTGCCGCACTATGTCTCTAAGGACAAGTAAATGCGGATTGTCATCCTGCCAATCTCTGATATGCTCAAACAAGGAAGACCGAGCGACTGTACAAGCTAGAACACGGCTGGGCTTAGAAACATCTAACCTCATGACCTGGTTGGCCAAGGCCTGAACATCCAATGCAAGCGGTCTCTCACCAACTGGAATATATGCAAGGCTACCCATACTGACTGACTTTCTACTCAAAGCATCAACCACCACATTGGCCTTCCCGGGATGATACAATATGGTGATATCATAGTCTTTCAATAGCTCCAGCCACCTCCTCTGCCTCAAATTAAGTTCCTTCTGCTTGAACAAATACTGCAAACGCCGATGATCAGTGAATACCTCACATGGCATGCCATAAAGATAGTGCCTCCAAATCTTTAGCATGTGAACAATGGCTGCCAGCTCTAGATCATGAACAGGGTAATAATTCTCGTGAACCTTCAGCTGCCGTGAAGCATATACAATAACCTTGCCACCCTGCATCAATACCGTACCCAGACTAATATGAGATGCGTCACAATATACTGTATAAGATCCTGAACCTGTGGGTAACACCAATACCGGTGCCGTAGTCAAAGCTGTCTTGAGCTTCTAAAAGCTCGCTTCACACTCGTCTGACCACCTGAACGGGGCACCCTTTTGGGTCAAATTGGTCAATGGGGCTGTTATGGATGAAAACCCCTCCACAAATCGATGGTAATAGCCCGTCAAACCCAGGAAACTACAAATCTCTGTAGCTGATGTGGGTCTAGGCCAATTCTGGACTGCCTCAATCTTCTTAGGATCCACCTGAATACCTTCTGCTGATACAATGTGACCCAAGAAAGCAATTGAATTCAACCAAAACAAGCATTTTGAGAACATAGCATATAACTGGCTGTCTTTCAGAGTCTGAAGAATGATCCGAAGGTGTTGCTCATGCTCCTCTCGGTTGTGGGAGTAGATCAAGATATCATCAATAAACACAACCACAAAGGAATCCAGGTAGGGTTTAAACACCCGGTTCATCAAATCCATGAATGCTGCTGGGATATTTGTCAGCCCAAATGACATCACTAGAAACTCATAATGCCCATACCGAGTCCGAAAAGCTGTCTTAGGAACATCGGATGCCCTAATCCTCAACTGATGGTAGCCAGATCTCAAATTAATCTTTGAAAACACCTTGGCACCCTGAAGCTGATCAAATAAATCATCAATCCTCGGCAATGGATATTTGTTCTTGATGGTGACTTTGTTCAATTGCGATAATCTATACACATCCTCATCGATCCATCTTTCTTCTTCACAAACAACACAGGTGCACCCCAGGGTGAGACACTAGGTCTAATGAAGCCATTGTCCAGCAAATCTTGCAACTGCTCCTTCAATTCTTTCAACTATGGCAGGGCAATGCGATATGGCGGAATGGAAATAGGCTGAGTGCCCGAAGCCAAATCAATGCAGAAATCAATATCCCTATCGGGTGGCATCCCCGGCAGGTCTGTAGGAAACACCTCTGGAAACTCACGAACAACCGGCACCGAATCTATAGAAGGAACCCCCGCACTAGAATCGCGGACATAAGCCAAATAAGCTAGACACCCCTTCTCGACCATATGCCGAGCCTTCACATAAGAGATAACCCTGTTGGCAGAATGGCCAAGATTCCCTCTCCACTCTAATCGAGGCAACCCCTGTAAGGCTAAGGTCATCGTCTTGGCATGACAATATAATATAGCATGATAAGGTGACAGCCAATCCATACCCAGTATGACATCAAAATCAACCATGTCGAGAAGTAGAAGATCTACACGAGTCTCAAGACTCCCAATGGTGACCACACACGAACAATAAATATAATCTACGACAATAGCATCTCCCACTGGTGTGGACACATACACAGGAGCACTCAAAGAATCATGGGGCACAACTAAATAGGAAGAAAAATAGGATGACACATAGGAGTTAGTAGATCCCGGATCAAATAGAACTGAAGCATCTCTAGTGCAAACTGAAATAGTACCTGTGATAACAGCGTCAAATGACTCAGCCTCAGGCCTAGCTGGGAAAGCATAACACCGGGGCTGGGCCCCACCAACCTGAACTACGTCCCTGGGATGACCTCTAGCTGGCTGGTCTCCACCTCTAACGGCCTGACCTCCACCTCTAACTGTCTGGCCCTACCTCTGGCTGCCTGACCCCTGCCTCTGGCTGGCTGAGCAGGTGGTGTAGCAACTGGTGCCGGAACCATGGCACGAGAACTCTGATGCTGTGAGCTGCCCGTTGCCCGAGGGAAAAATCTAGCAATGTGCCTTGGATCACCACAAGTATAACATAACCTCGGTTGATGTGACTGCTGACCCTGAAACTGACCTTGTCGACCTGAATAACCACCCTGATAACTCTGGAGTGGAGGTGCACTAATAGGAGCTGGTGGTGCACTGTAGGCTAGCTGGTTGGAATAATGCATCTGAGGGCCACGACCACCTGAGGCACCATGGGATGCCTGGAGCGCTGAATGAAACGGCCTGGGAGGATGGACTCTACCAAAAGTACTCCTGCCTTTAGATGAGGCACCACTGAACTCACCGGAATGACGAGGCCTCTTGTCAGACCCCTGACCTCCCTGAGTAAGAACCATGTCGACTCGTCTGGCGATATTAGCAGCTGCCAGAAAATCTCACTCCCAATCTCCTTAGCCATCTGCAATCTGATAGGCTGAGCAAGTCCATCAATAAACCTCCTCACCCTCTCTCTCTCTCGGTGGGAAGCAGAAGAATAGCATGACGGGCCAAATCCACAAAATGGGTCTCATACTGAGTAACCGTCATACTGCCCTGCTGAAGACGCTCAAACTGACGGCGACGCTCCTCTCTCAATGTGATAGGCAGAAACTTCTCTATGAAGAGCTGAGAGAACTGGTCCCAAGTAAGAGCAGGCGACCCAGCTAGTCTGGTCAACAAGTAATCTCTCCACCATTTCTTGGCGGACTAGTCATCTAAAATGCAGCAAAATCGACCCCATTGATCTCCACTATACCCATGTTCCGTAGAACCTCGTGACAGCTGTCAAGATACTCCTGGGGGTCCTCTGAAGGGGCACCACTTAATTTAATAGGAAAGATCTTGGTAAACCTGTCCAATCTCCATAAAGCCTCAGAAGACATAGCTGGCCCATCTCTGACCTGTGCCGCAATAACCGGCTGAACTAATCCGATTGGCTGAGCTGCTACAGCCTGATACTGGGGAGCTATCTGCTCTGGAGCGGGAGTGGTAGGAGTCTGGGCTCCTCCTCCAGCCTGAGAGACTGCTGGTGCCATGGGAAATGTGCCAGTCTGGGCCACACTCTCCATAAGGCCCACCAAACGGACCAAAGAGTCCTGAAGTACTGGGGTAGCAATGAACCCCTCCGAAACCTGAGCTGGTCCGACAGGAATAGTCTGGGCTGGAACCTCCTCGTCAATCTCTATCTAAGGCTCCACTGCTGGGGCTACTTCTCGGGCCCTAGGCTGAGCCTTGCCCTTGCCTCGGCCTCTGGCACGGCCTCGGCCTTGACCTCTGCCCCGCGTAGGAGCTATCACTGGAGGCTCTGGCTGCTGCTCAGCTGAGGAAATGGTACGTGTTCTCGCCATCTACGAGAGAATAAGAGTAGAAGAGTTCAATCAGTGTTGAGAAAGCAAAATCGCACGACAAAGAAGAATAGAAGTGAAACTTGTTCCTAAACTTCACAGCCTCTGGAAAACAAGCACAGAGGTCTCTGTACCGATCCTCCAGACTCTACTAAGCTTGCTCGTGAATCGTGAGACCTATGTAACCTAGTGCTCTGATACCAACTGTCACGACCCAAAATTTCCCACCGACGGGACCGTGATGGCGCCTAACATTTCACTTGCCAGGCAAGCCAATGTTAGAAAATCATTAAACCAATTCCTTATTTCCATTCAGTAAATAACAATAATTAACTAAAATGAAATATAATAAGTGCGGAATATCATAAAACTGTATTAATTACTACCACCCGGATCTGGAGTCACAATTCAAGAGCATTCTAGAATTTACTACAAGTAATAGTCTGAAAGAAATACGACTATCTAAATGAAAGAAAACAGTAGGACATAAAAAGATAGACGGGGACTTCAAGGTCTGTGAACGCCGACAGATCTACCTTGAATCTCCGGACAATGGACAAATAGCAAATCTTGATCAACCTGAGCCGGTATCAAAATCTGCACAGAAAGTGCAGAGTGCAGCATCAGTACAACCGACCCCAAGTACTGGTAAGTGTCGAGTATACGCAAATAACAGGAATGAAGAACTAAACAGGAAATGTCGGGAGGGGAGACATACTGAGGGGAATACAAGATAAAGAACTATAACATAATGATCACCGGAGCAGTCAATATACCATGAATCAACAGGAATAGTGAATATAGTAAAGAAAAATGCACGACATCACCCTTCGTGCTTTTACTCTCAATCTCACCATAAAATTAATAGAAACGGCACGGCATCACCCTTCGTGCTTTTATACTCATATCATGGCACGACATCACCCTTCGTGCATTAACACTCACAATATGGCACGGCATCACCCTTCGTGCATTAACACTCACAATATGGCTCGGCATCACCCTTCGTGCATTAATACTCACAATATGGCACGACATCACCCTTCGTGCATTAACACTCACAATATGACACGGCATCACCTTTCGTGCATTAATACTCACAATATGGCACGGCATCACCCTTCATGCATTAACACTCTCCCTTACCATAATGCAATGCATAAATAACTACAAGGAGATAGAATAACAAGTACAAACCTTACTTCAACATTTGGTTCCATAATATCAATCTCAACTTGAAATAAAAACTCAATGATCACCAGAAAATTTCCGTAAACATGATAAGAACGATAATTTGAACAACACTAGTATAACATGTAGCAATTTGGCATAGGAATGAGACAATATCAGAAAAATAGAGAAACATGGAAAACAGGTAAATTGGCAGAGCATAGGTACTCGTCACCTCACATATACGCCGCTCACATGAATTTCACTTAGAAAATAATCTAAGGTTCCTAATTCCCTCAAGTCAGGGTTAGACACAACACTTACCTCGCTCTGAATGCCACTTAATTCTCAATCACAGCTTTTTCTTTGGAATTCACCTCCAAACCACTCGTATCTATTCAAAAATGACTCAATAATATCAAATATTGCTAAAGGAATCAATTAAATTGCATAAATCAAATTTTCCAAATTTTCCTCCAAAAAGTCAAAAAATCGACCCCGGGCCCGCTTGGTCAAAACCCGAGGTTCGGACCAAAATCCTTTTACCCATTCACCCCCGAGCCCGAATATGTAATTAGTTTTGGAATCCGACCTCAAATTGAGGTCTAAGTCCCCAAATTCCCGAAATCCCTATTTTCTACCCTAACCCCTAATTCTACCATGAAAACTCTAGATTTTAGGTTGAAAATTCAAGAAATGTAATGGGTAATTGAAAGAAGATGGTTTAGAATCACTTACCAACAATTTGGGGAAGGAATGACTCTTGAAAAATCGCCCCTCACCGTTTGGTTTTTGAGAAAAATTAGTTTTTTGGCAAAAATCCTGTTTTGGGTTCTGTTAAGTGCTGGGCGACAGTGTTCATCGCGTTCGCGAGAGCATTGTCGCATTCGCGAAGGGTAGTGGCTGCCAAGCCTTCGCGTTCGTGAGACCCAGCTCGTGTTCACGATGATCACTCCCCTATGGCCTTCACGTTCGCGAGGAATGGCTCGCGTTCACGATGAAGGAACGACCAACCCCCCCAAGTCCCCACATGCTTCGCGTTCGCGTTGATCCGGTCGCGTTCGCGAAGGGTAAATCCCCCATCAATTCGCGTTCGTGACCAGGCCTTCACATTCACGAAGAAGAAGTCTCAGCCTCATCAGATTACTCTTTGCGTGCGCGTTGATCCGGTCGCGTTCGCGAAGGGTAAATCCCCCATCAATTCGTGTTCGTGACCAGGCCTTCACGTTCGCGAAGAAGAAGTCTCAGCCTCATCAGATTACTCTTCGTGTTCGCAAGAGGACCTTCGCGAACGCGAAGAAGGATATGACAAACACCAGAATCTGCAGAAACTAGATTTTTCCCAAGTCCAAAACATCCTGTGGCATATCTGAAACTCACCCGAGCCTTAGGGCTCCAAACCAAACATGCACATAAGTCCAAAAACATCATACGAACTTGCTCGCGCGATCAAATCGCCAAAATAACACCTAGAACTCTAAATTTAGCACCAAATCAAATGAAATTCTCAAGAACACTTTAAAACTTCTAATTTCTCAACTGGACGTCCGAATCACGTCAAATCAACTCCATTTGTCACCAAATTTCACAATCATGTCTTAAATATCATAATGAACCTGTACCGGGCTCCGAAACCAAAATACGGACTCGATACTAACAATGCCAAATATCAATCAATTCTTAAAAACAAATAATTTTCAAACTTTTAATTTTCACCAAAAATTCATAACTCAAGCTAGGGACCTCCAAATTCGATTCCGGGCATACGCCCAGGTCCCATAATTCAATACGGACCTATCGGGACCGTCAAAGCATGGATCCGGGCCCGTTTACCAAAAATGTTGAGCGAAGTCAACTAAAATCAACTTTTAAGGTAAAAATTCTTATTTTCATTAGTTTTCAACATAAAAGCTTTCAGAAAACCTACCCGGACTGCACACGCAAATCGAGGAGGGTAAAAATGAGATTTTTAAGGCTTAAGAGAGCAGATTCGAGTTCTAAAACATAAGATAACCTTTTGGATCATCACACTAACAACGGCTTCTTCTGTTGCGGAATTCGCTCTCTCAACTCGACCAACTCTAGGTCCTCGTACTGCCTTTCCTTTACTTCAGCAATGAGAGATGATTTTGCAGTATTTTGGAGTACAACTCCACCATTGCAAGAGTCTACTACCCGAACCCCCAAACAAGTCAATTGATGAATCTCTCTAGTTAATTGTCTTTTCTCGGCCTCTACATGTGCTAAGCTACCCATAGATCGGCGAATTAAGGCATATGCTACAGCATTAGCTTTCCCTGGAAGGTAGAGAATGTTAACATCATAATCATTCAATAACTCAAGCCATCGCCTCTGTCGCAAATTCAACTCTTTTTGCTTGAGGATATATTGCAGGCTTTTATGATCTGTGAATACATCAACATGAACACCATATAAATAATGCCGCCATATCTTAAGTGCATGGACAATCACAGCTAACTCGAGGTCGTAGGTCGGATAATTTTGCTCGTGCTTCCTTAACTGCCTTGAAGAATACGCAATTACTTTCCCATGTTGAATCAGGACACCTCCTAACTGACACCTGAGACATCACAATACATGGCATAATAATCTGGACCCTCTGGAAGTTCTAGCACTGGCGCTGAGGCCAACCTGTTCTTACACTCCTGGAAACTCTGCTCGCAAGCCTCTGCCCTCTGAAACTTAGTTTCTTTTTGTGTCAACTTCGTTAATGGTGTCGAAAGGGAAGAAAAACCCTCTACGAACCTCTGGTAGTATCCTACTAAGCTTAGAAAGCTACGAACCTCTGTCGGAGTAGTAGGTCTAGGCCAGGATTTCACAGCCTCAATCTTTTGAGTGTCTACCTTTATACCTCCATCGGATACAATGTGCCCCAAGAATGCTACAGACCTCAACTAGAACTCACATTTAGAAAACATAGCATATAATTTACTATCACAGAGGGTTTGGAGTACCGCTCATAGGAGGTCCTCATGCTCATCCTCTAAACGTGAATAAACCAAAATATCATCAATAAATACTATCACGAACATATCTAAAAATAGCCGGAATAGGCTATTCATCAAGTCCATAAATATGGTAGGTGTGTTCGTCAACCCGAAGGACATGAAAAGGAACTCGAAGTGGCCATATCAGGTCCTGAAGGCTGTCTTGGGAATATCTTTCTCCCGAACTCTGACCTGGTAGTACCCCGACCTCAAATCTATCTTTGAAAAGCATCTAGCTCCCTACAACTGATCAAACAAGTCATCTATCCTTCGAAGTGGATACTTATTCTTAATAGTTACCTTGTTCAGCTACCTATAATCGATACACATCCTCAACGAGCCGTCTTTCTTCCGTACAAACAATACCGGTGCACCCCAAGGTGAGGTACTGGTCCCGATGAAACCTTTCTCCAGCAAATCTTTTAACTGCTCCTTCAACTCCTTCAATTCGGCAGGTGCCATTCTATACGGAGGGATGGATATTGGTTGAGTTCCCGGAAGCAAATCGATGCCAAAATCAATCTCTCGCTCTGGAGGAATACCTGGAAGTGCATTTGGGAATACATTTGCCTACTCTTTGACTACTAGAATAGACTGAAGTGTAGGTATATTAGCATTTGTATCTCTAACTCGCACAATATGATAAATGCACCCTTTGGAAATCATCTTCCTCGCCTTCAGATAAGAAATAAACCTACCTTTGGGTGTCGTTGTATTACCTACCCATTCAAGGACTGGCTCACCCGGAAAATGAAATCTAGCTATCTTTGCTCGACAATCAACTGTGGCATAGCAAGCTGCCAACCAGTCCATGCCCATGATAGCATCAAAATCCAACATCTCTAGCTCAACTAGGTCGGTTGAGGTCTAACGATCACAAACTGACACCGTACAACCTCGGTAAACCCGTCTAGCAATAATCGATTCTCTGACCGGTGTAGATACCGCAAAAGGATCACTTAGTATTTTAGGCACTATACCAAACTTCCACGCGACAAATGGGGTAATACACGATAAAGTAGATCCTGGATCTATCAAGGCATAAGCATTGTGAGAGCAAATTGTCAACATACCTGTCACAACGTCTAGTGAAGACTCCTGGTCTTGTCGACCCGCTAAAGCATAGCTACGATTCTGGTTACCACTTGAACTGGAACTTCTACCTATTCCTTGACCTCTACCATTTGAGGACTGAGACCCACACCCTGAAGGATGCATAGACATAAATGATCCTGTTGTTGAATTTGCTGGTTGTGCCATACCCCCAGAATCTCTATTTGGGCAATCTCGCATCATATGCCCCGGACGTCCACATGTATAACAAGCATCGAAACCGGCTCGGCATTGGCCCAAGTGTCCTCTACCATAGATATCACACTACGACGGAAATAGCCATGTCTGCCCTAAACCTCGTTATCACTGCAAAACCGATGCCCAAGAGCTTTCACCTAGTACTGAATGAGTATAACGGTCATACCTATAACCCTGTAGCTTAGGTGGCGGAGGCCTGGGTGGCCGATCAAAGTATTGGGGCCTATAACTGCCCTGAGACTGCTCCTGAGACCTGGCAAACCTCATCCTCTTACACTGTCCTGACTTAGTCCTCTCTGTACCCTGCTGTCAATGCCTACCCCTTTCTATATTCTGGGGGAATGCTTGAATCCGAGAGATATCCATACTATCCTGCAATGCAGCGGTGGCACATGCATCGGTCAACTCTGGGGCCAACCCTGCTATAAACCTGTGAATCTTGTCCCGCATAATAGCAACTATGGATGGTGCATATCTGGCCAATGAGTCAAAACGGTCCCAATAATACTGGCACATAGCCTCAACATGATTTTTAATATAATTCTCAGCTCAATTTCTTTAACACATAAAACTGCATGGAAAATTCCAAGATTATTTGACTACAGAATTCCACTGATCAATTACGTCACAATTTCTATGGTGATCGCCCACACGCCCGTCACCTAGCATGTGTGTCACCTCCAAACGATTCACATAATACATATATTCAGGGTTCATACTCTCAACTCCAAGATTAGAAGAGTTACTTACCTCAACCTTCAAGCTCCGAAAATACTACAATGCTCCAATTGATTAAAATGTCCAAATATCACCCACAATTCAATAAATATCCATTTAGGCTTCATAATTCGGCAACAAGCCTTCAACCATCCCCAATTATCCAATAGGGTCATCCATTAGCCTATTCAATTCCATTCTTATCATTTAATACTCATTTGGGGTCATTAATAATACTTTGTTAATTACCCAACATCATTAAGTCACTATTCATTGTCTTTTCCAACAAAACCTTATGTTCAAGAACACCCATTTCAAGAACTAGTGTTATATCTTGTCAAAATGGTGATTCCCTATTCAATCGTTCATCAATTAAGTTATCAAGTCTATTGGAATCACTAGAAACTCAAAACAATTCCTTTTATATCAATTCATCACTATTCATCTTCTTCTTTGCCCAAAATATCATTTTCAAGACCCTCCCTTAGGGTTCATACAATATCCTAGTACAACTTCAAAATAAAACTCATAAATATGTTACCCATACTCTAATATGACATTAGGGTTCATACAATATCCCATTACAACTTTAAATAAAACTCATAAATATGCTATCCATACTCCAATATGATATATATATATGAAGCTCAAGTGAAGGGATTACCTCTTGGTGGAAGAATCTAACTTTTTCTCTTTTTGGTGTTCTTGAAGATTCAACCCATTTTCTATGGATTTGATCCATAATAATGTTAGTATTATCACTAAATGATGTTATATAATCATCCTTGTACCAAAACAACTTACGTTGAAGTGTATCCATGGTAGAAGAGCTCCTCCTTCTCTCTAGAAATCCATTCCAAGATGAAGAACTAACTCATTCTCTCTCTAAACCCACATTTTTCAGCTCCTTAAAATGATCCTTGAAGCTGCGTAGCCTCCTACGTAGGCTACGCACAAATGCTACGCAGGATGGACTTCCATTTCCCTTCAGTTTGAAGTTGCTGGATTTGCCTACGTAATGGTGCGTAGGCTACGCAAGACTCGCGTAGCTGATAGGTTTGAAGAATTCGAAATGACAAAAGGTTTGAAGAATTCGAAACTAGACACATAGACCTTTCTTTTGATAAGTTATAAACCATATAAAGCTTCATATATTGAGAGTTATGCTCGTTTGAAGTTAGGTCTTGTGCGAACTCACTTGAAACTTTATCCCATCATACAATTTTCAACTTGACTTAGCCTTAGGGATCTTCTTAGACCATAAACCATTATTAATGCACCTCATACATATATAATCATGATCAATTGAACTTGTAAGAATAGAGTTTACAAAGTTGGTATGAAATAAATACATCATCTGTTTGAAAAGAACATAAACAGAGTTTTATGAATCTAAGGCTACCATTAACAAGAGGCAGCTACAACCGGAACGCAGGTACACCTTCAGATCCAGCTCCCGACGAACACAGCATCATCAACAGCCAACATCTGCATGCAAGGTGCAGAAGTGTAGCATGAGTACAACCGACCCCATGTACTCAATAAGTAATAACCTAACCTTAGGTTGAAAGTAGTGACGAACTTGTATCAAAGTCGGGTCCACCACCAATAACCAATAACAGTTCATAACAACATAAAGCAAGTAACAAAGAAGTAACTCAGAGATAAAATTCTCATCTTAATCATGATTTCTGAAAACAATTTTGCCTTTCCAGTGTGTCAGTAATAATACAAATTGTTTACCAAAAATATAAGTAAGTTTGAAAACTATAATTTTTCCCGAAAATCCTTTCAACAATGATAAGCTGTTTTATTTTCTTTCCAGATAACCAGTGAAAAATGCATCACTATGCCCATATGCCAATATGTGTGAGAAGTCATGAATGACGTGATATCGTACAACATGAGGAAAATGCATCTCTATGCCTGTATATCAAATGTGCATGTCAATGCGATGCAAATCAGTGATAAAATCATATGCATACTCTCAGAGTATCATTTCACTCAGTCCTCCTAGTCACTCAGCCCTCCTAATCGCTCGACACTCGGCACTCGCACTCAGTAGGTACCTGTCACGACTCAAAATCTCACCCGTCGTGATGGCGCCTATCTCAATACTAGTCAAGCCGACAATCTCAAAAAACCACATATCTTTTAAATTTGATAACATAATGATTAAATTTAGTGGAGGAAATCTCACAAGTACAAATATAAACACTCCCAAAACCCGGTGTCACTGAGTATATGAGCATCTAATATGAATACTAGTCTGGAAAATACAGTCTATAATAGTCTGAGACCAAATACAATAAACAAGGAGATATGGAAGGAGAGACAAGGTCTGCAAAACACGATAGCTACCTCTGAATCTACGAAAAATCAACTGTGCAAAAGAATCAACACCCACTATGTCCGGGAACACCTGGATCTGCACACGAAGTGCAGGGTGTAGTATGAGTACAACCAACTCAGCAAGTAATGAAAATAAATAAGGAACTGAAGATAGTGACGAGCTACACAGTTACAGTTCATTTCAGTAATTCCAGCAGAGAGTAGACATATTTTCAATTCCAGCAGTTTAAGTCAAATCCATTTTATATAGTTTAAGTTCATGTAATCCGGATATAAAATCTTTCAGAGAATTTCACAACAATGACAGATTGCAACTAAGTGCAATAACAAATGAAAAGCAAGTACTTCCTCTCAGGGCAACAGTTACTCAACTCGTCACAATAGCACAACCACTCGGCTCTCATCCCTCAGCACTCACACTCAATGGGTAACCGCGCTCACTGGGGTGTACAAACTCTGGAGCGGCTCCTACAGCCCAAGCACTATTATCCGCACGGATAACTCACGTGCTGCACGGATAACTCGCGTGCTATAATATCCTGCAGGGACAACTCACGTCCTGCACGGACAACTCACGTGCTATAGTATCCATACCTCACTGACAGGTCCTCGACCTCACTCAGTCATCAACCTCTCTAGTCTCTCGGGCTCTCAAAAATTAAAAATATCAACCCAAACAAAGATAACATAGTGTATCAACAATTATCAAGAAAGACTGAGGTTTGATACACAAGTAAAATCATGATTGAGTACAAGACAACAATTAGCAAATAATTCAACAAGTACGCGACCTCTGCGCGTCCCAACAGTACTATTACATAGCCTAAGCATGATTTCTAACATGATTTGCAGTCAAATGTTTTCAACACATAGAGAGCATATAGCTAACAACAAGTTATTCAACTTTACAGTTTCCACGGGAAGGAACAAGTCACAATCCCCTCGGTGCACGCCCACACGCTTGTCACCTTGCATGTGCGTCACCTCCAAAATAATAACATGACCTAAAAATCTGGGGTTTCATACTTTCAGGACCAGATTTAAAATTGTTACTTACCTCAACAAGACGAACCCAACGTCGAGCCAGCTAATCAATACTCAGGAAATTCCATTCCACGTGTATCCACCTCTCAATGCCTTCTTGCCTCCTCAATTCAATGCAAACGATCCGAAACTGAAATTCACCCCTTAATGATACTACAACGATATACTATACTAAGCGACTACAATCTACAATATCAACATCCAATGGGACCAACATGAGTAACCAATTCCATAGTTTAGGCCATTTAGATAATTTACCAAACACATAGTGGGCACACATTTATACATTTCTTAACCATAGAATTAGTTCTTCCAACTATCATCATTTACCAACAATTCATCCCACCATCATTATTTAACAACTTATAATCCTAACATCACATGTGTGACCAACCATTCTCACCCAACCAACAAAATTCCATCAAATAATCACCTTTCAATCTTTACAATGGTTATGTATTTAAATTGTGAATTTATGGCTTCCAATCATTATACCTTAAGTTCCAATACTTGCTTAATTCATACTCATATTTCCATAATAAATCCATACATGTACACATAATACTCTCACACCCAAAAAACATACTTCTTATGGCCTACTATTAATCAAAATCCCGAAATTAAAAACTAGGGTATGGAACCTTACCTCTTTGATGAAGATCTTGTGATTAGCTTCCTTGATTCTTGAAGATTGGTGCAAGGTTGGATGATTAGAATGTTAGGTTTACTCATTCTCTCTCTAAACTGCTCTTACATCTCTCTAAAATATCAGGTTTTTACCTTAAAAATGACTTAACCCCTCTCTCTATGTGGTCTTGGGGAATTTTTAATGGGTTCCTAAGTGCGCGGCCGCGCACCTGGGCAAGTGGCCGCGCACTTGAGGTAGAAACTCTCAAATATGCGCGGGCGCGCATCTGGGCGCGCATATGATACATGTCCAGTAAAATGGCCATAACCTTCGGTATACATATCCAAATGTCAAATGGTTTGATGCGTTGGAAACTAGACTCAAAGGGATGTGATTTGATATGTTATAAACCATATAAATCTTCATATATTGTGAGTTATTCATGTTTGAATTTAGGTCTTGTGTGAACTCACTTGAAACTTTATCCCATCATATAATTTTCAACTTGACTTAGCCTTGGGGCTCTTCTTAGACCATAAACCATTATTAATGCACCTCCTACATATATTATCATGATCAATTGATATCATTCAAATTATCAGTCTTGTTCACACCCGAATTAATATAATTAGCACCCGCTAATCTTCTTAATGGTCTTAAAATACTTTGAAATTTTTCGGGGTGTTACATTCTCCCCCACTTAAGAACATTCGTCCTCGAATGTTATACAAGTAATTATTAGGCACAATATTATCCTCCTTTCACCTTAATCATCATCTTTAATCGTTCTTGACTTCATATAGATCTTAGATATTCTTCCAACATTTCAACTTCCTTAAGGCCCCAAAATTTGGCTAACTCCCAAATTTTTTAGAAATTTCGGCAGAGTGTTCTTTGCAATTGGGCCTAACCACCTGTCAGAGAATCACCAAAATCAGTCCCAACAACATATACATGAACCAACGACGCAACGTAACATTAAAGCAATGTCAATTGTGGCCTCACGAGCAGTATACTACCAAAAAGGAACACTTTTAACATAAGCTATATAGTTGATACATAATTCATAGAAGGTAACTCTTAGTATTTTCGTAGAATACAACTTTATAAATACATGGATATTCAAAAAAATGAAGGTACTTCTTCTTCATTTCTTCCCCGGCTTCCCAAGTGGCCTCTTCAACCTGCTGGTTTCGCCATAACACTTTCACGGAGGCAATTTCTTTATTTCTCAACTTTCGGACTTGCCGATCAATATTAGAAACTGGAATCTCTTCATAAGTCAATTTCTCATTAACCTCAATAGTCTCAACCGGAACAATGAGTGTCGGGTTTCCAACTACTTTCTTCAACACAGACACATGAAACACCGAATACATGGAGGACAATAATAAGGAAACATCCTACTCATAGTTTGGCATATTTCCTTCAAGATTTCATAAGGCCTAATGTGACTACACATACTTTACCTTTCTTAACAATTCACCCAATATATTCATAGAGAAAATCTTGAGAATAACCCGTTCACTTTCTTCAACTCTAAATCTCTACTCCGAACACCCGAACTAAACCTTTGGTGACCTCCAACAATTACTCTAAGATGTTCTAGTATGAAAAATGACCATAACATTTTCTACCCAATATATATTTGATCATGGGGTGATACTTCTTCTTTGACATATTTGAGCCTTCAAATCACTATTTCCTTATCACGCATGCATACCCGAGGTGATCCCACGTCACCCTATCCCATATAGGCCTGATGACACCACATAATTGAAAATTACCAATTTAGCCTTAGCCCATAAACTTTGGAATCCAATTTCCAACATCCAAAAGCTTCTTTTCAAGACCTGAATCTCACATCTATACACTATATAAGTCTGAAAAAACTGTATCAAGCCATAGCCATAACTTCAGATATAATCGCATAACATACTACACAACTCACATACTCGCAGCACCATTCTCGATCACAGTAACTACTCAAAACCAACCCGGTATTGGTATTGAACCCCATATCAAACAAAACCTTGTTCTAAAACCTTCGCACACTGCTGATAATGAAAGAAACACGTGGAATATCATAACCCCTTATCAAATCAAAAAGTCATAGAGCTTTCTTGCCCCAACTAGAATCATAATCACCTTTTAAGACGACTTTCAATATTACCTTCCCAATATACCGTAATAAAATCTGATAATACCCATTCTAGGTCCAATGACCATATATTATTAAACATAACTATCCCACTGACATGCCACACCAATACAACTCAAGCCACAACTGCGCAACCTTGTACCCAAAATGGAAGATGTCTCAAAGTAGAGAGCTATTTTGCAAGTTCAACAAGCTCCACCATAACTGCAATGCTATAAGCTCATCATACATAGTAGAACCAAGGCACACAAATCTAATAACGGTAGCTAGATCTCATAGAGCTCACATTAACATCAACATCACGGACAATTCACCTGCCATAACATAATCAGCCCGATATAGTCATAGGCCTCCAGTCCAAACATATCATATGGGAGAATTTAAATAGGTATATATGTATAAGCTAAATGAAATAAGATTCTCATGCTCTTGGACTGGTATAAATAACATGCTATAGTGTAGGCGTGAGCAATTGTGCTATCACAACTCAAATCGGCAAGTTAACGCACAATTAGTAACTACCCAATCTAATTAGGGAATTAGCCTCTTTGTAACCTCAAGTATAGTTCAGATAGTTCTCAACAAAGGTACGAATACGAGAAATATTATAACTTTAATCTTAACAATCAACTCTAGGCATATCATAGCCTAAGCATTTTTTTTTCGAGTAGGAATACTAGCCCTGATACCCGCACATGGTCTCAAACCTCACATATATGTGCACTCATAGCGCATAGCTATCAAAAATAATTAATGCAACTAGTGCCTTCACTGAGTTTAAATAAAATACTCACCTCAAATAGGTCGCAACCCTGAAACAATATGCTTATGAGAACTCCCAGTCTCCAAATTCACAAGACACATGAAATCACCGTAACTGATCCCAACTCCAGCACTCGAATGACTAACACATCTTTCATGCACGATCCTCCCACTAGGAATACTTCCAAAATTCTTCCGTGCCACATAGCAATAATTTGGAATATCAACAGTCTATCAACCAGGTGGGTACTACAGTACCAATGGCATCCGTAAATCAAAACACAATGCACCTTTTGAAATGCTCACCCTTCTCAGGGATTACCGAGCAGTTATAACATTCATCTAAATATATAACACTGACCATTTTGTCTAGAATTCATGACCTTCCCTTCAAGAATGAACTGCCACCTTGTACATGTAAATCTTAATCCTGCACAACACACCACATATATCATGCCATCATGTGAAAAGCACAAGAATCTCATTATCAATGTTGAGTCACCAGCAAGTTACATACCCTATTAGTCAGAAACCTTTATCTTGCTTCTTTCCAAGAGGAAATCATAATACACGACACGTTCCCCGCACCGGTAGAAAATATCCGGTTCAACTATGGTAGAAACCATCTAGAATATTTTGAAATCCATTTGCACATAACCAAGCTATCAGATGAATTCCTCTAACTCGACCAAGCCACACAGGTTGCCAAATCCGAGAGTATTGCCACAAAATACCCGTAAAGTCTCACCACATCATAATTATCCTAAAAGAACCGAGCATACCATTACCATATTGATCTAGCATGCTACCCATTTGTCCTATTTTCTTCGAGTTTCTTCCTTAAGTTGCCATTTCTCCTTATCAGAACACTACTATCCTTACCCAAAGCTCACTACAAGACATCCTAACATAAAACCATACCGTCCTAAGGCCCATAAGCCACTGTATTCTTCTTAAGCACCTACATAAATGCCACAACTGTAACACTCACTCTAAAAATACCTTATGCGAATTTAAAATTGTTCATCTTTCCTTTCTTATACTGAAATATAGAATCCATAGTCAAACAGAATTACTGCACATCCCGATACCATCCAATGTAAGTAATCGATTCTAGTGATATACAAATTCGAAGAAAAAAAAATTCAATTGCCACATATACTTTTTGAATCCATTAGAATCCACTCTGCTCAAATCTAATTTACTCCACCCAAACGGGCAGAAAGACACGTGCTCCTTTAGCACAATCAACACTCAAAGAAGTAACCTTGCATTAACATGACCAATCAAATTCATACTTCGTGCGCACTACATCCTTCAAAATAACAACTTAATCATTCCATAATTTTCATAGTTTCATAAAGTGCAATGTAACCCGTATCCAGGAATTTCCTTACCCGAGTCATCCTTGATTTCCACTTCTGCAAGTCATAACTAATCCACCAGTATGCCTCAGACCAAAACTAAAATTTAATATATATCCATCAAATTGAACTATCAATAGCAGGCTCCCCCACTTGGCTCAAATCCATACGACAAAACACTTAATAACTCACAATACCCATACTTTATTACTGCCATAATACTGCAGTCAGTTCAACGAAATTTTTTCTCAAGCTTATGCAACACCCACCATAAAATACCTCAATCATCCGCTAAGTTCGCATTTATTCTCATGACAGTCAAGTCAAATTTCTCAACCGAATATAAATTCAAATCTCAACATATACGCTCTGCTGGTAGAAATGAAACTCTCCACTCAACATTATAAGGAACAAACCTACATAGATTACTCTGCAGGAGATAACCCACATGCTTAGCCTCAAATTGGCATCTTGTTATACCCTTTCGCAACCACAATTACTACACAATCATTTACTCTTTCTGAGTCCAAACTCATTAACAAGACATGAGAATTTAATTTGTCCCACAATTTAACAGCGTGAAAGATCCTTCAATACACTCACATCTCAAGACTATACGTCAAATCGAGACATAAATCAAATACCCAATAGTCCTTTTTACATGTCAAGCAAACATTTTTTTTGTCACTTTCAAACCATCTAAACACCTCCCGCAATCACAATATAATCATCATATGGTCATCCAGCCATTCATCGAGCCACAAATTTCACTCATAGGGACACTACCGGACATATGAGTCCAAGTGTACAAGTTCACACAATTGAAACTACCTTACCTAAGCTGCGGTCTAATCCTGGCCTCAAGTCCTCCAGACTGGCCCATCACCAAAATACCGAATATACCTTTCGAACCTCAATCACAGAATCACAATCCGACGATGCACAGCTGATATCGAGCACTCACATGCTCACGCGAATGCGTGGAAGGAATTCAAAGAGTCATGTTTCAAGCTGAATCAATTCTACATGATAGAATATAAGAAAGTGAAATTTTCCTAAGGGTTCGGTAACCTCTCGAAGATAAGTACAAATGTCTCCGTACCGATCCGCAAGACTCTAATAAACCTGCTCATGACTCGTAAGACCTATGTTACATAGAGCTCTGATACCAACTTGTCACGACCCAAAATCTCACCCGTTGTGACGACACCTATCTCAATACTAGGCAAGCCGATAATCTTAATAAACCACATATCTTTTAAATTTGAAAACAAAATGATTAAATTCAGCGGAGGAAATCTCACAAGTACAAATATAAACTCTCCCAAAACCCGGTGTCACTGAGTACATGAGCATCTAATATGAATACAAGTCTGGAAAATACGGTCTATAATAGTCTTAGACCAAATACAATAAACAAGGATATAGGGAAAGAGAGACAAGGTCTGCAAAACATGACAACTACCTCTGAATCTCCGAAAAATCAACTATGCGAAAGAATCAACACCCGCTATGTCCGGGAACACCTGGATCTGCTCACGAAGTACAGGGTGTAGTATGAGTACAACTAACTCAGCAAGTAACAATAATAAATAAGGAACTGAAGATACTGACGAGCTACACAGTTACAGTTCATTTTCAGTAATTCCAGTTACTCAGTCCTCCCAGTCACTCAGTCCTCCTAATCGCTCGACACTCGACACTCGCACTCAGTAGGTACCTGTCACGACCCAAAATATCACCCGTCGTGATGACACCTATCTCAATACTAGGCAAGCCGACAATCTCAAAAAACCACATATCTTTTAAATTTGAAAACATAATGATTACATTCAGCGGCAAAAATCTCACAAGTACAAATATAAACATTCCCAAAACCCGGTGTCACTAAGTACATAGGCATCTAATATGAATACAAGTCTAGAAAATACAGTCTATAATAGTCTGAGACCAAATACAGTAAACAAGGAGATAGGGAAGGAGAGACAAGGTCTGCAAAACACGACAGCTACCTCTAAATCTACAAAAAATCAACTATGCGAAAGAATCAACACCCACTATGTCCGGGAACACCTGGATCTGCACAGGAAGTGCAGGGTGTAGTATGAGTACAACCAACTCAGCAAGTAACGATAATAAATAAGAAACTGAATATAGTGACGAGCAATATAGTTACAGTTCATTTTCAGTAATTCTAGCAGAGAGTAGACATACTTTCAATTCCAGCAGTTTAAGTCAAATCAGTTTTATACAGTTCAAGTTCATGTAATTCGGATATAAAATCTTTCAGAGAATTTCACAACAATGACAGATAGCAACTAAGTGCAACAACAAATGGAAAGCAAGTACAGCCTCTCAGGGCAAAAGTTACTCAACTCAGCTCTCAACCCTCAGCACTCACACTCAATGGGTACCCGCGCTCACTGGGGGTGTACAGACTCCAGAGGGGCTCCTACAACCCAAGCGCTATAATCCGCACGGACAACTCACGTGCTATAATATCCTGCATGGACAACTCACGTGCTGCACGGATAACTCACATGCTATAGTATTCATACCTCACCGACATGCCCTCGACCTCACTTAGTCATCGACCTCTCTAGTCTCTCGGGCTCTCGAAAATCACAAAGATCAGCCCAAACAAAGATAACATAGTGTATCAACAATTATCAAGAAAGACTGAGGTTTGATACGCAAGTAAAATCATGAATGAGTACAAGACAACAGTTAGCAAATAATTCAACAAGTACGCGACCTCTGCAGGTCCCAACAGTACTATCACATAGCCTAAGCATGATTTCTAACATGATTTGTAGTCAAATGTTTTCAACACATAGAGAGCATATAGCTAACAACAAGTTATTCAACTTTACAGTTTCCACGGGAAGGAACAAGTCACAATCCCCTCGGTGCACGCCCACACGCCCGTCACCTTGCATGTTCGTCACCTCAAAAATAATCATATGACCAAAACATCCGAGGTTTCATACCCTCAGAACCAGATTTAAAACTGTTACTTACCTCAACAAGATGAACCCAACGGCGAGCCAGCTAATCAATACTCAGGAAATTCCATTCCACGTGTATCCACCGCTGAATGCCTTCTTGTCTCCTCAATTCAATGCTATAATCCGAAACTGAAATTCACCCCTTAATGATACTACAACGATCTACTATACTAAGCGACTGCAATCTACAATATCAACATCCAATGGGACCAACATGAGTAACCAATTCCATAGTTTAGGCCATTTAGTCAATTTACCAAACACCTAGTAGGCATACATTTATACATTTCTTAACCGTAGAATTAGTTCTTCCAACTACCATCATTTACCAACAATTCATCCCACCATCATTCTTTAACAACTTATAATCCTAACATCACATGTGTGACCAACCATTCTTACCCAACCAACAAAATTCCATCAAATAATCACCTTTCAATCTCTATAATGGTTATGTATTAAAATTGTGAATTTATGGCTTCCAATCACTATACCATAAGTTCCAATACTTGCTTAATTCATACTCATATTTCCATAATAAATCCTTACATGTACACATACTACTCTCACACCCAAGAATCATACTTCTTATGGCCTACTTTTAATCCAAATCCCGAAATTAAAAACTAAGGTATGGAACCTTACCTCTTTGATGAAGATCTTGTGATTAGCTTCCTTGATTCTTGAAGATTGGTGCAAGATTAGATGATTAGAATGTTAGGTTTACTCATTCTCTCTCTAAAATGCTCTTACATCTCTCTAAAATATCACGTTTTTACCTAAAAAAATGACTTAACCCCTCTCTCTACGCGGCCTTGGGGTTATTTAATCGGTTCCTACATGTGCGGCCGTGCACCTGGGCAAGTGGTCATGCATCTGGCCGCACACCTGAGGTAGAAACTCTCAAATATGCGTGGGCGCGCATTTGGGCGTGCATATGACATAGGTCCAGTAAAATGGCCATAACTTTCGGTATACAAATCCAAATGATGAACGGTTTAATGCGTTGGAAACTAGACTCACAAGGATTTGATTTGATAGGTTATACACCATATAATGATTTATATCCTGAGAGTTATGCTCGTTTTAATTTAGGTCTTGTGCGAACTCACCTGAAACTTTATCCCATCATATAATTTTTAACTTGACTTAGCCTTAGGGCTCTTCTTAGACCATAAACCATTCTTAATGCACCTCATACATATATTATCATGGCAAATTGATATCATTCAAATTATCAGTGTTATTCATACCCGAATTAATATAATTAGCACCCGCTAATCTTCTTAATGGTCTTAAAACACTTCGAAATTTTCTGGGGTGTTATAGTACCTGCGGTCACTGGGGGTGTGTATAGACTCCGGAGGGGCTCCTTTAGCCCAAGAGCTATACTCTGCATGGACAACTCACGTGCTACACGGACAACTCACGTGCTATAGTGTCAATATCTATATCCGCACTGACAACTCACGTGCTATATTAAAGCCTATAAGGCCTGCTGCAGGCGGGCAACCCTGATCCACATAATAATAAAGTATATAAAGCCAATATGTCCTGCTGCAGCATGCAGCCCGATCCCATATTATCCTCACAATCAGGCCCCCGGCCTCACTCAGTTATCAATCTCTCTAGTCTCTCGGGCTCACAATGTCATGAAACTAGCCCAAAATGATGATATGATGAATCACTAAATAGCAACAGAGACTAAGAGATGATATGAAATGAATGAACATGACTGAGTGTGAAATTTCATTTTAAGCAAATAATTCAACAGCAATATGACCTTTGTGGGTCTCATTAATACTAGCACATAGCCTCAGCATGATTTTTAATATGATTCTCAGCTCAATTTCTTTAACACATAAAACTGCATGAAAAATGCCAAGATTATTTGACTACAGAATTCTACGGAACAATTATGTCACAATTTCTATGGTGCATGCCCACACGCCCGTCACCTAGCATGTGCGTCACCTCCAAACAATTCACATAATACGTATATTGAGGGTTCATACCCTTAGCTCCAATATTAGAAAAGTTACTTACCTCGACCTTCAAGCTCCAAAAATACTACAATGCTCCAATTGATTAAAATGTCCAAATATTACCCACAATTCAATACCTACCATTAGATATCCCAACTACATCAAAATAAATACGAAAAGATTCATAAATATCCATTTAGGCTTCATAATTTGGCAACAAGCCTTCAACCATCCCAAATTATCCAATATGCTCATCCATTAGCCTATTCAATTCCATTCTGATCATTTAATACTCATTTGGAGTCATTAATAATACTATGTTAATTACCCAACATCATTAATTCACTATTCATTGTCTTCTCCAACAAAACCCTATGTTCAAGAACACCCATTTCAAGAATTAGTGTTCTATCTTGTCAAAATGGTGATTTCCTATTCAATTCGTTCATCAATTAAGTTATCAAGTCTATTGGAATCATTAAAAACTTAAAATAATTCCTTTTATATCAATTCATCACTATTCATCTTCTTCTTTGCCCAAAATATCATTTTCAAGATCCTCCCATAGGGTTCATACAATATCCCATTACAACTTCAAATAAAACTCATAAACATGCTACCCATACTCCAATATGACATATATATGAAGTTCAAGTGAAGGGATTACCTCTGGGTGAAAGAATCTAACTTTTTTTTTTTTCGTGTTCTTGAAGATTCAACCCATTTCCTATGGATTTGATCCGTAATAATGTTAGTATTATCAGTAAATGATGTTATATAATCATCCTTGTACCAAAATAACTTACCTTGAAGTGTATCCATGGTGGAAGAGCTCCCCCTTCTCTCTAGAAATCCATTCCAAGATGAAGAACTAACTCATTCTCTCTCTAAACCCACGTTTTTCAGCTCCTTAAAATGACCCTTGAAGCTGCGTAGTCTCCCGCGCAGGCTATGCACAAAGGCTACACAGGGTGGACTTCCATTTCCCTTCAATTGGAAGTTGATGGATTTGCCTATGCAATGGTGCGTAGGCTATGCTACTATGTTGCGTAGGCTACGCAAGACTCGCGTAGCTGTTCTGCCACCCTTTATTAATAAAGATCATAACTTCTTGTAGGAATCTCCAAATGGAAAACGGGTTGAAGAAATAGAAACTAGACATATAGACCTTTCTTTTGATAGGTCATACACCATATAAAGCTTCATATCTTCAGAGTTATGCTCATTTGAAGTTAGGTGTAATGACCCGGCCGGTAGTTTTGAGCGTATTAGCCCCTATCCCCTATTTACTGCATTCCCCGTATCTATTTCTGCTTATGTGACTTGCAGGGAGGTCTTATTTTAGGTTTTGGAGTGTTTTGGGATACTTAGTCCCTAAAACGGAAGCTTAAGTCTTAGGATTTTTACCGTAGTTGGAAAGGTATGAAGGCGACTCCGGAATGGAGTTCCGTTGGTTCTGTTAGCTCCGTTGGGTGATTTTGGACTTAGGAGCGTGTCCGAACTGTGAATTTGAGGTCTGTAGCTGATTTAGGATTGAAATGTCGAAAGTCAAATTTTCAAAAGTTTGACCGGGGGTTGAATTTTTGATATCGGAGTCAGATTCTGATTTCGGAAGTTGGAGTAGGTCCGTAATATTGAATATGACTTGTGTGCAAAATATGAGGTCAATCGGGTATGGTTTGGTATGATTAGGCATCGTTAGTAGAATTCGGAAGTTTAGAAGTTCTATAGGCTTGACTCCGGGTGTAATCGGTGTTTTGGTGTTGTTTTGAGTGATTCGAAGGTTCGACTAAGTTCGTATTGGGTTATATGACTTGTTGGCATGTTTGGTTGAGGTCCCGGGGGCCTCAAGTAGATTTCGGGTGGTTACCAGACTTGATTTTTTGAGTTGATGAAGTAGCTGAAGAGTTGCTGCTACTGGTATAACCACACCTGCGAAGTGGGCACCGCAGGTGCGAGCACGCAGAAGCGTGGCATGAATCGCAGATGAGGGCAAGGCCATGAAGGGCAGGGGTCGCAGGTGTGAAGAATTTCCAGCACCTGCGGTAGTACATATGCGGACAAGTGGACGCAGGTGCGGGGGCAGCTAGGATAGAGTGACTCCGCAGAAGCGAGGCCAGGCCCGCAGATGCGTGTTCGCAGGTGCGGAACCTAGAGCGCAGGTGCGGGCCCTGGAGGTGCAAGTGACTTCCGCAGAAGCGGCATTTTCACAGTAGATGCGGCGTCGCAGGTGCGACCATAGTTCCGCAGGTGCGAAAAGTCTGGGCAGAAGGTTTAAAAGCAAGGATTCACGATATTAGTCTTATTACAACATTTTGGACTCGGACTTAGGCGATTTTGGAGAAGATTTTCGAGGTGATTATTGAGGTAAGCTTCTTTTACTCATTTTGGATCATAAAACTTGTTTCCCCACTGATTTTCCAAACTAATTAGTGAAATTTTGAATGAAATTTGGGGGTTTAGGGCTTGAGAGTTAGAGAGTGGATTTTCGAGATTTGGATTACCAAATGGTGTCAGATTTTATTAAATTTGGTATGGTTAGACTCATGAGTGAATGGGCTTTCGGGTTTTGTGACTTTTGTTGGATTTCAAGGCGTGGGCCCGGGGGCCGGGTTGAGCCTATTTCGGATTTTGGCTTTTAAGTTTGTGTTTTTCTTGTGACATTGATTCCTTTAGCCTATATTAATTATACTGTACTACTTGTGGCTAGATTCGGGGCATTTGGAGACTGATTCGAGGGGAAAAGGCATTTCGGAGTAGTATTTGCTCGGTTTGAGGTAAGTAACGCTTTCAAACTTGGTTCAAAGGGTTCAAAACCCCGAACTATGTGCTATACGATTGGTATTGAGGTGAAGCACATGCCAAGTGATGGGAGTGCGAGCGTGCACCATTATATTTGTGGCCCGGTTGATTCCATGGCACTGTATAATGACTCTATTTTGTTGATATCCATGTTTTCATCTTGTGATAAAGTAATTGAGCTGTCAATCATGCTAGATATCATGTTTAGGCTTTATGCCGGTACTGTTGGGACCCCTAGTGGTCATTTTTTGCTGTCATATCACTGATTTCATTGATATTATGTACTCAGTCATGTTCATGCGTTTCATATCATATCTCCGTCTCAGTTGTTATTTATTGATACATCATATCATTGTTTCGGGCTAGTTTTCATGATATTGTGAGCCCGTGAGTTAGACTGGAGAGATTGATGACTGAGTGAGGCTGAGAGTCTGATTATGAGTGACAGTTGTGGGATCAGGCTGCACGCCACAGTGGTTATACTGATTATATGATAGCGCTTGGGCTATAGGAGCACCTCCAGAGTCTGTACACACCCCCAGTGAGCGCAATTGATATTATTGAGGGAAGGATCTTCCCTGGACATGCATCTTGTCCGAAGTACTTGATACCTGGTGTCACGACCCAAAATCCCACATCAGGCGTCGTGATGGCACCTAGTCTCTAAGACTAGGTAAGCTGATTTCTATTATATTTTGAAGCCATTTTTTTTGAATTAAATAAGTAACCAAAACTAACAGCAGAATAAATATGAATATACAACTTCCCAAGACTTGTAGTACTGAGTCACGAACTCTAACTGAATACATAGAATGATCATGAGGACCGAATATACAATATTGTTTGATTATAAATTAACAGTACAATGAAATGAAAAGACTCCAAGGGACTGCGACGGCCAAGCAGCTCTACCTTGAATCCTTATGATCGCGCTTTAACTCTGCTCAAGTCCGATATCTCCAATACCTGGCTCTGCACAAAAATGTGCAGAAGTGTAGTATGAGTACGCCACGGTCGGTACCTAGTAAGTATCAATACTAACCTCAATGGAGTAGAGACGAGGTACAGTCAAGACACTCACTAGTCTAATAACCTGTGCAATATAGTATACAAAATAATAGAAAACAAATAACGATAAGGGCAACATAAAACAATCAATGATATGCAAAGGAAGACAATGAAATCACCATTTAATATCGCTCAACAATTAATAAATATAATTATACCCAGTTAAATCAAGTTCTTCAATTAAATATCTTTCACATATAATTCTTTCGTCGAATAAATATCTTTCAAATATAATTCTTTCATATAATTCTTCTTGAATAAAAATCCTTTCAAATAAATAATTTGAATATAATTCTTTCGCTGAAAGAGTCACCATGTGATACCCCATTTAAAAATCATAAAAATACGGGTCTCAATCCATTTTCATATTTTTCGTAAACACGGGTTTCAACCCATTTTTTCATATTTCCACGGCACCTCGTGCATTAAATCATCATATTTTCCCGGCACCTCGTGCCCTCATTTCATATCACGACTGCACGGACAATTCACGTGCCAAATATCATTATCATTTCATCACAGCACCTCATGCCTACATTTCATATCACAACTGCACAAACAATTCACGTGCCAAATATCTTCATTATTTACTCACGGCACCTCGTGTCCACAATTCATTTTATAATCTGCCTAGCAATAGCCACAGACTCTCAATTTCAACATAAATCTGATTGTTATTAATTTACCAACAACAAGATAAATTACACAAGGTATAAAAATAAACACAAGAAAATCACTATATTACATGAAAATCATCAACGCCAAAACCCCACATCATCACATATCGTCCCTGACAATAGCCACCCTTATCGCTCCTATAGCCACCCTTGTCGCTCCGCCTAGACAATACCAATAGCCACTCTTATCGCTCCTATAGCCACCCTTATCGCTCCACCTATACAATATTCCAACAAACATAACAGTGAAATGCCACCCTTATAACCACATAATATCATCGGTGAAATGCTACCCTTATCTCCCTAAAATAACAATTTACACGAAAAATTATCACAACAACATAATAAAATCAATTCATATCACAATTTACCCAATGGCCACAACCAAATTCCAAAGATATAACAAAATCAATTAATTTCACAACAAATAGCCCAAGGCTCCACATAATGTATATAACACCCAAAAACAATCAATAGAGATAGAAATTACTCAGAACAAAGCAAAACCTTCATTAATGCGAATTTAGATAATTATAATAACACTTATTCTTAAGCTCGCTTAAATTAATTATTTGCATAAGAAAATTCATATTGGAATTAATTTCCAAGAAATATTAAACCAACAACACTCATGAAATTTCATAAATATTTCAAGTAACAGTTACATAAAATTATCATATAAAAACAAATTCAACAATAAGGATTTAGGCATGGAACACACATGATTTAATAATTTTTCATAATTTCCCAATTTACTACACAATAATGCCTAAGACTTTAATTCAATGAATTTTGCACGTATAAGCCCGAGTACGTACTCGTCACCTCGTGTACACGGCGTTTCACATTTCACAAATGACACATAAGACTCAATGCATAAGGGGTAATTCCCCACTCGAGGTTAAGCAAGACACTTACCTCTTTGAAGTTATTTCGTTATTCCAAAATCGCCTTCTTGCTTGAATTGACCTCAGGGCAGCTCAAATCTATCCAAATTAATTGTATAACTTCATTAAAATTCATCGGAAACAATTCCGGATAATAATACGTCGACTTAAAATTTTATTCCAAAAAGTCAACAAAAGTCAATACGGGGCTCGCCCCTTGGAACCCGACATAATTTTCATGAAATACGAACACCCATTCCGATACGAGTTCAACCATACCAATTTTATTGAATTCCAATAACAACTCGACCTCCAAATCTTAAATTTTCGTTTTTGGAAGATTTTATAAAACTCTTGATTTCTTCCATTTAAATTCGAATTAAACGACGAATATAATCATAGATTTATGAAATATAATCACTTTAGGATATAAAACACAAACCCAAGTCAAAGTCTTGAAGAACTCCTCCAAAATCGCCCAAAAACCGAGCTCCAGAATCTAAATCAAAAAATGGCGAAATGACCATTTTTGGTCCTTAACATTCTGCCCAGTTTCGCACCTGCGGACTGATTTTTCGTACCTGCGTGCTCTCTTTTGCGAGAGAATGTACGCTTCTGCGAGGTCACTGCCCAGCCACAAAGCTCGCATATGCGGAGCCATTTCCGCTTTTGCGTTGATCGCTGATCCACCCGAGGCCCCCGGGACCTCAACCAATTATACCAACATGTCCCAAAATACAATACAAACTTAGTCGAGGCTTCAAACCACATCAAACAATGCCGGAATTACGAATCACGCATCGAATCGAATTATATCTTTTCAAATCTTTCAACTTCTATATTTTTGGGCCGAAACGTATCAAATCAATCCGGAATGACTTCAAATTTTGCACGCAGGTCATAATTGACGTAAGGGAGCTATTCCCATTTCCAGAATCGAAATCCGACCTCGTTATCAAAAATTCATCCGTCGGTAGGATTTTTCCAAACTCTTCTATTTTCCAACTTTCGCCAAAATGTGTCGAATTGTCCTACGGACTTCCAAATCCAAATCCGAACACACGCCTAAGTCTGAAATCATCATACGAAACTATTGCCATCATCGAAATTCCTTTCCGGGGTCGTTTGCTCAAAAGTCAACTCCTCGGTCAACTCTTTTCATTTAAGCTTCAAAATGAGAATTTTTCTTTAAATTAAATTTTGAATCTTCCGAAAATCAAACTCGACCACACATGCGGGTCATAATACATATTGTGAAGCTTCTCGAGACCTTAAGTCACTGGACGGGGCGTAATTTCTTAAAACGACAAGTCGGGTCGTTACATTCTCCACCTCATAAACAAACGTTCGTCCTCGAACGTTCTAAGAATTATTCTGAGGTTACCAAATTGATGATTTTACTTTTACACATATACTCACGGTTGATTCCACGCTACCGCATTTGAGATAAGCGTGGCAACATCATCTCATTTGAGTTTATTTTTTTTATCCATATTTGTAAGCTTTAAGATCAAATTTCTTACACTCCAAACATTTCAAAAGGTCTAATTCTTTTTCATAACAACACACGGTATTAGTCTCAACTGGCTATAGCAACTCATGCCTACACACACATAAATTTTCTTAATAGTGTTGAAGTACTTCAAAAAATTTTCTGGGGCGTTACATTCTTCCCCTGCTTAGGATCATTCGCCCTCAAACACATAACATATTTATCTCTTCCTTAGAAAATTCTCAATCCTTCAAATTTTACTAACTCCCACATTTTTCAGAAATTTCGGCAGAGTCTCCCCTGTAATTGGGCCTATCTACCTGCCAGAGTAACACCAAAACAACTCATAACAACACATCCACAACCCAACACAATACCACAAGGTATATATCAATAACACCAATCTCAGCAATACAAGCACTGCATTATCATAATGATATCAGGACATGAAGCACATCATATGTATGCTCATCACCACATCTCTGGTCTTAAAAGCTGTTCATAATTAATTCCGGCATCATCAATCAATCTCATATTAACCACCACCTCATTTCGAATTTTCACAACACTTACAATAGAATATGAGGCATGAAGACCTCATGATTGCTTACTCAGATTAATGAGTCGCATTTAACGCCACCTGGGCACTCATTTCATAGGTTAAAACTCAATGTTTACAGCACCAAAATGGTTGAATATGCACAGAAAAATATACAAGAATTATCAAATAAGCCTAACAGGCATGACTCCCTATTAATACTATTGTACAATTAAATTTCACAAAGGAAAAATTTTAAATTCATAAATATTTTACCACAAGGACCTCGTCCTTACATAACTTCCATCGCGGCTTGCAGCCTGGTTTAAATATTTCACATCATGTAAAAATGCGAGGATCTCATCCTCAACTCCGAATCACAAGTATGTTGCACATTGTGCCAACTGTAATTTTCAATTTCATTTCTTTCTTATTTTCAATATATTTCATAAACAATTTTCACAACATATAATGAACCCTCCTACCGGTAGGGCATATAATTCATAAAAATTGGAATCAATTATTCCGAAACACATTAAACCCACTGTAATGAATAATAAAAATTACTTTTGGGCCCTCAATGGTGTACAAAAATAAAATGACAAATGCTGGTTCACATCTTTAAATCTCCCAACAGGGATAAACATATAAGTGGAACACAATTTTACGAAGCTCACCCATAAGTGGAGCATAATAGGAGGACTCACCTCAATATTCAGAACCGAATCAAATTAAGGAAAATATCCTTTTATAATAGAATCAGGATCGTACCTGTAACAACACCATCTAGTGCTTTGTCCTCAGCCAAATCATAGTGATTAAATCAACGGGTCGGGCCTCCACCTCTTAAGCGCCCACTACCTGCCTGTCCTCTACCTCTAGCTGACAGTGCAAGTGGAGTATCAACTGGAATAAAGCTTGTGGCTGGAGTGTTCAGATGAAATTCAGCCCTCCCAAGTCTGGGACAATCTCTCATGATATGCCTAGTATCACCACACTCATAACAACCCCTCTGAGGTCGCGACTGCTTGTACTGAGTCTGTGCCGGATAACTGGAATAACCACTGTAAGAATCTCATGTCGGTGGTGCATTGTAAACTGGAGCACTCCGAGTAATCTGATGTGCGGACTGAGCTAACCGACTGCTCGAGCCTCCGCTATAATGGGTTCTAGCTGAAGAGTAAAACCCACTAAATCCTCCAGACCTTCGAAACCTTTTGGCCTCCTTATACTCCCTTTCCTCGCCTAAAACACCCCCAATCTTCCTTGCAATCTCCACTACCTGTTGAAATGGAGCATCAGTTTGCAACTCTCGAGCCATGCATATTTTAATATCATAATCGAGCCCCTCAATGAATCTGTGGCCCCGTTCTATGATTGTAGGAACTAAGATAGGTGCATAACGGGCTAACTCACTCAACCTGATAGCATATTCTGACACTGTCATAGTGCCCTGACGCAACCGTTCAAACTCTGTGCGCCACGCATCTCTGAGAGTCTGGGGAACAAACTCTTTCAAGAATATTTCCGAAAATTGAGCCTAAGTTAGTGGCGTGGCATCGACTGGTCTACCTTCTTCATATATTTTCCACCACCGATACGCTGCGCCTGACAGTTGAAATGTAGTAAAGGAAACTTCGCTAACTTCCACAATACCCATGGTGCGGAGAATACGTTGACAATTTTCCAGAAATACTTGGGCATCCTCTGTAGCTGTGCCCCTGAAAGTTGGTGGATCATATTTCTTAAACCTTTCAAGTCTCTTTTGTTCTTTTTCTGATGCCTCAGGCCTGACCTCAGGCCGAACCGGAATAACAGGTTGTACTGGTACTACACCCGAAACCTGTCCAACGTGAACCTGCTGCTCTGGAGTTGTGGTAAGAGTCTGGGCTACTCCCCCAATATGCGGAATGTTTGGTGCAACAGAGATCAATCCTGCCCGAGTTAATGTACCAAACATACTCAGGAACTGTGCTAAAGTCTCCTGAAGTCCGGGAGTAACAACAGGTGCTTCTGGTACCTGTCCCCAAACTGAAGCTACTAGTGGCTCCTCAACTGTTGTTCTGACAGGTGCTCTAGTCGCAGCACGTGCCCTTTCTCGACCTCCACCTTGGCCTCTACCTCGGCCCCGGCCTCTTGCAGCCCTAGCAGTATGTGCGGATGCCTGCTCAGCTAACCCAGTAGCACGTGTCCTCACCATCTGTGAGAGAATGGAGATACAAAGGTTTAAATTCAAAATTCAACAAATTCCGCACGACAGGAATGAAAGAAATGGAAATTTCCTAACAGTTCTGTAGCCTCTCGAATATAAGTACAGACGTCTCCATACCGATCCGCAAGACTCTACTAGACTCGTTCGTTACTCGTAGAACCTATGAACCTAGAGCTCTGATACCAACTTGTCATGACCCAAAATCCTACCTCAGGAGTCGTGATGACACCTAGTCTCTAAGACTAGGTAAGCCGATTTCTATTACATTTTGAAGCCATTTTATTTGAATTAAATAAGTAACCAAAACTAACAGCGGAATAAATATGAATATACAACTTCCCAAGACTGGTAGTACTCAGTCACGAACTCTAACTGAATACATGGAATGATCATGAGGACCGAATATACAATATTGTTTGATTACAAATTAACAGTACAATGAAATGAAAAGACTCCAAGGGACTGCGACGGCCAGGCAGCTCTACCTTGAATCCTTATGATCACGCTTTAACTCTGCTCAAGTCCGATATCTCCAATACCTGGCTCTGCACAAAAATGTGCAGAAGTGTAGTATGAGTACGCCACGGTCGGTACCCAGTAAGTATCAAGACTAACCTCAATGGAGTAGAGACGAGGTACAGTTAAGACACTCACTAGTCTAATAACCTGTGCAATATAGTATACAAAATAATAGGAAATATATAACGATAAGGGAAACATAAAACAATCAATGATATGCAAAGTAAGACAATGAAATCACCATTTAATATCGCTCAATAATTAATAAATATAATTACACCCAGTTAAATCAAGTTCTTCAATTAAATATCTTTCACATATAATTCTTATGAATAAAACTCTTTTCAAATATATTTTCGTCGAATAAATATCTTTCAAATATAATTCTTTCATATAATTCTTCTTGAATAAAAATCCTTTCAAATAAATAATTTGAATATAATTCTTTCGATTAAAGAGTCACCATGTGACACCCCATTTAAAAATCATAAAAATACGGGTCTCAGCCCATTTTCAGATTTTTCGTAAACACGGGTCTCAACCCATTTTTTCATATTTCCACGACACCTCGTGCCCATAATTAAATCATCATATTTTTTCGGCACCTCGTGCCCTCATTTCATATCACGACTGCACGGACAATTCACGTGCCAAATATCATTATCATTTCATCACAGCACCTCGTGCCCATATTTCATATCACAACTGCACGGACAATTCACGTGCCAAATATCTTCATAATTTACTCACGGCACCTCGTGCCCACAATTCATTTTATAATCCGCCTGGCAATAGCCACAGACTCTCAATTTCAACATAAATCTAATTGTTATCAATTTACCAACAACAAGATAAATTACACAAGGTTTAAAAATAAACATAAGAAAATCACAACATCACATGAAAATCATCAACGCCACAACCCCACATCATCACATATAGTCCCTGGCAATAGCCACCCTTATCGCTCCTATAGCCACCCTTATTGCTCCGCCCAGACAATACCAATAGCCACTCTTATCGCTCCTATAGTCACCCTTATCGCTCCGCCCATACAATATTCCAACAAACACAACAGTGAAATGACACCCTTATAACCACATAATATCATCGGTGAAATGCTACCCTTATCTCCCTAAAATAACAATTTACACGGGAAATTATCAAAGCAACATAATAAAATCAATTCATATCACAATTTGCCCAATGGCCACAACCAAATTCCAAAGATATAACAAAATCAATTAATTTCACAACAAATAACCCAAGGCTCCACACAATGTATATAACACCTAAAAACAATCAATAGAGATAGAAATTACTCAGAATAAAGCAAAACCTTCATTAATGCGAATTTAGATAATTATAATAACACTTATTCTTAAGCTCGCTTAAATTAATTATTTGCATAAGAAAATTCATATTGGAATTAATTTCCAAGAAATATTAAACCAACAACACTCACGAAATTTCATAAATATTTCAAGTAACAATCACATAAAATTATCATATAAAAACAAATTCAACAATAAGGATTTAGGCATGGAACACACATGATTTAATAATTTTTCATAATTTCCCAATTTACTACACAATAATGCCTAAGACTTTAATTCAATGAATTTTGCACGTATAAGCCCGAGTACGTACTCGTCACCTCGCGTACACGGCTTTTCACATTTCATAAATGACACATAAGACTCAATGCGTAAGGGGTAATTCCCCCACTCGAGGTTAAGCAAGACACTTACCTCTTTGAAGTTATGCCGATATTCCAAAATTGCCTTCTTGCATGAATTGACCTCCGGACAGCTCAAATCTATCCAAATTAATTGTATAACTTCATTAAAATTCATTGAAAACAATTCCGGATAATAATACGTCAACTTAAACGTTTATTCCAAAAAGTCAACAAAAGTCAACGCGGGGCTCGGCCCTCGGAACCCGACATAATTTTCATGAAATCCGAACACCCATTCCAATACGAGTTCAACCATACCAATTTTATTGAATTCCAATAACAACTCGACCTCCAAATCTTAAATTTACTTTTTTGGAAGATTTTGTAAAAATATTGATTTCTTCCATTTAAATTCGAATTAAACGACGAATATAATCATAGATTCATGAATGTAATCAATTTAGTATATAGAACACTTACCCAAGTTAAAGTCTTGAAGAACTTTTCCAAAATCGCCCAAAAACCGAGCTCCAAAATCTAAATCGAAAAATGGCAAAATGACCATTTTTGCTCCTTAACATTCTGCCCAGTTTCTCACCTGCGTACTGATTTTTTGCACCTGCGTGCTTGCTTTTGCGAGAGAATGCACGCTTCTGAGAGGTCACTGCCCAGCCACAAAGCTCGCACCTGCGGAGCCATTTCCGCTTTTGCGCTGATCACAGGTGCGCAGAATTTTCGCTCGCTTCTGCGAGGTCATACCTGTGCCCAAATTTCCGCAGGTGCGAATCCAACAGCTGCTGCCATTTTCCAGCAGCTTTTTCCAAGTCTGAATTGCTCCGTTAACCTTCCGAAATCCACCCGAGGCCCCCGGGACCTCAACCAATTATACCAACATGTCCCAAAATACAATACGAACTTAGTCGAGGCTTCAAACCACATCAAACAACGCGGGAATTACGAATCACGCATCGAATCGAATTATATCTTTTCAAATCTTACAACTTCTATATTTTATCGCCGAAACGTATCAAATCAATTCAGAATGACTTTAAATTTTGCACACAAGTTATCATTGATGTAAGGGAGCTATTCCCATTTCCAAAATTGAAATCCGACCTCGTTATCAAAAATTCATCCGTCGGTAGGATTTTTCCAAAATCTTCTATTTTCCAACTTTCGCCAAAATGTGTCGAATTGTCCTACGGACTTCCAAATTCGAACACACGCCTAAGTTTGAAATCATTATACGAAGCTATTGCCATCATCAAAATTCCATTCCGGGTCGTTTGCTCAAAAGTCAACTCCCCGGTCAACTCTTTCCATTTAAGCTTCAAAATGAGAATTGTTCTTGAAATTATATTCCGAATCTTCCGAAAACCAAACTCGACCACACACGCGAGTCATAATACATATTGTGAAGCTTCTCGAGACCTTAAGTCACTGGACAGGGCGTAATTTCTTAAAATGACAAGTCGGGTCGTTACACCTAGAGATGGATCTTCTCCACAGGGCTGGATAGGCCTTCCTCGGTACTAGGTGACTTATAGTCAGTGATGTATATGTTCCGGGATGGGTCTTCCCTGGGCCGTATGGGCCATATATAGTACTGAGTGGTTGAGCATTCGAGAGTGTGAGCACATGAGGCTGACAGCATGGTGCATCACATACAACATGTGCATTAACATGTAGAGATAGCAGAGTTATATTATTTACACTGTTCGGATCTGCTTCACTTTACTGTTTTGATTTGCCTATTTAATTTGAAAGCATGCCTACGTTTCTGATCAGTTATTTCTATTTTATCTGTACCAGTTGAGTTTGTCACTACCTTTCAGTCCAAAGTTTGGACTTGTTACTTACTGAGTTAGATGTACTCATGTTACTCCCTGTACCTCGTGTGCAGATCCAGGCGGTTTTGGTCACAACGGTGGTTTCTGATTGCGGCTTCAGAGTTCGGAAACTACCAAGGTTGTTGCACGGCGTTCGCAGGCCGTGACTCTCCTTCTTTATCACTAGTTGTATTTTCAGTTTATTTCTCTAGACACTGTAGTGGACTCTATTCTGATATAAACGCTAATGTACTCTGTGACACCCCGATTTTGGGATGGATTGTGTCGTATTTTTGGATATTTTTATTTTCAAAAAGGCTTTCCTAAATTATTAAATTGCTTCAGTCTTTATATTCAAAGATTTTTCTGTGTTGGGATGTTGAGTTGTGGCTTGCCTAGTTCCACGATAAGCACCATCATGACGGTTAGATTTTGGGTCGTGACAAGTTGGTATCAGATCCTAGGTTACATAGGTCTCATGAGTCACGAGCAAGTTTAGTAGAATCTTGCGGATCGGTACGGAGATGTCTGCACTTATCTTTGAGAGGCTGTCGAACCATTAGGAAACTTCACGTTCTTGAATATAGTCCTGCAAATCTTTTGATTCTGGTAACTAAATTTTTGTTGTTCTAATTCTCTCACAGATGGTGAGGATGCGTACAACGGGGCAGGATGGACAACCACCAGTACCACCAGTCAGGGCTGCGAGAGGCTGAGGTCGCGGTAGGGGCAGAGGTGCAGCTCGCACCGTAGCTAGGGAAGCACCTGCAGATCCACCGTTGCTCCAGTTCAGGAGTAGGCTCCAGTTGTGGATGAGCCTATGGGACCAGCTCAAGCACCACCTATGCCCATTGTGATTCCAGGCCTTTAGGAGGCCTTAGCTCAGATTCTAACTATGTGCACCAATCTTGATTATGTTCCGGCTGCACCAACCACTTCTCAGGCCGGGGGAGGAACTCATACTCCTTCCGCTCGCACACCAGAGTAGGTGGTACAGGGATTCCAGACACCGGGGGCACCACCAGCCTAGTCGGTTGTAGCTGCTCAGGACTATGTGGTTCCTGCTATGCTCGAGGATGAGCAGCGTAGATTGGAGAGTTTGGGAGCCTCCAACCTCCATCTTTCAGTGGTGCAGGGGGAGAGGATGCGCAGGGCTTCTTGGACAAGTGTCAGAGGATACTCCGTACAGCCGGTATTCTAGAAACCAATAGGGTCTCGTTCACTACTTTTCAGTTCTCTGGGGATGCCTTCAGTTGGTGGGAGGATTACGAGAGGCGTAGGCCGGTCGGCACAACACCCCTTACCTGGCAGCAGCTCTTTGTTCTCTTTCTGGAGAAGTTCGTGCCTCAGTCCCACAGAGAGGAGCTGCGCAGGCAGTTCGAGCAGCTTCATTAGGGTGATATGTCCGTGACGCCGTATAATATGAGATTTTCAGAGTTGGCCCGTCATGCTATCTGGTTGGTTCCCACAGACAGGGAAAGGATCAGGAGGTTCATAGATGGCCTCACTTTTCAGCTGCGATTGCTTATGACTAGAGAGAGAGAGTGTCTGGTGCTACATTTGATGAGGTTGTCGATATTGCTCGTCAGATTGAGATGGTTCGCATCCAGGAGTGGATTGAGAGGGATGCCAAGAGGGCTCATGGACAGGGTGGATTCAACGGTGTTCCTTTTGGGGGTCAGTTCCACCACGGTAGGGGTTGTCCTTTTAGACATGCTCAGACGACTCGCCCGGTTCGCCGTGGTGCATCATCTGGACATGGTGCACACAGCTATCAGTATGGCCAGTCTTTATTCAGTGTACTACCAGCTTAGAGTTCATCTCATGCACCATCAGCTCAGGGTTCATTTGTGTCAGGACCATCTAGCAATTATTTTGGTGGTGGGGGTTCCCTTTAGTCCCCACCGCCATTTGTAGAGAGAGGTTTCTTTGATTGCAGAGATTTGGGTCATATCAAGAGGCATTATCCCCGCCTTTCGGGAGGTTCATCTCAGTATAGGAGTCAGCCTTAGACTTCAGCACCAATTACTTCCCCACCCGCCCAGCCAGATCGGGGTAGAGCTCAGTCAGCTAGGGGTCGCCCTAGAGGGGGAGGCCGATTTGGTGGCGGTTAGGCCCGTTTCTACGCACTCCCTGCCAGACCAGATACCATTGCTTCGGATGTTGTGATTACAGGTGGCATACTTGTTGATTGGTTATGACTTGCAGAGGTTGATATCGGGGATGACTTGAGTAAAAAAAGTTCTTGAATGCGGGTTATATCACACTTTATGAAAAACCATGAAATGATTAAATCGTTATTTTGAAGGATGTAGTGTGCACGGAGTGTGAATTTGATCAGTGGTATTAAGGCAGCGTTACCCCTTCGAGCGTTGTTGTGCTAATTAGGCACGTGTCTTTCAGCCCGTTTGGGCGGTGTAATTTAGAATCTAAAATTACATTTAATGGTGCCGGGATTTGCGGTAATTCTGTATGATTATGGATTCTGCATTTTAGTATAAGAAAGGTAAGAAGAATAATTTTAAATTCGCATACGGTATTTTCAGAGTGAGTGTTATAGTTGAGGTATTTATGGAGGTACTTAAGAAGAGTATAATGGCTTACGAGCCTTATGATGGTGTGGTGTTATGTTAGGGTGTCTTGTAGTGAGCTTTGGGTAAGGATCATGGAGTTCTGACAAGTAGAAGTATCAAATTGAGATAATTCAGAAGAAACTCGAAGTAAATAGGACAACTAGGTAGTAGACTAGACCAGTATGGTGATGGCATGATAGATGTGGTGTGTTGTGCAGGATTAAGATTTACATGTACTAGGTGACAATTCATTCTTGAAGGCAAGTTCACGAATTCTGTACACAATGGTCAGTGTTGTATATTTAGATGAATGTTATAGTTGCTCGATAATCTCTGAGAGGGGTGCGCGGTTGAAAGGGGCATTGTGATTTGATTTATGGATGTTCATTGGTATTGCGGTACTCTCCTGGTTGATCGACTGCTGATATTCAATTTTGCTATGTGGCACAGAAGAATTTTAGGAGTATTCCTCGTTGGAAGATCATGTATGAGAGATGTGTTAGACATTCTGGTGGTAGAGTTGGGATCAGATATGGTATTCGTGTGTTATATGGATTTGGAGACTGGGAGTTCTCAAGAGCAAGTTGTTTCCATAGTTATGGACTGTGAATCATGGACGAAGCTAGCTAGATGATAGTATGGGTTATGATTCAATTATTGTAGGCTTTCGGAGGGTTATTTATCCATGTGTGGGTGCCCGGAGTTGATTTGGCGGTCCATTGGTAGGCCCAATTACGATGTGTATTCTACACCGAGTCGGATTGGTTGGCTCCATACTGCTATCGTTGAGGGAGGTGCCATTCGGTTGTTGTTGAGCTTATTCGTGTTTTGATATGTTCCGTCACTTACTCTTCTATGCTACGAGGGGTTGTGATTCGTTGGGTGTATGCACCCATGGTGCAGTTTTATTGGGGGCCTTATAGCAGAAATTGCACGAGATGGGTATTTGGGTGATGCATGAGTGGTTGCGCATTGGTTACGTTCTTTCGAGTTTGTATGGCATTGTGTCATTTTCTTCTCCAGGGTTATGGTAATGCACTTCGAGTACTTGATGTCGGATTGTGCGTGGTTATATATATTGAGCATGGTGGCTGAGGTATTTCATATGGATCAGTGTTTGGATGGGGTCGCGCATTGCGGTAGAGTTATGTTGAGATATGATCCTTGTGTTAGAGTCGTGTGTTATGGTTCTATGGTGTGTGATGGGTTTTTTAGCATTGCGTTGGGGTGGTACCTGTCGAGCTTACAGGACGATTCTCTTGTTTGAGTCATTTTCGTGATTGAAGTATTTGGCTAACAATATAAGTACTCATTATATAGGAGTTTTGAGCTACATGAAATACATACAAGTTTCCTAACTCTTGAGATTCTTTCATTGATTGTTTTCTAACACTTGAGATTCTTTCTTTGATTGTTTCCCAACACTTGAGATTCTTAATTATGAAACAATGATTAACATAGAGTACAGTTGACTAATATAATTATTAAGAATATTCTATATTATCCTTAATGATTCTCTTCAACACGCTCCGAAAGTCAAAATAGAAAAACAACTGAAGTTTGTATAGTTAGATAGTATTGGTGTGGCATGTCAGTAGAGTAGCTGGTATTTGATAAAATGAAGTCGTCGAATATAGGATGGGTGCTATTAGATTTGATTGTGGCATATTTGGAAGGATAATATCGAAAGCCGGCTTAGGAATTTGCTATGGCTCTTGTCGAAGGAGAGGGAGCTCCACGACTGTTAGATCTGATGAATGGATACGAGTCTCTACGTGTTTCTTTCATCATCGGTAGTATACGAAGGTTTTAGAATGGAGTCTTGTTTTATATGAGGTTTATTACCGGCATGGGGTAGTTTTGAGAAGCTATGGTGATCAGAAATCATTACTTCGAGCATTTGAGCTATGTGGTATTTGAAGTTTTGGGTATTTGCGTTATGGTTACGGCTTTTGGTACAACTTGTTCAGATTTATACAGTCTGTAGGTTGCGAGATTCTGACCTTATAAGAAATTCTGGATGTTAGAAATTAGATTCTAAGGCTTGTGGGCTAGGTAGAATTAAGAAATTTCAGTTATGTGGTTTTATCAGACCTATATGGGATAGGGTGACGTGGGATCACCCCCGGGTACGTGTGTGGTAAGATGGAATAGTGATTTGGTGGCTTGGAAATAACTCTTGGCACGTTCGAGGACGAACGTATGTTTAAGTGGGGGAGGATGTAACGACCCGGTCGGTCGTTTTCAGCGTATTAGCCCCAAACCCCTATTTACTGTATTCCCCGTATTTGTTTCTGCTTATGTGATTTGCCGGGAGGTCTTGTTTTAGGTTACAGAGTGTTTTCTGACACTTAGTCCGTAAAACGGAAGCTTAACTCTTAGAATTTTGACCATAGACAGAATGGTATGAAGACAACTCTAGAATGGAGTACCGTCAGTTTCGTTAGCTCCGTTGGGTGATTTTGGACTTGGGAGCATGTCCGGACTGTAAATTTGAGGTCTGTAGCTGATTTAGGCTTGAAATAGCGAAAGTCAAATTTTTGGAAGTTTGACCGAGGGGTTGACTTTTTGATATCGGGGTCGGATTCTGATTTCGGAAGTCGGAGTTGGTCCGTAATGTTCAATATGATTTGTGTGCAAAATATGAGGTCAATCGGGCGTGGTTTGGTATGATTCGACATCGTTTGTAGAATTCGAAAGTTTAGAAGTTCTATAGGCTTAAATTCGAGTGTAATCGGTGTTGTTTTGAGTGATTCGAAGGTTCGACTAAGTTCGTATTGGGTTATATGACTTGTTGGCATGTTTTGTTGAGGTCCCGGGGGCCTCAGGTATATTTCGGGTGGTTAAAGGACATGATTTTTTTGAGTTGATGAAGTAGCTGAAGAGTTGCTGCTACTGGTATAACCGCACCTGCGGAATGGGCACCGCAGGTGTGAGCACACAGAAGCATGGCATGAGTTGCAGATGAGGGCAAGGCCATGAAGGGAAAGGGTCGCAAGTGCAAAGAATTTCCTGCACTTGCGGAAGCACATATGCGGAAAAGTGGATGCAGGTGGGGGGGCAGCTAGGATAGAGTGACTCCGCAGAAGCGAGGCCAGGCCCGCAGATGCGTGTTCGCAGGTGCGGAACCTGGAGTGCAGGTGCGGGACCTGGAGGTGCAAGTGAATTCCGCAGAAGCGACATTTTCACCGCAGATGCGGCGTCGCAGTTGCGACAATAGGTCCGCAGGTGCGAAAAGTCTGGGCAGAAGGTTTAAAAGTAAGGGTTCTTTATTTTAGTCTTTTTTCAACATTTTGGACTCGGACTTAGGCGATTTTGGAGAAGATTTTTGAGGTGATTATTGAGGTAAGCTTATTGTACTCGTTTTGGATCATAAAACATGTTTCCCCACTGATTTCCCCACCTAATTAGTGAAAATTTGAATGAAATTTGGGGGTTTAGGGCTTGAGAATTGGAGAGTGGATTTTGGGAATTTGGATGAGCAAATAGTGTCAGATTTTGATAAATTTGGTACGTTAGACTCGTGAGTGAATGGGCTTTCAGGTTTTGTGACTTTTATCAGATTTTGAGGCATGGGTCCAGGGGCCGGGATGAGCCTATTTCGGATTTTGTCTTTTAATTTTGTGTTTTTCTTGTGGAATTGATTCCTTTAGCCTATATTAATTATACTGTACTACTTGTGGCTAGATTCGGGGCATTTCGTGATTCGAGGGGCAAAGGCATTTCAGAGTAGGATTTGCTCAGTTTGAGGTAAGTAACGCTTTCAAACTTGGTTCTGAGGGTTCGAAACCCCGAACTATGTGCAATACGATTGGTATTAAGGTGACGCACATGCCAAGTGACGGGCGCGCGAGCGTGCACCTTGAGAATTGTGGACTGGTTGATTCCATGGTACTGTATAGTGACTCTATTTTTTTGATATCCGTGTTTTCATCTTATGATAAAGTAATCGAGCTGTCAATCATGCTAGATATCATGTTTAGGCTTTATGACGGTACTGTTGGGACCCCTAGTGGTCGTTTCTTGTTGTCATCTCATTGATTTTATTGATATTATGTACTCAGTCATGTTCATGCATTTCATATCATATCTCCGTCTCAGTTGTTATTTATTGATACATCATATCATTATTTCGGGCTAGTTTTCATGATATTGTGAGCCCGTGAGTGAGATTGGAGAGATTGACGACTGAGTGAGGCTGAGAGCCTAATTATGAGTGACAGTTGTGGAATCGGGCTGTATACTGCATCAGTTATATTGATTATATGATAGCTCTTGAGCTGTAGGAGCCCCTCCGGAGATGGATCTTCTCCATAGGGCTGGATTCGTCTTCCTCAGTACCGGGTGACTTATAGTCAGTGATGTATATGTTCCGGGATGGATCTTCCCTGGGCCGTTGTAACGACCCGACCGGTCGTTTCGAGAGTTATAACCCCATTCCCCCATTTCCTTCTTCTTTTTATGTTCTTCAACTATATTATGTTATACCGGGTTAGTTGGTTCGGGTTCGGAGTGAATTGAGACACATAGTCTCTTATTTGATAGCTTAAGTTGGAAAAGTTGATCGGAAGTTGACTTATGTGTAAACGACCTCGGATTTGAATTTTGATGGTTCCGTTAGCTCCGTTAGGTGATTTCGGACTTAGGAGCACGTCCAGAATATGATTTGGAGGTCCGTGGTAGAATTAGGCTTGAATTGGCGAAAGTTAGAATTTTGGCGATTTTGGCGGGCAGTGAAAATTTTGATATCGGGGTCGGAATGGATTTCCGGAAGTTGGGGTAGCTTCGTGGTGTCATTTCTAACTTGTGTTAAAAAATTGAGATCATTCGGACGTGGTTTGGTAGGTTTCGGCGTTGTTTGTGGAATTCGAAAATTTCTAAGTTCATTAGGCTTGAATTCGTGTGTAATTCGGGTTTTTGGTGTTGTTGAAGGTGATTTGAAGGGTCGACTAAGTTAGTATGATGTTATGGGACGCGTTGGTGTGTTTGGTTGAGGTCCCGAGGGCCTCGGGTGAGTTTCGGGTGGTTAACGGATCATTTTTTGCCTTGGTGAGATAGTTGATCTGCTGTTGTATTTTGGTTCTAGTTTCCTCTTACGCGTTCGCGAAAGGGGCCTCGCATTCGCGAAGAGTGTTTCTGAGATGGTGAATTTTTGTTCTATGCGTTTGCAAAGGTGAGGACGCGAACGCGAAGGGTAGGGCACTGTGTGCATCGCGAACGCGTGCGTGGCGTCGCGTTCGCGAAGAGGAGTAAGGCTGTTGGGGACCCCAGGTCCTTGGTCTACGCGTTCGCGAGGTGAGGGTCGTGTTCGCGAAGGTTTGAGCTGGTAAGGCATCGTGTTCATGAAGCAGTTGTCGCGTTCGCGAAGAGTAAAGCAGAGAGGCAGTCTGAGTTGGTCTACGCGAACGCGAGAGGACGGTTGCTTTCGCAAAGAAGAAATCTGGACAAGCAATGTTAAATTCAAAAATCGAGGGTTTGAGCTCATTTTTCATATTTTGAGCTAGAGATCACGGATTTGGGTGATTCTTGAAGGGATTTTCGCGGAGTTGATTGGGGTATGTGTTTCTCACTTGGTTTTGGTTAAATTCCATGATTATATCTTGATTTTTATCATCTAAATTGTGATTTGGGGTGAAAAATTGGGGAAAAAGTGAAAGAGTTCTTGAGATGGAATTTTGAGGTTTTGAAGGGGATTTTGTTGTCGGATTTTGGTAAATTTGGTATGACTAGACTCGTGAGTGAATGGGCTTTCGGTTTTTTTTATTTTTGTTGGATTCCGATACGTGGGCCTTGAGGGGGGGGGGTGTTGAATCGATTTCGGATATTTGGCTATAATTTGGTATGTTTCTTGTGGAATTGGTTCCTTTAGCCTATATGGATCATATCGTATTGCTTGTGGCTAGATTCGGGATGTTTGGAGGTCGATTTGAGAGGCAAGGGCATCGCGGAGTAGGACTTTTTCTTGGTTTGAGGTAAGTAACATTTCCAAACTTGGTTCTGAGGGTTCGAGACCCCAAATTATATGCTATGTGATTGGCATTGAGGTAACGCACATGCCAAGTAATGGGCGTGCGGGCGTGCACCGTGAGACTTGTGACCTAGGTAATTCCATGGCACCCTTTAGTGACTCTATCCTGTTGAAATCCATGTTTTTATTCTGTGATAAAGTAGTTGAGATGTAAATCATGCTAGATATCATGTTTAGGCTTTCTACCAGTATTGTTTGGACCCTTAGCGGTCGTTTCTTGCTGTCATCCCACTAGTGCCATTTACTATTTCATACTCAGTCATGATCATGCATTTTATATCATATCTCAATCTCAATTATTTATTGTTTCATCGTATCATTGTTCAGGGTTGTTTTTATGACTTTGTGAGCTCGAAGCGAGACTGGAGAGGTTGATGACTGAGTGAGGCTGAGTGCCTAGTTATGAGTGACAGTTGTGGGATCAGGTTGTATGCCACAGTGGTTATATTGATGATTATGATAGCGCTTGGGCTGTAGGAGCCCCTTCGGAGTCTGTAACACACCCCAGTGAGCACGAATGATATTATTGAGGGATGGATTTCCCTGGACATGGATTTGTCCTAAGTACTTGATATCTGAAGATGGATTTCTCCACAGGGTTGGATTGCCTTTTTTCCTCGGTACTGGTGACTTATAGTCAGTGTTGTATATGTTCCTGGATGGATTTCCCTAGACCGGATGGCCATAAACAGTACCTAGTGGTTGAATACTTGAGAGTGAAGCGCATTGTACGTTTCATACTGTCTGTGCATAAGCATGTAGAGATAGCTGAGTTGTATACCTTACACTGTTCAAATCTGTACTTACTTTACTGTTTGAGCTGTATATTTGACTTGAAAGCATGCCTATGTTTCTGCACATTTATTTTTGTTATACCTGTTGAGGTTGAGTTCATCATTACCTTTCAGTTCAAAGTTTGGACTTGTTACTTACTGAGTTGGTGTACTCACATTACTCCTTGCACCTCGTGTGCAGATCCAGGCAATACCGGTCGTAGCAGCGGTTGCTGATTGAGGATCCTAGAGTTTTGGGGGCTATCAAGGTAGTTGCACTGCGTTCACGGGCCTTGACTCTCCTTCTTTATCTTTGTCGTACTTTCAGTTTATATCTCTAGACACTGTAGTACATTGTATTGCTGATCTAGGCACTCATGTACTCAGTGACACCCTGGTTTTAGGTTGGATTGTATCACTTTGGGAGTTTCGTATGTTTTAAACAGGTTTTTTCTTTAATGTTAAATGCTTCCGTTAATGTTTTCAAACTTAGTGTTGTTGGTGTTGGGTATTTGAGTTGAGGCTGGCCTAGTTCCATGATAGGCGCCATCACGACGGTTGATTTTGGGTCGTGATAAGTTGGTATCAGAGCCTAGGTTACATAGGTCTCACGAGTCATGAGCGGGTTTAGTATAGTCTTGCGGATCGATACGAAGATGTCTGTACTTATCTTCGAGAGGTTGTAGTACCCTTAGGAAACTCCACATTCTTAAATTCTTGTCATGCGAATCTGTTGATTCTAGTAACTAAACATCTATTATTTCATTCTCTCACAGATGGTGAGGACTCAAACTACCGGGCAGGATGGACAGCCACCAGTACAACCAGCCAGGGACGCGAGAGGCCGAGGGCACGGTAGGGGCAGAGGTGCATCCCGCACAGCAGCTGGGGCAGTACCTGTAGATCAACCAGTTGCCCCAGATCAGGACCAGATTCCAGTTATTGATGCACCAGCTCAGGAACCACCTGTGCCTATTGTGATTCAAGGCCTTCAGGAGGCCTTAGAATAGATTCTGACCGCGTGGACCAGTCTTGCTCATGTGGTCTCTGTTCCGGCCGCAACGGCCACTTCACAGTTCGGGGGAGGTGCCCAGACCGCTGCCCGCACACCAGAGCAGGTGTTACAGGGATTCCAGACACCAGGGGCACCACCAGCCCAGCCGGTTGTAGCTGCTCAAGACTATATGGTTCCTGCTATGCCTGAGGATGAGCAGCGTAGATTGGAGAGGTTTGGGAGACTCCAGCCTCTATCTTTCAGTGGTGCAGACGGAGAGGATGCACAAGGTTTCTTGGACATGTGTCAGAAGATACTCCGTATAGCAGTTATTCTGGAGACCAGTGGGCTCTCGTTCACTACCTTTTAGTTCTCTGGGGCTACATTCAGTTGGTGGGAGGCTTACGAGAGGCGTAGGCCGATCGGTGCAGCGCTTCTTACCTGGAAACAGTTCTCCGTTATCTTTCTGGAGAAGTTCATGCCTCAGTCCCGTAGAGAGAAGTTGCGCAGACAGTTTGAGCAGCTTCGTCAGGGTGATATGTCTGTGACGCACTATGAGATGCGATTCTCGGAGTTGGCCCGTCATGCTATCTGGTTGGTTCCCATAGACAGGGAGGATCAGGAGGTTTATAGATGGCCTCACTTATCAACTGCGATTGCTTATAACCAAAGAGAGAGTGTCTAGTCCTACTTTTGATGAGGTTGTCGACATTGCTTGTCAGATTGAGATGGTTCGCAGTCAGGAGAGGGTTGAGAGAGATGCCAAGAGGCCTCGTGGACAGTGTGGATTTAGTGGTACTCTTTCTGGGGGTCAGTTCCAGCAAGGTAGAGGTCATCCTTTCAGGCTTATTCAGACGGCTCGCCCAGTGCACTGAGGTGCATCATCTGGTCATGGGCCTCATAGTTATCAGCAGGGCTAGACATCATTCGGTGTGCTACCAGCTCAGAGTTTGTCACATGCACCATCAGCTCATGGTTTATCTGTATCAGGACCTTCTAGTGGTTATTCTACTGCTCGGGGTTCCCTTCAGTCCCTAGTGTCCGGTAGAGGTTGCTTTGAGTGTGGGGATTTGGGTCATATCAAGAGGTATTGTCCCCGCCTGACGGGAGGTTCATCTCAGTAGAGGAGTCAACCTTCGACTTCAGTACCAGTTCCTCCACCACTCACTCAGCTAGCCCGGGGTGGAACCCAGCCAGTTAGGGGTCGCCCGAGAGGGGGAGGTAGATCAGGGGGTGGCCAGGCCCGTTTCTATGCCCTCCCTGCCAGACCAGATGCCATTGCTTTAGATGTTGTGATTACAGGTATTGTTTTGGTTTGCCACCATGATGCCTCGGTATTATTTGACCCTGGGTCTACTTATTCATATGTTTCCTCGTATTTCATTCATTTTCTAGATATTCCTCGTGAGTCTTTAGTTTCTTCTGTTCATGTATCTACTCCTGTGGGTGATACTATTATTGTGGACCGCGTATATCGGTCATGTGTGGTGACTATTGGGGGTCTGGAGACTAGAGTGGATTTTTTGCTGCTCCGCATGGTCGATTTTGATGTGATATTGGGTATGGATTGGTTCTCTCCATGTCATGTAATTCTAGATTGTCACGCTAAGACTATGACATTGGCTATGTCGGGGTTGCCGAGGGTTGAGTGGAGCTGTTCTATAGACTATGTACCAGTAGAGTAATTTCATACTTCAAGGCTCAGCGGATGGTTGAGAAGGGTTGTCTATCCTATTTGGCTTTTGTGAGGGATGTTAGTGCAGAGACTCCTACCATTGATTCTGTTCTGGTGGTGCGTGATTTTTCGGATGTGTTTCCTACAGACCTGCCGGGCATGCTGCCTGATAGGGATATTGACTTCGGTATTGATTTGGTGCCGGGCACTCAACCCATTTCTATTCCACCGTATAGTATGGCACGGGCGAAGTTAAAGGAGTTGAAGGAACAACTTCAGGAACTCCTTGTTAAGGGGTTTATTTGACTTAGAGTGTCACCTTGGGGTGCACCAGTTCTATTTGTGAAGAAGAAGGAAGGTACTGTGAGAATGTGCATTGATTACAGACAGTTGAACAAGGTCACAATCAAGAACAAGTATCCTTTGCCACATATTAATGATCTATTTGACCAGATTCAGGGAGCGAGGGTGTTCTCCAAGATCGATTTGAGGTCTGGGTAACACCAACTGAAGATTCGGATATTCTTAAGACAGCTTTCACGACCCGATATGGCCATTATGAGTTCTTAGTGATGTCTTTTGGGCTGACCAATGCCCTAGCAGCGTTCATGCATTTGATGAACAGTGTATTCCAGCACTATTTGGACTCATTCGTTATTGTATTCATTGATGACATACTGGTGTACTCTCGTAGCCAGGAGGAGCATGCTCATCATCTGAGGATTGTATTACAAAGATTGAGGGAGGAGAAGCATTATGCAAAGTTCTCCAAGTGTGAGTTTTGGCTCGGTTCAGTAGAATTTTTGGGGCACGTGGTATCTAGTGAGGGTATTTAGGTAGATTCGAAGAAGATAGAGGCAGTGCAGAGTTGGCCCAGACCATCCTCAACCACGGAGATTAGGAGCTTCCTTGGTTTGGAGGGCTCTTACCGTCGCTTTGTGGAGGGATTTTCATCTATTGCATCACCCCTGACCAAATTGACCCAAAAGGGTGCTCCATTCAGGTGGTCGGATGAGTGTGAGGAGAGCTTCCAGAAGCTCAAGACTGCTTTGACCACAACTCCAGTTCTAGTTCTGCCATCAGCTTCAGGTTCTTACACAGTGTATTGTGATGCTTCGAGGATATGTATTGGATGTGTTCTGATGCGGGAGAGTAGGGTGATTTCCTATGCCTCGCTCCAGTTGAAGACTCACGAGAAGAACTATCCTGTCCACGACCTTGAGTTAGAAGCTATTGTGCATGCCTTAAAGATTTAGCGGCACTATTTGTACGAGGTTCATTGTGAGATCTATACTGATCACCGAAGTTTGCAGCACCTGTTCAAGCAGAAGGATCTTAATTTGCGCTAGCAGAGATGGTTGGAGCTTCTCAAGGACTATGATGTCACTATTTTGTACCATCCGGGGAAGGCCAATGTGGTGGCCGATGCTTTGAGTTGCCGGGCGGAGAGTTTAGGGAGTTTAGCATATCTTCCAGCAACAGAGAGACCTTTGGCATTAGATGTTTAGGCCTTAGCTGGCCAGCTTGTTAGATTAGATATTTCAGAGCCGAGTCGGGTATTGGCTTGTGTGGTCTCCAGTTCTTCTCTTTATGTCCATATCAGGGAGCGTCAATATGATGACCCCCACCTGCTCGTTCTTCAGGACAGGGTTCAATGAGGTGATGCTAGAGATGTGACTATTGGTGATGATGGCGTGTTGAGGATGTAGGGCCGGATATGTGTACCCAATGTGGATGGGCTTCGGGAGTTGATTCTTGAGGAGGCCCGTAACTCGTGGTATTCCATCCATTCAGCTGCCACGAAGATGTACCAGGATTTGAGATAACACTATTGGTGGAGGCAGATGAAGAAGGATATAGTTGGGTTTGTGGCTCGGTGTCTCAATTGTAAGCAGGTTAAGTATGAATATCAGAGACCGGGTGGGTTGCTTTAGAGGTTAGAGATCCCATAGTGGAAGTGGGAGCGAATCACCATGGACTTCGTAGTTGGGCTCCCACGGACTTCGAGGAAGTTCGATGCTATTTGGGTTATTATGGATCGGCTGACCAAGTCCGCGCACTTCATTCCAGTGAGTACTACTTACTCTTCAGAGCGGTTGGCTGAGATTTACATCCGAGAGATTGTTCGCCTGCATGGTGTCCTAGTTTCCATCATTTCAGATAGGGGCACTTAGTTTACATCGCAGTTTTGGAGGGCCGTACAATGAGAGTTAGGTACTCAGGTTGAGTTGAGCACAACTTTTCACCCTTAGACGGACGGACAGTCCGAGCGCACTTTTTAGATATTGGAGGACATGTTACGCACTTACGTCATCAATTTTGGGGTTGATGGGATCAGTTTCTGCTTCTTGCAGAGTTTGCATATAACAACAGGTATCAGACGAGCATAGATGGCTCCGTACGAGGCTTTATTTAGGAGGAAGTGTAGATCTCTAGTGGGATGGTTGGAGCCGGGTGAGGCTAGGCTCTTGGGTACAGACTTGGTCCAGGATGCATTATACAAGGTGAAATTGATTCAGGAACAGCTTCGCACGACGCAGTCTAGACAGAAGTGCTATGCGGAGAGAAAGGTTCGTGATGTGTCCTTCATGGTCGGAGAGAAGGTTTTGCTGAAGGTATCACCCATGAAGGGTGTTATGAGGTTTGGGAAGAGGGGCAAGTTGAGCCCCCGGTTCGTTGGGCCTTTTGAGGTGCTTTAGAGGATATGGGAGGTGTCTTATAAGCTTGCCTTGCTACCCGGCTTGTCGAGTGTGCATCCAGTGTTTCAATTTCTATGCTCCGGAAGTATATTGGCAATCCGTCCCATGTTTTGGACTACAACACGATTCAGTTGGATAGTGATACGACTTATGATGTGGAGCCGGCGGTAATTTTAGAGCGCCAGGTTCGAAAGTTGAGGTCAAAGGATATAGCTTCAGTGAAGGTGCAGTGGAGGGGTTAGCCTGTGGAGGAGGCCACCTGAGAGACCGAGCGGGAGATGTGGAGCAGATATCCACACCCATTTGAGACTCCAGGTATGTTTCTAGACCCGTTCGAGGACGAACGTTTATTTAAGAGGGGGAGGAAGTAACGACCCGGCCGGTCGTTTCGAGAGTTATAGCCCCATTCCCCCATTTCCTACTTCTTTTTGTGTTCTTCAGCTATATTATGTTATACCGGGTTAGTTGGTTCGGGTTTAGAGTGAATTGAGACACATAGTTTCTCAATTGAAAGCTTAAGTTGGAAAAGTTGACTTATGTGTAAACGATCTCGGATTTGAATTTTGATGATTTTGTTAGTTCCGTTAGGTGATTTTGGACTTAGGAGCGCGTCTGGAATATAATTTGGAGGTCTGTGGTAGAATTAGGCTTGCATTGGCGAATGTTAGAATTTTGGCTGGCAGTGGAAATTTTAATATCGGGTCGGATTGGATTTCCGGAAGTTGGGGTAGGTTCGTGGTATCATTTCTGACTTGTGTGCAAAATTTGAGGTCATTCGGACGTGGTTTGGTAGGCTTCGGCATCATTTGTGGAATTCGGAAATTTCTAAGTTCATTAAGCTTGAATCCGTGTGTAATTTGTATTTTTGGTGTTGTTGAAGGTGATTTGAAGGTTAGACTAAGTTCGTATGATGTTATGGGACGCGTTGATATGTTTGGTTGAGGTCCCGAGGGCCTCAGATGAGTTTCGAGTGGTTAACGGATCATTTTTGGCCTTGGTGAGATAGCTGATCTGCTGTTGTATTTTGGTTCTAGTTTCCTCTTACGGGCTCGTGAGAGGGGCCTCGCATTCGCGAAGAGTATTTCTGAGATGGTTAATTTTTGCTCTATGCATTCGCGAAGGCGAGGACGCGAAGGGTAGGGCAGTGTGTGCATCGCGAACGCGTGAGTGGCGTCGCGTTCGCGAAGAGGAGTAAGGCTGTTGGGGACCCCAGGTCCTTGGTCTACATATTCGCAAGGTGAGGGTCATGTTCGCGAAGGTCTGAGTTGGTAAGGCATCACATTCGTGAAGCAGTTGTCGCGTTCACGAAGAGTAAAGCGGAGAGGCAGTCTGAGTTGGTCTACGCGAATGCGACAGGACGGTCGCCTTCGCGAAGAAGAAATCTGGGCAGGCAGTGTTAAATTCAAAAATCGAGGGTTTGAGCTTATTTTTCATATTTTGAGCTAGAGATCATTGATTAGGGCGATGCTTGAAGGGATTTTCGCAGAGTTGATTTGGGTAAGTGTTTCTCACTTGGTTTTGGTTAAATTTCATGATTATATCTTGATTTTTATCATCTAAATTGTGATTTGGGGTGAAAATTGGGGAAAAAGTGGGAGAGTTCTTGAGATGGAATTTTGAGGTTTTGAAGGGGACTTTCTTGTTGGATTTTCGTAAATTTGGTATGACTAGACTCGTGAGTGAATGGGCTTTCGAGTTTTGTAATTTTTGTTAGATTCCGAGATGTGGGCCCGGTTTTGAGTCGATTTCGGATTTTTGGCTATAATTTGATATTTTTCTTGTGGAATTCGTTCCTTTACCCTATATTGATCGTATCGTATTGCTTGTGGCTAGATTCGGGACGTTTGGAGGCCGATTTGCGAGGCAAGGGCATCGCGGAGTAGGATTTTCGCTTGGTTTGAGGTAAGTAACATTTCCAAACTTGATTCTGAGGGTTCGAGACCCCAAATTATATTCTATGTGATTGGCATTGAGGTAATGCACATGCCAGTAACGGGCGTACGGGCGTGCACCGTGAGAATTGTGACCTGGGTGATTCCATGGCACCATTTAGTGACTCTATCCTGTTGAAATCCATGTTTTCATCATGTGATAAAGTAGTTGAGCTGTAAATCATGCTATATATCATGTTTAGGCTTTGTGCCAGTATTGTTTGGACCCTTAGCGGTCGTTTCTTGATGTCATCTCACTAGTGTCATTTACTATTTCATACTCAGTCATGATTATGCATTTTTATATCATATCTCAGTCTCAGTTAGTTATTGATTTATCATATCATTGTCCCGAGTAGTTTTCATGATATTGTGAGCCCGTGGTGAGACTGGAGAGGTTGATGACTGAGTGAGGCTGAGTGCCTAGTTATGTGTGACAGTTATGGGATCGGGCTACACGCCGCAGTGGTTATATTGATGATTATTAGCGCTTGGGCTGTAGGAGCCCCTCCGAAGTCTGTAACACACCCCAGTGAGCGCGAATGATATTATTGAGGGATGGATTTCCCTGGACATGGATTTGTCTGAAGTACTTGATACCTAGGGATGGATTTCTCCACAGGGTTGGATTGCCCTTTTTCCTCAGTACTAGTGACTTATAGTCAGTGTTGTATATGTTCCGGGATGGATTTCCCTTGGCCGGATGGCCATATGCAGTACCGAGTGGTTGAATACTTGAGAGTGGAGCACATGGTGTGTTTCATACAGTCTGTGCATTGGCATGTAGAGATAGCTGAGTTGTATACCTTACACTGTTCAGATCTGTACTTCCTTTACTGTTTGAGCTGTATATTTGACTTGAAAGCATGCCTACGTTTCTGCATATTTATTTTTGTTATACATGTTGAGGTTGAGTTCGTCACTACATTTCAGTCCAAAGTTTGGACTTGTTACTTACTGAGTTGGTGTACTCACGTTACTCCCTGCACCTCCTGTGCAGATCCAGACGATACTGGTCGTAGCAGCGGTTGCTGGTTGAGGATCCTAGAGTTTTGGAGGCTATCTAGGTAGCTGCACTGCATTCACAGGCCTTGACTCTCCTTCTTTATCTTTGTCGTACTTTCAGTTTATATCTCTAGACACTGTAGTAGACTGTATTTCTGATCTAGACGCTCATGTACTCAGTGACACCCTGGTTTTGGACTGGATTGTATCACTTTAGGATTTTCGTATATTTTAAACAATTTTTTTTCTTTAATGTTAAATGCTTCCGTTAATGTTTTCAAACTTATTGTTGTTGGTGTTGGGTTGTTGAGTTGAGGCTGGATTAGTTCCACGATAGGCGCCATCACGATGGTTAATTTTGGGTCGTGACAAGTCGGTATCAGACTGTATTTCTATCTATTTTTCTTAATTGTTTTAAAAGCAACGAAAAATAGATAGAATTTTTTTTTGTGCTGATTACAAAATTCAGGTTTACAAAAACCTCATATTTACTAAACCAAGAAAGCAAACCTTGTTAGAAATAACAGAAGAAATAAAACATTACACACAAGCTTTAATTGGTTATAAAAACCAAAGAACTTATATTAATTTTAATTTAAAAGCAATGAAAATTTGCAACAATAGGTGCACAGCTCAGTTTTAAAATAAATAATTCAGATAAGAATAAAATTATTAATGACATAAACCAATCTCTGGCAATAAGAAATATTGCCAAAATAGAAAATGATTTGCAAAACTGGAGTATTCCAAGAGAATCCTATAGTACAATATACTATACTGGTAAGTTTGATTTTATAAAAAAATTATAACATCAAAACCTGTGAATCAACCGTTGCCATCAATAACTCGATAGAAATAATCAAGTTATTAGCAGCACAAGATATTCAACAATATAGAAAGAAATTTAATTTCCTTCATATTGGATTAGTACAAGTGGCAGTCAAACCTTTATATCGATTAGGTTTAGACACCCCTCTCTGTCTCCTATTAAGTGATGACAGACTACTAAACTTCGATGATTCATTATTAGGAGTTCTACAAAGTAACCTAGCCCAAGGCCCGATATACTTTAATTGTTATCCAAACTTTTCGGTTGACATAAATGACCAGAATATTTTGGATACGTTAACTCTTAATATAAAAATAAAAAATATGAATAGAAAAGTTAATACAAGAGAAATAGCTGTAATATATAGAGTGTATTACAGACTAATGAAAACAACCTTAGCCCCAAAAGCTAAAATAGAAAGTAATAAAGGAGTTACTATGCTCATGGAAGCAAATCAAGAACATAGTAACACTTTCGTCCCTAGAATGATTCGGTGGGATGAAATTTTGACAAAAGATGAATGGCGCTTTGATGCCATCATCCAACCAAAATATGAACCTGAAAGTTCTTTTATCGAACAAGTCATTCAATATCCAACATGAGCCATTGACTTAAAGTTTTTAAGATCAAGCTTAGCTAGTGAAGCTTCTTCAAGTAGAAAAATATCCTTTACCAGACCTTCTTCTTCCAAACCCCTGGAAGATAATGAAAGTAACAAAAGTAATGAAGAATTAATTGAAGAAATTAACACAAAACCCAAGGGGGTAGATTTTAACAAAAATATTCCCCAAGTTATTTATCAAAATAGACCTTTTGTAGCTACACCAAGAAGCCCATCTGCAGAGACAATTGATCAATTAATAGTAATCTGAGCAGATGAATTTGAAATAGATTGGAAAAGTCTGGATGTCCAGTGGTAACAACCCAACAATATTATTAATAGAAAATGGTACGTAGATACATATTCCTTAAAACAAAGATTATCTTTTAAAGATAAATGGATTAAAGATTTAAAAAGAATCAAATATGATATTGAATTCTTTAAATGGTTTGAAATAACAGGACAGATTCCAAATCAAAAGGAATCCCTTCCAATGTTAGTTAATAAATGGTATACCAAAAATAAGAGTATAATAGAATCCACTACTCCACCCTTAGAAGAAATTCTAATACCAGTTCAAAGTGAAGTAATCACAGCTTCCCCTTTCAAAAGAGAAAGTGTTCACACTGAAAGGGGACCAACTAACAAAGATATTAATAAAATTATTATGCAAAATAATTACACAAATAATATATTACATGTGGTATCAAATCAACTAAAAGATACTAATAAACTAGGGGTTACCACAAGGTCTATAAGAACCCCTAAAATTAAAACACATCCAATAATAAAACTTCCAGAATATTCTAAAGAGAAGTTTCCTGAATTAAAAGAAAAATTCAACTTTACAGATAAGCTTCTGGAAAAAATTGAAGAACAACTTAAAATAAAATTAACAATATCTAAAGAAGATACATCTTTCAACCAAGCTAGCACTAATAAAATTAATAAAACCATAGAACTTCATAATTTACAAAATAAATGAAGTTCCATTGAAAACGAATATAATGCTTTAAAGGCAAAATAAGACTTCCCTGATAAAAGGAAAAGACTAGAAAATTTAATAAAAACTTCTAAAGAAATTTCTGAAGAAGTAATAACGATCTCTACAATCAAAATTATTGACTCCGAACTCAATAGAATTACTAATGACCCAAGACATTCTAACAAAAAGAATTACTATGGTAGAGCATCATTCCCAGATGTTCAATTCGAAGAAGATATCTATTTAACTAGTCAATCATAATGGAACTGGAATTACAGAATGGTACATAGATAGTTTGGCAGAAAGTCAAATCTATAAAAAAACCTTCATGAAATTGAAATTGCAGTTACTACTTATAAAATGAAAAATGCATCGGACAAATATGCTGCAACATTAATAATTTCAGGATTTACTGGAAGGTTAAAAAATTGGTGGGACAATTATCTTTCCGAAGAAAATAAAGGACAAATCCTAGGAGCCGCTACAATAGCAACTGTAGTAAAAATCGAAGGTAATATGCAAGTTGCAGAACAAGAAGCTAGAGAAGATGCTTCTGCAACTTTAATCTACTATATTGCTAAACACTTTATTGGAAAATCAAAACTTTTCCAAGATAGGAGTTTTGAACTTCTTAACAATCTTAATTGCCCAAAATTAACAAATTTTAGGCGGTATAAAGATATGTTCATAGAAAAGGTAATGATTAGAGAAGACTGTGGTAGTGCTTTCTCGAAAGAAACATTTATCAGCGGACTACCAAGATTATTTGCCGAAAAAATAAGAACAAAAATCAAAGATAGATTTAACGGTCAAATCTCTTACGACAATCTTACATATGGGATTTAATCAGTTTTATTAATGTAACAGGCCTTGACTTATGTACAGACCTAAAACTTAAAAGTCTTATTAAAAAGACAGACTTCAATCCAAAACAGAGTTAGGTAGTTTTTGCCAAGACTTTGGATTTCATCTAAAAGAGCAAAACAACATAAAAAAAACTTCTGAAAAATCCAAAAGCCTCCATAAGTGTAAAGAAAAGAAAGAAGGAACCCCTAAAAAGAGAAGGTTCAAAAGGCATTCTAAAAAAGAACACGGTGATAAATGTTGGTCATGTGGAAAGACAGGGCATAGAGCTAATGAATGCCCGGTCACCAAAAAGAAAAAGGTTAACAACTTAGAAATTGATGAAAATACTAAAGAAAAGCTATTCGCTATTCTTGAACAAAATGATAACAGCACATCATCGTCATCATCAGATGAAAGCTATTCCGATGGTGATGATGAATTAATCAATATGGCATATAGCTCAGACAGTAGCAGTAGCTCTAAAGAAGACAACTGTAGTTGCACTGGTGCAATATGTGTGTTCGGTCAAAATTCTATTAAAGCCCTTACTAAAGACTCCAAAGAAGTCTTATTTGATATCATTAATCACAGAGATGATGAAGATATTAAAACAAAATATTTAACAGAATTAAAAAATATCATCATTAATCAGAAAGGAAATCATCATAAAATAGAACCTTTTAATATGAAAGAGGTTATGAATAGATTTTCGGTCAAAGATGATAAACCCACTATTCAACATCTATAGATAGAATTAAAATCTGTAAAAGATGAAATAAAAGCGGTTAAGCTTAGGCTTGACAAAATAGAAATGGAAAATCTTACAAAAGAAATATTACAAGCAGCCAATAAGAAAGAAACAATTGGTGAATATTTCACAGAAGTTGATAATTCAAAAGATTATGACGATTCAGTTAGTGGTACAGCTGTGGCCAAAGTTACAAAATTAAAAACCCAAAGCTACCATATTCCCATTACCTTAAAGATAAAAGATATCACGCTAAATAAATTAGCTCTACTAGACTCAGGTGCAGATAGAAATTGCATAATGGAAGGAATAATACCAACCAAGTACCTTGAAAAGAGTACTACAAAATTATATTTCGTCACAGGAGAAAAATTAAATGTAACGATACGGCCGGTCGTTTTGAGTGTATTAGCCCCGATCCCCTATTTACTATTTTTTCTGTATCTGTTTTTGCTTAAGCGACTTGCCAGGAGGTCTTGTTTTTGGTTTCGGAGTGTTTAGGGATACTTAGACCCTAAAACAAAAGCTTAAGTCTCAGGATTTTGACCATAGTCAGAAGTGTGTGAAAATTACTACGGAATGGAGGTCTGTCGGTTCCGTTAGCTCTGTTGGGTGATTTTGGACTTAAGGGAGTGTCCGGACTGTGAATTTGGGGTCTATGGCTAATTTAGGCTTGAAATGACAAAAGTTAAATTTTAGGAAGTTTGATCGGGGGGTTCATTTTTTGATATCGGGGTCGAATTCCGATTCCGGAAGTTGGAATAGGTCTGTAATGTTGAATATGGCTTGTGTGCAAAATTTGAGGCCAATCGGACGTGGTTTGGTATGTTTCAGCGTCGTTTGTGGAATTTGAAAGTTTAGAAGTTCTTTAGGCTTGAATTCGGGTGTAATTGGTGTTTTGATGTTGTTTTGAGTGATTCGAAGGCTCGACTAAATTCGTATGGTATTGTAGGATTGGTTGGTATATTTGGTTAAGGTCCCGGGGACCTCGGGTGAGTTTCGAATGCTTAAGGGATCATTTTTGGACTTGTCTTGATAGGTGAAGTTCTGGTTTCAGCAGGTTCTGTTTCCTTGTACGTGATCGCAGGGATTCATTCGCGATCGCGTAAGCTTATTTGGGGCAAAGGTGAGTTTGTTCTATGCGATCGCAGAGTTAGGGACACGATCGCGTATGTGTGCGAAGATGTGCTTCGCGAACGCGTGGTTAAGGTCACGTTCGCGTAGAAGGATTTGAGCAGGAGGGGAGGTATGGCCAATGCTCTATGCGATCGCGTGAGGCAGGATGTGATTGCATAGGTATGAGAGGCAGTGATCCACGATCGCGTGGGTGATTCCGCGTTCACGTAGAGTAAAAATGTGGGGCATCATAGTTGTGCTTCGCGATCGCGAGAAATGTTCCGCGATCGCGATGAAGGATATCTGGGCAGGCAGTAATAATTTCAAAAACGAGGGTTTGAACCCATTTTTGCATATTTTGTGCTAGAGAACACGGAATTGGGCGATTCTTGAAGGGATTTTTGTGGAGTTGATTGGGATAAGTGATTCTTACTTGGTTTTGGTTAAATCCAATGATTTCATCTTTAATTTTATCATCTAATTTGTGATTTGGGGTGAGAAATTGGGAAAAAAGAGGAAGAACTGTTGAGTTGGGATTTTGAGGTTTTGAATGGGATTTTGTTATCAAATTTGAGTAAATTTGGTATGGTTAAACTCGTGAGTGATTAGGCTTTCGGGTTTTGAGACTTTTGTTGAATTTCGAGACGTGGGCCCGGGGACAGGTTCGGGCCAATTTGGGACTTCTGGCTATAATTTAGTACTTTTCTTGTGGAATTGATCCTTTTAGCCTATATTGATTGTATTTTTCTACTTATGGCTAGATTCGGGATGTTTGGAGGCCCAATTTGAGAGGCAAAGGCATTTTGGAGTAGAGACTTGCTCGGTTTGAGGTAAGTAACAGTCTTAAATCTGGTTTTGAGGGTATGAAACCCCGAGAATTGGTATGATATGAATATTTGGAGGTGACACACATGCTAGGTGACAGGCGTGAGGGATTGTGACTTGGTCTGTCCCGTGAGACTATAAGTCGAATAGCCATTGTTATTACTTGTATTTCCTTGTCTTTGAGAAATTGACTACCTTTCATGTTAGAAACTATGCTTAGGCCATATGATATCACTGTTAGGAGCAGCGGCCGTATACTTGTTGAATTGACTGCTAATTGCTATCTTGTACTCAGTCATAGACTTACTTGTGTGTTATATCTTTGTTTCCTCTCATTTCTTGTTAATACTTGTTGTATTTTCTTCTTGGACTGGTTGTTATGATATTCTGTGAGCCCGAGGGGCTGGAGAGGTTAGTGACTGAGGTAGGGCCTGAGTGCCGAGCTGCGAGCTGTGAGGTATATGGATCGGGTTGCACGCTGCAACAATATTGGATCGGGTTGCACGCCGCAATAATATTGGATCGGGTTGCACGCCGTAACAATATTGGATCGGGTTGCGCGCCGCAACAATATAGTGCTTGGGCTGAAGGAGTCTTTCTGGAGTCTGTACACCCCCAGTGAGCGCAGGTTCCTAATGAGAGTGTTTATTGAGGGCTGAGAGCCGAGAGTATGAGCTGGTGAGATGGGTTAAGTGATTGCTGCCTTGAGAGGTTGTCCTTGCTTTTATTTATTATTGCACTTAGTTGTTATCTATTGTTGTAGGGAAATTTCTGGAAGATTCATATCTGTTTAACTTGAGCTCGAACTAATTTGACTTATACCACCGGATTTGAAAGCATGTTCACTCTTTACTGAAAACTTTTGAAATGATCTGTATTTTTATAGCTCGTCATTGCTTCTCAGTTCCTTATTTAATTCTATTACTTGCTGAGTTGGTTGTACTCATGCTACACCCTGTACTTCACGTGCAGATCCAGGTGTGTACGGTTCTGGCGGTCGCTGAGTTCGTGCGCGAGCTGATTATCGGAGTCTTAGGAGGTAGCTGCCGGTGTCCGCAGTCCTTGTTTCTCCTTCCTTATGATTTTTTTCTTACTTGTATTGGCATTTGGCACAGACTGTAGTAGACTCTATTTTTTTCTAGATTGGTTTTTAGATGCTTGTGATTTAGTGATACCCCGATGTCGGGCTATTTGTTTCCGCACTTATGTTTTATTTGGGTTTTACCCCCGTTTTATGAAAAACTCCGGTTAGTTTAAATGTCTTGTTTCATTTCTGTGAAATTTTAAAAGTGTTTTGGAAAGGTCGGCTTGCCTAGTACCATGATAGGCGCCATCACGACGGGTCTGGTTTTGGGTAGTGACGAGTATTGAGCAGGTTTAGTAGAGTCTTGCGGATCGGTACAGAGATGTATGTACTTATCTTCGAGAGGTTGCAGAACCCTTAGGAAACTCCACATTCTTGAACTCTTGTCATGCGAATTTGTTGATTCTAGTAACTAAACGTCTATTGTTTCATTCTCTCATAGATGGTGAGGACTCGTACTACCGGGCAGGATGGACAGCCACCAGTACCACCAGCCAGGGCCGTGAGAGGCCAAGGTAGTGGTAGAGGTTGCGGTAGGGGCAGAGGTGCAACCCGCACAACACTTGGGGCAGCACCTGTAGATCCACCAGTTACCCCAGACCAGGACCAGATTCCAGTTGTTGATGCACCAGCTCAGGCACCACCTGTGCCTATTGTGATTCCAAGCCTTTAGGAGGCCTTAGCTCAGATTCTGACCGCGTGTACCAGCCTTGCTCAGGCGGTCTCTGTTCCGACCGCAGCAGCCACTTCTGAGGCCAGGGGAGGTGCTTAGACTCCCGCTGCCCGCACCCCAGAGCAGGTGGTACAGGGATTCCAGATACCGGGGGCACCCCCAGCCCAGCCGGTTTGCAGCTTCTCAAGACTATGTGGTTCCTGCTATGCCTGAGGATGAGCAGTGTAGATTGGAGAGGTTTGGGAGACTCTAGCCTCCATCTTTCAGTGGTGTAGAGCGAGAGGATGCATAGGGTTTCTTGGACAGGTGTCAGAGGATACTCCGTACGACAGGTATTCTGGAGACCAGTGGGGTCTCGTACACTACCTTTCAGTTCTCTAGGGCTGCATTCAGTTGGTGGGAGGCTTACAATAGGCGTAGGCCGGTCGGCACAACACCCTTAACCTGGCAGCAGTTCTCCATTATCTTTCTGGAGAAGTTCGTGCCTCAGTCCCGCAAAGAGGAGCTGTGCAGATAGTTTGAGCAGCTTCGTCAGGGTGATATATCTGTGGCGAAGTATGAGATGCGATTCTCAGAGTTGGCCCGTCATGCTATCTGGTTGGTTCCCACGGATAAGGAGAGGATTAGGAGGTTTATAGATGGCCTCACTTGTCAGCTGCGATTGCTTATGACTAGAGAGAGAGAGAGAGTTTGTCTGGTGCTACTTTTTATGAGATTGTCGACATTGCTCGTTAGATTGAGATGATTCGCAGTCAAGAGAGGATTGAGAGGGAGGCCAAGTGACCTCGTGGATAGGGAGGATTTAGCGGTGCTCCTTCTGGGGTCAGGTCCAGCACGATAGAGGTCGTCCTTTCAGACATGCTCAGACGGCTTGTCCAGGTCACCATGGTGCATCATCTGGCCATGGTTCTCTCAGTTATAAGCATGTCCGTTCATCTCTCGGTGCCCTCCTAGCGCAGAGTTTGTCCCGTGCTCCATCGGGTCAGGGTTCGTCTATGCCAGGTCCTTCTGCCAGTTATCCCGATGCTTGGGGCTCCCTTCAGTCCCCTGCACCAGCAACGGGGAGTTGTTATGAGTGTGGGGAGTTTGGTCACATGAGGAGAGAATGTCCCCGTATAGTGGGAGGTCCCCCGCTCATCCAGCTCGGGGTGGATCCCTATCAGCTAGGGGTCACCCGAGATGGGGAGGCAGATCAGAGGGTGGCCAGGCTCGTTTCTATGCCCTCCCTTCCAGACCAGATGCCATTGCTTCAGATGCTGTGATTACAGGTATTGTCTCAGTTTGCCACAGGGATGCCTCTGTATTATTTGACCCTGGTTCTACTTATACATATGTTTCCTTGGATTTCGCTCATTTTCTAGATATGCCCTGTGAGTCTTCAGTTTTATTTGTTCATGTATCTACTCCTATGGGTGATATTATTATTGTGGACCGCGTATATCAGTCATGTGTGGTGACTATTGGGGGTCTAGAGACCAGGGTGGATTTTTTGCTGCTCGGCATGGTCAATTTTGATGTGATATTGGGTATGGATTGGTTATCTCCATGTCATATTATTCTAGATTGTCACACTAAGACTATGACATTGGCGATGTCGGGGTTGCCGAGGGTTGAGTGGAGTTGTTCTATAGACTATGTTCCAGTAGAGTGATTTCATACTTCAAGGCTTAGCGGATGGTTGAGAAGAGTTGTCTATCCTATTTGGCTTTTGTGAGGGATGTTAGTGCAGAGATTCCTTCCATTGATTCTATTCTGGTGGTGCGTGATTTTCCGAATGTGTTTCCTACAGACCTACCGGGCATGCTGCCTGATAGGGATATTGACTTCGGTATTGATTTGGTGCCGGGCACTCAACCCATTTCTATTCCACCGTATCGTATGACAACTTCAGGAACTCCTTGTTAAGGGGTTTATTCGGCCTAGAGTGTCACCTTGGGGGTGCAGCAGTTCTATTTGTGAAGAAGAAGGATGGTACTGTCAGAATGTGCATTAATTACAGACAGTTAAACAATGTCACAATCAAGAACAAGCATCCTTTGCCGCATATTAATGATTTGTTTGACCAACTTTTGGGAGCGATGGTGTTCTCCAAGATTGATTTGTGGTCAGGGTATCACCAGCTGAAGATTCGGGATTTGGATATTCTTAAGACAACTTTCAGGACCCGATATGGCCATTATGAGTTTCTTGTAAGGTCTTTTGGGCTGACCAACACCCCAGCAATGTTCATGCATCTGATGAACAGTGCGTTTTAGCCGTATTTGGACTAGTTCGTCATTGTATTCAGTGATGACATCGTGGTGTACTCTCGTGGCCAGGAGGAGCATGCCCGACATTTGAGGATTGTGTTATAGCGATTGAGGGAGGAGAAGATTTATGCAAAGTTCTCCAAGTGTGAGTTTTGGCTCAATTCAGTGGCGTTCTTGGGGCACGTGGTGTCCAGTGAGGGTATTCAGGTGGATCTGAAGAAGATAGAGGCAGTGCATAGTTAGCCCATACCGTATTCAGCCACGGAGATTAGGAGCTTTCTTGGTTTGGCGGGCTATTACCGTCGTTTTGTGGAGGATTTTTTATCTATTGCATCGCCCTTGACCAGATTGACCCAAAATGGTACTCCATTCAGGTGGTCGGATGAGTGCGAGGAGAGCTTTCAGATGCTCAAGACTGCTTTGACCACGGCTCCAGTTCTAGTTCTATCATCAGCTTCTGGTTCCTACAGAATGTATTGTGATGCCTCGCGGATAGGTATTGGATGTGTTCTGATGCAGGAGGGTAGAGTGATTGCTTATGCTTCATGCCAGTTGAAGACCCATGAGAAGAACTATCCCGTCCATGAAGTTGAGTTAGCAGTTATTGTTCACGCCTTAAAGATTTGATGGCACTATCTGTATGGGGTTCATTGTGAGATTTACACTGATCATCGGATTTTGCAGCATCTATTCAAACAGAAGGATCTTAACTTGCGTCAGCGGAGGTGGTTGGATCTTCTTAAGGACTATGATATCACCATTTTATACCATCCCAGGAAGGCCAATGTGGTGGCCGATGCCTTGAGTCACCGGCGGAGAGTTTGGGGAGTTTAGCATATCTTCCAGTAGTAGAGAGACCCTTGGCATTGGATGTTCAGGCCTTAGCTAGCCAACTTATCAGATTGGATATTTCAGAGCCGAATCGGGTTTTGACCTGTGTGGTCTCTAGGTCTTATCTTTATGATCGTATCAGGGAGCGCCAATATGATGACGCCCATCTGCTCATACTCCATGACAGGGTTTGCCGAGGTGATGCTAGAGATGTGACTATTGGTGATAATGGCGTGTTGAGGATGCAGGGCCGCATATGTGTGCCCAATGTGGATGGGTTTCGAGAGTTGATTCTTGAGGAGGCCCATAGCTCGCGGTATTCCATTCATCCGGGTGCCGCGAAGATGTACCAGGATTTGAGACAGCACTATTGGTGGAGGAGGATGAAGAAGGATATAGTTGGGTTTGTGGCTCGGTGTCTCAACTTTCAGCAGGTTAAGTACAAGTATCAGAGACCGGGTGGCTTGATTCAGAGGTTAGAGATCCCAGAGTACAAGTGGGAGCGGATCACCATGGATTTCGTAGTTGGGCTCCCACAGACTTCAAGGAAGTTTGATGCTATTTGGGTGATTGTAGATTGGCTGACCAAGTCCGCGCACTTCATTCGAGTTGTTACTAGTTATTCGTCAAAGCGATTGGCTGAGATTTACATCCGAGAGATTGTTCGCCTTCATGGTGTCCTAATTTCCATCATTTCAGATAGAGCCACACAGTTTACATCGCAGTTTTGGAGGGCTATGCATTGAGAGTTGGGTAATCAGGTTGGGTTGAGCACAGCCTTTCACCCTCAGATGGACGGATAGTCCGAACGCACTATCTATATATTGGAGGATATGTTACGTGCTTGTGTCATTGATTTTGGGGGTTCATGGGATCAGTTTCTGCCGCTCGTGGAGTTTGCATATAACAACAGTTATCAGTCGAGTATTCAGATGGCTCCGTATGAGGTTTTATATGGGAGGCGGTATAGATCTTCGGTGGGATGGTTTGAGCCGAGTAAGGCTAGGCTCTTGGGTACAGACTTAGTCCAGGATGCATTAGACAAGGTGAAATTAATTCAGGAGCGGCTTCACACGGTGCAGTCTAGGAAGAAGAGCTATGCTGACAGGAAGGTTTGTGATGTGTCGTTCATGGTCGGGGAGAAAGTTCTGCTGAAGGTATCACCCATGAAGGGTTTTATGAGGTTTGGGAAGAGGGGCAAGTTGAGCCCTCGGTTCATTGGGCCTTTTGAGGTGCTTCAGAGGATCAGAGAGGTGGCTTACAAGCTTGCCTTGCCACCTAGCTTGTCAAGTGTGCATCCAATATTTCATGTCTCTATGCTCCAAAAGTATATCGGCGATCTGTACCATGTTTTGAATTTCAGCACGGTTCAATTGGATGGTGATATGACTTATGATGTAGAGCCAGTGGCCATTTTGGAGCGGCACGTTCGGAAGTTGAGGTCAAGGGATTTCAGCCGGTCGTTTTGAGTGTATTAGCCCCGATCCCCTATTTACTATTTTTCCTGTATCTGTTTTTGCTTATGTGACTTGCCGGGAGGTCATGTTTTTGATTTCAGAGTGTTTCGGGACACTTAGTCCCTAAAACGGAAGCTTAAGTCTCGGGATTTTAACCGTAGTCCGAAGTGTGTGAAGATGACTCCGTAACGGAGTTCCGTTTGCTCCGTTATGTGATTTTGGATTTAGGATCGTGTCTGGACTGAATTTGGGGTCTGTAGCTAATTTAGGCTTGAAATGGCGAAAGTCAAATTTAGGGAAGTTTGACCGGGGGTTGACTTTTTGATATTGGGGTCGAATTCCTATTCCGGAAGTTGGAATAGCTCTGTAATGTTGAATATGGCTTGTGTGCAAAATTTGAGGTCAATCAGACATGATTTGGTAGGTTTCGGCTTCATTTGTGGAATTTGAAAGTTTAGAAGTTCTTTAGGCTTGAATCTGGATGTAATTGGTGTTTTGATGTTGTTTTGAGTGATTCGAAGGTGACTAAGTTCGTATGGTGTTTTAGGATTGGTTGGTATGTTTGGTTGAGGTCCCAGGGATCTCGAGTGAGTTTCGGATGCTTAACAGATCATTTTTGGACTTAGCTTGATAGCTGAAGTTAAGGTTTCAGCAGGTTCTCGTTTCCTTGTACGCGATTGCAGGGATTCATTCGTGATCGCGTAAGCTTATTTGGGGCAGAGGTTAGTTTGTTCTATGCGATCGCAGAGTTAGGGACGTGATCGCGTATGTGTGTGAAGATGTACTTCGCGAACGCGTGGCTAAGGTCGCATTCGCGTAGAAGGATTTGAGCATGAGGGGAGGTGTGGCCAATGCTCTATGCGATCGCATGAGGCAAGATACGATCACGTAGGTGTGAGAGGCAGTGATTCGCGATCGCGTGGGTGATTCCGCGTTCGCGTAGAGTAAAAATGTGGGGCAGCATAGTTGTACTTCGCGATCGCGAGGAATGTTCCGTGATCGCGATGAAGGATATCTGGGCGGGCAATATTAATTTCAAAAACGAGGGTTTGAACCCATTTTTGCATATTTTGAGCTAGAGAACACGTAATTGGGCAATTCTTGAAGGGATTTTCGTGGAGTTGATTGGGGTAAGTGATTCTTACTTGGTTTTGGTTAAATCCCATGATTTCATCTTTAATTTTATCATCTAATTTGCGATTTGGGGTATGAAACTGGGAAAAAAGAGGAAGAACTGTTGAGTTGGGATTTTGAGGTTTTGAATGGGATTTTGTTATCAGATTTGAGTAAATTTGGTATGGTTAGACTCGTGAGTGATTGGGCTTTCGGGTTTTGTGACTTTTGTCGGATTTTGAGACATGGGCCCGGGGCCGGGTTCGGGCCAATTTCGGACTTCTGGCTATAATTTAGTACTTTTCTTGTGGAATTGATCCCTCTAGCCTATATTGATTGTATTATTCTACTTGTGGCTAGATTCGGGACATTTGGAGGCCGATTTGAGAGGCAAAGGCATTTCGGAGTAGAGATTTGCTCGGTTTGAGGTAAGTAACAGTCTTAAATCTGGTTTTGAGGGTATAAAACCCCGAGAATTGGTATGATGTGAATATTTGTAGGTGACGCACATGCTAGGCGACGGGCGTGTGAGCGTGCACCATGCACCGTGAGAGATTATGACTTGGTCCGTCCCATGAGACTGTAAAATCGAATAGCCATTGTTATTACTTTTTTTTCCTTATCTTTGAGCAATTGACTTCCTCTCATGTTAGAAACCATACTTAGGCCATATGATATCACTGTTGGGACCCGCAGCGGTTGTATACTTGTTGAATTGACTGCTAATTGATGTCTTGTACTCCATCATAGTCTTACTTGTGTGTTATATCTATGTTTTCTCTCATTTCTTGTTAATACTTGTTGTATTTTCTTCTTAGACTAGTTGTTATGATATTCTGTGAGCCCGAGGGGCTGGAGAGTTTAGTGACTGAGGTAGGGCCTGAGTGCCGAGCTGCGAGCTGTGAGGTATATGGATCGGGTTGCACGCCGCAACAAGCCTTCGGACTATATATATTTATATATTTGGATCGGGTTGCATGCCACAACAATATTGGATCGGGTTGCATGCCGCAATAATATTTGATTGGGTTGCATGCCGCAACAATATTGGATCGGGCTGCGCACCGCAGCAATATAGTGCTTGGGCTGAAGGAGCCCCTCCGGAGTCTGTACATCCCCAGTGAGCGTAGGTACCTATTGAGAGTGTGTATTGAGGGATGATAGTCGAGAGTATGAGTTGTTGAGATGAGTTGAGTGACTGCTGTCTTGAGAGGCTGTACTTGTTTTTATTTATTTTTGCACTTAGTTGTTATCTGTTGTTGTAGGGAAATTTTTGGAAGATTCATATCTGTTTAACTTGAGCTCAAACTAATTTGACTTATACCACCGGATTTGAAAGCATGTTCACTCTTTACTGAAAACTTTTGAAATGATCTGTATTTTTATAGCTCGTCACAGCTTCTCATTTCCTTATTTAATTATGTTACTTGCTGAGTTGGTTGTACTCATGCTACACCATGCACTTGACGTGCAGATCCAGGTGTGTACGGTTCTGGCGGTCGCTGAGTTCGTGCGCGAGCTGGTTATCGGAGACTTATGAGGTAGCTACCAGTGTCCGCAGTCCTTGTTTCTCCTTACTTATTATTTTGTTTTCTCACTTGTATTGGCATTTGGCACAGACTGTAGTAGACTCTGTTTTTTTTTTCTAGATTGGTTGTTAGATGCTCGTGACTTAGTGACACCCAAATGTTGGGCTATTTGTTTTCCGCACTTATATTTTATTTGGGTTTTACCCCCATTTTATGAAAAACTACGGTTATTTTAAATGTCTTAATTTATTTCTGTGAAATTTTGAAAGTGTTTTGCAAAGGTCAGCTTGCCTAGCACCACGATAGGCGCCATCACGACGGGTCAGGTTTTGGGTCGTGACATTAAAGATAAATTATAAGTTATCAAAAGCCCACATCAGTAATGATGGAATCTGCTTTATAAATGATTTTGTGGTAACCAGGGATATAAACGAAGAAATTATCCTAGGAATACCATTTATAACCCAAATTAAACCATATCATGATAACTTGGATGCAATTTGCACCACAATAATAGGAAAGGAAATAAAATTCCCTTATCTAAATTCCATCTCCAAAGAGGAAAGTGACTTCCTCAAATCAAAAACTATTTTTAAAATAAACCTGCTTTCAAATTAGGTAAATTAATTAAAAAAGGATATAAAAGTTCACAAAATTGAACAAACTTTAAAAACCCCGGGAATGGAGGAAAAGATTAAAAATTTTCAAGAAAAACTCGAACTTGAAGTTTGTTCAGAATTACCCAATGCCTTCTAGGAAATGAAAAGGCATGTAGTGAACTTCCTTATATAAATAAATTTACAGAACATGCCATACCCACTAAGGCTAGGCCTATTCAAATGAATCATGAACTTATGGAAGTTTGTAAAAATGAAATTAATGATCTCCTTAAAAATAAGATTATAAGACCGTCAAAATCACCATGGAGATGTGCATCTTTGTACGTTAACAATAGCGCAGAAAAAGAAAGAGGAGCTCCTAGACTTGTTATTAATTATAAATCGTTAAACAAAGTCCTACAATAGATTAGGTACCCAATACCTAATAAAAGAGATTGTTAAAAAGAACTTACAAAGCTAATATCTATAGCAGATTTGACATGAAGTCAGGTTTCTAGCAAATTCAAATTAGCGAAAAAGATAAATATAAAACTGCTTTCAATGTCCCCTTTGGACAATATGAATGGAATGTTATGCCTTTCGGGTTAAAGAATTCCACATCAGAATTCCAAAACATTATGAATAATATATTCAACCCGTATAGTAATATGTCGATAGTTTATATTGATGAAGTTCTAATATTCTCAGAGGACATAGATTCTCATTTTAAACACTTAAATACATTCTTTAAGATTGTAAAACATAATGGTTTAGTAATAAGTGATAAGAAGATTAAGTTGTTCCAGACAACCATCACATTCTTAGGACACGACCTATACCAAGGAACCTACAAACCAATATGTAGAGTCATTGAGTTCTCATCCAAGTTCCCCAATGAAATAACAGACAAAACCCAATTACAAAGGTTCTTAGGAAGCCTTAAATACATTGCAGACTTCATCCCTAACATTAGGAAAATATGCGAACCACTATATAAGCGTCTTAGGAAACGCCCAGTTCCATGGAGTATAGAACCAACAGACACCATTAAAAAGGTCAAGTCAATTGTTCAAAAACATCCGTGTCCAGGTATTCCTAATCTTGAGGCATTCATGATAGTCGAAACCCACGCTTCTGATTAAGGGTATGGTGGTATTCTTAAACAAAGAGTCCCTTCAAAATCCCCAGAACAATTAGTTCGTTTCACTTCCAGAATCTGGAATTCGGCTCAAAAAAATTATAGTACAGTCAAAAAGGAAATTTGTCTATAGTACTATGTATTACAAAGTTTCAAGATGATTTAATAAATAAAGAATTCTTGTTAAGAGTTGATTGCAAATCAACTAAAGAGATTTTACAAAAGGATGTTAAAAACCTCATTTTAAAAGAGATTTTTGCCAGATGGCATGCATTATTATCTAGTTTTGATTTTCAAATTGAATTTATTAAAGGTGAAGAAAACTCTTTACCCGATTTTCTAACCAGAGAATTCGTATAGGGAAAGAATGACACCAAACCAGACGGGTCCCTTTAGGGCCTCACCTAATAGGAATCAATTAAATAGATATTCTGCACTCGCATAATTTCCATCCCTACCCGTGAGACCACCTTCACATATAATGGTTACCCCTCCGAGAATACCCACCACAAATAAACCATCATCATCAAAGATGATAGTTATCGGTTCAATACCAAGAGTTGAAGGACCATTTCAATATGCTTCATCAAAGGCCTCAACAAGTTCAATGACAGGTAAACTGTTAACCAGCTCAGACTACGAAATGAAGACCCAGAGTCCTTCGCACAGGCAGTAAACCCAAACACTCCCTCCAAGAGAGAAGGTAAAAAACTCATCTCTCAAGAGAAGGAAAATTTTGAAGTCATACCCAAAGCGCCAATCATGATTTTAGCATTAGATAAAAGTTACGAAAATCTCGATATAGGCGATTTGGTTAAGCCTTGTTATACCAACAGAAATTACGTAGAATCCAGTGACCCTCTCAAGACAAGAAGGTATTACGAATTTATCCTGATACACACAGGATCGATATCTATAGAACATGAGTTAAAGGATAATATGGACCCCAATTGTATTAAGTGCTCGAGGTTCACCATTAATAAGATTATTATCCCATTTGAATGGGGTTTGGATCATTTGCACACCCCAATTGTTCTATCTAAATAACATTGGCCTCAAACCTATAATTTCTTTGATTATACAGAAGCATGGTATAACTTTTTATACCTACGCCCAAATACCCATACTTGGTTCGTAAAATAAAGCGAACAAATGATGAAATCAGTCATACCAAGATGGTTTTATGACTGGTGGAAGAAATTTGGTGGAACTGAGCAAACGATGCCCATGAGTTTCCAAGTACACTATGAAAGATTCCAGAAAGAGCATGAAATTTCCATGCTACCTGATCACATTAAGTTATGCAAATACTACTTTGCAAAATAAATTTCCTACATAATCAACTGGTCATTCTCCATTGAAGAGACTGACCGAATTAAATACTTAGTTAAAATTCCAAGGATTAAAGGATGGGTGCCTGAAGTAAAAGCAACCCAGTCTAAGTCCAGAGCAGCAAGCAAAACGGGATCATCCAGTTCCCAAATGGAATTTAAAAAGAGACTCCTAGAAGTCTTAGCAAATATTGATACAGCAAGCCCAACGGAATTACAAGCCATGCTAGAAGCAGCATCAGCATCTTCCTTAACAGAAAACAATGGAGACATGGAAGACCCACAAGGGATAGACTAAGCCTACCATGCCTATGCAGATGAAGAGTAGCATCTTGCCCCTTTACAAAATGACAAATGACTCTTCCGACAAAGACAAAACAATTTTCCAAAAGACAAACGACTTTGTGGAAAAGAAAGAGTTACGTGACAATAACAAGCACAAAAGGACAAAAATAATACCTGCCCCTTCAACAAAGCAGAAGACGTCAATCTAGGTCATCCATTTGTAAGGTTGAGATCAACTCAACAAACTTTTTGAAGTCTATAAAATACTTTCAAATTGTAATCGTTAGACATCAGAAAATTTCCCAAGCTTTTCTTTCTATCATTTCTCTCCCCTCTCTGTAAAATGTTTGCCTATGTTTGAATAAAGCTCTTACCTTGTAAGTGTTTTTGACATATGCTTTAAATTCTGCATTTATTTTATAATCTTGATTATAAAACCGAGGTCATAAAAATTGAGGCTTGAGAAAATCGAGGTAATGAAAATCGAGGCTGGAGAAAATCGCGGTCATGAAAATTGAGGTCATAAAAATCAAAGCTGGAGAAAATCGAGGTAATGAAAAATCGAGGTCATGAAAATCGAGGTCATGAAAATCGATGCTGGAGATGAAAATCGAGGCTGGAGAAAATCAAGGTCATAAAAATCGAGGCTGGAGAAAATCAAGGTCATGAAAATCGAGGCTGGAGAAAAATTGAGGTCATGAAAATCGAGGTTATTAAAATCGAGGCCAGGCCTAGACAAAAACTTTAAGTTATAAAATAGGGGGTTCTGTCCCATTTTTCCATTTTTGACAAATAGGAGCTTGGGGAGAGGCGATTTTTGAGAGATTCTCAAGGAAAAACATCGGGGTAAGTGATTTTAACTCGGATTTGGTCAATATACATGAATATATCATTGCTTTCATCATTTAATTAGTGTTTTGAGATGGAAATTTGGGGAAAATGAGAAAGAGTTCTTGGACTAGAATTTTGAGGTTTTGAATGGGATTTTGTTATCGGATTTGAGTAAAATTGGTATGGTTAGACTCGTGAGTGAATGGGCTTTTGGGTTTTGTAACTTTTATCGGGTTCTGAGACGTGGGTCCCACAGGAAATTTTTAAGCTAAATTTTGAATTTTGTTGGAAAATTAGTATTTTCTTATGGAATTAATTCCAATAAAAATTATTGACTGAATCAAATTATTTGTGACCAGATTCGAGGCGTTTGGAGGCCAATTCACAATGAAAAGACATTGTAGAATAAAGAATTACATGACTTGAGGTAAGTAACTCTTCTAATCTTGGAGCTGAGGGTATGAATCCTGAATATACATATTATGTGAATTGTTTGAAGGTAACGCACATACTAGGTGACGAGCGTGTGGGCATGCATTATAGAAATTGTGACGTAATTGGTTCCGTGAAATTTTGTAGTCAAATAATCTTGGCATTTTTCTATGTAGTTTTATGTGTTAAAGAAATTGAGCTGAGAATCATATTAAAAATCATGTTGAGGCTTTGTGCCAATATTATTGAGACCCACAGAGGTCATATTGTTGTTGAATTATTTGTTTAAAATGAAATTTCATACTCAGTCATGTCCATTCATTTCATATCATCTCTTAGTCTCTGTTGCTATTTATTGATTCATCATATCATTATTTTGGGCTAGTTTCATGACATTGTGAGCCCAAGAGACTAGAGACATTGATGACTGAGTGAGGCCGAGGGCTTGATTGTGAGGATAATTATGGGATCGGGCTGCACGCCGCAGCATGCCATATTGGCTTTATATACTTTATCATTATGGGATAGGGATGCACGCCGCAGCAGGCAAGATTGGCTTATTATAGCACGTGAGTTGTCCATGCGGATACAGATATTGATATTATAGCACGTGAGTTGTCCGTGCAGATTATAGCGCTTGGGCTGAAGGAGCCCCTCCGGAGTTTGTACACACCCCCAGTGAGCGCAGGTACCTACTGAGTGTGAGTGCCGAGTGTTGAGCGATTGGGAGGATTGAGTGACTGTGAGGACTGAATGACTGTGAGGACTGAGTGAAAGGGAGGAGTGAGTGAATTGATACTCTTAGAAGTATGTGTAATGACCCGATATGTCATTTTGTGAATTAGCGTCTCGTTTAGTGCCTTAAGATCCCAAGAAGCTTTTTGATGTGTATTATGACTTGCGTGTGTGGTTGAGTTTGATTTTTGGATGATTCGGTATCAGATTGGAAGAACAAATATTATTTAAGTAGCTTAAAAGAAAAGAGTTGACCGGAGAGTTGACTTTTGAGCAAACGACCCCGGAATAGAGTTTTGATTATTCCAATATCTTCGTATGGTGATTTCGGACTTAGGCGTATGCCCGGAATTGGAGTTGGAAGTCTGTAGAACAATTCAGCGCATTTTGGAAAAATTAGAAAGTTGATGTGTGCTAATTATATTATTTTGTGTGCAAACGAGGACTATTAATATGATGGATATCAATTGGATATGATAATAAGTGTACAAGGCATATTATAAGTGATGTGTGGTCTAAGAAGCTCCCAAGGCTAAGTCAAGTTGGAAATTATACGATGGGGTAAAGTTTCAAGTGAGATCGCACAAGACCTAAATTCAAACGAGCATAATTCTCAAGATATGAAGGGTTATATGGTATATAACCTATCAAACAAAAGGCCTATGTGTCTAGTTTCTAATTATTTAAACTGTTTGTCATTTGGATATTCCTACAAGATATTATGACCTTTTTTACTAAAGGGTGGCAAAATAGCTACGCGAGCCTTGCGTAGCCTACACAGCATATTAGCGTAGCCTACGCACCATTGCGTAGGAAAATCCAACAGCTTCCAACTGAAGGGGGATAGAAGTCTACCCTGCGTAGCCTTTGTGCGTAGCCTACGCATGAGACTACGCAGCTTTAAGGGGCATTTTAAAGGGGCTAAAACAAGGGGTTTAGAGAGAGAAAACATTAGTTCCTCAACTTAGAATTGATTTCTAGAGAGAAGGAGGAGCTCTTCCACCATGGATACACTTCAAGGTAAGTTGTTTTGGCACAAGGATGATTATATAATATCATTTAGTGATAACATTAACATTTTTATGGATCAAATCCATAGGAAATGGGTTGAATCTTCAAGAACACCAAAAGAGGAAAAGTGAGATTCGTCCACCAAGAGGTTATCCCTTCACTTGAGCTTCATATATATATATATATATATATATATATATATATATATATATATATATATATATATATATATATATGTCATATTGGACTATGGGTAGCATGTTTATGAGTTTTATTTGAAGTTATAATGGGATATTGCATGAACCCTAAGGGTTGGTCTTGAGAATGCCATTTTTGGGTAAAGATGGGTGATTGGAAGTATGATTCTTGGGTGTAAGAGTATTATTTATACATACACGTACCAATAAGGTTTGTGGAAAGATTATTGAGTTCAAATGGGTAAAGATTGGATTGAAAATGGTAGAAATTTTCAAAGACTTTAATTGAAGATTTGAGGGTCAAGTTGAAGTCAGAATTTGGTAATTTTGGTATGGTTGGACTCGTGGTTAAATGGGCGTTCATATTTCGTAACTTTCATTGGATTCCGAGATGTGGGCCCCATTGGCGATTTTTGAGTTAATTTCTGATTTTATGGGAAAATTTAGTATTTTCATATGGGATTGATTCCTATAATTTATGTTAACTGTATTGAATTATTTTTGGATAGATTCGAACCATTCAGAGTTGGATAATCGAGGAAAAGGTCTAATATTGGATTGAGATAGCATGATTTGAGGTAAGTATCTTGTCTAACCTTAAGTGAGGGAATTACTCCTTAGGCATCGAGTCTTATGTGCCATTTGTGAAATGTGAAAAGTCGTGTACGCGAGGTGACGAGTACGTACTCGGGCTTATATGTGCAAAATTGATTGGGTTAAAGTCTTAGGCATATTGTGTAGTAAATTGGATAATTTTTGGCATTTATTAAATCATCTATTTGCCATGCCTCAATCCGCGTTTGTTGAATTTGATTTAATATAACAATTTGATGTGGTTATTACTTGTATATTTATGTGAATTCCGTGAGTTTGGTGATTTGATATTTCCTGGAAATAATTATATTATGGATTTTCCATATGCAAATAATTAATGAAATAATTTTAAATCGAGGTGTTACATAATTATCAAGAATTTGGATTAATGAAGGCGTTGCCCTATACTGAGTATTTTCCATCTTTGTTGTTGTTTTGAGGTTTTATACACATTGTGTGGAGCCTTGGGCTATTTGTTGTGAAATTAATTGATTTTGTTATATCTTTGGAATTGGTTGTGGCCATTGGAAAAATTGTGATATGAATTGATTTTGTTATATTGCCGTGATAATATTCCGTGTAAATTGTTGTGTTATTTGAGTTATTATTTTGAGGATATAAGGCTGGCATTTCACTATTGATATTATGTGGGTATAAGGGTGGCATTTCACCGTTGTTATGTGTGTTGGGAAATTGCATGGGCGGAGCGATAAGGGTGGTTATAGGAGAGATAAGGATGGCTATAGGAGCGATAAGGTTGGCTATTGATATTGTCAGGGCAGAGGGATAAGAGAGGCTATTATAGGAGTGATAAGGGTGGCTATAGGAGAGATAAGGGTGGCTATTGTCAGGGATGATATGTGATGATGTGGGGTTATTGCGTTGGTAATTTTCATGTGATGTTGTGATTTTCCTTGTGTTTATTTTTATACCTTGTGCAATTTGTCTTGTTGTTGGTAAATTGATAATAGTTTGATCTATGTTGAAATTGGGAGCCTGTGGTTATTGCCAAGCGGATTATGAAATAAAATGTGGGCACGAGGTGCCGTGAGTAAATAATGATAATATTGGCACGTGAACTGTCCGTGTAGTTGTGATATAAAATGTGGGCACAAAGTGTCGTGAGTAAAACAATGATGATATTGGCGCGTGAATTGTCCATGCAGTTGTGATATGAAATGAGGGCAGGAGGTGCCGTGGTTAAATGATGATGATGATATTTGGCATGTGAGTTGTCCGTGCGGTTGTGATCGACAAATTAGTACGAGTTGCCGTGAAAATATGAAAGTGGGTTGAGACCCGTATTTTATGATTTTCAAATGCTGTGTCACTGGGTGACTTTTATTTGAAAGAGATTTATTTGAAAGATATTTATTTGAAGGAAAGAGATTTGAAAGAGATTTATTTGAAAGTATTATATCCTGAAGATTTCTATTCGAAAAACATATAGGCGAAAGATTTATATTGGAAGGACTTGATTAATTGGTTGTACTTGTATTCATTATTTATTGCGCAATATTTATGGTGTTCTTGTCGCCCTGCTGTGTATATCACTGGTTGATTATTGTTTCTATAATTGTTATTTGTTTTCTATTATTTTTGTATACTATACTGCATAGGTTATTAGACTAGTGAGTGTCTCGACTGTACCTCGTCACTACTCCACTGAGGTTAGTCTTGATACTTACTGGGTACCGACCGTGGTGTACGTATACTATACTTCTGCATATTTTTGTGCAGAGCCAGGTATTGGAGCTATCGGACTCGGACAAAGTTAAAGTATGATCGCAAGGATTCAAGGTAGAGCTGCTTGGTCGTCACAGTCCCTTGAAGTCTTTTCATTTTATTGTACTGTTAATTATTAATCAAACAATATTGAGTATTCGATCCTTGAGATCATTTCATGTATTCAGTTAGAGTTCGTGACTCAGTATTACAAGTCGTGGGAGGTTGTTATATTTGTAATTATTTCCACTGTTGGTTTATATATATAAAACAAAATAGCTCGAATTGTTATTGTAATCGGCTTACCTAGTCTTAGAGACTAAGTGCCATCACGACGCCTATGGTGGGATTTTAGGTCGTGATAAGTTGGTATCAGAGCTCTAGGTTCATAGGTTCTACGAGTCACAAATGAGTTTGGTAGAGTCTTGCGGATCGGTACAGAGACGTCTGTACTTATCTTCGAGAGGCTACAAAGCTAGTAGGAAAATTTCCACATCTTTCATTCCTTATCGTGCGACATTTATTATTCTTGAAGCATATATCTTATGTTCTTTTGCATCCACTCGTGTATGAAATTGCTCACTCGGTATCAACTATGCGCCAACGGTTCATGATACTACAGAGGGTTATAAGGGAGCCAGTGTTGCTTAACCATTGTTACAACGTGTCATCCAGATCGAGCATGCGGAAGTATTGAGAGATCATTCAGTTGTGTATATGGGGGGTGCAGCAGGTTTTGACATCTGGTTGATAAGTATGATCTTAAGAATGTTTAATTAATTTCCTAATCATCACAATCGTGGTAGGGTCACGAGGTGGATGTAGATCTGATGATAGTTGGTGGTATTAGAGACTATGTAGTTCGTATGGGATTTACATTTAGTGAAAGGTACATACTAGCAGTCAAGGCACTCGAGGAAGCAATTTTGACTGTCACGAGGATGACATGCGCCTAATAAATGGCTTGATGTGTCTTATGACTGGTGACATATGAGCTGTGAAGCTTAGTATTGTGGATCATCGGACTGTGTCATATGGCTTCGTGCCAAGTGAGGGGAGTCCACTATCAACGATCATATTGCGGGGTCATCTATTATATCAGTTTTGGCCTGAGATGTATATATATATGGTATTGAAAGTTTCTCCAAAACTTGTATATAATTAAGAGCTATGGGATGATGTTGGGACTTGCGGTATTCCCGCGTCCTTAATAATTCTACATTTCAGTATCAACGGGGTCATGGAAATAATTTCAGAATACTCGGGGTGCTCTAGAAAGTTCTTTTAATGCACCACCAGCACGGGGTTACTATAATGGTTATTTCGGTTATCCGGCACATACTCAGTATGAGCAGTCGAACACGCAGAGGGGTTGTTATCAGTGTGGTGATACTAGGCGCATCATGAGAGATTGTCCATACTTGGGAGATGCGGATTTCATTAGAATACTCAGGCTACAGGTTCTATTCCAGTTACTACCCCACATGCATATTCAGTTAGGGGAGGAGGACAAGCAGGTAGAGGGCACCCTAGAGGGGGAGGCCCGAACCATTGATATAATTGATATGGTATGGCTGAGGCCGCTACACCAGATGGTGTCGTTACATGTATGATTTAATTCGTAATAAAGGAGCACTATTCTTATTTTGATTCAAGTCCAATTATCGAGGTGAAGCCTCCTATCATGCTCCATGTATGGTGAGTTAGTGATTTTGTACACCACTCACGTGTTTATCCCTGTTGGGAGATTTGATGATGTTAGACCGTGTCTATCATTTTTATTTTTGTTCACTATTGAGGGCTATAAGTCCAAAAAAATGACTTTCTATTACTCACGATAGTGGATTTTGATGTGATTTCGGAATAATTGAGTTCAATTTTATGAATTACATGCCCTATTGGTATGAGGGTTCATTATGTGTTGTGAAAATTGTTTACGAAATTTATTAAAAAGAAGAAAGAAAGGAAATGGAAAAATTGCAGTTGGCACAATGTGCAAAATACTTGTGATTCAGAGTTGAGTACGAGATCCTCACACTTTTATATGATGTGAAATATTTAAACTGAGCTACAAGCCGCGATGGAAGTTATATAGGGACGAGGTCCTTGTGGTGAAAACTTTATGAGTTAAATTCTCCCTTTGTGAAATTAAATTTGAACTATAATATTAATGGGGAGTCATGCCTGTTAGGCTTATTTGATAATTCTTTTATATGTTTATGTGCATATTTATCCATATTCGTGCTGTAAACATTGCATTTTAGCTTATAAGGTTAGTGCCTAGGTGGTGTTAAATGCTACTCGTTGATTCGGATAAATAATTATGAGGTCTTCATGCCTCGCGTGTTGCTGTCAGTGTTGCGAAAATTTGAAATGAGATTTTAGTTAACATGAGATTAATTTAGGATGCTGTAATTAATTATAAATAGCTATTATGACTAGAGATGTGGTTATGGGCATACGTTGATGTGTGCATAGGCACGAGTTGCAATAGCTTGTTGAAACTAATACTCTGCGTTGATGTGATAATAAGGCCTTTTGAAATTAATTAGAGTGTAAGAAGTTGGCTTTAAAGTTTATAAATGAGGATAAAAGAAATAATCGCAACTGAGATAGTGTTGTCGGTCTATGTTAAATTTGCGGTGGCGTAGAATCACCAACAAGTATGTGTGTAAGAATACAGTCAGTAATTTAATGTCCTCAGAATAATTATTGGCACGTTCGAGGACGAACGTATGTTTAAGAGGGGAGACTGTAACGACCCGACTTGTAGTTTTGTGAATTAGCGTCTTGTTCAGCGACTTAAGGTCCCAAGCAGCTTTGTGATGTATTATGACTTGCGTGTGTGGTTGGGTTTGATTTTCGGATGATTCGGGATCAAATTGAAAGAACAATTTTTATTTAAGAAGCTTAAAAGAAAAGAATTGACCGGAGAGTTGACTTTTGAGTAAACGACCCCGGAATAGAGTTTTGATTATTTCAATAGCTTCGTATGGTGATTACGGACTTAGAGTATGCCCGGAATTGGAGTTGGAAGTTCGTAGAACAATTCAACTTATTTTGGCAAAAATAGAAAGTTGATGTGTGCTAATTATATTATTTTGTGTGCAGACGAGGACTATTAATATGATGGATATCAATTGGATATGATAATAAGTGTACGAGGCATAGTGTAAGTGATGTGTGGTCTAAGAAGAGCCCAAGACTAAGTCAAGTTGGAAATTATACGATGGGCTAAAGTTTCAAGTGAGTTCGCACAAGACCTATATTCAAACGTGCATAATTCTCAATATATGAAGAGTTATATGGTGTATAACCTATCAAACGAAAGGTCTATGTGTCTCATTTCTAATGATTCAAACCGTTTGTCATGTGTAGATTCCTACAAGAAGTTATGACCTTTTTACTAAAGGGTGGCAGAACAGCTACGCGAGCCTTGCGTATCCTGCGCAACATATTAGCGTAGCCTACGCACCATTGTGTAGGCAAATCCAGCATGTCATGCCCCGAACCTAGGAGCGAGACAAGCGCCCGGTGCCTCACCTAACCTGGCGTACCAAATTGCGACTAAGGGACTCTGAACACATAATGTCATACTTTGGCCATGGGGCCAGCTTGCAAGACAATTTGTGAAGCAAAATATAAAACTGAATGGATACTAGCGCTAACTAAACATCAATATAAAGCTAGGCTGAAAAGGCCGTCATAGCTACTACAGCTGACAAACCACCAAATTATACATACCAGGCCTACAAACCCAACATACTGCACTAACCAACAGGATATGTCTACAAGCCTCTACTGATAGATATATTGTGATCGGAACAGGGCCCCGACCTACCCATATTATATATATAAATACATACATAAGATGCACACAAAAACCTAGACCCGATAACTCCGAAGGATGTGGAGCTTACCGATCAGGCTAAACTCTGGAAACACCTACTGAGGAGGTCTACTCGTCTGTCTATCTGAATCTGCATGCATGAAATGCAGCGTCCCCGGAAAAGGGACGTCAGTACGAAATAATGTACCGAGTATGTAAGGCAATAATATAACTGAAAATCGAAACTGAACTGATAATATAATAATTGGAAGTAACTGGGAGTCAAAGATGATCTGGAGATATACTTACCTGCTGATACTGACTCAACTCCTTCAATATAGTAAGTAAAATAATTGTACGGCCTTATAAGGCTCGGTATATATAACTGCTCTGCCATAGTAGGCTCGCTCATAGGCGCTCGGCCATACTAGGCTATGTATCTCGACCATGCTGGGCTCGCTCATAGGCGCTCGGCCACAGTAGGCTCGGTATATAACTTTCCATCTGATCAGAGGTTGCCCAATAGGGGCCTGCCCATCGATTATAGCTCGATGGTAATGAAAATACTGTAATACTGTATATATAGGCTTGCTGCTCTCTTGACTGGAAGAAGACAATACTAAATTGAATATAGAGTCTCGATAAGGAATAATATTGTAACTTATGAGACTAGAATAGTGTGAATAAATTCATGAATATGAACTTCTCTTTTTGTCTCATTACTAACACATGTAGCTACGAGATCATGCCAAAATGAAGGAAGGCTTAGCCTTAACATACCTTATCACAATCTTTCCAATCACCAAGTTGAACTCACCTCTTCGCACCTTAATCTACAAGAATGATAATAATACTATCGTTAAGTTACGAAAGGTACAACTATCGCACAACGAACGACAAACCTATTTTGTATTAAAACGGGCAGCATCTCCCCTATAATCCTTACTTCCTCCAAATTCAAAATAACACCAACAATACAAGAACAGAACAATAAAAACATATATACATCATTTTCAGCCCTATATACACCATCAAATACTACAAAACAGCCCAACACACCCCAATCTCTTCGTACACAAAACGACCACCGTAGTAGTGTCAAACGACCCGAAAATGTTATGACGAACGACCATCCAACCACCCTAAATTTATATGGTGTTTATAAACCCCCTTCCTCCTCCAAAACTCCACAAAATAGTAGTAAAACACGCAGCCCAACAGCAACACAAAACAGTCCACAAAACAGTCCGCTACAAGTGAATAACTCGAACTCACGGCTTCCGATCACCGTCCCGTGAGTTCTTACAAGTATAGAACGACTTACCATGAATTTACAGAAGAAAAATTGGATGAAAGAGAGAAGTAAACTCACCTTATTTGTTGGATAACTCAGCTCTTATCTTGGTTCTTCAAACTCTAGGTTTTACCTCCAATTAGAACTTGAAAGGGAGAGAAAATCAATTAGGGTTTGTGGGAAATTTTTGGGAGGATTCTTTGCAGAGCTTATATCTGGTTATTATGCTCTATTTTAAGTCTAATATATGAAGAAAATAGGCCCTTAAAAGGCCTCTTTGGACGACCCGAAATGGCCCATTTTTTTGGGCTCTCATTTAAGCAAGTAGGTGACACACCTACTTGTCACCTAGCAGCTTGCGCAGTATCGCACAAATGCCCATATCTTTCTACTCCAATGTTGTATTGACAAACGGTTTAATGCGTTGGAAAATAGACTCATAGATATTTAATTTGATGGGTGGAACACCCCATAACTCTAAGTATATTGGGAGAAAATCGCAGTTACATTTGACCCAAAGTTTCAGTAAAACTTATGAATGTAACTTGTGATGACTTTCATCGACTTTTGTTCCACAACTCGCTTGACTTCAAAACATAACACACGGATGTCATACGACTAATATAAATCATAACATAATCTCCTTATCATGTTAAGCACCCTAGTCTCACCCCAAAGGTATATGTTATAACATTCCCAACTTGTCGACTTTCGACGAAACATTATTTTCTTCAATTGCTTTAGCTTCTGAACCGTCCAACCCTCTTTGTACTTGTTGTTCATGATCTTCAATATTTGTAACCTCAGAGGTAACATGATTAAATTACTTTATATACTTTTAAATATTATCTCATTTTTGGTCCTACATTAGTTTGCTTACGATGAATTTTTACGTACGAAAATATAGGGTGTAACATCGCTCATCTCCACAACACCCATGGTGTGCAGAATACGATGGAACTTGTCTAGAATATCCTTCGTACACTAGGTTAAAACCAACCTGTACGTAGCCAAAAAACATACTATGCATGCCACACATGGCCAATGTTTATAAATAGCAACACTTTGCCTCACCAACCGTAAATCATAAATACTAAAAGTGAAAAATAAAAGCTTACTTGCTGACCTGCTAGCCTGAATAGAGCTGTGTTGTAGCATCCCATCTCGAGCCATATCTTCAGTTTGAAATAGGTGGGGGTATTTAGACTTCATTTCTTCCTCCGATTCCCACGTCATCTCTTCTACATTCTTGCTCCTCCATAAAACCTTTACGGAAGCTACCTCCTTATTTCGTAGATTTCGGATTTGTCGGTCTAGGATGGCAACTGGAATTTCCTCATATGACAAGTCCTCTGTAATCTGTACATCATCCGTGGGCACCACTCGGGTAGGATCGCCAATGCACTTCCGTAGCATAGATACGTGAAAAACCGGATGGACAGACTCCAATTCTGAGGGCAACTCTAACTCATAAGCTACTTGGCCCACTCTCCGAATGATCCTATAAGGCCCAATATACCGTGGGCTAAGCTTGCCTTTCTTGCCAAACCTCATCACGCCCTTCATAGGTGATACCTTTAAGAATACCCAGTCATTAATCCTGAACTCTAAGTCTCGTCGCCGCATGTCAGAATATGACTTCTGACGACTCTGAGCTATCAACAGTCGCTCCCGGATAAGCTTTACTTTCTCTATGGCCTGTTGAACCAGGTCTGGCCCATATAACCCAGATTCCTAAACATCAAACCACCCTATAGGAGATCTGTACTTACGCCCATACAAAGCCTCATACGGAGCCATCTGAATACTGGAGTGGTAATTGTTATTATATGCAAACTCGACAAGAGGTAGATGTTCATCCCAACTTCTTTTAAAATCCAACACACAAACTCGTAACATATCCTCGAGCGTCTGAATTGTGTGCTCGGCTTGTCCATCAGTCTGTGGATGAAAAGCTGTGCTGAGATTCACCTGAGTCCCTAGACCTCTCTAAAATGACCTCCAAAAATGTGCTGTAAACTGAGCCCCACGGCCAGATATAATAGAAACTGGTACTCCGTGTAGCCGCACTATCTCCTTAATATATAACTTTGCATAATCTTCTGCTGTATATGTAGATCTGACTGGTAGGAAGTGAGCTGATTTCGTGAGCCTATCGACTATCACCCATATGGAATCGAACTTACGATTAGAACGAGGTAAACCCGTGATAAAGTCCATGTTTATCGCCTCCCATTTCCATGTCGGGATCTCTATAGTCTGCATTAGCCCTCCAGGCTTCTGGTGCTCTACCTTCACTTGCTGGCAACTAGTACATTGGGCGACAAACTCAGCAATGTTCTTCTTCATATCATTCCACCAGTACACATCCTTAATGTCATGATACATCTTCGTCGACCCAGGATGGATGGAATACCATGAATAATGTGCCTCTGACATAATCCTGTCTCGTAGCCCTGCTACATCTGGAACACACAAACGACCCCTATATCTGAGAACCCCATCTCCCTTTAGCTCTAACAGTGGCTTCTTCTGCTGCGGAACTCGCTCTCTCAGCTCGACCAACTCTGGGTCCTCGTACTGCCTTTCCTTGACTTCCGCTATGAGGGATGATTTTGTAGTGTTTTGGAGTACCACTCCACCATCCTCAGAATGTACTAACCGAACCCCCAACGAAGACAATTGATGAATCTCTCTAGCTAATTGTCTTTTCTCGGGCTCTACATGTGCTAAGCTACCCATAGATCGGCGACTTAATGCATCTGCTACAACATTAGCTTTCCCTGGATGGTAGAGAATGTTAACATCGTAATCTTTCAATAACTCAAGCCATCGCCTCTGTCGCAAATTCAACTCTTTCTGCTTGAAGATATATTGTAGGCTTTTATGATCAGTAAATACATCAACATGAACACCATATAAATAATGCCGCCATATCTTAAGTGCATGGACAACCGCAGCTAACTCGAGGTCGTGGGTCGGATAATTCCTCTCGTGCTTCCTCAACTGCCTTGAAGCATACGCAATTACCTTCCCATGTTGCATCAGGACACATCCTAACCCGACACCTGATGCATCACAATACACGGCATAACCCTCTAGACCCTCTGGAAGTGTTAGAACTGGAGCTGAGGTCAACCTGTTCTTAAGCTCTTGGAAACTCCGCTCGCAAGCCTCTGTCCATTGAAACTTAGTTTCTTTCTGTGTCAACTTCGTCAATGGTGCCGAAAGGGAAGAAAAACCCTCTACGAACCTCCGATAGTATCCTGCTAAGCCTAGAAAGCTACGAACCTCTGTCGGAGTGGTAGGTCTAGGCCAAGATTTCACGGCCTCAATCTTCTGAGTGTCCACCTTTATCCCTTCATCTGATACAATATGCCCCAAGAATGCTACAGACTTCAACCAGAACTCACATTTAGAAAACTTAGCATACAACTTATGATCACGGAGGGTTTGGAGTACCGCTCGCAGGTAGTCCGCATGCTCATCCTCTGAACGGGAATAAACCAGAATATCATCAATAAATACTATCACGAACAGATCTAAAAGTGGCCGGAATAGGCTATTCATCAAGTCCATAAATACAGCGGGTGCATTAGTCAACCCGAAGGACATGACTAGGAACTCGTAGTGGCCATATCGGGTCCTGAAGGCTGTCTTCGGAATATCTTTTTCCCGAACTCTGACTTGGTGGTACCCCGACGTCAAATCTATCTTTGAAAAGCATCTAGCCCCCTGCAACTGATCAAACAAGTCATCGATCCTTGGAAGTGGATACTTATTCTTAATAGTTACCTTGTTCAGCTGCCTATAATCGATACACATCCTCAGCGAGCCGTCTTTCTTCCGCACAAATAGTACTGGTGCACCCCAAGGTGAGGTACTGGGCCTGATGTAACCTTTCTCCAGCAAATCTTTTAACTGCTCCTTCAACTCCTTCAATTCGCCAGGTGCCATTCTATACGGAGGGACGGATATTGGTTGAGTTCCTGGAAGCAAATCGATGCTAAAATCAATCTCTCGCTCTGGAGGAATACCTGGAAGCTCATCTGGAAACACATCTGCATACTCTTTGACTACGGGAATAGACTGAAGTGTAGGTATCTCAGCATCTGCATCTCTAACTCGCACAATATGATAAATGCACCCTTTTGCGATCATTTTCCTCGCCTTCAGATAGGAAATAAACCTACCTCTGGGTGTTGGTGTATTACCTACCCATTCAAGGACTGGCTCACCCGGAAAATGAAATCTGGCTGCCTTTGCTCGGCAATCAACTGTGGCATAGCAAGCTGCCAACCAGTCCATGCCCATGATAGCATCAAAATCCATCATCTCTAGCTCAACTAGGTCAGCTGAGGTCTGACGACTACAAATTGTCACCGTACAACCTCGGTAAACCCGTCTAGCAATAATCGATTCTCCGACCGGTGTAGATACCGCAAAAGGATCACTTAGTATTTCAGGCACTATACCAAACTTCCTCGCGACAAATGGGGTAATATACGATAAAGTAGATCCTGGGTCTATCAAAGCATAAGCATCGTGAGAGCAAATGGTTAATATACCTGTCACAACGTCTGGTGAAGACTCTTGGTCCTGTCGACCTGCTAAAGCATAGATACGGTTCTGATTACCACTTGAACTGGAACCTCTACCTCTGCCCCGACCTCTACCAGCCGAAGACTGAGACTCACGCCCTGAAGGATGCACGGACATAGATGATCCTGTTGCTGAACTCGCTGGTTGTGCCATTCCCCCCGAATCTCTATTTGGGCAATCCCGCATCATATGCCCTGGACGCCCACATGTATAACAAGCATCAGAACCTGCTCGGCATTGGCCCAAGTGTCCTCTACCACAGATGTCACACCGTGGAGGAAATGATGTCGCTGCAAACCCGACGCCCGTGAGCTCTCACCTGGTCCTGACTGAGTATAGCGGTCATACCCGTAACCCTGTAACTGAGGTGGCGGAGGCCTAGGTGGCCGTCCGAAGTACTGGGTCCTATAACTACCCTGAGATTGCTCCTGAGACCTGGGAAATCTCATCCTCTTACGTTGCCCTTGCTCAGCCCTCTCTGTACCCTGCTGCCGACGCCTACCCCTTTCTATATTCTGGGCGAATGCCTGAATCCGGGAGATATCCATACTATCCTGCAATGCAGCGGTGGCACATGCCTCGGTTAACTCTGGGGCTAACCCTGCTATAAACCTGTGAATCCTGTCCCGCATAGTAGCAACTATGGATGGTGCATATCTGGCCAATGAGTCAAAACGGAGACTATACTCTCGAACACTCATATTACCCTGCTTGAGGGCTAGAAACTGATCGACTCGAGCCTGTCGGATCTCCCGTGGTAAGTACTGGTCAAGGAAGGCATCTGAAAAATTCTCCCAAATAGCTGGAGGTGCATCACGTCCCCTGGACCTCTCCCATCCCTCGTACCAAAGGATGGCTATATCTCGGAGTCGAAAAGCTGCTAGCTCAACTGCCTCTTTCTCCGTGGCATGCATAACACGAAAGATCCTGTGAAGCTGATCTATGAAATCCTGCGGGTCCTCCCTCTGATCTGTCCCCGTGAACTCTGGGGGACTCAAAGCAATAAACTCTCGGACCCTTGAACTCCCAGACCCCTCAGAAGTTCCTGCACTAGCTGATGCCCTAGCCTGTTGCTGGGTAGCTACCAACTGTGTCAACAAATGCACCGCACTCCTCAAGTCCTGATCTGATGGAAGTGGAGGGGGAACTGGATGTGCGGTTTCCCTAGGAATCTCCGTAGTTGGTGGAGGAGCCGGTAATGGCTGAGTAGGGGTCTCACCTTGAGCCTCAGACTGGGCCCCATCTACTGGGGGTACCCTGCTGGTCCCCTCACCTACTGCTGTATCTCTCCTCTGGCTAGCCGTAGTCTTCCTAGTCACCGTCATCTGTGCATGCAAACACCAACACATAAGTTTAATTCAAATTTCCTATAACTCAGTTCTGTAGCACGATTTAGATTTCAAAGAAGGGTAACCAACTCCTAAATGCCCTGTAGTGCCCTGCTTATATAATGTGGTGCACAACACATCTATAAACAAGACCCTACTAGACACGGCTTGTAGACTCCCTAGGACAGAACTGCTCTGATACCAAGTTTGTCACGCCCCGAACCTAGGAGCGATACAAGCACCTGGTGCCTCACCTAACCTGGCGTACCAAATTGCGACTAAGGGACTCTGAACACATAATGTCATACTTTGGCCATGGGGCCACCTTGCAAGACAATTTGCGAAGCAAAATATAAAACTGAATGGAAACTAGCGCTAACTAAACATCAATATAAAGCTAGGCTGAAAAGGCCGTCATAGCTACTACAGCTGACAAACCACCAAATTATACATACCAGGCCTACAAACCCAACATACTGCACTAACCAACAGGATATGTCTACAAGCCTCTACTGATAGATATATTGTGATCGGAACAGGGCCCCGACCTACCCATATTATATATATAAATACATACATAAGATGCACACAAAAACCTAGACCCGATAACTCCGAAGGATGTGGAGCTTACCGATCAGGCTAAACTCTGGAAACACCTACTGAGGAGGTCTACTCGTCTGTCTATCTGAACCTGCATGCATGAAATGCAGCGTCCCCGGAAAAGGGACGTCAGTACGAAATAATGTACCGAGTATGTAAGGCAATAACATAACTGAAAATTGAAATTGAACTGATAATATAATAATTGGAAGTAACTGGGAGTCAAAGATGATCTGGAGATATACTTACCTGCTGATACTGACTCAACTCCTTCAATATAGTAAGTAAAATAATTGTACGGCCTTATAAGGCTCGGTATATATAACTGCTCTGCCGTAGTAGGCTCGCTCATAGGCGCTCGGCCATACTAGGCTATGTATCTCGACCATGCTGGGCTCGCTCATAGGCGCTCAGCCACAGTAGGCTCGGTATATAACTTTCCATCTGATCAGAGGTTGCCCAATAGGGGCCTGCCCATCGATTATAGCTCGATGGTAATGAAAATACTGTAATACTGTATATATAGGCTTGCTGCTCTCTTGACTGGAAGAAGACAATACTAAATTGAATATAGAGTCTCGATAAGGAATAATATTGTAACTTATGAGACTAGAATAGTGTGAATAAATTCATGAATATGAACTTCTCTTTTTGTCTCATTACTAACACATGTAGCTACGAGATCATGCCAAAATGAAGGAAGGCTTAGCCTTAACATACCTTATCACAATCTTTCCAATCACCAAGTTGAACTCACCTCTTCGCACCTTAATCTACAAGAATGATAATAATACTATCGTTAAGTTACGAAAGGTACAACTATCGCACAACGAACGACAAACCTATTTTGTATTAAAACGGGCAGCATCTCCCCTATAATCCTTACTTCCTCCAAATTCAAGATAACACCAACAATACAAGAACAGAACAATAAAAACATATATACATCATTTTCCAGCCCTATATACACCATCAAATACTACAAAACAGCCCAACACACCCCAATCTCTTCGTACACAAAACGACCACCGTAGTAGTGTCAAACGACCCGAAAATGTTATGACGAACGACCATCAAACCACCCTAAATTTATATGGTGTTTATAAACCCCCGTCCTCCTCCAAAACTCCACAAAATAGTAGTAAAACACGCAGCCCAACAGCAACACAAAACAGTCCACAAAACAGTCCGCTACAAGTGAATAACTCGAACTCACGGCTTCCGATCACCGTCCCGTGAGTTCTTACAAGTATAGAACGACTTACCATGAATTTATAGAAGAAAAATTGGATGAAAGAGAGCAGTAAACTCACCTTATTTGTTGGATAACTCAGCTCTTATCTTGGTTCTTCAAACTCTAGGTTTTACCTCCAATTAGAACTTGAAAGGGAGAGAAAATCAATTAGGGTTTGTGGGAAATTTTTGGGAGGATTCTTTGCAGAGCTTATGTCTGGTTATTATGCTCTATTTTAAGTCTAATATATGAAGAAAATAGGCCCTTAAAAGGCCTCTTTGGACGACCCAAAATGGCCCATTTTTTTGGGCTCTCATTTAAGCAAGTAGGTGACACACCTACTTGTCACCTAGCAGCTTGCGCAGTATCGCACAAATGCCCATATCTTTCTACTCCAATGTCTTATTGACAAACGGTTTAATGCGTTGGAAAATAGACTCATAGATATTTAATTTGATGGGTGGAACACCCCATAAATCTAAGTATATTGGGAGAAAATCGCAGTTACATTTGACCCAAAGTTTCAGTAAAACTTATGAATGTAACTTGTGATGACTTTCATCGACTTTTATTCCACAACTCGCTTGACTTCAAAACATAACACACGGATATCATACGAATAATATATATCATAACATAATCTCCTTATCATGTTAAGTACCCTAGTCTCACCCCAAAGGTATATGTTATAACATTCCCAACTTGTCGACTTTCGACAAAATATTATTTTCTTCAATTGCTTTAGCTTCTGAACCGTCCAACCCTCTTTGTACTTGTTGTTCATGATCTTTAATATTTGTAACCTCAGAGGTAACATGATTAAATTACTTTATATACTTTTAAATATTATCTCATTTTTGGTCCTACATTAGTTTGCTTACGATGCAATTTTATGTACGAAAATATAGGGTGTAACACAGCATCTTCCAACTGAAGAGGGATAGAAGTCTACGCTACGTAGCCTTTGTGCGTAGCCTACGCAGGAGGCTACGCAGCTTCAACGGGTATCTTAAAGGGGCTGAAACAAGGGGTTTAGAGAGAGAAAACATTAGTTCTTCAACTTGGAATTGATTTCTAGAGAGAAGGAGGAGCTCTTCCACCATGGATACACTTCAAGGTAAGTTGTTTTGGCATAAGAATGATTATATAACATCATTTAGTGATAACACTAACATTTTTATGGATCAAATCCATAGGAAATGGGTTGAAACTTCAAGAACACCAAAAAGAGGAAAAGTGAGATTCTTCCACCCATAGGTAATCCCTTCACTTGAGCTTCATATATATGTCATATTGGAGTATGTGTAGCATGTTTATGAGTTTTATTTGAAGTTATAATGGGATATTACATGAACCCTAAGGGTGGGTCTTGAGAATGCCATTTTTGGGTAAAGATGGGTGATTGGGAGTATGATTCTTGGGTGTAAGAGTATTATTTATACATACACGTACCAATAAGGCTTGTGGAAAGATTATTGAGTTCAAATGGGTAAAGATTGGATTGAAAATGGTAGAAATTTTCAAAGATTTTAGTTGAAGATTTGAGGGTCGAGTTGATGTCGGAATTTGATAATTTTGGCATGGTTGAACTCGAGGTTGAATGGGCGTTCATATTTTGTAACTTTCATCGGATTCCGAGACGTGGGCTCCACTAGCGATTTTTGAGTTAATTTTTGATTTTATTGGAAAATTTAGTATTTTCATATGGGATTGATTACTATAATTTGTGTTGACTGTATTGAATTATTTTTGGCTAGATTCGAACCATTTAGAGTTGGATCATCGAGGAAAAGGTCTACTATGGGATTGAGACAGCATTATCTGAGGTAAGTATCTTGCCTAACCTTGAGTGTGGGATTTACTCCTTAGGCATCGGGTCTTATGTGTCATTTGTGAAATGTGAAAAGTCATGTACGCAAGGTGACGAGTGCGTACTCGGGCTTATATGTGCAAAATTGATTGGGTTAAAGTCTTAGGCATATTGTGTAGTAAATTGGATAATTTTTGGCATTTATTAAATCATATATTTGAGATGCCTCAATTCGCGTTTGTTGAATTTGTTTTTATATGACAATTTGATGTGGTTATTACTTGTATATTTATGTGAATTCCGTGAGTTTGATGATTTGATATTTCCTAAAAATAATTAAATTATGGATTTTTCATCTGCAAATAATTAATGAAATAAGTTTAAACCGAGGCGTTATATAATTATCAAGAATTTGGATTAATGAAGGTGTTGCCCTATACTAAGTATTTTCCATCTCTGTTGTTGTTTTGAGGTTTTATACACATTGTGTGGAGCCTTGGGCAATTTGTTGTGAAATTAATTGATTTTATTATATATTTGGAATTGGTTGTGGCCATTGGGCAAATTGTGATATGAATTGAATCTGGTATGTTGTCGCGATAATATTCCGTGTAAATTGTTGTGTTATTTGAGTTATTATTTTGAGGATATAAATGTGGCATTTCACTATTGATATTATGTCGGTATAAGGGTGGCATTTCACCGTTGTTATATGTGTTGGGATATTGTATGGGCGGAGCGATAATGGTGGCTATATGAGAGAAAATGGTGGCTATAAGAGAGATAAGGGTGGCTATTGATATTGTCAGGGCGGAGGGATGAGGGAGGCTATTGTAGGAGTGATAAGTGTGGCTATAGGAGAGATAAGGGTGGCTATTGATATTTTCAGGGTGGAGGGATAAAGAAGGCTATTATAGGAGTGATAAGGGTGGCTATAGGATAGATAAGGGTGGTTATTGTCAGGGATGATATGTGATGATGTGGGGTTATTGCGTTGGTAATTTTCATGTGATGTTGTGATTTTTCTTGTGTTTATTTTTATACCTTGTGCAATTTGTCTGGTTGTTGGTAAATTGATAATAGTCTGATCTATGTTGAAATTGGGAGCCTGTGGTTATTGCCAAGCGGATTATGAAATGAAATGTGGGCACGAGGTGCCGCGAGTAAATAATGATGATATTGGCACGTGAACTGTCTATGTAATTTTGATATGAAATGTGGGCACGAAATGTCGTGAGTAAAAAAATGATGATATTGGCACGTGAATTGTCCGTGCAGTTGTGATATGAAATGTGGGCACGAGGTGCCGTGGTTAAATGATGATGATATTTGGCACGTGAGTTGTCCGTGCGGTTGTGATAGACAAATTGGCACGAGTTGCCGTGGAAATATGAAAGTGGGCTAAGACCCGTATTTTATGATTTTGAAATGCTGTGTCAGAGGGTGACTTTTATTCGAAAGAGATTTATTTGAAAGAATTTTATTTGAAAGATATTTATTTGAAGGAAAGATATTTGAAAGTATTATATCCTGAAGATTTCTATTTGAAAAACATATAGGCGAAAGATTTATATTGGAAGGACTTGATTAATTGGTTGTACTTTTATTCATTATTTGTTGCGCAATATTTATGGTGTTATTGTCGCCCTGCTGTGTATATCACTGGTTGATTATTGTTAACATCATTGTTATTTATTTCTTATTATTTTTGTATATTATATTGCACAGCTTATTAGACTAGTGAGTGTCTCGACTGTACCTCGTCACTACTCCACTAAGGTTAGTCTTGATACTTACTGGGTACAGACCGTGGTGTACTCATACTAAAGTTTTGCATATTTTTGTGCAGAGCTAGGTATTGGAGCTATCGGACTCGGACAAAGTTAAAGTGTGATCGCAAGGATTCAAGGTAGAGCTGCTTGGTCATCGCAGTCCCTTGAAGTCTTTTTATTTTATTGTACTGTTAATTATTAAACAAACAGTATTGAGTATTCGATCCTTGAGATCATTTCATGTATTAGTTAGAGTTCGTGACTCAGTATTACCAGTTTTGGGAGGTTGTTATATTTCTAATTATTTCCACTGTTGGTTTATATACATATAAAAAATATTGCTCGAATTGTTATTGTAATCGGCTTACCTAGTCTTAGAGACTAAGTGCCATCACGATGCCTATGGTGGGATTTTGTGTCGTGACAGTATGCATATGGTTTTATCACTGAGATACATTACGTTGACATTCACCCATGACATACATACATAGAGATGTATTTTTCTCACGTTGTACGGTATCACGTCATTCATGACTTCTCACACATATTGGCCTACGGGCATAGTGATGCATTTTTCCACTGGCTATCTGGAAAGAAAATAAAACATCTTGTCATTGTTGAAAGGATTTTTGGAAAAAAATTACTGTTTTCAAACTTATTCGTATTTTTGGAAACTTTGGTAAATGACTTGGGACTTTCACTGATACACTTGAAAGGCAGAACTATTTTTGAAAATCATGATTTAGCTGAGTATTTATTCCTTGGGTTACTTCTTTCATTACTTTCTTTATGTGGTTATTAACTGTTGTTGGTTATTGGAGCTGGACTCTCACCTTGGTACAAGCTCGTCACTACTTTCAACCTAAGGTTAGGTTTGTTACTTATTGAGTATATGGGGTCGGTTGTACTCATACTACACTTCTGCACCTTGCGTGCAGATGTTGGTTGTTGATATTGTTGTGTTCGTCGGGAGCTGGATATGAAGGTGTACCTGCGTTCTGGTTGTAGCTGCCTCTTGTTCATGGTAGCCTTAGATTCACGAGACTCTGTTTATGTACTTTTCAAAGAGATTATGTATTTATTTCATACCAACTTTATAAACTCTATTCTTAAAAGCTCATGACTTGTACTACCAGTTCTTGGGGAAATGTATTGGTTTCATATATTTTCTTTTAATTAATTGCCTTATTAATTTCATTAGAATTGGATAGTTGATAATTGGCTTACCTAGTGGGTTGGGTTAGGTGCAATCACGACTGTCACAACCCAAAATCCATAGAGGTCGTGATGGCGCTGGACTGCACTGTCAGGAAAGCCAACACTAAATAGTTAATTAAATCCTCATTTTAATATTTTTGAAATTGTAAATTTACTTCAATTTATCTAGTAAAAGATGAATTTACAGAATAAATAACAATATTTTCCAATTCCAATAGTGAACATCCTATAATCATCCCAGAACCCGGTGTCACAAGTGCATGAGCCTTTTCTAGAAATTTAAAATAAAATGCAATAATTGTCCGGAATACAACTTGGACAGGAAAGAAAATACAATTCGCTGAAGGAGACTCTGTTGGCTGCGGTACGTCGTATAAGATGCAGCTCACCTACCCCTCCATAATCGCGCCTCTGCGCCCACAAGGCTGCTAAACATATGTGTACCTGCACAAAAACATGCAGTAAGTGTAGTATGAGTACATAAATCAACGCGTACCTAGTAAGTATCCCGCCTAACCCCGAAGAAGTAGTGACGAGGGGTCGACTTCGACACTTGCTATGGGCTTTAAATGGGGTATCAATGATATAATTAAGTATGGATTATATGAACGGTTGTAAGCTGAATATTTTGAAGTAAGTAAGCAGTTCTTTCATAACTAAGAGATCTCCAAATTTATCTCCCATTATTTAACAATTTAACTCAGGCCAAGGAGGCAATATCATTATCTATAAGTTTCAAGGCAAGCAATACAAGCACGCACAAATCATGCTGGGGTCGTACGACCCGATCCAACAAATATTTAAACTGTGCACTGCCAGAGGGTCGAATGGCGCAAACCATAGATGCATCTATTTAATCTGCCGAGGCATTCGGCCCATTCCGCAAAAGATAACACATTCAAATAATCAATCAAGAATTCATCAAAGGGAAATTATCCAAGAAAAAGGAAATTTCTCTTTTAAAAGTCAAGAAAACGATGCCTGGCCTTTTAGAAATTTATTAACACAACTCCATATGATTTAAGCATTTTAAATTGACAACAAGATTTCAAATATTACAAGTAAAGCATGCTTTTGGGTCCTAGACTACCCAAACTTAGGCATAATAGTAGCTACGCACGGATTCTCGTCACCTCGTGCGTACGTAGCCCCCACAAATAGGACCACACAGTGATTTATTTCACCTATGGGGTAAATTCCCTCTTACAAGGTTAGAAAGGAGACTTACCTCGCTCTGAAGTTCCATAACCGGCTCCCAAGCCATTCAATCAACTCAAATCGATGCCCAACGCTCCAAAATTAGTCAATAAATGAGAAAATACATAAATATATACTCTAATACTCATTATAATCCAATTTATAACAACTCCCAACTCCGTTTGAAAAGTCGATAAAAACCACCCTCGGGCCCACGTGCCCGGATTCCGAAAATTTTCAAAGATAAACTTTACCCACAACCCCACGAACTCAAATATATAATTTATTCTCTATTCTATGCCCAATTTCGTGGTCAAAATCTAAAATACCAAATTCTAGGTCTTCTACCAAAAAACCCACAATTTATACTAATTTTCATGTTCCGATGCATGTACATTCTTGTATTTAACTCACAAATGGGAAGAAACCACTTACCTAGAATTGCTTGATGAAATTCCCCTCTTCAAAAGCTCCAAAAATCACCCAAGCCGTGTGAAAAATGGGTGAAATGAACTCAAACTCCGCTTTTAAAACATTCTGCCCAGCCCAGGTCCGCCCTTCTTCGCGATCGCGGGAGTGCCTTCGCAAATCGCGAAGCCTAAGCACACCGCCTTCGCATTTTCCTCTACGCGACCGCACACAAGCCCATGCGAATGCGACTTTCTATAACCCAACACTTCACGATCGCACTCCTACTCACACGATCGTGATAAGCAAAAGCGTAGCATCAGGCCATCCCTCATTCCTTCTTCGCGAACGCATTACCACAGCCGCATTCGCGTAGCACAACCACCCACCGCACCGGGATCGCAGGTCCATCATCGCGACTACATAGCACATTTCACAGTCACCCCCAAATAACTCTACGCGATCGCGGACTTCCAATCGCGATCGCGTATAAGGAAACCAACAACAGTCATGACAGCAACTCCAGCAGATCTCTCAAGTCGAATTTCCATCCGTTAACCATCCAAATTCCACCCAAGGCCCTCTGGACCTCCACCAATCATTCCAACACATCCCAAAACACATTACAAACTTAATCGTGCCTTTAAATCACATCAAACAACGCTAAAACCATGAATCGCACCCCAATTCAAGCTTAATAAACTTTAGAACTTCAAACATCTATATTTGATGCCGAAACCTATCAAATCAGATCCGATTGACCTCAAATTTTGCACACAAGTCACATTTGACTTTACGGACTTACTCCAACTTCTGGAATCGGATTCCGATCCCGATATCAAAAAGTCCACTCCGGTCAAACTTCTCAAAACCTTCAAATTTCTAGCTTTAGCCAAATGACTCCAAAATGACCTACGGACCTCCGAATCCACTTCCGGGCGCGCTCCCAATACCAGAGTCACCATACGGAGCTATTCCCAGACTCAGAATCCCAAACAGACATTGATAAAATTGAAATGCACTTCAACCCAAATTTATGAAATTCTTCCAAAATGCCAAATTCCACAATAGGCACTGAAACACTCCTTAGTCATCCAAAAACCAGATCCGGACATACGCCCAAGTCCGAATTCATCATACGAACCTGTTGGAACCTTCAAATCTCGATTCCAAGATCGTTTACTCAAAAATCCAACCTTAGTCAATTCTTCCAACTTAAAGCTTCCGAAATGAGAATTTGTTTTCAAATCAGCTATGAACTTCCGAAATTTCAATTCCAACCACGCCTACCAGTCATAATACCTGAAGTGAAGTTGATCATGGCCTCAAACTGCTGAACGACGCACTGGAGCTCAAAACGACCGGCCGGGTCGTTACATTCTCTCCCACTTAAACATACGTTCGTCCTCGAACGTGCTAAGAACTGCTCTAGGGTTGTTCGAAATCACTGTTTAATACCTCATGCACCTACCCGTGCTACCATAACTCAGTTGAGAACATTAGCTCGATCAAATTTGAAGATATTCTCTTTTATCTAGGCAAATAAGCCTTAGAGACCAGTTCCAACATCCGAAATTCTCTACTAGGCCTGCTTCCAACAAACGAACACCGTATCGATCCCCAGACGATGTACCAGAACACAACTGCATACCTTTGCCGAATTCACACCATGACCGCAATATTCACATGACCATAATAACATTCTCTGATCATAATAGCCGACATTCCCCGAATCTGATGTTCACCATGCACCACATGACATATATAAGTCTTGTTTCAACCCTGGCAATACCGCCACGATGGAAGAGATGTGTAGAAATTCATAACCAACTGCCGAGTCAACAAACCATTGAACCTCTCCTCTTGACTAGAATCATCACCTCATTATGAACCAAATAATGGTATTTGATCTTTAATATACTTCATATAATCCGATCGCACAGATCCCAGATCCAAAAATCTCATCTCACCCAGTATAAGCTGCTCAGGCAACAAGTCCCCTCAGACATGATCAAGAGTCTCATGTGATGCCACATGGGCCAACAAGCTACCAACTCGAACGTGATACATAAGGAAAATGAACTTTGGAAGGAATTACTCAACCCACGTAACTAATTAGACAACCGAAAAGGTGTCATGAACCTTCCCTCAGAAAATGGAACACAAAACACGCAAAATAGAATGTAGGGAACTGTACTCAACATCACACTGTTGCGGCGCTCAACCCGATCCAAACAACATACCCGTGGCGGCGTTCCAGCCAATCCGCAAAAAAGAATCTATAAGGATATACTTACCGAGCTAGAATGCTCATTACTACAAAATATCTGAATATCGGACACAAGCACGCTAAATGCATCATACCATCCATGGGAGGACCAACAGTGCCATACGCTACAAAACTCAAGCACAACTAAGGTGCGACATATGATCTGAATCTCGAGAGCCATCCTGCTAACATAACATCATCGCTACGTGGAACCTCAACACATAGGAAATTTATCAAGTTCACCACTCTCACGGCATAATATAGTATTACATGAAATAACCGACGACGAAATAACATCCAACGTCTGAATACTCCTACATAAGGAGCGCTAAGCTGAAATGAACACTTCCATCCTGATATAGAGCCCACATTCATATCTAGATCTATCCACGGACCTCAAGCCGATTCGGATCGCACCGTACTAGTCTAATAATCTTTCAAGGGTTCATAATAACCCCTTTTTCCCTATAACACACAAAAACAACCATCATATCCGGAACAAACCTCCACAGTCCACAATCAAATGAACCGAGCGCCCTCCAAGCTTAAATTCTCACATGAACAATAGTACCGCAATCTCCATACTTGGTTCCAATCTTCGCTCAATCAAGTGACTACATGTCACACTTATACAATCTTCTCGTGGAACGTGCTCCAACGACCGTCCGCATCAAACAACAAGTCTGCACATTCATACCACCGACCGTACTAAAGATTTAAAGCAAATCAAAAATACTAATTCACTACTCAAAGTCTCTTACATAGGACACCAATCTCAGGTGACGCTAAAGACAATACCAGCTTACTCTGAGCATCTGAATCCTTTCCCCGCTCATCCGAGCTCTTGACATTCTTGTTGACACCAAACTGCAACCTTGATCCTTAACTTCCGAATCTTATGCCGATCACTGCACTTAGTCATGCCAGTGCGCAAGAGTACAAGAATTTCATCTTAACTTCCGAACTATTAATAGGGTAAACACTTCATCATATAGAAACCTTTTACTTAACTCATTCCAAGAGAACCATCGCAACACGCGACTGAATCCTCATATTCGCAGAAAATACCAACCTCAGGTAGTGGTCTAAACCCCCACAACCCCTCCGGGATCCATATGCACATAATAGGCCATAATACTCGAAAGCCTCCAAATAAGATCGGTTACGGCGACCGTCAAACCTCGCACGTACCGTCACAAATCACATGAATAACCCAACACACTGAAGGAGCTGATCATTGCCATCATTATGCCAATTCATCCCTTGCTAACCAAACCCGACTTCTCCTAATTTACTCTAGATCTTCCTTAGAAATAACAATGACTCCTTTATCAATATAACGAACTCAATCCGCACTCATCCCGAGTGAACTAATTTCCCGAGACCACATTATCCCCAAAGCCCACGAACCATTTCATACCCTCTTTGTGCGCATAATCGCGTCTTCAACTGATACACTCATTCTGATGATTCTTCTATAAATCCAAAGATAACACGGAACACTCCAAGCTCCTTTATCATAATCCGCTGCAGAAGCTCGATATTCAACCATACTATGGACTCGAAATCCTTAGGCACCACGCCTTAACTTTTGAATCCTCTAGGACCGTTATTGAGAGTCACCCACTCTGACTTGGTCCCGAATATAATCAACTCCATGTCTCCGCTAGCACATGAGTACCCTCTCAAGGAAGCATCTGGCCGAATAATCTTCCTTGTAACTCGCCTCTACATAAAGCATAAATCCTGAATCTTCCCAAAGCCTGAGCATGAATCGATAAGGCTAACTATAGCACACATTCCTCAAATCGCTTGCTCAAATTACTACTGATGTTCTCTTTCGTTAGTCATAATAACCCATCAATATGCCGATAACCAGAAATCTTACAAATAGAGGACCATGCAATCCAACTGTAGGCGGTGGGACTCTCCCACTTAGCTTAAAGCTACTATTGCATAAACTTGGAACCCATCAAGATTCTTCCTTCATCGACATGATCTAGCACAATCAACCCGCCAAATTGCTCGAAATCCTTCTATTAATCTTTAATGAACACTCCGAATCACTAACCACATTCACATATTCGACCTCTTGCTGGATAACCAGTAGAATTCTTTCGTGACAGCCCCATCAACACCACGCAACCGCTAACCTGCTCACAGGGGATAACCCACCTGTGGAAATTCCATGCCGACATCATCCAATGACGGTGCACTAGGTACAATAACTACAAAATCAGTAACTCATCCTGAGCCCGTGCTCATTCACCAGCTGTACAGGTCTGTTCACTCCTCATGGACAATAACTAAAGGTGCGACAATACATTCCAATCCAAAGTCATGTTGTATCCTTCTTCATATCAAGCAACTCCCTCTTGCCACACCAATCTTCCTCAATATAGCAGTCAATATTCCAAATTAAGTCTGTAGACCTAGTCCCGGTCCACCATGAATACCAAATAACTCTAAACGTTCTCAAGGCGTGTAGTCATCCTACCACAGAATCCACATACTACTCTGCCACTCTCCCACTTTGGTCAAACTCGCTCCTTTAAGTAACTACCTGGCTTCTGTTTCTCACGCTTGGCCTTCTATAAGTTTATCCACCGCAAGGCACCTCCCACATGTTCTTCCTCATCCTTCGCTACCCAGTTATTGCCTTAAATCAAAATCTACCTCTATAGCACTTGAACCGATAGATTGCTACCAACTTTAAACCTTTCCGGAAATCATCTTTCTTGAGCCATCAATACCAGGAATGCCAATTCGATCCTGAACCCCTGCACATTGCGACCTCCAACAGCCGCTTTCTCGGTACCATTTATAATACTCTGCCCCAAGGCGAATTGAAGGAAACCATAACACCGGCGACCTTAACACATAATAACCAATCAAGGGTGATGACGCCACATCACAGGTGAAGATTCCGCCATGCTCGAAAATATCGAGTCCCGCTACTCCATCAACCCAAGTCTGAACATTCTTAGTTTGATTGCCTTTCCTTCGTCGGGAGTAAAAGAGCGAATCTGAATCATGCACTGAGTAAACCTCCTTTCAAGTCATTCACTACCCCGAGACATAGGCAAGCATCCTACCATCACATCAATACTGTGCGACAACAACTCCTGAGCATCATAGCAACCTGTGCAAAGCCTCAAAGCTCTCAGAAGTACAGTTACTGGGGTGAAATGACAGAATATCCTTCCATAAGGCGATGACAATAGCCCAATCAACTACGCAGGGAGAAACACACCGTACCACATCTGTAGTACCATTACAATTCCTCAATTCCCGATTTATAACCAGCTCTTCACGTAGCATAAGATTGAATAAGAAAGATATGAAAGCATAAGCCTCAAAGGAATCAAATTGCACGATGAGGAATCAAGAAGGAAAGTGCTCCTAACAGCCCTGTAGCCTCTCGAAGATAAGTACAGACGTCTCCGTACCGATCCGCAAGACTCTACTAGACTCGCTCATGACTGGTGAGACCTAAGTGAACCTAGCGCTTTGATACCATGTTATAACGACCCAAAATCCATAAATGTTGTGATGGCGCCGGACTCCACTGTCAGGCAAGACAACACTAAATAGTTAATTAAATACTCATTTTAATACTTTTGAAATCGTAAATTTACTTCAATTTATCTAGTAAAAGATGAATTTACAGAATAAATAATAATGTTTTCCAATTCCAATAGCGAACATCCCATAATCATCCCAGAACTCGGTATCACAAGTGCATGAGCCTTTTCTAGAAATTTAAAATAAAATATAATAATTGTCTGGAATACAACTTGGACGGGAAAGAAAATACAATTCGCTGAAGGAGACTCTGTTGGTTGCGGTGCGTCATATAGGATGCAGCTCACCTAAGTCCCCGCCATAATCGTGCCTCTGCGCCCACAAAGCCGCTAAACATATGTGTACCTGCACAAAAATGTGCAGTAAGTGTAGTATGAGTACGTAAATCAACGCGTACCTAGTAAGTATCCCGCCTAACCCCGAAGAAGTAGTGACGAGGGGTCGACTTCGACACTTGCTATGGGCTATAAATGGGGTATCAATGATATAATTAAGTATGGATTATATGAACGGTTGTAAGCTGAATATTTTGAAGTAAACAAGCAGTTCTTTCATAATTAAGATATCTCCAAATTTATCTCCCATTATTTAACAATTTAACTCAGGCCAAGGAGGCAATATCATTATCTATAAGTTTCAAGGAAAGAAATACAAGCATGCACAAATCATGTCGGGGTCGTACGACCCGATCCAACAAATATTTAAACTGTGCACTGCCAGAGGGTCGAATGGCGCGAACTATAGATGCATCTATTTAATCTGCCGAGGCGTTCGGCCTGTTCTACAAAAGATAACACATACAAATAATCAATAAAGAATTCATCAAAGGGAAATTATCCAAGAAAAAGGAAATTTCTCTTTTAAAAGTCAAGAAAACGATACCTGCCCTTTTAGAAATTTATTAACACAACTCCATATGATTTAAGAATTTTAAATTGACAACAAGATTTCAAATATTACAAGTAAAGCATGCTTTTGGGTCCTAGACTACCCGAACTTAGGCATAATAGTAGCTACGCACGGACTTTCGTCATCTCATGCGTACGTAGTCCCCACAAATAGGACCACACAGTGATTTATTTCACCTATGGGGTAAATTCCCTCTTATGAGGTTAGAAAGGAGACTTACCTCGCTCCGAAGTTCCATAATCGGCTCCCAAGCCATTCAATCAACTCAAATCGATGCCGAACGCTCCAAAACTAGTCAATAAATGAGCAAATCCATAAATATATACTCTAATACTCATTATAATCCAAATTATAACAATTCTCAACTCCGTTCGAAAAGTCGATAAAAACCACCCTCGGGCCCACATGCCCGGATTCCAAAAATATTTGAAGATATACTTTACCCACAACTCGACGAACTCAAATATATAATTTATTCTCAATTCTATGCCCAATTTTGTGGTCAAAATCCAAAATACCAAATTCTAGGTCTTCTACCAAAAAACCCACAATTTATACTAATTTTCATGTTCCAATCCATGTATAATTCTTGTATTTAACTCACAAATGGGCGGAAACCACTTACCTAGAATTTCTTGATGAAAATCCCCTCTTCAAAAGCTCCAAAAGTCGCCCAAGACATGTGAAAAATGGGTGAAATGAACTCAAACCCCGCTTTCAAAACATTCTGCCCAGCCCAGGTCCGCCCTTCTTCGCGATCGCGGGAGTGCCTTCGCGATCGCGAAGGCTAAGGCTAAGCACAATGCCTCTGCATTTTCCTCTACGTGACCACACACAAGCCCACACGAACGCGACGTTCTGTAACCCAACACTTCGTGATCGCACCCCTACTCATGCGATCGCGACGAGCAAACGCGTAGCATCAGGCCGTCCCTCTCATTCCTTCTTCGCGAACGCATTACCACAGCCGCATTCGCGTAGCACAACCACCCACCGCACCGTGATCGCAAGTCTATCATCGTGACCGCATAGCACATTTCATAGTTTCCCCCAAACAACTCTACGTGATTGCGGACTTCCACTCGCGATCGCATATAAGGAAACCAGCATCAGTCATGACAACACCTTCAGCAGATCCCTCAAGTCGAATTTCAATCCATTAACCATCCAAATTCCACCCGAGGACCTCAGAACCTCCACCAATCATACCAACACGTCCAAAAATACATTATGAACTTAATCAAGCCTTCAAATCACATCAAACAACGCTAAAACCATGAATCGCAACCCAATTCAAGCTTAAGGAACTTTAGAACTTCAAACTTCTATATTCGATGCCAAAACCTATCAAATCACATCCGATTGACCTCAAATTATGCACACAAGTCACATTTGATATTACGGACCTACTCTAACTTCCAAAATCGGATTCCGACCCCGATATCAAAAAGTCGACTCTCGGTCAAACTTCTCAAAACCTTCAAATTTCTAGCTTTAGCCAAATGACTCCAAAATCACCTACGGACCTCTGAATCCACTTACGGACGTGCTCCCGATACCAGAATCACCATACGAAGATATTCCCAGACGCAAAATCCCAAACGTACATTGATAACATTAAAATGCACTTCAACGTAAATTTATGTAATTCTTCCAAAATGCCAACTTCCACAATAGGCGCCGAAATGCTCCCGGGTCCAAAAACCCGATCCGGACATGCGCCCAGGTTCAAATTCATCATATGAACCTGTTGGAACCTTCAAATCCCGATTCCGAGATCGTTTACTCAAAAATACAACCTTAGTCAATTCTTCAAACTTAAAGCTTCCGAAATGAGAATTTTCTTTTCAAATCAACTCTGAACTTCCGAAATTTCAATTCTGACCATGCGTACCAGTCATAATACCTTAAGTGAAGTTTCTCATGGCCTCAAACTACTGAACGACGTGCTAGAGCTCAAAACGATCGGTTGGGTAGTTACAAGGACTAGTCGGATTTTGGGTCGTGTCAAGGTGGTATCAGAGCTCTAGGTTCATAGGTTCTACGAGTCTTTAGCAAGTATCTAGTAGAGTTTTGCGGGGCTATAGGGCATTTTGGATAATTTCCCATCTTTCTTTCCTTATCGTGCGGAATTGATTCAACTTGAAATATAACTCTTTGAATTCCTTCCACCCATTCGTGTGCGCATGTGAGCGCTCGGTATCATCTGTGTATCGTCGGCTTGTGATTTCAAGGATGATGTACGAGATGTGTATTTTGTGTTTTGGTGATGTGCCAGTCTGGAGGACTTGAGGCCATGGTTGAACCGCTGCTTAAGCTTGGTAGCTTGAGTTGTAACCTGTACATTTGGACTCATATGTCCGGTAATATCCCTACGAGTGAAATTTGTGGCTCGATGAGCGATGAAATGGCTTTGTGATGAGTATGATATAACTGTGGGATGTGTTAAGACGATGTGAATGTGGCGAGAAGTGTTTTCATGAAATGTAAAGGAAGGTCATTGGGTGCTTGATTTTTGTTTTGATGTGACGCACAGTCTCGAGTGTGAATGTTTTGAAAGATCTTTCACGTTGTTAAATTGTGGGGAAAATTAAATTCTCGTATCTGGTTAATGAGTTTGGGCTCAGAAAGATTAAGTGATTTCATAGTAATTGTGGCTGTGAAAGGGTATAACAAGATGCCAATTTGAGACTAAGCAGCTGGGTTATCTCCTACGGAGTAATCTACGTAGGTGTGTTCCTTATGATGTGAATATAGAGTTTCTTTTCTGCCAGCGGGGCATATGTGTTGAGACTTGAATTTGAATCTGGTTGAGAAAGTTGACTTGAGTGTTAAGAGAATGAATGCAAGATTAGCGGATGATTGAGGTATTTTATGGTTGGTGTTGCATGGGCCTGAGAAGAATTTTTATTGAACTGACTGCGGTATTAAGGAAGTAATAGAGTATGGGTACTGCGAATTATCGAGTGTTTTAGTTGATGGCTTTGAGCCAAGTGGGGGAGCCTGCTATTGACAATTCAATTCATGGTTATGTGTCAAATATTTTGTTTTGGTTTGAAGTATACTTGGGAATCAGTGATGACTTGCAGAGGTGGAATTCGAGAATGACTCGAGTAAGGAAATTTCTAGATACGAGTTATATTGCGCTTTATGAGTATATGAAAATTGTGGGATGAATGAGTTGTTATTTGTAAATGATGTAGTGTGCATGGAGTATGAATTTGATAGGTGGTATTAAAGTAGAGTTACTTCTTTGAGTGTTGTTGTGCTAATGAGGAACGTGTATTTTATCCCATTTGGGCGGTGTAATGTGGATTTGAACAAAGGAGATGACTCTCGAGAAAGTTCTAATGGATTCGAGATTTATATGTAACAATTGAGATTTTTTGGCGGATTTGTTTATGGCTAAAATCTGAGATTTAAGTTAGATGGTGTCGAGACTTGTGGAATTTTTGTATATCATTATGGATTTTATATTTCGGTATCAGGAATGTGAATGAAACGGCCTTATACTCAAATAAGGTATTTTCAGAGTGGGTGCTTCGGTTGTGATATTTATAGGGGTAATTATGATGTGGTGAGACTCTACAGATGTTTTGGTGGCAATATTCTTAGGCTTTGGTGACCTACGTGGTTTGGTCAAGTTAGAGGAATTTAGTTATAATAGCTTGGTTATGTGTAGATGGATTTCAAAGTGTTCTTGATGGTTTCTATCATGGTTTAAACTGGATATTTTCTACCGGTGTGGGAAACGTGTTGTGTATTGTGATTTCCTCCTAGAAGGAAGCAAGAGGAAGGTTTCTAACTAATCGGGTATGTAATTTGTTGTTAACTCAGAGTTGATAATGGGATTCTTGTGCTTGTCACATGATGGCATAATAGATGTGGTGTGTTGTGCGGGATTAGGATTTACATGTACAAGGTGACAGTTCAGTATTGAAGAGAAGGTAATGAATGTTGGACTTCATTGTTAGTTTCAGATATTTTGATGAATGTTATAATTGCTCGATAATTCCTGAGAAGGGTGCGCAATTCAGAAGGCGCGTTGTATTTTGACTTACGGATGTTCATCGGTATTGCAGTACTCACTTGGTTGATATACTGCTGATATTCAAATTATTGCTATGTGGCACGAAAGAATTATGAACGTATTCCTCATGGGATTATCATGAATGGAAGATGTGTTAGTCATTTTAGTCCTGGAGTTGGGATAAGTTATGGTGATTCATGTGTTCGATGAATTTGGAGACTGGGAGTTCTCAGAAGTATATTGTTTCGGGTTGCGGCCTATTTGAGGTGAGTATTTTATTTTAACTCAGTGGAGGCACTAGTTGCGTTAATTATTTGCAATAGCTACGCGCTATAAATGTGCATATATGTGAGGTTTGAACCAATGTGCGGGCATTGGGGCAGGTATTTATACTGGAAAGAATGCTTAGGCTATGATATGCCTAGAGTTGACTGTTAAGCATAAAGTTATAACGTTTCTCATTTTCTTACCTTTGTTGAGAACTATCTAGGCTACACTTGAGGTTACAAAGAGGCTAATTTCCTAAATAAATGGGGTAGTTACTATTTCTGCGTTAAATTGCCGATTTGAAGTGTGATAGCAGACTTTGCACATGCTCACACTATGACGTGTTATTTATACCAGTCCAGGATCACAAGAATCTTATTTCATTATCATATACAAGCGTACTTGTTTAATTGCTCATGTATGATATGCTGGGACTGGCAGCCTATGACCATGCCGGGTGATTCATATTATTAGCACGTGAGTTGTCCGTGCTGTGTGTGGGAATTTTATTTCTATGATAATTTATCTGGTTCATTAATTTCCTTCATCTATAATTGTGCACATGCACCTACGGTTATCCTCTTCACAAAATTTGAGGAGTTGGTTGTAACATTGTGGTTGTGGTGGTGCTTGTTGAGCTTGCAATATGGTTCTCTTCCTTGAGACATCTCCTATATTTGGGTACACTGATTGCGCAGTGGTGGATGGAGTTATATTGATGTGGCGTGTCTGTGGGATAGTTGTGTTTAATAATATAAGGTCATTAGACCTAGAATGGGTACTATCATGTTTGATTACAGTATATTCGGAAGGATAATATTGAAAGTCAGCTTAGCAAGTGATTATGGTTCCGGTTGGGGCGAAAGAGCTCCATGACTTGTTGATATGATAAGGGGTTACAAGATTCTGCGTGTTTCTTTTATTATCAACAGTGTACGAAGGTGTTGGGATGACGTTTTCTCGATATGGGGTTTAATGCTAGTACTTGGTTGGTTTGGAGTAAGTTATTGTGATCAGGAATGGTGCTACAAGCAGACAAGTTGTGTAATATGCTGGGTGATTATATCCGTGATTATAGTTATAGCTCGATGCATCTTGTTCAGACTCATACAGTGTGTAAATGTAAGATTCGTGTCTTGAAAAGAAATTCTGAAGGTTGGGAATTAAATTCCAAGGTTTTTGGGCTAAGGTTAAATTAAGGATTTTCATTTGTATTGTGTTGTCAGGCCTATGTGGAATAGGGGTGACGTGGGATCACCCCCGGATACGTGCATGGTAAGATGGAATAGTGAGTGATGGCATGGAAACAACTCTTAGCACGTTCGAGGATGAACGTATGTTTAAGTGTGGGAGAATGTAACGACACGATCGGTCATTTTGAGTATTACAGCCTCGTACCCCCATTTACTGCTCCGTTTGTGCTTTATAGCTGCTGTATGACTTATCGGGTTAGTTAGTTCGGTTTCGGAGAGAATTTAGAGTGAAATGAGACACTTAGTCTCTTAAATGGAAAGCTTAAGTTGGAAAAGTCGACCGAATGTTGATCTATGTGTAAACGACCTCGGATTTGAATTCTGATGTTTCTAGTAGCTCCGTATGGTATTTTGGACTTAAGAGTGTGTCCGAAAAATTATTTGGAGGTTCGTCGTGGAATTTGGCTTGAAATGGCGAAAGTCGAATTTTTGGGAAGTTTGACCGGGAGTTGACTTTTTGATATCGGGGTCGAAATCCGATTCTGAAAATTTAATAGGTCAGTTATGTCATTTCTGACTTGTGTGCAAAATTTAAGGTCAATCAGACTTGATTTGATAGGTTTCGGTGTCGTTTGTGGAAAACTTGAAATTTCAAAGTTGATTAAGCTTGAATTGATGTATGATTCGTGGTTCTAGCATTGTTTGGCATGATTTGAAGTTTTGACTAAGTTCGTATGATGTTTTAGGACTTGTTGGTATGATTTGACAGGTCCCGAGGGGATTGGGTGTATTTTTGGATCATTGGTTGAAAGACTAGTAAAGTTAAGAAATTTGGGAGTTTGACCATGGTCAATATTGGCTCAAGACGACCTCTTTTCAGTGTTTTGAGTGCGCAAACAGGTCCATAGCATGTTTTATGATCGAAATTCATATATGATTTGTGTCCGGTAGGCTTCGGGTGAGTTTCGGATGGTTAACAGATCAAAATTTGGACTTAAACAGCTGTTGAAATTTGTGCTGCTGGAAAAATTGAGGTCATGAAAATCGAGGTCATAAAAATCGAGGCTGGAGAAAATCGAGGTCATAAAAATCGAGGCTGGAGAAAATCGAGGTAATGAAAATCGAGATCATGAAAATCGAGGTTGGAGAAGATCGATGTCATAAAAAATCGAGGTTAGAGAAAATCGAGGTAATGAAAAATCGAGGTGATGAAAATCGAGACTAGGGAAAATCGAGATCATAAAAATCGAGGCCGGAGAAAAATCGAGGTCAAGAAAATCGAGGTCATGAAAATCGAGGTCATAAAAATCGATGCTGGAGAAAATCGAGGTCATGAAAATCAAGGCTGGAGAAAATCGAGGCTGGAGAAAATCGAGGTAATAAAAAATCGAGGTCATGAAAATCGAGGCCAAGCCTAGACAAAAACTTTAAGTTATAAAATAGGGGGATTTCATCCCATTTTTCCATTTTTGACAAATAGGAGCTTGGGGAGAGGCGATTTTTGAGAGACTCTCAAGGGAAAACATCAGGGTAAGTGATTTTAACTCGGATTTGGTCAATATACACGAATATATCATTGTTTTCACCATTTAATTAGTGTTTTGAGATGGAAATTTGGGGAAAATGAGAAAGAGTTCTTGGACTAGAATTTTGAGGTTTTGAATGGGATTTCATTATCGGATTTGAGTAAAATTGGCATGGTTAGACTCGTGAGTGAATGGGCTTTCGGGTTTTGTAACTTTTGTTGGCTCCGAGATGTGGGCCCCATGACGAATTTTGAGCTAAATTTCGGATTTTGTTGGAAAATTTGTATTTTCTTATGGAATTAATTCCAATAAATTTTATTGTCTGGATCGAATTATTTGTGGCTAGATTCGAGGCATTTGGAGTCCAATTCACGAGGAAAAGACATTGCAGAATAAAGAATTACACGGCTTGAGGTAAGTAACTCTTCTAATCTTGGAGCTGAGGGTATGAATCCTGAATATACGTATTATGTGAATTGTTTGGAGGTGACGCACATGCTAGGTGACGGGCATGTGGGCGTGCACTATAGAAATTGTGACGTAATTGGTTCCGTAAAATTTTGTAGTCAAATAATCTTGGCATTTTCTATGTAGTTTTATGTGTTAAAGAAATTGAGCTGAGAATCATATTAAAAATCATGCTGAGGCTATGTGCCAGTATTATTGAGACCCACAAAGGTCACATTGTTGTTGAATTATTTGTTTAAAATGAAATTTCATACTCAGTCATGTTCATTTATTTCATATCATCTCTTAGTCTCTGTTGCTATTTATTGATTCATCATATCATCATTTTGGGCTAGTTTCATGACATTGTGAGCCCGAGAGACTGGAGAGATTGATGACTGAGTGAGGATAATTATGGGATCAGGCTGCACGCCGAAGCAGGCTATATTGGCTTCATATACTTTATTATTATAAGATCGGGTTGCACGCTACAGCAGGCCAGATTGACTTATTATAGCACGTGAGTTGTCTGTGCGGATCTAGATATTGATACTATAGCACGTGAGTTGTTCGTACAGATTATAGCGCTTGGGCTGAAGGAGTCCCTCCAGAGTCTGTACATACCCCCAGTGAGCGCAGGTACCTACTGAGTGCGTGTGCCGAGTGTCGAGCGATTGGGTGGATTGAGTGACTGTGATGACTGAGTGATGGGGAGGACTGAGTGAATTGATACTCTAAGAAGTATGTATATGGTTTTATCACTGAGATACATTGTATTGACATGCACCCATGACATACAGACATAGAGATGCATTTTCCTCACGTTGTACGGCATCACGTCATTCATGACTTCTCACACATATTGGCCTACGGGCATAGTGATGCATTTTCCACTGTCTATCTGGAAAGAAAATAAAACATTTTTTCATTGTTGAAAGGATTTTTGGGAAAAATTATTCTTTTCAAACTTATTCGTATTTTTGGCAACTTCGGTAAACGACTTGGGACTTTTACTGATACACTTGTAAGGCAGAACTATTTTTGAAAATCATGATTTAGCTGAGCATTTATTCCTTGGGTTACTTCTTTCATTACTTGCTTTATGTGGTTGTGAACTGTTGTTGTTTATTGGAGTTGGACTCTAACCTTGTTACAAGCTCGTCACTACTTTTAACCTAAGGTTAAGTTTGTTACTTATTGAGTACGTGGGGTCCGTTGTACTCGTACTACACTTCTGCACCTTGCGTGCAGATGTTGGCTGTTGATGTTGCTGCGTTCGTCGGGAGATGGATCTGAAGGTGTACCTGTGTTCCGGTTGTAGCTGCCTTTTGTTCATGGTAGCCTTAGATTCATAAAACTCTGTTTATGTTCTTTTTAAACAGATGATGTATTTATTTCAAACCAGCTTTGTAAACTCTATTCTTAGAAGCTCGTGATTTGTACTACCAGTTCTTGGGGAAATGTATTGGTTTCATATATTTTCTTTTAATTAATTACCTTATTAAATTCATTGGAATTGGATAGTTGATAATTCGTTTAACTATCGGGTTGGGTTAGGTGCCATCACGACTAGTCATATTTTGGGTCGTGACAATTTGCTTCCATGAGCATAGTAACTCCTTTATTACTTTCGATTTTAGCTTTTGGGGCTAAGGTTGTTTTCATTAGTCTGTAATACACTCTATATATTACAACTATTTCTCTTGTATTAACTTTTCTATTCATATATTTTGTTTTTATATTAAAAGTTAATGTATCCAAAACATTCTGGTCATTTATGTCAACCGAAAAGTTTGGATAACAATTAAAGTATACCGAGCCTTGGGCTAGGTTGCTTTGTAGAACTCCTAATAATGAATCATCAAAGTTTAATAGTCTGTCATCTCTTAATAGGAAACAGAGAGGGGTGTCTAAACCTAATCGATATAAAGGTTTGACTGCCACTTGTACTAATCCAATATGAAGAAAATTAAATTTCTTTCTATATTGTTGAATATCTTGTGATGCTAATAACTTGATTATTTCTATCGAGTTATTGATGGCAACAGTTGATTCACAAGTTTTGATGTTATAATTTTTTATAAAATCAAACTTACCAGTATGGTATATTGTACTGTAAGATTCACTTGGAATACTCCAGTTTTGCAAATCGTTTTCTATTTTGGCAATATTTGTTATTGCCAGAGATTGGTTTATGTCCTTAAGAATTTTATTCTTTTCTGAATTATTCATTTTAAAACTGAGTTGTGCACCTGTTGATGAAAATTTTTATTGCTTTTAAATTAAAAATAATATAAGTTCTTTGGTTTTTATAACCAATTAAAGCTTGTCTATAATTTTTTATTTCTTATGTTATTTCTAACAAGGTTTGCTTTCTTGATTTAGTAAATATGAGGTCTTTGTAAACCTGAATATTGTAATCAGCACAAAAAAGAATTCTATATATTTTTCTTAATTGTTTTAAAAGAAACCATTTATTTTTATTATATAATTTTAGTCTTTTAAATGAAGGATGTCTTTTCATTAAAACAATTTCAAAATTTTATCAGTATATTTGAGAAGCATACTGTCTTTAAGGCATAATTCTATTTTCTCTGTTATCCTATCATGTATTATTAGTCTTAACAGTTTCTATAATGTTCCTAACCGTATAGTGTCTACTATTTATCTTCTTCTTCACTTACTAATCCTTTTTCTTAAGTTATCTTGATTGTGTTCTTAGTTCTAAGTTATCTTGGGGGTTGGGGATCAAACGTGTAAACTGTGTCTTGTCTCTGACGGAACTCTCTAGCCTATGGATGACGGTAACTGGCGGTAGTTTAGTAAGGTTTAATCAACATCCAACAAGGATCTCTCGCACTATGAACATAGAACGATAACCTCACACTAGAGAATAGGATCTGAAGCTTTAAAGAAGATGAACAGTAAACCTATGCAGAGACGAACAATATAGAATAATTAAGATCTATAATATGAACATGATAACAAGATTTTGACGACCTTAAAGACAGTATGAGGGGGCTTTAGCCTCTCATACTCAGTAACATGGCTCTGATACCATTTAAAGGATCATAAGTTTTATACTGTAAATTATAAAATAAATACGGAATTTAAAGCATAAGTAAGAACACTTACAATATAGGAGCTTTATTGAAACATAAGAAAACTATTTTTACAGAGATGGGAGAGAAGGGACAAAGAAAATCTTAAGAAATTTTCGAGAAGAGAGAGAAAGAAAATCTTAAGAAATTTTCTAATGTGTGATGATTACAATTTGAAAGTCTTTTATAGAATTCAAAAGGTTTGTTGAGTTGATCTCAACCTTACAAATGGACGACCTAGATTGACGTATTCTGCTTTGTTGAAGGGGCAGGTACTATTTTTATCCTTTTGTGCTTGTTATTGTCAAGTAACTCTTTCTTTTCCCAAGAGTCATTTGTCTTTTTGAAAAGTTGTTTTGTCTTTGTCGGAAGAGTCATTTGTCCTTTTGTAAAGGGGCAAGATGCTATTCTTCGTCTGCATAGGCATGGTAGGCTTGGGCTATCCCTTGTGGGTCTTCTATGTCTCCATTGTTCTTCTGAGGAAGATACTGCTTCTAGCATGGCTTGTACTTCTGTTGGGCATGTTGTATCAATATTTGCCAAGACTTCTAGGAGTCTCTTTTTTAATTCCATTTGGGAACTGGATGATCCCATTTTGCTTGCTGCTCTGGACTTGGACTGGGTTGCTTTTACTTCAGGCACCCATCCTTTAATCCTTGGAATTTTAACTAAGTATTTAATTCGGCTAGTCTCTTTAGTGGCGAATGACCAACTGATTATGTAGGAAATATGTTTTGCAAAGTAGTATTTACATAACTTAATGTGATCAGGTAGCGTGGAAATTTCATGCTCTTTCTGAAATCTTTCATAGTGTACTTGGAAGCTCTTGGGCATCGTTTGCTCAGTTTCTCCGAATTTCTTCCACCAGTCATAAATCCATCTTGGTATGACTGATTTCATCATTTGTTCGTTGTATTTTACGAACCAAGTGTGCGTATTTGGGCATAGGTATAAAAAGTTATACCATGCTTCTATATAATCAAAGAAATTATAGGTTTGAGGCCTATGTTATTTAGATAGAACAATTGGGGTGTGCAAATGATACATACACCATTCAAATGGGCTAATAATATTATTAATGGTGAACCTCGAGTACTTAATACTATTGGTGTCCATATTATCCTTTAACCCATGTTCTATAGATATCGATCCTGTGTCTATCAGGATAAATTCGTAATACCTACTTATCTTGAGAGGGTCACTGGATTATACGTAATTTCTGTTGGTATAACAAGGCTTAACCAAACCGCCTATATCGAGATTTTCGTAACCTTTATCTAATGCTAAAATCATGATTGGCGCTTTGGGTATGACTTCAAAATTTTCCTTCTCTTGAGAGATGGATTTTTTACCTTCTCTCTTGGAGGGAGTGTTTGGGTTTACTGCCTGTGCGAAGGACTCTGGAGTCTTCATTTCGCAGTCTGAGCTGATTAACAGTTTACCTGTCATTGAACTTGTTGAGGCCTTTGATAAAGCCTGTTGAAATGGTCCTTCAACTCTTGGTATTGAACTGATAACTGTCATCTTTGATGATGAGGGTTTATTTGTGGTGGGTACTCTCGAAGGGGTAACCATTATATGTGAAGGTGGTCTCATGGGTAGGGATGGAAATTCTGCGAGTGCAGAATATCTATTTCCTTGATTCCTATTAGGTGAGGCCCTAAAGGGACCCATCTGGTTTGGTCTCATTCTTTCCCTGTAGGAATTCTCTGGTTAGAAAACCGGGTAGAGAGTTTTCTTCACCTTTAATAAATTCAATTTGAAAATCAAAACTAGATAATAATGCTTTCCATATGGCAAAAAGCTGTTTTAAAAATGAGGTTTTTAACATCTTTTTGTAAAATCTCTTTAGTTGATTTGCAATCAACTCTTAACAAGAATTCTTTATTTATTAAATCATCTTGAAACTTTGTAATACATAGTGTCACGACCCATAATCCCACCACAGGCGTCGTGATGGAACTTAGTCTCTAAGACTGAGTAAGCCGATTATAATTACAATTCAAGCCAAATTTGTTTTTAATAAATAATCGAAACCAACAACAGAAATAATTAGAAACAACCTCCCAAGACTGGTAATACTGAGTCACGAACTCTAACTGAATATATAAAATTATCTCAGGGATCGAATACTCAATACTATTTTAATAATGATTAACAATACAATAAAATAGAAAGACTCCAAGGGACTACGGCGACCAAGCAGCTCTACCGTGAATCTTTGCGATCCCACTCTAACTCTGTCCGAGTCCGATATCTCAAATACCTAGCTCTGCACAAAAATCTGCAAAATTTTACTATGAGTACATCACAGTCGATACCCTGTAAGTATCAAGATAACCCTCGGTGGAGTAGTGACGAGGTACAGTCAAGACACTCAAATCACACAATAATTTACACGAAATATTATATCGACAACACAACACAATAAATTCCTATCATAATTTTCCCAACAACCACAACCAATTCCAATGGTATAGTAAAATCAATAAATTTCTCTAAAAAGCCCAAGGCTCCATACAATGTGTATAAAACCTCAAAACAACAATAAGGAAGGAGTAACGACCCGACCGGTCATTTTGAATCCTCCATTTACTGCTCAATTTATGCTTTATAGTTGTTTTATGACTTACCAGGTTAGTAGGTTTGGGTCCAGAAGGAATTCGGAGTGAAATGAGACACTTAGTCTCATAATTGAAAATTTAAGTTAGAAAAGTGGACCGGATATGGACCTATGTGTAAACGAACTCGGATTTGAATTTTGATGATTCCAATAGCTCCGTATGGTAATTTTGGGCTTAGGAGCGTGTCCGGAATATTATTTGGTGGTCCGTAGTGGAATTAGGCTTGAAATGCTGAAAGTTGAATTTTTGGGATGTTTGACCGGGGGGTTGACTTTTTGATATCGGGGTTGAAATCCGATTCTAAAAATTTGAGTACCTCCGTTATGTCTTTTATGACTTGTGCGCAAAATTTGAGGTAAATCGGACGTGATTTGGTAGGTTCCGGAGTCATTTGTAGAAATTAGAAATTTCAAAGTTCATTAGGCTTGAATTGGGGTGTAATTCATGGTTTTAGCATTGTTTGAGGTGATTTGAGGGTTCGACTAAGTCCGTATGATGTTTTAGGACTTGTTTGTATATTTGGTTGAGGTCCCGAGGGGCTCGGGGTGAGTTTTGTATGGTTAACGGATCAAAATTTGGACTTGAACAGCTGCTGGAATTATTTGATATCTGATGATGTTTTCCTTCTACGCGATCGCGTGAATGCGTCTGCGATCACGTAGGCTTAGTTAGTCAGTGGGGGTTTTTATTCTACGTGATTGCGTGGGGATATCTGTGATCGCGTAGGGTTAATGTGAGGCAGTGGCATTTTGTGCTTCGCGATCGCGTGAAGCGGGACGCGATCGCGTAGCTTTGGGATTTTGTGACTCGCGAACGCGTGAAAAAGGTCGCGTTCGTGTAGAGTAAATGGAGCGGAAATAGAAGTCACACGTTTTGTGCTTCACTATCGCGTGGATGAGTCCACAATCACATAGGTCTGTGATGTTGTGCTTCGCGATCGTGTGTGAAAGTGCGCGATCGCGTAGATTAAAATTTGGGCGATGGAAAATTGTTTTTCGCGATCGCGTAGAGCAAATGTCTGGGCAGAGAGTTTAAGTTTTTGACGGATTTAAGCTCAGGAAGAGGCGATTTTCGGGAGTTTTTCAAGAAAAACAATGGGGTAAGTGTTCTTAACTCAATATTAGTTAAATTACCCGAATCCATGGTTGTTTTTATCATTTAATAGGTGAATTAAGTTGGAAAAGTTTGAAAACCCTCTTAGTTTAAATTGAAGATTTGAGGGTTGAGTTGGGGTTGGATTTTGATAAAATTGGTATGGTTAGACTCATGGTTGAATGGGCTTCCAGATTTTGTAACTTTTATCGAGTTCCGAGGCATGGGCCCCACAAGCAATTTTTGAGCTAAAATTCGAAGTTTTATGGAAAATTAGTATTTTCTTATGGAATTAATTCCAATAAATTTTATTGACTGAAACAAATTATTTGTGACTACATTCGAGGCATTCGGAGGCCGATTTGCGAGGCAAAGGCATAGCAGAGTAAAGAATTTCACTCTCTGAGGTAAGTAACGGTTTTAAATCTGGTCCTGAGGGTATGAAACCTCCGAATTTTGTGTCATGTGATTATTTTGTAGGTGACGCACATGCTAGGTGACGGGCGTGTGGGCGTGCTCCGAGGGGATTGTGACTTGGTCCGTCCTGTGAAACTGTAAAGTTGAATAATTTGTTGTTAGCTATATGCTCTCTATGTGTTGAAGAAATTTGACTATAAATCATGTTAGAAATTATGCTTAGGCTATGTGATAGTACTGTTGGGACCCACAGAGGGCACATACTTACTGAATTAATTGCTAATTTCTATCTTGTGCTCAGTCATGATTTTACTTGCATATCATACCTCAGTCTTTCTTGATATTTGTGATGCATTATGTTATATTTGTTTGGGCTGATCTTTGTGATTTCTGAGAGCCCGAGAGACTAGAGAGGTTGAGGACTAAGTAAGGCTGAGGGCATGTCGGTGAGGTAAGGATATTATGGCACGTGAGTTGTCCGTGCAGGATATTATAGCATGTGAGTTGTCCTTGCAACACATGAGTTGTCAGTGCAGATTATGGTGCTTGGGCTGTAGGAGCCCCTCCGGAGTCTGTACACCCCGAGTAAGCACGGGTACCCATTGAGTGTGAGTGCTGAGGGCTGAGAGCCGAGTGATGAGGTGAGTGCCTGTTGCCTGAGAGGTTGTACTTGCTTTGCATTTGTTGTTGCACTTGGTTGCTATATGTCATTGTTGTGAAATCTCTCAAAGATTTTATATCCGGATTACATGAACTTGAACTGTATAAAATTAATTTGACTTAAACTGCCAGATTTGAAAGCATGTCTATTCTTTGCGGGAATTACTAAAAGTGAACTATAACTGTGTAGCTCATCATTATCTTCAGTTCCTTAGTTATTATTGTTACTTGTTGAGTTGGTGGTACTCATACTACACCTTGCACTTCGTGTGCAGATCCAGGTATTCTCGGACATAGCGGGTGTCGATCCTTTCACGCGGTTGATTTTCAGGAGATTTTGAGGTAGCTGTCGTGTTTCCCAGACCTTGTCTCTTCTTCTCTATCTCCTTGTTTACTGTATTTGGTCTCAGACTATTATAGACCGTATTTTCCAGACTTGTATTCATATTAGATGCTCATGTACTCAGTGACACCAGGTTATGGGGAGTGTTCGTGTCAGTATTTATGGGATTTTGTATTGTATTAAATTATTGTATTTTCAAACTTAAGAGAAATTGTGGTTTATCGAGATTATCGGCTTCCTAATATCGAGATAGGCGCCATCACGACAGGTTGGGATTTTGTATCGTGACAAGTTGGCATCAAAGCCTAGGTTACATAGGTCTCACGAGTCATGAGCAGGTTTAGTAGAGTCTTGCGGATCGGTACGGAGACGTATGTACTTACCTTCGAGAGGCTGCAGAACCCATAGGAAATTTTCACTTTCTTGTATTCTGTCGTGCAAATTAGTTGATTCTAGAAACTAAATTTCTGCTATTTTATTCTCTCACAATTGGTGAGGACACGTACTACCGGATCGGACGGTCAGCCACCAATACCACCAGTTAGGGATGCGAGAGGTCGGGGTCGTGGTAGAGGTAGAGGTATAGCTCGTACCATAGTTGGACTAGCACTTGTAGTACCACCAGTTGCTCCAACTCAGGAGCAGATTCCGGATATAGCTGAGCCGACAGGATCAGCTCAGGCACCAGTTGTGCCCATTGAGATTCAAGGCCTTCAGGAGACTTTGGCCCAGATATTGGCAGCTTGCACTGGTCTTGCTCAGGTGGTTTTGGCTCAGGCCGCACCTGCCGCTTCTCAGGCCAGGGGAGGTACTCATACCCTCGGCGCCCGTACTCTAGACCAGGTAGTACATGGACTTCAGATACTGGGGGCACTACCAGCCCAGCCGATTGCAGCTTTTAAGGCCCCGGTAGTTCCTGTTATGGCAGATGATGAGCAGAGGAGACTTGAGAGATTTGAGAGGCTTCGACATCCACCATTTAGCGGTACTGAGTCAGAGGATGCCTAGGGTTTTCTGGATAAGTGTCAGTGGATGCTTCGGACAATGGGTATTCTAGAGACTAGTGGGGTCTCATTCACTACTTTTCAGTTTTCTGGGGCTGCCTTCAGATGGTGGGAGTCTTACGAGAGTTGTAGGCCGATTGCTGCAGCACCCTTTACCTGGCAGCAGTTCTCCAGTCTATTCCTGGAGAAGTTCGTGCCTCAGTCTTGCAGAGAGGAGCTGCGCATGCAGTTCGAGTAGCTTCGTCAGGGTGAGATGTCCGTGACACAATGTGAGATGATATTTTCAGAATTGGCCCATCATGCTATCTGGTTGATTCCCACAGACAGGGAAAGGAACAGGAGATTCATAGATGGCCTCACTTTTCAGCTGTGATTACTCATGACTAGAGAAAGAGAGTGTCTGGTGCTACTTTCGACGAGGTTGTCAACATTGCTCGTCAGATTGAGATGGTTCGTAGCCAGGAGCGGGTTGAGAGGGAGGCTAAGAGGCCTCATGGTTCCGGTGATTTTAGCGGTGTTCCTTCAGGGGGTCAGTTTTACTGCGGTAGGGGCCGTTCTTACAGACACGCTCAGGATGGTCGTCCAGCTCATCGTGGTGCATCAGCTAGCCACGGTTCTTACTGTGCTGACTCGGGCCAGTCTTCATTCAGTGCACTACCAGCGTAGAGTTCTCATCATGCCTCGTCTGCTCAGGCTTTTATAGGTAATTCTTCGGGTTATCAGGAGTAGCAGTTCCGTCAGAGGATGGGTGGTTTCGAGTGCGGAGAATTGGGTCATTTCAAGAAAGATTATCCTAGGTTGTTGAGTGGGGTTCCACAATAGAGTTCTCGACTAACGGCACTAGCTCTAGTAGTTACATCACCCGCCCAGCCATCTCGGGTGGGGGCCAGGAAGCTAGGGGTCGCCCAAGAGGGGGAGGCCGATCAGGTGGCGGACAAGCTCGATTCAATGCTTTTCCTGCCAGGCCATATGCTGTTACCTCAGACGCAGTGATCACATGTATTGTTTCAGTGTGCCACAGAGAGGCTTCTATATTATTTGACCCTGGTTCCATTTATTCATATGTATCATCATATTTTGCTCATTATCTGGATATGCCCTGTGAGTCCTTAGTTTCACCTGTTTGTGTATCTGCACCGGTGGGCGGTATTATTACTATGGATCGTGTGTTTCGGTCGTGTGTGGTAACTATTAGGGAATTGGAGACTAGAGTTGATCTCTTATTACTCGGTATGGTTGATTTTGATGTAATCCTGGGTATGGATTTGTTGTCTCTATGTCATGCTATTCTGGACTGTCACGCAAAAATCGTGACGTTGACGATGCCAGGGTTACCAAAGGTTGAATGGAGGGGTTCTCTAGATCTTGTTCCTAGCAGGTTAATTTCTTATTTGAAGGTCCAACATATGGTTGGAAAGGGATGCTTGTCATATTTGGCCTTTGTGAGAGATGTTGATGCAGATGCTCCTATTATTGATTCAGTACCGGTCGTGCGAGACTTTCCGGATGTATTTCCTGCAGACCTACCGGGTATTCCATCCAACAGGGATATTGATTTCGGTATTGACTTGGTGCAGGGCACTCAGCCCATTTCTATTCCTCCGTATCGTATGGCACCAGCTGAGTTAAAAGAATTGAAAGAGCAACTTCAGGAACTCCTTGAAAAATGGTTTATTAGGCCTAGTGTGTCACCTTGGGGTGCACCAGGTCTATTTGCGAAAAAGAAAGATGGTATTATGCAGATGTGCATTGACTATAGGCAGTTGAACAAAGTGACAATCAAGAATAAATATTCTTTGCCGCGTATTGATGATTTATTTGACCAGCTTCAGGGAGCGAGGGTGTTCTAAAAAATTGATTTGAGATCTGGGTATCACTAGTTGAAAATTCAAAATTTGGATATCCTAAAGACAGCATTCAGAACTCGTTATGGCCACTACAAATTTCTTATGATGTCTTTTGGGCTAACCAATGCCCCATTAGCATTTATGCATTTGATGAATAGTGTGTTCCAGCCATATCTTGATTTATTTGTCGTAGTATTTATTGATGATATTCTGGTGTACTCATGTAGCCAGGAGGAACATGCACAACACTTGGGTATTGTATTACAGAGGTTGAGAGAGGAAAAACTTTATGCCAAATTCTCTAAGTGTGAGTTCTGGCTTAGTTCGGTGGTATTCTTGGGACATATAGTGTCTAGTGAAGGAATTAAGGTGGATCCAAAGAAAATAGAGGCAATTCAGAGTTGGCCCAGGCCATCTTCAGTTACTGAGATTTAGAGTTTTCTCGGCTTGGCCGGTTATTATCGTCGATTTGTGGAGGGATTATCGTTTATTGCATCGCTTATGACTAAATTGACCCAGAAAGGTGCTCCGTTCAGGTGGTCAGATGAGTGTGAAGAGAGCTTTCAGAAGCTCAAAACAGCTTTGACTACATCTCCAGTAATGGTATTACCTACAGGTTCAGAGTCTTATACTGTGTATTGTGACGCGTCGCGTATTGGTTTCGGCGCAGTGCTGATGCAAGATGGTAGGGTGATTGCCTATGCATCCAGACAGTTAAAGGTACATGGGAAGAATTATCTAGTCCACGGTCTTGAGTTAGCAGTTATTGTTCATGCCTTGAAAATTTGGCGGCATTACTTGTACGGTGTCCAGTGTGAGGTTTATACCGATCATCGAAGTCTACAACATTTGTTTAAATAGAAAGATCTTAACTTGCGGCATCGAAGGTGGTTGGGGTTGCTTAAGGATTATGATATCACCATTCTCTATCATCTTGGAAAGGCCAATATGGTGGCCGATGCCTTGAGTCATAAGTCGGAGAGTTTGGGCAGCTTAGCATACTTACCGATAGCAGAGAGGCCTTTAGCCTTAGATGTCCAGGCCTTGGCTAGTCAGTTTGTTAGATTGGATGTTTCCGAGCCAAATCGAGTTTTGGCATGTGTGGTTTCTCGGTCTTCTTTATATGACCGCATCAGAGAGCGCCAGTATGATGATCCACATCTGCTTGTCCTTAAGGACATGGTTCAGCACGGTGATGCCAAGGAAGTCACTATTGGAGATGACGGTGTATTACGGATGCAGGGCAGGCTATGTGTGCCTAATGTAGATGGTTTGCATGAGCTGATTCTCCAGGAAGCTCACAGTTCGTGGTACTCTATTCATCCAGGTGCTGCAAAGAAGTATCAGGATTTGAGGCAGCACTATTGGTGGAGGCGGATGAAGAAAGATATAGTTGGGTTTGTATCTCGGTGTTTAAATTGCCAACAGGTAAAGTACGAGCATCAGAGATCGGGCGGATTGCTACAGATACTTGAAATTCCGGAGTGGAAGTGGGAGCGTATTACCATGGACTTTGTAGTTGGACTCCCACGGACTTTGAGAAGGTTTGATGTTGTTTGGGTGATAGTAGATCGGTGGACCAAATCTACGCATTTTATTCTAGTCGGTACTAATTATTCTTCGGAGCGGTTGGCTGAGATTTATATTCGTGAGATTGTTCGCCTACACGGTGTGCCGGTGTCCATTATTTCAGATCGGGGTACGCAGTTTACCTCACAGTTTTGGAGGGCAGTGCAGCGAGAATTGGGCACACAGGTTCAGTTGAGTACAACATTTCACCCTCAGACGGACGGACAGTCCGAGCGCACTATTCAGATATTGGAGGATATGCTACGCGCTTGTGTCATTGATTTTGGGGGTTCTTGGGATCAATTTTTGCCACTCGCAGAGTTTGCTTACAATAATAGCTACCAGTCAAACATTCAGATAGCTCCGTATGAAGCTTTGTATGGGAGATGGTGCCAATCTCCAGTGGGTTGGTTTGAGCCGGGTGAGGTTAGTCTATTGGGTACTGACTTGGTTCAGGATGCTTTAGAGAAGGTCAAAGTGATTTAGGAACTTCTTCGCACAGCACAGTCTAGATAGAAGAGTTATGCCGACAGAAAGGTTCGTGATGTTGTTCACATGGTGGGGGAGAAGGTTCTGCTCAAGATTTCACCCATGAAGGGTGTGTTGAGGTTCGGGAAGAAGGGCATGTTGAGCCCTCGGTATATTGGGCCTTTTGAGATACTTAAGAAAATTGGAGAGGTGGCTTATGAACTTGCTTTACCACCTAGTCTATCATGCGTTCATCCAGTGTTCCATGTATCCATGCTCCGAAAGTATGTCGGGGATCTGTCTCATATTCTGGATTTCACTATAGTACAGCTGGATGGTAATTTGACTTATGACGTGGAACCGGTGGCTATTTTAGACCGACAGGTTAGAAAGCTGAGGTTAAAGAGCATAGCATCAGTGAAGGTGCAGTGGAGAGGCCAGCCAGCCAGAGAAGCTACTTGGGAGATTGAGCAGGAGATGCGGAGCAAATATCCACACTTATTTGAGACTCCAGGTATTGTTCTAAACCCGTTCGAGGACGAACGTTTGTTTAAGAGGGGGAAAATGTAACGCCCCGACCAGTCGTTTTGAGTATTATAACCCCGTTCCCCCACTTACTTCTCAATTTATGCTTTATAGTTGTTTTATGACTTACCAGGTTAGTAGGTTCGGGTCCGGAAGGAATTCGGAGTGAAATGAGACATTTAGTCTCATAATTGAAAATTTAAGTTAGAAAAGTGGACTGGATATGGACCTATATGTAAATGACCTCGGATTTGAATTTTGATGATTCCAAAAGCTTCGTATGGTGATTTTGGGCTTAGGAGCGTGTCCAGAATATTATTTGGAGGTCCGTAGTGGAATTAGTCTTGAAATGCCGAAAGTTGAATTTTTGGAAAGTTTGACCGGGGGGTTGACTTTTTGATATCGGGATCGAAATCCAATTCTGAAAATTTGAGTACCTCCCTTATGGCATTTATGACTTGTGCGCAAAATTTGAGGTAAATCGGACATGATTTGATAGGTTCCGGAGTCGTTTGTAGAAATTAGAAATTTCAATGTTCATTATGCTTGAATTGGGGTGTAATTCATGGTTTTAGAGTCGTTTGAGGTGATTTGAGGGTTCGACTAAGTCCGTATGATATTTTAGGACTTGTTGGTGTATTTGGTTGAGGTCCCGAGAGGATCGGGTGAGTTTTGGATGGTTAACGGATCAAAAATTTGGACTTGAAGAGCTGCTGGAATTTTCTGATATCTGATGATGTTTTCCTTCTACGCGATCGCGTGAATGCGTCTGCGATCGCGTAGGCTTAGTTGGTTAGTGGGGGTTTTTGTTCTACGCGATTGCGTGGGGATTTTTGCGATCGCGTAGGGTTAATATGAGGCAGTGGCATTTTGTACTTCGCGATCGCGTAGCTCTGGGATTTTGTGACTCGCGAACGCGTGAAAAAGGCCGCGTTCGCGTAGAGTAAGTGGAGCGGAAATAGAAGTCATGCATTTTGTGCTTCGTGATCACGTGGACGAGTCCGTGATCGTGTAGGTCTGTGAAGTTGTGCTTCACGATCGCATGGGAAAGTGCGGGATCATGTAGAGTAAAATCTGGGCGATGGAAAATTCGCGATCGCGTGGGAATGTTCGCGATCGCATAGAGCAAATGTCTGGGCAGAGAGTTTAAGTTCTGAAAATGGGACTTTCAGTTTTTGACGGATTTGAGCTCACGAAGAGGCAATTTTCGGGAGTTTTTCAAGGAAAACAACGGGGTAAGTGTTCTTAAATCAATATTGGTTAAATTACTCGAATCCATGGTTGTTTTTATCATTTAATTGGTGAATTAAGTTGGAAAAGTTTGAAAACTCTCTTAGTTTAAATTTAAGATTTGAGGGTCGAGTTGGGGTCGGATTTTGATAAAATTGGTATGGTTAGACTCGTGGTTGAATTGGCTTCCGGATTTTCTAACATTTGTCGAGTTCCGAGATGTGGGCCCCACAGGTATTTTTGAGCTAAAATTCGGATTTTTATGGAAAATTAGCATTTTCTTATGGAATTAATTCCAACAAATTTTATTGACTGAAATGAATTATTTGTGATTAGATTCGAGGCATTCAGAGGCCGATTTGTGACCCAAAGGCATAGCAGAGTAAAGAATTTCACGCTCTAAGGTAAGTAATAGTTTTAAATCTGGTCCTGAAGGTATGAAACCCCGGAATTTTATGTCATGTGATTATTTTGGAGGTGACGCACATGCTAGGTGACGGGCGTGCACCGAGGGGATTGTGACTTGGTCCGTCCCGTGAAACTGTAAAGTTGAATAATTTGTTGTTAGTTATATGCTCTCTATGTGTTGAAGAAATTTGACTATAAATCATGTTAGAAATTATGCTTAGGCTATGTGATAGTACTATTAGGACCCACAGAGGGCACGCACTTATTGAATTAATTGCTAGTTTCTATCTTGTGCTCAGTCATGATTTTACTTGCGTATCATACCTCAGTCTTTCTTGATATTTGTTGATGCATTATGTTATCTTTGTTTGGGCTGATCTTTGTGATTTCTGAGAGCCCGAGAGACTAGAGAGGTTGAGGACTGAGTAAGGCCGAGGGCCTGTCGGTGAGGTAAGGATATTATGGCACGTGAGTTGTCCGTGCAGGATATTATAGCACGTGAGTTATCCGTGCAGCACGTGAGTTGTCCGTGCAGCGTGTGAGTTGTCCATGCAGATTACGGCGCTTGGGCTGTAAGAGCCCCCCCGGAGTCTGTACACCCCCAGTGAGCGCGGGTACCCATTGAGTGTGAGTGCTGAGGGCTGAGAGCTGAGTGATGAGTTGAGTGACTGTTGCCTGAGAGGTTGTACTTGCTTTGCATTTGTTGTTGCACTTGGTTGCTATATCTCATTGTTGTGAAATCTCTAAAAGATTTTATATATGGATTACATAAACTTGAACTGTATAAAATTGATTTGACTTAAACTGCCGGATTTTAAAGCATGTCTATTCTTTTCGGGAATTACTGAAAGTGAACTATAACTGTGGAACTCGTCATTATCTTCAGTTCCTTAGTTATTATTGTTACTTGCTGAGTTGGTTGTACTCATACTACACCCTGCACTTTGTGTGTAGATTCGGGTATTCCCGGACATAGCGGGTGTTGATCCTTTCGCGTGGTTGATTTTCAGGAGATTTTGACGTAGCTGCCGTATTTCGCAGACCTTGTCTCTCCTTCTCTATCTCCTTATTTACTGTATTTCGTCTCATACTATTATAGACCATATTTTCCAGACTTGTATTCATATTGGATACTCATGTACTCAGTGACACCAGGTTTTGGGGAGTGTTTGTGTAAGTATTTATGGGATTTTGTATTGTATTAAATTATTGTATTTTCAAACTTAAGAGAAATTGTGGTTTATCGAGATTATTGGCTTGCCTAGTATCGAGATAGGCGCCATCACGATAGGTTGGGATTTTGGGTCTGACAGAAGGAAAATTAACTCAACATGACACAAATCGAGGGTTAGGCCATTTTCATCATATCTTGATTTGTAGAGCTCGGTTTTGAGCGATTCTTTGTGGGTTTTTCAAGAAAATCGTTTGGGTAAGTGTTCTTCACCTAGAATGCATTATATTCCATGATTTTATCTTTATTTTTATCATTTAATTGGTGTTTTGAGTTGAGGAAAAAGGAGGTTTTTGAAGAAAATTTTCAAAATGCAAAATCATGATTTGAGGGATGAATTGGTATCGGAATTTGATAATTTTAGTATGGTTGAACTCGTATCGGAATGGGTGTTCGGGTTTTGTGAAATTTGTCGGGTTCCGAGGTACGGGCCCGGGGGTCGAGTTTTGGACCGATTTTTAGGTTTTGATAAAGATTGAGGCTTTATGGTCCGGAATAGTTTCTTATGAGTTTTATTTGTGCTTTGAAGTTATTTTGGTTAGATTTGAGTCGTCCGGAGGTCATTTCACCCGACAAGTTCATTTTTGAGTATCGGTCTGTCTTCTTTGAGGTAAGTATCTTGCCTAACTTCGAGTGTGGGAACTACCCCTTAGGATTTGAGTCTTCTATGCTAATGGTAGTCCGTGTACGCGAGGTGACGAGTACGTGCTCAGACTTATTTGAGTCTTCATTCTTAAATGAGGCATATGATTATCCTTATACTGCTTATCCTTAATTAAAGTTGTTGTATTTCTCTCTTAATTGCCCAACCTTAAAAGAAGTTAGATATCCTTTATTTTAGTTGACTTGTCCTTATTTGGAATTATTCGTCTTGTGTTAGCTCCCTCATTGTCGAACTGTACATTGTGGACCGTTGTCATAAAATATTTCCTTTCTTGTTGAGTTATTCCTATTATGACTAGCGTTCTCTATTATGGCCACTCCTTGTGAATTAATTCCTCCGTTCCTTTGAGTTCTGCAATTTCTAAGTTGATTTATTTGTCGTACCCTTGTATTAGTGTTATTGTTGATGCTGTACTTGTTATTCTTGCACATTTACTTTGGGACTACGAGGCGGAACCTCGGGAGATCCACCTGTCTTTCATATTTACTTTTGGGACTACGAGGCGGTACCTTGGGAGATCCCCTGTTGAGCATTTACTTTTGGGACTATGAGACAGTATCTCGGGAGTGCCCTTTTGTTTACATCTCTTTGTTATTGGGTTGCACGAGGTTTCTGTCGTGCTATTGTTACTATTGATATTTACACATGTGGCGTGACAAGGCGGGATATAAATATATGTGGTTTGCGCATGTGGCGAGACAAGGTGAGAACATTATTATGCACGTGTGGCGAGACAAGGCAGGCATTTACTTTACTATTGCACACGTGGCGAGACAAGCTGGGCAGAGTCAAGGATTGATTTGTGATGATTGTGATGGCCTGGGGGCATTCTTCTTGTTGATAATTGTGTAGTGGTACACTTACCTGTGTGAGTTTTATCTTGTGAAAGTTGTGAGAAACTATTCTAAGTGTTGTCTGTTCTTTTTCCTTATGCTTATTTGCTGGTATGGACTATGTTAGGACACATGCACAAGCATACACGTAGTTAAGCACTCTTATCGGATAAGAGGTTTTCTTGATATTGTTGGGCATAGATGCTCACCATTGTTTACTTGCCTTCTACGTGAGAATGGCTCTATTGGCATGTGAGTCGTCAGTGCGGTTATGAGGTGTTATGAGGGCACAGGATGCCAAGTGTTAGGGTTCAGGTATTGAGACCCGTGAGTTGTGATTTGTCCGAGGTTCGGTACCTCGTGGAGTTTGATGACTAAAACCTGATGTAAAAGCGGTTGTAGTTGTTGAGTTATTACTTGTCCTTGTCGTATTTGTGATTCCGGATTTAGGTTGTGTTCTATTCACTTTTGTGTGTCCTTTTTATTGTATTCCGTTGATTCTTGTTGTTTCCTTTCTTATTGCCATTACTGTATTGTGGGCCATATTGCATAGTCTTTATGTAGATATCATATTTTTTGTTGTTCATATATTTATACTTGTTCAGTTTATTAGACCAGTGGGTGTCTTGACTGTTCCTCGTCACTACTCCACCGAGGTTAGTCTTGATACTTACTGGGCACCGCTATGGTGTGCCCATTCTACACTTCTGCACAATCTTTTTGCAGATCCAGGTATTTGTCGTTAGCAGCTGTGCGAGTCGTTACTGTGGAGACTCAAGGTAAACCTGCAACTGCGTTCGCAGGCTTCAGAGTCACCTTCAAGTTTTCATTTTGCACTGTTTATTCTTATTTCTGGACAGTTGTATTTAGAAGTTTTCTAGCAAAATACTCTGTAGGGCTTATGACTTGTACTACCGATTTTGGGAATTGTAAATTTTAAGAAATTTCTATTTCAAATTGTCAGATATTATTTAAATAATATTGTTGTTTCAATAAATGTTAGGCTTACCTAGTCCCTAAGACTAAGTGCCATCACGTTACCCAAATGGAGGGAAAATTGGGTTGTGACAAGTTGGTATCAGAGCTCTAAGTTCATAGGTGCTACGAGTCATACACGAGTTTTGTAGAGTCTTGCGGATCGGTATAGAGACGTTTGTACTTATCTTCGAGAGGCTACGGAACTATTAGGACAGTTTCACTTCCTTCATTCCTATCAAGCGAGTTCATTGGTCTCGAAGTTTGAACTTTTATCATTCTATTCTCTCACAGATGGTGAGGACACGAGCTGCAGTTGTTGATGATGTTACCCCCGGAGCATAGGTCTCTAGGGGCAGAGGCAGAGGCCGATGAGGAGCACGTGCCGCATCTAGGGCACCTATCAGAGTAGCAGTTGAGGAGCAGCCAGTAGTTCCAGTTGGGGGGCAGGTACTAGAGGCGCCTGCTGTCACCCCCGGACTTCAGGAGACCTTAGCACAGTTCCTGAGCATGTTTGGTACATTGGCTCAGATGGGGTTGATTCCGGTTGCACCAGCTATTTCACAGACTGGAGGAGGAACCCAGACTCCCGCTTTCCACACCCATAGCAGCGAGTTCATATTGGTCAGGTTCCAAGTGTCATGACGACACAGCCTGTGGTTCCAGTTCAGCTCGTGGTCAGGGCAGCAACATCTGAGGAAGAGTAGCTTAGACTTGTAAGGTTCAAGAAATATGACCCTCCTACATTCAGTGGTTTGGCTTCAGAGAGTGCACATGGTTTTCTGGAGGAGTGCCATCGCATTCTCCACACTATGGGTATTGTTGAGATGAATGGGGTTATTTTTACTACGTTCCAGCTTAAGGGAGCGGCTTATCAGTGGTGGCAGGTGTATGAGTTAGGTAGTCGGTCGAGTTAGCTTCACTTACATAGGTTCAATTTTCAGAGATATTCCTGAGAGAGTTTGTACCTCAGTCCCTTCGAGATGCATGGCGCGGGGAGTTTGAGCAGCTACGCCAGGGCACTATGTCAGTGTTAGAGTATGCCGTTAGATTCAGTGATTTGGTCAGACATGCACCTGCTTCGGTCGCTACAATTAGAGAGCGTTCCCGTAGATTCATTGAGGGACTCAGGCATGATATTCGGTTCAGCATGGCTAGGGAGTTGGAGTCAGATATTTCATTTCAGCAGGTGATAGGGATCGCTCATCGAGTGGAGGGCATGTGGGATGAGGAGAGAGAGGACATGTGAGATTAGGAGAGAGAGGACAGGGAGGCAAGGAGGCCTCATAGACTAGAGAGATCTACTGGTCCTTATTTTGGAGGTAGGGTATGACATGGTAGAGGTTTTGTGGGTCAGCTAGTTCAGTTTTCACTTCAGGCTTCGCACAGTGTTTCAGGTGCTCATGGGTATCAGAGTACCCATACCGTACAGTTCCCACAGCCACGCCAGGAGAGAGGTTGCTTCGAGTGCGGAGATACCTGCCACAAGGTGAGAGATTGTCCTAGACTCCGGACAGGTGTGTCACAGCGGAGTATTCAGGCGAGGAGATGGTGCCCAAGAGGGAAAGGCCCCGTTGATGTGTTTCGTATAGTAGGCTTGAGGCCACTACGCCAGATGATGTCATACATGTATGCTTTTGAATTGTTACAGAGGGGCACCATTCGTATTTTGATTCGGTTCTACTTATCGGAGCGAGTTCCCTTATTTGTTGTTCCACCTATGGGCGAGTTCATGACTTAGTATTCTGTATATGTGTTTGCCCATGTTGGTAGAATCTATGAGTGGTAAACCATGTCTATTGTTTATTTCTATTCATTATTGAGAGTTTCGAGGCTAGAAGTGAATTCATGTTGTCCATTATGGTAGGTTTGATGTGATTCCTGAGTAAATTGTTTACGATTGTGATTTGATACTCTACCAGGGTGAGAGTTTAGTAAGTGTTGTGATTTTATGGGAAGAATTGAGTGAGTGGGAGATTTCCATTGATATGATGTGTATTCGACTTGTGATTCAGAGTTGAGGGTGAGACCCTCGCGATTCCGTGTGATTTGATATGTTTGAGACGGGCTGCGTCCCGCAGTGGAAGTTATATCAGGATGAGATCCTTATGATTTGTTCATATACTTTAATTTTTCCTTTTAAATTTATTTGTAGGATGGTACTCATATAGAGTTGTGCCTGTCGGGCATTGTTTGATATTTCTCTTATGTGTTTCTCTTTACATATTCTCTCATTTTTGTTCTGTGCTTCTTGAGTTTTAGCTTGCACGGTGTGTGCCCGGTGGTGTTAGTTGTGACTTGTTGTTTAGGGTGTATAATTATGAGGTATTCGCGTTCCTTGCATCCTTGTTAGTATTGTGGAGGTTCGAAAAAGAGTTCTATCAGATATGAGGCTAATTGCCGGTGCTGGTTATGATTACTTGCAGCTATTGTGATCAGAAGCGTTATTATGGACCTACGTGTGGCGTGTCATATTGAGTGGTCGTACCTTGTGGGTGTAGGCATGAGTTGTTGCAGCTGGTTGAGACTGATACCGGGTATGGATTTAGAATCGGGTCTTTTGGAGATGAATGGAAGGTGAGAATTTTGACTCTAAGGCTTATCGATGTTGGTAGAAAGGATAAATTATAGTTGAGATGGTGCCATCGGTCTTATGTGGATTGGGGTGACGTGGAGTCACCCGTGGGGTGTATGTTGGATATATGCTTTCAGTAATTTGAAGACTTTGAGGTGATTCTTGTCACGTTCGAGGACGAAGTTTGTTTAAGAGGGGAAGGATGTAATGACCCGGCCGGTCGTTTTGAGAATTTAAGTCCCGATCGGCGGCATAAGGCCTTGAGCAGCTTTGTATTATGTGTATTGACTTGTGTGCATGGTCGAATTCAGTTACCAGGTGATTTAGAGTGATTTGGGACACTTAGTCCCTAAAACGGAAGCTTAAGTCTTAGGATTTTGACCGTAGCCGGAACTGCGTGGAGATGACTTTGGAATGGAGTTTCGTCGGTTCCGTTAGCTCCGCTGGGTTATTTTGGACTTAGGAGCATGTCCGGATTGTGTTTTGGACGTCTGTAGCTCATTTAGGCTTGAAAAGGCGAAAGTCGAATTTTCGGAGATTTTGACCAGAAGTGGACTTTTTGATATCGGGGTTGGAATGCGATTTCGAGAGTTGGAGAAGCTTCTTTATGTCATTTGGGACTTGCCTGCAAAATTTGACGTCATTCCGAGTTGGTTTGATTTGTTTCAGCACGAAGTTTCGAAGTTGGAATAATTGAAAGTTCATAAGTTTTGATTTGTTGTGCGATTTGTATTTTCAGCATTGTTTGATGTGATTTGAGGCCCCAAGCGAGTCCGTGTTAGGTTATATAACTTTTTTGTGGGTTTAGACGGGGTCCCGGGGGCCTCGGGTGTGTTCCGGGTGGGCTATGGGTCCTTTTCCCCTATTTTTGAACTGTTGTTCCTGCTTTCTGGTGTTCTTCTTCGCAATCGCGAAGAACTTTTTGCGTTCGCGAAGTGTTACTGTTGACCACTCGAGATCCTTCTTCGCGTTCGCGAAGGTTTGCCTTTCCCCTTCATCGCGTTCGTGATTAGTCACCCACGTTCGCGAAGCTCTTCCTGGCAGACTCATATTTCTTCTTTGCGTTCGCCGTCTCTCGTTCGAGTAGGTTCCGTCCCTTATTATTCGCGTTTGCACTCATTCCCTCACATTCTCGAAGGGTTATTCTGGACAGCCTTACTTTCCTTCTTCACGAACGCGAGCCTTTTTCCGCGTTCGCGATGCTTTGACGCCTGGGCAGAATATAAGATCTTCAAATCGAGGGTTAGGCCATTTTCCTCATATCTTGATTTGTAAAGCTCGGTTTTGAGCGATTCTTTGTGGTTTTTTCAAGAAAATCAATTGGGTAAGTGTTCTTCACCTAGAATTTATTATATTCCATGATTTTATCTTTATTTTTATCATTTAATTGGTGTTTTGAGTTGAGGAAAAAGGAGGTTTTTGAAGAAAAATTTCAAATTGAAAAATCATGATTTGAGGGACGAATTGGTATCGGAATTTGATAATTTTAGTATGGTTGAACTCGTATCGGAATGGGTGTTCGGGTTTTGTAAAATTTGTCGGGTTCTGAGGTGCGGGCCCGGGGGTCGACTTTTGGACCGATTTTTAGATTTTGATAAAGATTAAGGCTTTATGGTCCATAATAGTTTCTTATGAGTTTTATTTGTGCTTTGAAGTTATTTTGGTTAGATTTGAGCCGTCCGGAGGTCATTTCGCCCGACAAGTTCATTTTTGAGTATCGGTCTGTCTTCTTTGAGGTAAGTATCTTGCCTAATTTCGTGTGGGGGAACTACCCCTTAGGATTTGAGTCTTCTATGCTAATTGTAGTCCGTGTACGCGAGGTGACGAGTACGTGCTCAGACTTATTTGTGGAAAGGTGGCCTTTTAGGTTTCTTAGGTCCTTGTATTCACTGATTATGCAGTTGTAATGTTATGAATACGTCTCTTAATTACTAGTTTCACCTCTACCTGCTTTAATTAGAATTAATTGCTTCATGATCCGCCCTTAATGCTTATTTGAGTCATTAGTGCCTTAACTAAAATTGTTATCTCTTCTATTGCCATGTTATTTTTCCCCTAACTGCTTATCTTTATTTGAAGTTATAATTATCTCATATATAATTGTTCATCCTTAATTGAGTCAAATGATTATTCTTATAATGCTTATCCTTAATTGAAGTTGTTGTATTTCTCTCTTAATTTCCCAACCTTAAAAGAAGTTAGATATCCCATATTTTAGTTGACTTGTCCTTATTTGGAATTATTCGTCTTGTGTTAGCTTCCTCATTGTCGAACTATACATTGTGGACCGTTGTCACAAAATATTTCTTTTCTTGTTGAGTTGTTCTTATTATGACTAGCATTCTCTATTGTGGCCACTCCTTGTGAATTAATTCCTCCGTTCCTTTGAGTTCTGGAATTTTTGAGTTGATGTATTTATCGTACCCATGTACTAGTGTTATTGTTGCCGTTGTACTTGTTGTTCTTGCATATTTACTTTGGGACTATGAGGCGGTACCTCGGGAGATCCCCCCTCTCTTGCATATTTACTTTTGGGACTACGAGGCGGTACCTCGGGAGATCCCCTGTTGAGCATTTACTTTTGGGACTATGAGACGGTATCTCGGGAGTGCCCTTTTGTTGACATCTCTTTGTTATGGGGTTGCACGAGGTTTCTGTTGTGCTATTGTTACTATTGATATTTACACATGCGGCGTGACAAGGTGGGATATATATATATATGTGTGGGTTGCGCATGTGGCGAGACAAGGTGGGAACATTATTATGCACGTGTGGCGAGACAAGGCGGGCATTTACTTTACTATTGCACACGTGGCGAGACAAGGTGGGTTGTGTCAGAGATTGATTTGTGATGATTGTGATGGCCTGTGGGAATTCTTGTTGTTGATATTCGTGTAGTGGTACACTTACCTGTGTGAGCTTTATCTTGTGAAAGTTGTGAGTAAATATTCTACGAGTTGTTCGTTCTTTTTCCTTATGCTTATTTCCTGGTATGGACTATGTTAGGACACTTGCACAAGCATACACGTAGTTAAGCACTCTTCTTGGATAAAAGGTTTTCTTGATATTGTTGGGCATAGATGCTCACCCTTGTTTACTTGCTTTCTACGTGAGAATGGCTCTATTGGCACGTGAGTCGTCAGTGCGGTTATGAGGTGTTATGAGGGCACAGGATGCCAAGTATTAGGGTTCAGGTATTGAGACCCGTGAGTTGTGATTTGTCCGAGGTACGGTACCTCGTGGAGTTTGATGACTAAATCCTGATGTAAAAGCGGTTGTACTTGCTGAGTTTTTACTTGTCCTTGCCGTATTTGTGATTCCAGATTTAGGTTGTGTTCCATTCACTTTTGTGTGTCCTTTTTATGGTATTCCGCTGATACTTGTTGTTTCCTTTATTATTGCCATTACTGTATTGTGGGCCATATTGCATAGTCTTTATGTAGATATCATATTTTTTGTTGTTCATATATTTATACTTGTTCAATTTATTAGACCAGTGGGTGCCTTGACTGTTCCTCGTCACTACTCCACCGAGGTTAGTCTTGATACTTACTGGGCACCATTGTGGTATGCTCATTCTACACTTCTGCACATTTTTGTGCAGATCCAGGTATTTGTCGTTAGCAGCTGTACTGGTGGTTGTTGTGGAGACTCAAAGTAAACCTACTGCTACGTTCGCAGGCTTCAGAGTCACCTTCAAGTTTTCGTTTTGCACTGTTTATTCTTATTTCTGGACAGTTGTATTTAGAAGTTTTCTAGCAAAACACTCTGTAGAGCTTATGTTTTTTACTACCGATTTTGGGAATTGTAAATTTTATGAGATTTCTATTTCAAATTGTCACATGTTATTTAAATAATGTTGTTGTTTCAATAAATGTTATGCTTACCTAGTCCCTAAGGTGCCATCACGTTACCCAAACAGAGGGGAAATTGAGTTGTGACACCTTCCATTTTATTGTACTGTCAACTCTTATTCGAACAATATTGTATATTCGATCTTTGAGATCATTGTATGTATTCAGTTAGAGTTCATGACTCAGTATTATCAATCTTGGGAAGGTGTTATAATTATTTCCACTGTAGGTTTCAATTATAAAAAAGGACTTGAATTGTAATTGTAATCGGCTTACCTGGTCTTAGAGACTTAGTGCCATTACGACGCCTATGGTGGGATTTTGGGTTGTGACATCCACACTAGAACTTGCTTGCACCAGTAGTTATTTGTTTCACTAAAAGGCTCTAACTCCATCATACAAACTTGGAATTCGACGATTCTTGTTCCTATGAGTCACAAATAATAATACGAACCTAGTTGTTCAATCAAAACTCAATTCGGAGCTCATTTGCTCAATAAGATACCAATTTTGCTCGTTAAACATTAACTCATGTTTGACGCTAAAAACCCAATCACGACTTGATGAAATTAGACCAAACTTTCCAGATCACTCCTATAATTCATTATCAAAATCCCGGAAGTCTCAAAATCAAATTTCAATCTCTAGAATTAAAAATGGACCTTTGGATCATTACATGATTATGCTGAAAACATCAAACTCTTCCAAAACTCTTCCCCGATAGTCTGTAGTTTATCAATCATAACTTCTTATACTCAACTCCAACTGGAAAACGGTTTAAATTTCTATAAACTAGATACAAAAAGCTACAACTTTTATGTTTTGCTCATCGCCCAACTCCTTATAGATTGAGAGATATAAGCTCCCAAAGTTAGCCCTGTGCAGCAGAAATGTCTGGCGATGCACACTGTTGTAGCCAAAATTTGCAGTATCAGCTTCAGTCAATCGATCATAACTTTATGTACAAATATCCGAATGATGAATGGTTTATTATTATGGAAACTAGAATCAAAGGGCTACAACTTTCATGTTTTTATAATTTCTAGATTCCTTATAGATTTCGAGATATAAGCTTCCAAAGTCAGCTCTGCGCATCAGAAATTTCGCACATTGTTGTCAAAGAAAACAGCAGTTAAAAATGATCTGAAACCACTCCGAAACTCACCCGAGGCTCTCGGAACCTCAATCCAATACACCAACAAGTCCTAAAATATCATACGAACTTAGTTGAAATCTCAAATCACATAAAACAACGCTAAAATCACAAATCATACCCCAATTCAAGCTTAAGGAACTTAAGAACTTCCAACTTCTACATTCGATGCCGAAACCTATCAAATCAATTCCAATTGACCTCAAATTTTTCACACAAGTCATAAATGACATAACAGATCTATGAAAAATTTCAGAACAAGATTCCGACTCCAATATCAAAAAGTCAACTCCCCGGTCAAACTTCCCAAAAACTCAACTTTCGCCATTTCAAGCAAAATTTCACTACGGACTTCCAAAAAAATTTTCGGACACGCTCCCAAGTCCAAAATCACCATACAGAGCTATTGCAATCATCAAAACTCTATTTCGGAGTCGTTTACACATAATTCACCATCTGATCAATTATTTTAACTTAAGCTTCCAAAACAAGAATTGTTCTTTCAATTAAATCCTGAATCATCCGAAAACCAAACTTGACCACCCTCGCAAGTCATAATACACATTTCAAAGCTTCTCGATACCTTAAGCCACCGAACGGAACGTAAATTCTTAAAACGACAAGTCGGGTCGTTACTTCCCCCCTCTTAAAACATACGTTCGTCCTTGAATACGCCAAGAATTATTCTGAGGACATTAAATTTGTGAGTGTATTATTACACACATACTCGCGGGTGATTCTACGTTACCACAATTTAGCATGGGTCCGACAACAACATCTCAGTTGAGATTTTTTTTTCTTTTATCCCCATTTATAAACTTTAAAGCCAACTTCTTACACTCCAATTAATTTTAAAAGGCCTTATTATCACATCAACATATGATATTAGTTTCAACCAGCTATAGCAACTCGTGCCTACACACACATCAACGTATGCCCATAATCACATCTGTGGTCATAATAGCTGTTTATAATTAAATCCAGCATCCTCAATTAATCTCATATTAACTAAAATCTCATTTCAAATTTTCGCAACACTGACAGAAACATGCGAGGCATGAAGACCTCATAATTATTTATCCGATCAACGAGTCGCATTTAACACTACCTGGGCACTCACCTTATAGGCTAAAACGCAATGTTTACAACACGAATATGTCTAAATATGCACATAAACATATAAAAGAATTATCAAATAAGCCTAACAGGCATGACTCCCCATTAATACTATAATTCAAATTTAATTTCACAAAGGGAGAATTTAAACTCATAAAATTTTCACCACAAGGACTCGTCCTTATATAACTTCCACCGCAGCTTGTAGCCCAGTTTAAATATTTCACATCATATAAAAATGCAAGGATCTCGTCCTCAACTCCGAATCACAAGTATTTTGCACATTGTGCCAACTGAAATTTTCAATTTCCTTTCTTTCTTCTTTTCAATAAATTTCGTAAATAATTTTTTTTTTACAACACATAATGAACCCCCATACCAATAGGGCATATAATTCATAAAATTGAAATCAATTATTCCAAAATCACATCAAAACCAACTATAGTGAGTAATAGAAAGTCATTTTTTGGACTTATAGCCCTCAATAGTGAACAAAAATAAAAATGATAGATACGGGCTAACATTATCAAATCTCCCAACACGGATAAACACGTGAGTGGTGTACAAAATCACTAACTCACCATACATGGAGCATGATACGAGGTCTCACCTCGATAATTGGAATTGAGTCAAAATAAGAACAGTGCCTCTATTACGAATTAAATCATACCTGTAACGACATCGTCTGGTGTAGCGGCCTCAGCCATACCATATCAATTATATCAATGAGTCGGGCCTCCCTTTCTAGGGAGCCCTCTACCCGCCTGTCCTCCACCCCTAACTGACTGTCATGTGGGGTAATGACTGGAATAGAGCCTGTAGCCTGAGTATTCCGATGAAATCTGCCTCTCCCAAGTTTGGGACAATCTCTCATGATATTCCTAGTATAACCACACTGATAACAATCCATTTGCAGGTTCGGCTGCTCATACTGAGTCTGTGCCGGATAACTGGAATAACCATTATAGGAACACCATGTCGGTGGTGCATTAAAAGAACTTACTGGAGCACCCCGAGTATTCTGAAATTGTTTCCATGACCCCGCTGATACCAAAATGTAGAATTATTAAGGACGCGGGAATACCGTAAGTCCCAACATCATCCCATACAAATCTCAGCTCTTAATCATATACATGCTTTGGAGAACCTTTCAATACCACATATATACATCTCAGGCCAAAACTGATATAACACATGACCCCACAATCTAATCATTGATAGTTGACTCCCCTCACTTGGCGTGAAGCCATAGGACTCATTCCGATGATCCACAATACTAACCTTCATCGCTCGTACGACATCGGTCATAAGACACCTCAAGCCATTTATTTGGCGCATGTCATCCTCATGACAGTTAAACTCGCTTCCTCTAGTGACTTGGCTGCTAGTATGTACCCTTCGCTAAATAGAAATCCCATACGAACCACACAGTCTCTAATACCACCAATTATCTTCAGATCTACATCCACCTCGTGACCCTACCACGATTGTGACTATTAGGTAACTAATTAAACCTTCTTAAGATCGTACTTATCAACCAGATGTCAGAACCTACTGCACCCCTATGTGCACAACTGAATGATCTCTCAATACTTCCGCATCCTCGATCTGGACGACACGTGGTAACAATGGTTGAGCAACTCTGGCTCCCTTATAACCCCTCTATAGTATCACGAACCGTTGGCGTATAGTTGATATCGAGTGCGCAATTTCATACACGAGTGGATGCAAAAGAACATAAGATATATGCTTCAAGCTGAATAAATGTCGCACCATAAGGAATGAAAGAAGTGAAAATTTTCCTACTAGCTATGTAACCTCTCGAAGATAAGAACAGACGTCTCCGCACCGATCCGCAAGACTCTACTAAACTCGTTCATGACTCGTAGAACCTATGAGCCTAGAGTTCTGATACCAACTTGTCACAACCCATAATCCCACCACAGACATCATGATGGCACTTAGTCTCTAAGACTAAGTAAGCCGATTATAATTACAATTCAAGCCAATTCCTTTAAAAGATAATCGAAACCAACAGCGGAAATAATTACAAACAACCTCCCAAGACTGGTAATACTGAGTCACGAACTCTAACTGAATACATGAAATTATCTCAGGGATCGAATACTCAATACTGTTTGAATAATGATTAACAATAAAATAAAATATAAAGACTCCAAGGGATTGCGGCGACCAAACAGCTCTACCTTGAATCCTTGAGATCCCACTCTAACTCTGTCCGAGTCCGATATCTCAAATATCTAGCTATGCACAAAAATGTACAGAAGTGTAGTATGAGTACACCACAGTCGGTACCCAGTAAGTATCAGGATAAACTTGGTGGAGTAGTGATGAGGTACAGTCAAGACACTCAAATCACACAACAATTTACACGGAATATTATCACGACAACACAAAACAATCAATTCCTATCACAATTTTCCCAACAGCCACAACCAATTCCAATGATATAGTAAAATCAATAAATTTCTCAAAAATAGCCCAAGGCTCCACACAATATATATAAAACCTCAAAACAACAACAAGGAAGGAAAATTAACTCAGCATGACACAACACCTTCTTTAGTCCAAATTTTTGAAAAATATATTAGTACCTCAATTTAAACTTATTTAATAAATTATTTGCATATGGAAAAATCCATAATATAATTATTTCCAGGAAATATCAAATCAACAAACACACTAAATTCTCATAAAATTCCAAGTCGCAATCACACTAAATTATCATATAAATACAAACTCAACAAACAAAGAATGAGGTATGACAAATCAAGGATTTACTAAATTTCCATAATTTTCCAATTTAATACATAAGGGTGCCTACAAATATTTAACCGATATAGTTTGCATATATAAACCAAGTACGTACTCGTCACCTCGCGTACATGGTTTTCCAATCACACAATTTCCACATAAGACTCAATGCCTAGGGGAAATTCTCCCAAACAAGGTTAGCCAAGATACTTACCTTTTTGAAGTTATATCGATATTCCAAAATTTCCTTCTTGCTTGAATTGACCTTCGGGCAGCTCAAATCTATCCAAATTAATTCAATTCAGTCAATACTAATTATAGGAATTAATTCCATATGAAAATACTAAATTTTCAACAAAATCCAAAATTTAACTCAAAAATCGCACGTGGGGCCCATGTCTCAGAATCTGACGAAACTCACAAAATTCGACAACCCATTCAATTATGAGTCCACCCATACCAATTTTATCAAATTCCGATAACAACTCGACCTTCATATCTAAAATTTTCATTCTTGAAAAGTTTTGCAAAAATCTCGATTTTTTCCATTTAAATCCCAAATAAATGATGCAAATAACCATAAATTTATGAAATATAATCACTATTGGATATAGGACACTTACCCAAGTCGAAGTCGTGAAAAAATCCTCAAAATAGCCCAAGAACCGTGCTCCAAAAATCCAAAAACGAAATGAAGGAAATGACCAATTTTGGTCCTTAAGTTTCTGCACATCCGTCACTAAAAGTCCATTTTTCGTCACTAAACGTCCATTTTCTATCACTAAAAGTCCAATTTTTGTCACTAAAAGTCCACACCAGAACTTGTTTACACCAGTAGTTATTTATTCACTAAAAAGGCTCTAACTCCATCATACGAACTCGGAATTTGACGATTCTTGTTCCTATGAGTCACAAATAATAATACAGACCTAGTCATTCAATCGAAACTCAGTTTGAAGCTCATTTGCTCAATGTGAAACAAATTTCGCTCGTTAAACAATTAACTCATGTTTCGCGCTAGAACCCAATCGCGACTAGATGAAATTAGACCAAACTTTCCAAATCACTCCTATAATTTATTATCAAAATCTCGGAAGTCTCAAAATCTAATTTCGATCTCTAGAACTAAAAATGGACCTTTGGATCATTACATGCTTATGCTGAAAACATCAAACTCTTCCAAAACTCTTCCCCGATAGCCGGTAGTGTATCAGCCATAACTTCTTGTACTCAACTCCAACTGCCAAACGTTTTAAATTTCTGTAACTAGATACAAAGGGATACAACTTTCATGTTTCTATCATCGCCAAACTCCTTATAGATTGCAAGATATAAGCTCCCAAAGTTAACCCTGTGCAGCAGATATTTCTGGCGATGCACACTGCTATACCCAAAATTTACAGTACCAGCTTCAGTAAATCGATCATAACTTTTTGTACAAGTGTCCGAATGATTAATGTTTATTATTATGGAAACTAGAATCAAAGGGCTACAACTTTCATATTTTGATAATTTCTATATTCCTTATAGATTTCGAGATATAAGCTTTCAAAGTCAACTCTGCGCATCAGAAATTCGCACATTGCTGTAAAACAAAACAGCAGTTAAAAATGATTTGAAACCACTTTGAAACTCACCCGAGGCTCTCGGGACCTCAACCCAATACACCAACAAGTTCTAAAACATCATATGAACTTAGTTGAAACCTCAAATCACATAAAACAACGCTACAATCACGAATCATACCCCAATTCAAGCATAAGGAACTTAAGAATTTCCAACTTCTACATTCGATGCTGAAACCTATCAAATCAATTCCGATTGACCTCAAATTTTGCACACAAGTCATAAATGACATAACGGATCTATGAAAATTTTCAGAACTGTATTCCGACTCTGATATCAAAAAGTCAACTCCCCGGTCAAACTTCCCAAAAATTCAACTTTCAAAACTCATTTTCGGACTTCCAAAAATATTTTTGGACACGCTCTTAAGTCAAAAATCACCATACGGAGCTATTGGAATCATCAAAACTCTATTTCGGGGTCGTTTATACATAATTCACCATCCGATTAATTATTTCAACTTAAGCTTCCAAAACAAGAATTGTTCTTTCAATTAAATCCCGAATCATCCGAAAATCAAACTTGACCACCCTCGCAAGTCATAATACACATTTCAAAGTTGCTCGAGACCTTAAGCCACCGAACGGAAAATAAATTCTTAAAACGACAAGTCGGGTCGTTAAACATAGTATTATAGACAAAATTTCTTTTTTGATTGTACTATAATTTTTCTGAGCCGAATTCTAGATTCCGGAAGTGAAATGAACTAATGGTTCGGGAGATTTTGAAGGGACTCTTTGTTTAAGAATACCACCGTACCCTTCATTAGAAGCGTTGGTTTCGACTATGATGAATACCTCAAGATTAGGAATACCTAGACACAAAAGTTTTTGAATAATTGGCTTGACCTTTTAAACGGTGTATGTTTGTTCTATACTCCATGGAACTAGATTTTTCCTAAGATGCTTATATAGTGGTTCACATATTTTCCTAATGTTAGGGATGAAGTCTGCAACGTAGTTTAGGCTTCCTAAGAACCTTTGTAATTGGGTTTTGTCTGTTATTTCATCGGGGAACTTGGATGAGAACTCAATGGCTCTACAGATTGGTTTGTAGGTTCCTTGATATAGGTTGTGTCCTAAGAATCTGATGGTTGTATGGAACAACTTAATCTTCTTAGCACTTACTACTAAACTATTATGTTTTACAATCTTAAAGAATATATTTAAGTGTTTAATATGAGAATCTATGCCCTCTAAGAATATTAGAAGATCATCAATATAAACTATCGACATATTACTATACGGGTTGAATATAATATTCATAATATTTTGGAATTCTGATGGGGCATTTTTTAACCCTAAAGGCATAATATTCCATTCATATTGTCCAAAGGGGACATTGAAAGCAGTTTTATATTGTCACGACCCAACTCCATGTCAGGCCGTGATGGCGTCCAACACCGTTGCTGGACAAGCCAACAATGAATAACTTAGTGATTTCCCATTTAGTTTTACTTATTTTTAAAATATTTGATAAATAGAGGATTTTCTTTTTTAAGGCAAACAAACGGAAACATCTAAAAACAGTTATAACTATTGAATTACAACCCAAAAACCAAAGTCCACTAATACGTGCCAAGATCTGGTGTCACAAGTATGTGGGCAACTAGTAGAAAATTAAAAAGATGACTATCATACTGTATGAAAGAGAATAGACAGATAAACACAAAAGAGAAACTCTGGCATGCTCCGGAACGGCTCAGAAGGGGCAGCTCACCGTGAAGTCTCGGTCCAAGATCAAGTATGCGCGCCGATTGGTTAACTAGATGCACCAGCCTCAGATCCTGTACAATTAAGTACAGAAGTGCAGTATGAGTACATAAACAACATGTACCCAGTAAGTATCCCGCCTAACCTCAAAGAAGTAGTGACGATGGCTCGACTTGACACTTACTAGGCCAATAATAATATAATTCAAGTACTATGCTAAGCAGGGATATCATGAATGATACTATCAGTTCAACAACATGAAGAGATAAGTCCTTCTTTCATAATTATAACATAAATTTCAGTAATACTATTTAGCAACTTACATTTCAAGGCATTTAAGCAGAATAAATCATGGAGAATTTCCAAATAATTAGTATGCGCAATTATGCCGAGGTCGTACGGCCCGATCCAACAAAATATTTAAACTGTGCACTGCCAAGGGTCGAACGACGTGAACCATAGATGCATCTATTTTTCCCGCTCGCGAATCATACATGCGACGCGTTCAAACATAAATTAAAGGAATTACCCCGCTCGCGAATTATACATGCGACGCGGTTACACAAGGAACTCATAAATTTTTATAGTACTCTCCCATTCTTTTCAAAATACGACAATCAAATGAAAACTTTTAAAATCCCATTATTTTTCCTCAATTCCAATTCCTTTTTGAAACATTTAATAAGCACACTCCATTCTACCCTTCTCAAGGCAAACAATATACATAAAGCAATAACAATATCAACAAGGCATGTTGTAAGCCTAAGACTACCCGGACATAACAGGAATAGTAGCTACGTACGGACTCTCGTCACTTCGTGCGTACGTGGCCCCGATAAACAACAACACATATTAATTTAGTTCACTTATGGGGTAATTTCCCTCTTACAAGGTTAGAAAGGAGACTTACCTCGTCTCAAAGCCTACTTCCCAATTCAAGAACATGCTCAAACATCCAAATTTGACGCCAAATGACACGAAGCTAGTCAAACATTACATAAACTAATCAATCTATTCTCAAAAGTTCATAATTCCACCATTTAAGTGATTACCCAACCTAAATTGCTGATTCCTAAAATTCACCCCCGGGCTCACATGCTTAGATTCCGGAAACGTTTAAAGAAGGTTGTTACCCATAACCTTAGGAACATGAATATATGATTTTTACTGAATTCCATAACAAATTTCGTGGTTAAATCTCATTTTTATCAAAAACCTAGGTTTTCACCTAAACCCATGATTTTCCTAATTTACATGTTATAAGCTACCCATAAGCTATGTATTTAACTCAAATTAAGTAGAAATTACTTACCTCACAAAGCTAGGTCGAAATCCCCTCCTTCAAAGCTCTCAAATCGCCCAAGAGTGAGAGAAAATGTGATAAAAATGGCCTAAGTCCGTATTAAATGAGCCCTCACTACCCAGCGACTTTCGCACTTGCGGTACTTTGGGCCGCACCTGCAGCAAATGCCTCGCAGGTGCGTTATTTCCCTCATCTGGTTAGGCTCCGTATCTACGGGCGAGAAGGGCCACTTCTGCAAACCTAGTCGCACTTGCGACCATGTCTCTCGCACCTGCGCTCACGCAGGTGCGCCCAAATCTTCCGCATCTGCGGATTCTGGGATGCCCTCCATTTCTCGCTTCTGCGGCTCGTGGCTCGTCCGATTGACACCCGGGGCCCCGCCCGAACATACCAACAAGTTTAGAATCATACAACAAACTCGCTCGAACTCTCAAAACTCCCGAAAGGACATTAAAACTAAGAATCACACCCTAAAACTAATTGGATCGAGCTTAAGAACTTCAAGTTCTTTAATTTACTTCCAATGCACCAAAACGTACTTATACCACTCGGAATGACTCCAAATTTTGCGTGCAAGTCTTAAATAACACTACGGAACTATTCCTGATCTTGGAATTCTATTTCGACCTCGATATTACCAAAACCCGCTCCAAAACTAATTTAAAGAACTTCTAAAACCTTCAAGAACCAAATTTCTTTATTGGGCGCCAAAACGTTCCCGGGTCACCCAAAACCTGATCCGAACATACGCCCATGTCCGAAATCATAATACGAACCTACTGGAACTGTCAAATCCCAACTCCGAGGTCGTTTACTAAAAATATTGACCAAAGTCAATCTTTGCCTTTCGAGCCAACCTTAAGGAACTAACTCTTCCGATTTCCACCCAGACTCTTCTAAATCACGAACCAGCCATCCCCGCAAGTCATTAATCAGTAAAAGCAAGTACGAGAAGTCTTATTTAGGGAAACAGGGTTCTATAAAGCAAAACGAACGGTCTGGTCATTATATTCTCCACCTCTTAAACAAACGTTTGTCCTCGAACGGGTTTAGATTCATACCTGAAGTGCTGAATAAGTGTGGATATCTGCTCCGCATGTCCTCCTCGGACTCCCAGGTTGCCTTCTCGACTGGTTAGCCCTTCCACTGAACCTTTACCATGAAAATCCTCTTGGATCTCAACTGGCGGTCCTGTCTAGTAATAATAGCAACCGGCTCCTCCTCATAACCCAAGCTCTCATCTAGCTGAATAGTACTGAAGTCTAACACGTGAGACAAGTTGGCGTGATACCTCCAGAGCATAGACACATGGAATACTGGATGAACCCCTGATAGGCTGGGAGGTAAAGCAAGCTCATAAGCAACCTCCCCAACTCGCCTCAACACCTCAAATGGGCCTATAAACCTTAGGCTCAACTTGCCCTTCTTTCCGAATCTCATAATACCCTTCATCGGTGAGACTTTCAAGAGAACCTTCTCGCCGACCATGAAGGATACATCACGCGCCTTCTGATCAGTGTAACTCTTCTGTCTGGATTGTACCATGCGAAGTCGCTCCTGAATCAACTTTACCTTTTCCAAGGCATCCTTTACTAGATCAGTACCATATAACCTAGCCTCGCCGGGCTCAAAACACCCGATGGGAGAGCGATATTGCCGACCATATAAAGCCTCAAATAGGGCCATCTCGATGCTGGACTAATAACTGTTGTTGTAAGCAAACTCAGCCAAAGGCAAGATCTGATCCCATTTCCACTCAGGTATAGTCATCTACTGAAAAAGGCCACCTAGCCTTTGGTGCTTATACTTGACCTGCTGGCAATTTAGACACCTAACTACATACTCCACTATGTCTTTCTTCATTCGCCGCCACCAATAGTGTTGTCTCAGGTCATGATACATCTTCGTAGCACCTGGATGAATAGAATACCGAGAACTGTATGCCTCATCTAGAATCCTCTCCCTTAAGACATCGACATTAGGAACACATAGACGGCCCTAGAGTCGCAGAACACCATCATCGCCAATAGAAATCTCCTTGGCATCGTCCTGTAGTACCGTCTCTCTAAGAACTGCCAAGTGCAGATCATCAAACTGTCGGGCCTTGATCTGCCCCAATAATGAAGACTAAGCAACAACACACGCAAGAACTTGGATGGGCTCTGAAATATCCAACCTCATAAATCTGTTAGCCAAGGACTGAATGTCCAAAGCTAGTGGCCTCTCCTCCGCTGAAGTAAATGCCAAGCTACCCATACTCTCTTCCTTCCTGCTTAAGGCATCCGCGACAACATTTGCCTTGCCCGGATGATAAAGAATGGTGGTGTCGTAATCCTTCAGTAACTCGAGCCATCTACGCTGCCTCAAATTGAGATCCCTTTGCTTGAACAAATGCTGTAAGCTGCAATGATCGGTATAAACCTCACATGACACCCCATACAGATAATGCATGAAGAATCACGGCTAACTCTAGATCGTGCACAGGGTAATTCTTCTCATGAATCTTCAGCTAACGTGAAGCATATGCAATAACTCGCCCTTCCTGCATCAATACACAACCCAAGAAAACGCGTGAAGCATCGCAATATACCGTATACATCCTCGAGCTGGAAGGCAACACTAAAACCAGTGTTGTAGTCAAAGCTATCTTGAGCTTATGGAAGCTCGACTCACAATCATCAGACCAACGGAACGGAGAACCCTTCTGGGTCAATCTAGTCAAAGGTGCTGTAATGGATGAAAAGCCCTTCACAAACCGGCGATAATAGCCTGCTAACCCCAAGAAACTCCCGATCTCAGTCGCTGAAGTGGGACGAGGCCAACTATGAACCGCCTCAATCTTCTTGGGATCCACTTTAATACCCTCTCCTGACACCACATGCCCCAATAATGCCACGGACTCTAGCAAAAACTCATATTTGGAGAACTTAGCATATAGCTCCTGCTCTCGCAATGTCTGAAGTACCACTCTCAAATGTTGCTCGTGCTCCCCCAGTCTACGTGAGTAAATCAAGATGTCATCAATGAAGACAATAACAAATGAATCAGTATAAGGCCTAAACACTTTATTAATCAAATCCATGAATGCCGTTGGGGCATTAGTCAAGCCAAAGGACATCACTAGAAACTCAAAATGACCATATCTGGTATGGAAGGCAGTCTTCTGAACATCTGAGTCCTGAATCTTCAACTGATGGTACCCCGATCTCAAGTCGATCTTAGAAAACACCCTAGCACCCTGCAACTAGTCGAATAAATCATCGATAGACAGCAACAAGTACTTGTTCTTGATGGTAACCTTGTTCAACTGGCGGTAATCAATGCACATCCGCATAGTCCCATCTTTGTTCTTCACAAATAACACTGGTGCAGCCCAAGGTGATACACTTGGTCTCACAAACCCTTTTGCTAACAACTCCTCAAGTTGTTCCTTCAACTCCTTCAATTTGTTAGGTGCCATACGGTACGATGGGATAGATACAGATTGGGTGCCTGGAGCTAAATCAATACGAAAATCAATATCACGATCTGGCGGCATACCTAGAAGGTCAGAAGGAAACACATCGGTGAAATCCCAGACTATTGGCACTGAATCAATCGTCAGAGACTCTGCGGTGGTGTCCCGAACATAAGCCAAATAAGCCAAACAACCCTTCTCGACCATATGTCGAGCCTTCAGAAAAGAGATGACCCGACTAGCTGTACTAACTGAGGAACCCTTCCACTCCAATCTCGGTAATTCTGGCATCACTAAGGTAATAGTCTTGGCATGATAATCAAGGACGACGTGGTATGGGGATAACCAGTCCATGCCTAGGATGACCTCAAAGTCGGTCATATCAAATAACAGAAGGTCCGCCCTAGTCTTGTAACTACAGAATGTGACCACACAGGACCGATAGATCCGATCCACAACCACATAATCGCCCACAAGAGTGGACACATAAACAAGAGTACCCAAGATGTTCCTCGAGCAAACAGAGATGATGCATATGAATAGGTAGATCCTGGATAAAATAACACCGAAGCATCCCTACCGCAGACAGAAATAATACATGTGATCATGGCATCTAAGGCCACTGCATCTGGTCTGGCCGGAAACGCATAGAATCTAGTTGGGGAGCCACCTGACTGGCCCCCGCCTGCCTGACCTCTACCTCTAGGACGGCCTCTACCCACGTGCCCTCTGCCTCTGGGCGGCCGGATGGCTGGTGCGGCTGCTGACCCTACTGTACTACCTTGCCCTGAAGCCTGGGGAATGATACCTTCATTGACCCAGATCTCCACACTCATAACAACCTCTCGGTACAATAGACTGCTGCTCCGAAGTCTAACCCTGATGGCCTGAATACCCACTAGAAGAACCCTGAATGGCTAGTGGGCGGTATGAACTCTCTGGCATAGTGATGAAATAAGCACTGGAAGAACCCTGATGAACTGGTGGGCGGTAAGAACTCTCTAGCGTATCACTAAAATAGGGTCGTGCTAGAGCACCCCGAGGAGGTGGTGGTGCTGAATATGTGGATCTACTAGGCTGACCCCTCCCGATCTGACCTCTGCCCCTAGCTGGGGCACCTCTAAACTCTCAAGAGAAATAGGACCTCCTGTCCTGTTGCATCTGCTCTCTACCTCTCTGGTGGTAGCCCTCAATCCTCTGAGCAATCTCCACTACTAGCTGATAACCAGTACCCATCTCAACCTCGCGGGCCATACTAGCTCGAATATTGGGGTGCAACCCCGCAACAAATCTCCACACTCTCTCTGCGTCCATAGGAAGTATCATAAGTGCATGGCGAGACAACTCAGAAAACCTCGCCTCATAGTCGGTCACTGACATCTGACCCTACTCAAGCTGCACAAACTGATACCGCAACTCTTCCCTCTCGGAGGGTGGAATATACCTATCCAGGAAAAGTTATGTGAACTCGCTCCAAGTCATGGGAGGAGAACCTGTTGGTCTGCCAAGAAGGTAAGACTGCTACCATCTACGGGCCCTGCCCTCAAACTGGAAAGTAGTGAAGTCAACCCCATGAGACTCCAGTATCCTCATGTTGTGCAGTCTGTCCCTGCACCTATCAATGAAATCCTGGGATTCCTCATGACGCTCGCCCCCAAAGACAGGAGGGTGTAACCTAGTCCATCTGTCTAATAACTTCTACGGATCACCGTCCGCAGTCGGTCTAGGCTCAGGTGCAGCCATTGCAACAGGCTGGGCTCCGCCCATGGGTAGTGTACCCGGAGTCTGATATACCGCAGTTGCGTGCCCAAGAGCCTGAGCAGTAGAGGTCTGTGCTCCCCCTCCTGCCTGAGATGTGGCTGGGTCTGCTATAAATAAACCAGCCTAAGTCATGGTGTCCATGAACCGCATCATACGGCCCATGACCTCCTGAAAGCCCGGTGCTATCATGAAATCTACAGTGGCTGGCTCTGCGGCAGGCACCTCGCCCTACTCCTCAATAATGGGATCCTCCACTGGATTCGCTGGTGGTGCTACCGGGGCAGCTCTGGGATGCCCTCATCCCCTACCTCGGGTCGGTGCGCTCCCCTGGCCTCAGCCTCAGCCTCTAGCAATGGGGGGAGCAGCTCCTCCCGGGTTTGGAACGTCCGTCGTGCGCGTCCTCAGCATCTGTAAGAGAATAGGAGAAGGAAATTTAATATACCATCAATTGCACGATAGGAGATGAATAATGAGTAGTTTCCTAATACCTCATAGCCTCTCGAAGATAAGTACGGACGTCTCCGCACCGATCCGCAAGACTCTACTAGGCCTGCCCATAACTTGTCAGACCTACGTGAACCTAGTGCTCTGATACCATGTTGTCACGACCCAACTCTATGTCAGGCCGTGATGGAGTCCAACATCGTTGCTGGACAAGACAACAGTGAACAACTTAGTGATTTTCCATTTAGTTTTACTTATTTTTAAAATATTTGGTAAATAGAGGATTGTTTTTTAAGGCAAACAAACGAAAACATCTAAAAATAGTTATAACTATTGAATTACAACACAAAAACCAAAGTCTACTAATATGTGCCAAGATCTGGTGTCACAAGTATGTGGGCAACTAGTAGAAAATACAAAAGATGAATATCCTACTTTCTGAAACAGAATATACAGATAAACATAAAAGAGAAACTCTGGCATGCTGCTGAACGACTCAGAAGGGGCAGCCCACCATGAAGTCTCAGTCCAAGATCAAGTATGTGCGTCGGGCGGGTAACTAGATGCACCAGCCTCAGATCCTGTACAATTAAGTACAAAAGTGCAGTATGAGTACATAAACAACATATACCCAGTAAATATCCCGCCTAACCTCGAAGAAGTAGTGACGATGGGTTGACTTGACACTTACTAGGCCAATAATAATATAATTCAAGTACTATGGTAAGCAGGGATATCATGAATCATATTGTCAGTTCAACAACAGGAAGAGATAAGTCCTTCTTTCATAATTATAACATAAATTTCAGTAAATCTATTTAGCAACTTACATTTCAAGGCATTTAAGCAGAATCAATCATGGAGAATTTCCAAATAATTAGTATGCGCAATTATGTCGAGGTCGTACGGCCCGATCAAACAAAATATTTAAACTGTGCACTGCCGAGGGTCGAACGGCGCGAACCATAGATGCATCTATTTTCCCCGCTCGTGAATCATGCATGCGATGCGGTCAAACATAAATTTAAGGAATTACCCCGCTCTTGAATCATACATGCGACGCGGTTACACAAGGATCTCATAAATTTTTATAGTACTCTCCCATTCTTTTCAAAATACGACATTCAAATGAAAACTTTTAAAATCCCATTATTTTTCCTCAATTCCAATTCCTTTTTGAAACATTTAATAAGCACACTCTGTTCCCCCTTCTCAAGGCAAACAATATACATAAAGCAATAACAATATCAACAAGGCATATTGTAAGCATAAGACTACCCGTACATAATAGGAATAGTAGCGACGTATGGACTCTCATCACTTCGTGCGTACGTGGCCCCGATAAACAACAACACATATTAATTTAGTTCACCTATGGGGTAATTTCCCTCTTACAAGGTTAGAAAGGAGGCTTACCTCGTCTCAAAGCCTACTTCCCAATTCAAGAATGCGCTCAAACCTCCAAATTTGACGCCAAACGACCCGAAGCTGGTCAAACATTACATAAACTAATCAATCTATGCTCAAAGGTTCATAATTCCACCATTTAAGTGATTACCCAACCTAAATTGCAAGATTCCTAAAATTCTCCCCCGGGCCCACATGATCGGATTCAGGAAATATTTAAAGAAGGTTGTTACCCATAACCTTAGGAACATGAATATATGATTTTTACTGAATTCCATAACAAATTTCGTGGTTAAATCTCATTTTTATCAAAAACCTAGGTTTTCACCTAAACCCATAATTCTCCCTAATTTACATATTATAATCTACCCATAAGCTATGTATTTAACTCACATTAAATAGAAATTACTTACCTCACAAAGCTAGGTCGAAATCCCCTCCTTCAAAGCTCTCAAATCGCTTAAGAGTGAGAGAAAATGTGATAAAAATGGCCTAAGTCCGTATTAAATGAGCTCTCACTGCCCAGCGACTTTCGCACCTGCGGTGCTTTGGGCTGCACCTGCAGCAAATGCCTCGCAGGTGCGTTTTTCCCTCATCTGGTCAGGCTCCGCTTCTGCGGGCAAGAAGGGCCGCTTCTGCAAGCCTAGCCGCACATGCGACCATGTCTCTCGTACCTGCGCTCACGCAGGTGCGCCCAAATCTTCTGCATCTGCGGATTCTGGGCTACCCTTCATTTCTTGCTTCTGCGGCTCGTGGCTAGCACCTGCAAGCTCGCACCTACGGCTGACCAAGCACAGGTGCGACTATGACAGATCTGGGAGCTTCAGTTGTTTCTCCAACCTCCCAATTTGGTCCGAGCCTCGTCCGATTGACACTCGGGGCCCACGGGTCCCCGCCCGAACATACCAACAAGTTTAGAATCATAAAACAGGCTCGCTTGAACTCTCAGAATGCCCGAAACAACATTAAAACTAAGAATCACACCCTAAAATCAATTGAATCAAACTTAAGAACTTCAAGTTCTTCAATTTACTTCCAATGTGCCGAAATGTACTTATACCACTCGGAATGACACCAAATATTGCTTGCTAGTCTTAAATGACACTACAGAACTATTCCATATCTCGGAATTCCGTTTGGACATCGATATCACCAAAACCCGCTCCAAACCAAATTTAAAGAACTTCTAAAACCTTCAAGAACCAACGTTCACTATTAGGCGCCAAAATACTTTCGGATCGCCCAAAACCCGATCCGAACATACGCCCAAGTCCGAAATCATTATACGAATCTATTGGAACCATCAAATCCCGATTCTGAGGTCGTATACTAAAAATGTTGACCAAAGTCAAACTTGGCCTTACGAGCCAACCTTAAGGAACTAAGTGTTCCGATTTCCACCAAGACTCTTCTAAATCCCGAACCAGCCATCCCCGCAGTCATAAATCAGTAAAAGTAAGTACGGGAAGTCTTAAGTAGGGAAACAGGGTTCTAGAAAGTAAAACGACCGGTCGGGTCGTTACATATATTTATATTTTTCCCTAATTTGAATTTGGCAGAAACCTGACTTCATGTCAAATTTGCTATAGATATAATCTTTGTAAGTTCTTTTTAACAAATCTCTTTTATTAGGTTTGGGTACCTAATCCATTGTAGGACTTTGTTTAACGGTTTATAATTAATAACAAGTGTAGGAGCTCCTCTTTCTTTTACTGCGCTATTGTTAACGTAGAAAGTTGCACAGCTCCATGGTGATTTTGGCGGTCTTATAATCTTCTTTTTAAGGAGATCATTAATTTCATTTTTGCAAACTTCCAGAAGTTCATGATTCATTTGAATAGGCCTAGACATAGTGGTATGGCCTATTCTGTAAATTTATTTAAATCCAAAGTCTTGGCAGAAACTACCTAACACTGTTTTGGATTGAAATCTGTCTTTTTTAATAAGACTTTTAAGTTTTAGGTCTGTATATAAGTCAAGGCCTGTTACACTAATAAAACTGATTAAATCCCATATGTAAGATTGTCGTAAGGGATTTGACCGTTAAATCTATCTTTGATTTTTGTTCTTATTTTTTCGGCAAATAATCTTGGTAGTCCGCTGATAAATCTTTCTTTCCAGAAAGCACTACCGCAGTCATCTATAATCATTACCTTTTCTATGAACATATCTTTATACCACCTAAAATCTGTTAATTTTGGGCAATTAAGATTGTTAAGAAGTTCTAAACTCCTATCTTGGAAAAGTTTTGGTTCTCCAATAAAGTGTCTAGCAATACAGTAGATTAAAGTTGCAGAAGCATCTTCTCTAGCTTCTTGTTCTGCAACTTGCATATTACCTTCGGTTTTTACTACAGTTGCTATTGTAGTGACTCATAGGATTTGTCCTTTATTTTCTTCGGAAAGATAATTGTCCCACCAATTTTTTAACATTCTAGTAAATCCTGAAATTATTAATGTTGCAGCATATTTGTCCGATGCATTTTTCATTTTATAAGTGGTAACTGCAATTCCAATTTCATGAAGTTTTTTATAGATTTGACTTTCTACCAAACCATCTATGTTCCATTCTGTAATTCCAGTTCCGTTATGACTGGTGCTAGTTAAATAGATATATTCTTCGAATTGAACATCTAGGAATGATTCTCTACCATAGTAATTCTTTTTGTTAGAATGTCTTGGGTCATTAGTAATTTTATTGAGTTTGGAGTCAATAGTTTTGATTATAGAGATCGTTTTTATTTTACTAATTGCTTCGAAAATTTCTTTAGAAGTTTTTATTAAATTTTCTAGTCTTTTCCTTTTATCAGAGAAGTCTTCTTTTGCCTTTAAAGCATTATATTCATTTTCAATAGAACTTAATATATTTTTTAAATTATGAAGTTCTATGGTTTTATTATTTTTATTAGTGCTAGCATGGTTGAAAGATGTATCTTCTTTAGATATTGTTAATTTTGTTTTAAGTTGTTCTTCAATTTTTTTCTAGAAGCTTATCTGTAAAGTCGAATTTTTCTTTTAATTCAGGAAACTTCTCTTGAGAATATTCTGGAAGTTTTATTATTGGATGTGTTTCAATTTTAGGGTTTGTTATGGACCTTGTGGGAACCCCTAGTTTATTAGTATCTTTTAGTTGATTTGATACCACATGTAATAGGTTATTTGTGTAATTATTTTTCATAATAATTTTATTAATATCTCTGTTAGTTGGTCCACTTTCAGTGTGAACGCTTTCTTTTTTGAAAGGGGAAGCTGTGATTACTTCACTTTGAACTGGTATTAGAATTTCTTCTAAGGGTGGAGTAATGGATTCTATTATACCCTTGTTTTTTGGTATACCATTTATTAACTAACATTTGAAGCGATTCCTTTTGATTTGGAATCCGTCCTGTTATTTCAAACCATTTAAAGAATTCAATATCACATTTGATTCTTTTTAAATCTTTAATCCATTTATCTTTAAAAGATAATCTTTGCTTTAAGGAATAAGTATCTACGTGCTATTTTCTATTAATAATATTGTTGGGGTGTAACCACTGGGCATCCAGACTTTTCAAATCTAATTCAAAGTCATCGACTCGGATTACTATTAATTAATCAATTGTCTTTGCAACTGGGGTAGCTACAAAGTGTCTATTTTGATAAATAACTTGGGGAACAGTTTTATTAAAATCTACCCCCTTGAGTTTTGTGTTAATTTCTTCAATTAATTCTTCATTACTTTTGTTACTTCCATTATCTTCCGGGGGTTTGGAAGAAGAAGGTCTGGTAAAGGATATTCTTCTACTGGAAGAAGCTTCACTAGCTGAGCCTGATCTTAAAAACTTTAAGTCAATGGCTCTTGTTGGATATTGAATGACTTTTTCGAAAAAAGAACTTTCAGGTTCATATTTTGGTTGGGTGATGTCATCAAAGCGCCATTCATCTTTTGTCAAAATTTCATCCCACTGAATCATTCTAGGGACGAAGGTGTTACTATATTCTTGATTTGCTTCCATGAGCATAGTAACTCCTTTATTACTTTCGATTTTAGCTTTTGGGGCTAAGGTTATTTTCATTAGTCTGTAATACACTCTATATATTACAACTATTTCTCTTGTATTAACTTTGCTATTCATATTTTTGTTTTTATATTAAAAGTTAATGTATCCAAAATATTCTAACAAAAAGAATTACTATGGTAGAGCATCATTCTCAGATGTTCAATTCGAAGAAGATATCTATTTAACTAGCGTCAGTCATAACGGAACTGGAATTACAGAATGGAACATAGATGGTTTGGCAGAAAGTCAAATCCATAAAAAAACTTCATGAAATTGGAATTGTAGTTACTACTTATAAAATTAAAAATGCATCGGACAAAACATTATAAATAATATATTCAACCCGTATAGTAATATGTTGATAGTTTATATTGATGATGTTCTAATATTCTCAGAGGACATAGATTCTCATTTTAAACAATTAAATACATTCTTTAAGATTGTAAAACATAATGGCTTAGTAGTAAGTGCTAAGAAGATTAAGTTGTTCCAGACAACCATCAGATTCTTAGGACACGACCTATACTAAGGAACCTACAAATGAATCTGTAGAGCCATTGAGTTCTCATCCAAGTTCCTCGATGAAATAACAGACAAAACCCAATTACAAAGGTTCTTAGGAAGCCTTAACTACGTTGCAGACTTCATCCCTAACATTAGGAAAATCTGCGAACAACTATATAAGCGTCTTAGGAAAAATCCAGTTCCATGGAGTATAGAACAAACATACACTGTTAAAAAGGTCAAGTCAATTGTTCAAAAACTTTCGTGTCTAGGTATTCCTAATCCTGAGTCATTCATGATAGTTGAAACCGACATTTCTGATGAAGGGTACGGTGGTATTCTTAAACAAAGAGTCCCTTCAAAATCCCCAGAATAATTAGTTCGTTTCACTTCCGGAATCTGGAATTCGGCTCAGAAAAGTTATAGTATAGACAAAAATTATTTTTTGTCTATAATACTTTGTGTAACGACCCGACTTATCGTTTTAAGAATTTACGTTCCGTTCGGTGGCTTAAGATCTCGAGCAGCTTTGAAATGTGTATTATGACTTGCAAGGGTGGTCAAGTTTGGTTTTCGAATGATTCAGGATTTAATTGAAAGAACAATTCTTGTTTTGGAAGGATCATGCTTGAAAGAACAATTCTTAAGGTCGCGAGCAGCTTTGAAATGTATATTATAGGACCGCTTGAGGGACATGGTCGAATACACAAGGTGGCAGTCCTGAAGGGAGGCCCTCGAGGAGGTTCTTGCTTGGAGTTTTGATGTGTCAGCCGAGATCGCAGCTGGTAAGGGGTTCGAGGACGAGGCCAAGAAGTTGGCGTATCCCGAGGATGAAGAAGACTCTGAGGGATCGGGCGGATTCGAGGATGGAGGAGGCTCTGATGGTCCCGATGACGAGGTGAGCTCCGGTGGAGACCAAGCCATTTACGTACTTTGTATTTTTTTTTTTGTTTTTGTATTTTGCACTTTTGTACTTTTTTTGTCAAGGCCGTTTGGCCTTTGTAAAGGTATTTTCATATATATATATATATATATATATATATATAAGGCTCTTTTTCTCTTCGATAGTTTCTTTTCGCTCTGTTCTTTATGACTGCAAAGATATCGAAATGCCTTAGCATGCAATAATTAGGTCTTGTTCGGAGGTTCGAACTAGCCTTTAATTCGATATTATTTTGTTTACGATTCGTGGGGGCTCGGTATGACCGGAAGCTTTCCCCAAAACACTTGGAACCTTTTAGATGATAATTTTGCCAAGGGTAGCCTTTTGAACCGGTTTAGAAATTTTGAAGGCCTTATTATTTGTTACGGGTCTCGGATGTCTCAGAGCTGTTTTAGTATGGATGTAGCCTTTTAAGTTCGGGTGTTGCCCAGTGGGCTTGTTACCCCGAGTGATCCGGGCTTGCCCAAGATAACAGTCCCCGAATTGGGATGGCCGTAGCCTTTAAGGTTCGGGCACTGCCTAATAGGTCTTGTTCCCTCAAGTTCTGATAGCCCGGGCCGTCCGAGTTTGTCTTTGGACAGTAGTTCCCGAGTGAGGGCAATCCTTTGAACCCGGATAAATACGGCCTTTGGGATCAATATCTTTAGGGGATGGAATGTAGGAAATTCCTTAAGAGAAAAGAAAGAAAAGAAAATTTTTATGGGACAAGATATTTATCCGCAAGGTAGAAACTTCTTTTTACTTCTGTGTGTAATATATATGGTTACACATGTGTACAAGCTTTGTGTCAGGGCTCGAGCAGTCTATGTGGGCACAGTTCATTTGACTATTTGGCCATTTCTATAAATTCTATCGATCGAGTTGAGACCATTTGATCACAAAGTTTCTTTCCTTGCTAAAGTCATTATCCGAGGGTGTTACCCCCCAGTGTTCGAGGCCGATCATAGAGAAGCCTCGAATACTGTTGTCATCATCTTCGACACCGATTCGTAGTCGGCCTTCAACTCTAAGTTAGCACGATTTACTGTTGCCTCGTTAAAAACCTTGCCGGAAAACCCATTTGGGACAAAACCGGTTCAAGGGAAAAAGAGTGAAACGCGTGCTTTCAGGACAAAAAATTGTGTCGTTCTTCGACGGTCGCCTGCAAGTGTTAGTTCAAAATGCAAATAAGTAAAAATAATGAACGGGGTCGTACCTTAGCAGTAATATTGCTTTAAGTGAGTTATGTTCCAGTTGTTCGGTAGTTGCTCACCGTTCATTGTTCTGAGTTTGTATGATCCCTTTCCGGTGATCTCGATAATTTGATAAGGACCTTCCCAGTTAGGCCCAAACTTCCCTTCGTTCGGGTTCTGGGTGCTTAGCGTGACCTTCCTTAACACTAAGTCCTCAACATTGAAATGTCAAAGGTTGGCTCTTCGATTGTAATACCTCTCGATCCGCTATTTTTGGGCATCCAAACGAATAAGGGTGGCTTCAGACCATTCATCTATCAGATCCAGACTCGTATTTATGGCTTCGTCATTTGATTCTTTTGTTGCATATCGGAACTTGAAACTCGGTTCTCCGACTTCGACCAGTAATAGAGCTTTGGCACCGTAAACCCACTAGAACGGGGTGGCCCTAGTATTGGACTTCGAGGTCATATAGTATGCCCATAGGACTTCGGGCAGGATTTCGTTCCATTTTCCTTTGGCGTCGGTCAACCTCTTTTTGAGGTTTTAGAGTATGGTTTTGTTGGTGTACTCTGCTTGTCCGTTCCATCTAGGGTGGTAAGGTGTTGATAGGATCCTTTTGATCTTATGGTCTTCGAGAAACTTGCTTACTTTGCTGCCGATGAACTGTTTCCCATTGTCGCACACGATCTCGATTGATATTCCGAACCGACATATGATGTGGTCCCAAATGAAATCGATGACTTCCTTCTCTTTGACCTTCTCATATGCCTAGGCTTTCACCTACTTAGAAAAATAGTCAGTCATAAATAATATAAATTGAGCCTTACCGGGTGCCTATGGAAGGGGGCCAACGATATTCATCCCCCATTTCATGGACGGCCAGGGTGACAAGACCAAATGCAGCAGCTCCCCGGCTCGATGAATCATCGGATCATTCCTTTGACATTCATCACATTTTCATACGAACGCCTTCGCATCCTTTTCCATGTCGATCCAGTAGTAGTCAGCCCTAATTATTTTTTGAACCAATGATTCGGCGCCTGAATGATTTCCGCAGGTGCCTTTGTGAATTTCCCTCAAAGTGTACTCGGTATCTCCCGGTCCTAGACATATCGCGAGCGGACCATCGAATGTTCTTCTGAATAGGGTTCCGTCTTCGGACAAACTAAATCGGGCTACCTTCATACGTAAGGCACTCAATTCCTTTGGATCCGAGGGCAGTTTTCCAGTCTTCAGATATTCTACATATTTGTTTCTCCAGTCTCAAGTTAGGCTCGTTGAGTTTATATCAGCATGGCCTCCTTCCAGCACCGATCTCATGAGTTGTACGACTGCCCCCGAGTTGAACTCATCGTCTTCGATCGACAAGCCCAAGTTAGCAAGGGCATTGGCCTCACTGTTTTGATCCTGAGGTACATGTTGTAGAGTCCACTCCTTGAACCGGTGTAATGTTACCTGCAACTTATCCTGGTACCTTTGCATTCATTCCTCTCTGACCTCGAACGTCCCAATAACTTGGTTCACCACAAGGAGGGAGTCGCACATAGCTTTGATCACCTCCACCTCCAAGCTTTTGGCTAGTTCGAGACCTGTAATCATGGTCTCAAATGCGGCCTCGTTGTTAGTCAATTTTACAGTCCTAATAGATTGTCTAACTACATTGCCTGTTGGTGGCTTCAATACGATGCCAAGTCCGGACCCTTTTGCGTTCGAGGCATCATCTATAAAGAGGGTCCAGATCCACGAAAGAGTCCCCAAGTTCAACAATAACTCTCTTTCGACCTCGGGTATTAGGGCCGGCATAAAGTCGGCCACAAAGTCTACCAAAATTTGAGATTTAATGGCAGTCCGGGGCAGATATTCAATATCGTAACCGCTGATCTCCACAGCTTATTTGGCCAACCGTACCGAGAGCTCGGGTTTATGCATTACATTCCTCAATGGGTAAGTAGTCACAACACATATGGGGTGACATTGAAAATACAGTTTCGGCTTCCTATAGGCACTTAACAGAGCGAGCGCCAATTTCTCTAGGTGGGGGTATCTAGTTTCGGCCTCGCCTAAAGTCCTGCTAACATAGTAAATTGGAAATTCGTACCTTTCTCTTCTCGGACTAGGACTCCACTTACCGCTATCTCCGATACTACCAGGTACAGGTATAATTGCTCGTATGTCTTCGGCATATGGATCAGCGGTGGGCTCGATAGATATCGCTTGAGCTCCTCCAAGGCCCGTTGGCACTTCGGGTTCCATGAGAAGTTATTTTTCTTTTTCAACAGTGAGAAGAACCGGTGGCTCTTGTCAGAAGACCTCGAGATGAATTGCCCCACGGCGGCTATGCGTCCGATTAATCTCTGTACGACCTTCACGTTGTCCACAACAGTGATATCTTCGATGGCTTTGATCTTATCGGGGTTGATCTCAATTCCCTGATTAGATACCATGAATCCGAGGAATTTACCGGATCCGACTCCAAATGCACACTTTTCCGGATTCAGCTTCATATTTTATTTCTTCAATATACTGAAGGTTTCCTGTAAATGTTTCAAATGATCCTCTGCTGGCAGGGACTTAACCAACATATCGTCAATGTAAACCTCCATTGATTTTCCTATTTGTTCCTCCAACATCCGGTTTACTAGGCGTTGGTAAGTGGCATTGGTATGTTTTAGTACGAATGGCATCATATTATAGCAGTAGGTGCCGTACTTAATGATGACGGAGGTTTTTTCCTGATCACCCGGGTTCATCCATATCTGGCTGTACCCGGAATAGGCGTCGAGAAAACTGAGGATCTCGTGGTCGGCCATTAAATCGATCATGCGATCGATGTTGGGCAGAGGGAAGGAGTCCTTGGGACATGCATACAAGTCTTTAGAGTCTACATACATTCTTAATTTATTCCCTTTTTAGGGACTACCACTACATTTGCTAACCAATCCGAGTATTTTACCTCCCAAATGGACCCTATTTTAAGGAGTTTAGATACCTCATCCATGATGAAAACACGTTTGACCTCGGAGTGGGGTCTCCTCTTCTGCTGGACCAGGTGGAACTTCAGGTTTAGGCTTAGCTTGTGAGTGGTTATTTCTGGCGAGATCCCTATCATATCAAGGTGGAACCAGGCGAAATAATATTTGTTAGCTATAAGAAATTGAATGAGTTTTTTCCTGAGCTCGGGGCTTAACCCCGTACCCAGGGATACCTTTCGATCGGGCAAGTGTTCGATTAGTACGACTTGCTCCAGTTCCTCGACCATTGATTTGGTAGCGTCAAAATCGTCGGGGGCTATGAAAGATCTAGAACTCCGTAGTCGTTGTCCTTGTCTACCCCTTCTTTCTCCGGTTCTGTCAAGACTGGTATCGGTAATTGCTATTTGGCCACGTCTTTGGCCATCGGATTCCGACCCTTCGATATCGAGAGTGTGGATGCCGGGATCATCTCATCGACCGCGAACAATCCTTGGCGGCCGGTTGTTCCCCGTAAACTGTTTTGACTCTTCCGGGTGTTGGGAATTTCAGCACCTGGTGTAGTGTTGAGGGTATTGCTCTCATATTATGAATCCATGGCCTCCCTAACAAAGTGTTGTATCTCATATATCCTTCGATTACATAGAACTTAGCTTCCTGAACAGTTTCGATGACGTTCACCGGTAATGTTATCTTCCCTTTAGTGGTCTTACATGCCATGTTGAACCCATTCAGGACTCGGACCGCAGGTACGATCTGATCTTGTAGGCCGAGTTGTTCCACAGCCCTCGATCTGATGATGTTGGCTGAGCTACCTGGATCAATTAACACACGCTTAACTCGAGATTTATTTATGAGTACTGATATTACCAGTGCATCATTGTGGGGATGCACAATCCCATTAGCGTCTTTGTCATTGAAAGACATGGTTCCTTCCGGTACGTAATCCCGAGTCCGTTTTTCCCTTATGATGGATACTTTGGTGCGCTTCAGCATCGACCCTGGGGAATGTCGACCCCACCGATGATCATGTTAATGATGTGCTGAGGTTCCTCCTACTCGGTCTGTTTATTAGAATCCCTGATCCTGAAGTGGTTCTTGGTCCGATCACTCATGAACTCTCGGAGATGTCCGTCGTTGAACAGCCGGGCCACCTCTTCTCTTAATTGTCGGCAGTCTTTTGTTCTGTGTCCATAAGTGCCGTGATATTTGCACATTAGGTTAGGATCCATTTGGGCTGGACGGACTGTATAGGTCGAGGTCATTTGGTATCTTTGATGCGTTCGATGGCAGATATGATAGCGGTGGCATCGACGTTGAAGTTGTACTCTGATAATCGTGACGCTACTTTAGGCCCGACGGGCCTGTCGAAGCTGTTTTTGCTCATAAGTCATTGTTTGTTTTGACCTCGGTCATTTCTCCTTTCATATCTCATGGGTTTCCGCCCGGACCCACTATTTCTTCGGTCTCCATTATACCGCCGATACCGGTCCCTATTTGATCTCAATTCACGATCGATGTCTCTCTTGACTTTGTCGATGATTCTGACGGGATACACGGACTCGGAAGGGAACCCAAGCTGATCGTCTTCGACCCTAACTTTTTATTGATACCGGTTATGGACATCGGCCCAAGTGACAGTCGGATATTCTACCAAGTTTTGTTTTAACTGCTGTGAAACCAACGATCTTCGAATGTTGAGTCCTTACGTGAAAGCCTGAACGACCCAATCATCAACGATCAATGGCAGGTCCATCTGTACCATTTGAAACAGGGACACGAACTCTCTAAGCATCTCATTATCCTACTGTTTTACTTTAAAAAGGTCTGACTTCCTGGTTTCGACCTTGATAGGCCCGACGTGTGCTTTTACGAAGGAAACTGCAAGCATAGCAAACGAGTCAATAGGATTAGGAGGTAAGTTGTGATACCATATCATAGATCCTTTGGATAAATTTTTCCCGAACTTTTTCAGCAGGACATATTCGATCTCGTCATCTTCCAAGTTGTTCCCTTTGATGGCGTATGTGTAGGAGGTCACATGCTCATTTGGGTCGGTCGTTCCGTTGTACTTAGAAATTTCGGGCATATGGAACTTTTTCATGATCGGCTTCGGTGCTGCGCTCGGAGGAAAAGGTTTTTGAACAAACTTCATGGAATCCAAGCCCTTCAATATCGGGGTGCTCCTGGGATTTGGTCTACCCTGAAATTGTAGGTTTCCACCTTTTTTGTCATTGGCTTCGATTTTCTTCTCCCCCGATTCTATCCGTTTTGTCAATTCATCGAGCATTTTTATGATTCAGGGGTTAGTTCTCGATTCATTTTCATTCGGTCTTTCCGTGATCGGTTCATTTCTGCGGGTTACTTCCCGGGATGGCTCAAGTTCAATTCTGCTCAGCGCGGCTTTGCTTCTGTAATTGTGTTATCACCGCATGTTGAGCCTGTAACATTTTGAAGATCACCCGTAAAATGATCTCGTCCCCTCCAATGTCTTGTGTATTTCGGGTTGCTGATCGGGCTTCACCACGGGCGCTATTCTCGGGGTCAGTAGGCAGATTTGTGTCGATGGCCACATGCGAGTTGGCGTCAATCAGGTCAACGAACGAAATTCTAATGGGATCAACAGGTGGTACTTCGCCACTAGGCACTATGTTATTATTTTCGCCGTGATGACCGGACTCATCGCCAACATGTAGAGGTGCTGACTGGGATTTTGATATTTTGAGCTTTAACCTGAAATTAGAGACACTCCAAAGAACAAGTGTAAAGTAGTGTGTGTTATAGAAATTTGTATCAAATAGCCACTATTATTCTTAGCCCCACGGTGAGCGCCAAACTGTTTACCCTCAAAACCGGATAATAATTAGATTTGTAAGTGGTTTTAAGGATACACAGATTAATTTGACACAAAGCAGTAAATAAAGACAAAATAAATAAATAAGGATGAACTAAGCTTAAACCACACGAGGAAGACAATTTAAGCCTTAGTGAAATATTTGCCCACGATCTGGGCTCGTAACAACAAGCACTGACGAACGAAAGCAGAAGAACTAATAACAGAAAAAATAATGATATATTGCATTAGAATGCGTATTACAATGTACTTTATGAATTATCAGACCCTATTTATATAGTAAATGTCACGACCCAAAATCTCACATGTCGTGATGGTGCGCATATCTCAATACTGGGCAAGCCGACAATCTCAACAAACTCCCATATCTTTTATGTTTAAGCGGAAGAAAATTCATAAATACATATATAAACACTCCCACAACCCGGTGTCACTGAGTACATGAGCATCTAATATGAATACAAGTCTGGAAATACGGTCCATAATAGTTTGAGACTAAATGCAGTAAATAAGAAGGTAGGGAAGGAGAGGCAAGGTCTGCGAAACACGGCAGCTACCTCTAAATCTCCGAAAAGTCAACCGTGCGAAAGAATAAACACCCGCTATATCCAGGAATACCTGGATCTGCACACGTAGCGTAGGCTGTAGTATGAGTACAACCAACTCAGCAAGTAACAATAATAAATAAGGAACTGAAGATAGTGACGAGCTACACAGTTATAGTTCACTTTAAGTAATTCCAACAAAGAATAGACATGCTTCCAAATCCAGCAGTTTAAGTCAAACCAGTTTTATACAGTTCAAGTTCATGTAATCCGGATATAAAAATCTTTCAGAGAATTTGACAATAATGACAGATAGCAACTAAGTGCAACAACAAATGAAAAGCAAGTACAGCCTCTCAGGGCAACAGTCACTCAACTCATCACAACAGCTCAATCACTCAGCTCTCAGCCCTCAACACTCACACTCAATGGGTACCCGCGCTCACTAGGGGTGTACAGACTCCGGAGGGGCTCCTACAGCCCAAGCACTATAATCCGCACGGACAACTCACGTGCTGCACGGATAACTCACGTGCCATAATATCCCGCATGGACAACTCACCTGTTGCACGGACAACTCACGTGCTATAATATCCATACCTCACCGATAGGCCATCGGACTTACTCAGTCATCAACCTCTCTAGTCTCTCGGGCTCTCGGAAATCACAAAGATCAGCCCAAACAAAGACAAGATAGTGTATCAACAAAAATTAAGAAAGACTGAGATATGATACGTGAATAAGTATGCGACCTCTGCGATTCCCAACAGTACTGTCACATAGCCTAAGCATGATTTACAATCAAATTTCTTTAACACATAAAGAGAGCATATACCTAACAATAAGTTATTTAACTTTACAGTTTTACGTGACGGACCAAGTCATAATCCCCTCGGTGCACGCCCGCACGCGCCGTCACCTAGCATGTGTGTCACCTCCAAAATAATCACATGACACAAAATCTGAGGTTTCATACCCTCAAGACCAGATTTAAAACTGTTACTTACCTCAAACCGTGAAATTCTTATTCCACTAAGCCTTTGCCTCGTGAATTGACCTCCAAATGCCACGAATCTAGCCACACATAATTCGATTCAGTCAATACACCGAATTAATTCCATAAGAAAATGATAATTTTCCATAAAAATCTGAATTTTAGCTCAAAAATCGCTCGTGGGGCCCACGTCTCGGAATCCAGTGAAACTCACAAAATTCTACAACCCATTCAATTACAAGTCCAACCCATACCAGTTTTACTCAAATCCAACTCTGAATCGACATCGAAATCTCAAATATTCGTTTTTATGAGATTTCTAAAATTTTCCCAAATTTCAATTTCAAAATACTAATTAAATGGTGAAAACAAATGATGGATTTGGGTAATCTAACCATAATTGAGTTAAGAGCACTTACCATGATGTGTTCTCTGAAAATCTCCCAAAAATTGCCTCTCCTTAAGCTCCAATTTGACAAAAATGGAAAATGTGACGAAGTCCCCTGCTTTATAACTTACAGTTCTGTCCAGGCCCTCAGCCTTCGATTTTCTGCCTTCGGTCCTCGGCCGAAAGAAAAACTTTGGTCTTCGGTCCTTAGCCTTCGGTCCTCGATTTTCATGACGTCAATTTTTTTCATGACCTCGATTATTTCATGACCATGATTTTTCCAGCAGCAGAAATTTCCAGCAGTTGTTTAAGTCCAAATTTTGATTCGTTAACCATCAGAAACTCACCCAAAACCTCCCGGACACAAACCATATATGAATTTCAATTATAAAACACGCTACGGACCTGCTCGCACACTCAAAACACTGAAAAGAGGTCGTCTTGAAACAATATTGACCATGGTCAAACTCCCAAATTTCTTAACCTTACTAGTCTCTCAACCAATAATCCAAAAAGAAATACACCCAAGCCCCCACGGGACCTGTCAAATCATACCAACAAGTCCTATAACATCATACAGACTTAGTCAAAACCTCAAATCATATCAAGCAACGCTAAAACCATGAATCATACCCCAATTCAAGCTTAAGGAACTTAAAAATTTTCAACTTCTACATTCGATACCGAAACCTATCAAATCAATTCTGATTGACCTTATATTTTTCACACAGGTCATAAATGACATAACGGAGCTATGAAAATTTTCAGAACTGGATTCCGACCCCGATATCAAAAATTCAACCCCCGGTCAAACTTTCCATAAATTCGACTTTCGCCATTTCAAGCCTAATTCTACTATGGACCTCCAAATAATTTTCCGGACACGCTCCTAAGTCCAAAATCACCATACTCAGCTATTGAAATTATCAGAATTCGAATCCAATGTCATTTACACATAAGTCAATATCTGGTCAACTATTCAACTTAAGCTTCCAACATAAAATTTATTCTTCCAAGCTAACTCCGAAATACCTTAAAACCAAAACCGACAATTCACACAAGTCATAATAACTTGTAGGAAGTTATTCAAGACTTCAAATAGTTGAAAGGAGCGTAAATGCTCAAAACGACCGGTCGGGTCGTTACAATCTCCCCCACTTAAATATATGTTCGTCCTCGAACGTGCCAAGAGTTGTTCCTAAGACTTTAAATCACTGTTCCTCCTTACCATGCACATACCTGGGGATGATCCCATGTCACCCTATTCTATATAGGCCTGGCAACATAACACAACTGAAAATCATTAATTTAACCTTAGCCCAAAACTTGGAGCCCAATTTCTAACACCCAGAATTCTTTCCAAGATCTAAATCTCACACACCGTATAAGTCTGAACAAGCTATATCAAGCCATAGCCATAACCCCAGATGTAATCAGATTACATACTACATAACTCACATGCTCGCAGCACTATTCCCGATCACAATCACAGTAATTACTCCAAACCAACCAAGTACAAGTATTAAACCTCATATCAAGCCAAACCTCATTCCAAAACCTTTTTACACTACTGATAATAAAAGAAACATGCAGAAATCTCATGACCCCTTATAAGAGAAACAAGTCATGGAGCTTTCTCGCCCCAACCAGAACCATAATCACTTTCTAAGCCGACTTTCAATATTATCCTCCCGAATATACCGTAATCAAACCTGATAATACCCATTCTAGGTCCAGTGACCTTATAATATTAAACACAACTATCCCACAGACACGCCATATAAATATAATTCAAGCCACAACTGCGCAATTCGTGTACCCAAATATGGGAGATGTCTCAAGGAAGAGAATCGTATTGCAAGTTCAACAAGCACAAGCACAACCGCAATATTACAACCAATTCCTCAATTTCGTGAAGGGGATAACCGTAGGTGCATATGCACAATTGAAGAGGAAGGAAATTAATAAATCAGATAAATTATCATAGAATTGGAATTCCCACACACGGCACGGACAACTCACGTGCCAATAATATAATTTGCCTAGCATGGTCACAGGCCTTCAGTCCCAGCATATCATACAAGAGCAATTAAACAAGTACACATTTATATGATAATGAAATAAGATTTTCATACTCCTGGACTGGTATAAATAACACGCCATAGCGTAAGCATGTGCAAAGTCTGTTATCACACTTCAAATCGGCAAGTTAACACAGAAATAGTAACTACCCCGTTTATCCAGGGGAATTAGCCTCTTTGTAACCTCAAATGTAGCCCAGATAGTTCACAACAAAGGTACGAACACGAGAAACGTTATAACTTTACGCTTAACAGTCAACTCTAGGCATAGCATAGCCTAAGCATTCTTTTGAATATAAATACTTGCCCCGATGCCCGCACATTGGCTCAAACCTAACATATATGCACATTTATAGCGCGTAGCTATCACAAATACTTAACACCACTAGTGCCTCCACTGAGTTAAAATACAATACTCACCTCAAATAGGCCGCAACCCGAAACAATATACTTTTGAGAACTCCCAGTCTCCAAATTCACCAAACATATGAATCACCGTAACTGATCCCAACTCCAGCACTAGAATGACTAACACATCTTCCATTCACGATCTTCCCATAAGGAATACTTTCATAATTCCTCCGTGCCACATAGCGATAAAGTGAATATAAGCAGTCTATCAACCAGGTGAGTACTGCAATACCAATGAACATCCGTAAGTCAAAACACAATGCGTGATCTTCCTTTCAAGAATGAACTGCCACCTTGTACATGTAAATCTTAATCCAGCGCCACACACCACATCTATCCTGTCATCATGTGACAAGCACAAGAATATCATTATCAACTTTGGGTAACCAGCAAATTACATACCCGGTCATTCAGTAACCTTCATCTTAGTTCCTTCCAGGAGGAATTCATAATACATAATACGTTCCCTACACCGGTAGAATATATCTGGTCCAACCCATGGTAGAAACCATTAAGAACACTTTGAAATCCATTTGCACATAACCAAGCTATTAGAATTGAATTCCTCTAACTCGACCAAGCTACGCAGGTCACCAAACCCAAGAATATTGCCACCAAAATTTCTATAAAGCCTCACAACATCATAATTACCCCATAAATACCACAACCATAACACTCACTCTGAAAATACCTTATGTGAATTTAAAATTGTTCTTCTTTCCTTTTTTATACTGAAATATAGAATCCATAGTCATACAAAATTACCGCAAGTCCCGACACCTTCAAATGCAAATCTCAGATTTTATCCATACACAAGTCCGAAAACATTCTCAATTACTATATGTAATTCTCAAACCCACTAGAATTTTCTCGGGAGTCACCCACTTTGCTCAAATCTAAATTTCACCACCCAAACGGGACGAAAGGCACAAGCCCCATTAGTACAACAACCCCCAAAGAAGTAACCATGCTTTAACACCACCAATCAAATTCATACTTCGTGCGCACTACATTTTTCAAAATAACAATTTAATCATTCCATGATTTTCATATTTCTATAAAGTGCCATATAACCTGTATTCAGGAATTTCCTTACTCGAGTCATTCTCGATCTCCATCTCTGTAAGTCATAACTGATCCACAAGTATATCTCCGACTAAAACTAAATTTAACAAATAACCATGAAATCAAATTGTCAATAGCAGGCTCCCCAACTTAGCTTTAAGCTACAATTACATAAACTTAGAACCCGCAAGGATTTCTCCTTCTCAATTACCATGATCTCGCACCGTTAACCCGCCAGACTTCTCAAAGTTTTTTGTTAAGCTTTTCATGAACATTCTGAATCACCAGCCACAGTCACACACTCGACCTCTTACCGGGTAGCAAGTAATATTCCTCGCAGAAGTTCCATCAATATCACGTCACCGCTAACTGCTCACAAGAGATAACCCACCCGTGGAATTCCTTACCGACATCTTCCAACGATGCTGCATTGGGTGCAACAACCATGTAATCAGTAAATTCTCCTGAGCTCATGCTCGCCCACCTTTTGTATAAGTCTGCACTTTCCCTTTTGACATCAACTAAAAGTTCAACAATACCTTCCGAACTCAAGTCATATTGCGCCTGAAACGATAATCAGATCTTCACATCCCTCTTCATTTCAAATAAACTCCTTTCTGCCATATTCAATCTTTCTTCATACAGTAACAATCACTACAAATAAAGTCTGTAGGCCAAATCACATTCTATCACGATTCCAAATCGTTCTACACTTTCTCAAGGCTCGCGACTACCCTTCCACATAATCCATATGCTAATCCACCACTTTTACTTCGGTTAAACCATCTCATTTAAGAAACTTCTTAACCTCTACTTCTCCTACTTGACCAGCTAGTACTTCAACTACCGCGAAACACTTCCCGTCATGTCTTCCCTTATAATTGCTGCCCAACTGTTGCATCAAATCAAAATGCATCTCTGTAGCACATGAACCAATAAATTGTTACCGACCCTAAGCCTCTTCGAAGATCATATTTCTTGAGCCATCAACATTAGAAATACCCATTCGATTCTGAACTGTTGCACACAACTATCTCTGGAAACTGCCCCTCATGTACCATTTCATAACACCCTGTCCCGAAGGTGAAATCCTAGAAGACCGTAACACAGGCGGACCATAATGCATTCAAACAAGGACGGCGATACAACATCACAATGATAATTCGATCATTCTCGCAAATACCAAGTCTTGTTACTTTAACAACCAAACTTGGACATCTATAGTCCGACTGCCTTTACTCCACTGGAAATAATTGTTGAACCCCTTAATCATGTACTGAGAAATCCTCTCTACGATCCATTCGCTGCCTAAACACATAACGAGCACCTTACCATTACACCAATATTGTGCGATAACAACGCATAGCCATCGTAGCAACCCGTTCTTAGTCTCGAAATCATAAAAGAAATAGAGCTACTGAGTTGGAATAAAAGAATATTCAAATTGTCTTAACACATCCCGCAGTTATATCATACTCATCACAAAGCCATTCCACCGCTCATTGAGCCAAAAATTCCACTCGTAGGGACATTACCGGACGTATGAGTCCAAATGTACAAGTTACAATTGAAGCTATCAAGCCTAAGCTACGGTCTAAACCTGGCCTCAAGCCCTTCTGACTGGCTCATCACCAAAACACAGAATACACATCTTGAACCTCGTTCATAGAATCCCAAGACGGCGATGCACAACTAATACCGAGCGCTCATATGCGCATACGAAATGCGTGGAAGGAATTAAAATAGTTATGTTTCAAGCTGAATCAATTCTGCACGATAGAATACAAGAAAGTGAAATTTTCCTAAGGGTTCGGTAGCCTCTCAAAGATAAATACAGACATCTCCATACCGATCCGCAAGACTCTACTAAACCTGCTCATGACTCCTGAGACCCATGTTACCTAGAGCTCTGATACCAACTTGCACGACCAAAAATATCACATGTTGTGATGACGCCTATCTCAATACTAGGCAAGCTGACAATTTTAATAATCTCCCATATCTTTTATGTTTAAAAACAAAATGATTAAATTCAGCAAAAGAAAATTCATAAATACATATATAAACACTCCCAAAACTCTGTGTCACTGAGTATATGAGCATTTAATATGAATACAAGTCTGGAAATACGGTCCATATTAGTTTGAGACTAAATGCAGTAAATAAGAAGGTAGGAAAGGAGAGGCAAAGTCTGCGAAACACGGCGGCTACCTCTAAATCTCTGAAAAGCTAACCGTGCGAAAGAATTAACACCCGCTATATCCGGGAATACCTGGATCTGTACACAAAGTGCAGGGTGTAGTATGAGTACAACCAACTCAGCAAGTAACAATAATAAATAAGGAACTGAAGATAGTGACGAGCTACACAGTTATAGTTCACTTTCAGTAATTTCATCAAAGAATAGACATGATTCCAAATCCAGCAGTTTAACTCAAAATTACTTTATACAGTTCAAGTTCATGTAATTCGGATATAAGAATCTTTCAGAGAATTTGACAACAATGACAGATAGCAACTAAGTGCAACAACAAATGAAAAGCAAGTACAGCCTCTCAGGGAACAGTCACTCAACTCGTCACAACAGCTCAACCACTCGGCTCTCATCTCTCAACCCTCAGCACTCACACTTAATGGGTACCCACGCTCATTGGGGGGTACATACTCCGGAGGGGCTCCTATAGCCCAAGCGCTATAATCCGCACGGACAACTTACGTGTTGCACATACAACTCACGTGCCATGATATCCCGCACGGACAACTCACATGCTGCACGGACAACTCACGTGCTGCATGGACAACTCACGTGCAGCACGGACAACTCACGTGCTGCACGGACAACTCACCTGCTATAATATCCATACCTCACCGATAGGCCCTCGGCCTTACTCAGTCATCAACCTCTCTAGTCTCTTGGGCTCTTGGAAATCACAAAGACCAGCCCAAACAAAGACAACATAGTGTATCAACAAAAATCAAGAAAGACTGAGATATGATATGCAAGAAAAATCATGACTGAGTACAAGGCATCAATTAGCAAATAATTCAATAAGTACGCGACCTCTGCAGTTCCCAACAGTACTATCACATAGCTTAAGCATGATTTTCAGTCAAATTTTTTTAACACATAGAGAGAGCATATAACTAACAACAAGTTATTCAACTTTACAGTTTTACGGGACGGACCAAGCCACAATCCACTCTATGCACGCCCGCAAGCCCGTCACCTAGCATGTGCGTCACCTCCAAAATAATCACATGATATAAAATTCGGGGTTTCATACCCTTAGGACCAGATTTAAAACTATTACTTACCTCAAACCATGAAATTCTTATTCCGCTAAGCCTTTGCCTCGTGAATTGGCCTCCAAACTCCTCGAATCTAGCCATAAATAATTCGATTCAGTCAATAAAATTTATTGTAATTAATTCCATAAGAAAATTTTAATTTTCCATAAAAATCTGAATTTTAGCTCAAACTCACAAAATCCGACAACCCATTCATTTACGAGTCCAACCATACCAGTTTCACTCAAATTCGACTCCGAATCGACATCGGAATCTCAAAATTAGTTTCTATGAGATTTCTAAAATATTCCTAAATTTCAATCTCAAAATACTAATTAAATAGTGAAAATAAATGATGGATTCGGGTAATCTAACCATAATTGAGTTAAGAGCACTTACCCCGATATTTTCTCTAAAATTCTCCCAAAAATCGCCTCTCTCCAAGCTCCAATTTGACAAAAATGGAAAATGGGACGAAGTCCCCTACTTTATAACTTATAGTTCTATCCATGCCCTCGGGCTTCGGTCCTCGGCCTTCGGTCTTCGGCCTTCGGTTTTCTGCCTTCGGCCTTAGGTCTTCGGTCCTCGATTTCATGACCTCGATCTTTCCAGCAGCAGAAATTCTCCTAAGTTCAAAAGTTTGATCCGTTAACCATCTGAAACTCACCCGAAACCTCCCGGACGCAAACCATATATAAATTTCAATCATAAAATACGCTACGGACTTGCTCGCGCACTCAAAACACTGAAAAGGGGTCGTCTTGACCCGATATTGACCATGGTCAAACTCCCAAATTTCTTAACCTTACTAGTCTCTCAACCAATGATCCAAAACGAAATACACCCAAGCCCCTCGATACCTGTCAAATCATACCAACAAGTCCTATAACATCATACGGACTTAGTCGAAACCTCAAATTATATCAAACAATACTAAATCATGAATCATACCCCAATTCAAGCTTAAGGAACTTAAGAATTTCCAACTTCTATATTCGATGCCGAAACCTATCAAATCAATTCCGATTGACCTCATATTTTGCACACAAGTCATAAATGACATAGTGGAGCTATGAAAATTTTTAAAACTGGATTCCGACCCCGATATCAAAAAGTCAATCCCCCGGTCAAACTTCTCATAAATTCGACTTTCGTCATTTCAAGCCTAATTCTACTACGGGCCTTCAAATACTTTTCTGGACACACTTCTAAGTCCAAAATCACCATACGGAGCTATTGGAATTATCAGAATTCAAATCTGAGGTCATTTACACATAAGTCAATATCTGATCAACTATTTCAACTTAAGCTTCTAACATGAAATTTATTCTTCCAAGCTAAATCTGAAATACCTTAAAACCAAAACCGACAATTCATACAAGTCATAATACCTCGTAAGAAGTTATTCAAGACTTCAAACAGTTGAAAGGAGCGTAAATGCTCAAAACGACCGGCCGGGTCGTTATAGTAGAGGAGTCCTACTTTAGGTATAATTTTATAAAAGATAAAAAATCTTTTGATTTACTGATTGTCGGTTCTTTATCTGAACGTGCCGAAATTCCCTCCGTAATATCCGACCGGTCACAGATATTTCGGTCTTCCGTTGGCTATGCCGGCAATGTTTCTTCAAAGTCGTTTGAGGCTAGGGCCGATTCTGGGATTATGGCCTTGATATTCTCGAAAGAAGGCATCCTCTCTGCGGGTTCTAGCCCGATGGGACTTGGGGTCGTTCTTCAGTCCTTTATTATCATGTCCTGAGCCTGGCTTACTATGTCGGAGGCTAGGATCTACCATGAGCTTGATTTCGAATATATATATATATATATATATATATATATATATATATATATATATATATATAGAGAGAGAGAGAGAGAGAGAGAGAGAGAGAGAGAGAAAAGAAGGCCTAAGAGTGTTGGCATGGCACCTCTCATAGACAAGGAAATGTATTTATCTATTTTGTCAAATTTTTGGTCTTTTCCAAATTATTCCCTTTATAAAAGAAACTAACATTTAAGATTGCTTATGTTATCCTAAAAGTCGTGTTCTTACCCAAAGACTGTAACTGTAGCAACACTTAACTAAAGAAATGGTGCCAATTTGAAAAGACACTTACCTACGTAATGGGATGGTTACTCAAATTATTTCATTATTTATTAATCCCTTTGTCTTATACTAATAGTCATGGTTACTAAAAATAGTTGTCTCAAATTATTTTTCATTTAAGAAGTTCAAGACAAAATTGATTATTTTTGTGATGACCCAAAAGATCATCTTATATTTTCGAACTCGAATTTGCGCTCTTAAGCCTTAAAAAATTCATTTTTAGCCTCCTCAATTTGCGTGCGCAGTCCAAGCGTATTTTCGGAAAACTTTTATGTTGAAAATTGATGAAAATAAGAATTTTTGCCTTAAAAGTTGATTTTAGTTTACTTCGGTTAATATATTTTGTAAACGGGCCCGGATTCATATTTTGACGGTCCCGGTAGGTCTGTATCGAATTATGGGACCTCCCCGGAATCGGATTCGGAGGTCTCTAGCTTGAGTTATGAGTTTTTGATAAAAATTAAAAGTCTGAAATTTAATGGTTTTTAAGAATTGAGTGATGTTTGGCATTGTTAGTACCGTGCCGTATTTTGGTTCCGGAGCCCAATATAGGTTCATTATAATATTTAAGACTTATCTGTGAAATTTAGGGAGAAACGGAGTTGGTTTGACGTGATTCGGACGTCCAGTTGAGAAAATAGAAATTTTAAAGTGTTCTTGAGAATTTCATTTGATTTGGTGTTACATTCGTAGTTCTAAGTGTTATTTTGGCGATTGGATCGCGCGAGCAAGTTCGTATGATGTATTTGGACTTGTGCGCATGTTTGGTTTGGAGCCCAGAGGGCTCGGGTGAGTTTCGGATAGGCTACGGAGTGAAAATTGGACTTGGTGAAATTTGTGGTGTAACTCATCTTGTTGCAAGCCTCTGATCTCACATTTGTGAGATCAGGCATCGCAATTGCGACATCTGAGAGTTCGGCAATCGCGAGCTTCCCAGCAGAAGTGTGAAGGGCTTCGCATTTGCGATGGCCCCTTCGCAGTTGCGAGCTTCGCATTTGCGAAACTAAGGTCGCAAATACGACATCTGCAATTGATCAAAATGTCTTTTGGACGGGATTTTTGATTCATTTCCCAAATCTTCAAAACCTAAAACAAAAGAGGCGATTTTTCAAAGACCATTTCTTTCCCAAATCATAGGGAAGTAATTCTAAACTAGTTTCTTTCAATCTTTCACTACATTTTTCAAGATTTCAACCTAAAATCTAGGGTTTTCATGGTAGAATTAGGGGTTTGGGTAGAAACTAGGAATTTCAAAAAATTGAGGATTTAGACCTCAATTTGAGGTTGGATTCAAAAATCAATTATATATCCGGGCTCGGGGTGAATGGGTAAATGGATTTTGGCCCGAACCTCGAATTTTGATCAAGCGGGCCCGGGGTCGATTTTCGACTTTTTGGATAAAATTTTGGGAAATTTAATTTATGCAATATAATTGATTCCTTTAGCAGTATTTGATATTATTGAGTCATTTCTGAATAGATACGAGTGGTTTGGAGGTGAATTATAGAGGAAATGTTGTGATTGAGTATTGAGTGGCCTTTGGAGCGAGGTAAGTGTTGTGTCTAACTTTGATTTGAGGGAATTAGGAACCTTAGACTACTTGCTATGTGAAATTCGTGTGAGCGGCATATATGTGAGGTGACGGATACTTATGCGCCGCCAATTTACCTATTTTTACCTATTTTTCCTTGTTTTCTCCCATTTTCTCATGTTGTCTCTTTCCTATGCATAATTGCTACGTGTTTATACTAGTGTTGTTAAGTTGATCGTTCTTATCATGTTTACGGATTTTCTGATGATAATTGAGTATTTATTTCAAAGTTGAGATTGATATTGTGGAACCAAATGCTGAAGTAAAGCTTGTAATTGTTATTCTATCTCCCTGTTGTTAATTGTTCATTGCATTATGGTAAGGGAGAGTGTTAATGCACGAAGGGTGATGTCGTGACATATTGTGAGTGTAAAAGCATGAAGGGTGATGCTGTGCCATATTGTCAGTGTAAAAGCACGAAGGGTGATGCCGTGCCATATTGTAAGTGTAAAAGCACGGAGGGTGATGTCGTGCCATATTGTGAGTGTAAAAGCACGAAGGGTGATGCCGTGCCATATTGTGAGTGTAAAACCACGAAGGGTGATGCCGTGCCACATTGTGAGTGTAAAAGTACGAAAGGTGATGCCGTGCCATATTGTGAGTGTTAATGCACGAAGGGTGATGACGTGCTATGATATGAGAGTTAATGCACGAAGGGTGCTGTCGTGCCGTTTCTATTGATTTTATGGTGAGATTGAGAGTAAAAGCACAAAGGTTGATGCCGTGCATTTTTTTTTCCTTTACTGTATTCGTTGTTTCTGTTGATTCATAGTATATTGGTTGTTACAGTTATCATTCTGCTATAGTTCCTTATCTCATATTTTCCCCGCATGTTTTCCCCTCCCGATATTTCCTGTCTAGCTCTTCATTACTGTTATTAGTATATACACTGTTAAATTATACAAGTTGATTTGTATGTGTCTTGCCTTAGCCTCGTCACTACTTCGTTGAGGTTAGGCTCGACACTTACCAGTACATGGGTCGATTGTACTAATACTGCACTCTGCACTTTTTGTGCAGATTTTGGTACCGGCTCGGGTTGATCGAGATTTTAGCTGTTGGACCCGCTATCTGGAGACTCAAGGTAGATCTGTCGGCGTTCACAGACCTTGAAGTCCCCGTCTATCTTTTCTGATTTACTGTTTCTTTCATCGAAACAGTTGCATTTCTTTCAGACTATTACTTGTAGTGAATTCTAGAATGCTCGTAAATTGTGACTCCAGATTCGGGTGGTAGAAATTAATGTAGTTTTTATATTATTCCGCACTCACTATATTTCATCTTAGTTAATTGTTGTTATCTACTTATTGGAATAAGGATTGGTTTAATGATTCTCTAACATTGGCTTTCCTAGCAAGTGAAATGTTAGGCGCCATCACAGTCTCGACGGTGGGAATTCCGGATCGTGACAAGTTGGTATCAGAGCACTAGGTTGCCTAGGTCTCACGATTCACGAGCAAGCTTAGTAGAGTCTGAAGAATCGGTACGGAGACGTATGCACTTATCTCTCAGAGGCTATGAAGTTTAGGAACAATATCACTTCTTTCATTCCTTATCGTGCGGCATTGATTTAGCTTGAAACATATATCTCGTATTTTTTTGTATCCACTCATGTATGACATTGCGCACTCGGTATCAGTTATGCTTCAACGGTTAGTGATGCTGCAAATGGACTACGAGAGATCCAGAGATGCTCAAACATTGCCTCAACGTGTGGTTCCCACTGAAGATGCGGGCGCATTGAGAGACCACCTAGTGAATCATGTGGGGGTGCAACGAACCTTGGCATCTGGTTGATTTATACGAGTTGTGAAGGTTAATATTATGGATCATCGGGTGTGGTGAACTATGACTTCGCGTCGAGTGGGGGAGTCTACTATCAATGGATTGATTGTGGGGTCATGTGATATATCAGTTTTGGCCTGAAATGTATATATATGTGGTACTGAAAGGTTCCCCAAAATTTACACATATTTAAGGCCTGAAATTTTGTAGAGGATAAGGTTGGGACTTGCGGTATGTCTGCCTACTTAATAATCCTATATTTCAGTACCAAATGAGTTAGAGAAACAACTTTAAATTTACAGAAGTTCTACTCAGCGTGGACGTCATGGTTGCGGATTTTGGGGTGCTTCAGAGGAAGTACAGTGGTTGATGAGATTCTGGACTATGTGGTTCGTGCCAAGATTTGTCTGTATGGAGCTCTACTTTTGTCATCGTTGTGTATAAATAGGGGTAAGGGTTACCTCTGAGAAGAATCGAAGAGCATGTTAAGAAATGGGTCAGCTCAACAGTGTTGAGTCAGCATAACAAAAGAAGAAATTGACCTTGGGAGAGATAATTCTCCACAGGTGTCCGTGTCAAGCCTATGAAGAGGGCAGACCAGCTAATGCAACACCGCCCACTTGGCTCAATTCTCAGAAATTCTTTTGAAAGAGTTTGTTCCCGGACTCTCCGTAATGCGTGGTGCATAATGTTTGAACGGTTGCATTAGGTCACCATGACGGTGTCATAATATGCCATCAGGTTCAATAAGTTAGCCCGTCATATTCCTACTTTGCTTCCTACAGCCAGAGAGCGAGTCGACAGACTCAATGAAGGACCCAATTATAATCGTAAAATTTTGTACGACTCGGGAGCTACAGGCTAATACTTCATTTCCGCTAGTGGTAGAAATTGCCCAGATATTAGAACATGTTCGGGGTGAGGGGAAAAAAGGAAACTAAGGAGACTAAGACGTCTCGAGGTTCTGGGAGATTCAGTGGATTTTACTCTGTAGGTATAAATAATTATGGCGGGGGCTCGGGTAGTCGCCTAGCCCAGTCCGCATATCGGATTACCTGGGGTGCTCCAGTAAGTTCTTTTAATGCACCACCGACATGAGTTCTTACAAATGGTTATTCCAGTTATCTGGCACAGACTCAATATAAGCAGCCAAACCCGTAAAGGGGTTATTATGAATACGGTGATACCAGGCACATCATGAGAAAATTGTCCAAAACTTGGGAAAGATATATTTCATCAAAGCACTCAGGAAATGTGCCCCATTGCAGTTACTACACCTCCCAAACGATCAGTTAGGGTGGAGGACAGGCGGGTAGAAGGCGTCTTAGAGGTGGAGACCCAGCCGTTGTTATATTTATTTTTATGGTATGGCGGAGGTCGCTACATCAGATGGTGTCGTTACAGGTACGACTTCGATTTAATATAAAGGAATAATTTCCTTAACTTGATTCGGTTCTAAGTATCGAAACGAGTCATCCTATTGTGCTCCACTTATGAGTGAGCTTCGTGATTCTATAATCTACTTATGTGTTTACTCCTGTTGGGAGATTCTATGCAGATAACTACGCCTATCATTCCATGTTGGCAACTAATAAGAGCTGTGAGGCTAAAGGTGGCTTTCTGTTACCCATTTTGGTAAGTTTTGATGTAATTTCCAGATAATTAATTACAAATTGTGAATTATATGCCCTACCGGTCTGGGGTTCATTATGTGTTGTGATTTGGTGTAACCGAAATTATTTAAAAGAAGAAAATGAAAATTTTTGATTGGCACGATGTGCATATTACTTGTGATTCGGAACTGAGGATGAGATCCTCACACTTTAATATAAATTGATATGTTTAAACTGGGCTACGAGCTGCGGTGGAAGTTATATAAGGACGAGATCCTTGTGAGGAAAATTCTTGTGTTTAAGTTATCCCTTGTGAAATTAAAGTTGTACTATAGCAACAATAGGGAGTCATGCCTGTTAGGCCTAATTGAAAATTCTTGTATGAAATTCTCTGTGCATACTTGCCAAATTTGTGTTGTAATTATTGAGTTTTAACCTACGAGATAGGTGCCCGCCCAGATGGCGTTAAATGTCACTCGTTAATTTGGGTAAATAATTATGAGATCTGGTTACCATCAGTTGAAGATTAGGGCATCTGATGTCCCTAAGATAACTTTTCGGACTCGGTATGGGCATTACGAATTCATAGTAATATCATTTGGGATTACCAACGCCCCAGCGACACTTATGGATTTGATGAATCGGGAGTTCAAGCCCTATTTGGGTTCTTTTGTGGTTGTATTCATTGATGATATCTTGATTTACTCCACAAGTCGAGAGGATTATTGGCAGCATCTTCGGAGTGTACTTCAGACTTTGAAGAATAATCAGTTATATGCCAAATTTTCAAAATGTGAGTTTTGGTTAGACTCAGTTGCCTTTTTGGGGCATGTTGTATTGGCAAAAGGCATAAATGTGGATACTAAGAAGATTGAGGCTATTCAGAATTGGCCTAGATCTACTTCAGTTACAGAGATCCGTAGTTTCCTAGGTTTAGCAGGTTATTATCGTCGGTTCGTGGAAGGATTTTCATCTATAGCAAGCCCATTGACCAGAATGACCTAAGAAAGGTGTCCCATTCAGATGGTCAGACGAGTGTGAGTGGAGCTTTCAGAAGCTCAAGATCGCTTTGACTACGGCGCCAGTGTTGGTATTACCCACAGGTTCAGGATCGTATACGGTATATTGTGACGTATCCCACATTGGGCTTGGTGCAATGTTAATGCAAGATGGCAGGGTGATTCTATATGCATCGCGGCAGTTGAAAGTTCACGAGAAGAATTATCATGTTCATGACTTAGAATTGGCAGCCATTGTTCATGTGCTAAAGATTTGGAGGCACTATCTGTACGGCATGCCATGTGAGGTATTCACGGATCATCGGAGCTTACAGTATTTGTTCAAGCAGAAGGAGCTCAATTTGAGGCAGAGGAGGTGGTTAGAGCTATTGAAAGATTATGATATCACCGTCTTGTATCATCTCGGGAAGGCCAATATGCTGGCCGACGCTTTGAGTTGAAAGTCGGCTAGTATGGGTAGCCTTGCATATATTCCAATTGGTGAGAGGCCGCTTGCATTAGATGTTCAGGCCTTGGCCAATCAGTTCGTGAGGTTGGACGTTTCTGAGCCCAGCCGTGTTCTAGCTTGTATAGTTGCTCGGTCTTCTTTGTTTGAGCGCATCAGAGATCGGAAGTATGACGATCCTCATTTGCTTGTCCTTAGAGACACAGTGCGGCACGGTGGTGCCAAGCAGGTTACTATTTGAGATGATGGAGTTTTGAGGATGCAGGGTCGTATTTGTGTGCCAAATATGGATGGTCTTCGTGAGTTGATTCTTGATGAGGCTCACAGTTCTCGGTATTCTATCCATCGGGGCGCCGCCAAGATGTATCAGGACTTACGGCAGCATTATTGGCGGAGGCGAATGAAGAAGGATATAGTTGCTTATGTAGCTTGGTGTCTAAATTGTCAGCAAGTAAAGTACGAGCATCAGAGACCTGGTGGTTTGCTTCAGAAGATAGAGATTCCTGAGTGGAAGTCGGAGAGTATCACTATGGATTTCGTTGTTGGAATCTGATGGACTCAGAGGAAGTTCGATGTCGTTTGGGTCATTGTGGACAGGCTGACTAAGTTAGTGAACTTCATTCCTGTTGCAGTTTCATATTCTTCAAGCGGTTGGCTGAGATTTATATCCGCGAGATCGTCCTTCTTCACAGTGTGCCCATGTCTATCATATCTGACCGAGGCACGCAGTTCACCTCGTACTTCTAGAGAGCAGTACAGTGTGAGTTGGGCACGCGGGTTGAGTTGAGCACAATGTTTCATCCTCAGACGGATGGACAGTCCGAGCGCGCTATTCAGATCTTAGAGGATATGTTCCGCACATGTGTTATAGACTTTGGAGGATCGTGGGATTAGTTCTTTCCCCTTGTAGAGTTCGCCTACAACAACAGCTACCAGTCGAGCATTCAGATGGCTCCCTATGAGGCACTATATGGTAGACGATGTCGATCGCCGGTCGAATGGTTTGAGTCGGGGAGGCTCGGTCATTAGGTACAGATTTGGTACAGGATGCCTTGGACAAGGTCAAGATTATTCAGGATAGACTTCACAAAGCTCAGTCCAGACAGAAGAGTTATGCCGACCGCAATGTTTGTGATGTTGCATTCATGGTCGGGGAGAGAGTATTGCTTTGGGTATCACCCATGAATGGTGTTATGAGGTTCGAAAAGAAGGGCAAGTTGAGCCCTAGGTATATCGGACCTTTTGAGATTCTAGAGAGAGTGGGAGAGGTGGCTTACCGACTTGCATTGCCACCTAGTTTATGAGCAGTTCATCCGGTGTTCCATGTGTCCATGCTTCGAAAGTATCACGGCAATCCGTCCCATGTGTTAGATTTCAGCTCTGTCCAGCTGGACAAAGGTTTGACTTACGAGAAGGATCCAGTGGCTATTCTAGCCCAGCAAGTTTGCCAACTGAGATCAAAGAGTTACCCTTCAGTCCGAGTGTAGTGGAGAGGTCTGCCTGTTGAGGCAGCTACTTGGGAGTCCGAGTTTGATATCCAGAGTAGATATCCTCACTTTTTCACCAGCTCAAGTACTTTTCTATGTCCGTTCGAGGACAAACAGTTGTTTTAGAAGTGGAGAATGTGATGACCCAAAAGGTCATCTTAGGTTTTAGAACTCGAATCTGCGCTCTTAAGCCTTTAAAATCTCATTTTTACCCTCCTCGATTTGCGTGTGCAGTCCGGGCGTGTTTCAGAAAAACTTTTATGTTAAAAATTGATGAAAACAAGATTTTTTGCCTTAAAAGTTTATTTTAGTTGACTTCAGTCAATATTTTTGGTAAACGGGCCGGATCCGTATTTTGACGGTCCCGATAGGTCTGTATCGAATTATGGGACTTGGGCGTATGCCCGGAATTGGATTCGGAGATCTCTAGGTTGAGTTATGAATTTTTGATGAAAATTAAAAGTCTGAAATTTAATGGTTTTTAAGAATTGAGTGATGTTTGGTATTGTTAGTACCGGGTCTGTATTTTAGTTCCGGAGCCCAGTACATGTTCATTATAATATTTAAGACTTGTCTGTGAAATTTGGTGAGAAACGGAGTTGGTTTGACGTGATTCGGACGTCTAGTTAAGAAAATAGAAATTTTAAAGTGTTTTTGAGAATTTTATTTGATTTGGTGCTTCATTCATTGTTCTAAGTGTTATTTTGGCGATTTAATCACGCGAGCAAGTTCGTATGATATATTAGGACTTGTGTGCATGTTTGATTTGGAGCCCCGAGGGTTCGGGTGAGTTTCGGATAGGCTACTGAGCGAAAATTGGACTTGGTGAAATTTCTAGTGTAACTCATCTTGTTGCATGCCTCTGATCTCGCATTTGCGAGATCAGGCATCGCAATTGCGACATCCGAGAGTTCGGCAAATGCGAGCTTCCCATCGCAAATGAGAAGAGAAGCTGGGCAGGTATCGCAATTATGCCCCTTCGCATTTTCGAAGCTCAGGTATCGCAAATGCGACATCTGCAGTTGATCAAAATAACTTTTGGACGGGATTTTTGATTCATTTCCCAAATCTTCTAAACCTAAAACACAAGAGGCGATTTTCCAAAGACCATTTCTTCCCCAAATCATAGGTAAGTGATTCTAAACTAGTTTCTTTCAATCTTTCACTATATTTTATAAGATTTCAACCTAAAATCTAAGGTTTTCATGGTAGAATTAGGGGTTTGGGTAGAAACTAAGAATTTCAGAATTTGGAGATTTAGACCTCAATTTGAGGTTGGATTCAAAAATCAATTATATATCCGGGCTTGGGGTGAATGGGTAAATGGATTTTGGCCCGAACCTCGAATTTTGATCAAGCGGGTCCGGGGTCGATTTTTGACTTTTTGGATAAAATTTTGGGAAATTTAATTTATGCAATATAATTGATTCTTTTAGCAGTATTTGATATTATTGAGTCATTTCTGAATAGATACGAGTGGTTTGGAGCAGAATTCTAGAGGAAAAGCTGTGATTGATTATTGAGTGGCCTTCAAGGAGAGGTAAGTGTTGTGTCTAACTTTGACTTGAGGAAATTAGGAACCTTAGACTACTTGCTATGTGAAATTCATGTGAGTGGCGTATATGTAAGGCGACGGGTACTTATGCGCCACCAATTTACCCGTTTTCCCCTTTTTTCTCCCGTTTTCTCGTGTTGTCTCTTTCATATGCCTAATTGCTACGTGTTTATACTAGTGTTGTTAAGTTGATCGTTCTTATCATGTTTACGGATTTTCTGGTGATAATTGAGTATTTATTTCAAAGTTGAGATTGATATTGTGGAACCAAATGTTGAAGTAAAGCTTGTAATTGTTATTCTATCTCCCTGTTGTTAATTATTCATTGTATTATGGTAAGGGAGAGTGTTAATGTACGAAGGGAGATGCCGTGCCATATTGTGAGTGTAAAAGCACAAAGGGTGATGTCGTGCCATATTATGAGTGTAAAATCACGAAGGGCGATACCGTGCCATATTGTGAGTCTAAAAGTACGAAGGGTGATGTCGTGCCATATTGTGAGTGTAAAAGCACGAAGGGTGATGTCGTGCCATATTGTGAGTATAAAAGCACGAAGGGTGATGCCGTGCCATATTGTGAGTGTAAAAGTACGAAGGGTGATGTCGTGTCATATTGTGAGTGTTAATGCACGAAGGGTGATGACGTGCTATGATATGAGAGTTAATGCACGAAGGGTGATGTCGTGCCGGTTTTATTGATTTTATGGTGAGATTGAGAGTAAAAGCACGAAGGTTGATGCTATGTATTTTTTTCCTTTACTGTATTCGTTGTTTCTGTTGATTCATAGTATATTGGTTGTTATAGTTATCATTCTGCTATAGTTCCTTATCTCGTATTTTTCCCGGCATATTTTTCCCTCCCGATATTTCCTGTCTAGCTCTTCATTACTGTTATTAGTATATACACTGTTAAATTATACAGGATGATTTGTAGGTGTCTTGCCTTAGCCTCGTCACTACTTCGTCGAGGTTAGGCTCGACACTTACTAGTACATGGGTCGGTTTTACTGATACTGTACTCTGCACTTTCTGTGCAGATTTTAGTACCGGCTCGGGTTGATTGAGAATTTAGCTATTGGACCCGTTATCCGGAGACTCAAGGTAGATCTGTCGGCATTCACAGACCTTGAAGTCCCCGTCTATCTTTTCTGTTTTACTATTTCTTTCATCCAAACAGTTGCATTTCTTTCAGACTATTACTTGTAGTGAATTCTAGAATACTCGTGAATTGTGACTCCAGATCCGGGTGGTAGAAATTAATGTAGTTTTTATATTATTCCGCACTCACTATATTTCATCTTAGCTAATTGTTGTTATCTACTTAATGGAATAAGGATTGGTTTAATGATTCTCTAACGTTGGCTTGCCTAGCAAGTGAAATGTTAGGCGCCATCACGGTTCCAACGGTGGGAATTCTGGGTCGTGACAGTTTTTTTTCCTTGTTTACCCCTAGTAATAATTATTCTTGAAGATATAGATAATACATAAATAGAATAAATTTTCAATGAAGAGAGATTATATCTTAAGACATAAATACGGGTAGAATAGTATAATTATTTTTCTTATTAATATTTCTGTATGAGTGTGTAAAAGAGAAACACGACACATAATATGTGACGAAGGGAGTACACATTAATGCAGAATCTTTTGGCAACTCTAAAGTTACATTGAAGCAAGGAATCGTTTCGACTTCTCCTCACCATCTTACCATAAAATATATGTATTTGAGTTTTTTGATGTCGTGGATAACTGAATTGTGCTCACTCTAAATCTATTCCCAATTTATGATGATTCTGAAATATGTTTTTGTTAGAAAATATATAAATGAAGAAGAACACGGAAGACAAAGGCTTGACGATATGAATTACGAACACAAAATTGAAGGTTTGAAACACGTACGAAACGCTTTTCTAAAAGCGATATTTGCTCCCTCTCAACGAGATTGCTATGGGATTGTATGTAAATAACTTTAGTGGATATGACAAGACTTTGAATTTCTACGGAATAAACTTCATAGGTGGTTATTCAACTTTGTCTTCGTCATGCAAAAATTATTTTTCTTCTTTTTGTTATATAAAAATCATTCAACTTTGTGTTCATTACCCAAAAGTCATTTTTCTTTCTTTTGTTAAAAAAAAATCATTTTACTTTGCTCTATCCATCACAAAAGTCACATCGGCCAGATTTTATAATATTTTTACTTGAAAAGTCTATTATGCCCTTGACACTATAAATTTTCTCATTTATGTAATACCTTCTATATTATATACTATATAATATATTTTTACCTAGATATTTTACTTATAATTAAAAATAACTATTATTTATTTATTATTTTATAATATATCCATCCATTTAATTTTTTCACGGTACTCAATTTGTTTAATCATATTCAAACATGACCATATCTTAAATATAAAAATGTTAAAAAATATTTATTTTTAATATTTGTTTGAAATAATAAAAACAGATTTGTTTAACAAATGATAGTTTTTTATAGTCAATAAATATTTTTAAAAAACTTTCAAAGATATTTGTGTTTAATATTAAGTTTTTTAAAGCTTAATCTGTTAATATTATTTATTTGAAAGTATTAATCTGATGTGTCATTGTGCTAAATGTGGGTATTTTATTTATTGAGTTAATGGGTATGACTTAGCTGATAAATCAGTGAGCTTTGAATTTATATTTTTTATTAAAATATCTCATTAAGCATGGTTAAGAACGTGGACTTGAGATTTGTTCACAGTAATGTTACCGAAAAATTTAATAATGCTAGTTATTATAAAATAATATTAAGTTATTTTAATTATAAGTAAAATACCTAGGTAAAAGTATATTATATAACATATAAATAGAAGGTATTACATAAACGAGAGGATTTATAATGTCAAGGACATAATAGACTTTTCAGGTGAAAGGTTTGTAAAATCTGGTCAAAGTGATTTGTCACGACCCAAAATTCTAACTTGCCGTGACGGCGCCTACTCGATACTAGGCAAGTCGATAATATCAATAAACCATAATTTTTTTTAAGTTTGAAAATATAATATTTAAATAAAATATAAAATCTCACAAATACTGATACGAACACTCCCCAAAACCTGGTGTCATCGAGTGCATGAGCATCTAATATGAATACAAGTCTGAAAAAATACGGTCTATAATAGTCTAAGACCAAAATACGATAAACAAGGAGATAGGGAAGGAGAGACAAGGTCAACGAAATATAGCAGCTACCTCTGAATCTCCGAAAGATCAACTGTATGAGAGAATCAACACCCGCTATGTCCAGAAGCACCTGAATCTGTACATGAAGTGCAATGTGTAGTATGAGTACAACCAACTCATCAAGTAACAATAATAACTAAGGAATTGAAGATAGTGACGAGCTACACAGTTATAGTTCACTTTCAGTAATTCCAGCAAAGAATAGACATGCTTTCAAATCTAGAAGTTTAAGTCAAAACAATTTTATACAGTTCATGTTCATGTAATCCGGATATAGAATCTTTCAGAGAATTTCACAACAATAACAGATAGCAACTAAATGCAATACCAAATGAAAAGTAAGTACAACCTCTCAGGGCAAAAGTCACTCAACTCATCACAACAGCTCAACCACTCGGCTCTCAGCCCTCAGCACTCACATTCAATGGGCACCCGCGCTCACTGGGGGTGTTCAGACTCCGGAGGGGTTCCTACAGCCCAAGCGCCATAATTCGCACGGATAACTCACGTGCTATAATATCCTGCACGGACAACTCACGTGCCATAATATCCTTACCTCACCAACATGCCGTCGACTTTACTCAGTCCTCAACCTCTCTAGTCTCTAGGGTTCTCGAAAATTACAAAGATCAGCCCAAACAAAGATAACATAGTGAATCAACAAATATCAAAAAAGACTGAGGTATGATGCACAAGTAAAATCATGACTAAGTACAAGACAATAATTAACAAATAATTCAATAATATGCGACCTCTGTAGGTCCCAACAGTACTATCACATAGCCTAAGCATGATTTTTAACATGATTTACAATCAAATTTCTTCAACACAAAGAGAGCATATAGCTAATAGCAAGTTATTCAACTTTACAGTTTTACAGGACGGACCAAGTCACAATTCCTTCGGTGCACGCCCACACGCCCGTCACCTAACATGTGTGTTTTACTCTGCTATGCCTTTGCCTCGCAAATCGGCCTCCGAATACCTCAAATCTAGTCACAAATAATTCGTTCCAGTCAATAAAATTTATTGGAATTAATTTCATAAAAAAATACTAATTTTACATAAAAATTCGAAATTTAGCTCAAAAATTGCCCGTGGAGCCCACGTCTCGGAACCCGACAAAAGTTACAAAATCCGAAAGCCTATTCAACCACAAGTCTACCCATGCCAATTTTACCAAAATCCGACCTCAACTCGACCCTCAAATCTATAAATCTTATTTACAAATTTCTAAGTTCAAATCTCCGATTTACACCTCAAAAACATATAATCTAGTCAGATTATTTGATGATAATTCAATATTATGGATTAAAAATGATCACAAGGGACTTACCTCAAGTTTTACTTGAAAATCTATCAAAAATCGCCTGCCCAGACAACCCTTGATCCTTCCTCGATCCTGGGCCTTCGATCGTGTTCCTCGATCCTGACCCTCGATCCTGGGTCTGGATCCTGACCCTCAATCATGGCCCTCGACCCTAGCTTCGATCGTGGATTCGATCCTAGCTCGATCATGGCCCTATTCTGGGCACGATTCACGGCTCGATTATAGGAGATTCCGGGCTCGCTTTTGGGCTCGATTCTGGGCGAAGGAATTTGCAGCAGAAGGAAATTGCAGCAGCAATTTTAGTCCACTATTTGATTAGTTAACCATCTGAAACTCACTCGAGGTCCTCGGGACCTCAACCAAATATACCAACAAGTCCTAAAACATCATACGAACTTAGTCGAGTCTTCAAATCACATCCAACAACACTAAAAATACGAATCACACATAGATTCAAGCCTAATGAACTTTGAACCTTTCCATTTCTACAAACAACGCCGAAACCTATCAAATCACGTCCGATTGACCTCAAATTTTGCACACAAGTCATAAATGATATAACAGACCTATTACAATTTTCAGAATCGTATTTCGACCCCGATATCAAAAAGTCAACCCCGGTCAAACTTTCCAAAAATTTAACTTTCGGCATTTCAAGCTAAATTCCTCTACGGACCTCCAAAAATATTTTCGGACACGCTTCTAAGTCCAAAATCACCATACGGAGCTATTGGAATCATAAATAATTCAGATCCGAGGTCGTTTACACATAAGTCCACATCCGGGCAACTTTTCTATCTTAAAATTTTCAATTATGAGACTAAGTGTCTCATTTCACTCCGAATTCCTTCCGAACCCGAACCAACTAACCCGATAAGTCATAAATTAATTGTAAGGCATAAATTGAGCAATAAATGTGGGAACATGGTTATAATATTCAAAACGACATGCCGGGTCGTTACATGGCTATTGTGATAACTAGAGCATAGTAAAATAATTTTTGTGTAACAAAAGAAAAAAAATGACTTTTGGATAATGAACACTAAGTTAAATGACTTTTACGTAACAAATGAAAGAAAAATAACCTTTGGGTAATGAACACAAAATTGAATAACCACCCATAAAATTTATTCAATTACTGCGCTAAGCAAATAGTGAAAGAAGTTCTATTGGAAAAGCAAGAAATTGAACTTGATCTTCTTGGAGATTTGGTGAATATTGTAAAGAAAGATTCTCTGTAAAAGTTACTTTAGAAATCAGAAGAAGTTGGCTTTAAATAGAATTGATGGTAACTGAAGAAAGAAAGGACACACCCTTTCATTTAAAAGACACCTCTTCATTTAAAATACTTATTATTAATTTTATTTAAACAAAATTCCAACAGTTTTCGCCGTCTGCTTGGACTGTTTACAAATATGGTGCTTTCGACCGGCAACTTCTGCAATTGAGAAATGATATTTTTGGTATCTACCATTCCCCAACATATTTTAGGAATCTATATTGAGCAATATTAAAAGGAACAGTAAAGAGTCCTCAAGCTTGCAAGATATATCAACTAAGAAGTCACTTGCTGTCTTCCAACAGGTTCATGTATATTTTTTGTTTTCTTTTTGCTTTTTTTCTCTTTGTCAAATTAAATTCAAATTTTTGGTGAGTTTTTTTAATAACTAACGTAATTCTTCTTGTCATTGCCGTAGGAAAATGATACGTGAAAAATTATAATCATGATATTTGAAATTTACTACTTTTTTGTTCACTGTTTTTTGTTTTCTCTGTGGCAACAAAAATATTCCTTCTTGGTGTTTATTGTCTTTTCGAAGAACTTATGAAAAAGAATATACGAGCCAATCACATATTAATCAGTGATGTATCTAGAACAAGGAGATCTATGTAACTCCAACATATATATTTGATGTTCTCCCTATTAATGTTTTGAAATACTCTTTCAAAATAATTTGTAATATGTTCAAATGGAAAAATTCCTAAAATACTTTTACATTTTGTAATTATTTAAATGTTACTTATAAATAAAAATTTACTCGCATCAAAATATGCTCTAAAAGTTACTAAAATTAAGTTTTAAAGAACTTATAGTGACAACTTATGTGAAAATGGTAATGGTTCTTCACTTATATATTGTATCTTGTGGGGCACATAAGATAAAAGAAGGGACGTGCTTTGGTTTTATTCTCTTATGAAAAAAAGTAGACCGTGTTATAAAATATAATTCAAAGTAACAATATGGAACAAAGAAAAACAAGCTAAGAGATATATTAAGAAAAAGAGAAGAGATTATTATTTCTTCTTCAATTATGTGTATTTTCCTATCTATTACAAGGTTTTTATATAGGCATGAAAAGTGAAGAAAATATGTCATTGAATATGTCATCAAATATAGTAAATATGTCATTGAATATGTCATTAAGCATTTGAGATGAAGATCATGGAGGAAGATTAGACATCCACCATAATTTGATATTTCTTATAATACTCCCCCTTGGATGTCCATAGATAATATGACTCGTTAAAACCTTATTAGAAAAAAAAATTCTAGTGAAGGAAAAAAAGTACACATGTTTAGGAATACACTTTTGGTTGCCTCATTAAAAACCTTGCAAGAAAAATCTAGTGGGACAAAACCTTATAAGGAAAAAAGAGTACACCGCGTATTAACTCCCCCTGATGAGAGTATCAATTCACATCCTTGAGCTTTCACATCCCAATCTTGTACACTAGTTTCTTGAAGGTTGACGTCGGTAGAGATTTGGTGAACAAATCAGCCATATTATCACTTGAACGGATTTGTTGTACACTGATATCATCATTCTTTTGAAGATCATATGTGAAAAATAACTTTGGTGAAATGTGTTTTGTTCTATCTCCTTTTATGAATCCTCCCTTCAATTGAGCTGTGCATGCTGCATTGTCTTCATACAAAATTATGGGTAGTTTGTCACACTTCAAACCACATTTGTCTCGAATAAGGTGTATTACAGATCTCAACCATACACATTCTCGACTTGCTTCATGAATAAAAATTATCTCAGCATGATTAGATGAAATAACCACGATTGATTGCTTAGTCGATCGCCAAGATATTGTAGTGCCTCCACATGTAAACACATAGCATGTTTGAGATCGGGCCTTGTGTGGATAGGTTAAATACCCAGCATCGGCATAACCAATAAGATCGGGACTGCAATCATTGCCATAAAATAAGCCCATATCGGTAGTCCCTTTTAGATACCGTAATATGTGTTTGATTCCATTCCAATGTCTCCTTGTCGGAGCAGAGCTATATCTTGCTAAGACATTAGCTAAAAAAGTTATGTCAGGCCTTGTAGTGTTAGCAAGATACATTAGTGCACCAATTTCACTAAGATATGGTACTTCAGGACCAAGAAGCTCTTCATTCTTTTCTTGAGGTCGTAACGGGTCCTTATTCAGATCAAGTGATCGAACAACCATCGGAGTACTTAATGGATGTGCTCCATCCATGTAAAACTGTTTCAATACCTTTCTATGTAGGCAGATTGATGAACAAAAATTCTGTTTGCCAAATGTTCAATTTGCAAACCGAGACATAATTTTATCTTACCGAGATCTTTCATCTCGAATTCCTTCTTTAAATAATCAATTGCCTTTTGGAGTTCTGTAGGAGTTCCAATAAAGTTTATGTCATCAACATATACGGCAAGTACAACAAACTCCGATGTTGTTTTCTTTATAAAAATACATGGACAAATGGAATTATTTATATAACCTTCATTTAATAAATATTCACTAAGGCGGTTATACTACATTCTTCCTGATTGCTATAGACCATACAAAGATCTTTGCAATTTGATTGAAATATTTTCCTGGAATTTGAATTATGCGCGTCATGCATTTTAAATCCCTCGGGAATTTTCATGTATATCTCATTATCAAGTGAGCCGTAAAGGTAGGCTGTAACAATATCCATTAAATGCATGTCAAGCTTTTCATGGACAACAAGACTAATGAGATAACGGAACGTTATAGCATCCATAACAGGAGAATACGTCTCTTCATAATCGACACTATGCCTTTGTGAAAATCCTTGTGCAGCAAGGCGTGCCTTATATCTTTGTACCTTATTTTTCTCATTCATTTTACGTACAAAGACCCATTTATAGCCAACAGGTTTAACACCATTAGGTGTTTGGACTACAGACCCAAAAACTTCACGTTTCGCAAGTGAATCCAACTCAGATTAGATTTCTTCTTGCCATTTTGGCCAATCACGTCTTTGTCGACATTTTCCAACGGATTGAGGTTCAAGATCCTCATTATCTTGCATAATGCTATATGCAACATTATATGCAAAGACATAATCCACAACTATATTCAATCGATTCAAATTTGTCTCAATATCGATTGGGTTTATTGATAGTTCCTTATTTTCTTGAGTCTCAGGCTCATTGATTTCCTTATGAATTTCAGGATTGGTTAAATCATGGGTTTCTTTATGAGACTCATTCGTAGTGTTATCTTGATAATTTATTTTTCTTTTTCTAAGATTTCGATCCTTAGAACCCAACGGTCTGCCACTCTTTAGGCGTGCTTTTGACTCATTAACTATAACACTAGAAGATTGTCAAACAGGGACATCAATACGAATTGGAACATTCTCTGCAGGGATATCTGATTTCGTTATCCTTTTTATATCCGTAAATACATCTAGCATTTGATTTGCTATTTTCTGTAAATGGATAATCTTTTGCACCTCTTTTTTACAAATAGAGGCACGTGGATCAAGATGAGACAATGATGTATTTTTTCATAAAATTTCACATTTGGTTTCACCAATTTCTTCCCCTAATTTTGGAGAAAATGCCTCATTGAATCGACAATCTACAAATCGAGCAGTGAAGAAATCTCCCGTTAATGTTTCAAGGTAGCGAATAATGGAGGGCGATTCAAACCCAACATATATTCCTAACCTTCTTTGGGGACCCATCTTGGTGCGATATGGCGGTGCTACAGGCACATATACAGCGCATCTAAAAATTCTTAGATGGGATATATTAGGTTGATGACTCAAAACTAATTGCAATGGGAAATATTTATGATAATTTATTGGCCTGAGACGAATTAGCATTGTTGCATGCAAAATAGCATAACCCCAAACAAAGGTGGGTAATTTCGTTTTTATGAGTAACGGTCTTGCTATCAATTGCAAACGTTTAATCAAAGACTCTGCTAGGCCATTTTGAGTGTGAACATGAGCTATACGATGTTTCACTTTTATCCCAATTGATAATCAATAATCATTAAATGCTTAGGACGAAAACTCAGCAGCATTATCAAGTCGTATAGACTTAATTGGATCATCGGGGAACTGCGCCCATAATCGAATTATTTGTGCCATTAATTTTGTAAATGCCAGGTTGCGAGATGACAATAGGCACACATGAGACCATCTAGAAGATGCGTCTATTAAGACCATAAAATACCTAAACGACCCACTAGGTGGGTGAATAGGTCCACAAATATCCCCTTGTATACGTTTTAAAAACGCAGAGGACTTAATCCCAACCTTTGTTGGTGATGGTCTAATAATTAACTTACCTTGATAATAAGAAGTGCAAGAAAATTCATTATTTAAAAGAATCTTTAAATTCTTTAATGGATGCCCATTTGAGTTTTTTATAATTCGTCTCATCATAACTGATCCAGGATGTCTCAATCGATCATGCCAAAGTACAAAAGTATTGGAATCAGTAACCTTTTGGTTTACGATAGAATGTGCCTCAATTGCACTAATTCTTGTCCAATACAAGCCATAAGATAAAGATGGGAACTTCTCAATAACCCTTTTCTGGCCAGAGACATTCTTGGTAACGATGAGATATTCAATATTATTCTCATCTATTGTCTCAATATGAAATCCATTTCGACGGATATCTTTAAAACTCAATAAGTTTCTCTTGGACTTGGAGGAGAACATTACATTCTCTATGATAAGTATTGTTCCATTAAGCAGAGTTATAGTGGCTCTTCCAGAGCCTTCAATTAGATTATTACTATCAGAAATTGTAGTAACATCTGCCTTATACATACCTAAATGAGAGAAATATTTCTTCTCTTTGAATATTATATGTGTCGTGCATGAATCAATTAAGCAAATATTTTTACAATTAAAATTTGATCCAAGTTTGTTTTGAAGGATATCCATATTTGCTTCCCATGGTTTGACATACAAAAAAAGTATATGAATAAATATTAGTATTTTCAGAGAAAAAGGAAAAAAAATAAAGCTAAACCAATGATTCAATAGTGGCCTTTTAATGCAATTTCGAGCAAATTCTAATTATGATACAAATAATTACGTAGCAAAAATAATACAATTATAAGTACATTACACATATGACTAATACAACTACAATAAAATTATTTACATGTATAAGTTATTTACATTTTCCTACATATTGCATGAAAAATAATTGATCCGTGTAAGAAAAGAACATACTTAGCTGCTTCTCTTTTCTTTATTCCTAATATTTTATCTATGTACATGAAAATAAATTGAGGTCCCGATGTACTAGATTTTATTTTTTCAAAGAAAGATGGGAATTGAGGGTCAAGTAACAAAAGTTGTTTTAGGGTGCTTGTAAATATTTTCTTAAAGAGAATTAAAGTAACGTAAAGGAAAATCAAAAAGCGTTAAAAGATCACTCAGACTAGGACACTAATTACTTAGATATTACTCCTTGTTTGTGAAATTTATGAAATTTCAAAAATACATATATTTTTAAGAACTACATAAGAAGTATTATTAAGTGCAATAAAAATTATAAGATGTTTATTCATTAGATATCACGAATAGGAAAACATAAAAATCAAACTACTCAATCATCTTTAACCACAAATCTATCACCGATCGAGTGGTTTATTTTTCCATCAGGGTGCTCAAAAAGAATCTGCCATATCCAAGTGGGTGATGTCAAATTCATTGTTATAGATAAAATTAGTTTCAGGGCCTTTAGTCTTTAGAGATGCTTGATAAAGCTCAACCAAATATTTTGGCATGCAATAAATATTTGCCCAATGCCCTTTTCCACCGCAACGATAACAATCAGTTTCTGAACCATTTGCCTTTGGCCCTTTCCACTTTTGGTGGTTATTTTTTTTTGGGGGGTGATTAACACCAGAAAAATTTCTTCCTTGGCCACGGCCACGACCACGACCACGAACAGGGCCACGACCTTTTCCACGCTTAGAATAATGGGAATACACCTCATTCATTTTAGGCAATGGTGTAGACTCAGTGGGTCGATTTTCGTGATTTTTTATGAGCAAGTCATTGTTTCGTTCAGCCACAAGGAGAAGAGAAATCAACTCAGAATACTTCTGAAAACCTTTCTCTCGGTACTACTGTTGCAAGACCATATTGAAGGCATGAAACGTTGTGAACGTTTTTTCAAGCATATCATAGTCAGTGATAGTATCTCCATAAAGTTTCAATTTAGAAGTAATTCTGAACATCGCAGAATTATATTCAGAAACAGACTTAAAGTCTTGGAGCCTCAGATGAGCCCAATCATATCGTGCTTGTGGAAGAGTGACCAACTTTAAATTGTTATATCTTTCCTTTAAGCCATTCCACAAAACAGGTGGATCTTTGACTGTGAGATATTTTATTTTTAACCCTTCATCAAGGTGATGGCGCAGGAAAATCAATGCCTTAGCACAGTCTTGGGTAGATGCTTTATTTTTGTCTTTAATGGCGTCTCCAAGACCCATTGCATCTATATAGATTTCAGCATCCAACACCCATGTCATATAGTTCTTGCCCGAAATTTCAAGGGCAGCAAACTTTCTTTTCATAATATCAGTCATAATTAAAAGAGGAGAAAACTTATACCTTAGTCTTCTCAAAGAGCTTCTTGAGACGGTAGAGTCTCGTGCTGATAACGTATTATAAAATATAACTCAAAGTAACAATATGGAATAAGGAATAACAAGCTAAGAGATATATGGAGAAAGAGAGAAGAGATTCTTATTTCTTCTTCAATTGTGTGTATTTTCCTATCTAGTACAAGGCCTTAATATAGGCATGAAAAGTGAAGAAAATATGTCATTGAATATGTCATTAAACATAGAAAATATATCATTGAATATGTCATTAAGCATTTTAGATGAAGATCATGGAGGAATAATAGACATTCACCATAATTTGATATTTCTTATAACAGATCGATTGTATTTGGTTTTGGTACTTCTTTGTTATGGTCCTTTAGCTATTGAGACTACTACCATTTTACTAATTCATCGAAGGACAACTGTAAAAAATAAAAACGAGTCAATAAAGGTTAGCGTGATCAAAATATTGCGAGTTACTTTATGTAATTGTAGTGATAGAAAAAGTTTATCAATTTCCTTTTTAGTCAATGTTGTGTTCTCAATAATAAAAAATGTTTTCTAAAATGTTTTCACTAATATAATAGTATTAGAAAATTATCATCTCATAAACTTAATAGGTTTTCTTTGCCATTTATATATAAGAGGGAATGAAAAAGCTGAGGTGGCACCGTTCATAGATGAGCATTGCCATTTATGTTTTTTCCTTTTTTTCCAGCTTTTTCCCTATTTTTTTTCCATTTATAGTGTTTATTATGATTAAAAACCTCCATTTAAGATTGGTATTTATGTTCTGAAAAGTCATGCTTCCAGAAAGAGTGAAACTGTTGCACCAATAAATTGGGAAAAAAATGGTTTCAATTTCAAAAGACACCAACCTAGGTATCGGTAAGTTACTACACATTATTTCACTATTTATTACACATTAATGCAGAGTTTTCTTACAAGTCATATTGAGGTTATTTTATTTGATGTTTATGGAAGACAAGAATTACGCATTTCATGTCCCACTCGTAAAATTTCCTTACTTGCAAATACATTTTTATGTAATTCAAATAATATACCTCTGATTGATAAGATTCAATTATTCTAAGGATTTTATTCTTGCCATAAATTTATCTCTCTGGCTAAATTGGATGGCCTGATCGGAAGGTTATCTCCATTCCAGCGTTCTATTGTAGTTTTCTTAGTAAGGGAGGAATCTATGACTATATAAGGGAAGTGCTGATAGAGTTGTGGAAAATGAAAAATGATCCAAACTTCTGAAGAATGTTTCATGCTATGGCATGATTAGAAAGAGTAAGTACTGTCACTTTTAATCATTAAAGTAAGTAGCGTATTTCAAAGTGGTTCTGAAGTGGCTAGCTAGCCCAAGAATAGTTAAGGCACTTATGTCCCTATAATACTCCAAAAGGATCATTATGTGCTGCCATTTCATCAGATGGGACAGTGGTATCTTAACTCTATTTTTGGTATCTTTAATAATTTGAAGGGGGGGAAGTACATGATTACTTTGACCTTAGTTAAAACAGGTGTTGCTAACTTCTAATGTTGGTGTCGTAAATTAACGAAAAGAAATCTCATCGGCTTGACTGTAAAACGAGAAATTGTTATTTATGCTTTGTTGTTTTTGTTTACCCGAAAAAACGGATAAAGTTGAATTTGTACGTAGTTCTAAGGGTATGTGGTATAACTTGACACAAATGGTAAGAGTAAATAAAAATATCGAATATTGACTATAAAGAATGAAAAATAAGCAACGATGAAAAGAGGATGATTTATGGATTAAGCAAGATGAATCAATCTATGAAGCTAAAAAGGGATAATTCTTCGATATGAGAGTGTATGATATCTGAGTTACAATGTATGCAAAACTTGATTCTTTACAGAAATATAGTCATCTCTTTTATATTGGGGGCATCCTACTTTAGATATAATTAAAAATACATAGTGGGGAACCCAAGAAAAGTAAGTTTTTTCCTAATTTCCGCCGAGATTATCTCCCTTAATGCGGCTGTAATGACTCTTATCTATGAGCTCGATCTTGATCGGACTCGGTATTGGTCGGTTTTGGTCGGTTTCGAGTTTTAGAGCTCCATGCGGGTTTGAGCTTGATGCCGACTCGGGGTCCGGTAATGACATAGGCTCAGTATTGGTTGGCCTCTGGTCCTTAAGCTCGATTCCATCACATCTCATCATAGTTTGATTCGGACCCGAGCTCGATAATGACTTCGAGCTCGGTATTTGACCTGTCCCTGAAACTTGAAGCTCGTTTGTGCCTTCTTCGGATCCCATCTCGATATTATGAAGACTTTCTTCGGTCCATTATGTTCCCATCACGATCAGTCGTACGAAAGCCGAAATCAGTTTCGACCGTATATAGATAGTCCCCTCGTTTCTCGGGAAGGATGTGGCGAGAAACGATATGATTTCCCAACGGCTCGATTGGATGTACACTGACGTTTGCATCGAGCCCGACCATGACGTAGGTGATAACGGTCCCGTCAGTTCAGTTTACTAAGGCATTTAATGCGTGTCAGACGGTGGTCGGCCACCCCTGATATTAAACCGCCATTGCTCAGTCTATAAATAGCCCCTCCTTTTACCATTTATCACTTTTATATCTTCAATCTCCAAATTTTTAAATTCTTTCTCGTATCTTCTGAGTTCATCTGTAAGTCTTTGTGATTTTTCTGCAAATATCTTTCTTCTGTGATTTTCACTACAAAAATCTTTCTTCGAAACACTACATCTTCGTCATCTCCTTCTTTTTTCCATCTCTAAATCAAAAATGGCAAAAACATCTAAAACTGTTTCTCAAAAAGAAAAAGCTTCTTCTTCACAGCCTGCTGTTGACAAAACATCGGTGGAGCCACAGCCTGAGGAGTGTGTTCCCGAGGCGTGTGTTCTTACCTCCGATTTTAAGGTCGATAAAGGTTCGTCGATTCCCGGTCGATGTGAGCCAATATCGAGGTATATGTGCTCGATAACCGATGGGCGCCTCGAGCAGCTGAGGAAAGACTGTAACTGGGAGAAAATAGAAGTGATAATCCCGGCTCCCGAAGAAGATATCACTACTTATGTGAAAGGGTTTTTAAGTGTATATACTTATCCTTTCACACTGGGCCCCCTCCACCTTGTCGTCATTGATTTTTGCCTCAAATACCGAATAACCATAGGCCAAATCTATCCTTCATTTTGGCGGATCGTTATTCTGATCCGCTTCCTCGTAAACAAGATCGAGGGGATGCCTTTCACCCTCGACCACCTCATTCGATTGTAGAGCCCCTGCCTCTTTCGAGGCGGGTTAATAAAACTTCAGCGTCGGGCCACCAAGGTTCTGTTTTCGAGTATAGACGAGGACAAGGATTGTGGTTGGATGGGTAGGTTCGTTCGAGTGAGGACTTTGGACCTAATACCGGTTGAGAAGATGCCATTTCCCGAGGAGTGGAACATGAAGCGTAAGTGTAACTCTGTTGTTATCTCCTACTGTTATGTTCCTTCGTTTCTTTCTCACCAATATCCCTTTTTGTGATGTAGCAGTTCCTTGGATGCCCGGTGCAGTTCCTGACCTTAAGAACTGGGTACAGGACCTGGCTTCGACCTCTACATACGCCGAGCGCTCATGGCATGATTTGTCAAAGGGCCGAGGCCAAAAATCATGGTAAGCCTTTTTCTCGTATCTTTGATAGTTCAAACAAAGCGTTTTCCATATATTTAATCAATTTTCTTGTGTGTAGTCCTGGGCAAAGATGCGGTTTTGAGGCCCCCGTCCGGCGAGGAAGAGGCTTCGGCCTTTGTTCCAAAACCGGTGAAGGATAATAAGAGAAAAAAGGCCTCTACTTCCGAAGATCCAAAACCGAAGATGAGGATGGCTCATAAGCCGAGGAAGAATATCATCCCTTTGATCGAAGAATTAATTCGGCGTCTAAGGGATGAAGACGAGGAAGAAGAAGACGACAGATCCGTACTGATGGACCGAGTGAAGAAAACCATTGATGCCTCAGAGGCAGCTGGATCGATGGTAGTTTGTGTGTTTCCATCTCTAACTGAGGTGGTATAGGAGATAGATTCGGGCAGAGTCGCCGAATTGTTAAAGATCGAGGATGCTTCCCACCGAAGTCAACAAACAGTGGGTATATCTGAAGGGGCCGCTCTTGAATCTCTCTGAACTGAGGAGAACACCCCAAGCGAGTCGCTTGGGGCAATAGTAATCGGAGACTCGCCCACTCTCCCTGCTTTTTCCGAAGGGGCGATTTGGGAAGCCGAAGCTTTGGGGGCCCTCGAGATAAACCAGTCTCATGAAGGGGAGGACCCCTTCTGTGATTTTTTTACTGGTGTCGAGGATGTTGCTAGCCTTAGTGATGTGTCGGGCCTTTTCTGTAAAGTGCAACAAGCTCTAAATCGGGTAAGCTCTAACTCCCTTCGTCTATACCACTTTCATGTTTGCTATTCTTTTCTAACTTTTTTTCTTCTTTCTTCGTAGGCTGTGGCGGTTCATCGAGAAGCATGTTCTCAGTCTCGAGATGAGCTGCGTCGGTACGAGGCTGACCTATGACGGGTCACGGAGGAGAGGAATGCCCTTAGACTCCTCTTCGGACAAAGGGAAGAAGAAATCAAGGACCTCCGAGCTGAATTGGCCAAGGCTCAACAAGACCAGACCGACCTGACCGAGCAGGTAATGGTAATCTTAAAAGTCCATGGGCTCGATTTTGGAACGGTGGCTAATATTTCGATCTCACAGCTGTAGCAGAAGCTTGAGGTGATTGGGAAGCTTCGTAAGGAGGTCGATATGATAAGGGCGGAGACCTTGGGATGGAAAGATGGCATGGACTATCTTGCCGCAGAAAAAAAACTGCTCGAGCCCAATTATCATCGGCTGAAAACCAATTTCAAAGCATGAAGGAAAAGAGCTTGGTTCAAGCAAGAAAAATAGAGGAGCTCGAGGCTCGGTTGGCCTCCGAACTTGCCAAGGCCAAATCTGACGCAGAAAAAGCAAAGGCCAATGCGGATGCATTTGTGGCCGTCTATCGGGCCGATGCTGAAGCTGCTCAGGTACAAGCAAGAGAGGCAGTCGAGACCTCTAACACTCGAGCACATTGGGTTGCTGAACTTGCTAAATGCCAATCTCGGAAGGAGACCCTCGAGAAGATCCATGCTCGAGGTTTCGATCTCACCAAAGAGATAAAAAGGGCTAAAGACCTCGAAGCCGATGTTGAAGCCTAGGCTTCCGATAATGATGATGATGATGATGATGGGAGAAAGAGTAGGTCCGAGAGCGAGGAGGAGCCCAATGGAGAAGAGACCGCCCTCGGAGATAACCAAGAAACTTAGCCCTTAGTTTCCATTTTGGTTTTTTGTGTAGGGTCCTGTTCGGACGTTGTAAACACTCTTGTATATATATAAAGATCTATTCTTTTCCCTACTTGCCTCTGTTTTATTCTCTGCCTTATGAGGATTTTGTTTCATTCATGCTTTATGAAGGTTTTCATAAGGCTTTAGGCCATTTGATCGAATTCGGACCTTGTAGCCTTTATAACCGAGTGAGTGCTTGCTCAAACTCGAAATAAGGTAGCCCGTAGGCTTAGTAGTCGAGTGAGTGATTTCTCGAACCCGAAGTAATATAGCCCGTAGGCTTAGAGGTTGAGTGAGTGATTGCTCGAACCCGAAGTAATATAGCACGTAGGCTTAGAGGTCGAATGAGTGATTTGCAAACTCGAAGTAAGGTAGCCCGTAGGCTTAATAGTCGAGTGAGTGCTTTACTCAAACTCGAAGTAAGGTAGCCCGTAGGCTTTATAGTCGAGTGTGTGCTATGCTCGAACTCGAAGAAAGGTATCCCGTAGGCTTAATAGTCGAGTGAGTGATTGCTCGAACTCGAAGTAAGGTAGCCTGTAGGCTTAATAGTCGAGTGAGTGCTTTGCTCGAACTCGAAGAAAGGTAGCCCGTATGCTTTATAGTCGAGTGAGTGCTTTGCTCGAACTCGAAGAAAGGTAGCCCGTAGGCTTTATAGTCGAGTGAGTGCTTTGCTAAAACTCGAAGTAAGGTAGCCCGTAAGCTTTATAGTCGAGTGAGTGCTTTGCTCGAACTCGAAGAAAGGTAGCCCGTAGGCTTAATAGTCGAGTGAGTGATTGCTCGAACTCAAAGTAAGGTAGTCTGTAGGCTTAATAGTCGAGTGAGTGCTTTGCTCGAACTCGAAGAAAGGTAGCCCGTAGGCTTTATAGTCGAGTAAGTGCTTTGCTCTAACTCAAAGAAAGGTAGCCCATAGGCTTAATAGTCGAGTGAGTTCTTTGCTCGAACTCGAAATGACGTAGCCCGTAGGCTTAGTGGTCGAGTGAGTGCTTTGCTCGAACTCGAAGAAAGGTAGCCCGTAGGCTTAATAGTCGAGTGAGTGATTTCTCGAACTCGAAGTAAGGTAGCACGTAGGCTTTATAGTCGAGTGAGTGCTTTGCTCGAACTCGAAGAAAGGTAGCCCGTAAGCTTAATAGTCGAGTGAGTGATTGCTCGAACTCGAAATAAGGTAGCCTGTAGGCTTTATAGTTGAGTGAGTGCTTTGCTCAAACTCAAAGTAAGGTAGCCCGTAGGCTTTATAGTCGAGTGAGTGCTTTGGTCGAACTCGAAGAAAGGTAGCCCGTATGCTTAATAGTCGAGTGAGTGATTTCTCGAACTTGAAGTAAGGTAGCCCGTAGATTTTATAGTCGAGTGAGTGCTTTTCTTGAACTCGAAGAAAGGTAGCCCGTAGGCTTAGTAGTCGAGTGAGTACTTGCTCGAACTTAAAATGATTTAGCCCGTAGGCTTTGTGGTCGAGCGAGTGATTGCTCGAACTCGAAATGACGTAGCCCGTAGGCTTAGTGGTTGAGTGAGTGATTGCTCGAACTCGAAGTAGTGTATCTCGTAGGCTTAGTGGGACTTGATCTCGTTGATTTTTCGGTTGGCAGTCCCCGATTTATGGGGTAATGGTCGACCTGCTTGCAAAATAGATCACGAAATAGAGGATGGATTCAGAGATATCGGTAAGAAATTCTCTTTATGTCATTATACATGTGTTTATGTTCTGTCCCAGGGATCGAGCAAACTACATGACCATGGTTCGTTTTGACCATTTGGCTCTTACAATATTTCCTATAGAAACCCGCTTTGAACTTTGATAATCGAACTTGATATATTCTGATAATCAAACTTTGATATTCGAACTTGATATATTCGAGGGTAATACCCCCCCCCCCCCCAGTATTCGAGGTTTATTGTAAAGAGGCCTCGAATACTGTTGAATTGTTCCGAGTTAGCACGATCAATGGTTGCCTCACTAAAAACCTTGCCGAAAAACCCATTTGGGATAAAATCGGTCTAAGGGAAAAAGAGTGCAACGTGTGCTTTCAGACCTAAGGCTTCGTGTTGAATAATCCATCTGTGTTCCTGATCGAACTCCTGCAAGGGTTAGTTTCAAAATATAAATGAACATGGGAGGGTCGTACCTTAGAATTAGTATCGTTTTAGGTGCGACACATTCCAATTTCTTGGTAGTTATTTGCCATTTATAATACCGAGCTTGTAGGATCCTTTACCGACGTTTTCGAGAACCTGATACGGTCCTTCCTAGTTTGGACCCAATTTTCCTTCATTTGGATTTCGGGTGCTGAGGGCGACTTTCCTTAGAACTAAGTCCCCGATTTTAAAATGGCGATGATTGGTTCTTCGATTATAGTATCTTTCGATCCGCTGCTTTTGGGTGGCCAATTGGACGAGAGAGGCTTCTCGTTTTTCATCCAATAATTCGAGGCTAGTATTCATAGCCTCGTGATTTGACTCTTCTGTTGTATATCGAAACCTGGCACTGGGTTCCCCGACTTCGACTGGAATCAAGGCTTCGGAGCCATATACTAAGGAGAACGGGGTTGCCCCCGTACTGGATTTTGATGTTGTTTGATATGCCCAAAGAACTTCGGGTAAAATTTCTCTCCATTTCCCCTTAGCGTCGTTCAACCTTTTCTTTAGGTTTTGAATGATAGCCTTGTTCGTCGATTCGGCCTGTCCGTTCCTACTAGGGTGATACGGTGTTGATAATATCCTTTTTATTTTATTGTCTTCGAGGAATTTCGTCACTTTGCTGCCGATAAATTGTTTCCCATTGTCACACACTATTTCGGCGGGTATCCCAAATCGACATACGATATGATCCCAGATGAAGTCTATAACTTCTTTCTCTCTTACTTTCTCGAACGCCTGTGCTTCAACCCATTTAGAGAAATAGTCAGTCGTAAATAAAATGAACTTAGCTTTACCTGGGGCCGATGGCAAAGGGCTGACAATATCCATTCCCCATTTCATGAATGGCCATGGGGATAGGACTGAGTGAAGTTGCTCTCCGGGCCGATGGATCATTGGTGCAAACCTTTGTGATTTATCACATTTTCGAACAAATGCTTTTGCATCTTTTTCCATATCGATCCAATAATATCATGCTCTGATTATTTTTTGGACTAATGAATGGGCACTGGAATGATCTCCATAAGTGCCTTCGTGAATCTCACGTAGGATATAGTCGGTGTCTCCTGGTCCTAAGCATACTGCCAATGGTCCATTGAATGTCTTTTGGTATAATGTTCCATCTGCAGTCAATATGAATCGAGCAACTTTGGTTCGTAGGGCCCTCAAATATTTAGGGTTCGATGGGAGCTTTCCATTCTCCAAGTATTCAATATAATTATTCCTCCAATCCTAGGTTAAGCTTGTAGAGTTTATCTCGGCATGACCTTCCTCGGTCACAGATCTCGAGAGTTGAACGACAGTCCCCGAGCTGATCTCATCTTCATCGACCGATGACCCCAAATTTGCAAGTGCATCGGCCTCACTGTTTTGTTCTCGAGGTACATGCTGTAAAGTCCAGTCTTTGAAACGGTGCAAAGTTACCTGTAGTCTATCCCAATACCTTTGCATTCTACCCTCTCGAACTTCGAAGGTTTTGTTTACTTGATTTACCACCAGTAAAGAGTCACACTTGGCTTCAATGACTTTTGCTCCCAAGCTTTTAGCTAGTTCGAGACCTGCAATCATGGCCTCATACTTGGCCTCGTTGTTAGTCAACCAAGTAGTTTTGATGGATTGCCTAATAGTGCTACCCGTGGGTGGCTTTAAAGCGATGCCTAGCCCGGACCCCTTCGCGTTCGAAGCCCCATCTGTGAAAAGGGTCCATACCCTCGATGATGTATCCGATTTCAACAAGAGTTCTTTTTCAACTTCGGGTACGAGGGTTGGCGTGAAATCGGACACGAAGTTCGCTAAAATTTGAGACTTGATGGCCGTCCAGGGTTGATATTCGATATCGTACCCACTGAGTTCGACGGCCCATTTGGCCAATCGGCCTGATAGTTCGGGCTTGTGCAAAATATTACAAAGTGGGTAAGTGGTTAATACGCATATGGGGTGACATTAAAAGTATAGTCTTAACTTTCTAGAGGCGCTTATCAGTGCAAGTGCCAATTTCTCTAAGTGTGGATATCTAGTTTATGCATCCCCTAAGGTTCGACTTACATAATAAATGGAAAATTGCGTACCTTGCTCTTCTCGAACTAGGACTCCACTTACCGATATTTTTGATACCACAAAGTACAAGTAAAGTTTCTCATCTGCCTTTGGAGTGTGAAGCAGCGGTGGGCTCGATAGGTATTGATTCAATTCCTCTAATGCCTGTTGGCATTCCGGGGTCCAGGCGAAATCGTTCTTCTTTTTGAGTAGAGAGAAAAATCGGTGGCCTCGATCCGATGACTTCGAAATGAATCGGCCTAAGGCAGATATCCTTCCGGTTAGCCTCTACTTGACTTTTACACTGTCTACGATGGTGATGTCTTTGATGGCCTTGATTTTATCGGGGTTGATCTCGATTCCCCAATTTGATACCATGAAGCCAAGGAACTTGCCCGAACCGACCCCGAAAGCACATTTCTCGGGGTTGAGCTTCATGTTGTATTTCCTTAAGATTTCGAATGTTTCCTGCAAATGAGCCAAATGGTCCTCTGCGCGCAGGGACTTAACTAACATGTCATCAATATAAACTTCCATCGATTTACCTATTTGCTCTTCGAACATTTTATTTACTAGGCGTTGGTAAGTAGCTCCTGCATTTTTTAGCCCGAAGGGCATTACATTATAACAATATGTTCCATACTTGATGATAAATGAAGTTTTTTCTCGGTCCTCCGGGTTCATTTGGATTTGATTATACCCAGAATAGGAATCGAGAAAAGTAAGGATCTAGTGGCCGGCCGTGGCATCGATCATGCAATCGATGTTAGGCAGCGAAAAAAAATCTTTGGGGCACACCTTGTTTAGATCCTTATAATCTACACACATTTTAAGTTTGTTCCCTTTTTTAGGGACTACAACTACATTGGCTAACCATTCGGGATATTTCACTTCCCGAATGGACCCTATTTTGAGAAGTTTAGTTACCTCGTTCTTTATGAATGCGTGCTTTACCTTGGACTGGGGTATTCTCTTTTTCTTCACCGGTTTGAACTTAGGGTCCAGACTTAGCCGATGCGTCGTTATATCCGGTGGGATCCCTTTCGCTCAGGAAGGTACTCGATCAATATAACCTGCTCCAGCTCTTCGACCGTTGATTTGGTGGCATCAAAATCTTCAGGAACGATAAAAGTTCGAGGGGTCAGAAAATCCTTCTCTTCTCCTTCTACCTCCTGCTTCCTCGATTCGGTTGAAGCTGGTGGCTGTGATTGCATTTGACTTCCTGTTTACCTTTGATGTTCGAACTTTTCGAGGTTGATAGTGTTGATATCAGTGTTACCTCATCGACCGCAAACATTTTCTTTGCAGCATGCTGCTCCCCGTATACTGTTTTTAAATCATCCGACATTGGGAATTTCATCATCTGGTGGAGAGTCAAAGGGACTGCCCTCATATTGTGGATCCAAGGCCTTCCGAGCAGGGCATTGTACCTCATGTCACCCTCGATTACGTGGAACTAGGTAGCTTGAATGGTTCCGGCCACATTCACCGGTAAAGTAATCTCCCCTTTAGTTGTTTCACTGGACATATTGAAGCAGTTTAAGACCCAAACTGTGGGCACGATTTGATTTTGTATGCCGAGCTGCTCCACGACCCTTGATCGGATGATATTCGCCGAGGTGCCTGGATCCACTAAAACACGCTTAACTTGTACTTTATTTAATAAGATAGAAATTACCAGAGCGTCGTTGTGGGGCTGAGAAATGCCTTCTGCTTCTTCGTTGTTCAATGATAAAGTGCCTTCGGGCACATAATCTCGGGCTCGTTTTTCCCTAGTGATTGATACCTTAGTGCGTTTGAATATGGGTCCCTGTGGAATGTCGACCCCACCGACGATCATATGAATGACATGTTGGGGTTCCTCCTGTTCGTTTTTCCTATTGGCATCCCTTTCTCTGAAATGATTCTTAGCTCGATTGCTGAGGAACTCTCGAAGGTGTCCCTCATTGAATAGACGGGCTACCTCTTCCCTTAATTGCCTATAATCTTCGGTCTTGTGACCATGCGTGCCATGATACTTGCACATCAAATTCGGGTTTTTTTGGGAAGGATCAGTTTGTATGGGTCTGGGCCACCTAGTATCTTTGATCCTTTCGATTGCCGACATAATGTCTGATGCATCGATGCTAAAGTTATATTCCGATAACCGAGGTGCTTCTGTGGGATCGGCATACTTATCAAAACCACTTTTGCTCATAAGTCCCCGAGAATTCTATCCTCGATCACTTCTTCGATTATTCCAGGCGGAATTGCGTTCTAAACCATAGTTCCTTCGATCTGCGGTATATGGTTGATATCAGTCTCTGTTCGACCTTGAATCCCCAACGACGTCCCTCTGGTTTTTAACTATCGACCTGTTTGGATGTACGGAACCGGAAGGGGCTCCTAATTGGTCGCCCTCGACCCTGATCTTCGATTGATATCGGTTGTGCACATTTACACAAGTTATAGCTAGATATTCGATCAAATTCTGTTTCAGCCGACGTGATGCTACCGAACTCTGCTCATTCAATCCTTGGGTGAAAGCTAGAACGGCCCAATCATCTGTGACCGGTGGCAATTCCATGCGTTCCATTTGAAATCGGGATACGAATTCTCTCACCATTTCATTATCCCTTTGCCTTACCTTGAAAAGGTCTGATTTCCTCATTACGACCTTTATCGCTCCTATGTTTGCCTTTAGAAAGAGTTTGCTAACATGGCGAATGAGTCGATGGAGTTTGGTGGTAGGTTGTGATACTAAATCATTGCTCCCTTCGAGAGGGTCTCTCCTAATTTTTTCAACAGCACAGATTCGATTTCACCTTCTTCTAAATTATTACCCTTGATGGCATATGTGTAAGAGGTGACGTGTTCGTTGGGGGCGGTCGTTCCATTATATTTAGGAATCTCGGGCATGCGAAATTTTCTAGGGATCGATTTTGGAGCTGCACTTGGTGGAAAAGGCTTTTGCACGAATTTTTCGGAATCTAGCCCTTTTAACACTGGTGATTCCCCCGAGATCTGATCGACCCTAGAGTTATATGTTTCCATTTTTTCATCGTTTGCTTCGATCCATTTTTTGAGTTCCTCGAGTATCTTAGGAATTCGGAATTATTCCCTGACTCTTGCTCATTTGATCTTATTATTGTTGGATCCGTTCTGTGGGTGATTTCTCGGGGTAGACTAGGCTCCGGCCTGCTCGGTACCTAGGTTTGACTCTGCAACTGAGCTATCGCTACCTGTTGATCTTGCAATATTTCGAAAATCATATGCAAGTTGATTATGTTTTTCTCAACATTACGGGTTTCTCGATCTGCAGATCGAGTACCACCATGAATGTTATTTTCAGGTTCAGAACGTAGGGTTGCCTCAATGGCCACTTGCGAATTAACTTCTAATGATACTTCGACTTGGCTCCAACGGTGTCGACAAGTGGAATTCCGGCCCAGGGCGTCAAGTTCTTGTTCTAGCCTTGAAGGCCAGCTTCATTGTTGATAGGTAAGGCCATTTAATTCGAGAGCTCGTCGTTGCTAATCCCAAATCAAAGACACTTCCGAAAACAAGCGTAAAATGGTGTGTTTTTGCAGATTCGTATCAAATAATCACTATTATCCTTAGCCCCACGGTAAGCGCCAACTGTTTACCCGAAAAACGGACAAAGTTAAATTTGTACGTAGTTCTAAGGGTATGTGGTATAACTTGACACAAATCGTAAGAGTAAATAGAAATATCGAGTATTGACTGTAAAGAATGAAAAATAAGCAAAGTTGAAAAGATGATGATTTATGGATTAAGCAAGATGAATCAATCTATGAAGCTAAAAAAGGATAATTCTTCAATATGGGAGTGTATGATATCTGAGTTACAATGTATGCAAAACATGATTCTTTACAGAAATATAGCCATCCCTTTTATAGTGGGGGGATCCTACTTTAGATATAATTAAAAATACATAATGGGGAACCCATGATAAATCAGCTTTTCCCTAATTCCCGTCGAGATTCTCTCCTTTAATGTGGCTGTAACGGCTTTTGTCTATGAGCTCGATCTTGATCGGACTCGGTATTGGTCGGTTTCCAATTTTAGAGCTCGATACGGGTTTGAGCGTGATGCCGACTCGGGCTCCGATAATGACTTGGGCTCGGTATTGGTTAGCCTCTAGCCCTTAAGCTCGATTCCATCACATCTCATCATAGTTCGATTCGGACCCGAGCTCGATAATGACTTCGAGCTCGGTATTTGACCTGTCCCTGAAACTTGAAGCTCGTTTGTGCCTTCTTCGGATCCCATCTCGATATTATGAAGACTTTCTTCGGTCCATTATGTTCCCATCTCGATCAGTCGTACGGAGGCCAAAATTAGTTTCAACCATATATAGTTTTTGTCCCTTATTTAGTTTTAATCAGTTCCTTTGTCTATAATTAGTTTCATGCCACAATCTGTGTAAGTAAGGCAAATAACTCTTTCCATGTGGATTATCAAGAAATTAAACCAAAAATGGATTTTCACTCTTTTTTTCCCTCTACTGCAGTTCAGTCATGAGTATTTCATGGATTTGTTTCAGCGATTTTCCCTATGAGATAGCACGGTTAATTCATGATTTTAGATGAAAAGCCATAACAGTAGTGATAGAAACTAAGGGTCCACCAAACTATATAGAGAACTGAGTTCTCTATCATTTTCCACAGAACGCACGCACACAACAATAAGTAAATGACACAGTAGAGTTTTACGTGAAAAACTCCCAACTCACGGGATTAAAAACCACGACCTACCCTTGTAGGATTTCAACTTCCCTACTGAGCAAACTTCAGATTACAAACTGTTGTAACCTAGGAATTAACCTCTTAATCCCTTACTAACTTGTAACAACTCTATTACAAGCCCCTTTGTAATAACTCTATTACAAAGCTTACAACTCGACTAACTCTAGTCAAGACATAAACACGTGGTTTATAAGTTTACAAAGGTCTCCTACACAATGCTTCTAACTAAGCTAAGTAGGAATTACAAGTAAATCACTTTGACAAAGGTGCTACACAACTAAGGACATATGATGACTCAATGCAGGAAACTGTTCCTTCGTTATGTTGCTCTTTGTTCTTGACACCTTGAATGTCACTTGCAGGCTGGCAATACACTTGAGAGAAATCTTGATAAATTCTAGAGTGTGCAAGTGTTGTTTTGCCTTTCCTTCATGTTAATATTGCATAAGTGACATCACTTGAATGATGTAAGCATGTTTGGTACAAAGGCATTCCCTATAAAGTGACTGCTCCACTGTTTGCACTGTTGCGTGTGTGCAGAGGAACAATTGCAGTCACTTTACAGCTGTGGGGAGTTGACTGGTACTGTCAGCAAGGGAACTGATATCGATCTGTTCCCTCTGTTGTTTCTTGGACTCTGAAAGTTGGAGCATGTCCCAGACTTGAGACTTGTTAATCTTGAGCACTCAGAGGATGTGGAACAGGTTCCCCATCTAGTTCTTAACATTAAGTTTGTCAGATCATCAAAACATAGCAGGACACATAACTTACCATATCTCCCCTTTTTGATGATGACAAACTTGTAATTGAAATTCCCCCTGAGCCTGCGTTGTTCCCCCCTTTGTTCCCCCTCAATTACTTTTCCCCCTTTTGGCATCATAAAAAGATTAGGCACAAGCAATAAGCAAAAAAAAGTCTAGCTTGGTTAACTCATGCCACATGTGTGCACACAATCATGATTAAAACAGAGCAGAAGAGCAAGATATGCACAGCAAAAGGATGAGAAATTCATTAATTTTGGAAATAAACAGGGAGTAGTTCCATTGTTACACAATCACCACAAAATAAAAATAGCAAAAAAAAGTATCAGTCAGCAAACATAACCAAATATAGGAAATAGAAACAACATGAACTTGAACTTGACACTGGGAAGGGAATGACTCTAAGGAGCACTGGAAGAGGGAGGCAGAGAGGAAGAGGAAAGAGTTCTAAGGAGGATATCCATTCAAGCATTTGCAGACCATTGCTCATTGAGCAACCTCTCCTTCAGGTTCTCAACCTGTTTCCTAAGATCAAAATTTTCTTTGGTCAGGCGAGCAACCTCTGCAGTTTGTGAGCTACTGGAACCAGGTGCCTCCTGGGCCTGACTGAGCTGACCCTCAAGGATAACATTCCTTGCCTTCAACTTCCTTATCTCTTCATTAGTGATATTTTGAGCTTTAATCAGTTGAGAGATAGTGGAATTGCTGCCAACCCCTCCTTTTTTATCGATGCACTCACACTCTTCCAAGGTGGTTTTGGAGAAAATCTGCTTGCGAGTACCCATGGTGGCCTTTTCCAGGGGAACTTTGAAGAACTCAAAGACTTTGGTGAGAAGAAACCCATAGGGCAATCCATGATTACTATCCTTGAAATCTTCTACCTTTTTCATGTGCTCAATCATGATTCCCGACAGATTTATAGTGGAGTATGCATCCAGAGCCTCCATGAGGAATAGATCTGCTCGTGATGTAATAGAACATCTTTCTACATGAGAGAGCAACACTTTGTTCACCATTTCGAATAACATCTGGTAATCTGGAAGGAGGGCCTTCTTGTGCACCCGTTCCCCCTGCTGGACTGCATCATCCTTCAGAATGACATTTCTAAAGTTTGAAGAGCATGTCTCTTCAATTGAGGATATACCATCAGTAGGCACTCCCAAGATGGTTCCCAATACATCCTCATCAATCATAAAGTCAACCCCATTTACCTTCAAGCAGATGTTACCATCCTCAACAGTGAACAGATCGGCATAGAAATGGCGTACCTCGGCCTCACACACTTTGGGACTCTCATGTGTGAACAGATGTGTCCACTATTGAAATTCACAAATTTCAACCAGTTGTCGCATTCCCGTCAGGTCAAGAATGTCAGGGGCAAAGGTTCTCCCCCAAAGCACCTTATGTTTTCTCAGATTTTCCCGTCCAACATCCTTGGTTACACTAATCTTGGCCTTTTTCGAGGAACCAGGTTCCTCATTGCCGCCAGCCTTTCTCTTCACTGATTTTCTAACACTTTGTCCTTTCTCAGCAGATTTCTCAAACGCCTTCTTAGACACATTCTTCTCAGACACCTTTTCGGCACACTCTTCAGCCACTTTCTCATCAGACTTGTCCACCGCAATGTTGCTAACTTCCATCACACTCACGAATGACTTTTTACCAGATTTTGGAACAGCGGGTTTTTTGGAGGATTTATGGATTAAGGGACTGTGTTCCTCATCCACCTCGTCATCAACATTTACCACAAGAGCTGTAGGTACTACCTCGTCATGTACTAACTTGCCACCCTTCATCAACCTCCTTCTCTTCTTTTCATTCTTACTTTTCTTCAGCAATAACTCAAGAGCTTCCTTATTTTGCAGTCTAGCAGTGGGCCTTTTAGGAGTGAGCGGTTGGGGAGTTGCCCTTTTACTCCTAGCACTAATTGTCATGACCCAAACCGATGGGCCGCGACGGGCACCTGGTGCCTTACTCAACCGAGTACCAACATTACATATCATTCTTATCGTACTATCATTGGCAAATGGGCCTAATGGGACGTCATGGGCTAACCAAAATAAACATAAGGGATATTCAATATAGGACAACCCAATCTGATATAAAAACTTATACATGTGACATACGGGCCTATAAGGCCAAAATGATCACTCGTACACTGAATATAGGCTGACAGGGCCATACTATCTTTCATATACATGACATATGTCTACAAGAATCTAAGAGTAGATCAATACCATAAAGGTCGAGACAGGGCCCCGCCATACTAATCAATAAACATCCAAATCATACTGACCAAATAAGCAACTCCTGAACAAATGGAGCACACCAACACCTTCCGCTGAGCTGATAGCCTACTTAAAGGACTCTTGACCTGTCTATCGGGACCTGCGAGCATAAAACGCAGTGTCCCCAGGCAAAAGGGACATCAGTACAAATAATGTATCGAGTATGTAAGGAATGAAAATGAGTGAATAATAGACATGAGAGAAACATGGAGTAAAAGACTCAACATGTATGTCTGAATAGCTCTGTGAATCATTTAATATTATAATGTCATGCATATGCGTATAAATGTCATACCATGCATGGGCATATACGTTCATAACATCATCAAGCCTCTGAGGGCATTGTCACAACCCGAAATTTCCACCTTCGGACCGTGATGGCGCATAACATTTCACTTGCTAGGCAAGCCAATGTTATAATAATATTAACTATTTTTAAACAATTTTTAAATTTATTAATAACAAAGGAACAAATGCAGAAGTAAGGTCTGAAATATAGTGATTAATCCATACAAATAACGGTGTCTAAATACCATCCCAGAATTGGTGTCACAAGTGCACGGGCTTCTAGAATAATACAAATAAAGGTCTGAAATAAATAAGCTGTCTAGAAATAAACACATTGCAAAAGTAAAATAGACGGGGACTTCAGAACTGCGGACGCCATGCAGCTATACCTCAAGTCTCCTCTGGAAGCTGAAATCTGAGCAAGTCTATGGTACGCTGCTGGGACCAACTCCAAAATCTGCACAAGAAGTGCAGAGTGTAGTATCAGTACAACCGACCCCATGTACTGGCAAGTGCTGAGCCTGACCTCGACGAAGTAGTGACGAGGCTAAGGCGGGTCACTTACATTAACCTGTACGCAATATTAGTAACAACAACAAATAATAGAAATAAATCAGGTAACTCATTTATAATAATTGAAGCCAACTCAGCAGTCATAACCAATTATCATTTTCATTAATTTCCGTTGCAGCGTGCAACCCGCTCTCACAATATATTCATATTCAATTCTATTGCGGCATGCAACCCGCTCCTCCAATATATTCATTTCAATCAAGTATGTTGCGGCGTGCAACCCGATCCCCATATATATATATATATATATCGACTTTTAAATAATTTTGTTGCGGCGTGCAACCCGATCCTCCAATATGGACTTTTAATAAGTCTGTTGCGGCGTGCAACCCGATCCTCCAATATATTTATTTCAATCAATTCTGTTACGGCGTGCAACCCGATCCTCCAATATATTCATTTACAAATTCTTATAGAAGAAATTACCCTAATGAATGCAACGATTCATATAAAGTTTTTAAGATAACAAGCATACAATAATTATGATTTAATTATGAAACAAACAATGACAAATAGCAATTTATTAAGGAAATCAAGGAGAAAATAGGTAGTTTAATATTAAATATGCTAAATGTTATGTAGCAATTAATACACACAAATCAAATAACATGTAACAATTATTGCAGGAATTCAAGAATTAATATTTGTCAAAGAATAGGAAAGAAACAATTATTATAACAATTATTTCATGATTAAAACAATTTATGATTTTTCAAGTAATTTGCAAACAGTTAATTTGACGACGTATAGATACTTGTCACCTCGCCTATACGTCGTTCACATGCATTTCACATAACAAATAGTTTAAGGGTTCAATTCCCTCAAGTCAAGGTTAACCACAACACTTACCTCGCTTTGCAGATTCCAATCAATTACTCGACCAACACTTTTCCTTTTAAATTTGTCTCCAAAAGCTTCAAATCTATTCACAAATAATTCGATATACTCAATACGAATCATAAAAATTAATTCCATATGAATTTACTAATTTTCCGAATAAAAATCTAAAATTCATTTAAATATTCGATAGTGGTACCCACAACTAAAATCTCGAAAAAACTTATGAAATCCGAACACCCGTTCCGATACGAGTTCAACCATACAAAATTTATCCAATTCCGATGTCAAATGGACCTTCAAATCTTAAATTTTCGTTTTTGGAGAATTTTATTAAAAAATCTGATTTTTCTCCCAAAATTTCACAGATTCATGATATAAACGAGTATGGAATCATGAAATATAATTAATATAGGATAAGGAACACTTACCCCAATAATTTCCCGTGAAAATCGCCCAAGAATCGCCTTACCTGAGCTCAAAAATTGGAAATGATTGAAAATGGGTCGAAACCCCATTTCCAGAACTTAAGTTGTGTTTTTCAGATTTTTATTCATCGCGATCACGAAAATTCGTTCGCGATCGCATAGAACAAAATTTGTCCAAGTTTGTTGAACACTACGCGATCCCAAAGAACAATTTCTCAGCCTTACGCGATCACATACAGGTTTATGCGATCGCGTAGCATAATTTTGGTGCTTCAGCTTCTGCATCATTCCTTCTTCGCGATCGCAGCTTTGTGCTCGCGTTTGCAGTGCACTGGAAGCTAGTCTTTCATGTTCTCGTGCCTATCTTCGCGAACGCGAAGAGTAAAACTCACGGCTCAAAATTCTCTCTTCGCGATCGCATGAATGGCTTCGCGATCTCGATGCACAATGCACCAGATGACAGCAGAAGCTCAAAAACCAGATTTTCTAAGTTCAAAATTATCTCGTAGCCTATCTGAAACTCACCCGAGCCCTCGGGGCCCCAAACCAAACATGCACACAAGTCATAAAACATCATACGAACTTGCTCGCGTTATCAAATCATCAAAATAACACCTAGAACTACGAATCGGACACAACCGGGCGTCCGAATCACATCAAATCAACTCTGATTCTCCAAAATTTGACAGACAAGCCATAAATATTATATTTGGACATATACCGGGCTTCGAAACAAAAATACGGACCCGATGTCAATAAATCCAACATCAGTAGATTCTTAAAAATTATTAAGCTTTCAAGCTTTTAATTTTTCATCAAAATTTCATATCTCGGAATTCGATTCCGGGCATACGCCCAAGTCCCAAGTCATGATACGAACCTACTGGAATTGTTAAAATACTGATCCGGGTCAGTTTGCTCAAAATGTTGACCAAAGTCAACTCAGTTGAGTTTTAAAGCTCTATTTCACATTTAATCCATTTTTCACACAAAAACTTTTCAGAAAATTGTATGGACTGTGCACGCAAGTCGAGGAGTAAAAAATAGTACATTTCGAGGTCTTAGAACACATAATTATTTATTAAATTTAAAGATGACATTTTGGGTCATCAAATGCATCCCATTATATCATCTCGACCACTGCGGGCAAAGTCATCAACGTATACCAACTGATCAGGTAGTGGTGCGTATATAACGTTATAACCTTTTCCCCTATCCCATATATATATACGCATATATAACACCATCTGGTCATGGGTAAATGTACATGAATAAATGAATGTAATGCATGAGAAGTACGTCAATAAAATCTCTCGGAATGTCATAAGACCATTATGCCTTTGATTAATATCATGAAATAAACTTTATCAATTTACGTATTTTCTGAGACCCATGAACAAATGATAGAACAATAGGACACATGGGGAATCAAGAACATAGGCATCTCTAGTACTTTTATGAATAGAGTCATTTATGAAAGTTGTGCATTTGCTCATTTCGTTTATATCGCATGGATCATGCAAAAAAGAAAGAAAGGATAGCCTTAACATACCTGAGCCGATTCTCTTGACAATCCCTCTAACACACGTCAATTGCGACAATACGTAACGGCCGATCGAAGTAGGGGAAAATCCGTATGATATTCTTGAGAAAGATTGCACCGTACTCCCTTAGAATCGCAAAATCCCGTTGCTATTATGCTAAGATGTGTCGTATGAATTCTTGTTGAAGTAACTCACATTACTATCATATATGTTCTTTGATGAAATCTTGCTGAAGATCTTACTTAGAGATGGGATGTAAGCATCTCTATTCTATATATTAAAGAAGCCTTTTGTGAATTTGAGAGTCTTTTATGGCTTAGCCAAGAGTCCGTCTAAAGGTTCCACCTAACAATGTAAGTAAAGAGTCACTAATTAGCTTTTGAATCCCATTTCCCTTGCTGCCACGCTGGCACCTTAAACTTATCCAATAATCTTCATTAATTATCCATCAATCTCTTGGTTAACTTGCTAATTTTCTATTAACCAATAATTAACCAATTACGCACATAATTAAGAATTATCTCAAATTACTTAAAATACTACTCACTTTTAACATACCTTATACACCTCACTATCATGGTCATGTGGTACCTTGTATGGCACAAGTCCATAAATATCGGGTATTATAGCTTAGACCGTATTTTATCCCAAAAATATCAAACTTCGACGAAAATCACCTTCATGAATTTACTTATCACTTTTTTGAAATAGCGTAATACTTATAATCCCAAAATAATCTCCTTCCCGAACTTACGTCGATTAACGTATGACGAAACTTTAACATACGAAAATTCGGAATGTAACATCTCATTTCCGAGCTTATATCAATTTACTTATGGCTTACTTCCACGTACGAAAATATGGGGTATAACATCATTCCCCCCTTTGGAACATTCGTCCTTGAATGTTGACTGATGCACTTATCATTCTCATAACCCATAGCTGTTGCGAAACCTTTAGTACTCTCCTTGCCATCTAGGCAACTGTTCCGTGAACAAATCCAAAGGCCAGGGCATTCTCCCCTTTAGGCCTCTTTCTCACACCACGGTCTGTGGTCGGAATTCTTCCAATCTCGTAACTCTTGCTACCTTTTGTTATGCAGCCTGTACGACTATGACCTCGTAAGTGCGCCTATGCGATTCTTCTCTCCTTTTTTCCTCCAGTTTTTAGCCAATCTCTAGGCATCACTTTGTAAACATATACAGAGCTTGACAAGATGTCCCTCTGGGCATCTATAGGTATACTGAAGTTCTTTGCTCGGTACTTTGTCGAACTTACGAATATTGTTATATCTTATTTCATAGGCCCAGTTATCTATCCGTGTGACTTTACTTCATCTAAGTAGGTCATACTTTACCATAACACTTACCTCGATTTATCGTTACTGAGGTCTGCTACCAAACTCCAGGTTACTTTCGTTGATTATCCCATATGTATAAATTTAAGTCCTTTAATGATTCTTCATTACTGTTCATCTTAAGAATGCCGGCCTAATCTCATCTCATACTTTGTGACTTTTGTCCATCCATTGTTGATTCACCTAAATATTGATCTACAATCTACCACTGATAACTTGAAACCTCTTACATAATCACTAGGGCTCACGTTGCATCGTGGAACATTTGAAGTGATTTTCCTGATCCACATGGGGGCGATAAGATATTATACTTCCATAATCGTATTTCATAGCATCCCAATGTGATTTACCTTACGTGGTATTTTAATCCTGTACAATTCATGAAATCATTACTCAATCGAAGGCCCAAACGTCATCCTTCATCTGTCACAATTACACCTTCATTCTACTACCAGGGCACCATTCCATCTCTTCTAAATGCTACTAATCCTAGACTCTTTTGAGTTCATTCAGGCTATACTGAGCTTTCTATAACTTAGAGAAACCATTAGCTCTCTTGTTTTCATGAGCTTAATCCTGAGGACTTATCCATTTTCATCACCTTCTCACTCGCTCTTTTCTTATCCTTACTCATGTCTTCCTAAAACCTTGTCGCTTTACCATACTTTAGCTTGCGACCTACACATATTCATTTATACTACTCGCAACCTTCCTTCAACTTGCTTGCACCATAGATTTCCTTGTGTTATTCTAGAACATCAAATGAGACATCACATCGTCTCAAACCCTTCTTTACTCTTTTAACTAGACCTCTCGATACCTAGAAACCATAGGCTGGAAGATATGCCACTAATGACACCGCTATCCTTCCTGGATACTGAATCCCAATGCTTCTAGCCCTCTATCTGAAGTATGGATTATTCACAATCTTCTGCACCTGAGTATCTCATACGTTGTTCGCCTTTACCTTACTTACCTTATGATATCGCTTCACCTCTTCTATTCCTTTCATAACCTCCCTTCCACATAGGTATAATTCACCTCCATAACTTGAGGCTCTATTATAATTCACCTTTAGGGGAGTACTAAGATTTAGTGCTACGATGATCTACATATAGATGTTTTACCTCTTCATCTTTGGCGTATTTTCACATCATCGATGACCCTTACTTGCCTCGCGGTAATCCTTCTGTACCAAGGATAATAAAATTCCTTACTCACGAGGGAGACACCTAGTGTAACTGGCACATACAGTCCCTTAAGCTTAACTTTGCTCACATTGCTTGTTTTAGGGAAGCGTCTTCCTGAATGACCTTTAAAGGTTATTCTTCTGTCGTCCATTCTATTATCGCCGGAATGCAATCTCTGAAATTCTCATGATGCCGACTATTATCAAATCACTCAGTCCCTAATTCATGTTTAGTTTATCTTATTCACTAATCCATACTGATTTCTATTATTCTTGGGTCTAACTTTTCCTTCTGGTAGTCGCGTTGGAGTCACGAATTTATTTCTCGAAATGAGGATATGACTATATGGCCTATACTCTTTTGTGGTCTCAAGGCCTGTCACCTATCGTATTTTTCTTCACTTGACTATAGACTCTGTAATATTGTCATCATTTATTTTTATCTACCGTTGTCATCCATGTATCACATCTTACTCGTAATGCTTCCTTAACTTTCTTCTTATTTCGCTGCTAACATTTCTGTCTATCACTTTATTCTGAAAACTTCAACAAGACATTCTTCTGCTTCTAGCTCCCCTTGCTCCATCCACTGGGTCTTCGAGTTGCCTAACATTCTCTCTCTACTAGGGACGGGAGCCATACTAAGGTAATATTTATCCCTTCCAGGATTCCAGTTCCTGTCTTTGTAATTTTGTTTTGAACATTCTAGTATTCATATCTAGCTGTACTATTCTAGAATGCACCATCTGGGTGTCTTACAAGGAGAATTATAACCATGTTTGTAATATCCTTCGAAAATGTCAGCTAACGCTAACAATCCATCTAACATTTTGGGCTACTTTAACCCCAGCTGGATTCTGATATCCCATCCTTCTCTTAAACTATATTTGTTGGCTCCCATGGAGCATAACTTAGAGAGGTGTGACTAATTGTACATACCTCTGTTGCAATTAAAGATAACTCAAAATGCTTATATTTCTCTGCTTGAATTGTAAATACTGTTAATCTTCATTAACTGGGTACCTCGTATCCTTCTTCACCTTGCTTCTTTTACTTGCTGAAACTTGTGCCTACCTTCCGATTCTCTTATTCTTTTTTTACCGTAAGAGTGGATAGACATTCTTGCCTTAGGGATCCTTATCAAGAAGCTTACACATCTTAGTACACATATGATCTGCTGAATACCTCATATTTATCCATCATAAGCATGATGCAAAAATCGAGTTCCTCTGACTCAACTCTTCCACAGCTATATCTCTTACCAACCGTCTTTCTGGATGTAGGCATCGTCGTATTATGAATAAGATAGAGTTTAGGAAATTGAGTTCTTACAACTGAGCTCTATCACACGATCTAGAGTAAGAATAAAGAGTGACTGTCCTAAATTCCCTGTAGCCTCCTGCTTATAAGTGTGGTACACAACATACCCATAAACAAGACTCTACTAGACACGGCTTGTAGACTCCCTATGACAGAATTGCTCTGATACCACTTTTGTCACGACCCAAACCGATGGGCCGCGACGAGCACCCGGTGCCTTACTTAACCGAGTACCAATGTTACATATCCTTCTTATCGTACTATCATTGGCAAATGGACCAAACAGGCCGTCATGGGCTAACCAGAATAAACATAAGGAAATATTCAATATAGTAAAAACTTATACATGTGACATACGGGCCTATAAGGCCAAAATGATCACTCGTACATTGAACATAGGCTGACAAGGCCATACTATCTTTCATATACATGACATATGTCTACAAGCCTCTAAGAGTAGATCAATACCATAAAGGTTGGGACAGGGTCCCGCCATACTCATCAATACATATCCAAATCATACTGACCAAATAAGCAACTCCAAAGCAAATGGAGCACACCAACACCTTCCGCTGAGCTGATAGCCTACTTAAAGGACTCTCGACCTATCTATCGGGACCTGCGGGCATGAAACGTAGTGTCCCTAGGCAAAAGGGACATCAATACAAATAATGTATCGAGTATGTAAGGAATGAAAATCAGTAAATAATAGACATGAGAGAAACATGGAGTAAAAGACTCAACATGTATGTATGATTAGCTCTGTGAATCATTTAATATTTTAATGTCATGCATATGGGTATAAATATCATACCATGCATGGGTATATACGTTCATAACATCATCAAGCCTCTAAGGGCATCCCATCATATCATCTCGGCCACTGTGGGCAAAGTCATCAACGTATACTAGCTGATCAGGTAGTGGTGCGTATATAACGCCATAACCTTTTCCCATATATATATACACACATGTATATACGCGTATATAATGCCATTTGATCATGGGTCAATGTACATGAATAAATGAATGCAATGCATGAGAAGTACGTCAATAAAATCTCTCAGAATGTCATAAGACCATTATGCCTTTGATTAATATCATTAAATAAACTTTATCAACTTACATATTTTTTGAGACCCATGAACAGATGATAGAACAATAGGGCACATGGGGAATCAAGAACATAGGCATCTCTAGTACTTTTATGAATAGAGTCATTTATGAAAGTTATGCATTTGCCCGTTTCATTTGTATCGTGTGGATCATGCCAAAAAGAAAGAAAGGATATCCTTAACATACCTGAGCCGATTCTCTTGACAATCCCTCTAACACACGTCAATTGCAACAACACGTAACGGCAGATCAAAGTAGGGGAAAATCCGTATGATATTCTTGAGAAAGATTGCACCATACTCCCTTAGAATCGTAAAATTCCGTTGCTATTATGCTAAGAAGTCTCGTATGAATTCTTGTTGAAGTAACTCACGTTACTATCATATATGTTCTTTGATGAAATCTTGCGGAAGATCGTTACTTAGAGATGGGATGTAAGCATCTCTATTCTATATATTAAAGAAGCCTTTTGTGAATTTGAGAGTCTTTTATGGCTTAGCCAAGTGTTCGTCTAAAGGTGCCACCTAACAATGTAAGTAAAGAGTCACTAATTAGCTTTTGAATCTGATTTCCCTTGCTGCCACGTTGGCACCTTAAGCTTATCCAATAATCTTCATTAATTATCCATCAATCTCTTGGTTAACTTGTTAATTTTCTATTAACCAATAATTAACTAATTACACACATAATTAAGAATTATCTCAAATTACTTAAAATACTACTCACTTTTAACATACCTTATACACCTCACTATCATGGTCATGTGGTACCTTGTATGGCACAAGTCCATAAATATTGGGTATTATAGCTTAGACCGTATTTTATCCCAAAATGTCAAACTTCGACGAAACTCACCTTCACGAATTTACTTATCACTTGTTTGAAATAGCGTAATACTTATAATCCCAAAATAATCTCCTTCCCGAACTTACGTCAATTAACTTACGACGAAACTTTAACGTACGAATATGCGGAATGTAACATCTCATTTCCGAGTTTATATCAATATACTTATGGCGTACTTCCGTGTATGAAAATATGGGGTATAACACTAATGAAACTTGCAATAGCCATATTATCATAGTCTTTTTCACTCCATTCGTTTTCCTTCTCAAACAGAGATCTCATCTCTGGAGGAACAATGGCCAATGGCTCAACATATAAATGAGGATAGGGAGCGGTATCAGTACTGACCTGGGGTTCTTTAGAAGAATAGGGAGTTTCATCCTAAGTAGGAGCATAGGGCTCCTCTTGTGTGGAGGGATCAGGTCCCTTAGAAAGTTCCCTAGTAGTACTGTCTGGTGCTAGATTCTCGACAGGCACCAGTTCCCTTATCTCCACTAGTAGACTATCACCTTCCCCCTTAGACCCATTTATTTAAGACACGCCTTCATACTCACCAATTACACAACCCTCAGCAGCGATTGACAACATATTCTATATTACCTCGTGTTCTTGTAAACCCAAAGAAAACCCAGAAGACATGGGAAGAGCATTACCTGTAGAATCGGTGACATTCAAATCAAGGCATGGGGTAGTCTTTGCTGATTCATCACTGTTACAACCCACTCCTTGCATCTCAGAACTTTCTTCCACTGGCTGACTAGAGATTTCCTGATGTTCTTTTTCCGCCACTGTATCTACTTCTACCATTTTTTCTGACGAGACAGAAGGAGAGGTCGCTGCCACAAACTTCTTGGGATTCGAAGTTTTGCGACTCCGATGAGAACCAGTACTTGATTGGGTTGGGGAAGAAGTGGTAGGTGGTTGTGACTCTTGCTTAGGGTTTGGGCTGGAGAGCGTAGGGGTCGTAGACTCTGTTACTGTTTCGACGACAGGCGGAGACATAGTGGGGACGATGCTTGGAGCATTTTTGGATTCAAGATTCTCAGACATAGTGGAGTGTAGTAAGGATTTTTTGAAGAAGAAGATGTTTGGTTGTTGAAGAGAAAGGGAATTTTGGGATGTTAACAGTTGTGAGAGTGACAGTGTTTAGATTTATTAAAAAGGGTGAGGGACCAGTTAGGAAAGGGTATTAAATTTTCTAGGTAGACGGGTTGTTTCGGAACGGGTATGACTCTTGGATTCCAAAAAGATAAAAGGAGCAAGCTGGAATTTTAATGACGTGACACCCTTTTTAGCCATTAAAAAATTGTGCATGAGAGTGCAGAAGGAACCACTAACCTGTGTCACGGGAACCAGGTTCCCTGACAGATTTTGTAAATGTGAGCCTCGTCCTATTGCAAAACTGCCATATATTAGCTCCTTGTTTGCTCTATAATTGCCATGCGTGTCTACCTGTAATGGTATAGAAGTGAGTTAGACCTTGCCAGAAAACGCTTTTTAGTAGTTTTACCTGTACATTTCTTTTATAGCCAATAATCGAGGGACCAAGTCTTCAGCTTAACTTTAACAACCCTAGTGCAAAACGATTCTTCTCAAAGTGCTCTCTGCTTAGTTCTTTGGTAAAGATATCTACAATTTGATCTTTTGTACTGCAAAACATCATGCAGATAACCCCTTTTCAACATTATCTCTGAGGAAATGATGTCGCACGTCAATGTGCTTTGTTCTCTTATGTTGAACTGGATTCTTTGCCATGTTGAGAGCACTGGTGTTGTCACATAGTAAGGGCACACAATTAGAAAACACACCAAAATCTTCTAGCTGTTGTTTGATCCACAATAGTTGAGCACAGCAAGAGGCAGTTGCCACATACTCAGCTTTTGCAGTTGAAAGAGCCACTGAGTTTCGTTTTCTTGTACCCCATGAAATTAGACATGAACCCAGAAAGTGTGCCAATCCAGAAGTGCTTTTCCTATCCACCAGATAACCAGCATAATCAGCGTCAACATACCCGATGAAGTCAAAATTGTCTCCTGATGGATAGTAGAGAACCAGGTCCTGCATTCCTTTGAGATACCTAAGGATTCTTTTGGCGGCCTTCAGATGAGATTCCTTTGGATTAGATTGAAACCTGGCACACAGTCCCACACTGAAAATGATATTTGGTCTACTTGCTGTGAGATACAAGAGTGATCCAATGATACCTCTGTACATAGTCTCATTCATAGGGGAACCGGGTTCATCCATATCCAGACGAGTGGCAGTGGAAATAGGAGTATTAATAATTTTTGAGCTTTCCATTTCAAACCTGTTCATAAGCTCTTTGATGTACTTATGTTGACTTATAATTGTGCCCTTAAAAGTTTGCTTGACTTGCAAACCCAAGAAGAAATTCAATTCTCCCATCTTGCATATTTCAAACTCACTTCCCATGAGCGTTGCAAGCTCTTCACATAGAGAATCATTTGTTGCACCAAAGATGATGTCGTCAACATGAACTTGCACAATAAGCAGGTTCATCCGCCGTTTCTTCAGAAATAACGCGTTGTCAATTTTTACCCTTGTAAAGCTATTTTTTAGAAGAAATTTGGACAACCTTTCATACCATGCACGAGGAGCCTGCTTTAGCCCATATAAGGCCTTGTCGAGTTTAAAAACATGCTCAGGATGCTCATGACATTTGAAGCTAGGTGGTTGCTTGACGAAAACTTCTTCTTTTAGAAAGCCGTTCAGAAAGGCACTTTTGACATCCATTTGGAATAATTTGAATTCCATATGAGATGCAAAGGCAATAAGAATTCTGATGGCCTCCATTCGAGCAACTGGAGCAAAAGTTTCATCATGGTCAATCCCTTCTTCTTGATTATACCCTTGAACTACTAGCCTTACTTTATTCCTTGTTGTGTTCCCAAACTCATCAAGTTTGTTTCTAAATACCCACCTAGTTCCTATGATAGTTCTGTCAGCAGGTCGAGGAACCAAGTGCCACACGTTATTTCTCTCAAATTGATGAAGTTCATCTTGCATAGCAGTAATCCAGTCAGCATATTTCAATGCTTCCTTGATATTTTTGTGCTCAACTTGAGAAAGAAATGCAGAGAAGGTTAGTAAATTTCTTGACTTTGATCTAGTTTGAATCCCGGAGTCAACATGAGTGATCATATTTTGAAGAGTATGTGAACTTTTGTGCTTCCAGTTAGATACCTGAATCTCATTGCGAGAGGATCCAGGTACTTCTGAATGTGATCCTTGGTTGGCGTGAGATCCACTTCTCAGCTCAGCATCTGGAGCTCCCTGGACAACATCTACCACTATGTTCTCAGCTTCAGTTATTGTGATTGAGGGACTAGGTTCCTCCACATCAGTTGGAGGTATAGCTGAACCATCATCATTTGACTCCTTGACATGACACACGTCAGCCTTTCCATTTTCCATGTCAATGATTTCTCCAGGAACATTTGACTGCTCTCCGTATTGATCCATCTTATCATGTGAATCTTTCCCACATAGGTGGTGAGATTCATCAAAGATTACATGTATGATTTCCTTAACACATTGAGTTCTTTTGTTGTATACTTTGTAAGCTTTGCTTTGTGATGAATAGCCTAGAAAGATTCCTTCATCACTTTTGGCATAAAAGTTTCCAAGTGCTTCCTTACCATTGTTGAGAACAAAACATTTGCAGCCAAATGTCCTCAAATGCGTTAGCTTGGGCTTCCTTCCGTTCAGCAGTTCATACGGGGTTTTGTTCAGGAATGTAAAGGTTGCATGACCCAATCTTCTATGCCATAGATCAGCATTATCATCAACAGCACTCAGACAAGTGAGATCCCCATTTTGCAAGGACTCAAAGTCTGCAACATAGATATTTTTGTATCTTTTAGCCACCAGGACCACCTCACCAGTCACAAGATTTGTGACCGTGCATATTTTTGACACAAATTTCACTTTGTTTCCCTTGTTACAGATTTGGGAAACACTCAGCAGACTGTACTTCAAGCCGTTCACATAGTACACATTTTCAATTGAGTGAACAAGAGACTTCCCAATCCTTCCAACTCCCAGAATGTATCTTTTTGTACCATTTTCAAAGGACACACTCCCTCCTTACAGAGCTTTGAGTGAAAGGAAATCATTTGTGCTTCCAGTCATGTGTTTAGAGAAGCCACTATCCATGTACCATTTTTGGCTTCTTCCTTTCACTGCTCCCTGCACAAGAAAATCAAGGGTTAGATTTAGGAACCTAAACAAATTTGGGTCCTTTGTAGTGAGGAAAAAGGTGAATCAGACTTCTTCTTGTCCAGGCAGGCAATATACTTTTTTTAGTGGAGGGACCAGGTTCCTCAGCAGTAGTTACCTTTTCAACGAACACCTTGTTTTTCTGTTGGGACTGAATTCTAGCCTTACAGTTTTCTTTAAAGTGACAAGTGTTGCCACAGTGAGTACAAAGCCAGTTATCAGGGACAATAACATACTTGTTATGTGAATTGTAGGGAGTCTTTTCTCTTTGGAACCCGACTCCCTAACTATTCCCACCATTGCTTGTATACATAGCAGCAATTGCATCAGAGGACCAGGTCCAATTCAGAGATTTTTCGAGATCACTTTTAACTCTGCATAGGTCTTCTTAAAGTTGCCTGTTTCTTTCAAGTTCTGCACACAGACTAGATTTCACAGTTTGGAGTTCATTTTCAAGCTTAATGTGTGCCTCACTTGCAACTTCCTTTACCTTTTGGGTGATCTCATGCCTACCTTCCCTTTTTAGTTCCTCGATTGTTTCCTTTAGGTCCATGACTACTACTAATAAGCCATCTCTCTCATGTTCTATGCTAGCAATCTTTTCAGTTAGAGCTTTTTTATCATTTTTTATGCACTCAATGGTCTCTTTTGAATCGACCACAACAACCACTAGATCATCCCTCTGATGTTCTATTTCTCCTAATTCCACAGTTAATGCATTTTTATCATTTATATGACTATGATAAGAATTAATTAAAACATTTGCCAAGATATAAGCTTTTTCTGAGAGTAGGACTTCAAATTTCTTTGAACGTCCAGAAAGTTTACCTCATCATCATCATCTTCATCATTGTCTGGTTTTGCTATCAATGCAAAGATAGAATCATATTCAGCTGCTTCACTCTCTACTGCCATCATGGATTTGTGACCTTATTCATCATCCTCTCCAGATTCACTGGACGAGTCTCCCCATACAACAAGAGCTTGCTTCACAACATTGTCAGCTACATCTTTTCTCTTAAATCATTTGTCAGGAATCGGGTTCCTTTTGACTGCTTTGCCTATGTTGTGTTTGTATTGATCTTGCTTGAGGAGGGGCAATCCTTGATGAAATGTCTTGGATTCCCACACTTTTAACATAGGTAATAGCCTCTTGGCTTGCTAGAGCTTCCCCTTTTTGGAATACCTCCATTTCTGCGAACCATTTTCTGAAATCTCTTTGTCAGGTAAGCCATATCAGCATCCTCACCACTTGAGTTATTTTTGTCTGTCTTGAGGACCAGGTTCTTCTCCCTTTTGGGCTCTCTTCTCTCATTGTCCTTCTTCTTATTCATTTCATAAGTTTTCATATTGCCAATAAGTTCATCAATGGTCAGCTTCTGCAGATCCTTTGCCTCCGTGATAGCATTTACTTTGCTTTCCCAGGATCCAGGTAATACGCTGAGTATTTTTCTGACAAGCTTGTTTCTTGAAATGATTTCTCCCAGAGAATGGAGCTCATTGATAATAGAAGTGAAGAGAGTGTGCATGTCCTGAATGGACTCATTGTCCTACGTCCTGAATAGCTCATACTCAGTAGTTAGCATGTTAATCTTCGACTGTTTGACTTGAGTAGTCCCTTCATGTGCTATTTGGAGAGCTTTCCAGATCTCCTTGGCAGATTGGCAGGCAGAAATCCGATTGTATTCACCTGGTCCAATACCACAGCCGAGGATCTTTTTGGCTCGGAAGTTCTTCTCTATAGCCTTTGAGTTAGCATCGTTGTATTCTTTCCTAGTCTTGGGAACTGACACTTCTGGTTCTCCAATGGTCTTCATAGGAACAAAAGGACCATCGCAGATGACATCCCAAAGTTCTGAGTCTTCAGCCATGATAAAATCATATATCCTTGTCTACCACCATCTATAATATTGGCCATTAAATCGTGGTGGTCTGTAGGTTGATTGACCTTCTTCAAAGTTTGGTGGAGCACCCATGAGGATCCTTTCTAGGTTTTAGCCTGGTAGAAAAAAACATGCTATGATACCAATTGATAGAAACTAAGGGTCCACCAAACTATATAGAGAACCAGGTTCCCTATCAGTTTTCACAGAACGCACGCACACAACAGTAAGTAAATGACACAATAGAGTTTTACGTGAAAAACTCCCAGCTCACGGGATTAAAAACTATGACCTACCCTTGTAGGATTCTAACTTCACTACTGAGCAAACTTCAGATTACAAACTATTGTAACCTAGGTTAATCCCTCACTAACTTGTAACAACTCTATTACAAGCTCCTTTGTAATAACTCTATTACAAAGCTTATAACTCGACTAACTCTAGTCAAGACACAAACACATAGTTTATGATTTTACAAAAGTCTCCTACACAATGCTTCTAACTAAACTAAGTAGGAATTACAAGTAAATCACTTTAACAAAGGTGCTATACAACTAAGGATATATGATGACTCAATGCAGGAAACTGGTCCTTCGTTATGTTGCTCTTTGTTCTTGACGCCTTGAATGTCACTTGCAGGTTGGCAATACACTTGAGATAAAGCTTGATGAATTCTAAAGTGTGCAAGTGTTGTTTTGACTTTCCTTCATGTTAATATTACATAAGTGACATCATTTGAATGATGTAAGCATGTTTGGTACAAAGGCATTCCTCATAAAGTGATTGCTCTACTGTTGCGTGTGTGCAGAGGAACAGTTGCAGTCACTTTACAGTTGTGGGGAGTTGACTGGTACTGTCAGCAAGGAAACTGATATCGATATGTTCCCTCTGTTGTTTCTTGGACTCTGAAAGTTGGAGCATGTCCCATACTTGAGACTTGTTGATCTTGAGCACTCAGAGGATGTGGAACAGGTTCCCCATTTGGTTCTTAACGTTAAGTTTGTCAGATCATCAAAATATAGCAGGACATATAACTTATCAAGAATACTATAGGGGAAAAGAAGGACATGGGTAGTTACTTTGTGATCTTAAAGACAAATTTATTGATTTGGATTGCTACAATTGGAATAGGAGAAGAAAATAGTGTAGAGATATACAAAGAAAATTATTAGTAACTGGGAAATTCAGTCCTACCAATAACATGATACATTTAAATGATTTTTTTCTATTTCTTTTGTTTTGGTTTCCTTTCCTTTTTTAGTTTATTCTTTTATTTTTATTTGAGAAAAAGATCAAAAAGTCTATAACCTTGCTTTGGAACAAAATTCTAAAATAAAAAACCTTACAAGAAGAAGAAGAACCGGATGCATCTTATATTTATCTCCCCAATTTTTACTATCATTTCTCTTTTTTATTATTTTTTGTTTTTATTCTTCATGTTTACATATACTGATTCAAATGGGCCAGGTTATTTTCAACTTTCATATTTAACTTGGATTACAATTTGACATGTTATTTCTGGCGAAGAATTTTAAATAAATATTAAAAGAATAGAAAAAAGATGACATCCTCCTTAAATATTTTTTGGTTAGTAAAGATTGGGCTTTTTACTAAAAATTATACATATTAATATTCTGTCATATTTCTTTTGATGACAACACGAAGCGCGAATAGTTTCACGTAATAATTAAAAGGATTTCTGCTACCCAAATCACACCTTTAGGTTTTGTTTCCATCCCTTTTGCATAGTGAACGAATAGAATGTATAGCTATATTAAGATTAGAGATTATATGTGTGTATGGGCAAAATCGAGGGTAAAATATTTTCCGATTCCCCGATGAGGGAACAAAGGGAAAGCACGACTCGACGTGATTATAATCGATACCCAGGAGCTCCTCGTATCGAAACCCGGGAGGAATGAATGATGTATATGAGATCGGACACGGTTAAATGACGGACCCGGACCAAGTATAGATTCTGAATCTCGGGGGCGCGGTGAATGGTTATGCATGACGAGTAGAGGGCCGTAATATTTGCCCTCACCCGGATATTACAGCGCGAATCCCGTTCAGTATCAACTATATATCAACATTTATCGAAAAATAAGTTTTTTACCTTATTTAGACTTGTATTAAGACTGAAATTTTTCTACTATATAGGGGGGGGGGGGGGTTCTTCATTCTAACACATTGTGACACGCAAATCAAAACAATAAAAGTTTACTTTTGTCTTCTAGCTATTGTTCAAGGCATAATTCATTTATTCTTTTCTTTACTCGCGACCGAACTTGTACCGAGGGTCCAATCGAGGACGAATTCCACTATTCACTCTAAGATCAGGCTTGGTCACTATATTGCGATTGATTTGATCATTTATTTTATCTTTAATTCATTTACCTGTTGTTCTTAATTATTCGTATTGAATTAAATCACGTATCCTTTAAACCGCATACAAATTTAATTGTTACTCATTTTTGGGGTAAGCAGTTTGGCACACACCGTGGGGCTAAGGATATTAGTGCTGATTTGATACGAATCTCCATACACTCTATTTTACGCTTGTTCTTTGAAACTTTAATTCCAGGTTAGCTTAAGGATGTCAAACTCTCAGTCTGCTCACTTGAGTGTTGACGCTGAGTCTGACAATCACAGCGAGAATAGTATCGTGATACCTAGTAATGATGTGCCTTTGTTGATCCCAATGGTGTCCCAACCGCCGAATCGGTCGATGCTAACTCGAAGGTGGCCATCAATATCAATTTACCAACTGATCCCAAAAATAGCGTCCGTGGGGGACCTCGCCAACGGCTTGAGAAGCGCCTGAGGGTGAAGGTGATGGGGTAAGCCTGCGGTTGATCTTCGAAATGTTGTAGGCTCAACAAGCGGCAATAACACAGTTGCAGAACCAAATTCATGCCCCTAACAAGGTCGTAGTCGAACAGTCCCGAAAAAATACTTGAAGGGATGAACAAATTATCGTGGAACCGGGTGAGCTGAGACCCGGGAAAACTTTCGAGGTGATGAAGATGCTCGAAGCATTAACAAAACGAGTGGAGTCAGGTGAGAAAAAGATTGAGGCCAACGACAAGAAGGTGGAAACGTACAACTCCAGGGTCGATCAGATCCTGGGAGCGCCTCCGATATTGAAGGGGCCAGACTCCAAAAAGTTTATTAATAAGCCTTTCCCCCCAAGCGCAGCACCAAAGCCAATCATGAAGAGGTTTCAAATTCCCGACATTCCCAAGTATAATGAGACCACAGATCCAAATGAGCGTGTAAACTCCTATACATGTGCGATCAAAGGGAACGACTTAGAAGAATACAAAATTGAGTCGATATTGCTTAAAACATTTGGGAAAACCTTGTCCAAGGGAGCTATGATATGGTATCACAACTTGCCTCCAGATTCCATCAACTCGTTTGCTATGCTTGCAGATGCATTTGTGAAGGCCCATGCCAAGGCCATCAAGGAAGAAACAAAGAAGTCTAACATTTTCAAGGTCAAACAAAGGGATAATGAGATGCTTAGGGAGTTCGTGTCGAGATTCCAGATGGAACAGATGGATTTTCCACCGGTTGCCGATGATTGGGCCATTCAGTCATTCACTCAAGTGCTCAACCCCCGAAGTTTTGTGGCCTCTCAGTAGCTAAAAATAAATTTTGTTGAGTACCCAGCGGTTACCTGGGCCGACATCCATAATAGGTACCAAATGAAGATCAGGGTCGAAGCTGATCAACTCGGGGCCCCTTCGGGATCTATTTACCCAATCAAAACCAATGACAGATCTAAGAGAGCCATTGATCAGGAGCCAAGTCCGGTCTGAGATCGATATCATCCATATAGCGCGGATCGGAGGGAAAACGGATTTGGGCGCTCCTGATAAGGAATGAAAAGAGAAATGATCGAGGACCGAGTGGTCGAGGCCTGATGATAAATAATGGGTTTGACCAGTTGCTTGTGAGTAGGGAAGCACCAATATTATCTGTCACGACCAAAATACCTAACTAGTCATGATGGCGCCTATCATGGAACTAGGCAAGCCGAAATTCTCAATATGATTTAATTATATAACAGAAGTGAGCTAAAGCAATTAAACTAACTGAAGGTTTACATAATAACGGGGTAAAAACCCAAAACACAAGTGCGGAATGATAGCCCGACATCGGGGTGTCACTAAGTCATGAGCATCAAACAACCAATCTAAAAACAGAGTCTACTACAACCTGTGCCAAATGCCAATACAAGAGAGAAAAGAAAATAAGAAAGGAGAAACAAGGATTGCGGACGCCGACAGCTACCTTGTAAGTCTACAATAATTAGCTCGCGCACGAACTTAGCGACCACCAGAACCGTACACACCTGGATCTACACATAAAGTGCAGGGTGTAGCATGAGTACAACCAACTCAGCAAGTAACAGAATTAAATAAGGAACTGAGAAGCAGCGACAAACTATAAAAATACAAACCATTTCAAAAGTTTTCAGTAAAGAGCGGACATGCTTTCAAATCTGATTGTACAAGTCAAATCAGTTCGAGCTCAAGTAAAACAAATATGAATCTTCAAGAAATTTCACAACAACTAAGTGCAACAATAAATAAAAGCAAGTACAGCCTCTCAAGGTAGCAGTCACTCAACTCATCTCAACAGCTTATACTCTCGGCTCCCATCCCTAAATACACACTCTCAATAGGTACATGCGCTCATAGGGGGTGTACAGACTCCGGAGGGGCTCCTTCAGCCCAAGTGTATATTGTTGTGGTGCGCAACCCGATCCAATATTGTTGCGGTGTGCAACCCGATGCAATATTGTTACGGCGTGCAACCCGATCCAATAATATATATATAGCTGGAAGGCTTGTTGCGGCATGCGACTCGATCCAATATTGTTGCGACGTACAACCCGATCCAATAATATATATATATAGCCCGAAGGCTTGTTGCGGCGTGCAACCCGATCCATATACCTCACAACTAGCAGCTCGGCACTCAGGCCATATCTCAGTCACTAATCTCTCCAGACCCTCGGGCTCACAAAATATCATAATAATTAGCCCAAACAGAGAATACAACAAGTATCAATAAGAAATGAGAGGGAACGTAGATATCACACACAAGTAAGACTATGACTGACTACAAGACAGCAATTAGTAGTCAATTTAACAAGTATTCGACTGTTGCGGGTCCCAACAGTGATATCATATGGCCTACTCATGGTTTCTAACATGAAAGGGAGTCAATTGCTCAAAGACAAGGAAAAATAAGTAATAACAATGGCTATTCGACTTTACAGTCTCACGGGACGGACCAAGTCACAATCTCTCACAATGAACGCTCACACGCCCGTCACCTAGCATGTGCATCACCTCCAAATATTCACATCACACCAATTCCCGGGGTTTCGTACCCTCAAAACCAGATTTAAGACCATTACTTACCTCAACCGTGCAGAAATCCTACTCCGAAATGCCTTTGCCTCTCGAATCGGCCTCCAAATGCCCCGAATCTAGCCACAAACAGTACGAGATAATCAATATTGGCTAAAAGGATCAATTCCACAAGAAAAATACTAAAATATAGTCCAAAATCCGAAATCGGCTCAACCCGGCTCCTTGGGCCCACGTCTCGAAACCCGACTAAAGTCACAAAACCTGAAAGCCCATTCACTCACGAGTCTAATCATACCAAATTTATCAAAATTCGACCTCAATTGCCCCTCCAAAATCCCAAAATTCACTCTCCAATTCCCAAGCCCTAATCTCCCAAATCTCACCTCAAACACTCACCAACTAGGTGTAAAATTCAGTGGGGGAAATACCATTATTGAAGATAAATAGTCACAAGGAACTTACCTCAGTGATTACTCCAAAATCTCTCTCGAAATCCGCAAAATTCGAGCTCAAAAATGATGAAAATGGTGAAAAATCTCGAAGTCTTCTATTTTTAAGTTCTGCCCAGACTTCTCGCACCTGCGGCTCCATTTCCGCATCCGCGGAGCCGCATCAGCGGGCAAAACCCCACTTCTGCGAAAAAATCACTAAACACTGCCTCCGCTCCTGGGATCAAGTGACCGCATCTGCGCTCTTCGCGGGTGCGGGAACTACATCGCACCTGCAGTCCAAACTCGCACCTGCGCCCCTAAATCCACTTCTGCGACCATCGCAGGTGCGGGAATGCCATCGTACATGTGTCCTCTGCCCAGATCCTCCTTAGCCACATCTGCGGCTCCTCCTTCGCTTCTGCGGCCTTGCACCTGCGGTTCCCACTCCGCAGGTGCCGTTACACCAGTAGCAGTAGCTTCAGCTGTAAGTTCCTCAACTCCCATCAAGCCGTTAACCACCCGAAAACACCCCGAGGCCTACTAGACCTCAACCAATTGTACCAACAAGTCCTATAACTCAATACAAACTTAGTTGAACCTTCGTATCCCTCAAAACAACATCAAAACACCAAAGTACACCCGAATTCAAGCCTAAAGAACTTCTAAACTTTCAAATTCCACAAACGACGTCGAAACCTACCAAACCATGTCTGATTGACCTCAAATTTTACACACAAGTCAAAAATGATACCACAAACCTATTCCAACTTCCGGAAATGCAATCCGACCTCGATATCAAAATTTCCACTGCCGGCCAAAATCGCTAAAATTTCAACTTTCGCCAATTCAAGCCTAGTTCCACTACGGACATCCAAATCACATTCCGGACGCGCTCCTAAGTCCAAAATCACCTAATGAAACCATAAAAATTCAAATCCGAGGTCGTTTTCCCACAAGTCGACATCCGGTCGACTTTTCCAACTTAAGCTTCCAATTAAGAGACTAAGTATCTTAATTCACTCCAAAACCACTCCGGACCCGAACCAACCAACCCAGTAAGACATAATATAGCTATAAAGCACAAAAGAAGCAGAAATGGGGGAAACAGAGCTATAACTCTCGAAACGACCTGCCGGGTCGTTACATCCTCCCCCTCTTAAACAAATGTTCGTCCTCGAACGGGTCTAGAAACATACCTGGAGTCCCAAATAGGTGTGGATATCTGCTCCGCATCCCCCGCTCGGTCTTCCAAGTGGCCTCCTCCACAGGCTGACCTCTCCACTGCACCTTCACTGAATTTGTATCCTTGACCTCAACTTCTGAACCTGTTGCTACAAAATGGCCACCGGCTCCACATCATAAGTCATATCACCATCCAACTGAACCGTGCTGAAATCCAAAACATAGGACGGATCACCGATATACTTCCGTAGCATAGAAACATGAAATACTGGATGCACACTCGACAAGCTAGGTGGCAAGGCAAGCTTGTAAGCCACCTCCCCGATCCTCTGAAGTACCTCAAAAGGCCCAATGAACCGAGGGCTAAACTTGCCCCTCTTCCCAAACCTCATAACACCCTTCATGGGTAATACCTTCAGCAGATGCTTCTCCCCGACCATGAAAGACACATCACAGACTTTCCTATCGGCATAGCTCTTCTGCCTAGACTACGTCATACAAAGCCGCTCCTGAATCAATTTCACCTTGTCTAATGCATCCTAGACCACGTCTGTACCCAAGAGCCTAGCCTCACCCAACTAAAACCATCCCACCGGAGATCTACACCGCCTCCCATATAAAGTCTTGTACGGAGCCATCTGAATGCTCGACTGATAACTGTTGTTATATGCAAACTCTGCAAGCGGAAGAAATAGGTCCCATAAATCCCCAAAATCAATGACACAAGCGCGTAACATATCCTCCAATATCTGGATAGTGCGCTAGAACTGTCCGTCCATCTGAGGGTGAAAGGATGTACTCAACTCAACCTGAGTACCCAATTCTCGCTGCACGGCCCTCCAAAACTACGATGTAAACTGTGTGCCTCTATTTGAAATGATGGAAACTGGGACACCATGAAGGCGAACAATCTCTCGGATGTAAATCTCAGCCAACTGCTCAGAAGAATAAGTAGTACCAACTGGAATGAAGTGCGTGGACTTGTTCATCCGATCCACAATCACCCAAATAGCATCAAACTTGGGTGATCTCTAACCTCTGAAGCATGGTGATCTGCTCCCACTTCCACTCTGTGATCTCTAACCTCTGAAGCAAGCCACCCGGTCTCTGATTCTCATACTTAACCTACTGACAGTTGAGACACCGAGCCACAAACCCAAATATATCCTTCTTCATCCTCCTCCACCAGTAGTGATGTCTCAAATCCTGGTACATCTTCGCGGCACCCGGATGAATGGAATACCGCGAGTTGTGGGCCTCCTCAAGAATCAACTCCTGAATCCCATCCACATTGGGCACACATATCCGGCCCTGCATCCTCAATATGCCATTATCACCAACAGTCACATCTCTAGCATCACCTCGCCGAACCCTGTCCTAGAGGACGAGCAAATAGGGGTCATCATATTGACGCTCCCTGATATCCAATGGGGGTCATCATAAAGAGAAGACCTAAAGACCACACAAGCCAATACCCGACTCAACTCCAAAATATCCAATATGACAAGCTAGCTAGTTAAGGCCTGAACATCCAAATCCAAGGGTCTCTCTGCTGCTAGAAGATATGCTAAACTCCCAAAACTCTCTGCCCGGCGACTCAAGGCATCGGCCACCACATTATCCTTCCCGGGATAGTAAAAAATGGTGATATCATAGTCCTTGAAAAGCTCCAACCACCTCCGCTGATGCAAGTTAAGATCCTTCTGCTTGAACAGACGCTGCAAACTCCGGTGATCAGTGTAGATTTCACAATGAACCCCGTACAGATAATGCCACCAAATCTTCAAGGCGTGAACAATAGTTCCTAACTCAAGATCATGGACAGGATAGTTCTTCTCATGGGTCTTCAACTGGCATGAAGCATAAGCAATCACCCTACCCTCCTGCATCACAACGCATCTAATACCTATCCGCGAGGCATCACAATACACTATGTAAGAACCAGAAGTTAATGGCAGAACTAGAACTGGAGTCGTGGTCAAAGCAGTCTTGAGCTTCTGAAAGCTCTCCTCGCACTCATTCGACCACTTGAATGGAGCCCCATTTTGGGTCGATTTGGTCAAGGTCAATGCAATAGATGAAAAACCCCCCACAAAATAAAGGTAATAGCCCGCTAAACCAAGAAAGCTCATAATCTCCGTGGATGAGGACGGTATGGGCCAACTCTGTACCGCTTCTATCTTCTTCAGATCCACCTGAATACCCTCGTTGGACACCACGTACCCCAAGTACGCCACTGAACCGAGCCAAAACTCACACTTGGAGAACTTTGCATAAAGCTTCTCCTCCCTCATTCTCTGTAACACGATCCTCAAATATTGGGTATGCTCCTCTTGGCTTCGAGAGTACACCGGGATATCATCAATTAATACAATAACGAATGAGTCCAAATAAGGGTGAAACACATTGTTCATCAAATGCATGAACGCTGCTGGGGCGTTAGTCAGCCCAAAGGACATCACAAGAAACTCATAATGTCCATATCAGGTCCTGAAAGCTGTCTTAAGAATATCCGAATCCCGAATCCTCAGCTAGTGATACCCTGACCTCAAATCAATCTTGGAGAACACCCTCGTCCCCTGAAGCTGGTCAAATAGATCATCAATACGTGGCAAAGGATACTTGTTCTTGACTGTGACATTGTCCAACTGCCTGTAGTCAATGCACATCCTCATAGAACCATCTTTCTTCTTTACAAATAGAACCGGTGCACCCCAAGGTGACATGCTAGGCCGAATAAACCCCTTATCAAGGAGTTCCTGACGTTGTTCCTTCAACTCCGCCGGTGCCATACGATACGGTGGAATAGAAATGGGCTGAGTGCCCGACATCAAATCAATACCAAAGTCAATATTCCTGTCAGGCGGTATGCCCGGCAGGTCTGCAGTAAACACATCCGGAAAGTCACGCACCACCGGAACAGAATCAATGGCAGGAGTCTCTACACTAACATCCCTCACAAAAGCCAAATTGAACAGACAACCCTTCTCAACCATCCGTTGAGTCTTCAAGTATGAAATCACTCTACTGGGAACATAGTCTATAGAACCGCTCCACTCAACTCTTGGCAACCCCGGCATCGCTAACGTCGTGGTCTTTATGTGACAATCTAAAACAGCATGACATGGAGACAACCAATCCATACCCAATATCACGTCAAAATTAACCATACTAAGCAACAAGAGATCCACGCTAGTCTCTAGACTCCCAATAGTCACCACACATGACCGATATACACAGTCCACAATAATAGTATCACCCATAGGAGTAGATACATGAACAGATGAAACTAAAAACTCATGGGGCATATCCAGAAAATGAGAGAAATATGAGGAAACATATGAATAAGTAGAACTAGGGTCAAATAATACAGAGGCATCTCTGCGGCAAACTGAGACAATACCTATAATCACAGCATCTGAAGCAATGGCATCTAGTCTGGAAGGGAGGGCATAAAAACGAGCCTGGCCACCCCCTAATTTGCCTCCCCCTCTCGGGCGACCCCTAGCTGACTAGGCTCCACCCCAGGCTGGCTGAGCGGGTGGTGGAAGGGCTAGTGCTGATGACATAGACTGTCTCCTCTGCGGAGCAGAACCTCCCACTATATGGGGACACTCTCTCCTTATGTTAACAAACTCCCCAAACTCATAGCAACTCCCTGGTGCTGGTGCAGGGTACTGAAGGGAGCCCCGAGAACTAGGATAACTGGTAGAAGGCCCTGGCATAGACGAACCCTGACCTGATGGAGCACGGGATGAACTCTACGCTGGGAGGGCACCGAGGGATGAACGGCCCTGCTGATAACTGTGAGAACCATGGCCAGATGATGCACCACGGTGAACTGAACGAGCCGTCTGAGCATGTCTGAAAGGATGGCCTCTATCGTGCTGGAACTGACCCCTAGAAGGAGCACTGCTAAATCCACCCTGTCCATGAGGCCTCTTGTCCTCCCTCTCAACCCTCTCCTGACTGTGAACTATCTCAATTTGACGAGCAATGTCGACAACCTCATCAAAAGTAGCACCAGACACACTCTCTCTGGTCATAAGCAATCGCAGCTGAAAAGTGAGGCCATCTATAAACCTCCTGATCCTCTCCTTGTCTGTGGGAACCAACCAGATAGCATGACGGGCCAATTCCGAGAATCGCATCTCATACTGCATCACAGACATATCACCCTAACAAAGCTACTCAAACTGTCTGCGCAGTCTCTACGGGACTAAGGCACAGACTTCTCTAGAAAGATAACGGAGAACTGCTGCCAGGTAAGGGGAATTGTGCCAACTGGCCTACGCCTCTTGTAAGCCTCCTACCAACTGAATGCAGCCCCGGAGAAACTGAAAGGTAGTGAACGAGTATCCTCTGACACCTATCCAAGAAACCCTGTGCATCCTCTCCCTCTACACCACTGAAAGATGGAGGCTGGAGTCTCCCAAACCTCTCCAATCTACGATGCTCATCCTCAGGCATAGCAGGAACCACATAGTCCTAAGCAGCTACAACCGGCTAGGCTGGTAGTTCCTCCGGTGTCTGGAATCCCTGTACCACCTGCTCTGGTGTACGGGTAGCAGGAGTCTGAGCACCTCCCCCGGCCTGAGAAGTGGTTGCTGCGGCCGGAACAGAGACCGCCTGACCAAGACTAGTACACCCAGTCAGAATCTGAGCTAAGGCCTTCTGAAGGCCAGGAATCATGATAGGCACAGGTGGTGCCTGAGCTGGTGCATTAACAACTGGAACCTGGTCCTGATCTGGGGCAACTGGTGGATCTGCACGTACTGCCCCAACTGCCCCAATACAAGAGAGAAAAGATAATAAGAAAGGAGAAACAAGGACTACGGACGCCGGCAGCTACCTTGTAAGTCTCTGATAATTAGCTCGCGCATGAACTCAGCGACCGCCAGAACCGTACACACCAGGATCTGCACATGAAGTGCAGGGTGTAGCATGCGTACAACCAACTCAGCAAGTAACAGAATTAAATAAGGAACTGAGAAGCAGTGACGAACTATAAAAATACAGACCATTTCAAATGTTTTCAGTAAAGAGTGGACATGCTTTCAAATATGGTGGTATAAGTCAAATCAGTTCGAGCTCAAGTAAAACAAATATGAATCTTCTAGAAATTTCACAACAACAACAGATAACAACTAAGTGCAACAATAAATAAAAGCAAGTACATCCTCTCAAGGCAGCAGTCACCCAACTCATCTCAACAGCTCATACTCTCGGCTCTCAGCCCTCAATACACACTCTCAATAGGTACATGCGCTCACTGGGGCTGTACAAACTCTGTGGGGGCTCCTTCAGCCCAAGCGCTATATTGTTGTGGCACACAGCCCGATCCAATATTGTTGCGGTGTACAACCCGATCCAATATTATTGCGGCATGCAATCCGATCCAATAATATATATATATATATATATATATATATATATATATATATATAGCCCGAAGGCTTGTTGCGGTGTGCAACCCGATCCAATATTATTGTGGCATGCATAGTCAATGTATAATATATATATATATATATATATATATATATATATATAGAGAGAGAGAGAGAGAGAGAGAGAGAGAGAGAGAGCCCGAAGGCTTGTTGCGGCGTGCAACCCGATCTATATACCTCACAGCTCGCAGCTCAACACTCAGGCCCTATCTCAATCACTAACCTCTCCAGCCCTCAGGCTCACAGAATATCATAATAATTAGCCCAAACAGAGAATACAACAAGTATCAACAAGAAATGAGAGGGAACGGAGATATCACATTCAAGTAAGACTGTGACTGAGTACAAGACAGCAATTAGCAGTCAATTCAACAAGTATTCGACCGCTGCGGGTCCCAACAATGATATCATATGGCCTAAGAATGGTTTCTAATATGAAAGACAGTCAATTGCTCAAAGACAAGGAAAAACAAGTAATAACAATGGCTATTCGACTTTATAGTCTCACGGGACGGACCAAGTCACAATCCCCCATGGTGCACGCTCACACGCCCGTCACCTAGCATGTGCGTCACCTCCAAATATTCACATCACGCCAATTCTTGGGGTTTCATACCCTCAAAACCAGATTTAAGACTATTACTTACCTCAACCGTGCAGAAATCCTACTCCGAAATGCCTTTGCCTCTCGAATCGGTCTCCAAATGTCCCGAATCTAGCCACAAACAGTATGTGATAATCAATATTGGCTAAAAGGATTAATTCCACAAGAAAACTACGAAAATAGAGTCCAAAATCCGAAATCGGCTCAACCCGGGCCTTAGGGCCCATGTCTCGAAACCCGACTAAAGTCACAAAACCTCAAAAGACCATTCACTAACGAGTTTAACTATACTAAATTTATCAAAATCCTCCCTCAATTTTCCTTCCAAAACCCCAAAATTCACTCTCCAATTCCCAAGCCCCAATCTCCCAAACCTCACCTCAAACACTCACCAACGAGGTGTAAAAATCAGTGGGGAAAAACCATTATTGAAGATACATAGGCACAAGTAACTTACCTCAGTGATTACTCTGACATCTCTCTCAAAATCCCCAAAATCTGAGCTCAAAAATGATGAAAATGGTGAAAAATCTCAAAGTGTTCTATTTATAGGTTTTGCCTAGACTTCTCGCACTTGCGGCTCCATTTCCGCATCCACGGAGCCGCATCTGCAGGCAAAGCCCTGCTTCTATGGAAAAATAACTAAACACTGCCTCCACTCATGCGATCAAGTGCCCGTATCTGCGCTCTTCGTGGGTGTGGGAACTACATTGCACTTGCGGTACAAACTCGCACCTGCGCCCCTAAATCCGCTTCTACGACCATCACAGGTGCGGGAATGCCATCGCACCTGCGTCCTCTGCCCAGATCCTCCTTAGCCGTATCTGCGGCTCCTCCTTCGATTCTGCGGGCTCGCACCTGCGGTTCCCACTCCGCAGGTGCGGTTACACTAGTAGAAGTAGCTTCAGCTACAAGTTCCTCAACTCTCATCAAACCGTTAACCACCCAAATACACCCCGAGGCCTCCGAGACCTCAACCAATTATACCAATAAGTCCTATAACCTGATACGAACTTAGTCGAACCGTCGAATCCCTTAAAAAAACATCAAAACACCAAATTACACCCGGATTCAAGCCTAAAGAACTTCTAAACTTTCAAATTCCACAAACGACACCGAAACCTACCAAACCACGTCTGATTGACCTCAAATTTTACACACAAGTCAAAAATGACACCACGAACCTATTCCAACTTCCGAAAATCCAATTCGACCCCGATATCAAAATTTTCACTGTTGGCTTAAATCGCCAAAATTCCAACTTTCGCTAATTCAAGCATAATTCTATTACGGACCTCCAAATCACATTCCGTACGCACTCCTAAGTCCAAAATCACCTAACGGAGCTAACAGAACCATAAAAATTCAAATTCGAGGTCGTTTTCCCACAAGTCGACATCCGGTCGACTTTCCCAACTTGAGCTTCCAATTAAGAGACTAAGTGTCTCAATTCACTCCAAAACAACTCCGGACCCGAACCAACCAACCTGGTAAGACATAATACAGCTGTAAAGCATAAAAGAAGCAAAAATAGGGGAAACGGGGCTATAACTCTCGAAACGACCGGGAGGGCCGTTACATTATCGGAGTACAATTTCAACGTGGACGCTACAAGCATTGTGTCGGCCATAGGGCGCATCAAAAAGACCAAGTGGCCCCGACCATTGCAGTCTGACCCTGCCCAGAGATATCCTAATTTGATGTGTAAGTATCACAACACTCACGGTCATAGGATCGAAGATTGCCGACGGTTAAGGGAAGAAGTTGCTTGATTGTTCAACAATGGGCACCTCCGAGAATTCCTAAGCGAGCGAGAAAAAAACCACTTCAGAAATAGGGACGCCAACAAGCAAGTCAAATAAGAGGAGGCTCAGCACGTAATGAACATGATCATTGGGGAGTCGATGTCCCCCAAGGGTTGATGATAAAACGCACTAAAGTGTATATTACAAGGGAAAAATGCACCCGGGATTACGTCTCAGAATAAGATATCTCGTTCAGCGACGAAGACGCCAATGATATCGTATAGCCTCACAACGATGCACTGGTAATATATGTACTTATCAATAAATCTTGAGCTAAGAGTGTGTTGATTGATACAGGTAGCTCAGCTAACATCATCAGATCGTGGGTCGTAGAGCAACTGGGGTTATAGGATCAAATCGTACCGGCGGTCCGGGTATTGAATGGATTCAACATGGCATGTGAGACCATGAAAGGTGAGATAACTATACCGGTAAACACTGTCAGGACAACCCAAGAAACAAAGTTCTACGTGATCGAAGGGTATATGAGGTACAACGCTTTGTTCGGAAGGCCATGGGTCCACAACATGAGGGCGGTACCTTCGACATTACACCAGGCATTGAAATTTCCTACCTCGGGGTAGTCAAAATGGTCTACGTAGAACAGCTGGACACAAGGGAAATGTTCGTTTTCCATGAAGTGATCCTGGTGCTCGCGGTTTCAACATCAAGAAGCACAAAACCGACCAAAAAAGAAGAAACTAAATAGCAATCAATGATACCAGCCTTAGTCAAACCGGAAAAACAGGAAGAGCAAGAAGTAGACGATGATGGCGATTACAGTGTCCCAAGAACATTCACAGCACCCGATGACACCGACGCCACTAAATCAATAATCGAGGAGTTGGAACAAGTTATATTGATCGACCACCTACCGGATCGAAAGGTATACCTGGGCACGGGGTTAACCTTTGAGCTTAGGAAAAAACTTAATGATTTTCTTAAAGCTAATACCGATTGTTTTGCCTGGTCCCATCTAGACATGATAAGGATCCCACCGGAGGTAACCATTCACAAGTTGAGTTTGGATTCGAAGTTCCATCCGGTTAAGCAGTAGAGAAGGCCACAGTCCGAGATCAAACACGCGTTCATCCAGGACGAGGTATCCAAACTTCTGAAAATAGGTTCCATCCGGGAAGTTTAATACCTAGATTGGTTAGCTAACGTAGTGGTAATACCTAAAAAATGAAATAACTGAGGATGCATGTAGATTATAAGGATCTAAACAAGGCATGTCCGAAGGATTCTTTCCCTTTGCCTAACATCGATCGAATGATTGACGCAACGGCCGGACACGGGACACTTAGTTTTCTTGATGCTTAATTCGGGTACAACCAAATTCGGATAGACCCGGACGATAAAAAAAAGACTTCTTTCATAACCAAGTTCAGGACCTAGTACAATAACGTAATGCCATTTGGATTAAAGAACGTCGGTGCCACATACCAACGCCTAGTAAATCAGATGTTCGAAGAACAAATAGGAAAATCAATGGAAGTTTATATTGACGATATGTTGGTAAAGTCCCTCGGAGTAGAGGACCATTTGAAACAATTGAAGGAAACCTTCGACATATTAAGGAAGTACAACATGAAGCTAAACCAGGAGAAGTGTGCATTTGGGGTCGGCTCGGGCAAGTTTCTCGGACTCATGGTATCTAATCGAGGAATAGAGATTAACCCCGATAAAATAAAGGCCATAGAGGACATCACCATAGTTGACAATGTCAAGGTAGTTCAAAGACTGACCGGGCGGATAGTCGAGTTGGGCCGGTTCATCTCGAGATCGTCGGATAAGAGTCATCAGTTATTCTCACTATTGAAAAAGAAGAACACTTTTTCTTGGACTCCGGAATGTCAGCAAGCTTTGATAGAACTCAAGCGATACCTATCAAGCCTTCCTTTACTGCACACTCCGAAGGCAGATGAACAATTGTACCTCTACTTGGCGATTTCTGAGGTGGCAGTAAGGGGTTCCCTATTCCAGGAGGAAGAAGGTACACGACTTCCTATTTATTATGTTAGTAGAATTGCCGAAACAAGGTACCCTCACCTAGAAAAATTAGCGCTCTCCTTACTGAGCGCTTCTAGAAAACTAAAACTATACTTTCAATGTCACCCCATATGTGTCGTAACCTCTTACCCGCTGAGGAATATCATGCATAAGCCCGAGCTATCAGGGCGGCTAGCCAAATGGGCTGTAGAGATTAGCGGGTACGATATCGAGTATAGACCCCGTACTTCCATAAAATCTCAGATTTTGGCAGACTTTGTGGCCGACTTTATGCCGGCCTTGATATCCGAGGTCGAAAGGGAATCGCTGCTCACTTCGAGACTAGCTCAAGGATCTAGACCCTATTCACAGATGGTGCCTCCAATGTGAAAGGGTCCAGACTCGGTATCAGTTTATAACCACATGTGGGTAACGTAATTATACAGTCCATTAGAACTGTAAAATTGACTAACAATGAAGCCGCGTATGAAGCTATGATTGTAGGTCTAGAACTGGCTAAGTGCCTCGGGGGATGGAGTGATCGAAGCCAAATGTGACTTTCTTCCTTGTCATAAATCAAGTCAACGGAATGTTCAAAATAAAAGAGGAACGGATGTAGAGGTACTTGGACAAATTGCAGGCGACCCTACACCAATTCAAGGAATGGACTCTGCAGCACATACCTCGGGATCCAAATAGTGAGGCTGATGCACTAGCCACCTTGGGGTCATTTGTCGACTCCGATGAATTCGACTCGGGGCGGTGGTACAGCTGATGAACTCGGTGGTAGAATAAGTCATGCCGAAGTTAAATTGACAAGTTTGACTTGGGATTGGAGAAACAAATATATAGACTACATGAAGATAGGGAAATTGCCATCAGATCCTAAGGAATCGAAGGCCATGCGCACCAAAGCTGTCAGGTTTTTCTTAGTCGAAGGGAAATTATTTAGAAGATCCTTCTTTGGCCCACTAGATAGGTGCTTAGGTCCGGGGGAGACCTAAAACGCCATGAGAGAGGTCCACGAGGGTACTTGCGGGAACCACTCGGGGGCAGAATCCCTGGTTCGGAAGCTAATCAGAGTCGGTTACTACTGGAATGAAATAGAGAAGGATGTAACAGACTTCGTATGGAAATGCAACAAGTTTCAAAGACATGCCCCAATGATTCATCAACCGGGAGAGATGCTTTACCTGGTCATGTCTCTATGGCCGTTTATGAAATGGGGAATGGATATCGTCGGTCCCCTGCCATGGGCGGCCGGTAAAGCCCAATACAGACTACTCATGATCGACTATTTTTCCAAGTGGGTCGAGGCTCAGGCGTTCGAGAATGTCCGAGAGAAAGAGGTCATCGACTTCATCTGGGATCACATAATATGTCGATTTGGAATACCGACTGAGATTGTTTGCGACAACGAAAAACAATTCGTCGACAGCAAGGTAAGTATGTTTATGGAAGACCACAAAATCAAGAAGATATTATTGATGCCTTACCACCCTAGTGGGAATGGGCAAGCGGAATCGACGAACAAATTTATACTCTAAAACCTGAGAAAGAGATTGACATATTCAAAAGGGAAGTGGATGGAAATCTTACCCGAAGTCTTGTGGGCATACCGTACAACTTCGAAGACGAGTACCAGAGCGACCCTGTTATCTATAGTCTACGGAGCGGAAGCCTTAATACCAGTCGAGGTAGGAGAACCAATCCTCAGGTTCTAGTATGCTACCGAAATGTCAAACAGTGAGGCCATGACCACGAGCCTGAAATTATTTGATGAAAGGCGGGAAGCCGCCCTAGTCCGGTTAGCCACCCATAAGCAGCGAGTAGGGAGGTACTACAACCGAAGAGCCAACCTTCGACATTTTCAAGTCGGGGACTTGGTGTTGAGAAAAGTAACGCTACTCACCAGGAACCCGAACGACGGGAAACTGGTCCCGAATTGGGAAGGACCGTATAGAGTTGCCGGATTAACCAGGAAAGGCTCGTATAAACTCGAGTCATGAAATGACGTACTAGCGGTACTACTGCTAAGGTACGATCTCAATTCCATTTTTTTAATTTCATTATATTACAGACTAACTTATGCAGGTACTCGGCCGAGGGCAAATCTGACTATTAGACCTAAAAGCACGTATTGCACTCTTTTTTCCTTGAACTGATTTTTCCCCAAAGTGGGTATTTCGGCAAGGTTTTTAATGAGGCAACAATAAAAAGTGTTACCTTAGCTTCGAAATTCGGCCTTAAATCGGAGTTACTGATCATTTGCATCTAACCATCAGTATTCGAGCCCTCACGAGTTCGCCTCAAATACTAGGGGCCATTACCCCTAGGTTAAGATCGTTAGAAAGGGCAATCACTTGATATTAATAGCCAAGTTTTGGTAGTTAGGGTTCATTGTAAGGGTCAAACAGTCAAACGAATCATACCCATATAGCCCACTCTAGCCACGACACAAAGCTTATGCACCTCTGAGTATGTACTCTACATATAAAACAATGAAAGAAATATTTGCTTTCTTTATGCTTTATTACTATGCATTTTTCTTCATCGATGCTTCATAACGGATCCTAAATCCCAAAGCCCACGGGTTACCCGACTCGGGGACTATCATCCGATAAAAAATTGGATGGCCCAGGCTATCGAATCTCGGAGGCACCGAGCCAATTAGGCAGGGCCCGAACATGAAAGGTCACAGCCGCCCTAAAACGGCTCGGAGATGTCTGAAATCTGTACTCATAAAGTAAGGCCCTTACGTATAATTAAAATATGTTAAACGGTTACCCTAGGCAAAATATCGTCGCATATGATTGAAACACTTAACTATCTTAAAGGCCTTTGATTTTTATCAAAATTCGAAGCCACGAGCAATACAGAGTTACCATCGAAATTGGGCCCCATTCAGGCTTCCAGAGAACGGATGCTCCAGATTATGTCTGATTCTATGCTAAGGCATTAGGGACGATACACAAATAAGAAACTGCAAATAGATGATGAAAAGTAAAAACACGGTGTTGCCAAAGGGAAATATTTTATATATATCTCAAAAAATATTTACAAAGGAATGATAAATGGCCTCAAAATGAACAAGAAAGAAAATGTACAAAAACGGAACAAAAGAAAAAAGAACTAAGGCATCTCTGCCTGATCTTCATCGGAGCTCGACTCGGCACCGGAACCTTCGGGCTCATAAAGTTCCTTTGCCTCAGCCTCAAGCCTCTTGGCTACTTCAATCTTGGCCAACAGGTCAAATCCCTGGGCGTGAACCTCCTCGAGGGTCTCCCTCCAAGACATCCTCTTTACATACTCGGTCTTCATTCTTAAGCGGGCCTTGGCTATCTCCATATCAATTTTATACTGGGCCAGCATTTCCTCGACTTTAGAGGAATCAATCGAGGTTGCTTCCAATTTGGACTTTAGCACAGTATATTCCCGACGAAGGGAAACCCGTTCAGAGGCGGCTAAATCTAGTTGTGCCCGGAGTTTGTCATTTAGCCGAGACCAGTTGTCGGCCTTGTCCTTTTCCACCCGGAGCTTGTCCTTGACCGATGCTAACTCCTCCATTGTAGCCTCCTTTTTTGAAGCTAGAAGGTCCATCTTGCTCCTCAGTGCCTCAACCGTAGCTTTGACCTCATTCATCTCGGCACGAAGCTGATCAATCAAGTCTATCTTCTCTTGGACTTGCGAGGTTGCGTCATTAGTCACTACGCATAACCTCTTGTTTTTAAACTAAAAAATCCTTACCTTCTCGACCAGTTCTGCATGCTCCCATTTCACGGACAAGGCCTCCTTATATGCCTTTTCCAGCTCGGCTCGAAAAATTGGGAGATCCTTGAGGGCCTCATCTTTTTGTTCATTGAGGACCCTATACAAGTCCTTCTACTGGACTTGATCTTTGAGCTTGAACTCGAGCTTGCTGACTTCCATTCAAGACCGAAGGAATCTTCCATGGTGGAGCACCGAAGCCTGAAAAACAAACGATAAGAACGTAAGAGCATGCAGAAACTAAGAAAGATTCACAAAGGGCAGAAGGAATAGACAACTTACCCGGTTCAGTGCATGTTGTGCCTTGTTGAAGAGTCTCAATGTGCCTACTTCGTTCATCTTTGCCTGGCCCTCCTTGGTCGCCAGCCAACAAAGATAGCTGGATCACACCCACTGGAGAGGACTGCTCCTGGACGTCCACCGGGAGAGTAAACACGACCGTTCTTTTATGTCGGGATCCACACTCGGGGCAGAGAACTACCTCACTAGCTTCGGGCTCGAGCTCGACTCGCTAGCTCCCGACGGCATGTCCTCTTTTGGGATTTCTAGGTGACCAAGCCCGGAATAATCCACCAACGCTCATGTCCATGACGTCGAAAAACTTGTCAAGGTCATCATCTGAGCCCCAGGCCGTCTCATTTGATTTCTCTTTATCGGCTTGAGTCTCGTCGAACATAGACTCTGTGTGAGACGACGACTCTGCGATGTCGATGACACCGACGACTTTCTTCGTGGCAGGGGTGGTTTCTCGGGATTCCGTGGACTCTGATTCTCCTTCTGGCTTTCGAGCTAGAGGGAGATCGGCCTCTCAGCCACCTTCTCTGGTTTTTGCCTGTTCTCCTTCATCGATGGTCGACCAATGAGCGTCAAATTCTAGATCATCGTCCTCAGGGTAATCCCTAAGCCGAAAGAGGGAATCGGAGTCTGGTACCCTATCTTTGGTACTTTTTCTATTGCTTTTCCAGACCTAGACAGTTACCCTCTTCTTCTTGACCTCAGCGTCCAGGGAGCCGGAGGATTTCCTCTTTCTCTACTTTTTCTCCTCATGTGTAGCAGCTCCGGGTTGTCCCGAAATTGAGGGTTCAGCAAGCGAGGACGGGGCCTCGTCCTCATCCAATGGTTGAAGCTCAGTGGTCTTGGGCAACCTGTAAAGGGGAAAAAGACTTAGCAGAAATAAAAGTTAAAGTATGAAAATAGAATTGTTTGGGAGGAGGACTCACCATGGGAACGTGCCTCCCACTTGCCCTTTGAAAGCTTGCGCCATTCGCGCTCAAAATAAGATATTTGTTTCCAGATCCTCTCGATTCACTAGTTTAAACGGGGGACTGCATTGGGAACTTGGGCGACCCTTGCACAATGGTAGGCACATGCAATTAGAAAACAGAACAAAGGAAGTACCAAGTACTCAGGAAGAAGAGAAAACTTACGAGATGAGTTCCCCTTCTTCAGGGAACGGTAAGAATTCGGGGGGAATGAGGTCTTCGGTTTTCACCCGAACGAACCTACGCTGCCAACCTCGATCTCGATCTTCGTCGATGCTTGAGAATGGAGCTTTGCTTGCACGACGAAGGAGCTTGATCAACCCACCCTTCCCCCCCCCCCCGAAAAACTCGGAGACTGTAGAGACGAAGCAGGTGGTCGAAGGTAAATCGAGGTGCTTCAGTGTTGTTGATGAAGTGGCAGAGGAGGATTATGATCCTCCAAAAGGACGGGTGAATCTTCCCAAGACAGACCTCGTACCTTTTGCAGAAGCCGAGGATTATAGGGTCCACCGGGGCGAGCGTGAAGGGGTAAGTGTAAACACTCAGTTACCCCTCCTCGTGAGTGGTAATATCCTCGTTGGGCCCGGGGACGACCACTTCCTTGCGCTCCCATCTGCAGTCCTGAATTGTAGGGAATGTGTCCTCAGTAACGGAGCATATGTACCTCCATACTCCTTCGCCTCGGTCTTGTTGACTGGAGGCCTTCTCGACTTTGAAGTCGTTCTCAATGGAGCAGCCCATGGGGATGAAGCTCTTCAAAGGAGGCTCCGAGCCACCTCAGGAACGGCCACCTCGACATCTATGGTCAGGTTGGAAGTTGAAGGGACGGTCTGTTAAGGCACAGATTTGGAAATTTTTGCCATCAGATTCTGAAAAATATGAAGGCTTGAAGGTAAGGATGAAGGTTGAAGATAAGGATAAAGATTTGAAGATGTGGATGAAGGTATGAATGTTTGATATGAAGATTTAAAGAAAGAGTATGAAGATTTGAAGATGAAGATATGAAGATATAGGAAACAATGTATGAAGATTTGAAGGGGTTAGAATTAAGTGAAGAATTCGAAGGTAAATGAAGGAGCTCTAGAATCGGAAAGTTAAAAAAATGAAAAACGAGTCGGAGCTTTTATTGAGAAAAGGTAATCAATGCATGACGTTTCATATTCGAGGATGGTTAACCGGCGGCTAACACGTGTCCGAAGTCAGAACGATGTGACTGATGGGACGTTTTCCTTACCCGTCAAGTCGGTTGTAGCATACGGAAGAAGGAACCGAGGTTAAATTATCGCTTCCCATGGCATCAATAAATCTACTCTCCAGAAAACGAGGGGACTATCTGTGTATGGGTAAAATCGGGGGCAAAGTTTTTTTCGATTCCCAGATGAGGGAACAAAGGGAAAGCACGACTCGACGTGATTATAATCGAGGCCCAGGAGCCCCTCGTATCGAAATCGAGGAGGAATGAATGATGTATCTGAGATTGAACACGGTGAAATGACATACCCGGACCAAGTATATCTTCTAGACCTCGGGGGACGCGGTGAACGGTTATGCATGACGAGTAGGGTCCGTAATATTCGCCCTCAATCGGATATAACGGCGCGAATCCCGTTCAGTATCAATTGTAGATCAACATTTACCGGAAAAATAAGGTTTTTACCTTATTTAGACTTGTACTAGGACTGAATTCCCCTACTATATAAATGAGAGGCTTTCTTCATTCTCACATTGTGACACGCAAATCAAAGCAATAAAAGTTTACTTTTGTCTTCTAGCTATTATTCAAGGCATTATTCATTTATTCTTTTCTTCACTCGCGATCGAGCTTGTACCGAGGATCCAATCGAGGACGAATTTCACTGTTCAATCTAAGATCAGGCATGGTCACTACATTGCGATTGGTTTGATCATTTATTCTGTCTTTAACTCATTTACCTGTTATTCTTAATTATTCGTATTGAATTAAACCACGTATCCTTTAACCCGCGTACAAATATAAATGTTACTCATTCCTGAGGTAAACAATATGAACTAAGGCGCAACATTATCTTTGATTTTGGTATTTCAATTCAGCCATATGAAATATTTAAATCCGAATGACGAATCTTGCATCTTTTTGTAATAAAATCGATCAGTTAAGATGCAAATCAAAGAATGTAATTATATGGTGGAATATGCAGAATGTGAATGTGTAAGGTCTGGATAATGCAGAAATCTGAGATTTATTTGATTACTATTTAATGTGTATTCTTTGATTTTGTATAGATTTTGTTATATTTCTGTACACTACATGAAATAATAAAATAATAACTCATATTTATTAAAATAATGTAATATATTAGATCATAATTTTATAAAATTAATATTCTGTCAAATTATCCGCGCATCGCGCGCGTTCGACTACTAGTTTATGAAAAATAACATAGGGGTTTCGTAGATAGTCATGCACATGTTATAAAAACTGATATATTTTGTTCCAAAATGTTGCACCTATAACCAAGTTTAATCTAAGTAAATATATACATAGATTTTACAAAAAGAAACAAGTGATTGGAAAACTTGAAATACAGAACATTTACAATTACTATAACTCATAACTCAGTGTAGATACATTGCCCTGTTTGTCAACGTTAATAATCCACGAAGAACTGTTGAATAGCCTGAGCATATTCTTAGCAGTCAGCAGTAACAGCCATTTATCGAAGTCAAACAGTTACAACGCCTCACATTTCCACCAACTGCAACAAAACAAGTTGGCCAGCAGTACTGGCATTTCATCATACTCAATTGAAACTAGTTTGGCAATCAAATTAACTGGTAGACAACAGAATCATGTTGCAAAGGACATTGTCCGTAAGCAATTATTTCGTACTCTTTTTAGATTGAACATGTTTTCCACCATGGATACCCTCAGTGGCAGCGCTATAAGCTTATAGCTGTCATACAAGCTATATGGTTGGGGCGTAACTGATAGCAGAGGCAATATGGTACGGAGGTAAGATCAAAGTTAACATGCATATCAAGTAATGACATGAGCATTTGACTACAATGAAGTAGTCAAATTCAGACATAACAGACATTACAAGCAGATGCCAACCCCTTTTTCGCGAAATGTGGCTAATGCCTAGCCGTATAGGATTGGAGAAGTTTCCTTTTTTTTTAAAACCAAAATAGGAAGTAAAGATATAAAGACAAGATTAATAAGATGGAGAGCCTTACAAAAATACGGCAACATTGGTATCACAAATCAACACCCTCGTCAAGCCCTTTAGAACTAATTATCACATTTGAATCAATTTGTTTGTCGAACTTCTTTTTACGCCTGGTTTCAAATTCTTGAAATCCTTCCATCTGAAAGAAAAGTAGTCAGTGGAGATCTCCATTAGTGACTTTTTTCAGGATGCACGGAAGTGAGCACAATAGTAACTTACTTGTTGAAATTGGTCCATGGAAATTGGATTGCCATGTAGGGCTATGCTCTGCAAGCCCTTGCATTCTTTTAATAAATTTAGAGGCATCTGAGAGAATGAGAACCAACATATAAATAGCTAAAAGATGTCAGTAAAATAAGAACATAAGCTAGTAGAAGAGTAAATTCCAGGATGACAATGCCTTAAAGACAAGAAACTACTTAGAAGTTTAAGCAAACGACTTCAGATGAAGATTACTTTGCAAATAAATATATTTGGCACAACAACTATTTCATATCTCAAGTTAAACACACGAGGATGTTTCAATTACAGTATCCCTATGCAAAGCTGCTTCTTCATTAAAGAAAATGATTTTCCATGCTTGTCTTCTGGTTGATGAAGAGCTATATAACATACTTATATACAACTCTGCTAAATAGTTTTTTGTAAGGAAAAGAGAGAGAGAGAGAGAACACTACAAGCATCAAAAGAAAATTTCAGTCTATAACAAAGTAAATATCAATTTTACTCAAAAATATTACGTGATACAGAGAGTAAAAGCTTAGATCTACTTATGATTCCCATGCTTTTGCACATGTCCATTAGTACGCGCGTGTGTGTGTGAGAGAAAGAGAGAGACTAGAAAGGAGAATTTGAAAATTACCTGATTGAGATTATTATTGTTCAGACAGAGTGATTTTAGTTGAATGAGATTGCAAATTGAACCAGGAAGCTCTTCAATAGAGTTATCTGTGACAGAAGCAATCATAGGCTCAAGAGAAAGCAGTAAAAGTAATAACTGTGAATTTGAGAAAAAGGAGAAAAGTAGAAAACGATATCGTATATCAACTCAAAATGGTAACTACAATTGCTAGTCTTCTCACATGTAAGATGGGAAAGAATTTCTAATGTTCAATTGATATGCATACAGAGCTCCGACACCCAGGAAACCAAAGGAAAAAGAGAGACAGAAAAATCAGAAGGATTATGAGCTAAAGATAAAGGTACCATTTGCTTGCAGTTCTTCCAAAGAAAAGCAACTTCCAATTGATTCCGGAAGAAATTTTAACTTGTTGTTTGAAACATTTAACAAAACCAACTGCATTGCCAAAAGATATTATCAAACTCTAATGGTCAAAATTTTTCCGTGAATAGGAACTGAGAAGATGCCAATCTAAGCAGTACGACCTTCACACATAGACAGAGAAACAACATCATATAGAACTCGTAAGTAGCTGAGAATCTTTTAATAACAATATGTGCAATTATATAAACAGTTCTAGAGTCAATAGAACAATTGAACTTGATTCTTAGCCCCGAATTCATCATCCCAAAACAACAACCAGAAGAATTTGAATGATAAGTTACAACTACGAAGTTCACAAAGTAATTACTTTGTTTTAACAGTGAAAATGAGAAAGATAGTGGGAAACAAATTAAAATATTAAGTAAGATGTGTAACAAGTTAATAAATGTCACAATAAGGTGGCTTAATAGCATAACTTGAGAAATAAGTCAGGCTTTATTTCATAAGAGCATGCATTAACAGAAACATGCAGTTTAAACAAAATAGTCCTGGATATCAATTTACAGAACGTTCTCCAATCAAAGGCATTGGCAAGATCAAAACTTAAGTAATTTTTTTTCACCTAAACACGTTTACAGTAAAAATATTTAGCCAAACAATTAAAAAAAGTACTTAATATTATTGGCACATCAAATAGAACTGAGAAAGCAGGTAACATATAAAGTGTAATAAATCACTCACACTCCGCAAGCTCCCGATTGTGTCAGGCAAGCTTGTCAACAAGTTTGCTGAGATAGACAGACGCTCAAGTTTCACCAACTGTCCCACTGAACATAGTAATTTTATGTAGTTAGAACAGAGAGTGCAGACGAACAAAAAGACAAAAAGGAAACCACTTAACATGAGTGATCTAACATATCTGGACTTACATTCATCAGGCAAGTTTGTGATCCGATTCCCATCAAGTGTTGCCACTTTCAAAGACTGAAGCAACCCCAGATTCATGGGAAGGCGCTCAATAACGTTATCAGCTAAAATCTGAAAAGAGTTGGAGATAAGTTTTTTTGCTCTTAATTCAGATAATCAACTTAAGAAGTATGTTCATCATTAATAGGAATATGTTCAATTTTAAGAAACGAAATAAGAGAGGGAGAGCAGGATATTGTACTTACAAGTCGTTGTAAGTTATTTAGTTTGTTGATCTCCATGGGAATTTCAACTGTCACAACAGAAGAGTAAGAATTAGCTTCCAGGAATACAATCATTAGGAAAATAAGATAAAAAGTATATGAAAATAATCTTCTAGTAGCATTTGTTTTTATACTCTAAAGTGATAAGAAATATATAAATCATGAGCTCAAGAAACTAAAGAGCAGTACCCAGTTTATTGTGTGTTAAGTCGAGGGTACGTACAGATCTTTCCAGGTCAAAAACTTCATCAGGAAATGTCTGTTTACAGAAAAAGAAAGGATAGTCAGGAAACCAAAAATATTTGACCTTTTCAAATGGGCTAAATGAATTGCCTTATTTAACTGTTTTTTAGCATTTCATCACAGTAAGCATCATCCATCAAACGCTAATCAAACATACAATGGATTTAAAGTCCAAAAACGTATTTTCCAGAAATAGTTAAAGAAAGGTGATGCATTAAAAATAGCATGAGATAAACATTATGAATTGTGATTGCAATAAGCTGTAATTGTAATCAGAAAAAATGAAAATAAAGCAATTAAGAAAAGAAGAGTCATGTAGAGATGTGTAATTAACTTTAATCAGATATAACAGAGAAAAATAATAAAGGGAGCAGCAACAAAAGGCGAGAGATAATGGGGTAAGGAAATGCCTTCAATTTAGAGTCGCGTAAAGCAACGATGCCAGTGGAACGCCATCGCGAAATTGTGCTAGCATCAGCTGCCTTGCTGCTGCGGCAACCCATTATCACTCGAATATTATATTTACGCACACAACGCTTTGAGAATTAGATTGAAATCATGGGTTAAATGATCGGAAAATTTTAGAATAAAAAGGTCTTCAACTGGTTCAGGGAACAGCGTTGAAGACCTTTTTGTTTGCCGGTCCCCGGAGGGACCCAAAGGCGTTGAAGTCGACGATTATATGAAACTCAGAGAAAAAGGGAATGGCGACGACTTTTGAATGGTTTGCTTTCGGTGTTATTGCTTGAGGTGGGGTCTTGGGTTCTATTACGATTTTGTCATACGAGTGGCGATATAAACTATTTTTTGTCAACTCAATTTTTCTTTTTTTCTTAATAGAGGTTGGCCTTGAATTGTGCAAATGAAAGGTTGAAGACAACTCGCGGTGGAATATTGAACAACAATAATAATTATACACATTTGAATCTTATACTCCCTCCGTTTAAAATTGGATGATGTTCTTTCCTATTTAGTCTGTTCCAAAATAAATGACACATTTCTAAATTTGGAAATAACTCAACTTTAAACTCTTTATTTTACCCTTAATGAGAAGTTTTTATAACCACACAAATATCACGACCCCACAAACCTTTTACCCCTTAAGCTTTTAAGACCACAAATTTCAAAAGTCTTCTTTTTTTTCTTAAACTTCATGCATAGTCAAACTAGTTCATCTAAATTGAAACGGAGGGAAAAGCAAACAGTTTCGACTACACGTGTATACTGAGTCATATAATATACAATTTTGCAAAATAATATTAATATCATTGAAACAAAAATCTTTTGTAAAGATTTACACATGAAATAATAAGAATAAATTTTGTGAATGATTAATGTGGATCGTCATTTGGTAGCTTATTTGTCGAGGTCAAGATGTACAATCAAAGTTTAATTAGATACTTATATTTTTCTTTTACTTTTTTTTTATTTGATAAGGTATAAACATGTAATGAAGTGTATCTCACTTAATGCTTTCTTATAGAGTGTATATAGATGATATTCTTGGTGTATGTTTCTTTCATCTATTTTCATTGCAATCATAATCACTACTCTTCGTGACACTGATAGTCCTCTTGAAAGTGCAACATAAAATTGACTATGTGAAAATACGTGTTGCCAAAGATACAATACACCATTAGAGATTTTTTTTTATCGTCATTGCAAAACACAATAATTACTTTCGGATGAATTTGAAAGAATATGCTTCATTGTATTAGAGGAGAAAGTAAATTCTTAGAATACTTTGGTAGCAAATTGCTCGTTGTAATTTCTACATGTATGATATCGGTTTATCAGTCTTTCATTTTTTTTTTTTCTAAAATCACCACCACTTTCAGTAAAATTTGCCCATAAATTAATACTTTTCTGATCATACCTATATTTTTAAATTATAAATTTAAGCAACTTATCCATATAGTATAATATAACAGACACGTTATATTATAGGAGTAGTAAGTATTACTTTACTTGCATAAAATCAAGAATTGAAAAGCAGTATTGATATAATTAGCAAGCCAATAATAATCACACAATTCATAAACCAATATTCAAGGGAAATAAAAGGGTTGAAAAAGTCCATGAAAATTTATCTGGTAAGATGGTGCCGTATCACAAATATATGTTAACCAAGACCATGAACTTTTTTTCTTTTTCTAATCTCAATTGCTTTTCTAGAATTTAAGTTTTATGTTTTTTTATTTATTTATAATTTCAACTGATATTCTCGCTTTTATAATAACTGTTATTAGGGTACGCGCGTTGCGTGTGTTCCCCACGTCAATACGTAAATAATTTTTAAAAACTCATATAAGTATTATATTAAACAACATCTTTGAGTTATAATAAAACTAAAATGTATAACTTTCTAAAACTATATATGTTGATCCCAAATCAACCAATGAAAGTCCTTAAGTTTTGTAAGAATATCTTATGAAAATTATTGTTAATTGTATGCCTTAATTTAAGTAAAAAAATTACATTTAGCACAATGAGGTTGGCATGTAACTCCTACGGAAAAAATTTAATAAGTGGAAATATAAGTTTTAAAAATAACTAATGTTGAGTCAATAATTTACAATAATAAACTAATATATAAAAAATATAGGGAGTTGTCATTTGTTAGAATAATTGTAATAATAATTATAATAATAATAATAATAATAATAACTCATTTAGAATATATTTTATCTACTATTATTCATTATTATTATTTCAAGTTTGCATACGTTAACAGAAAAATAATTATTAATTATATTTTATTTTACAATTATTGATTAAATTCTATACATTTTTAATAGATGATGTTTGCAAGTCAATGTAATTATTGAGTGTAGCTTTAAATATTATATAAAAATTAAATAAATAAAATTTTATTTGATTTTAAAGTTCTCAATATTAAAAATAATTAACATGGAAGGTATTATATTATGGTACAAAATTCAAATAAATAAATAATGTATTTAAAGTAAAATATTAATTGATTTAAAATTTAAAATATTATAATTTTTTATATACTTCATATAAAGAGTTATTTAATAACTAAATATTTTTTGATTTAAAAATTTTAATATTAAATATCATGAACAAAATTTGTATCCAAATTTATAAAATAATTAATAAAGGAGATAAATAAATATTAAAGTAACATTGAAATCCTTATAAATAAATCGTTTGAATGGAATAAGGTAAACTTAATTGACTTTGATGCCCTATATATTGGGATTTTTTGTGTGATCGTTCAAAAAAAAAAATAAGTAATGTTTTAGATAACTTCAAAGACCTAAATATTAGGAAAATAATTAAATGACTATTTTTAGTGTAAACTCTATTTTAAATGGGTAAAAAAGACAAACGATATATATTTAACTAAGGGCCTTCATATTTTGGAAAACTTACACAAATGTCCCAAATAAGCTTCAACTTACCAACCTCTAGCCATTAGTCATGGACTTACCAAAACTAACCAATCACATATAAAAAATTGAAAAACCAAATAAATAAGATTCTTTCTCTCAAAGAATCACATGCAAAAATCACCTTTCATATTTTTAAGCGTGATTAACAATATTAGATGCAAGACGGAAAGGAAATTTTATGGATGAGGTAGCAAATAAGGTGATGAAATACAAAAAAAAGTACAATATTCCAAAAATCTAAGCAAAAAAGGAACCTTTTCAATGGGTATACTTGAAATTCATTGAAAACATATAGATAAGTCAATATACAAAATTTGAGGAAGATTGGTGGTGATTTGGACTGATTTTGTATCAAAATTCGTAATTAAATCGAGTTCAACAAATTCTTCTGCGACACATGTATCAAACATGTATCACGCATGTATCTCACACACAGGTATACATGGATATACATGTGATACACAATTGATACAAATATGATACATATGTAATACACAAATGATACACAGTGTGATACAAATATCATTTTTGTCACGCCCCGACCTGGAAGCGAGACTGGCACCCGGTGCCTCAACTAACCTAGTGTACCAAATTGCGACTAAGGGACTCTGAACATATAATGTCATAATTTGGCCAAGGGGCCACCTTGCAAGACAATTTGCGAAGCAAAATATAAAATTGAATGGAAACTAGTGTTGACTAAACATCAATATAAAGTTGGGCCGACAAGGCCGTCATAACTACTACAACTGACAAACCACCAAAATATACATACCAGGCCTACAAGCCCAACATAATGCACTAACTGACAAGATATGTCTACAAGCCTCTACTGATAGATATATTGTGATCGGAACAGGGCCCCGACCTACCCATAATATATATACATACACACAGAAGATGTACACGAAAACCTAGACCCGATAACTCCGAAGGATGTGGAGCTTACCGATCAGGCTGAACTCTGGAAACACCTACTGAGGAGGTATACCCGTCTGTCTATCTGAACCTGCATGCATGAAATGCAGCGTCCCCAGAAAAGGGACGTCAGTACAAAATAATGTACCGAGTATATAAGGCGATAACATAACTGAAAGTTGAAACTGAACTGATAATATAATAACTGAAAGTAATTGGGAGTCAAAGATGATCTGGAGATATACTTACCTGTTGATACTGACTCAACTCCTTCAATATAGTAAGTAAAATAATTGTCCGGCCTTATAAGGCTCGGTATATCGACCATGCTGGGCTCGCTCATAGGCGCTCGGCCACAGTAGGCTCGGTATATAACTTTCCATCTGATCAGAGGTTGCCCAATAGGGGCCTGCCCATCGATTATAGCTCGATGGTAATGAAAATACTGTAATACTGTATATATAGGCTTGCTGCTCTCTTGACTGGAAGAAGACAATACTAAATTAAATATAGAGTCTCGATAAGGAATAATATTGTAACTTATGAGATTAGAATAGTGTGAATAAATTCATGAATATGAACTTCTCTTTTTGTCTCATTACTAACACATGTAGCTACGAGATCATGCCAAAATGAAGGAAGGCCTAGCCTTAACATACCTTATCACACTCTTTTCAATCACCAAGTTGAACTCGCCTCTTCTCACCTTAATCTACAACAATGATAATAATACTATCATTAAGTTATGAAACGTATAACTATCGCACAACGAACGACATGCTTATTTTGTATTAAAACGGACAGCATTTCCCCTATAATTCTTACTTCCTCCAAATTCAAGATAACACCAACAACACCAAAAACAACAATAACAATATATATACATTATTTTCCAACCTTATACATACCACACAATACTACAAAATAGCCCAATACACCCCAATCTCTTCATACACAAAACGACCACCGTAGTAGTGTCAACAACCCGAAAATGTTATGACGAACGACCAGCCCAACATCCTGCATTTATGTGGTGTTTCTCCACACCCTTCCTCCTCCAAAACTTCACAAAATAGTAGTAAAACACGCAGCCCAACAGCACCATAAAACAGTCCGCTACAAGTGAATAACTCGAACTCACGGCTTCCGATCACCGTCCCGTGAGTTCTTACAAATATAGAACGACTTACTATATATCTACAACAGAAAAAAATGGATGAAAGAGAGCAGTAAACTTACCTTATTTGTTGGATAACTCGACTCCTATCTTGGTTCTTCAAACTCTAGGCTTTACCTCCGATTAGAACTTGAAAGGGGGAGAAAATCAATTGGGGTTTGGGGGAAATATTTGGGAGGAGTTTTGCAGAGAATGAGTCTGATTATTTTGCCCTATTATCAGACTAATATATGAAGGGGATAGGACTTTAAAAAGTCCTCTTTGAACGACCCGAACTGGCCCATTTCTGGACGACCCGAACAGGCCCAGTTTTGGATTCTCTTTTAAGCAAGTAGGTGACAGTCTGCGCAGTCTCGCAAAAATGCTCATATCTCTCTACTCAGATATCGTATTGACAAACGGTTTAATGCGTTGGAAAGTAGACTCGTAGATATTTAATTTTATGAGTAGAACACCCCATAACTCTAAGTATATTGGGAGAAAATCGCAGTTACATTTGACCCAAAGTTTCAGTAAAATTTATGAACGTAACTTGTGATGACTTTCATCGACTTTTGTTCCACCACTCGCTTGACTTCAAAACATAACATACGACTATCATACGAATAACATAACTCGTAACATAACCTCCTTATCATGTAAAACACCCTTGTCTCATCCCAAAAGTACATGCTATAACATTCCCAATTTGTCGGCTTTCGACGAAACATTATTTTCTTCAATTCCTTTAGTTTCTAAACCTTCTAACCCTCTTTGTACTTGTTGTTCATGATATTCAATATTTGTAACTTCCGAGGTAACATGATTAAATTACTTTATATATTTTTAAAGATGATATCATTTTTTTTTGGGTCCTAAATTAGTTTGCTCACGACGCAGTTTTACGTACAAAAAAAAAATAAATATAGGGTGTAATATTATTCCCCCTTGGGAACATTCGTCCTCGAATGTTTACTTTTAGAGACTTTGAAAAAAATTTGCCAGAGTTTCCTCCGTACACTAGACTATAACAAACAACGGCGATGACCAAACATAAAAAACTTTGACGTTTTGCCATTTTAGGCTTAACAATATTTCTCTAAATTAGTTTCAACTCTGTGGTTGATTTGCCTGGATAATGGAGTGCTTTGGCGTGAAATTTATAGCCAAAATCTTAAGAGCGTAACAACATTAAGGCCATGAAAAAAGGATAATCCCAATAGAGATTACAATTGTTGTTGTAAATTTGGAGATAAGGGAATGATTAACTTCGCAAACTAATGCAATAATTTAGTCATTTGCTATTATAGTAAGATTGCTGCAATTTAGCTGATCTTCCCAATTAGTCATGATTTGCTTTTACGTGCATATAAATAGGCAATCTGCATCAGTTTTGCTAAAAATAAATAAGGGATTAAGTTACTTCATTTGTCTTATATTTTAATGAGAAAAGTAAGATAATAGAAAATTAGAAATCGGTTAGCACTAAAATGTAAGGAAGAGCTTTTTCTTTCTTTTCTAATATTGGGTCTTTAATGTAATTTATTATACATTACAATAGTCAGATTACTTATAGTAATGTGGTTACTACTAATTACTCCATCCGTTTGGCTTTACTCGTCCACTATATTAAAAATTTATTTTCACTTTTACTTGTCGGTTTTCTCAAATTAACAGAAAGAAGATTTTTTCGTATTTACCCTTATCATTAATTACTTATTCCCAAATTATTTCCCAAAATTTTTTGAAGTGCTATTACTATTATGAGTAAAATTATAAAATATATATTTAAATTTTTTTTTTTGGAGTGCAAGGCCAAAAGCAGACACTAAAATGAACTGAAGAGTAAATAAGACAAAAAAGAAAGAGGAAGTCAACTATAAGAAGGTATAATTGCATAAGATTGTGAATATCAGTGAGAAAAGATATTACTTTTTTAGATTACTTAATGATCATTTCACTTTGATAATTAAGATAAAAAGAACTTGTCTTGTCTTGTAAATTCAATTTTGTTTAAAGCGAGTCATTGAACGAAAAAAAGAGAGGATAGATTTACATTGTGGTTATTGATAAAATTTTGAGCCATGTAATCAACCATTAATACTTATATCATGGTAATTAAGTTGTCTACATCACATCACTTGAGGTACAATTATTCCTCGTATTCTGTATGAATACGGAATATCTCGTGCACCAGGCTGCTTTTTTGATGTAGTTATTGATAAAATTTCAAAGAGTTTACATTTACAATCATTATTTCAATGGATAAAATGTCTCAAACGTTCTTTAATTCAACTAAGAGAGAAAAACGATGTCAATTTCTTTGTAGATGTTAACTGCTTTCAATTTTGCAATACGTTCGGATAAATTATAAACACTAAAAAGTCAGAAATGTTTTCAAGATATTCAAAAATCTTCGTCAGTATTGATTTAATAAAATTAAATGAGTAAAAAAAGTAAAAGAAATGAGAAGACCAAAAACAAAACAAATAGAGGTGACGGATTCGCATTCTCGATCTTTTAGTTATTGATAAATTCTTATTTTGATTCTCGTAAAATTAGGCAAAACACATATAACCTTAAGTTAATTAAAATGTATATTCTTGGTCTCTTTATAATATTTAGATAACTTCTCGAATTATATTATCTTCAAATATGGAGTAACAATATAGATTCACACATTTTCGATTAAACAGTTTAACACTTAATAATTTCTTATATTTGTGAAGATTTACAATCAGAGGGATCAAAAGTACATATATCAATTAATTGAAGGTTGAATGTGCTTACTCAAAAATCACAAGGACCAAAAACTCGAATTGGTTGATATTTGAGGGGCAAAATAAAATATCTTCGGGCTGAGGCGCGGATATCTCGCCCTCTTTAAGGAGATTCCAGCCCACTGCAGCAAAGTCTTCACTAGTCCAGCAGTAATCTTCTTGACTTGTCTCCCCCAGGATACAACAGCCCGATCATGTCGTATGGCTCGAACAAACTCTAGACAAGTTTTTGAGTCCAAAGCTCCACCAAGATGAACACCTTCCTTCAACAAAAGTAAAAAACTCTCTTCTTCTTCTTTCATAACTTTAACCTCACTTTATTGAAACACTCTAAATGTCACGACCCGAAATCCCCTCTGTAGGATGTCGTAATGGCACCTAGTTTCTAACACTAGGTAAGCCTAACAATATGCGGAAACATCAAATAAAAACTTAAAATTTCAAAACTTCAACAATTTCATCAATAGACTATAAGCTCAATACGTACAATTTTCCAAAACCCGGTGAGATATAAGTCACAAGCTCTAGATACAATGCTGAACAATCATATACTTTACTGTCTATAAAAAACATAAAGAAATAAGAAAACAGGGTAGAAGGGGACTCCGAGGCCTGCGGACGCGGGTAGGTGTACCTTAAAGTCTCCAAAGCAGCAACACAGCGCACTACTACCGATGCTGATAGGAAGTACCTATATCTGCACAAAACATGTGCAGAAGTGTAGTATGAGTACACCACAACAGTACCCAGTAAGTGCCAAGCCTAACCTCGGTAGAGTAGTGACGAGGTCAGGTCAAGGCCCTACTAGAGTTAACAAGAAACAAGATAAATAATATAATGATCTGCACAAAACATGTGCAAAAGTGTAGTATGAGTACACCATAACAGTACCCAGTAAGTGTCAAACCTAACCTCGGTAGAGTAGTGACGAGGTCAGGTCAAGGCCCTGCTAGAGATAACAAGAAACAAGATAAATAATATAATGACATAATAAAATAACATGGAAGTGGAACAGTAAAGAATTTACGGAAAGTAACAACATGGAATCAAGGAAAACTAATTCGACACGAAAGGAAAATAAGAATTTTACATGTTAAGGAAACAACAACCAACAATACAACAAATAAGTAAGATCAACAGGGGCACTCCCGAGGTACCGCCTCGTAGTCCCAAATCATAAAATAACTCACTTTCCTTATATCACCGGGGGACCTTTACATTTAGTTTTGAAAATTATTTTTCCGAAATAGCACCCCGTATTTTAGCCCACCTTATCACACCGCATGACTTCTAGTAGTTCTCCTACTAGCCATGCGTATCAAGCCCACCTTATTTCACCGCATGCATTTCAACACCCAAACCTTATACCACCGCATGCATATCAATAATCACAACGGTACGACAGAAAACTCATGCAACAATAACAAACGCACGGCATAAACCTCGTGCAACAATAACAACAGCTCGGCAGAAACCTCGTGCAAACAACCAAACAATCACCTCAATAATAACACGAAAGCCAAGACACAACAACTAAGTAAATGATATTTCACAACTTACATCTTGCCTCAAAAGAACCACGACCTTGCAATTCAACACCAAAACTCAACAACAAAATATTTCAAGGACAACAATTTCAAATAAGGAGTTTCACAGTTAAGTAATGAATACGGAAATCAAGAAAAGCAAGTAATTCAACTAAGCATGTGATACAAGTTGTAATTAATAGTTAAGACAAATAGACATGTGAAATTAGGCTAAACATGATGACTATAACGTGCTAAAGTAACTTAATTAAGGCATGAAAAGGAAATCACGTAGAAAAACCCAGAATTTCAACATTTAGCTTGTGTACGCACTCGTCACCTCGCGTATACGGCCTTCACATATAACAAATTATCACCAAAATACCAAATCATAAGGGGGATTTATCCCCGCACAAGGTTAGACAAGTCACTTACCTCAAATCACGCTCAATCAATCAATTAGAAGGCCTTTTCCTCGATTTTCCAACTCCGAACGGCTCGAATCTAGCCAAAACAATTTCATACTATAAATATAACTACAGGAAACTAGTTTAAATAATGAAATAATAATTTACACCTTGCCTCAAAAGAATCACGACCTTGCAATTCAACACCAAACTCAAGGACAACAATTTCAAGTAAGGAGTTTCACAATTAAGTAATGAATACGAAAATCAAGAAAAGCAAGTAATTCAACTAAACATGTGATACAAGTTGCAATTAATAGTTAAGACAAGTAGACATGTGAAATTAGGCTAAACATGATGACTATAACGTGCTAAAGTAACTCAATTAAGGCATGAAAAGGAAATCACGTAGAAAAACCCATAATTTTAACATTTAGCTCGTGTACGCACTCGTCACCTCGCATACACGGCCTTCACATATGACAAATTATCACCAAAATACCAAATCCTAAGAAAAATTTCCCCCACACAAGGTTAGACAAGTCATTTACCTCAAACCACGCTCAATCAATCAATTAGAAGGCCTTTCCCTTGATTTTCCAACTCCGAACGGCTCGAATCTAGCCAAAATAATTTCATACTATAAATATAACTATAGGAAACTAGTTTAAATAATGAAATAATAATTTTTGCAAGAATTGGAAAAATCGCTCCAAAAAGTCGACCCGAGCCCACGTCTCGGAACCCGACCAAAATTATAAAATCCGAACGTCCATTCGATATCGAATCCAACCATACAAGAATTATCCAAATCCGACCTCATTTAGCATTTCAAAACCCAAAAACCTGGTCTAAGAACTTCTACACGTTCCCCCCAAATTTTAAACTCCAAAACCATAATTAAAAGATGTAATTAACAGTAGATACATGGGAAGTTATCAAAAACGAGTCAAGAATCCTTACCCAAATGCTTCCTCTGAAAATCCCTCAAAATCTCGCCTCAATCCGAGCTGTTAAAGTCCCAAAGTGAAAATGAAATCAAACCCTCGATTTTTTCCTTTTCTGCCCAGCGACTTCCGCATCTGCGACATTTTGGGTCACTTCTACGGTGCTGCACCTGCGAAAAACCATCACAGGTGCGGTCCCAACTTAAATCCAGGGCTTCCGCTTCTGCGAATGAGGGCTCTTTTCTGCGAGACCGCTTCTGCGGGAAAAGGATCGCACCTGCGATCAAGCCCCAAGGCCGTTTCCCCAGTTCCGCTTCTGCGAGGGGACTTTCACATCCGCGAGTCCGCTCCTGCGGACACATGATCGCAGCTGCAATCCCAACTAGGCTAGACCAAATCCGCTCATGCGACCAATGGCTCGCATTTGCGAGCCCGCACCTGCAGCCAATCCCTCTGCAGGTGCGAAGACACCAGAACCAGCCCAGCATAAGCAAATTTCCTCAGTCCAAAAATGATCTGATTTCCATCTGATTCACATCCGGGGGCCCCGGGACCCCGTTCGAATATACAAAAAGTTCCAAAATACATAACGGACCGATTTGAGGCCACAAATCACATTAAACAACATCAAAAATACGAATCGCATCAAATTCAAGTCTAATGAACTTATAAACTTTCAAATTCTGAAACTGACGCCGATTCATACCAAAATAACTCCGATTGACACCAAATTTTGCACACAAGTCATAATTGACATTCGATGATAATTCAATATTATGGAGTAGAAATAATCACAAGTGACTTACCTCAAGTTTTCCTTGAATTCTCTCTAAAAATAGCCCCAAAAACCGTATTTGAAGGTCCAAAAATGGCAAAACTCGAAACCCCTTCGAAATGTATACTGTCCAGGGGTTCCGCACCTGCGACTCACTTAGCTGCTTCTGCGGTCTCGCAGGTGCGAGAATTCAACCGCTTCTGCGGTTTCGCCAAGCCTCCACTGGAACCGCTTCTGGGAGCTAGGAGCCGCTTCTGCGGGCTCGCATTTGCGAGGCTCGCTCCGCTTCTGCGGAAAGCTCGCTTCTGCGATGGCTGGTGCGCACATGCGGCTTCGCACCTGCGATTAAACCTCCGCAGGTGCGAAAATACCAGAAGCAAAAATTCCAGCATTGGTTTTAAGTTCGAATTTGATCCGTTAACCATCCGAAACTCACCTGAGGCCCCCGGGACCTCAACCAAACATACCAACAAGTCCTAAAATATCATACAAACTTAGTTGAACCCTCAAATCACCTCAAACAACGCTAAAACCATGAATCATACCTCAATTCAAGCCTAATAAACTTTAAAATTTTAAGTTTTCACAAATGACAATGGAACCTATCAAATCAAGTCCGATTAACCTCAAATTTTACACACAAGTCATAAATAACATAACGGGCCTATTACAGTTTTCAGAACTGGATTCCGACCCCGATATCAAAAAGTCAACCCCCCGTTCAAACTTCCTAAAAATTCAACTTTCGCCATTTCAAGCCTAATTCCACTACGGACTTCCAAATAATTTTTCGGACACGCTCCTAAGTCCAAAATCACCATACGGAACTATTGGAATCATCAAAACTCTATTCCGGGATCGTTTACGCATAAGTCGATATCTGGTTACTATTTTAACTTAAGCTTTAAACCTTGGAACTAAGTATTCCAATTCATTCTAAAACCTCACCGGTCCCTAATCAATTAACCTGATAAGTCATAAAATAACTGTAAAGCATAAATTGAGCAGTAAATGGGTAAACGGGATTATAATACTCAAAACGATCGACCAGATCGTTACACCAACTCAATTAAAGTGCAATAAATTAGAGTGCAACAAGCAACTAAAATACAAGATTATAGCCTACCATAAATGATGCAAGTGATATAGCAGTAGGAGCAATATTGGGATAAAAGAAAAATAAGATCTTTAGACCCATATTTTATGCTAGCAGAACCATCAATGAATCTTAAATGAATTATGCAACAACCGAGAAGGAGTTATTGGCAGTAGTATTTGCGTTTGACAAATTTTATTCTTATTTTATAGGAAAGAAGGTTACAGTGTTCACTGATCATGTAACCTTAAAGTATCTATTAGCAAAGAAAGACGCTAGACCTAGATTGCTAAGATGGATACTCCTTATGCAAGAATTTGATTTTGAAATAAAATATAGAAAAGGTTCAAAAAAATCATGTAGTTGATCATTTATCACGTTTAGAGAATCCTCCTACTGAAATACTAGATATCCAAGAGGAATTTGCTGATGAGCATATATTTTCAGTCGCAAAGGTTGTCAATAGACCTCCTTGGTTTGTTGATATTGCCAATTATTTAGCGGGAGGGTGGATTCCAAAAGATTTTTTTTATGATCAAAGAAAAAAGCTTTAAAAAGAGGCAAGACATTATTACTGGGAAGATCCTTATTTGTTTAAATTTTGTGCAGATGACATAATCAGGAGATGTACCTGAGACATAAATGAATAATATTTTAAGTTATTGCCATGATGGAGCTGTAGGAGGACACTACGGAGGAAGAAGGACGTCAGCTAAAGTACTTGAAGTTGGTTTTCTCTGGCATACTTTGTTCAAAGATGCAAGAAATTTTGTTGCCGCTTGTGACAAATGTCAAAGAACCGGCAACATTTTAAAAAGGGATGAGATACCTCTTAACTCTATCGTTGTGTGTGAAGTATTTGATGTTTGGTGCATTGACTTCATAAGTCCTTTTCCTCCTTCAAGTGGTTGCGAATATATTTTAGTAGCTATTGATTATGTCTCAAAATGGGTAGAAGCAATTGCTACTAAAAACAATGATGCTCGAGTTGTTTGTTATTTTCTCAAGAAAAATATCTTTTGTAGATTTGAAACTCCGCGAGGTATCATAAGTGATCAAGGAACTCATTTTATAAATAGACAATTTGCTAGTTTGTTGTCAAGGTATGGAGTTACTCATAAAACAGGAACTTCATATCATGCTCAAACAAGCGGACAAGTAGAAGTACTCAACAGAGAATTAAAATTTTTTTTAGAAAAAACAGTTGGCTCTTTCCAAAAAAACTTGTCTCTAAAGTTAGATGACGCTTTGTAGGCTTACAGAACTGCTTTCAAAATTTCAATAGGCACATCTCCTTATAGACTAGTTTTTGAAAAATCTTGTCATTTACGTGTAGAGTTAGAACATAAAGCATATTGGGCTATAAAATTATTAAATTTAAACTTGCCAGATGCAGGAAAAAATCGTCTATTGCAGCTTGATGAGTTGGAAGAGTTTAGACTTACAGCATATGAAAATGCTAAATTGTATAAAGAAAAGACAAAAAAAAAGGCATGACAAGCTCATTCGCCATAAAAACTTTAAAGTTGGAGATAGTTTTATGTTGTTGAGATTATTTCCAGGAAAGTTCAAGTCACGCTGGACAGGACCGTACGTTATAACTGAAGTAACCCATTATGGTGCCATTGAAATACAACACATGAATGGGAAAAATAAATTCAAAGTGAACGGCCATCGTTTGAAGCCTTATGTCACCAGAACATTTGACAAACAGGTTTCAACATATATAATAAGTCGAGTTGACGCCATTAAACTCAGAACTATTCTCTTATTGGTCTTCTTAATTTTTGTAATTTATTAACAATATATATACAAGTACTTTTATATCTAAATAAAAAAATTTAATTAAAAATATAATGTATATATACTGTATACTAATTGTAATGTAAGTATTAGTCACAAAGTAAAGATAAAAAAAAGATTTTCTTCATGTATGTTGGTTATTATTTTAATTTACTAAGTAAATAAAAGAAGTTTCTATTTTTTTATGTTTATGTAACTTTCAGCAAGTTGTTATTACATAGTTTTTAAAAAAAAGTAAAAAAAAAAAGATAAAAATTTGTTCAAAAATCAAGCTTTAATGAAAAAAAGAAGAAAAGTGAAACTTATCAAAACAACAAACTAATCTTGTTACGGTGGATTGGTAAAAAAATCTAAAAAGTAAGAGATTGTAAATAAATAATAGGTGTACAAAATTATTTTCACCTCACATTTATCTCTCTCAAAACCAAACAGCGTTCCCAACAATGAAAAACCCCCTTCGTTTCTCTTGCTTCAGCCCCAACCACCATTGTACAGTATCCACCACCCTTCTCTGTTATTTCTTAGCCATGACTATCACCTAATAAAATAAAATAAAAAATATTTCTTCTCTTTTTCTTATCTTCAACTACTTTCACTATCTTTGGACCCTTTTGTTTCTTCTCTGTTCAATTTTCCAAATACACCCATCTGGTTAGACACTTGATTTTCACTTGAAAAGAATCTTGCACAATTAACTCTTTCAAATAGTTTCAATAACTCTAGAAGGGAAATCCTTGACCCGGCATCATGGAGACTTAGAGCGGCAAATCGAACAGTGGTTGAAGAATATGAGATGATGCTTTTCCCTTCTAATGGTTTAAAGGCACAATAAATCTTACAAATTGTTGCTGCTTTTGGTTGGAGGTCTTTTGTTCAGTGCCCAGGAGATTACAATCGAGACATAGTTCTGGACTTCTACAGCAATCTTAATCCAGTAAGTCGTACTTCAACAGTGAGAGGTAAAATCATTCACTTTGATGCTGAATTTATAAATGATATTTTTAACTTGAGAAACATTGATGATAGTGAAACCAAGAAATTTATGGATGATCGGGATGTAGATTTTGTAAGACATGTGTTGGGCGAGTTGTGTCCTAATGGCTTTAAAGTTTACTCGGGAACTGCTGAACGCCCTTTGAGTATTAATTGTTCATGTATGATTGAATTAGCAAGAGCTTGGGGTAGATTCGTCAGTTCTGGCGTGATCCCATATTTGAATACCTCGAACTACAATATAGAAAGAGTTCTTTTGATACATGCGATTATGCATGAATTGCCTGTGAATGTGGGGAGATTGGTTAGCGATGCTATGGTTAATTGTCGGATCAAGCCGGATTGTGAATGCTTGTATTTTCCTTCAACTATCACTCGTTTGGTTTCTTTGTTGATGTGGATTTGAGTGGTTTACCAAAGACTGAAAATTCATGCTTTATCGGTAACGACCTTCTCCATAGTTTGAGGCCTCCTACTGGTCCAACCCAAATTGAACAGGAACAAAGGCTTGTTGGCAATGGAGACCAAGCAGAGAATGAGCCAGCACAACCTCTTAATTCAGAAGTTGGAACCACCCCAACTATCCCCGTCCCCGATATTCTGGCTAGTATGCAAGAATTGTTAGGAAGGCAGACTGAATTGATGAACAGTTGGGAGATTTTCAGAAGTGAAAAAGCAGTGTGTGAAGCAGTATTGTCAGCACATGTTGAACATATCATGAAAGAATTAACATAAGCTAGAAATACTCAAAATCTCATATGCCAAACTTTGCAAAATCAATTTGCATATACCTCTCCCATAATCTACACAATAGCAACTGTGATGTGCAATATTGCTAACATTATGAAAAGTTCTGATATTCCTAGTTTTTTGCCTCATTTTACAGCTCCAGGTGGTGGTAGCTTTAATGTTGCAGGTGCAAATTTCTATCAGGGACCATCTGTATTTGTACCAACACCACTTCCCACAACAATGATGGATTTAAACAGGGGAAGTTGATCTACACCAGGTCCGGTGGCATTTAGCAGTCAGCCTCTCTGTTTTTTCTAATCTGGAAGCTAACCATGGAGTAGCTACTACTGACGGTTCGTCGGTTCCTATTCAACAAGTAAATGACTTTGATGTCAATACATAACTTGATCTCTTTCAAGGTAATGGTCATGAAAATTAAGAACTAAGCTTTGTTCATTCAGGAGAATGAACAGTTTAGGTGTGGGAGATGGTAATTTTCTAGTGATCTTTTCTCTATAATAATTTTGGGGTTGTTGACTGGTTCCACTTTACTTGTTTGGAGAAATTGGTTGGTGGATGTTTGTGATTTTGTTCACGAGAAGAAGAAAGTTTTTTTCAACATAACTTTAGAAAGAAAAAAAAACTTTCTTTAATGCTTTTTTGTTGGATGATAGAATGGAGTACTTTGACATGCTGATAGGTGAAGTTTTTTTTGTGTGTAAATAGGCCATGAAATGGCAGATCTAAGGTTGATAGTTTGGTGTTATAGCAATAAGTACTAAATTTTTGTTGTACTAGCCATGAGAGGCAGCTAGAAGTTGACCTGTTGGTTTATGTTTTCATGTTAGTATGAAGAAGAAGGTTGCAACAGGTAACATCATTTTGATAGCTATGGAAATAGCTTGTACATAGTCTAACTTGTTGGTTGTAATGAAACCTTGAATGAAATTTTAATGTAAGTTATTTTGGTACTCTGCACATTTACAACAAAAATGGCTTATTTTCTTGTCTTTGCGTTATTTTAGTACTTTGCCTTAAAAAAGAAAATTATTATTATGTTATTTTAGTACACTTTTGTTTAATTTGAAAAAAAAAAGAGTGAAGCGAGAGAATTTTCAGAATAATTTGCACATGAATAACTTTTGCTCATTTCTTGGCAACATATCTTGAATATTTTAGGTTCATAGAACAATGAAGACTTCTAACTTTATGCCTCCATTTTTGCTAATGTAAGTTTTCTGCTGTGACGCAGCTTTGATTGTTTAAAGAAAATCAAGGCATCTACTTTGACTGTAAGTCTTGAACAAAGTCATCTATGTATGAAAATCAAGCCACCAAAAAGAAAAGAAAAAGAAAAAGTCACTTTAAAAAAATTTCTTGTATCCTATCAGCCCATAGATTAACATTATAAGCTAATAAAAGTCCTAAAAGATTCTAAATTCAGCATTGATGGCGATTGACAAGAAAGACAACAACAACAACCTAATATAATTTACTAGTGGGGTTTGGGGGAGGGCAGTGTGTACGCAGACCTTACCCCTACCCTAGGGTAGAGAGGCTGTTTCCGATAGACCCTCGGCTCCTCCCTACAAGAACTCCTCACCTTGCTTTTGGGGTGACTCGAACTCACAACCTCTTGGTTGAAAGTGGAGGGTGCTCACCACTAGAGCAACCCACTCTTGTCGCGATTGACAAGAAAGACAAGCCTATGATTTATTGTAAATAACTGATTTAGTATTCTTGTTTTTTCTAAAACTCAAAGATGTCTAACGGTGATACTTGTAGAGTAAAAGTGAAGATATAAACAAAGCAAGTTTCACAAAGTTCAAAATGATTTGAAATTTCAAGTGGAATCATCAATTGTTGCAAAGTTGTGAATGTGTGAATATATATATATATATATATATATATAAATATTTCCTCGAGAACGAGTAAAAGTTCAAATGTGGGAGAATTCGATAAGTGTATTTTACTTGATTTTAAACATTTAGTTTCTTTGTAAAAACACAAAAAACTATCATATTTCTTCCCTACTTTTGTCTAAATCATGTAGGAAAGGTTAAAAAAGAATTGGCCCGAGAGCAAGAAGATTATAGAGGAAAAAGCAGAAAAACGGACAAGCTAAAGCAGAGTGAAATACAGTGCTAAAGAAAGACATTGTATAAATGTGATTTACCATGACAAAGAATAATCTACTCACAACCGACTACAACATAACTAACCTACAACCGAAGCTCATAACCAAGCATAACAAGGTCATATTTAGAAGTTTATTGAAAATTTTGTCATGGTTTGCCTATAAAAAGAGGCATCAATCGTGAAATCAAGGGGGCAGAGAAAGAAAGCTTAGAAGTTAGAAGTGTACTATCGAAATCAAATTTTAAGCATACCGCTATTTCCTTTCTCTTTCTTCTTTAGTTTCTCTTCTTTTTCATCTTTTAGCCATTATATTGGCTTAGTCTCTAGTTTCGAATAAAATAGTGTCGAAAATTACTCTAATTCCTATTTTTAATTAAATAAGAAAAAATATTCTTCTTGAATATTTCTTTGTATTCTCTTATTTAATGGGCAAGAATATTTCCGTTGTCGGTATTAACTCCAATATGAATTAACTTTTCTTGTGTTGGGAGAATGACACATCTTAATATTTCTATATAATAATAGATATTATTCTATAATTTCATATGCTTGAGCTAAATTCTATTTTATGTTTATCTGCTTTATTGATAGATGTTCATATTTATGTAGTGATATCTATCTATATTATGTTATAATTAATTCTATATTTATTTGTTATCGAGAGAGGCAAATACTGTAGTAATCTATTATAATGAGTAGGGTAACCGAAATGGACTTACTAAAAAGAGCATGTTTCAGTTCAAGCCTTTATTTCTGGTTCTTTAATATTACTATTTTGATAATTAATTTGTATAACCGAAAGGAGTGCAACTAATTGTTCAACTTAAGTAATAATATATAAGTGTAATCGTGAGAGACATTTATACATTTGAGAGAAATAAAAATTAAAGAATAAATATATTTACTATATTATAGAAATATTAAGTGAAGTCAGTATCCCAACATCTTTTTATATTTGTGAAACAAAAAAAAAATATTTTTCCATTGCTTTATTTACGCATTTTTAGTTAGTTAACTCACAACTCAACTCTTTCTGATTATTATAAATAGTAATTAAAACAAAAAATATATATAGAATAAATTAACCAATTTCTATGCGTTGGACATCTTGCTATATTATTATTCGATAGAGTACGGTCACTTATCAGTACATTTTGATAAAAAATGTATTTATCAATTTCGGCTGTAAGTGCTTTTGAGCTATTTTTAACCAGCTAATAATCCAAAAGGGCTCTTAATTAGCTTCGTAGGCAACTTTCCCAAATTTACCTCCCTAAAAATCCTCCGCATCTCATGGAATAAATTCCATTCGACAAATACGGGTAACTCAAAGATCGTCGACCGAGATTTTTACAGCGAAGTTGCTTCTGCCTGGTAAATCGATATGTGCCTTGCATATTCTACAACTGTATTTGAAATTTTTGCAATTTTTTACACCAAGCAAAGGAATTGCTCTGTTCCTGCTTAAACGTGTTGTACTTTTACTCATTGTAGTGTTAATCTGGGCTATTTACAGTTGAATCGTTTATTTGTTGGTGTAATGTAGTGTTGTTCCTTAAAGCATCAAAATCAATGGGCCCCTAAGAATTTTGTAATGAAAGAGAGAAATATGGGGAAAATTGGGACTTTTAATTGGAGTCTGACGAATGGGTTGGGTTGCTATCAAAAGACCCGTGAAGTAGTTCATTGAAAGAGGCAATCAGCTATAGATTCAGGAAGGATAAGTGTAAGGTAACTGACCAAGGTATATTAAGTGAGTTAAATCAGCTATATACTCGGGAAAGAAATATGTGCTCTCTTTCTGTTATAACAAACCATGGCTGTGTACGAGTCTAAGTCGTCATCTCATACAAAGTGTATAAAATCAAACAAATTTATCGCAGAGGTGGTACTTAGAAGTTAGAAATTGTCAATGGACGCCGATGGCTGTAAAGTTTCTGGCAGTCATGGCCATGTTTTGGTAATGACTTGTCCCTTACAAGGCCACGCAGCGCCCCTCATCAAACTTTCACATCGTATAGCCGAGTATGGGGTGAAGGTCTCATTTGTGAGTACAGAGTTCTCGTCCGCGACTCTGTCCCATGAAATTCCAGATTCTGGGGAAGGAATGATTTGTTTAGTCTCAGTTCCAGATGGACTTGATCCCGAGAATGATAGGAAAGATTTACAAATATTGTCTGAGAGTATTAGGAAAGTTATGCCTGCTCATTTGGAGGACTTGCTCAACAAGGCCAGTGACAAGGTTACTAGTGTTATACTTGATTCACCATTAGGATTTCTGCTGGAAATTCCTAAGAAAATGGGGATCAAGACTGCTGTTTATCTCTGTTCTACACCAGGATGCTTGGCCTTGGGGCTCAATATATCTAAGCTTATTGAAGCAAAAGTCATTGACACTGATGGTAAGCTAATGTCCCTTATATATAATCCTAAACTTTTTATTGTTAGTATTGCTCGTCTGCCCATGGACATAAGCATAACAAAAGAGATTTGAGAAGTAACAATTTAAACTGAAGCAATGTATGATCGACTGAATCAAAACATTTTTTATACGGAACATAAATATATATATATATATATATATATATATATATATATATATTAAAATCTGGACTCGTAATTGCAAATTAGTGGTGAGAATATAAAGGTTGAAGTCATCTAAGTTTAAATTTTGGACTCGGCTCTAAACGTAGTGCCATGACAAACGTAGGCTGAGGCACTTATGAATCTAATCTTGGGAAGATTGTAACTCTTGCAGGAACTCCATTAAAGAATGAGAATATTCAAGTTGTGCCAAATTTACCAGCCATGAGCACTGCTGAATTTACGTGGTACCATCCGCAGGGCGCGGATAAACAAAAAATAATGTTTGTATCAATTAAAGAAATTTTTGAATGGATGATAAATTCGGACTGGATTATTTGCAACTGGTTCACTGACCTTGCCCCTTCAGCTTCAATTTTGACTACCAATATTTTTCCTGTTGGTCCTTTACTTGCCAATGGGCAGTCTGCTGGAAGCCTTTATTCAGAAGATTCAAGTTGCTTAACCTGGCTAGACAAACAAGCTCCAAAATCAGTTATTTATGTAGCCTTTGGCAGCACTTCAAGATTCAGCCAACAACAGGTTGAAGAATTGGCATTAGGCCTCGAGCTTATGAATCGACCATTCTTATGGGTGGCTTGGTCAGGCCTGGGAAATGGTTCATTTGCTCTGTACTCGAGTGATTTCTCAGAGAGAGTGGCTAAGCGCGGGAAGATTGTCGAGTGGGCACCTCAAGAAATGGTGTTGGCTCACCCTTCAATTGCCTGTTTTGTGACTCATTGTGGTTGGAATTCCACAATGGAGAGTGTAAGTATGGGAGTACCTTTTCTATGTTGGCCTTATTTTGGAGATCAATTGTATACACAGACTTGTATTTCTGATGGTTGGGAAATAGGCTTATTGTTGAATGCAGATGAGAAAGGGATCATTTCCGGATATGAAATTAAGAGAAAAGTGGAGGATTTGTTATCAGATGACAGCATAAGAGCAAACTCACTTAAGTTGAAGGAAATGGCTAGAAACAGCATAAGTATAGGAGGATCTAGCACCAAAAACTTGGAATTCCTTGTATCACTAATGAAGCAATGAACATATAAGGCTTGATTATTAATTTAATAAAATAATGTTTGTGGATAAGTAAAGCGAAATTGATTATTGGCGTGTTATGGGTAGACTCTCTCTATAAATACAAGTTAATTTATTACTCTCTCTGTTCACTTTTACTTGTCCGATATATTAAAAATATATTTTTACTTTTACTTGTCCATTTTAATAAATCAAGAGAAAGATAAAAAAAAAAAAATTATTTTACCCTTATATTAATTACTCATTTCCAAAATTATTTCCCAAGACTTTGAAATGCTATCATTATTAGAGATTATATGGTAAAATACATAATATATATTTCTTAAGGGACGTAAAAAGTCCAAAATGGATAAGTAAAAATAAACCGAGGGAGTATTTATGTGGATAGATGGGTTAAATCGAGGTATTGTGTTCATTTTGTTTCTTACTCTAGCTCTTGCGGTCATAAATAAATCTATTACACTAAAAGCTATAGAGAATGAGGCAGAAATTTAGAAAAATATCGATAAACCCTCTATTGATTCAAAAGGAATCATTTTCCACAATACATCACGAGTTAAAATTATTGGTCGCTTCAAAATTCTGACCAAATTGCCAGTTAGCAGGAACAACATTATCAGATTGAACCCATTGGCCATCACTAGTTTGTACTTGGAAAGACAAGCTCTGTCCTACCAATTGTGCAGAAGTCTGCCAATTTTGGCCCCAATTTCGCGACATAGGAATCCAACCAGTTTTAGATCCTTTGATTTTGATATTGGCAACATCTCCAACACCTCCCACATTGTAAACAAGAACAAGAATCCAATTAGGATTTCCTTTGATCTCAAACTTGATCCCTCCTTTTTTGTGGCACTTGACTCTCCTATAAACTACAGGGACAACCCCTGCTTTATATTTGGCTATTTTTAAGAACATTGGCTCTGACAAATCAAAGTGTTCTTGTGGAGGATTGCACCAAACATCTACAGTTTTTGTGTAATTTGGAGGGCAGAAATTGGTGGCTGTTATTGTAATTTTTACCCCTGCATTGCACCATTGAGGAGCATTTACACACATTATTTCAAAGCAAGCTCCACAGGTTGCCCCATTGTGAAAAAGTGCTGTGCTTAGTGCTGCTGTTTCCAAGCCATATCCTTGCTGGAATAAATTTCCATAGCCACAAGCTCCCTCTGCAATATTATCCAAATATTTGTTAATATCTATGTCGTGAACAAATCAAACTTATAAAGTTGCAAATATTTTTTACACATACATGACAACATTCCTTTAATATAATATCATATTTTTCTATTTCTTTCTTTTAACTTTGACATTCAGACGAGTCGATAGTAATCTTACATACTCGTGTGTAACCAAAACCACTAGCCTATCATTAATAAAAACGTTTTATCAATTGTCAAGCTTCACTCGTGTTTCTCGATTTCTATTTAGATGGAAAATTTATTTCATTTCGAAGAAGAAAAGAAAATTATAATTATGAAATTGGCGTTCATCATGCCATCCATCTCATGGATTGGAAATCATTTGGCTTTTATAACTATACTAACTAATATTTTTAGTGTAATTATTGTAATATAAGTATAGTACAAGTATAACTTACGCATAGTTTCGCCACCCGTTTGGTCTCCATAAAATGTAGCACGGGCATTTCCCCATCCATCGCCATTCAAAGCTCCTTCTACCTGTTTAGTTTCAAATGCTACAACCATAAAACTAACAAAAACGGCGATGACCAAACATAAAAAATTTTGACGTTTTGCCATTTTAGGCTTAACAATATTTCTCTAAATTAGTTTCAACTCTGTGGTTGATTTGCCTGGATAATGGAGTGCTTTGGCGTGAAATTTATAGCCAAAATCTTAAGAGCGTAACAACATTAAGGCCATGAAAAAAGGATAATCCCAATAGAGATTACAATTGTTGTTGTAAATTTGGAGATAAGGGAATGATTAACTTCGCAAACTAATGCAATAATTTAGTCATTTGCTATTATAGTAAGATTGCTGCAATTTAGCTGATCTTCCCAATTAGTCATGATTTGCTTTAACGTGCATATAAATAGGCAATCTGCATCAGTTTTGCTTAAAATAAATGGGATTAAGTTACTTCATTTGTCTTATATTTTAATGAGAAAAGTAAGATAATAGAAAATTAGAAATCGGTTAGCACTAAAATGTAAGGAAGAGCTTTTTCTTTCTTTTCTAATATTGGGTCTTTAATGTAATTTATTATACATTACAATAATCAGATTACTTATAGTAATGTGGTTACTACTAATTACTCCATCCGTTTGGCTTTACTCGTCCACTATATTAAAATTTTATTTTCACTTTTACTTGTCGGTTTTCTCAAATTAACAGAAAGATGATTTTTTCGTATTTACCCTTATCATTAATTACTTATTCCCAAATTATTTCCCAAAATTTTTTGAAGTGCTATTATTATTATGAGTAAAATTATAAAATATATATTTAATTTTTTTTTTTTGGAGTGCAAGGCCAAAAGCAGACACTAAAATGAACTGAAGAGTAAATAAGACAAAAAAGAAAGAGGAAGTCAACTATAAGAAGGTATAATTGAATAAGATTGTGAATATCAGTGAGAAAAGATATTACTTTTTTAGATTACTTAATGATCATTTCACTTTGATAATTAAGATAAAAAGAACTTGTCTTGTCTTGTAAATTCAATTTTGTTTAAAGCGAGTCATTGAACGAAAAAAAGAGAGGATAGATTTACATTGTGGTTATTGATAAAATTTTGAGCCATGTAATCAACCATTAATACTTATATCAGAGTAATTAAGTTGTCTACATCACATCACTTGAGGTACAATTATTCCTCGGATTTTGCATGAATAAGGAATATCTCGTGCACCAGACTGCTTTTTTGGTGCAGTTATTGATAAAATTTCAAAGAGTTTACATTTACAATCATTATTTCAATGGATAAAATGTCTCAAACGTACTTTAATTCAACTAAGAGAGAAAAACGATGTCAATTTCTTTGTAGATGTTAACTGCTTTCAATTTTACAATACGTTCAGATAAATTATAAACACTAAAAAGTCAGAAATGTTTTCTAGATATTCAAAAATCTTCGTCAGTATTGATTTAATAAAATTAAATGAGTAAAAAAAGTAAAAGAAATGAGAAGACCAAAAACAAAACAAATAGAGGTGACGGATTCGCATTCTCGATCTTTTAGTTATTGATAAATTCTTATTTTGATTCTCGTAAAATTAGGCAAAACACATATAACCTTAAGTTAATTAAAATGTATATTTTTGGTCTCTTTATATATTATATAATAAATATATGATATTTAGATAACTTCTCGAATTATATTATCTTCAAATATGGAGTAACAATATAGATTCACACATTTTCGATTAAACAGTTTAACACTTAATAATTTCTTATATTTGTGAAGATTTACAATCAGAGGGATCAAAAGTACATATATCAATTAATTGAAGGTTGAATGTGCTTACTCAAAAATCACAAGGACCAAAAATTCTAATTAGTTGATATTTGAGGGACAAAATAAAATATCTTCGGGCTGAGGCGCGGATATCTCGCCCTCTTTAAGGAGATTCCAGCTCACTGCAGCAAAGTCTTCACTAGTCCAGCAGTGATCTTCTTGACTTGTTTTCCCCAGGATACAACAGCCCGATCACGTCGTATGGCTCGAACAAACTCTAGACAAGTTATTGAGTCCAAAGCTCCACCAAGATGAACACCTTCCTTCAACAAAAGTAAAAAACTCTCTTCTTCTTCTTTCATAACTTTAACCTCACTTTATTGAAACACTCTAAATGTCACGACCCGAAATCTCCTCTGTAGGATGTCGTGATGGCACCTAGTCTCTAACACTAGGTAAGCCTAACAATATGCGGAAACATCAAATAAAAACTTAAAATTTCAAAATTTCAACAATTTCATCAATAGACTATAAGCTCAATACGTACAATTTCCCAAAACCCGGTGAGATATAAGTCACAAGCTTTAGATACAATGCTAAACAATCATATACTTCACTGTCTATAAAAAACATAAAGAAATAAGGAAACATGGTAGAAGGGGACTCCGAGGCCTGCGGGCGCGGACAGGTGTACCTTAAAGTTTCCAAAGTAGCAACACAGCGCACTACTACCGAAGCTGATAGGAAGTACCTAGATCTACACAAAATATGTGCAGAAGTGTAGTATGAGTACACCACAACAGTACCCAGTAAGTGCCAAGCCTAACCTCGGTAGAGTAGTGACAAGGTCAGGTCAAGGCCCTACTAGAGATAACAAGAAACAAGATAAATAATATAATGATCTGCACAAAACATGTGCAGAAGTGTAGTATGAGTACACCACAACAGTATCCAATAAGTGCCAAACATAACATCGGTAGAATAATGACGAGGTCAGGTCAAGGCCCTACTAGAGATAACAAGATAAATAATATAATGACATAATGAAATAACATGGAAGTAAAACAGTAAAGAATTTACGGAAAGTAACAGCATGGAATCAAGGAAAACTAATTCGACACGAAAGGAAAATAAGAATTTTACATGTTAAGGAAACAACAACCAACAATACAACAAATAAGTAAGATCAACAGGGAAACTCCCGAGATACCGCCTCGTAGTCCCAAATCATAAAATAACTCATTTTCCATATATCACCGGGGGGCCGTTACATTTAGTTTTGAAAATTATTTTTTCGAAATAGCACCCCGCATTTTAGCTCACCTTATCACACCGCATGGCTTCTAGTAGTTCCCCTACTAGCCATGCGTATCAAGCCCACCTTATTTTACCGCATGCGTTTCAACACCCAGACCTTATACCACCGCATGCGTATCAATAATCATAACGGTACGACAGAAAACTCATGCAACAATAACAAACGCACGGCATAAACCTCGTGCAACAATAACAAAAGCTCGGCAGAAACCTCGTGCAAACAATCAACACAATCACCTCAATAATAACATGAAAGCCAAGACACAACAACTAAGTAAATGATATTTCACAACTTATACCTTGCCTCAAAATAACCACGACCTTGCAATTCAACACCAAAACTCAACAACAAGATATTTCAAGGACAACAATTTCAAGTAAGGAGTTCCACAGTTAAGTAATGAATACGAAAATCAAGAAAAGCAAGTAATTCAACTAAGCATGTGATACATGTTGTAATTAATAGTTAAGACAAGTAGACATGTGAAATTAGGCTAAACATGATGACTATAACGTGCTAAAGTAACTCAATTAAGGCATGAAAAGGAAATCACGTAAAAAACCCAGAATTTCAACATTTAGCTCATGTACGCACTCGTCACCTCGCGTATACGGCCTTCACATATAACAAATTATCACCAAAATACCAAATCCTAAGGGGAATTTTTCCCACACAAGGTTAGACAAGTCACTTACCTCAAACCACGCTCAATCAATCAATTAGAAGGCCTTTCCCTCGATTTTCCAACTCCGAACGGCTCGAATCTAGCCAAAACAACTTCATACTATAAATATAACTATAGGAAACTAGTTTAAATAATGAAATAATAATTTTTGCAAGAATTGGAAAAATTACTCCAAAAAGTCGACCCGAGCCCACGTCTCGGAACCCGACCAAAATTATAAAATTCGAACGCCCATTCGATATCGAATCCAACCATACAAGAATTATCCAAATCCGACCTCATTTAGCATTTCAAAACCCAAAAACCTAGTCTAAGAATTTCTACACTTTTTCCCCAAATTTTAAACTCCAAAACAATAATTAAAAGATGTAATTAACAGTAGATACATGGGAAGTTATCAAAAACAAATCAAGAATCCTTACCCAAATGCTTCCTCTGAAAATACCTCAAAATCTCGCCTCAATCCGAGTTGTTAAAGTCCCAAAGTGAAAATAAAATCAAACCCTCGATTTTTTCCTTTTCTGCCCAGCGACTTCCGCATCTACGATATTTTGGGTCACTTCTACGGTGCTGCACCTGCGGAAAAACCATCACAGGTGCGGTCCCAACTTAAATCCAGGGCTTCCGCTTCTGCGAATGGGGGCTCTTTTCTGCGAGACCGCTTCTGTGGGAAAAGGATCGCACATGCGATCAAGCCCCAAGGTCGTTTCCCCAGTTCCGCTTCTGCGAGGGGACTTCCGCATCCGCGAGTCCGCTCTTGCGGACACATGATCGCAACTGCAATCCCAACTAGGCTAGACCAAATCTGCTCCTGCGACCAATGACTCGCATTTGCGAGCGTGCACCTGCGGCCAATCCCTATGCAGGTGCGAAGACACCAGAACCAGCCCAGCATAAGCAAATTTCCTCAGTCCAAAAATGATCCGATTTTCATCTGATTCACATCCGGGGACCCCGGGACCCCGTTCGAATATACAAAAAGTTCCAAAATACATGACGGACCGATTTGAGGCCACAAATCACATTAAACAACATCAAAAATACGAATCGCACCCCAATTCAAGTCTAATGAACTTATAAACTTCCAAATTCTGAAACTGACGCCGATTCATACCAAAACAACTCCGATTGACACTAAATTTTGCACACAAGTCATAATTGACATTACGGGCCTATTTCAACTTCTGAAATTGAGATCTAACCCCGATATCAAAAAGTCCACTCCCGGTCAAATTTCCCAAAATTTCACCAATCTCTAACTTTTGCCAAAACACACCGAAACGATCTACGGACCTCCAAATCAACGTCCGAACACGCTCTTAAGATCAAAATCACCATACGGAGCTATTGGAACCATCAAAATTATATTTTGGATTCGTCTTCATACAAGTCAGACTACGGTCAACTCCTACGACTTAAACTTCTAATTTAGGGACTATGTGTCCGTTTTTACTCTGAACCCACCCGAACCCAAAACCAACCATCCCGGAAAGTCACGTAATCACATAATGAAATAAAGGGAACAATAAATAGGGGATCAAAACTAATACTCTCAAAATGACCGGTCGGGTCGTTACACTACAAGTGTTACCACACTCAAAATAAGACATTGGGGGACGTGGCTATTGTGGCTGGCTCGGGCCTGACCGGCTAAACTGACCGCTGAAAGCACCCCATGCAGGAGGTGCACTAGACAATGACAGTGCATAATAGGGAGCCTAATGCCTAGGAGTGGTCGAAATACCGCTGGAAGTTGGAAGTGCGAATTGAACAGAGTGACTCATATAGCCCTTACCCCGACGAGCTGCAAATGGGGCACGAGTACCACTGTATGTGCCAGAATCTCGAGACCTCTTGGCCTCCCTCTCCTCTCTCTCCCGAGTCAGCATACCCTCCAATCTTCTAGCAATCCCCACTACCTGCTGGTATGCGATGTCCATCTCCAACTCTCGGGCCATGCTAAATTCGATACTGGGGTTGAGCCCCTCGATAAATCGACTGACCCGCTCTCTAACAGTAGCAACCAAGGTTGGTGCATGCCTAGCCAAATTACTGAACCGAACTGCATACTCCGACACAGGCATAGAACCGTGGCGCAACTACTCAAACTTTGTGCGCCATGCATCTCTAAGACTCTGGGGAACATACTCCATCAAGAACATATTCGAGAACTGAGTCCAAGTGAGTGAAGCTGCTTCGGCCGGACTACCCAACTTGTATGCTCGCCACCACCGATAAGTCGCTCCCCTAAGATGGAACGTAGTGAAAGCAACCCCACTAGACTCCATAATACCCATAGTACGGAGGATACGGTGTCACTCCTCAAGAAAAACCTGGGCATCCTCTGACGCCAAGCCACTGAAAGTAGGAGGGTGGTACTTCTTGTACCTCTCGATCCTGAGTTGGTCCTCCTCAGAAACTGATGCCCTAACCTCAGGCTGAACTGGGGCGACCGGCGACACTGGTATGACCTCTGGGATCTGGTCAACCTTGATCTGCTGCTCTTGGGTATGGGCAGCGGGAGTCTGTGCTCCTCCCACAGCCTGAGATGTAGCAAGAGCAAGTGGTATCAACCCTACCTGAGCTAAAGTGTCGAACATGCTCGGAAATTAAGCGAGAGTCTCCTGGAGAGCTGGTGCAGTAACAGGCATCTCAGGTGTCTGCCCTCCAACTGGAGCTCTGGTGGCTCCTCTGTAGCATCTCGTGCGGGTGCTCTGGCTGCACCACGTGGGCGTCATCAGCCTCTACCCCAGCCCCAGCCTCTCGTGGCTCTAGTAGGGGGTGCGGGTCTCTAGTCATCTGATCCGGATGTACGTGTCCTCACCATATGTGAGAGAATAGAAAGAAAAAAATTTAGAATCTGAAGTCAAAGATTTCGCACGATAAGAAATCAAATAAGTGAAGCTTTTCCTAACAGTTCCATAGCCTCCTGAAGAGAAGTACAGACGTTTCCGTATCGATCCGTGAGACTCTATTAAACCTGCTTGTAACTCATAACACATATGAACCTATAACTCTGATACCAACATGTCACGACCCCAAATCCCCTCCGTATGATATCGTGACGGCACCTAGTCTCTAAGACTATGTAAGCCTAACAATATGCGGAAACATCAAATAAAAACTTAAAATTTCAAAACTTCAACAATTTCATCAATAGACTATAAGCTCAATACGTACAATTTCCTAAAAACCGGTGAGATATAAGTCACAAGCTCTAGATACAATGTAGAAATATCCTATACATCACTGTCTATCAAAAACATAAAGAAATAAGGAAACATGGTGGAAGGGGATTTTGAGGCCTGCGTACGCGGAAAAATGTACCTTGAAGTCTCTAAAGTAGCAACACAATGCACTAATATCTAGGTTGATATGATGTACCTGGATCTGCACAAAACATATGCAGAAGCGTAGTATGAGTACACCACAATGGTACCCGGTAAGTACCAAGCCTAACCTAGGTAGAGTAGTGACGAGGTCAGGTTAAGGCCCTACTAGAGATAATAAGAAACAAGACAGATAATATAATGACATAATGAAATAACAAGGAAGTGAAACACTAAAGAATTTACGGAAAGTAACAGCACGGAATCAAGGAAAGCTAATTCGACATGAAAGAAAAACAAAAAATTTACATGTTAAGGAAACGACAATAATCAAACAATCAAGCGCATCTTATCTCACCGCATACGTTTCAACACCCAGACCTTATACCACCGCATTCGTATCAATAATCACAACGGTACAACAGAAAACTCGTGCAACAATAACAACCGCACGGCAAAAATCTCGTGCAACAATAACAACAGCTCGGCAGAAACCTCGTGCAAACAACCAAACAATCACCTCAACAATAATACAAAAGCCAAGACACAACAACTAAGTAAATGATATTTCACAACTTACACCTTGCCTTAAAAGAACCACGACCTTGCAATTCAACACCAAACTCAACAACAAGATATTTCAAGGACAACAATTTCAAGTAAGGAGTTCCACAATTAAGTAATGAATACGAAAATCAAGAAAAGCAAGTAATTCAACTAAACATGTGATACAAGTTGCAATTAATAGTTAAGACAAGTAGACATGTGAAATTAGGCTAAACATGATGACTATAACGTGCTAAAGTAACTCAATTAAGGCTTGAAAAGGAAATCACGTAGAAAAACCCAGAATTTCAATATTTAGCTCGTGTACGCACTCGTCACCTCGCGTACATGGCCTTCACATATGACAATTTATCACCAAAATACCAAATCCTAAGGGGAATTTCCCTCACACAAGGTTAGACAAGTCACTTACCTCAAACCACGCTCAATCAATCAATTAGAAAGCCTTTCACTCGATTTTCTAACTCCAAACGTCTCGAATCTAGCCAAAATAATTTCATACTATAAATATAACTATAGGAAACTAGTTTAAATAATAAAATAATGATTTTTGCAAGAATTGAAAAAATCGCTCCAAAAAGTCGACCCGAGCCCACGTCTCGGAACCCGACCAAAATTATAAACTCTGAATGACCATTCGATATTGAATCCAACCATACAAGAATTATTCAAATCCGGCCTCATGTAGCCTTTCAAAACCCAAAAACTTGGTCTAAGAATTTCTATACTTTTTCCCAAATTTTAAACTCAAAAATCATAATTAAAAGGTATAATTAACAGTAGATACATGAGAATTAATCAAAAACGAGTCAAGCATCCTTACCCAAATCCTTCCTCTGAAAATCCCTCAAAATTTCGCCCCAATCCGAGCTCTCAAAGTCCCAAAGTGAAAATGAAATCAAACCCTCGGTTTTTCCCTTTTTTGCCAAGCGACTTCCACAACTGCGACCTTTTGGGTCGCTTCTGCGTCGCCGCACCTGCGGAAAAACCATCACAGGTGCGGTCCCAACTTAAATCCAGGGCTTTCGCTTCTGCGGATGAGGACTCGCTTCTGCGGGAAATGGATCGCACATGCGATCAAGCACAAGGTTGTTTCCCCAATTCTGCTTCTGCGAAGGGACTTCCGCATCCGCGAGTCCGCTCATGCGGACACATGATCGCACCTGCGATCTTAATTAGGCTAGACCAAATCCGATCCTGCAACCAATGGCTCGCATTTGCGAGCCTGCACCTGTGGCCAATCCCTCTGCAGGTGCGAAGACACCAGAACCAACCAACATCAGTAAATTCCCTAAGTCCAAAAATGATTTGATTCACATCCGGAGCCCCCGGGACCCCGTACTAACATACCAACAAGTTCCAAAATACATAACGGATCGACTCGAGGCCACAAATCACATCAAACAACATCAAAAATATGAATCGCACCCTAATTCAAGCCTAATGGACTTATGAAGTTTCAAATTCCGAAACCGACGCCGAATCATACCAAAACTACTCCGATGGACACCAAATTTTGCACACAAGTCATAATTGACATTACAGACCTATTCCAACTTCTAGAATCAGGATCCGACCCCGATATCAAAAATTTCACTCTCGGTCAAATTTCTCAAAATTCCACCAGTTTCTAACTTTCGCCAAAACACATTGAAATGACCTACGGACCTCCAAATCAACGTCTGGATATGCTTCTAAGACCAAAATTACCATATAGATTTATTAGAACCTTCAATACTCCATTCCGGAGTCGTCTTCATACAAGTCAGACTACGGTCAACTCTTACGACTTAAACTTCCAATTTAGGGACTATGTGTCCCACTTCACTCCGAACTCACCCGAAACCAAAACCAACCATCCCGGCAAGTCACGTAACCTCATAATGAAATAGAGGGAGAAATAAATAGGGGATCGGGGCTAATACTCCCAAAATAACCGGCCGGGTCGTTACACTATAATTATTTTTCACACCACATTATGGAAGAAAGACTCCTATTTATAGGTGTAGGAATTCTTCCTTGAATTAAATTGAAAGAAAGTGGGGTAATAAGTTATGAAATTATGGAGAACATGGGATAATGGTTACAGTATTATGTAATTAGTGGTAGAACATATGAGAAGAGTTACAAAAGAGTTATGACCATTTTCTATATCATGGAGTAATGAGAGTTATGGCATATTTTATTTTAATAATAAAATTGTATTATACTAACATTCCCCCGCTCATTTTAATATTAAAATAAGAGAGTTTACTAGTTGAAGGAAAACTATCATGCATAATGAAGGTGTGCTCTGCATTGAACCTCCATTTAGCAAAACAATGATCTTTACTCTAGAGTCAGTAGTGGACTCAGACTTGAACTATGACTGCTTTAGAAAAATATATTATCACTGCTTACACATAATAATGAAGGTGTTGACATGAGTTTTATTAATCAGCACATTACGGCTTTGTGCTATCCCGGTTTTCATGGGTGTTTTTGAGAACAAGCCCAATTCTCATAGGAAGCGGCCTACTTCCACACTCGCATAGGTGAAATCTGTCAAGGGTGCTCCTGTAACTCTAATACTCCACTCATACGATCTACAGATTTTCATTAAGAGTTAATAAAACTCAACCTCGCAAACCATTACAGGATAAATGCACTCACATTAAAGGGACGGAACAATAATAAAAATAGTGCATTTCAAACCAAGTCATCATATGATTCGTTCTTCCCATTGAACCTCGTTATATGATTTCTAGTCCTCATGTTGGGTTTTCCCATATACTACTTATGAGTTTATGGGCTTTAATCCCACGCCCCTCGATGTGCTCCAGGCCCTTTCTTTTGCTAAGGCCTTAGTCAGTGGATCTGCAAAATTATCACAAGATTTAACATAATCGACATGTATGGTACCACTTGTCAAATATGATCTCATAATACTGTGTTTTCTCCTTATATGTCTGAATTTACCATTGTAATAACGGTTTTGTACTCTACCAATTGTAGCGGTGCTATCACAATGAATTAAAATATTATTTTAAATTTTTTAAAATAAAAAATTTAAAATAATAAATTTCTCAACCAATTCTCTTCCTCACTAGCTGAAGCTAAAGCAATTAGCTCAGCCTCCATGGTAGAGTTACCAATTATTGTTTGCGTTTTCGATTTCCAACAAATACCACCACCTCCCAAAGTAAAAAAATATAACATGTAGTAGAACAGGAATCACCATATAAAGTGTTCCAATCTGCATCAGAAAAGCCTTCGAATACAACAAGATATTTTTTATAAAATAAATCATAGGTTTTTGTACAAAGTAAATACCTCATAACTCTTGTTATGGCATGCCAATGTTCAATACTTGGCTTGCTTGTAAACCTGCTAAGTACTCCTACTGCGTATGCAATATCAGGTCGAGTACAATCAGCCACATATCTTAAGCTTCCAATTAAGCTAGCATATTCCTTTTGATTTATCACATCATTGTCACTTTGTACAGGAAATAAGTGAACACTTAAATCAAAAGGGGTTACAACATGCTTGCAATCAATAAAATTATATTTTTTCAAAATTTTCTCAACATAATGTGACTGGTCAAGAAACATTCCATCACATGTTCTAGTAATTTTCATTCCAAGAATGAAATTTGCCTCACCCAAATCTTTTACGTCAAAATGGCTACTAAGCATGCTTTTAGTTTCTCCAATAACATTCATGTTAGATCTAAATATTAACAAATCATCAACATAGAGGCAGCCAATTACATGTGAATTATTCCAAGACTTATGATAGATGCACTTATCACACTCATTTGATTTAAAACCATTTTCAATCATGCAGGAATTAAACTTTTCATGCCATTTTTTAGGTGTCTATTTCAATCCATATAGGGATTTAGTAAGTTTACACACTTTACTTTATTGGCCTGCTTCTATAAAACCCTCAGTTTGATCCATATAAATTTCTTCATTTAGGTCCTCATTTAAAAAAGTAGTTTTTACTTCCATTTGATAAATATGCAAATAAAAAATTACAGCAATAGTAATTAAAAGTCTAATGGGTGTAATTCTAATTACTAGAGAAAAAGTATCAAAATATTCTAGGCCTTTTAGTTGCTTAAAACCTTTAACAACTAACCTAGCCTTATACGTATCAACGGATCCATCCGGTTTTTAACTTTTTTTTAGGACCCATTTGCACCCAATTGTTTTACAACCTGGTGGTAAATCAACCAACTTTCAAGTTTTATTAGAAATTAGTAACTCCATTTCATCATGTACAGCCTCTTTCCAAAAAATAGCATCAGGTGACAATAAAGCTTCTTGTAAAGTAATATGGTCATTTTCAATATTAAAAACATAAAAATCAGGACCAAAATCTTTTTCTATTCTAGCTCTTTTACTTTTTCTTAACTCAAAAGCATCATTTTCTTTATTTTGCAAACTAGAAGTAGAAGAACTAGGCATAGACAAAAAATTATCTTTATCTCTTTGACCCCCACTATTTTTAGACTCAAATAAAAATTTATTTTCATGAAAAATAGCATCACCTGATTCTATAATTATATTCTCTTCAAGATTTAAAAATCTATAGGTTGTACTAATAGAAGCATAACCAAGAAAAGTACAAGTGATAACTTTTTTACCCCAAACTCTAAGATAACCCAAATTTGGCTTGTGATTTTTTCACAACTCAAATGGTGTCAATTTTATTTTCTTATGAGGCACCCTATTCAACACATAACATGCAGCCAAAATAGCTTCACCCCACAAATTTAAATATGTATTTGACTAAATAAGCATGACATTAGTGAACTCTACCAAAGTTTTATTTTTTCATCCACCCACACCGTTTGATGCATGAGAATAAGGTGGAGTAGTTTCATGAATTATTTCCAATAATCTAACAAAAGAATTAAATTCATTAGATTCATATTCACGGCCTCTATCACTTCTAATTCTTTTTTTTTTCTACCGAATTGATTTCAACCTCATGGAGATAATTTTTAAAAATTTTAAACGCATCACTTTTATTTTTCATCCAAGTAAACATATGTGTACTTAGATAAATCATCAATAAAAGTGATAAAATATCTATTTCCTCCACGAGTTAAAATTCCTCCAAGTTCACAAATATCAGTGTGAACTAATTCTAACAATTCAGTTTTTTTTTCAACTTGAAAATGAGGCCTTTTATTTATTTTAGCTTTACTACAAGCCTCACATTTTTTAATTTTTTTTTTTATCATTGGGATTAATCCTAAACTACTCATGATTCCCACATAATGATTATTAATATGACAAAAACGAGCATGCCAAAAATTAGTAGAAGAAAGCATATAAACATAACTAGAAGAAGTTTTATTCATCTCAAAAATACCTTTTTTTACTATTACATATTGATCACTCTCAATAATTTGTTTGAAGCATGCCTTGTTAAGAAGAAAACTAGACATCAAATTTTTTCTCATTGAAGGAGTATAAAGTACGTCTTTCAACGTTAATACTCTTTTTGAAATAAACTTCAACTCGACTTCTCCCTTTTCAAGGACCTGGGTTGTGTGAAAATCACCAAGCATGATGGTTTTGGGCTCCTCAAATGGAGTGTATACTTTAAACCAATCTCTATCATAGCAAACATGACGGTTTGCTCCAGAATTAGCCCATCATCTATCAATATTTTCTACCATGTTAATATTTGTTATCACCACCACAAGTGGCTCTTCATGTACATTTGCCTGTGGTGTAGGACCACGTTTCCGAAATTTGCAAAATCGAGTAATATGTCCACTCTTGCCACAGACAAAGTATGGTTTCGCAATTTGAACTTGTTGATTCTGTGCTTGGTTGTTTGCACCATTATTCTTCTTGGGAGGTCTAAGATAATTTTTCTTAAAAGTCTTCTTCTTCGGCTTCAAAGAAGTATTTTTGTGAGTTTCAGAAGTAATATTATTTGAAATAATTAAATTTACCTTAGTAGTGACGGGTTGTAGAGTGCTCTCTTCCGATTTCATAAGTACATCTTGGCCTCTTGCCTCTTCTTCCATGCGAATCTGCATTATCAACGTCTCAAGTGAAGTTTTCTTTTGTTTGTGGCGCATATATAGTTTTTTGAAATTCCGTCCATGAAGGTGAAAGTTTATCTATTATGCCACAAACAATAAGGTTGTCTCCAATTTTAATATCCTCGGACCTGAACTCTCCAACGATTATTATGAAGTCTTGAGCTTGGTCTACTATAGATTTGTTGTCCACCATTTGAAAATGAAAAAATTAGAAAACGAAAAAATCTGCTTGCAGCATATTTTTTCGCACCTGTCTCCTCGGTATCATACTTACCCTGCAATACTTTTCAAATTTTCTTTGCAGTAGAGTAAGTTGTATCATAATAATCATAAAAATTATCAGATAGACAATTAAGAAGATAATATCGACACTTGTATGAATCATCGTTGTATTTGTCAATTTTTTCTTGAAGGGCAATTAGCTCATCATCATTCATAGAGGAGTTGTCTACTTTGCTTGGATCCAAATAAATAAGTACTTTACCCTTCCATCTCTTGAAATGAGTACCGTTGAAAAGGAATGACTTGTTGAGATCTCCCACCTTGATATCCGCAGATATTTCAACTGTAGCCACAATGAATCTCCTTAAAATTGTTGGTGAAGGTATGGAAATCTCGTTCTTTTTAAGGAGATTCACAACTGCAACAAAGTCTTCACTGGTCGAGCAATAATCCTCTTGACTTGTCTCCCCCAGGATACAACAGCCCGATCACGTCGTATGACTCGAACAAATTATGGACAAGTTGTTGAGTCCAAAGCTCCACCAAGATGAACACCTTACTTCAACAAAAGTAAAAAACTCTCTTGTTCTCCTTTCACAACTTTGACCTCACTTTATTGAAACACTCTACAATTGTTTTTCACACCAAATTATGGAAGAAAAACTCCTATTTATAGGTGTAGGAATTCTTCTTGAATTAAATTGGAAGAAAGTGGGGTAATAAGTTATGAAATCATGGAGAATATGGGATAATGGTTAAATTATTATGTAATTAGTGGTAAAACATGGGAGAAGAGTTACAAAAGAGTTATGGCCATTTTCTATATCATGGAGTAGTGAGAATTATGGCATATTTTATTTAAATAATAAAATGCTATTATACTAACATAAAGTAAAACAATTGATATAATATTCATGAATTTTTTATGATGGTTAGAGCTGTCAATATGGGCGGGGTCGGGCTAGCCCAACCCATCCCACGTAGGTTTTAGCAATTGACGGGCTGGGCTGGGCTAGCCCACCATTTTGATGGGCCTTATAATGGTTAGCTCACCCCAGCCCTATGTGGGCTGTGGGCCCCCACGACCCGGCCCATCATTTTTAAAAAATATAATTTTATATTTTTATTTAAGTTCTAACCTAAAAAAGATAAAAATTTAAAAGTTAAAAAAATCTTATTGGAAAAATTTCACAAAATTTAATAACTTTTTATACTGTTCCAATATATCACAATAAATACTAAAAAAGTAAAAGACATGACTTTATTTCATTCACTAAAAATCAAAACTCAAAACTCAAAACAAATTATTCAAGAGAACGTCCATGACGCTTATGGGATATCCAACATATCATTTTCATCAAACACATTTGAATCCGCTTGTGAGAAGGTTGTCTTAATATCTTCACTTTCATCTACATCTACAATACGTATCCAATATTAATTAGTTAAATATTAAGAATAATTAAATTTTTAAAACTAATTAACGTTTTAAGACTTTGATATTTTAATATGATGAGCTTAATAAACTTTAAGCTTGGGATACCCTTCTTCTTATTTTTTGTGTCATATACTTTTTATATTTTATATATTAATATGTATTTTTATTAGGCTCACGGGCCGGCCCGACCCATCTTCAGTCAAGCCTTACGGGCCACGGACTTACTCGGGTCGGGCTTAAAAACCTCATTTTTAAATGGGTTCCAAAAGTTGTAGTCCAATCCTGTTAAATCACGGGCCAAGCCTATATTGACGGTTCTAATGATGATCAATAATGAAAGATCAATAAAGAGGGGGGAGGGGAGGGGGGTGATAGTCATTTGATTGAAAACATCGAGGCTGGTGTTGGGAAAAAATTGCTGTCAAATTTAATTTTAGCTTATAGCTTACCTAGATAAATTTCTCTCTCTCTTATTATAGCACGAAAAGAAATAATGTAAAAAATGGCAGTTTAAGAAAATTTCAAAAAACTTCCGCTTGAAACATGGAGTATATTTCTCGACTAATTTCCAGTACTGCAAATCATCTCTTTAACGTATTTACAGGGGCAAAATTATTCTATAACCTAGAAATGAACAAGTTTGCTCTTCGTGTGTTATCTTATTTTGTTCTGTTTTTTGTAACAAAATTAACTTATTTTCTTCTAACTTTTCCTTATTGCATGCATATACTTAATCTTTTCAAGCGACTACTTCAAATTAAAGCAAATACAAAACCATAAAGGAAGAAAAGAAAATTGAGAAAAGAAGAAGACATTTCTCTGCATACTATGTTTTAAGCTTGTCTTTCTTCTCTTTTACTGTATTTTCTATTTATATTCTTGAGAGTTAAAAAATTATTTCAACAAATTGAATAAAGGATAACCTCAATTCTGATTTGTCAATATTTAAGTACCATTGTTTCACATGAATGTGATGTGAAATACCTAAAAGATAGAGTTGTAGCGCTCACTGCTTTAAGCTCTGGATATAAATTTCAAATATTACGCAATCTGGCCAAGGAATTTTATGTTTTGAATATGTTAACCTATTAATTTCAATGAATGGACCTTTTCAAACTATTGTTTATATTTTTTATCTCAAATTTTTTTAACGAAATATTTTTGCGTCGGAATTTTAAAACACACTCGATAGAATTTTGAAGCACCAAAACTTTTGAGAATCACCAAAATTTCAGCGTCCTGGCGAGCGAACATTAAAATTCTGACATGAGACTTTTTTGTCATTTCCCCCTGTGTTAACTAACATCAGATGTCGGGCTTTTTCCTAGGTGTAGCCCATATAAACTGACTAATGTTATAGATAAAACGAGGTTATTGGGCTTTCTTTCGTGAAGCCCGAGTATTATGGGCTTATTATAAAACAGGGAGGCCCTTTATGATCGATGTTTCACAAATATAAACCCTAACATCCTTCTTATTAACTTACAAACCCTTGTTGCAACTCGTAGGAGAGAGACGCACAGGCGCCGCAGTAGCAGCAGAGCCAAAAAATGGAGCCAGCGAGAAATGTGAAGGATGTTTCACCTCACGAGTTCGTGAAAGCTTACGCCGCTCACCTCAAGCGTTCCGGCAAGGTCTATTTCTCTCTATATCATTCTTCTCTCAAATCCACTTCTCTTTGTAAACGATAGATATATCCATTTCTCCGTAGTGTAAAGTTTTCTAGTTTACAAATTTGTCCATTTCTCCGTAGTGTAAAGTTTCTCTAGTTTACAAATTTATCTGATGGAGTATCTTTCTGCTTCTTATTTACGTGTATGCTTTTAATCGGATCATTGATATTCTATCGTGTCTCTATGTTTTATGTGTGGTTTACTTATATACTTCTGGCTAGGATGTCCTTTCAGTGTATTTTCTAGTGTTCGCTAATAAGTATTATAGCTGTAGAAGTTTGATTTGCATAGTAGTCCAATCTATTCATGACCAAGCTGTTATGTCTAGCATAAAAATAACATAACAAGGCCCTCTAATTTGAGAGAACATTTGTCTGCTATATCCCGTTAAAGACCGAAAGCTATTATTTTGGTTTGTACTGGAATCTGTTGCCATATTTTATTCATTTTACATACATTCCGTTTCTATATTGTTTACACTCATATAGAGTATGTAGTCTGAGGTGATAGAATGAGATAGCTTTATGTTAGGTCAAAAGTTGTCTGATATCACAGTTTAAAGCTATTATGTATTATGATCAATTGGGAGAGTGCCTGTCTGCCCTTTTCGATATAGTAGGCTGTCTATTTGACCCCCTCCTTTTGGTTTAGTTTTAGGCAAGCTTGCTGCTGTAATTTGGTTCGGATGTGAGATAAAAAATACAATTGTCTTATTTGTTTGCTGATTATTAAATTTCATTCCATAGATGGAGCTTCCCGAGTGGACTGACATTGTCAAGACTGGTAAACTGAAAGAGCTTGCCCCATACGACCCGGACTGGTACTACATTAGAGCTGGTATGTATTTCCTTTATCTCCTCACGTTGAAGAAGAAATTATGTGACTAAAACATTACTGTTCCTAACTTTTCTTCCATTCTGTTTTGTATTGTATGGACAGCTTCCATGGCAAGGAAGATCTATCTGAGAGGAGGTCTTGGTGTTGGTGGATTCCGAAGAATTTATGGTGGTAACCAGAGGAATGGAAGCCGCCCACGTCATTTCTGCAAGAGCAGTGGTTCAGTTGCTCGCAACATCCTTCAGCAATTGCAGAACATGAACATCATTGACTTTGATCCCAAGGGGTAAGTATTATTGTCACATTCAAATTGCATCTTTCAAATTGTCGGAACGGGTTTCAGTTGCGTAGGAAAAACTCCTGGGATTGACATCTCATTTTTGAAATGTTATTCGAGTGAAATGAGGAATGCAACAGGAGAATAATAGTTGTTTCCCCTGATTTTGGAGTCTTTGCTATTCGAAATTAGCGGATGTAGTTCCCCTAACACCATATTTTGTACTGATGTTTTGTGTGCGGAAACATGAATTTTTATTTTTATCCTTCCATATAACCTGAGAAATAGGCATAAATGAAAAAGGGGGGTTGGAAGGAGTCATCTCTGAGATTAAAGGGTTGAACTGCTACTAATTATCTTTCTGATACTTATAGAAGAATTACTGTTTGATGTTTGTTGCTCTTTTTTTTTTCAGTGGAAGGAGAATCACATCCAATGGCCAGAGAGATCTTGACCAAGTTGCTGGAAGAATTGCTGTTGCCATTTAAGAGAGATGAAAGCAAGCCTTATTATGAATACATGAGTTTCTTCAAACTTATAATTTCAGCTTGGACCAGTAGGGTGTTGAATCAATTTTCTGCATGTTTTGCCCTTTTTTCTTTTATCATGGGATTCTTTTTGCATCAGTATGCTAGTTGTCCTTTCAGTACTTTAAGATGTTACTTGGGCCTGCCCTCTATTTGAGCATAACATTCTTATTTTCGTTAAGGGTGTGTTTTATATGGAGGAAAATATTTTGCTAAAACAGTAAAAACTAATTTTCTTTTTCAAATAGCTAAACTTACTCTATATTTAGTCATGCTGTCAATCTTTATTATTTTGAAAGGATCTGAGTTCTATGCACTGCAAAAGTACAAAAAAAATTCCACTATAAGTCTAATTTAAATTGTGATGGAAATCCAGGTTATTCTACTATAGAAGTATATTTGTAATTGCTTTATAGGTAAATTGATTGTATAAAAGCTTTACATTATTAGTGTAAATAATTTATACTTTATTTGAATTATGTCAAACGTATATTCATATATTACACTGCTCGGACAATTACAATATAAAACTACTTTTCCTGGTTAGAAGATATCAGTGGCCTAGAAGCGAAACGAGAAGAGGTAACACCTGAATGGTATTGTCTAGGTTTCACTCTTTAGACTGATCGTACATGTGCCTATTTTTTTCTTTCTATTGTATTACGGGCCTAAAAGATAACATGAAGTTACACTATGAACCGAAGGCGTGGAGAAATATAGCGTTACTTGCTCTCCCTAAGCTATTTGGCTGTGCACTCAGAAAGCTCAGTGTTGCAATTTGAAAGTCCGCCTATCCTGTCTAATATCGTACTTACACCACACAGTAAATCCCAAATTTTAATATGCGGCATCTTCTACTAATTTCTTCTCCATTAGGTACATAAAATATTTTAATGCCCTCCACTTTCCCCTACTGCCACGCTCACTTTTGCGACTTTGTTTCAAGATCTTTTAATTGGCAAGTCATAACATACACATCTTTGACGTGGTATTTTTTGTAAAATAGCTAAAAATATAGACTTCTCAAAAATATTTATTGGCAATTGGGCAATGGCAAGAAAGCCCACTACCATAATGGCGTGGTATAGCCACTTTTTAAAGTGGTATTTACCTTTTAGCCAGTGTTTTTAATGTTGAGTAAAAATAGTCACTACTCTATTAAAATTGATACGAAAAGTCTTTTTTACCCTTTCTTCATGAATGATGTGTAAATATTAAGGACATGGAGTCCTTAACTTTATGAGTGATGTGTAAAAAATATTAAGGACACCATGACTTTAACATTTACACTGCACATATGAAGTTAATGACACAATGTCCTTAATATTTATACATCACTCATGAAGTTAAGGACACCTTAACATTTACACTATACATATGAAGTTAAGGACATGATGTCCTAAAGTTTAACAACAGAAGTTGCAAATACAAGTTAATGATATTATGTCCTTAACATTTACATTACACACATGAAGTTAAGGACTCCATGTCCTTAACATTTACACTGCAAATATGAAGTTAATGACACCATGTCCTTAATATTTATACATCACTCATGAAGTTAAGGACACCTTAACATTTAACTATACATATGAAATTAAGGACATGATGTCCTAAAGTTTAACAATAGAAGTTGCAAATAAAAGTTAATGATATTACGTCCTTAATATTTACACTACACACATGAAGTTAATGACACCATGTCCTTAACATTTACACTGCACATATGAAGTTAAGGACATGATGTCCTAAAGTTTATCAGCAGAAGGTGCAAATATAGGACACGTTGTCCTTAATATTTATACATCACTCATTGAGTTAACGACACCATGTCCTTAACATTTACAATGAACATATGAAGTTAAGGACACCACGTCCTTAACATTTACGCTGCACATATGAAGTTAAGGACATGATGTCCTAAAGTTTAACAACAAGAGGTGCAAATACAAGTTAAGGACATTATATCTTTAACATTTACATTGCATACATGAAGTTAGGGACACCATATCCTTAACATTTACACCATACATATGAAGTTAATGACATGATGTCCTAAAGTTTAACAACAGAAGTTGCAAATACAAGTTAATTAAATTATGTCCTTAACATTTACATTGCACACATGAAGTTAAAGACATCATGTCCTTAACATTTACACTGCACATATGAAGTTAAAGACGCCATGTCCTTAATATTTACATTGCATATATGAAGTTAAGGACACTGTGTCCTAAAGTTTAACAACAGAAGTTGCAAATACAAGTTAATGATATTATGTCCTTAACATTTACATTGCACACATGAAGTTAAGGACACAATGTCCTTAATATTTACACTGCACATATGAAGTTAAGGACATGATGTCCAAAAGTTTAGCAGCTGAAGGTGCAAATAAAGGACACTTTGTCCTAAATATTTACATAACATTCATGAAGTTAAGAACACCATGTCCTTAACATTTACACTGCACATATGAAGTTAAGGACACAATGTCCTTAATATTTATACATCATTCATGAAGTTAAGGACACCATGTCCTTAACATTTACACTATACATATGAAGTTAAGGACATGATGACCTAAAGTTTAACAACAGAAGTTGCAAATACAAGTTAATGATATTATGTCCTTAACATTTATATTACACACATGAAGTTAAGTACACTATATCCTGAACATTAACACTACACGTATGAAGTTAAGGACATGATGTCCTAAAGTTTAACAACAAAAGTTTCAAATACAAGTTAATGATATTATGTCCTTAACATTTACACTGCACATATGAAGTTAATGACATGATGTCCTAAAGGTTATCAGGAGAAGATGCAAATATAAGACACTTCGTCCTTAATATTTACACATCACTCATGAAGTTAAGGACACTATATCCTTAACATTTACAATGAACACATGGAGTTAAGGACACCACGTTCTTAACATTTACACTGCACATATGAAGTTAAGGACATGATGTCCTAAATTTTAACAAAGGAGGTGCAAATACAAGTTAAGGACATTATGTCTTTAACATTTACATTGCATACATGAAATTAAGGACACCATATCCTTAACATTTACACTATACATATGAAGTTAAGGACATGATGTCCTAAAGTTTAACAACAGAAGTTGCAAATACAACTTAATGATATTATGTCCTTAACATTTACATTGCACACATGAAGTTAAGGACACCATATCCTTAACATTTACACTGCACATATGAAGTTAAAGACGCCATGTCTTTAATATTTATATTGCACATATAAAGTTAAGGACACGTTGTCCTAAAGTTTAACAACAGAAGTTGCAAATACATTTACACATCACCTATGAAGTTAAGGACATCGTGTCCTTAATATTTACACATCACTCATGAAGTTAAGGACACTATGTCCTTAACATTTACATTGCACACATAAAGTTAAGGACACCATGTCCTTAACATTTACACTGCACATATGAAGTTAAAGACACCATGTCCTTAATATTTATACATCACTCATGAAGTTAAGGACACCATGTCCTTAACATTTACACTATACATATGAAGTTAAGGACATGATGTCCTAAAGTTTAACAATAGAAGTTACAAATACAAGTTAATGATATTATGTCCTTAACATTTACATTACACACATGAAGTTAAGGACTCCATGTCCTTAACATTTACACTGCAAATATGAAGTTAAGGACATGATGTCCTAAAGTTTAACAACAGAAGTTGTAAATACAAGTTAATGATATTATGTCCTTAACATTTACATTACACACATGAAGTTAAGGACACAATGTCCTTAATATTTACACTGCACATATGAAGTTAAGGACATGATGTCCAAAAGTTTAGCAGCAGAAGGTGCAAATAAAGGACACTTTGTCCTAAATATTTACATAACATTCATGAAGTTAAGGACACCATGTCCTTAACATTTACACTGCACATATGAAGTTAAGGACACCATGTCCTTAATATTTATACATCATTCATGAAGTTAATGACACCATGTCCTTAACATTTACACTATACATATGAAGTTAAGGACATGATGTCCTAAAGTTTAACAACAGAAGTTGCAAATACAAGTTAATGATATTATGTCCTTAACATTTATATTACACTAATGAAGTTAAGGACACTATATCCTGAACATTAACACTACACGTATGAAGTTAACGACATGATGTCCTAAAATTTAACAACAGAAGTTGCAAATACAAGTTAATGATATTATGTCCTTAACATTTACACTGCACATGTGAAGTTAATCACATGATGTCCTAAAGGTTATCAGGAGAAGATGCAAATATAAGACACTTCGTCCTTAATATTTACACATCACTCATGAAATTAAGGACACTATGTCCTTAATATTTACAATGAACACATGAAGTTAAAGATACCACGTCCTTAACATTTACACTGCACATATGAAGTTAAGGACATGATGTCCTAAAGTTTAACAAAGGAGGTGCAAATACAAGTTAAGGACATTATGTCTTTAACATTTACATTGAATACATGAAATTAAGGACACCATATCCTTAACATTTACACTATACATATGAAGTTAAGGACATGATATCCTAAAGTTTAAAAACAGAAGTTGCAAATACAACTTAATGATATTATGTCCTTAACATTTACATTGCACACATGAAGTTAAGGACACCATGTCCTTAACATTTACACTGCACATATGAAGTTAAAGACGCCATGTCCTTAATATTTACATTGCATATATGAAGTTAAGGACACGTTGTCCTAAAGTTTAACAACAGAAGTTGCAAATACATTTACACAGCACATATGAAGTTAAGGACACCGTGTCCTTAATATTTACACATCACTCATGAAGTTAAGGACACTATGTCCTTAACATTTACATTGCACACATAAAGTTAAGGACACCATGTCCTTAACATTTACACTGCACATATAAAGTTAAGGACACCATGTCCTTAATATTTATACATCACTCATGAAGTTAAGGACACCATGTCCTTAACATTTACACTATACATATGAAGTTAAGGACATGATGTCCTAAAGTTTAACAACAGAAGTTGCAAATACAAGTTAATGATATTATGTCCTTAACATTTACATTACACACATGAAGTTAAGGATTCCATGTCCTTAACATTTACACTGCAAATATGAAGTTAAGGACATGGTGTCCTAAAGTTTAACAACAGCAGTTTCAAATACAAGTTAATGATATTATATCCTTAACATTTACATTGCACACATGAAGTTAAGGACACAATGTCCTTAATATTTACACTGCACATATGAAGTTAAGGACATGATGTCCAAATGTTTAGCAGCAGAAGGTGCAAATAAAGGACACTTTGTCCTAAATATTTACATAACATTCATGAAGTTAAGGACACCATGTCCTTAACATTTACACTGCACATATGAAATTAAGGACACCATGTCCTTAATATTTATACATCATTTATGAAGTTAAAGACACCATGTCCTTAACATTTACACTATACATATGAAGTTAAGGACATGATGTCCTAAAGTTTAGCAGCAGAAGGTGCAAATACAGGACACTTTGTCCTAAATATTTACATAACATTCATGAAGTTAAGGACATCATGTCCTTAATATTTACACTGCACATATAAAGTTAAGGACACTATGTCCTTAATATTTATACATCATTCATGAAGTTAAGGACACAATGTCCTTAACATTTATACTGCACATATGAAGTTAAGGACATGATGTCCTAAAGTTTAGGAGCAGAAGGTGCAAATACATGACACTTTGTACTAAATATTTACACAACATTAATAAAGTTAAGGACACCATGTCCTTAATATTTACATAATATCTATGTCTAGCACAAGAGTACTTTTATCTGACGGGTAAAAATTTATTAAGTATTTATTAAAGAGTAAATATATTTAAAATAGTGACTAAAATATAAAGACATCTCTAATCGGTGACTATACGTGCACTTCCCCTTCGTTAGGATGATCACGGATCAGTAGCGTGTATCCGACGTTTGCTCCAGTATAAATCCGATTGTATAGGGCCCACTCCAATATACACTAGCAGAATGGGCCTTCTTCAATATACACTATGAGAATAAAGAATCGCTCCACGTGTACTGTCTCCGAAGCGTCGCCCCTCCTCTAGATGTAGGAGGAAGACATAAGATCTGTAGAAACTTATAAATTCATAATCATAATTAAGCCGTTGCCTAACGCACTTTAATAACGTTCAACAGAGGAAAAAAAGGAGGAGATAAAACAAGGATTAAATTCTCCATTTGCTTAAAGCAAAAGAGCAGAGCAGATTTGGGCTTCGGCTTTTGCTTTCTTCGCTCTACTTTGCTTCGATTCTCCATTTTCTCCTTGGCCTAGGGTTTTGCAGCTACTCCTCTGTTATAGAAATAAACAGAGAACGCGACTAATCCCGATCTCTCTTTTAATTTTGTTAAATACGGTAAGATTATTAACTATGTAATGGTTTTGTTGATTTGATTGACTTGTTATTCACGAACTATGATCACGTTGCTTTCTTCGTCCTTCCTTTCAAAATGAGTTTTGACTTTTGAGCCATTTCGTGATTGTCGGTTATAATATCAGTTTAACTAATTATTTTGTTTTGCTTCCATTTCCTAGAGATTTCGTTTGAAAGTTGTTTTATCAAACGATTTAATTCGAGAAGCAAGTACATTGTTCTTTGACTCAATGGGAATGATAGTTGTTTCCCTGTGCAAAAAGTGGCATATGAATACTATATTCTAACTTGTATAACATTTATGCAGTATAATAGTTTTACTTTCTGTTTAATGTTAGGTAAATGTATACTGTATACATGTTCAATTTATTCTTTCCTTAGCTAAAATTAGGTTAACATTAGAAGAATTCAGCCACGGTTTAGTGGGATATTTCTGGGCACTTGTCTGATATAAATTTTATTCTCATATTTGCAGGTTATTTTTGTTTCTTACTGTGTTGATTCGATGGTTTAAGGCCCTTCCAGGATCAAAGTGAATAAGTAGGATTTCAAGGATGAGATGAACTGAAGTATCATCATCTTTAGACAAAGGTTTCGAAGTAGTAAGCTACAATATATGGCATATTAGGGGTAAAACGAAACCCAACGTAGGATACTAACACCAGCTTGGCTTTAGATTGTGGATGTGTTTGTGGAGGAGGTGAATGATGCTGTTATTCGTAGCCTAATGCTTGCCTAGGTTCTTATTTATACTGACATACCTGTATTTGTGTACTAAGTATGGAATTATAGAATTTTAATATGGAAGACTATAGAGAATCAGAGCTTCCACTTCTTAGCTGGATCAGCAAAAATCCTTCTGAGATGGCGGAATCCCCTCTGTTTATTGTCTCCTGTGTCATTGCTGGTTTAGTTGGAATTTTAACTATACTTTACACAGCTTTCCAGTGGAGAAGGAGCACAAATGGTAGTTGGATGAAAGCCATAGCCAGATCAAAGAAAAACCCGAAAACAAGGAATAAGGTCCCTGTGGCTCCTCATACTTGGGCTTTAGAAACTGTTTCTCGAGGGAAAAGTTTAAATTGTTGTGTCTGTTTAAAGTCCATTTCTCCATCTCAGACTCTTGGCCCAATTGTGGCTTCGGAAAGTTTCTTTAATCGTTGCAGCATATGTGGCGCGGCAGCTCATCTGAGTTGCTCATCTAGTGCTCACAAGGATTGCAAATGTGTATCTATGTTTGGATACCCTAATGTGGCACATCAGTGGGCAGTGCGCTGGACAGAGGTAGCTGATCAACCTGATGAATCTTATTTCTGCAGCTACTGTGAAGAGCCATGCAGTAGTTCATTTCTTGGTGGGTCCCCTATATGGTGTTGCCTGTGGTGTCAGCGTCTAGTTCATGTTGATTGTCATGCCAATATGTTCAATGAAACTGGTGATATTTGTGACCTGGGCCCTTTCAGAAGGCTTATTCTATCGCCACTTTATGTGAAAGAGCTTAACAGGACTTCTTCGGGTGGACTGCTGAGTTCTATCACACAAGGGGCCAATGAGATTGCATCTTCAGTACGTGCTACCATAATGAGTCAAAGCAAGAAATACAAACACAGTAATGAGAAACATGGGAACGGGACCCCTGCAGAGACAAGCAATGGTGATGCTACTGGGGACACAACTGCTGAAAGCACTGCTGATAGTCATCAAGTAAATGGTGATTGTAGAATAGAGGAAAATTGCAATGGCTGTGTAAATAGAGAGGGTGTGGATCAGCAGCAAGACAGTGGTGTGAAAAAGATGATATCTATGCCCAGCTTCCAGAGGAGTTCATCCATTAATCAGAAGGATGAATCTCAATTAATAGGGATAAGGCAGAAATATGAATTGACTGATTTGCCTCCAGATGCCAGGCCTTTGCTAGTTTTTATAAACAAGAAAAGTGGAGCTCAACGAGGAGATTCACTTAGGCAGCGGTTAAGCCTTTTATTAAACCCAGTGCAGGTGAGGTGAAGCTCCTTAGCTACTTACTGTTCTTTTAGCATCCATCTTGTGAATAATTCTTGCTCTCTCTATTTATCTATCAGTAGTGAATCAGTGCTACAATTACATTTTGAGGAATGTTACCATAGTTAATTCACCTGTCCTTTAAATGGCTCCGAGGGCTTGCGCTTGTAGCTGCTAAAAAGATTCTATGAGCCTTATTTTATCTGCCAACATGCTTTTTTTCCCATGCTTTTGAAAGTGTTGTAACACATTCCCTTGGATAATTGTAAATGTACCGCCTAATAATGTTTCATTATCAACGATTGACTTAGGCAGATATCTATCAGGTGGAGGAACAAATATGGTGATAGATAAATACATTATCCCTTTACAGGTTTTCGGTGCGGCGGAGTGCTATCCTTTTTATGCTACTTGATTATATGCCTTATGAACATCATTAAAGATGTCTAGTCTTTTCTGTTTAAAGGCTTTTTTTGTGGTCCAGCTTTTTCAGTAGATTCATGAATGTTTTTGCCAGCAAGCCAATGTGTTGATCTGATTTTCCATGGATATGCTAATAGGTCTTTGAGTTGAGTTCAACCGAAGGGCCCGAAGTTGGTCTGCATCTTTTTAGAAGGGTGCCTCACTTCCGGGTTCTTGTATGTGGAGGTGATGGTACTGTAGGCTGGGTTTTGAATGCCGTAGATAAACAAAACTATGTTTCTCCTCCACCAGTGGCAATACTCCCTGCTGGGACAGGAAATGATTTGGCTCGAGTTCTTTCCTGGGGAGGTGGCTTGGGTTCTGTAGAGAGACAAGGTGGTCTTTGCACACTTTTGCATGATATAGAACAAGCTGCAGTAACTATCCTTGATCGATGGAAAGTTTCTATCTTAGACCAACAGGGCAAGCTGCTTCAAGCCCCGAAGTTCTTGAACAACTACCTTGGTATGGTAACTGTTCTTCTGTGGACGGCAGATGATATATTAAGTTTGCTGTACTGGAGAATGTTATGATCATCATCTCACTTTCCCACTGTTTTTTTCAATTTTAATTTTTTTTTGGTTGCAAATTTTGATGAGTGTTCGTTATTGATGTTCCAGGGGTTGGTTGTGATGCAAAGGTTGCATTAGAAATCCATAATATGAGGGAGGAAAACCCCGAGAAGTTCTACAATCAGGTATGCAGATCATCTTCTATGATCATGTGGAGCATGATAATTGGGTTTGTGAATTTGGTTTGATAAAGAAATAGGTCTGTAGAGTTTAAAGTTTGCTTTTGACTTACCTAATGAAATGCATCATCCGTGTATTCATTCATCTCTTGTTTGTAGGATCGTATGGTATTTTTTTTGGCGTAACTGAGAGTTATCTTCCATGTATGTCTCCTTTCTATTTTATATGCATTTGTGACTGATTTTTTTTTTTGGTTGCAAAAATGCTGCAGTTTATGAACAAAGTTCTTTATGCCAGAGAAGGTGCTAAGAGTATCATGGATCGGACATTTGCAGATTTTCCATGGCAAGTTAGGGTGGAGGTTGATGGTGTTGAGATTGAGGTTCCTGAGGTGGTGACAAAAGGCTTAACTATTCTTGTGGAAAAAACATTTTTGCTTCGAATTATCTACTTTTAGTCATTTGATGTGTGATTCTTACTGCAGTCTATCTTTTAGTAACTCTCATCATTCTTATAGAAGTTGCAATAATACTATCAACTCTCTAGAGATACTAGGAAATATTCTAGTCATTTGATGGTGTTGAGATTGAGGTTCCTGAGGTGGTGACAAAAGGCTTAACTATTCTTGTGGAAAAAACATTTTTGCTTCGAATTATCTACTTTTAGTCATTTGATGTGTGATTCTTACTGCAGTCTATCTTTTAGTAACTCTCATCATTCTTATAGAAGTTGCAATAATACTATCAACTCTCTAGAGATACTAGGAAATATTCTATCACGATAGTCGATAAAAGATGCAAAAGTTTATAAGAAAAATTTGGTGGATAATTCTGTATATTCTTCTTAAAGATGTTTTATCGAGTCATCACGGTCTTGAAACCACCTTCAGCAACTAAAAGATTATTGATCTGTAATGATAAGTTATTACTTTGTGACTTGATCTGCAGGATGCAGAAGGTGTTCTTGTAGCTAATATTGGAAGCTACATGGGTGGAGTAGACTTGTGGCAGAATGAAGATGAAACTTATGACAATCTTGATCCTCAATCCATGCATGACAAGATGCTGGAGGTTGTCAGCATTTCTGGGACCTGGCATCTTGGGAAGCTTCAGGTATATAGGAAACGATTTCTGAGACGTTAATGTAGCAAAAGTAATTTTCATGGTCCTGGAGGCTGTTTCTTTTTTGTTGAGGAAAAATTTCTCGAGTCTTAAAGTAGCTTCATCTCAGCCCTCAGGCAGTTGTCTATGTTGTGTGTTCATATCATTACTGGAGAGACGTTCAGTAATCACATCTGGTGATCCTCTGACAAGAGTTGCTGCAGTTGTATAACTGGAAGAGCACTTTTTGATGGTTATTGGCATGATGTGTCTATTTGATCTTTCAGCTACTTTTGGATTTCACTCTTTTGTGATAAGGTTACTACTCTTGCAAACAGGTGGGGCTTTCGAAAGCTCGGAGGCTTGCACAGGGGCAATTGATCAAAATTCAACTTTTTGCTGGATTTCCTGTTCAAATAGATGGAGAACCCTGGTATCAGCAACCATGTACATTGACAATAACACATCATGGACAGGTCAATTACACTTGCGTATCCTTTGTTTTTTTCCAAGGGTGTGGAGAGGGGGAGGGAGAATGGGTTTTCACGTTAAATTTATTGAACTAATGCAGAATCTATAATTTGTTCTTGCTGCTGTTACAGGCCTTCATGCTGAAGAGAGCAGCAGAAGAACCTCTAGGTCATGCAGCAGCAATAATTGCTGATGTGCTTGAGAATGCGGAATCCAATCAAGTGATTGATGCGTCACAGAAGCGGGCACTTCTTCAAGAAATGGCCCTTAGACTCTCTTAGACACACATTGATTTATTAGGTTGCAGCAGTTGATAGGAAGTTTTGTATAAAGTCCTCTACCTTTTTGTACAGGTTCTTCCATCTCACATGTAAAATATATGGAAATTAGAAATGTATACAAAGCTAGTCAACATCGAGTGAAGAGGCAAATTTTATGATGGTTGGACCAGTGTCCTCGTGGCCCTACGGTCTAATTTGTGCTCCCTTTGGGCGTGTGTTTATATAGTACCCCACAAACAGTGACTGTAACAATATCCAAACCACCCAGTAGTTGAAGATTATGGGTTGGCCGATGCTTGCAGCTTTTAGCTGTTTGGACCACCGTAGTGGGTTAAGGATAAATGGTGGTGTAGCAGCTTTCTTCTATTGCCTGTTGTTTCGATGAACATCTTACAGGAAGGAGTCATACATAGGGAAAAGAAGGCAAAATACCTTAAAACTCCCCTAAACTTGGCACACATTATTGGTTACATACTTGAACTATCTACGGTCTTTATTACCCCCTATATTTAGTTATCCGATAGCTGTTATCCCCTTGGACGATCTCATCCCAGGAAAGTGGCATGCACTCACCTGCCACGTGAATTTTTCTGTTTGTGGCATTTTTTTGAAAAATGAAATATATTTTTAATAATTTTTTTCGAATAAAATTTATAACAAAACTTGGATAACTACATTATTTAGGTTAATTTTTTTTATTTGGCTAAAAATAATAAAGTTTTAGTTATTCTTTTTTTGAATTTGACCCGACAATAAAGATTTATACAATTGAAATAAATAGTCAAGGTATCTAAAAAGTTATAAAAAATACATAGTTTGAAATTTATTATTTTGGCTATAATATTTTATATAGCTCTAAATTATGGTGCTCTAAATTTTTTTTTTTTTTTTTTTTTTTTACAGATTTTACCAGAAAAAGTAAAAATACACAGTTGAAATAAATAGTCATTGCATTTGGTAAAAAATAATGGAGATATGGCCAATTTGTTTTTATTGGTTTGACTCGAAAATAAAAATACACAATTAAAATAAATAGACATTATATTATATATATAAAAAAAAGGAAATATACACAACTGGTACTCCATTATTTTTGCTAAAAGTTTTTTATTTGGCTAAAATGATAGAGTTCCTACCACACGTTTTACAAATTCAACCAAAAACAAAAAAAGAAATATGCAGTTGGAACAAATAGACATTATATCTTAGAAGAAATTAAAAATAATAGAAGTTAGAGTAAAGTCCACATTGTATGTTAAGATGAAGCAAGAAGAAATACATAGTTGTAACAAATAAATCATTATATATGACTATATGACAATTAAAAGTTAAAAAATAACCTATTTGAAAGGTGATTTTTCAATTTTTCTTCACTCCCACACGTTTAAAAAAGAGTGCACCCACACTCTTTGCCATAGCAATGTTAAGGGGGTAATGGCTCTCAAAAGGCCAAGTTGAGGGGGGTAATTAAGACCACGAATAGTTTAGGGTTGTAACTAATAATTTGTGCCAAGTTTATGATTTTTTTAAGCTATTTTTCCGAAAAAGAATCATTTCTGCCTGTGAGTAGCAAGTTTGAACGTGCTTCTCAAAGACAACATTTCGTTGCTCTTCACGCTGTAATTCTTGAAGCTCTTCTATAACAAAATAGGAGATTGTTTCCTCAGTTTTTATCTTCAATCCAAGTTTTATCTTACGTCTCGAGTGATACAAAGTTCCATTTCTTTTATTTGGAGTTGGCTGATTTGTTTTTATTATTTTTAACTGTGCGAGATTGATGCCCTTGTTGACAACATTGGGCCTCAGTCAAAATAATATTTGTTTTGTAGACATATCCGACCCAATTATATTAATGGCCCTATTGTATTTTCATTTGTATGGTAAAGATATATGTAACTAGAACCTTCTGAAAATAAATGACAATTCATTTTTTCCTTTTTCAGATATTTTCACATGCTACTCTCTCTTTCTCTCTCAAATTAGGGTTCTTACTCATTTCATTTATTTCACAATTATGGGCTGATTTCTGCACATTAACATGGTATCAGAGCCTAGAATCGGTTGATTCTAGCTCCGCTCTATCGATCGATAGTAGATTTACGAAGTTTTGTGGTAATCTCCGCAATAAATTTTCTCTATGTTTGATTTTTTTCAGTGGAATTTTGTGCGATTTAGCTTCAATACAACTTCTGGTTGTTTTACGATGTTTTAGCGGGGAATTTCTCCAGAACTTTGTGTGGTGATTTCTGGTGGTTCGCGGTCTAATAATTGGACAATTGTTGCCGTGATTTTGGGTTAATTTTCAAGGCCTTACTTCTTTAGGTTGCAAGGAAGGACGGTAATACCTTCTATTAATTCTCTTCACGTTCAGTATTGACAAAATTCTGTCAGTCATCTGCATTTTGTGAAACATACCTAATTAGGGTTTTCTCATGGATAGTCCTGAAATTAGTTCATCCTCTACTGCTGATGGATTTGATGACTTTACTGTTCCCCCTTACCATCCATTTTATGCCCATCCCCCGGATAGTCCAGGTACTCATCTAGTATCCCCACCTTTTGATGGTAGTAATTTTGTTATTTGGCGTAAAAACATAATGACTGCACTTTCTTCTAAAAACAAGTTAGGACTTATAACTGGTAGAGTCCCAAAACCTCAATTCCATTCCCCATACTATCAATTCTGGGAACGATGCAATGTGTTACACCATGTGCGTCTCAAGGTGACGTAATGAATATGAAACTTGTTAATCATTATTTAAATGATTTTAAAGTCATAATTTGGCTATATATGATGTTTGGATAGAAAATATGAAGTTTGGAAAAAATCGGATTAAAGTTGCAGAAAAACCGACTAAGGATTTGCCTTGTAACCGAGCTTTTTGAGAAATAAATTTCGTGTGCTATATGAGGTATTTTTGGGACATATTATATACCAAATTTAAGGTCTTGGAATTTAGTTTCCAATTCTCTTAACCGTTTATTCATACAACACTCGGATAAAAAGTTATAAGTATTGGAAGAAGGACCAATGCTAGAGTGCCAAGTAGCACCTTTTGACTTTTCAAACAAAATGGATATTTATATCTTTATCTCGTTTCTTTCTTCAATTTTTTTTAGAACACACAACCAAATAAGACCCCTAAATTTACTATTAAGCTCTCTGCAAGAGCTTCAAACAAGATTATCATCCCGGGCACGGAATCAAGAAGTGATAACATTAAAACGATCCCTACGACGTAAGTATTGCTATATCGCCTCTCTTTTTCTTTGTAGTTTGAGTTTTGGAAGGTACTTCATAGTTAATAAAACATGTACTTTCTGTATTTAAGTGTTTAAATATCAAGGAAGGTTGATAAATTCATTTTCTAATAGTTAAAAATCACGGAACGGTGATCGGAAGCCGTGAGTTCGAGTTATTCACTTGTAGCAGACTATTTTGTGGATTATTTTGTATTGTTATTGGGCTGCATGTTTTACTACTATTTTGTGAAGTTTTGTAGGAGTAAGGTTGTGGAGAAACACTACATAAATGCAGGGTGGTGGGATGGTCGTTCGTCGTAACATTTTCGGGCCGTTTGACACTATTACGGTGGTTGTTTTGTGTATGAAGAGATTGGGGTGTGTTGGGATATTTTGTAGTATTTTGTGGTATATATAAGGTTGGAAAATAATGTATACATGTTGATATTATTGTGTTTGGTATTATATTGAATTTGAAGGAAGTAAGGATTATAGGGGAGATGCTGCCCGTTTTAATACAAAATAAGCTTGTCGTTCGTTGTACGATACTTGTACCTTTCGTAACTTAATGATAGTATTATTATTGTTGTTGTAGATTAAGGTACGAAGAGGCGAGTTCAACTTGGTGATTGGAAATATTGTGATAAGGTATGTTAAGGCTATCCATTCTTTCCTTTTGGCATGATCCATACGATACAAACGAAACGAACAAATGCACAACTTTCATAAATGACTCTATTCATAGAAGTACTAGAAGTGCCTATGTTCTTGATTCCCCATGTGTCCTATTATTCTATCATCTGTTCACGGGTCTCAGAAAATACATAAGTTGATAAAGTTTATTTCATGATATTAATCGAAGGCATATTAATTTTATGACATACCGAAAGATCTTACGAGCGTACTTCTTATGCATTTCATTCATTTATACATGTACATTGACCCATGACCAGATGGCGTTATATACGTGTATATTATATGTATATGGGATATGGGATATGAAAAAAGGTTACGGCGTTATATACGCACCACCACCTGATCAGCTGATATACGTTGATGATTTTGCCCACAATGAATGAGATGATATGATGGGATTCCCTCAGAGGCTTGATGATATTATGTACGCATATACTTATGCATGGTATGGCATTTATACGCACATGCATGACATTATAAATATTTTCATAATTCACAGAGCTATTCAGACTTACAGGTTGAGTTCCTCACTCCATGTTTCTTTCATGCCTTACATACTCAGTACTTTATTTGTACCGCCGTCCCTTTTACATGGGGACGCTGCGTTTCATGCCCGCAGGTCCCGATAGACAGGTTGAGAGTTCTCATAGTAGGCTATCAACTCAGCAGAAAGTGTTTGTGCACTCCACTTGCTCCGGAGTTGCATATTTGGTCAGTATGATTTGAATATGTATTGATTGGTATGACGGGGCCCTGTCCAGACCTTTATGACATTTATGTACTCTTAGAGGCTTGTAGACAGATGACATGTATATGGATACTTGTATGGCCTTATCGGCCTTATAGTCTCGTATGTCACATGTATAAGTTTCTATATCATGTTGGGTCGTCCTATGTCTAGTATTCCCTTATGTTTTATTCTAGTTATCTTATGACAATCTTTCCGGTTCATTTACCCATGATAGTATGATAAGAATGATACGTTACATTGGTACTCGGTTGAGTTAGGCATAGGGTACCCGTCGCGACCCTACGGTTTGGGTCGTGACACAATGACATGGTCATTACATGGATAACAAACTCACTATCTAGGGATATAACCAATAGCATGATGTGTTTTGATACTGCTAATGATATGTGGGTTGATATTAATGAAAGATTTGGTACCTCAAATGTATTTAGAGGGAAGTTAGTACTACTTCCTAGGGGTCTTTGGACATTGCCACTTATTTCACTAAACTAAGGGGTCCTTGGGATGAACTTAGTATTGCATATGTAGGACCCGTTTGCTCTTGTGGAGCTTTGCCTAAATTCATTGAAGAACAAAAAATTTACCAAATCCTTAGTGGGTTAGATGAGTCCTACTCTACATGCAAAATCAATATCCCGATAATGCCATTTCTCCACTCTTTGAGCAAAGCTTATTCAATGCTTCAACATGATGAGAAGAAAAAGGAGACCTCTGCTCCTCTTCTTAGCTTCTCTAATGATTCTGCTTCATTTTATGCTTCAACTGGACATATGAATAATCATAGAGTTTTCCATCAGAGGGTACAATTTGACTCAAAAGGGGTTCTACTTCCACGTCAAGTCTTTCTTGTAAGCAATGTAAGAAACTTGGGTACACTATTGATAAGTTCTACAAGATCCATGGTTTTCCTCCAGACTTCAAATTTATCAAGAATAAGAGGTCTGGTGCATGTGTTCAGCCTGAAAGTCATATTCCAGAATCTGTTTCTTCCAACCATAGTTCTTCTGAAGTTTCTGGTCATAGGTTCAGTAAAGAACAATATCAACATCTTATGAATTTGTTCCAACAGGTTCACACCTCTCATGTCTTCCACCATGAGCATAATGCTGTTGACAATATTGGTTTTACAAATTTTGCAGGTGTGTATAACCACCTTGAAGTACATTCTACTTCTTTTCATGCATGTGCAGTTTCAACTTTAGGTTTAAATCCTTGGATCATAGATTCTGGTGCCAACAATCACATGACACCATATAAACATCTTCTCCACAGTCTTCAACCATTAGTTTCCTCTTTTTGATAAATTTACCAAATGAATATAAAGTTAAAGTTATATCTACTGGATATTTAGTTCTTAGAGCAGATATGATATTACATAATGTTCTTTTAGTTCCATCCTTCTTTTTTAACTTGATTTCTGTGCACAAATTGCTTCTTTAGTTTAATTGTCTTGCAGTCTTCAACATTTCTATTTGCATTTTACAGGGCTCTTCTCTGAGGAGGCCTCTGGAAATTGGTAAGGCTGCAAATGGGTTGTACTTATTGCATTCAGCTGATCCACAACTTCCTACTCTTGTTACTTGTTATGTTTCTAATTCTATTCATAGTATTATTTCTGCTGTTGTTTTCAATTCTCCTGAACATTCTGTAACTCATAGTTCCACTTGTAATCCACATGTTGTTGCTAATAAAAGTGATTTGTTTTGGAATCAAAGGTTGGGTCCTATTCCATTTACTAGAATGAAATCTATTTCTTTCTTGTCTGATAAAATTTCATCTAAACAACCATTTTTGTGCATTGTTTGTCCTATGGCTAGACAACATAGACTGCATTTTTATGATAGTACTATACATTCCTATGTTCCCTTCTAACTTGTTCACATTGATATTTGGGGTCCTTACAATACTTTAACTTACAGTAGTTTTTGATATTTTCTGACTTAGTTGATGAGTTTACTAGAGTGACTTGGACTCATCTTTTATCTTGTAAGAGTAATGCTCTTTCAATACTTAAAGCTTTCCTCCAAATGGTCAAAGTGCAATTCTAGTCTATTGCTCAGTGTTTCAGGTCTAATAATGCATCCTTCCCATCCTTGTCTTCCAGCCCCTGAAGTTAGAAATCTGGCAGAACTGTTAATCCTCAAGTATGTCTTAAAGATTATGTTTGCACCTCTATCATCCCTTTTCCTCTTCCTGCTTCTTTATCCACTAAGGTGTCTAATGTTGATTTGCATATGCATGAACCTCAATTTTATCAACAAGTTATTTCTAATCCTGCTTGGCAAGAGGCTATGATCTAAATATTTCAGGCCCTTGATGTAAATCAGACTTGGGATATTGTTCCCCTTCCTCCTCATAAGAAGCCAATACCTTGTAAATGGGTATATATATATAAGATAAACTGAAGTCGGATGGCACTATTGAAATATATAAAGTAAGATTAGTGATTAGAGGGGATACCCAGAAAGAAAGGATAGACTATACTGAAATATTTTCACTAGTTGCCAGACTCACCACAATCATATTTTTACTTACCTTGATTGGTAAGAGAGGGTGGATTGTTTTCCAGCTGGGCGTCAATAATGCTTTCTTACATGGTGACCTCCATGAAGAGGTTTATATGAAGATTCCTCCTGATCTTGTGGTATCTGAATCTTCCTCTTCCTCTCCCTTGGTTTGCAAACTCAAAAAATCACTTTATGGACTTAAGAAAGCATCCAGATAATGGTTCGCTAAATTGTTTGAGTCTTTGGTCTCCAAGGGTTATGCATCTAGTAAGAATGACTACTCTCTCTTCACTAAGACTTCTGGATCCTCCTTGGTGATGATTGTTGTTTATATAGATGATATTTTGTTGGCCGGTGATGATGTGAGTGAATTGAATTCTCTGAAAACTTTTCTGGATGACACTTTCAAGATAAAGGATCTTGGAACTGTTCATTACTTCCTAGGTTTAGAAGTCATTCCTCATCAGCAGGGTTATCTTATGAGCCAATAAAAGTACACCTCTAACCTCCTAGCTGAATTTCATTATGAAAATTTCACTTTTGTTTCTATCCCTTTGGATCCCAGTGTGAAATTGGTTGCTGATATGGGTGACCCCATTTCTGATCCTAGCACTTATAATGAGGTTGGTTGACAAGCTCAATTTTCTTCAATATAACAGGCTTGGCATCTCATTTTCAGTCCAGCATCTCAATCAATTCTTACAGACTCCACATGTTGCTCATATGCTAGCAAATCTTCATGTCCTGAGATATCTAATGAATGACCCTACCCAAGGTCTTCTCTTATCTGCCAGCTCTGATTTCTCTCTTCTAGCCTATTCAGATTCAGATTGGGCTGCTTGGATTGCTTGTGCTTTTCTCCAAAAGATTCATAACGGGTTGTTACATCACCTTGGGGGCAGTCCTATTTTCTGGAAGAGTTAGAAGCAGTCTATTGTAGCACTTTCTTCAGCTGAAGCTGAATATCGAGCTTTGAGAATGGCTGTGACTGAGATTTCTTTGCTGGTCTGCTTGTTTGGTGATCTTGGCTTGCGTATTTCTGGACCTATTTTCCTCTTTTGTGACAACCAAACAACTTTACATATTGCCAAAAATCCTGTATTTCATGAACGCACGAAGCATATTGAAGTTGATTGTCATTTTGTATGTGATAGTCTACATTCAGGTTTGATTTCCTTGTTGTTTGGCCCCAATTTTGCTGAGCTTGCATACATGCTGACCAAGCATCTACCTGGACCTCTACATCCTCACTTCCTGTGCAAGCTTGGAGTGTCTACACCCTCCAGCTTCGGGGGGGGGGGGGGGAAGTATTCTGTATTGGGCCTCAGTCAAAATAGTATTTGGTTTGTAGATATACCCGGCCCAATTGTATTGATGGCCCAATTGTATTTTCATTTGTATGGTAAATATATATATATAACTAGAACCTTCTGAAAATAAATGACAATTCATTTCTCCTCTTTTCAGATATTTTCACACGCTGCTTTCTCTCTCTCTCTCTCTCAAATTAGGGTTCTTACTCATTTTATTTCTTTCACAATTATTGGTTGATTTCTGCACAATAACAGAAACTTCTTCAGATATACAAAACGAAAGGTGAAGATACAAAACAGAACGTACACATTTCTCATTTTTTACTCCTCTGCGTAAACTTGTTCTCTATTTTAAAATAGACAATGTAAAAATCGATGTAATACTTTGCATCTGATCATAACAAATATCGAGTTATCTGTTTCGTAACACTCTTAACATTTGTAAAAAGTCAAAATAAAGTAGAATTATAAATAGTACAATTTTAAATAAAATAGCCAATTAGTTGACATTTATTCAATTTTACTACTTTTACATTTGATTCACGATTGACTTGATTTTAAAAATCGCGGAAACTAATGCCAAATACGTATTAAACCAATATAAGAATAGTATATAATAAGTTTCAACTAATTTACCAAGAAGATGGCATAATTTTGACCATTTGCACATGACCGCCATGGCTTGTTCTTGAAAGCTAAAGCATTTGCCAGATGCAGCCGTTTCTTGTACTTCTCGTTTTGCTTCTTTTTATATATTTGACCAATTTATAAATTATAATATTTTTTTCATTTATTTTTATTACTAAAAATAATTGGTACATACATTCTTACAAACGTCTATCACACACTCAACTTGTCAACTAGACTCCATCCAGTGTTCGAATAACTTGATTCCAAGAAAGGCTGTGGAGCTTTTATAATTCATCACGCCATAGAAATGTTTTTAAAAAAAAGGGAAAAAAAAGAGTAAAGCTTGAGAAAGGATAAATTGCAAGTTTATATATGCAATCATCATCATTTAACACACGCCCATATGATTTTACCTATTTAAAATTCAATATTTCTTGGAATATCTCTCATGAGTTGTCATTAATAATTACGTACAATGGCAAACAAAAAACCTGATTTTATATGGAGAAATCTCATAAGTATCAGATTTTCAGATCCCAAGGTGACAAATGTAGTTAAGGTCATGAGATCCTCAATTTTGCCAACAGAGTGATTCCTGGTTAAACGATTTCATTCCCTAAACTATCAAAAAAATTAATTACTACATCACAATCGAGGTCTGTGACGTAACCTGGCCACATATCTTTCGGGCTAAGGAATGGAAAACCTTTCTCCTATTACGTGAATTCAATTTTCTTTTCATCCGGGAAAACCCATCTTTTTTTCAATAATATTTTTGTCATTTGATCCAATAGCGTTCCGTTAGATAGGAACAGATTTGATAAATACTGATAACTCTCGGATAGAGTATTAGAACGGTCATTCCGTTCATTTTTACCTGTCTAGTATTCTAAAAATAAATTTTACTTTTACTTGTCACTTTAGCATATCAAGAGGAGACAATTTTTTTTTTCCTGTTATACTCACAGTATTGATTACTCAGTTCAAACAAATCCATAAAAAACATGCATCAATTAATATGAGTACCATATTAAATTATGCACATTATTTATTATTTTTCAAGAGGTATGCAAAATTCATAGTGAACAAGTAAAAGTGAACGGACGAAGTAATCATTAAGCTTCCAGAATAATTTTTAAGCATTTATACTGATTGCCTTCCCCAAAATTCGTTGTATATACATAAGAAAATAGTAGAAGTTATTTAGAGTAACAAATTTAATATCTTTAGTACGTTACCGGTTAAATATCTTTGAAGGTGTTATGTAATATGTCTAGACACCATGAATTGCTACTTTAATCGGTGTATGTTTTTACAATTTTAAGAATATATGAAGCATTTTCAACGTTTACTCCTACTGGAAAATAAATTATTTTCTATTTGTTAAGTACTAAATACAAATCAAGAAATGGAAGGCTATTTCCTCTTCGTTTTTCTATAAAAGTGCATGTATCTCTTTAGACTGAATTGATCACCGATCTAAGCAAAACTTCTACTCTTTTTTTTTTTTAATCAAAATTTTCAAAACCATAAGAAGAAACAACAGGAAATATAATTAGAATTGGAACAAATAAATCATTATATTTGATTATGTGACAATTAATATTTTAAAAATATCCTATTTGAAAGCTAATTTTTTAATTTCTCTTCCATCCCACCTAAAAGAGAGTGTATTCACGCTCTTTGCCACATCAACATCTAGGAGAGTCAAGATTATTAAAGATCACGTATAATTTAAGAAGGAACTAAACAAAAGTTGTCAGTACAGAGGGGTCCCGAACATTTCTGCTAATAAAAAACTCCTAAATAAAATAATCCAGGCTTTCCTTCCACACTCCAAAAGAAAAAGACTAAGCAAAATAAATTTGTCTCTCACCGTCCATAAGTAGTGAAGTTAAAGCTTGTGTACCACCTTTTCATTTTGTTGCTGAAGAGGCCATTTTTCAGGTACCCAACACGTTAGATCTCAAGCTCTGTTGCCTTCAAAGCAAGCTTTCTAATAAGTACTTCTTGTTTTTTTCCTCTAACCATAATGTATTAAACTATTAATACATGCTCTTAGCTGTAATTAATCTTTCTTTAATCTCACTCAATGCCCTTCGAACAAACGCAACACGTTCTTTCTGAACTTTCTTTTTCTTCTTCTCTTTCTGTTACTGTACCAGTCAAAAACAATTTTCTTGTTGGGTTACAACCTCATTTTCACATGAAAATTGCACCTCTAGTTAAATTGGTTCACTTTGCAACAAAATAATAATTATAAAAAAAAAAGAAGGTTTTTCCACACCTTGTGATACTGTTTTGTTCAAAATCCATTCTTGTAAAATTTAGGTTGGAGTTAAAGATCAATCTACTTGGTAAAAAATATGTCCTTTTTTCTTTTGGTAAATGGATTTTCCTTGTGATCATAAACCAAGACTCTTCTTCTTTTTGCTTGTTTAAAACCCCTTTCCAATTTATTTTACCTTTTTCCACATTTTAATGGGTCACGGTAGTACTTTTGTGGAGGTGTAGCCACGACTTAAAGTTTATGGATTCAAGATTTTAATACTTTTAAGCTATTGAATTTTAAATTAATAATTTATAATTATTCAATGAATTTCTTAAGATAAATATAAGATTTGCATTAAAGTTATTGAGTTTAGCCGAACGCATGATTAAGTGCTAGCTCCGCCACTGAACTTGTGCATAAGCATTTAAGTTATATACACTTACCTTTTTTTTCACTATAGTGAACTTTAAACTGTATTTATTTAATAATAACCTGATTGTGTAAATGCATCATCCGTAACATTAACCGTGCAATGAACTTTAACTCTAGCAGAAAAGGTTTGTAAGAGTATTAAACCATTCTTTCAAAATTGAAACTTGATTGAGAGGGGGTGGTCAGAAACCAGTCCAAGTGTAAAGTTTCTGTCTTTGCTGAAGGGAAAAGGCAGAAAGAGATGGTGGAATTATCTTGTTAGTTACTGAAAGGTCCCTCTTAAAAACGTGTTGAACATTCTGAATCAGACTTTAAATCTTACATTTGGCACTTTACTTAGTTTTTGAGAGTCCATTGGCTTACACCCCTTAGTCTCTTTTCCATTATATAAAGCGGTATTTCCACGTCTTTGAACCATCACTGAAGCTCTTCGACTCCCTTTTCTTCTTGATATTTTCCTTTTCTAAAAGCTGTTTGGAATTCCTTGAGGTAACTTTTATTGAAGTAGTCTATAGTTCTTGTTTCAAATTGCCTGAGGTAACTCCCTAGTTCAATTTTTGTTTAATACTATCTCAGTTTGCTCCTTTCTTTGTCTTCTACTTAGCTTTTTCTTTGTTTCAGTTTCTTTGTGTATTCTTGTGCATTGGTAATAAGATTGTGGAATCTGAAGCTTGGTCCTGAATCTAATACTTGCCTGTTTTTCAGGTTTCATATTGCAGGGAAAAAATGGTGAAGATTTGTTGCATTGGAGCTGGATATGTTGGTGGACCGACGATGGCAGTCATTGCCCTCAAATGCCCCTCAATTGAAGTAGCTGTTATTGATATCTCTGTTGCTCGAATTGCAGCATGGAATAGTGATCAGCTGCCTATCTATGAGCCTGGCCTTGATGATGTGGTGAAGCAACGCCGAGGAAAGAACCTTTTCTTTAGTACTGAAGTAGAGAAACATGTCTCAGAAGCAGACATCATCTTTGTTTCTGTTAACACCCCAACGAAAACTCGAGGACTTGGAGCTGGAAAAGCTGCAGACCTTACCTACTGGGAGAGTGCTGCTCGAATGATAGCAGACGTATCCAAGAACGATAAGATTGTTGTGGAGAAATCAACTGTTCCTGTGAAAACAGCTGAGGCAATTGAGAAAATACTCACTCATAATAGCAAGGGAATTAACTATCAAATCCTTTCAAATCCAGAATTTCTTGCTGAGGGAACTGCAATTCAGGATCTTTTTAATCCAGACCGCGTTCTAATTGGAGGAAGAGATACCCCTGAAGGGCAAAAGGCGATCCGCACCCTCAAACAAGTTTATGCGCATTGGGTGCCTGAAGACAGAATCATCTGCACCAATCTTTGGTCAGCCGAGCTCTCAAAGCTCGCTGCCAACGCCTTCTTGGCTCAGAGGATTTCATCTGTTAATGCAATGTCAGCACTTTGTGAAGCTACTGGGGCTGATGTTACACAAGTTTCCAACGCTGTTGGTAAGGACACCCGAATTGGACCAAAATTCCTCAATGCCAGTGTTGGTTTTGGTGGTTCTTGTTTCCAGAAGGATATCCTCAACTTGGTTTACATATGTGAATGTAATGGCCTAAAAGAAGTTGCCAATTACTGGAAGCAAGTGATCAAGGTGAACGATTACCAGAAGAATCGGTTTGTTAACCGAATGGTCTCCTCAATGTTTAACACAGTTTCTGGAAAGAAGGTTGCCATTCTTGGATTTGCCTTCAAGAAAGACACAGGTGATACTAGGGAAACTCCTGCAATTGATGTGTGTAAAGGCTTGTTGGGAGACAATGCTCACTTGAGTATATATGATCCACAAGTTACTGAGGATCAAATAACAAAGGATCTGTCAATGAAAAAGTTTGATTGGGATCATCCAACTCACCTGCAGCCAATGAGCCCTTGTGCAGTGAAGCAGGTTAACGTCGTGTGGGATGCTTATGAGGCAACAAAAGACGCCCACGGTCTCTGCATTCTCACTGAGTGGGATGAGTTCAAAACGCTTGATTTCAAGAAGATTTATGATAACATGCAAAAACCTGCATTCGTGTTTGATGGGAGGAATGTTGTTGACGCGGAGAAGCTCAGAGAAATCGGGTTCATTGTCTACTCCATTGGGAAACCTTTGGATGCATGGCTCAAGGATATGCCAGCTGTGGCATAAGAAACCTCAGGTTGCCTTCCCCTGGTTTAAGCACTAGGAATGAGAGGAAGATCCAATTCTTTCATTTTTTAAATTACTATGGTTCAAAATACGTCTCTCTTTTTCTTTTCTTTCAGTTTAAACATCAGCTTCCTGGATCATGATGTTAATCCCTTGTACTACAATAACTAATTTGCCTTGTTTTGATTAGTTCGGGCATTTTCTTCTTGATATATATATTTTATAACTCAGAATCTCCGTTTTTTGAACAATGGAGGGAAAAACACTCCTTTTTTTAATATATAGAAAGATGAGCAAAAGCAAAGCTAGTGACTTCTAGAACTTAAAAGTGGCAGTGCCAGTAATAGCAAACGTCACTACACGATTTTTGCAAAGAAAACGAAGAGCTAATGTCATAGAAAGAATATCTTGGGTCTCTACCAGTGCTGGGAACTGGCAAGTCTCGTTGAAAATGATATGGTTTATTAACCATAATTTAACAATTTAACCAAATGACGAACATGTCGGAGGTACGTTCAGAGCAACTGCATTAATGAGTTTTGGACTTAAATCCATAAGACTTTTATGGGAAACGAAAAAAGGAACTGGAAATGACAAAAAGGTTCAAAAATTAATAATAAACGAATAACAAAGAAAAGAATGTTTCCTTCTCAGCCAAGAGAGTTAAAGATCTAACTTTCATGTGGAAGCAAATGAATGACTATCAAAAGAATCGTTTTGTTAGCAGAGTTGTCTCCTACTCTCCTCAATGTTCAACGCAATCTCTGGAAAGATTGCTATTCTTGGATTTGTTTTCAGCAAATTTTCTTGCACTCCGTTCGAAACTATTATTTCTCATTATTGTGTATTGTACTTATGTACTGTATTGTTTTCTAAAAAACTATGTTTGAATTGATTGTATTGTTTGTCATGGTTTAATAACAATTTTTCAAATCAAACTGATACTGATAAGTTTATTAACTGACTTAAACTGATCCTAATAACAGAATTTATCAATAATTAATCATAAAATAATTTAAAACCAGTTTTTTCTCTTAATTTATCACCAATTATCCTTGAAACTAGATAGGACTAAAGCAGAAGGTGAATTTTGATGTGCATTAGCGAACATACAGGTTCATTTCTAATTATTAAACGACATAACATTGGCACCCACAGCAATCAACTGACAAGCCGTCTGCACATCGTTTGGAATCACGAGTTATTGCTAGTAATCAACAATCTGCCACACTAAATATTACCGAGCTACTGAGGAACAACGGACTTAATTAAGGAAGCCGACTCTAGTTCTATTGACCAAACCATGACCGAATAAAAATGAGTTTGTCACTCTTTTTCACGTACGCCAGGAGAAAAGGGGAAAAAGAATATCAAGAGTACAAAAAGGAAATGTCATTCCGACCATTGAAGAATTTCTTCTTTTGGACATGTTTGCCCCTCATCTTTAGCTAGATTTGTTGACTTATTCTCTCCTGTTTCTTTAAATTGTTGAATCCTTCCCGCAACACCTACACAAACCACAACAGCACGACAATAAGCACAAAAAAAAGGGGAAGGTGGGGTGGGGAGTAGGCTAGAGAAGCCACTATTGATGCAGTTCCTTTATCCCCCCCCCCCCCCCTTTTTTCTCCTAGATCTTGGGAGCAGAGATTGGGCAAATATCCCGCGGTGATATCTCCGGGAAGCAGCTCATCTACGCCAGTCGGTTATGCTCTAACAATTTTTAAATTCAGTGGCTGATGGGCTAATGAGTTAACTCAGACGTGCACGTCCTTCGTATCACGTGAAAAAAAGGGGGAGGGCGGGCTAACGCAAAAGAGGAAAAAGACAGCCACAGCAGAGCTCCTTTTGGAGAGAGACAGAGAGAGGGGAGATAACATTATAATATAGGGTTAAACACTAATTGTATACATAATCTATAAACAATATTCATCGCTCCAGAGCACAAAATATTTCGAATATCCAATATACAAGCATACAGAAAACGGAAAAGGGTCTGATCTGTCCCTCTACTATGATAAATTGTTTAAATTTGTCCCCCCTTATACTATTGGACCATAAAACTCCCTGCCGTCTTACTATTCGAACACATATACCCCTTCTTTGACGAAGGGGACACGTGGCACCAATCCGTGTCCTTTTTACATCTGGGCACATATTAAATCGACCCATCTCATTTCTTTTAACCCGGTTCACTTCAAAAAAAACATTGCCCGACCCAAAGTCCGCCCACATTGCTTCTCTAATCTCTCTCTCCTCTTTTCCTTCTCACTATTATAACCATGGCCGGAATTTCTACCAGTGAACTCGCCGGAAACGATGGAGAATCTTTATATTTGTCACCTCGCACTTTCTCTTCCCCTTTCTCTATACCTACACACATATTTATACACAGATCTGGAGAAATATACACAAGAGGTCAAAAATCTAGCTGGAAGTGTAGCAACATTAGCCAATTGGTTCTGTTCCTAGGTAATTACAGCACCTCCATTTGGAAATTACCTTGAACACAATTCTTTCCTCTCTATTTTACCATTATTAATAAACCCCTTTGCAACTCACTCTTACATATATCACCAAAAATCATTTTCATCACCATTTGAAGATAATGTTAAATGTTGCCAATTTCTGGTTACCACAAGCAAAAAAAATTAACACAGCAGTGACATTTGGTCATTGATCTTCAAAATTAGCAACGTTTTTTTTCTAAACTCAGTCTAGGTCCTAATGAAAGATTCAACTTAATTCAGAAATTCCCATAAGATGTAAGCTTGTTCCTTAAATTTTGGACTTCCTATTTGTAAAAATGACAATAAAATTGCCTCAGAATTGCAGCAACCTCTTCTTCGGCATTTCAAGATCCAACTGAGTAGCACCATATGGGGTGTCTCAGATCTCCACTATACTTCCAATCTTATTTGGCAGTGACGGCGAGTGTAGGGGGAGGTGGTCGTGGAAGAAGAAAGGAATGGAGGGGGATAAGGTGGAAGAAGAAGAGGGTTAGGTTATAGGTCTTGGGTAATGGAGCGGGTCAAGTTTAATTTTAGACCAGATATACCAAGAGACTTGGATACGTGTCACGTGTCCCCTCCGTCAAAGAAGGGGTATATGTGTTCGAATAGTAAGACGGCAGGGAGTTTTATGGTCCAATAGTATAACGGGGGACAAATTTAACAATTTATCATAGTAGATACCAGCAAACATATTCATGGATGGTTTGCAGCCATTTATGTAGATGAACAGTTTAAAGAGCCTCAGAAACTCATCCCCCACCCTCAAAAAGCCCCAGGGAAAAAAAAAATAGGTCAAGGTTTCTGAGGATGAAACAACCCACGACTTAGATGATCAGCGTCAATGATGTGACATCATGACATTGGAATGTTAGTAAACCATAAATCACCTCTGACAGAAACCAAGCAAACGTTGAATCTGCAAACTCCTATCAAACATGATTAATAATCTACTCCCACTCTATGTATGGATTCTATAGATCATGGAAACAGAAATGTCAATGTTTCTTGCATCACATATGACATTTCATTTGATAATCACCTAACACCGCCTGTGGAATACGGACTGGTCAATAGAGATGGCAAAAGGAGAAGGAAGAAAAAAGTTTGGTAGTCTTTACAGTACACGGCGAGAAGACACGAACATTGGCAACCAATAGCGCAATCTAATAAACACATGTCTCATTTCTCTTCCTGCTCTAAGGAATTCAAACATTGAGAAATAGCCATTCATGTTTAACAATAAGAAAAGCAGAAGTACCTTTTGTATCTCTTCTTGGAACCACAAGGACAGAATGCATTCCTACTAATATGCCCACTCTTAGCCAAGTTCGATCGTGCAACATCCATCGGGGATGAACCCATCAACTTTTGAACCTAATATTAGAAGAACCCAATATAAGTCAACTTCATATAACCACAGAAAAAGGAAGCACCAATACTGGAACATATTGTATGCGTTCTTTTCTCATATTCTGAAGACTCCGTGCAGAACCAATTATTTGGATGAGGACCTTAAGTGCTATTGAATTTCCACCACAACCCATAACTATTGAATCATGAATGGACCAGAGAAACAAACCCGTACACACTTCATAATGATACACATGCACCCACGTTACTGGCATCTATAACAGAAAATTTCTTTTCTTAGAATGCACAAAGAATATGCATCTCTCCACAATGCAACCAAAAATCTCACCAGAAAGTGAAAGAATCAAACAACCAGAAAACCTAATACGGTATATAGAAGATTTAAGAAATTAAAAAAACTATAATACCCTCATTCCCATTTTATGTAAAGAAATTTGACGGGACATGGATTTTAAGAAATAAAAGAAAACTTTTGTCACATAAGCTAATTATTACGCAAAGTACCAAAATTGTCCTTACTACAGACAATTAAATTAGAGATAAGAGTTCCATGCGTCCTTTCATCTTTCTCTCTCCTGATAAAAACATCAGATTTTATATCAAGTGGACTCCAAACAAATCATTTTATTAAAGGTAGAATGATATTTTAACATTTAATAGTTTCCAGGTATAGATAATTCACCAATCTTTTTGGAACATCCTAAAAAAGAAAGTGTCACATAAAATAGAATGGAGGGAGTAAAACAAAGAGTGAAAATATGCCATAGAGCAGCAATCTTAAATGCAATATACAGTACCTCAGCCATGTTCTTTGGCATTGGCTTCCCTTCTTCCTTCATCTTCTCAAGTTTCGTTTGTGCTTCTTTTGCCCAAGTAAACTTTGCCAATGTATTCTCAACATCAGCTATTGTGCACTTGCAATGTTTTGCTGCCTCTTGCTTTTGAATTGTTTGAAGATTCTATTTTAAAAAATAAAGAATTAACGACAGAAAGGGCTTCAAAAGGTTATCCAAGTCTTTTCACGATAACAGTTTCTTCCATCTCTCCGACACATGAATACTAACTTTCTAAGATTGTCTTTCGCATTAGTTTACAAATATATTTTATTCGTCCCGAAAAGAATTTTATAATTTTATTTCTTTTGGGTTAAGTTATGTGAAATTTTCATTTAACTGCAGTAAGAGGTGCACAATATTTTACATAAAAAGGACTTTGAATTCCTTTTCCCACTGCAGGGAATCTATGAAATCCATCAAAAGTTCAGACTTTGTAAACACTACGGTTGTAACATAAATTGTTTCAATCTTCAGGTTGTTAAACCCCCCTAAATCACAAGTTAAACAGAAAAGCGCTATAGAGAAAAGGAAAATGAGGGGAAAACCTCTCCAGTGGGATCCAAAGCACCAAGATATCTGATAATCGATTCTTGCTTCTCAAAAGCATCAGCAAATGTAGCTTCGCTACTTCGCCCTACAATGTACTGCTTCAGAGTCCCCAATTTCCTCGCTTTGCTCAATTCGTCCGCAAATCCTAAAACATCCCATCAAATAGGAAGAGTAAACTCAGACAACACAATAAAGGATATTACTATATATGCTGTCAGTGTATTACAAATACTTACGAAGGAGAGTGAATGACTGAGAGGTGGGTAATTCAGGTTCAGAGGAGGTCTTTTGACAGCCGGCGAATGCACCTTTAATCTTGTCCATCCAAGAGGAGCCATGAAGTTGTGTTGTCGAAGAAATCCAGCGACGAGAGTTTGATGCTGAGTTTGAACAGAAAGTCTGACGAATCATATATGTAAATTTTTGCGTCTCTCTCTGCTTTGCTCTGCACTGCAATCGAATCGGAAGAGCAAGAGAACTGGGCCACCTAAGGGGTTTTGATAGGGGTTTTTCACTTGTATCTCAGGAGTCAGGACGACGTCGCTCCTCCAAAATCTTCCCCTTTTTCCCTTTTATTTTATTTTATTAACCCACCAAAAAAGATAAGTTTGGTTTATGTCAAGCATAAAATTGTCAATTTCACGGTGTACACCAATAACTATATTTATTTATATCAATAAGCTTTTCCTATATTAAAAAAATATTGGTGCCATGTAATTCATTTTCATATTTTATACGATTCATTAAATATAAGACAGAAGAAAAGCTCTATCTCTTCAGTGGTGGAGCCATCTTGCTCAACGTTGAATAATAGTTTTAAGACATTTGTGATAGTTGGACCTTTTCGTTCATAGAGCGAGCACGACTATTGTCGAGCTCATTATCAACATGAAGAATACAACAACCCACTGAAATTACTCAAGTGGGATCTGGGGTAGGTAGTATGTACGCAAATTTTATCCCTATTCCGGAATGCAATAATATTAGCAAAAAGTCAATAATAACAACTCCATATCTTTCTAATTTAGATCGTTATAACATCCCCTAACCAAATGACACTTCCAAATACATAATATTATCTTCTCTTAATGACATTCTAAGAAGAAATATCAATCTTCAACGAAATTTTAGCATAAATTACAAGATCTAGAGCACTGGCGAGAAGGAAATGTTGTTTAAAAATATGATAAAAATAACATGGGACAACACGAAAATGAAGTTACAGTCGGGAAAAAAAAGGGTGAAATGAAGTTATCAACTAGCGTAATAAGGGCAGTGAGCTAATTTATGACCAGACTTATACATAGTATCAAATTGCTTTACCCTTCGTGTCCCCTCAAACATCTTAATATAAACAAAAGCAGTATAGGAATTAGAGAGCTTTGTTGAATTTAAAGTACTAGCGCATAACAAGAATAGTTTTCTTCTGTAATCACCACTATTTTCTTTTGTTAACTCGTCATAGCAAGCCCATCGTATAAAACAAATGGATTAACCACAATTTATATACTACATAACTAATACACAGTATCAATCACTAAAAGGAGGCGCAGCTCATTAATCAGACAGTTGAGCACCCTCATACAACAAATGCATCAAAAAGACGCACGCACAAAAAATTACAGCCGTGAATTTACAAAAATCATATATACAGTTATCTAATCATCTCAGTTAATGTCCATGGACTTCTTCAGTTAGCAGAGTCCTACCTAGCAGTATAACGAGCAGATTTTCATAGCATAAACCACTCTCTTGACAATGCTCTTTTCTTTTGCAAAAATAGGAGTTGATCCTAAGATACAAGGCCACTTCCGCGAGGCATTTTCTTTGAGCTAGCTGCAGAAGGCATATAAACACAACAATATTACGTTATTTAAATAAAGCAACTGGAACGACGTCATATTTTGTGGAATGAAATCCAATTGCCAAACTCCAAAAAAATATGATAACTAATGGCCTCAACATTAAACAGTTTGGTCCTAATAGGCATCAAGCGGATGAGGATTATACTTTGGATATTTTGGCCCCTAATATGCATCAAGCAGAAAAGCATTTTAAACTAAATAGCAATGTCTCCACCCTTAGATGACTCCATTTCAGCAAGGCTCGTTGGATCTAATTCTCTAATAAATGAAACTAGACGCAGCTTATAAGATATCCTTCCAGCAGTAGCATATGGCTGGCAAAAGTAAGGGGTTTCATTTTACTTTTCTGCAGTCACACGCCACTTGAAGTTGGGACTACAGAAGGCAATGATTAAAAAAGTTATATGACCCCTCTTGTAAAAGGTTTTTTTTTAATTATGAAACAACAAGTGCAATCCTACCCTCCTCCGAATGGAAATATCAATATTTTATTGAAAACAAAGCTGAATGCAACTAGTCCCTTGCCTAAAACCAAATGTTCATGTTGGATTGCAAGTCCCTCAACCAGGAGATGGGATGTAGTCTAGCTGTGAGGCACCAATAAAGCAGCCAGACAAACAGAAACCAAAAAATGAAAATAACACAAAAGAGAGTAAGAACGCTTACCGTCTTCAACATCTTTCAACTGATAGTAGTGAGGAGCTATTTCTACAAGCCATTCGGGTTTCAGTTCAGTTGCCTGCCAGGAAAACCCTCAATTACAATCTCTGTAATGATTAAGCACATGCAATAACAACCCTGCTACGAAACAAAAAGAAGAGAGATAAAGGAGAGGTGGACTAACCTGCCGCATGTACTCCTTAGTTGTCAGGACCAGCTCATGGTAGACAACCCATCTAGGGAGCACCTACAATATGCAAGAGCAAATGATTCTCATGTAGTTACTATCATAATTAAGGTTACATTATCTGTCTTGACAACTTAAAAAAACAAAGCACAACAAACTGTGTGCATGCAATTTGAAAGCGTGGAAGGATTGAAATGAGAGGGGTGGGGGAGATAAGACCTCATTGGTTGGCTCAGTCATAATTAGCTAAACAACACACAGAAATACCAGTTCTCAGGGAAGAGCATCACAAGACTAATAAATCCACAAGAAGGAAAAGGTCAGACTGCCTGTCTTCTCAACCTAAAAATACTAAGTAAACCATACTATGATCCTTTGACAGAAGCTAGTTACATATGGGCCACGGCTGAAGGCTCGACATCATAAACAAGAGTTGAAGATTCTTGGTATCAACCTCTTGGAAGGAAATGGTACTGAACATACCACAGATTCCCCAGTCAAGGTGTAGATCGAGGACCATTAACCCATCATGCTAGATGGTAGCGGAGGAAGAAGCACGCACGCCCCTTTCAGATTCGAGAACATGAGGCAGAGACTAACCATTGACCTTGAAAGAATGCCTGTTCTTTCATTTTTTGACTATACATATTCAGATGGTCCAAATTTTTACTAGCTTGACCGACCGTGATAGTCCTCAAGATCAGTTCCTCTCTTCATGAAAGTCATCAGGTATATCATAAGAGACAGTGATCCTAACTCTTCATCTTGGAGGATGCTATGATGCTAGATAGGATGATTGTTTATTCCTACTGAAAGCATGTGATGCATTCTCCTCTACTGCATATCCTTCTGAAAAAAATTAGAAGGCACCAGCAAAGACACGTACCTTAATAGAAGATCAAGGTGAAGGAATCAGCAAATCTGAAAGGAACCAACCAGGCCCCTTCGGGGACACCAATTAAAAAAAGGACGCAACTAGAGATCGGTCTACGATCAGTCTTTTACAGACACCATGAAACAGAGGAACAAGAATATTCAATTGGTAAAGTTTGTAACGGAGCTTGACTCTGGTGTTGCCGTTCTAACAATTTCAAGAAAACAGTATAAACGTGTATTTATCTTCCGACAAGATCTCGTAAATAGAGTAGCAGTACTGGTGGAATTGGATTGCAGTCACAGGCACATCATCATTCAAAATCCAAAAGAAGTTGGAAAAATGCCGAAAGGACAGATACAGGTGTGGAATAGGGAGAATCTTGGAAGGGTAGAGGTGAAGATGCGAGAGTTTATGAGCTGGTGGAAGTTGAGAGGGGGAAAGGGGATCGAGTGCTTTGTGGTTGGAGGAGACTGATACAAGATTCTTCATAGGCAGCAGTGGTGAATAGGAGGCTAAACTTCAAGTCTTTGGAAGAGGATAGAGGGCTATATCAATATGAGGAGAGATAAGAGGAGTGATAGCGCATGCTAGTATAAAGATGAGGTGAGTTGGAAAGCTAAGTTTAAAAGGCTATTGTTCAATCAAATAGGACATGACATGAGCATCCAAGGGTGTGGCCTAGTGGTCAATGAAGTGGGTGAGAACCATGAGGTCTTAGGTTCAAATACCAGGAGGCAAAAAATACTAGGTGATTTCTTCCCAGGCTTGGATAGAGTTACCTAGTACATGTTGCTGGTGGGAGGTGGCAAGTACCTCGTGGAATTAGTCGAGGTGTGCGCAAGTTGGCTCGGACAATACGGTTATCAAAAAAAAAATAGGACATGATATGAGGGAGTAGTTGGACAAGGAGATTGAGGAAGACGAGATGAGGGAGGCAGCAGAGAATCGTGCAAGTATTATGGATCCGGACAAGATGGATTCATCTAGCGTTCTTCCAAAAGCATTCGACTGCCAAAGCAAAGGTTATGAAAACCATTGTTGCATTTTAGGCAGTGTTGTCAAGGGAGAAAAGCGTTAAAAAGCACTCCGGGTCTATCAAAGCTTTAAGTGCAAAGCGCAATTAAAGCGTGGGTTTTGGTTTAAAAAGGCACAACGAAGCAACAAAATATATATATATATATATATATATATATATATATATATATATAATGCAAAAAAAGTAATATGTTTAGTTATAATGATTTCCTTAGCAATCAATATATCTTTTTGCCAATTATATTTTTGTTACCGCTCTATCAACATCGAACTTATGGGCAATGAGGTGCGCGCCTTGCTACTTTGCCTACATTGAAGCGCAGTCTAAGTGGCGAAGCGCATACCCCTAGGCTTTTTTGAGCTTTCAGGCTTAAGCGCGCCTTAAATGAGCCTTTGCCAATACTGATTTTACGAGACTCCAAATTTTGAAGAAGCCTCAACACATCCTTTAACGTCATCCTACCAAAAAAAGGAGCAATGAACACCAATCATTACATGCCGCCTATAAGTCCAGCAGGAGCATCAATAAGATAATCTCTAAAGTGTTTTCAACTAGATCAAAGAAGGTGTTGGACAAGATAAGACTCCACCTCTCAGAATGTGTTCATGGATAGAAGACAGATCCTAGAAGCTTCTTGGTGGCAAACGAAGTGGTCGATCCCAGAAGGAAGTGGGAAAGTCGAGAATCTTGTTCTAACTAAACCTTGAAAGGGCCTATAATCATGTGAATTGGGAGTTCCTGGATATAAAATGTGAAGATATGACTCGGATAGGTGGAGAAAAGAAAGGGATCAAGTTATGCATATCAGTGGTCAAATTCTCAATCCTAGTGAATGGAAGCACGTGTGATTTCTTTGGAGCTCGAGGGCGTGAGAGAGGATGACCGATCATCCCACATGCTATTCATCTTGAAACTCTAAGTGTTGGGTAAAATAATGGATAGCTATCGCCTTGAGGGACTTCTCTACCGCAATCCAGTATAATATACAATGAAGGTTCACATTTCTTGTTCGCAGACAACACTTAAGTTTTGACAAGAGTGGGTTGCTCTAGTGGTAAGCATCCTCCACTTCCAACCAAGAGGTTGTGAGTTCGAGCCACCCCAAGAGCAAGGTGGGGAGTTCTTGGAGGGAGGGAGCCGAGGGTCTATCGAAAACAGCCTCTCTATCCCAGAGTAGAGGTAAGGTCTGCGTACACACTACCCTCCCCAGACCTCACTAGTGGGATTATACTGGGTGGTTGTTGTTGTTGTTGTTGTAGACAACACTTAAGTTTTCTGTGACACAGACATTAACCAAGGAGATAACCTTAGACAGGTTCCTAAATGTTTCCAAACAGTGTCAGCCCTCAAGATCAACCTCAAGAAGTGTGATAGCATTATGATGGATGACATGAACAATATTGAACATTTAGCACAAGTGTTGTGGTTGGAACTCTTCCAAGTTCCAATTACTTATCTAAGCTTACCCTTGGGTACTTCCAATAAAGTGAGTTCAATAGATTCCAGTACCATCTCTACGTGCATTATCATTACTTCACGCACCGGCCAGTATCATAGGTAAATTGGAAATGCTTCAAAGGAACTTCCTATGGGACTCAGCAAATGGGACTAGATAGTTCCACTTAGACAGTTGGAATGAAAGATCTCTAAGTTTTCAGAAAGACCTTATTAGGAAAATGGTCATGAATATTCGTGATTAAGAAACACAATATATGGAGAGAGGTGATTCATAAAAGCACGCAAAAAGGGGGATGGAGGACCAAAAATACCAAATGCCCTTTTGGGTACGGAATGTGGGGGAATATTATGAATGAGTGGGAAGACTTCATCAGCAACATAACATTTTATGCTAGAGGGTGAAAGTAAAATGAACTCTAGGAGTCATAGGTGGTGTGAAAAAAGAGACATTGAGACTCACATTCCCAAACACTCGAGGGTCGTTTGGTTCGAACACAAGTTATACATTTATCATAGTGTAGGAAGTAGTAATGCAGGGATTAATAATACGAAAATTAATAGTACATGGATTATTTCTTGTTGAGTGTTTGGTTCATTGCACTAAAACTGGGTATACAAAGTATCATCTAAATTATTTGTTTACTTTTTAAGCTAAAAAATAATGACTTTATAATTGTACCCTTGGATATTTGGTCTTCATAGGCTTTTAGAAAAAAGACAAGGTACTTTTGTCCTTTTGGTGCTTTATCCATGTATAGCTTGTAGATGGATTAGTTATTCCATGTTGGTGGTTGGATAAGATAATAGACCAATTGGTGTATAAAATAATACATGGATTAGTTATCCTAGATTTAACATCACAAGCAAACAATGTATAAACTCAATACAAATTCTTATACCATTATTGATTACCTAGTACATCATACCAAACGACCCCTCACATTATCTTAAGCCAGAAAGAGATGACAGTACAACAAGTTTGATGGTTTATGGGAGGGAGGAGTTCATCGAGATGTACGGATCAAGCGGAACCTTCAGGAATGGAAAGCAGCTAAATTCCACGGCTTGCTAAACAAGCAAAGCATATCACATGTTATAAATGAAGGTGGTGGGAGGAGGTAAGAGGTGGATTGTTTTCAATAATTAAGCTCTTGGTGAGGGAGGAATCAAGTTTTCCGCAGATTCCAAAGGACCAAGAACATCAAAGGGGGCTATTGACATATGAAAAATTAAGAAAACGAAAGATTATGTACGTCAACTGGTGCTTCATATGCAAATATCATGTGAAGATGTAGACTACCTTTTACAATTTGTTTGTAGTGTGAGATTTTGAGATGGGTCAAACTGCAATGCACTATGCGGCGTACAATGAAGGAGACATTCTCCAGCTGAAATTCAGGAAGACAAGTTGAATAACCTGGAATGTTGCCCCACTAGCACCATGTCTGTCCCGTAGAAGGAACGAAATAAAAGAGCTTTTGACAGAACAGAGTATGACGATGTACATTCCATCCCAGTTCTTGGTGTACCCATGAGATCCCAGCTTATATAGAAGATCAGGTGTCATTCAAAGAGAATCATATTATTTTGTAGATTTTCTACTTTTTGTATACATGAGCTTTTCCATTATTAATAAAACAATTTACCTCATCAAAAAAGAAGTGAAGGATTGAGATGGGAGCGGTGGGGGAGATAAGATTTCGATAGCCGGTTGAGATGGTCATAAGTACCAGTTCTCGGGGACGGGGATGATCATCAGAAAACTAGTAAATCCTAGGAAAGTCGTGAATCTGCTACCAGATAAGCTCAATAGGTGGTCAGTCTATAATCACGAACTTTTAAACTGCATTAACATCTCAACTGTTAAGTTGCCAACACGAATACCATATTTTGGGTCGTATGAAGCGGTGAGGCCAAAAAAATAATCCTAAGGAAGATACTGATGCACTACAAATGTCCGCTATTCTAGTAAAAACAACAATTGCAATTTATCTTTTTGCATCTTGAGTTCATTGTCTTTGCCAAGCAATTTAGAGCCTCTTGTAACATGCAACATCTTTTTCTACTTATTTTTCCTTCTCTAAGTAAACAAAATCCTTTACCTGTGCTAAACCTGAGCTGGGGTGAATGTGAACTGTCTGGGCATGTTTAACAGTACGATAAGACCCATTCTTTTGTAGTTTGGCTGAGTGGGGGAAAAATCCTGATGTAATAGACTTCTTTATACCTTCCAAGTCATTAATATTTGAAGTCAACTCAATTTCCACCCTTTCCAGCAGGCCCTCCAATTGATCTCGGATATCCCTGGCTCTCTTCATGCTTCTGACCTAGAAAGTTAAAAGAACGTTTCATTAAACATTACAAGTAACAATGATGAATCAACATCACCCATCAATTAAAGTTACAATCACTCCCCCAAACCCCTTCTATAACAGTTGCAGTCATGACAGGGTCAATTCCCTCCCGTAGCCATGTCTGTGATACAACGATACAACAAGCCTCAATCACAATCAAAATGAGTTTGGTCATATGAATCCTCCTCCATGTCGCTCCATTTAAGCCCATCTTATTATAAAAATCTAGAGAATGGAATATTAAGGGCCTTTTCTTTATTGTTAATAATAAGTGCCTTTTTTAGTTAAAGCGCCGTGGATAAAATGATCTTCTAATGACACTGGTGAAATTTAAACAAAACATGATAGCACTAAAATATTTGTAGCAGCAGAATCATGATTCATAGCTAAATACAAATTTTATTGGGCTTGATGGCTTCCTTCAACAAGGAAAAGAAGAGAGCTAACTCAGCGTAGAACAAGAATTTGAAACTAACCTGGATGCATTTTATTTAGCTATTAAATGTCTTTCATGAAAAAGAGGAGACTATCACAGCATAAAACAGGAATTTGATACTAACCTGGATGTAGTTCTCATAGCACCACTGCGTTGAGAAGTTTGTTTCCTTCCAGGAATTATAAACCTGAAAAACAACAGTAGACAAAGAAGAAAGCCATTTTTAGCATGCATCCAAGCTGCAAACCAGATTTTCTTTTTTGTTTATTTGAAGGTAGCCAGCTAAATTTCAAGTAAATAAATAATGATAGTGCGTTATCATGACATGACAATTATTTTGAAGTGTGATAAAGACATTGCATTTTCTTTAACATCCTACAGATGTACCCTCCCCCCTGACACCAAAAGAAATATATACCCGCATGGTAGCACTTAATTTCACCTGATCATACAAGACATTTCTTTATTCTGGTTTACTGTTCAACAGTCATAAAATTTGTCATGCCTACCTCCCACCCCAGAAAACTACCTCTTGGAGGCAAATCCACCATATGGAAACTTGTTTCTACTTTGTCTCTCTACCTATTGGGGTGTACTTCAGAGGCAGGATTGACCAAGGGGAAGATACAAATATGAAGAAAGAAGATATGCAAAGCACATCATCATGCCACAAAAACCTATATTGACCAGGAATATATTGTACCAAAACAGGTCCATTATCATTCAGCAACTAACCTTTAGCAAAGCAATATGATCTCCCACATTGCCCATATGAAAGTTCATCCGTGCATTGTCCGCATGGACTTGTTTGTCCTTTGGACGATAGAAGATAGAATTCCCCACAGAAAGCATTGCAGCAATACTTATTATTTCATCAGAGCACTTGTACTTATCAGAGGCAACAATCATCTTGGACAGCATCGGATCTAGAGGAAACTCGGCCATTCTTCTACCTACTTTTGTTAACTCGCCAAGCTTATTAAGGGCACTAAGGGCAAAGAGCAGTTCCAGCGCTTTAAGTAGAGCTTCTGCAGGTGGGGGGTCCATGAAGTCAAAATTCAGCAAATCATGAATCCCAAGGCTCTTGAGAGAGAGCACGACATTTGCAAGGTTGGTCCTTTGTATTTCCGGGACTGTGTTGTCTTCCAAATCATTCATGTAGTTATATGCAGTGTATAATCGAAAGCACTTCCCAGGACCAGTTCTTCCAGATCGACCAGCCCGTTGGTTCGCAGACGCCTTCGATATAGGAGTGACCAGTAGTGACTCCATTCCTGTCCGAGGGTTGTAAGACTTCATCTTAGAGAATCCTGGATCAATAACATATTTAATCCCATCAATCGTCAATGATGTTTCAGCAATATTTGTAGCCAGGACAACCTTACGAGCCCCTTCAGGAGTGGGCTCAAATATCTTGGCTTGCAGTTCTGTTGGCAGGTTTGCATATATTGGGCAAATTATCAACTCAGCAATTTTTGTCCCCAGACCCTTTATCCGGTGCTTAATGATCTCCTCCGCTGTTTCAATCTCCTCCTGCCCAGTCAAAAAGATTAAGATATCACCATCACCAGGTGGCTGAGTTACATGGATCTGAAGAGCGGTGACTACTGCTGCATCCAAGTAATCGGCCTCTGGTGCTTTTGTGTAATGTATCTCAACTGGAAACCGCCTTCCAGGAATTTTAAAAATTGGAGCACAGTCGAAATAATCACTGAACTTCTCTGCATCTAGAGTCGCACTTGAAATAAGCAACTTTAGATCAGGCCGAAATCGAGCAATATCCTGTGATAAAGTAAGTAGCTATATCAGCAACAAGAAGGTGATGGGGATGCAGTTTCACACTCATGAATGTCACAATTGAAGGTCAAATGAGACCCATGTAAAGTTGTTACTCCCCATCCTAGTTCACCAATCCATACAAGCCCACCAGCTACCGTAACATTATTAATCATTTGCTTGGAAACTAGGGAAGGGAAAACAACAGAGAACATTTTCTGTTGCATGTTTCCTTTGAAAGAAAGTATAAGAAACTTGGGAAAAGTCCATTTCTTGCCTGGAGAATCAAAGTGAGAATTTTGGGGGAGCCCAATGGAAAAGCCTTTCTATGAGGAGATTTTTTTTTCAATAAATTTTCTCCAGGTTTCTCTTCCTGAACTGTAGTGAAAATTAGGATATATCCAGTAACAAGAGTTTTTGTCTAATTTCATGTATGCATGCTGCATTGACAAAACAAACAAGTAAAGAGTTCATAATGTCCATTGTTCAGTTCCCAAACAAAGAGCGGCTTCCAATTATGACCAAGAGTGAGCGCATCACATTAAGATTTAAAGGCTAAAATAGGGAGAACTTGCCTTAACCAAGCCAAACAAGATGTCAGTGGATAGCGTTCTTTCGTGAGCCTCGTCGACCATGATGACACTGAAAAGCCAAACACTTGATTAGGCAAATCAAAAGGCTTGGGAGTTGGGTAAGGAATACCAATAAAATCATTTACTACAGCACAGACCTATAGCTTGCTAGATCAGGCTCACCAAGGAATTCTCTCAGCAACATCCCATCAGTCATATATTTCAGCAATGTTTTTTCGGAAGTGCAGTCTTCAAAACGAATAGAGTAGCCAACCTGGACATGACAGATTCAATCATTACATGTTGGAAGCTGATGTAAAGATTGACAAAATATATGTCCAAGTCCTAAGGTACAATTATCATTTGAACAAGGCAATGTCAAGAGATTACGCAAACAACTGAGCAGATAATAAATAAAGATCAGAATGCAGAAGCCTTTGATGTTCTCTGATGTACCAGAACCTATAACCAGAACTCGATTAGCAAAAACGTCTCAGTGCAAACATGATCAAGAGGATTCTCGCTACAAACTACATGAAAACCAGCTTTCCTCTTTTCAACTTTAACATATGCTAAATGAAGAGCAAACACATCATCTACAACTAATAAAAGTAAGAGAAAACATATCATCTGAAGCATACCTCGTGCCCAAGTTTCACTCCCATTTCTTGAGAAACACGTGCAGAAACACTCATTGCAGCAACCCGACGAGGTTGAGTACATCCAATCTGTGAGAAGCAAAATATTAGTTTCAGCAACCATAAACCATATTTCTGGTTCCAGTTTTACATCGCTAAGAATAGGCGTTTAATGGCTTCAACCATGAGGGAGAATACATTGCCTTGACAATAAATCACTGCCAAAAAGAATCACTACAAAATTTATGGTTCATGTTCAAAAACTTAGAGTTGCCTAAAAAAATAAGGAATTGGCAGAGGGCCTTGCTTTCCTATATTACAAGATTACAGGCAGAAAGTCATGTAGGATTCATCTCCTAAAAACATGATTTAGGATAGCCAAATATTCTGGCTTCCCTATTCCCTATTTGGGATTGCTGCAAGGGCAACAGAGAAAACCTCTCTAGGAAGTTTTTTCATTCTACCGCACCTTTGGTTGGGCAGAGACACAGCCCATGAATATGTAGGTTCCATGCATTATTTTGACCGAGCTCAAAAGTAAAACAACAGTGAAAAGAAAGGGACACAGAATAAACACGCAACGAATCTGCAAAAGCAAGATGAGCTAAAAGATCTCTAAAGGTAGAAACACAGAGATGTGGAGTAAGAAAATGACAGTGGAGAAGTCCTCACAGAATCAACCAAAGTTAACATACCATACTGCAGGACCCTTGAAAAATGCTCCTCCTACCCCAAAAGTTTATTCCCGTAGCAATATAGTGACAGACAATCCAATTAACTGAACTGCAAATAAGGTGACCGCAAAGGTATCACCACATTCGTGGACAGCTACAGAATGAATACACAAGATACAAGCAAGCTTCAACAATTCATAAAAGCTATGTGGAAAGATTTCCAAAGGTCTTTGATCAAAGGAAGAGAGAAGTTCAACAATTCCTTACAAAGTTGCTTGCTTCACATGGCTTTTGACCAGAAAAGCGATTTTGACTCGGGATAGCCTAATCAAGAGGGGCTTCAACCTATGCTCCAGATGTTATTTATGTAGAATAGAGGCAGAGACAATCAACCATCTTTTTTTGCATTGCAGGATAACAGAACAGGTATGGAGGATTTTCATTAATCTGAAACGAATCATGTGGGTTATGCCAAATGATACCCTAGAAGTTACTAGAATGCTGGAAAAGATATAGTAGCTCCTCCAACCAGAAAGAGAGATGGAAGATTGTCCCAGCTTGCATTTGGTGGACAATATGGAAAGAGAGAAACCAAAGATGCTTTGAAGATAAATACAGCCCTATCCAGAAACTGAAACTGCATTTTTTATCCCTTTACTATTTTTGGTGTAAGCAAGAATACATGGAAGATCTAGAGTCTTTTGTTGACGTCTTCTCAACAAAAAAAAAGGGAAGAGAGAGAGAGAGAGAGAGAGAGAACTCTCAAGAATTGCAGAAACAAGACCCACAAACCAAACCTAAAATAACAGAGAGCCCAACAGCAACAGCCAGAGTTTGAACTGAGAAGTTCTCAACATTATAAATAGAGGTAAGGGGGCCAATTGTAGCAAAGTTTGTTTTGAACTGAGATTGCCAACTCTTTGCTGGCTCCAACCATGTTCCTCCTCCAAGGAAATGGAGCTGTATATGACAACATAACTTGCACTATGCTTGGACCAAGAAACACGGGTGGAGGGACTTGGTGATTCAAATCCATCATGGGGAGAATTCTATTATTTTCCTTAAGTGTTCGGCAATGCTGAAAAGGAAACAAGAGAACATATGTTCTATTCTTTCCATCCGTTTTAATAAGGATTTACAAAGCATATGTGGAGGAGGTAGCTGATAAGAGAAAGGATCGTTTACCAAAAAATCTTGCTGCAAGCTTTTGCTGGGAAATGGTGTGAATATTCTCTGGCATTGGAAAACTTTCAGGAAGAGTAAAACTCCTCTAGAATACATGCTTATAAGGACGTATCTACTAATCTGCAGCCCCCCCCCCGGGGGGGGGAGGGTTTATACCTTGCAGTAGATGTTACATTTGTGAACAATCAACTGAGGCCATAAACCTTTTCTTTCTACATTATCCTCCTGTCAGTCAAATCTGGAGAATATTCCTTAATCATTTTGGAGTACCATCGGCATCGCAAGGACCTTAAAGGATGCTATAAATAGCGGGCGGGGATAAAGAGGTAGGAAGCATATAAGAGCTTTATGAAGAAAACCTTTATGTACTCAGGGAGTCTAGAGAGAGAAACAATAGATGCTTTGAATGAAATACAAAAGTAATACACTATGTCGAATTTCGATGCTAATTGACTTCTGCTTTGCTGGGGAATCGTAAAAAGTGTAAATGATTTCGACTAATTGGTGGACTTCTCGGACTCCTGAACTAAAGGGGAAGTCCTCTGGACTTTTGTAACATCAGCACTTTCCTGGTGCTTATCTGAATAGTCCAAAGTACTTATCAAAACGGAGTTGTAAGATAGCATATCCCTCAATTAGTTAGGCGTCATTCTCTTTTAGTTCCAGCCACTTCCCTTGGCATGGTAGTTAATGCTATCCCAGAAAACAGTCTCTGCCTCTTTAAAAAAATGTCCTCCTTATTTTTGGAGGGTGTGGTACATACTCTATATAAGAGACATCCATACCTTCCCTCGTTTGGTATACCCCGCTTCGTGTAGATACTGCGGTATCTGGGTGGTCTTCCCGGAACCCGTTTCTCCAACAATAACAAGAACCTGCAACAAGCAACAAATTTGTAAATAGTGTCTACACAACAATTTAGTAAAAAGGACATTATAACTAGCCTGCGACCACAACAAAAGAAAAGTAAGAACAAATGCAAAGCAACCAACCTAACCTGATGATCATTAACAGCTTGGAGCAAATCATCCCTGTAGGGATATATTGGTAGGGTCTTCCTATCCTCCTAAAGAATGTATACAGGAAAGACGATCAGCAAAAACGAGTTTCAATAATCGAACGCAACAAAATTGGAAGGTACAACCCATGGTCAATCTAGAAAAATGGTCTCAATAAAAACCTAGTAGTACAATAATGTGCAAAAGCCAGAGAGCAAAAGTGAAGAATTCTAACAGAAAGGACAACTTTATAGATGCAGACTTCATAATCAATTCCTATCCATTGATTCGTATACCAAATTCCATGTGGGATAACTATTACAGGTTAGCTAATCCCGAGATAAAATAATCAAAAGACAAAGATGCCCTTCCCCAAAGCTCTTCTCCCAAAGTTTTTTAAGAAGGCCAAGGTTAAAACTGAAAACAAAAAGTTTATCCAAGTTTATCTAGTGGAAAACCAAACACGAGTTTTATATTATACCCCTAAATCCCAATTTTAATCCAAACCAAACATCTACCACAAAACATGTTATTTAATCCACGTATTATAATCCCTACATTGTAATCCTGCTATAACTTGTTCGCATACCAAACATCCCATAAGTGCTAATTCTATTGCACAACATGATGCTGATAAATTGATACCTGAAGTTTTTCAAATGCTGATTTAGCCATAGACTTCTCTATTGACTCAGCGGGAGACTCTTGGTCAACCTGCATACAAACCAAAGACGGCCTTAAACCAATGATCAAGAAATTAGCGAAAAGAGATTTAGCATAACACGTTGACAAGATTGAATAAGCAGACATACATTAATACCATCCATCACTGCTGCCTTTATGAACTCAATTTGGTCTTCAAAAACAAATCTGCACCAAAGTAGTTCTCGGGTTTGAATAATAAGATTTAGCTGGAAAACAAATACCTTCAGATCCTTGATACAGGAAAATCCACTAACTGTAAAGCACAGAAGCCAATTCTTCAATACCATCCTTTCTGTATGTACACATACACTTACATGTGTTTTTTTTGTTTTTTGTTTTTTTTTTTGGGGGGGGGGGGGGGGGGCTATAACTTACTGATAGTCCTCAGATGTGGGCTTTCTATTTTTTGACCCGAATTTAAGTGTTGCCTTCCCTGCATTGCGATGACTCCAAACTTAGAGACTAGAAAACTTCCTAAGTTCATCAAAAACATTGAGTATGGCAGCAGTGAATTGGAGATTACCAATCTGATGTTCCTCCCATGCTTCTTGTTCTGCAAAGGGGTTCATCTTTTCAGCAGCAGCAGGATCCCTGGAAATGTCAAAACAGAATGCAAGACCATATAAAAAATTTAATTAAAAAAGTGACTCTCCAAGACCAAATAGCACTTTTACGCATCTCATTATGCTAGAGCAACTATTACGACTATCTTTCTCAATATAACTAACCTGTAACGCTCCGAAGCCACCGAAAATCTCTTTTCCTGATTTACACCACCTTCAAGATCATAGGCATCAGGCATCCTATACTGTATTTAGAATAAAAACAAAAATAAGGGATTTCCATACGAAAACTGAGATAAACTGGAACATGGAATAGAATTCAAACTTAATCAACTTAATTTCCATTCCCGATTTCCAATATTTTTACAATTTTTTTCCAATAGTTTTACAATGGGTTCACATCTTCTTCAGATCAGTGGCCCTAGTAAAATTGCATCAAACTCATTGTCCTTGATTTAGACCTATCTGACGAATAATTTGGAACATTAAACATGGGATAAGAAAATAAACCAAGTAGAAAACAATAACACAGGGCTTCCAGTAATTGCTAAAATTCACATTACCGCGCACCCCCATCCAACATCCACTAGTTTGTTCAAAAAGGTAAGAGCGAGAACAACATTTGAGGTTTTTTCTTCCAGTTATTGATACTTTGTAAAAAGAACTTCAAAAAAAGGTACAATCATCCACTATTTCAACTATGGACGGAAAATATAATTCACACAACAAATCTAGATGTTCAGTATTTTTATCGAAGCTCCTTAAATTGCACTCAAGCCTTAAGAGAAGATTGAAGAAATAATACTGGCAATAGAACAAAAACGAGTCTTTCACAAAAGGAAGGTTAGGACAAGGAAGGATCACTGGCAGTGATGATCCAGACATCATTTTTCCTGTCTACCTTTTATCCATATGTTGTGGGGGAGGGAAAGAGAAGGAGATGCCAGGAACTATGACAAGCAAGAAATCAAAGTAGTAAATGCTACAGACAATAAAAAATAATGTATCACATTAAAAAATGTTCTTGGAAGCGATAAATATTCAGAATATCGATTACCTCGCCTAGGTCATCGGTGTCTTCTGATCGCTTCTTCACTAGTTCATATATCTGTTTCTTATAGCTGCAAAATTGCAAAGGTCCTGAGTACACAATAGCATATGCGCATATAAAGCAAACCCGGATTCAATCAAAGTCTACTTAAGAGAATGTTAGACCAAAAACTAAAAAAGGCAAATGCAGAAAGGCACTAATTCCACGTTCACAAGAATCCATTTAGTACTCATCAGTATCTTCGTATGATAAGGGAATGATGAAATTATATCACATTGAGTGAGCTGGAATCCGCATATTATCACAACCATTGAACAAGTAGTCAGATAAAATCAAGTTCAAACCCAAAGAGACAACAGATGAGAAACACGGGATGACTTCACGTCAACTAGAAGTAGGACTCCCACCAAAGCAGGAAAGACAAGGCATGTAAAAACCATTTCTATATAAGCTACTAAAAGAGAATGATAAACACAAACCACTATGGGATTCAAAATCTTGCTAAGCTGGAAAATAGTAGATGCACTCCTCATCATGCAATCTCTTAATAGCAAGAATAAGTCTTCAAATTAACAAGTACCACTGAGTGAGTTCAGTATGGAATCAATTGCAATGAAGAAATCAGATGAATTAGGAAAAGCAATCTTATATCAAGAATTATTACAGAACAAGCATCAAAACAAAGCAGGGGAAGTGTATTTCCTTGCCTTAATTCACGTTGCTCCGCTTCTGTCAGCTTCACTCCCTCAAACAGGTATTGCTCATCCTCTATATCGTCTCTGGAATACCACAAACATGGTTATACATTGACTAATTACCAGAATGAAATAATTTAAGATTATATAACATAGGAAAACGTAATTTACTTCCATACAATAAGAGACTGTAAACTACAATACACATTCATCTAAATACCTTAGTTCCTCTAGCTTCTTCTGCTCCCTCTTCTTTAAATATTCTCGCCTCGAAACCTTCCTGGATCAGAGTGAAATTGAGACGTGAGTGCAAATAATCTGTGAATGCCAGCTTAACAGCCCAATACTCAATGTGCAAAATAACAAGGATTGGCGGCCAGCTAAAGAGACAAATACTTAATGTGCAAAATAATAGGTATTGGCATGTGATATTCTTTAAAGCTTAGGGAGATATTCTGAGATTGCCCGAACAAATTGTTCACACAAGTAAATTTGTTTCCAATTTCTGCCCTAAATCCTTCACATAGTTATAGCAAATCCGACTACTGAGGCATGTAATTCAACAATGTCCTTCATGGAGGCCCAGATGCAAAGATACAGTACCTCATCCCAAAATTGAACCGTCTATTTTAAATTGTAGATAACAGAAGCCCCCCCCCCCCCTCTTTCACCCTTCTCCCAAATCCCACAAGAAAAAGACAAAGAATAACAAATACATAAGTATAGTAAAGGAAAACTAAGTATCGAATGCAATGCACTAGAAAATGTAATGTGCACGAAGCCATTCAATCAACAAAAGATCAGTCTATTTCACGAAAACCTTGTTGGACATTAACACCCAAGTGCTTCTCAATTTTATTTTATTTTTTTGAAACAGAAATGATAAGGATGACGAATAAGTGCTTCTCAATTACATACCCAATCAATCCAAGAAAGGATGAATAGAAACATAGTTCTCTACTCCAAACGCTACAGTGTGCCTTTTTCTGTCACTAGTACTATCTCCTCTCAACTCTGAAGTGCAAGAAGTTTAAGGAAGAGGAGATAGATTATCATGAGCTGGTGTTCTCTGGCACAGGTCACAGTGAATGCACAAACCACAGTTGCATTGCAAATTCAAATATGGACTCTCGTGTCTTGATGTTCAACATTTTAGGGGTATTAAAAAGGACAGTAGATGAAACAACCACGAGTTGGAGACTACAGAAGATTGAATAGAAAGAAAAGCTGCTTGAAGAACACCGTCATGTCTTTAACTTGTTTAGAATGAAGGAAGTATGAGAATATCCAGACAGATGTATTCCGCATTAAAAGAGCTTGATGCTCCACTTCTACTTTTCATGCAAACTAGATGCTGATTTGACAAATGACTTCGGTCAAACCATGTCCCCAATCTGTACATACTTATCGCGTCGTCTTTTATCTTAAAGCAGATTAGCCTGGACCAAAATTTAACTTAGAAGGGGAGCCTTGGCGTAACTGGTAAAGTTGCTGCCATGTGACCAGGAGGTCAGGGGTTCGAGCCGTGGAAACAGCCTCTTGCAAAAATACAAGGTAAGGCTGCATACAATAGACCCTTATGGTCCGGCCTTTCCCCGGACCCGCGCATAGCGGGAGTTTAGTGCACCGGGCTGCCCTTTTTTAAGCAGAGCTATCTAGTTTTTTCTTCTTCTTTAAGAGTGGAATACTCAATAGGCGGGAAAAAATGACATCCAAGCTCCAATTCATGTCCCTTGCCATTTTATCTACTAACAAGCAAGATAATGTTTTCCTAAGTCCAACATGCCTATTTCATCTGCTTCCCTTTTTTTTCTTTTTTTTGGGGGAGGGGGGGGGGGGGGGGGGATAAAGTTCAAGTACCTCCTCAAAACTATTAACATAATACCACAGGTAAAAGAGACACACCAACTTCAATTAGCTCCTTTGGACAAAATAGATAAGTAAATGAACTTCAAATAGAAGAGGTATTGCAAGTTCATGATGGATTGACGTGGTTACTAGAAGATTTTGTGAGATGCAAGATAATAATATAATACTGAACTAGATTGTATGGTGACTAACCTTAAAGCTCCAATGTCATCTCGCTCCAACGCATCAGACCTCCTGATTGCCTCTTCTGTCAGATATCCATGTATGAGCTCACTTGCATAAATTCTCATTTTTTCTACTGAAGAATAAGAAAAATAAACAAATACATGTACAGCAGGAACTGTATCTATAGCAAGTACCTTCCTCCTTCCTTGTTAATTTTGGCTCTGCCAACTGTTAACGAAAACAAAAATACCACAGTAGTATTAGAACAAAGAAATATGCTGAATACCATCAAGAAATAAGTCTGACCTCCATTAGTAGACACAGGATGAAATCAACAACAACAACCCAGTATAATTCTACTAGTGGGGTCTGGGGAGGGTAGTGTGTACGCAGACCTTACCCCTACCCTGGGGTAGAGAGGTTGTTTCCGATAGACCCTCGGCTTCCTCCCTCCAAGAACTCCCCACCTTGCTCTTAGGTGACTCGAACTCACAACCTCTTGGTTGGAAGTGGAGGGTGCTCACCACTAGAGCAACCCACATATCCAATAATTTCAACAAGAGATATCAATCAAAACCTCTCACAGAATGATGTAAAAGCTAGCAAAATAACACAGAAAACCCTCGCGCATGCACGCCGCATTTTTTAGAGAGCAACATTTTTTTATGAAGAAAAGAGCAACTAATCAAGAGAGACAAGAACAACAACAACAACACAGTGTAATCCCACAAGTGGGGTCTGGGGAGGGTAGGATGTATGCAGCCTTACCCCTACCCTGGAAAGGCAGAGAGAATCAAGAGAGATATTCAAATATATAGGTTATATCAATGCACAAACACAATCAAAGAATGTGATGCTCAGACCGGGAACCTAATAGAAGGTGTATATGATAGCAAATAGAACATAGACGATCCAAGTGCATATGTGCCTCAGTCTTAAACTTTCAAATTAACAGCAACTAAACCAACAAAAACTTAAATGAAAGCTTCATCTAAAATTGTTGGTTTCAAATGCATTAGAAGATAGTCAAATCCACAAGACTACCCCACTAGATTCGTATTTGTATGGGACCAATCTTTCATTGCCTAAAGTGCATCCATGCTTCAATTTTACAACTCTGAAAACAGAAGAATTAATAGATTGATTTACCAATTACTCAAACATACCTTTCCACCCAAACCCCTGACAGCGAATTCAAATCATAAAAGCACTGCATGCTATCTAAGCACACGGAGGTTCAAAAGATGTTAAAATTGCTCACCTTTCTAGTTCCTGCAGCATCTCGCTCTCTGAGATGTCGTTCCAACTCCTCCCTCTCCTTTTGGTCCCGAAGTATTTCCTCTTCTGACTGCAACAGCAAAGCATGCAAGTAATATCAAATGGTTCAGGAGTTCTGAGTATGGAGAAGGTGAACAGGCAAAAAAGTTGAAAGAATACACCATAAGCTGTACCTCAGAGTTGTCACTGTCATCTTCATCTAGGGAAGTTCGTCTCCTAACCCGTCTTTCATCGCCCACATTCCTAACTACCTGCACCATCATATTTAGTCAATAGAAGGAAACCTGTTAATACAACAAGCACTATTGGGGCAGCTTACCATCAGAAACAAAACCGAATTCTATCAAGAAGAAGAAGAGTATAAGCACTATGCCTCGTCGTCTTCGTCTTCGTCTTCATGGGTCTCAACCCTCCTCCTGAACTTCTTCTGATGGGTATCTTCTTTCCTAGTCTGAGAGGACACAGAATTACTTTCACCACCAACATTATTGTCATCATCATCATCAGCC